>NC_141685.1:215873818-217166318 GCF_964263255.1 Lissotriton vulgaris | reverse complement strand
TAGACGCCATACTGTTCCTGACAGTGTTGGAGGTCATCCAGCCATTCCTTAAACTTTGGCGCTCGTCCCCTCCCCCACCTGCAAGCAACCCTCCGTTTAGCGAGCAGTAGCGCGATGTCGACAAACTTGCGATCCACTTTGGGCACATCTCTGGTATATCCTAAAATCATCACTATCGGGTCTAACGGGAGAGGGCCGGCAATCATTACCTGAAGGGCGGCATGCACCTGGCCCCAGTAGGTCTGTATTGCTCCACATTCCCAAGCCAGATGTAGGAAGCCCGCGCCTGCCATGCGACATCTAGCACATCTATCATCCATTGAGAGGCCAAACCTCAATTTTCTGACCGGTGTGTAATAGCACCTTTGCACAAACTTGTAATGAATAATTTTCATTCGAGAACTGGGGGATATTCTAGCCGTGATCGAGCAGCAATATTTCCACTGGTCGTCCGTGAGGGCGACTGGTAGTTCCAACTCCCAGTCGGTCCGAGCCTTAGCCAGGGTGAGCGGTCGCTGTTCTCGAACAGCAGCATAGAGTTTAGACACCAAGTGTCTCCCATCCGACACGAGCATAACATGCAACGGCAGTACCGTCCCTGGTTCCTCCGGGAAGTTAGGGAGAATATCTTGCATACCCTGACGTAACCGGATGTAATAGAACACCTCCATAGGCGTCGGGGGGGTAGTCTGGAACAGCTGGTCCTTGGTGCGGAATAGGCCATCCTGAAAGAGGTCGCCCCACGTGTTAAGTTTTATGCGGCGGCACATTGAACGGAAACCTCCCTCCAGTAGGAGTGATAGTCTCGGATGATGCGCCAGAGGCAACGCCGGCGAATACAGTAGGGGGGCGTCCAGCATTTTGGTCACCCTCCGCCAGGCATCGATTGTGCAAGTCACAGTAGTGGCGGGCGTATCAACAACTCCAATCTCTCCCATGAGCATGCCCTCAAGAGGTAGTGGGTGCACTATCCAGTCCTCCGCAGCGACCTGTGGCATAAAAGGAACAGGCCTTATCCAGTAATAAGCATGTTGCGCCTGTGCGCTCAGGAAATAAATTTCCAGGTCGGGCACATCAAAGCCACCTCTGTCATACGGCTGCGTCAGGACCGACCAACTAATGCGCGGTTGTTTACCGCCCCAAAACAGGCGAAGCAGTTCAGAGCGAAGTCTTTTGAAAAAATAAGCACCTGGGTAATACGGTATATTTTGGAATAAATATAAGAATCGTGGGAGGACGACCATCTTGATCAGGGAGGCTCTACCTGCCATCGAAAGGGGAAGTGCCAACCAACGCGTGACATTTTCAGCCAGCCGTGTAATGGCTACGCCGTAGTTTAATCGGATGGTGTCAGCCTTATCTAGCGTTATCGTAATCCCCAGATACTTCAAGTCAGATTCGCACCACTCCAAGGGGTAGTCCAGCGGGAATTGGGTGACCGATGCCGTGAGAGGGAAGAATTGTGACTTTTGCCAATTAATATGTACACCAGATATGCCTCCAAACGCTACAAATTCTCTTAAAAGTGGGTTGAGGTTATCTTGTGGGTGGCGCACATACAGTGTGACATCATCTGCATAGAGGGAGATGCCTATCTGTCGCTGGTTGCAGTAAAAGGCCCTGTCCTTGTGCAGTTGCCGTATCCTACAGGCCAGCGGTTCTATCGCCAGGGCGAATAGTAAGGGCGATAAAGGGCATCCCTGCCTAGTGCCTCTCGTGATCGGCATCTGTTTCGACAGCGCCCCGTTGATGACTATTCTAGCGACTGGGGAAGTGTATAGCAATGTCACCCATGCGATGAATATCCGGGGGAACCCCATCCTGCCCAGGATGGCCAGCAGGTGTCCCCATTCCACCGAGTCGAACGCCTTAGTGGCGTCCAGAAACACAGCAGCAACCGGCAATTCGGGAGCGATGGTGGGGATTAACGAGAACAACGTGCGCAGATTGTGGGACGTGGCCCTCCCTGGGACAAATCCAGATTGGTCTGGAAGTACAAGTTTAGTCATCAGCAGGGACAGCCTTGTAGCCAATATTTTCGCAAGTATCTTCGCGTCGCAGTTCAGTAAAGACAGGGGTCTATAGGCATCAGTGTCCTTTGGATCCTTACCCGGCTTCAACAGCGAGGTGATCGCCACCTCTCTCATGGACCCCGGCAATATCCCCACCTCCAGCGATTCCTCGAAGACCTCCTTCAATACCGGCGCCATTATGTCGATATAACATTTATAGAATTCGGCCGGTAGGCCGTCCAGCCCAGCCGCTTTGCCATTACTGAGGGACATGATCGCTTCCCTGACCTCGTCTAGCTCGAAAGGGCACCCTAAGAACCCCCTGTCCCCGTCACTCAACCAGCAGAGCGCAATGTCGTCCAGATAATTACCGAACTCTACCTCGCCCCCCTGTTGTGTGGAGTACAGGCGTCCGTAGTGTTGCAGGAAGGTGTCTCGAATCCCCTCAGAATCCTGATGGATCTTCCCCTCCCTATCCGAAATCTCTAGGATATGAGAGGCAAAGCGTTGGTGCCTCGTGAGCGCAGCCAATACCTTCCCCGGTCGGTCCCCCTCGCAGTACCGTCTAGCTGTCCAATATTTGCCTCTGAATTTTACCTCCCTGGCCGCCTCCTCCTCATAAGTCGATAGTTTAGCTCTGAATCTTGCTGCCAACTCAGGACTGGTGTTTCCTGCCATTTCCACCTCTAGCGCCCTAAGCTCCCCTTCGAGTGTGTGTAGAGTGCGCACTATGCTCCGCAGTATCCCGCAGCTTTTAGAGATTGTGACGCCCCTGACGGTGACTTTAAACGCCTCCCAGATGGTTTCGACTTTTTCCACAGAGCCCTTGTTCCTAGGAAAAAAGGCTTCGATCTCTTCTCCGAGTTCGTGCTTAAAGACAGGATCTAGCAAGGCCGAGGGGAAGAGGCGCCATGGCGGTCTCACCCTAGTTTGCCCGGGTACTTCAAGGACGGTCAATACTGGACAGTGGTCTGAATAAGTGCGAGGCAAATGCTTCGCTTGCACTAGTCCCCCAGCAAGCCCCCGTGAGATGAAGCAATAATCAATCCTTGCCCATGAACGCGCATGTGCTGTGAAGTGGGTGCCTTCTCTGAGTGCCGGGTGCGTGTGCCTCCAACTGTCTACCAGTACCGCCTCCGTAAGTATCCCCTGAAGCGTGTTCGTGGCGTTCATGTTGTAATGTCCACTGCCGTCGGATCTATCCATCGTGTCGTGTAGTGATAAGTTAAAATCCCCCCCCCCAGATAATGTGCGCGGCCTCAATCTCTAACATATGGCCCCACAATGACAAGAAAAATCCTGGATTGTCGACATTCGGTGCATAGCAGTTCACAAGCATTATTACATCAGATCCTAGCCTCCCCCAAAGGATGACATATCTCCCCTCCTTATCCACTCGCACACCCAGCTTTTGAAATGGAAGTTTCCTATTGACCAGTATCACCGTCCCCCTAGAATATGTGGAATAAGAGGAAAACTCTCTCTCACACGCCCATCGACTCGCAAACTTGGGAGTGTTACCCGGTCTAAGGTGGGTTTCCTGGAGCATAGCTATTTGCACATGGTGGCGATCTAGATATGCAAGTACATTTCTGCATTTACGGGGATCATTGAGTCCGCGGACATTCCAGGACAATATGACAACTTTATCCAACACATTATCGCCCATATATGTCTTTCAATCCCAGCACGAAGCCGGTGGTCAATGCCCCAGCCCCGAATCGACCAGTACCATTCGCCGAGAACTCCGCTGTCAAGCGCAATCTCCCCCCCGTTCAACCACGCTCACATACATGTCATCCATACTACCTGCATTCTCGCCATTACTGCCGCACGCATCAAACTCGCCACCTCGAACAACTAGCAGCTTAACAAAAAAACTGTACTCCCCATCACGTGCACAGCCACCCGACCCTGGCTGTCCGGACCCTCCCACTGAAGCAACCCAAACTTGCCAGTACCTTGTCCCTCACCCCTGCCCCAACCTATACGTCCCATAACATTAGAAAAACCATGTGGGGAATTCCCTCTCGGGAGCAAAAGAGGTACACACTGAAACACCCCAACTCTCCCCTCCCCAACCGCATGCAACATACGGGAAAGACAGAGAAGGCGGGGTGGTGCCTGGTATATATCGTCCCTGCAGGCCAAAGCCCCCCCGTCACCTCAGTGCAATTCAAATGTGGCCCTCCAGACAGTACCGGCAGGACCTCCAGCCTCGCACTCGGTGCGGGTTTCAGGCTTCAGCTCGCCGGGGAAGCGGATAAGTTTAGGATATTACTGGCCAGGCAGCCAGAGCCTCACGGAAGTGCGGCCATTAGCGTGTGCGCCCTCTAGCGCCCCTCATATATATATATATATATATATATATTTCACAACTCCCTTCTTCCACGGAGGGAATAAGTCAGCATTCACAAAAATTCCTTTCCCAATCCTTTTTATTTCATTGTCATTACTCCAGCAATGCAAAGTAAGAACCAACGCGTTTCGCAACCAACTGTCGCTTGTTCGCGGTCAGTGCAATAAAGTTCATACTCCTCCTATATTTCGAAAGACCCGCCAGAACTCCTCTGTTACTGATCTCATTTTCTGTTTGCTTACAGGGAGTTAGATGGGAAATGCAGTTTCTTTACAAAAGACCAACAATTTCTCCATTTTTAAACACAAAATCACCATTATTGCAGGCGGCAATTACATTTCTGCAGTATTACATCATGTATCCTTAGCCCTCATTATTGATTCGGTGGTCCGACATCCTCATACAAATTACCTGTAATTTATGTCACATTGATATTTGGCATTAGACGATCTAGCCCTCTAGTGGGCAAATTAACCATCAGCCGCATTACTGTCATAACTTTGCTATTATGGTCTTTGTTTTGTGCTTCCAGAACCCAGGTGATTGATGGTGCCTTTAATTAGTTGCCTCTGATGGGCGTGTCAGTTGTTCCTTCGCTAGGTATCCTGGAATCCGTAGGCTTTGAAGTCTGCGTTTGCAACCTTGATTTTCCAGTGGCTTCCCCACACGCCTCTTTGGTGCGCGATGGGGACTCAAACCAAGCTCCAGTGCTTGGTGGCAGCCGCTGCCCTGTAGCTTTCACGCTGATTTCACAAGGTCGTCCTGATTCGGGCAGGTTTGGCGCCTTGCTGAGGTGCGTCACTCAACGGCTGGACAAAGCCGTATTTACATCAAAACACTTTCCCCCATAGAGAGAAAAATGAGTTGCACAGATTCACGATTGGAAACGCTGTTTATTCAAGGGTTGCAGGTATAAATTAATTGTCCCAATGCATTTTGGCCATTACAATCGGCCTTCTTCGGGGGAACCGCTTCTGCAGGCATCTTTGTTTTGTGCTTCCAGAACCCAGGTTATTGATGGTGCCTTTAATTAGTTGCCTCTTATGGGCGTGTCAGTTGTCCCTTCGCTAGGTATCCTGGAATCCGTAGGCTTTGAAGTCTGCGTTTGCAACCTTGATTTTCCCGTGGCTTCCCCACACGCCTCTTTGGTGCGCGATGGGGACTCAAACCAAGCTCCAGTGCTTGGTGGCAGCCGCTGCCCTGTAGCTTTCACGCTGATTTCACAAGGTCGTCCTGATTCGGGCAGGTTTGGCGCCTTGCTGAGGTGCGTCACTCCACGGCTGGACAAAGCCGTATTTACATCAAAACACTTTCCCCCGTAGAGAGAAAAATGAGTCGCACAGATTTACGATTGGAAACGCTGTTTATTCAAGGGTTGCAGGTATAAATTAAATGTCCCAATGCATTTCGGCCATTACAATCGGCCTTCTTCGGGGGAACCGCTTCTGCAGGCATCTTTGTTTTGTGCTTCCAGAACCCAGGTGATTGATGGTGCCTTTAATTAGTTGTCTCTGATGGGCGTGTCAGTTGTTCCTTCGCTAGGTATCCTGGAATCCGTAGGCTTTGAAGTCTGCGTTTGCAACCTTGATTTTCCCGTGGCTTCCCCACACGCCTCTTTGGTGCGCGATGGGGACTCAAACCAAGCTCCAGTGCTTGGTGGCAGCCGCTGCCCTGTAGCTTTCACGCTGATTTCACAAGGTCGTCCTGATTCGGGCAGGTTTGGCGCCTTGCTGAGGTGCGTCACTCCACGGCTGGACAAAGCCGTATTTACATCAAAACACTTTCCCCTGTAGAGAGAAAAATGAGTCACACAGATTCACGATTGGAAACGCTGTTTATTCAAGGGTTGCAGGTATAAATTAATTGTCCCAATGCATTTTGGCCATTACAATCGGCCTTCTTCGGGGGAACCGCTTCTGCAGGCATCTTTGTTTTGTGCTTCCAGAACCCAGGTTATTGATGGTGCCTTTAATTAGTTGCCTCTGATGGGCGTGTCAGTTGTCCCTTCGCTAGGTATCCTGGAATCCGTAGGCTTTGAAGTCTGCGTTTGCAACCTTGATTTTCCCGTGGCTTCCCCACATGCCTCTTTGGTGCGTGATGGAGACTCAAACCAAGCTCCAGTGCTTGGTGGCAGCCGCTGCCCTGTAGCTTTCACGCTGATTTCACAAGGTCGTCCTGATTTGGGCAGGTTTGGCGCCTTGCTGAGGTGCGTCACTCCACGGCTGGACAAAGCCGTATTTACATCAAAACACTTTCCCCCGTAGAGAGAAAAATGAGTCGCACAGATTCACGATTGGAAACGCTGTTTATTCAAGGGTTGCAGGTATAAATTAATTGTCCCAATGCATTTCGGCCATTACAATCGGCCTTCTTCGGGGGAACCGCTTCTGCAGGCATCTTTGTTTTGTGCTTCCAGAACCCAGGTGATTGATGGTGCCTTTAATTAGTTGCCTCTGATGGGCGTGTCCGTTGTTCCTTCGCTAGGTATCCTGGAATCCGTAGGCTTTGAAGTCTGCGTTTGCAACCTTGATTTTCCCGTGGCTTCCCCACACGCCTCTTTGGTGCGCGATGGGGACTCAAACCAAGCTCCAGTGCTTGGTGGCAGCAGCTGCCCTGTAGCTTTCACGCTGATTTCACAAGGTCGTCCAGATTTGGGCAGGTTTGGTGCCTTGCTGAGGTGCGTCACTCCACGGCTGGACAAAGCCGTATTTACATCAAAACACTTTCCCCCGTAGAGAGAAAAATGAGTCGCACAGATTCACGATTGGAAACGCTGTTTATTCAAGGGTTGCAGTATAAATTAATTGTCCCAATGTATTTTGGCCATTACAATCGGCCTTCTTCGGGGAACCGCTTCTGAAGGCATCTTTGTTTTGTGCTTCCAGAACCCAGGTTATTGATGGTGCCTTTAATTAGTTGCCTCTGATGGGCGTGTCAGTTGTCCCTTCGCTAGGTATCCTGGAATCCGTAGGCTTTGAAGTCTGCGATTGCAACCTTGATTTTCCCGTGGCTTCCCCACACGCCTCTTTGGTGCGCGATGGGGACTCAAACCAAGCTCCAGTGCTTGGTGGCAGCCGCTGCCCTGTAGCTTTCACGCTGATTTCACAAGGTCGTCCTGATTCGGGCTGGTTTGGCGCCTTGCTGAGGTGCGTCACTCCACGGCTGGACAAAGCCGTATTTACATCAAAACACTTTCCCCCGTAGAGAGAAAAATGAGTCGCACAGATTCACGATTGGAAACGCTGTTTATTCAAGGGTTGCAGGTATAAATTAATTGTCCCAATGCATTTCGGCCATTACAATCGGCCTTCTTCGGGGGAACCGCTTCTGCAGGCATCTTTGTTTTGTGCTTCCAGAACCCAGGTGATTGATGGTGCCTTTAATTAGTTGCCTCTGATGGGCGTGTCAGTTGTTCCTTCGCTAGGTATCCTGGAATCTGTAGGCTTTGAAGTCTGCGTTTGCAACCTTGATTTTCCCGTGGCTTCCCCACACGCCTCTTCGGTGCGCGATGGGGACTCAAACCAAGCTCCAGTGCTTGGTGGCAGCCGCTGCCCTGTAGCTTTCACGCTGATTTCACAAGGTCGTCCTGATTCGGGCAGGTTTGGCGCCTTGCTGAGGTGCGTCACTCAACGGCTGGACAAAGCCGTATTTACATCAAAACACTTTCCCCCGTAGAGAGAAAAATGAGTCACACAGATTCACGATTGGAAACGCTGTTTATTCAAGGGTTGCAGGTATAAATTAATTGTCCCAATGCATTTTGGCCATTACAATCGGCCTTCTTCGGGGGAACCGCTTCTGCAGGCATCTTTGTTTTGTGCTTCCAGAACCCAGGTTATTGATGGTGCCTTTAATTAGTTGCCTCTTATGGGCGTGTCAGTTGTCCCTTCGCTAGGTATCCTGGAATCCGTAGGGTTTGAAGTCTGCGTTTGCAACCTTGATTTTCCCATGGCTTCCCCACACGCCTCTTTGGTGCGCGATGGGGACTCAAACCAAGCTCCAGTGCTTGGTGGCAGCCACTGCCCTGTAGCTTTCACGCTGATTTCACAAGGTCGTCCTGATTCGGGCAGGTTTGGCGCCTTGCTGAGGTGCGTCACTCCACGGCTGGACAAAGCCGTATTTACATCAAAACACTTTCCCCCGTAGAGAGAAAAATGAGTCGCACAGATTCACGATTGGAAACGCTGTTTATTCAAGGGTTGCAGGTATAAATTAATTGTCCCAATGCATTTCGGCCATTACAATCGGCCTTCTTCGGGGGAACCGCTTCTGCAGGCATCTTTGTTTTGTGCTTCCAGAACCCAGGTGATTGATGGTGCCTTTAATTAGTTGTCTCTGATGGGCGTGTCAGTTGTTCCTTCGCTAGGTATCCTGGAATCCGTAGGCTTTGAAGTCTGCGTTTGCAACCTTGATTTTCCCGTGGCTTCCCCACACGCCTCTTTGGTGCACGATGGGGACTCAAACCAAGCTCCAGTGCTTGGTGGCAGCCGCTGCCCTGTAGCTTCCACGCTGATTTCACAAGGTCGTCCTGATTCGGGCAGGTTTGGCGCCTTGCTGAGGTGCGTCACTCCACGGCTGGACAAAGGCGTATTAACATCAAAACACTTTCCCCCGTAGAGAGAAAAATGAGTCGCACAGATTCACGATTGGAAACGCTGTTTATTCAAGGGTTGCAGGTATAAATTAATTGTCCCAATGCATTTCGGCCATTACAATCGGCCTTCTTCGGGGGAACCGCTTCTGCAGGCATCTTTGTTTTGTGCTTCCAGAACCCAGGTGATTGATGGTGCCTTTAATTAGTTGCCTCTGATGGGCGTGTCAGTTGTTCCTTCGCTAGGTATCCTGGAATCCGTAGGCTTTGAAGTCTGCGTTTGCAACCTTGATTTTCCTGTGGCTTCCCCACACGCCTCTTTGGTGCGCGATGGGGACTCAAACCAAGCTCCAGTGCTTGGTGGCAGCCGCTGCCCTGTAGCTTTCACGCTGATTTCACAAGGTCGTCCAGATTTGGGCAGGTTTGGTGCCTTGCTGAGGTGCGTCACTCCACGGCTGGACAAAGCCGTATTTACATCAAAACACTTTCCCCCGTAGAGAGAAAAATGAGTCGCACAGATTCACGATTGGAAACGCTGTTTATTCAAGGGTTGCAGTATAAATTAGCTGTCCCAATGCATTTTGGCCATTACAATCGGCCTTCTTCGGGGAACCGCTTCTGAAGGCATCTTTGTTTTGTGCTTCCAGAACCCAGGTTATTGATGGTGCCTTTAATTAGTTGCCTCTTATGGGCGTGTCAGTTGTCCCTTCGCTAGGTATCCTGGAATCCGTAGGCTTTGAAGTCTGCGTTTGCAACCTTGATTTTCCCGTGGCTTCCCCACACGCCTCTTTGGTGCGCGATGGGGACTCAAACCAAGCTCCAGTGCTTGGTGGCAGCCGCTGCCCTGTAGCTTTCACGCTGATTTCACAAGGTCGTCCTGATTCGGGCAGGTTTGGCGCCTTGCTGAGGTGCGTCACTCCACGGCTGGACAAAGCCGTATTTACATCAAAACACTTTCCCCCGTAGAGAGAAAAATGAGTCGCACAGATTTACGATTGGAAACGCTGTTTATTCAAGGGTTGCAGGTATAAATTAAATGTCCCAATGCATTTCGGCCATTACAATCGGCCTTCTTCGGGGGAACCGCTTCTGCAGGCATCTTTGTTTTGTGCTTCCAGAACCCAGGTGATTGATGGTGCCTTTAATTAGTTGTCTCTGATGGGCGTGTCAGTTGTTCCTTCGCTAGGTATCCTGGAATCCGTAGGCTTTGAAGTCTGCGTTTGCAACCTTGATTTTCCCGTGGCTTCCCCACACGCCTCTTTGGTGCGCGATGGGGACTCAAACCAAGCTCCAGTGCTTGGTGGCAGCCGCTGCCCTGTAGCTTTCACGCTGATTTCACAAGGTCGTCCTGATTCGGGCAGGTTTGGCGCCTTGCTGAGGTGCGTCACTCCACGGCTGGACAAAGCCGTATTTACATCAAAACACTTTCCCCTGTAGAGAGAAAAATGAGTCACACAGATTCACGATTGGAAACGCTGTTTATTCAAGGGTTGCAGGTATAAATTAATTGTCCCAATGCATTTTGGCCATTACAATCGGCCTTCTTCGGGGGAACCGCTTCTGCAGGCATCTTTGTTTTGTGCTTCCAGAACCCAGGTTATTGATGGTGCCTTTAATTAGTTGCCTCTGATGGGCGTGTCAGTTGTCCCTTCGCTAGGTATCCTGGAATCCGTAGGCTTTGAAGTCTGCGTTTGCAACCTTGATTTTCCCGTGGCTTCCCCACATGCCTCTTTGGTGCGTGATGGGGACTCAAACCAAGCTCCAGTGCTTGGTGGCAGCCGCTGCCCTGTAGCTTTCACGCTGATTTCACAAGGTCGTCCTGATTTGGGCAGGTTTGGCGCCTTGCTGAGGTGCGTCACTCCACGGCTGGACAAAGCCGTATTTACATCAAAACACTTTCCCCCGTAGAGAGAAAAATGAGTCGCACAGATTCACGATTGGAAACGCTGTTTATTCAAGGGTTGCAGGTATAAATTAATTGTCCCAATGCATTTCGGCCATTACAATCGGCCTTCTTCGGGGGAACCGCTTCTGCAGGCATCTTTGTTTTGTGCTTCCAGAACCCAGGTGATTGATGGTGCCTTTAATTAGTTGCCTCTGATGGGCGTGTCAGTTGTTCCTTCGCTAGGTATCCTGGAATCCGTAGGCTTTGAAGTCTGCGTTTGCAACCTTGATTTTCCCGTGGCTTCCCCACACGCCTCTTTGGTGCGCGATGGGGACTCAAACCAAGCTCCAGTGCTTGGTGGCAGCCGCTGCCCTGTAGCTTTCACGCTGATTTCACAAGGTCGTCCAGATTTGGGCAGGTTTGGTGCCTTGCTGAGGTGCGTCACTCCACGGCTGGACAAAGCCGTATTTACATCAAAACACTTTCCCCCGTAGAGAGAAAAATGAGTCGCACAGATTCACGATTGGAAACGCTGTTTATTCAAGGGTTGCAGTATAAATTAATTGTCCCAATGTATTTTGGCCATTACAATCGGCCTTCTTCGGGGAACCGCTTCTGAAGGCATCTTTGTTTTGTGCTTCCAGAACCCAGGTTATTGATGGTGCCTTTAATTAGTTGCCTCTGATGGGCGTGTCAGTTGTCCCTTCGCTAGGTATCCTGGAATCCGTAGGCTTTGAAGTCTGCGATTGCAACCTTGATTTTCCCGTGGCTTCCCCACACGCCTCTTTGGTGCGCGATGGGGACTCAAACCAAGCTCCAGTGCTTGGTGGCAGCCGCTGCCCTGTAGCTTTCACGCTGATTTCACAAGGTCGTCCTGATTCGGGCTGGTTTGGCGCCTTGCTGAGGTGCGTCACTCCACGGCTGGACAAAGCCGTATTTACATCAAAACACTTTCCCCCGTAGAGAGAAAAATGAGTCGCACAGATTCACGATTGGAAACGCTGTTTATTCAAGGGTTGCAGGTATAAATTAATTGTCCCAATGCATTTCGGCCATTACAATCGGCCTTCTTCGGGGGAACCGCTTCTGCAGGCATCTTTGTTTTGTGCTTCCAGAACCCAGGTGATTGATGGTGCCTTTAATTAGTTGCCTCTGATGGGCGTGTCAGTTGTTCCTTCGCTAGGTATCCTGGAATCTGTAGGCTTTGAAGTCTGCGTTTGCAACCTTGATTTTCCCGTGGCTTCCCCACACGCCTCTTTGGTGCGCGATGGGGACTCAAACCAAGCTCCAGTGCTTGGTGGCAGCCGCTGCCCTGTAGCTTTCACGCTGATTTCACAAGGTCGTCCTGATTCGGGCAGGTTTGGCGCCTTGCTGAGGTGCGTCACTCAACGGCTGGACAAAGCCGTATTTACATCAAAACACTTTCCCCCGTAGAGAGAAAAATGAGTCGCACAGATTCACGATTGGAAACGCTGTTTATTCAAGGGTTGCAGGTATAAATTAATTGTCCCAATGCATTTTGGCCATTACAATCGGCCTTCTTCGGGGGAACCGCTTCTGCAGGCATCTTTGTTTTGTGCTTCCAGAACCCAGGTTATTGATGGTGCCTTTAATTAGTTGCCTCTTATGGGCGTGTCAGTTGTCCCTTCGCTAGGTATCCTGGAATCCGTAGGCTTTGAAGTCTGCGTTTGCAACCTTGATTTTCCCGTGGCTTCCCCACACGCCTCTTTGGTGCGCGATGGGGACTCAAACCAAGCTCCAGTGCTTGGTGGCAGCCACTGCCCTGTAGCTTTCACGCTGATTTCACAAGGTCGTCCTGATTCGGGCAGGTTTGGCGCCTTGCTGAGGTGCGTCACTCCACGGCTGGACAAAGCCGTATTTACATCAAAACACTTTCCCCCGTAGAGAGAAAAATGAGTCGCACAGATTCACGATTGGAAACGCTGTTTATTCAAGGGTTGCAGGTATAAATTAATTGTCCCAATGCATTTCGGCCATTACAATCGGCCTTCTTCGGGGGAACCGCTTCTGCAGGCATCTTTGTTTTGTGCTTCCAGAACCCAGGTGATTGATGGTGCCTTTAATTAGTTGTCTCTGATGGGCGTGTCAGTTGTTCCTTCGCTAGGTATCCTGGAATCCGTAGGCTTTGAAGTCTGCGTTTGCAACCTTGATTTTCCCGTGGCTTCCCCACACGCCTCTTTGGTGCACGATGGGGACTCAAACCAAGCTCCAGTGCTTGGTGGCAGCCGCTGCCCTGTAGCTTCCACGCTGATTTCACAAGGTCGTCCTGATTCGGGCAGGTTTGGCGCCTTGCTGAGGTGCGTCACTCCACGGCTGGACAAAGGCGTATTAACATCAAAACACTTTCCCCCGTAGAGAGAAAAATGAGTCGCACAGATTCACGATTGGAAACGCTGTTTATTCAAGGGTTGCAGGTATAAATTAATTGTCCCAATGCATTTCGGCCATTACAATCGGCCTTCTTCGGGGGAACCGCTTCTGCAGGCATCTTTGTTTTGTGCTTCCAGAACCCAGGTGATTGATGGTGCCTTTAATTAGTTGCCTCTGATGGGCGTGTCAGTTGTTCCTTCGCTAGGTATCCTGGAATCCGTAGGCTTTGAAGTCTGCGTTTGCAACCTTGATTTTCCCGTGGCTTCCCCACACGCCTCTTTGGTGCGCGATGGGGACTCAAACCAAGCTCCAGTGCTTGGTGGCAGCCGCTGCCCTGTAGCTTTCACGCTGATTTCACAAGGTCGTCCAGATTTGGGCAGGTTTGGTGCCTTGCTGAGGTGCGTCACTCCACGGCTGGACAAAGCCGTATTTACATCAAAACACTTTCCCCCGTAGAGAGAAAAATGAGTCGCACAGATTCACGATTGGAAACGCTGTTTATTCAAGGGTTGCAGTATAAATTAGCTGTCCCAATGCATTTTGGCCATTACAATCGGCCTTCTTCGGGGAACCGCTTCTGAAGGCATCTTTGTTTTGTGCTTCCAGAACCCAGGTTATTGATGGTGCCTTTAATTAGTTGCCTCTGATGGGCGTGTCAGTTGTCCCTTCGCTAGGTATCCTGGAATCCGTAGGCTTTGAAGTCTGCGATTGCAACCTTGATTTTCCCGTGGCTTCCCCACACGCCTCTTTGGTGCGCGATGGGGACTCAAACCAAGCTCCAGTGCTTGGTGGCAGCCGCTGCCCTGTAGCTTTCACGCTGATTTCACAAGGTCGTCCTGATTCGGGCAGGTTTGGCGCCTTGCTGAGGTGCGTCACTCCACGGCTGGACAAAGCCGTATTTACATCAAAACACTTTCCCCCGTAGAGAGAAAAATGAGTCGCACAGATTCACGATTGGAAACGCTGTTTATTCAAGGGTTGCAGGTATAAATTCATTGTCCCAATGCATTTCGGCCATTACAATCGGACTTCTTCGGGGGAACTGCTTCTGCAGGCATCTTTGTTTTGTGCTTCCAGAACCCAGGTGATTGATGGTGCCTTTAATTAGTTGCCTCTGATGGGCGTGTCAGTTGTTCCTTCGCTAGGTATCCTGGAATCTGTAGGCTTTGAAGTCTGCGTTTGCAACCTTGATTTTCCCGTGGCTTCCCCACACGCCTCTTTGGTGCGCGATGGGGACTCAAACCAAGCTCCAGTGCTTGGTGGCAGCCGCTGCCCTGTAGCTTTCACGCTGATTTCACAAGGTCGTCCTGATTCGGGCAGGTTTGGCGCCTTGCTGAGGTGCGTCACTCCACGGCTGGACAAAGCCGTATTTACATCAAAACACTTTCCCCCGTAGAGAGAAAAATGAGTCGCACAGATTCACGATTGGAAACGCTGTTTATTCAAGGGTTGCAGGTATAAATTAATTGTCCCAATGCATTTCGGCCATTACAATCGGCCTTCTTCGGGGGAACCACTTCTGCATGCATCTTTGTTTTGTGCTTCCAGAACCCAGGTGATTGATGGTGCCTTTAATTAGTTGCCTCTGATGGGCGTGTCAGTTGTTCCTTCGCTAGGTATCCTGGAATCCGTAGGCTTTGAAGTCTGCGTTTGCAACCTTGATTTTCCCGTGGCTTCCCCACACGCCTCTTTGGTGCGCGATGGGGACTCAAACCAAGCTCCAGTGCTTGGTTGCAGCCGCTGCCCTGTAGCTTTTACGCTGATTTCACAAGGTCGTCCTGATTCGGGCAGGTTTGGTGCCTTGCTGAGGTGCGTCACTCCACGGCTGGACAAAGCCGTATTTACATCAAAACACTTTCCCCCGTAGAGAGAAAAATGAGTCGCACAGATTCACGATTGGAAACGCTGTTTATTCAAGGGTTGCAGGTATAGATTAATTGTCCCAATGCATTTTGGCCATTACAATCGGCCTTCTTCGGGGAACCGCTTCTGCAGGCATCTTTGTTTTGTGCTTCCAGAACCCAGGTTATTGATGGTGCTTTTAATTAGTTGCCTCTGATGGGCGTGTCAGTTGTCCCTTCGCTAGGTATCCTGGAATCCGTAGGCTTTGAAGTCTGCGTTTGCAACCTTGATTTTCCCGTGGCTTCCCCACATGCCTCTTTGGTGCGCGATGGGGACTCAAACCAAGCTCCAGTGCTTGGTGGCAGCCGCTGCCCTGTAGCTTTCACGCTGATTTCACAAGGTCGTCCTGATTCGGGCAGGTTTGGCGCCTTGCTGAGGTGCCTCACCCCACGGCTGGACAAAGCCGTATTTACATCAAAACACTTTCCCCCGTAGAGAGAAAAATGAGTCGCACAGATTCACGATTGGAAACGCTGTTTATTCAAGGGTTGCAGGTATAAATTAAATGCACCAATGCATTTCGGCCATTACAATCGGCCTTCTTCGGGGGAACCGCTTCTGCAGGCATCTTTGTTTTGTGCTTCCAGAACCCAGGTGATTGATGGTGCCTTTAATTAGTTGCCTCTGATGGGCGTGTCAGTTGTTCCTTCGCTAGGTATCCTGGAATCCGTAGGCTTTGAAGTCTGCGTTTGCAACCTTGATTTTCCCGTGGCTTCCCCACACGCCTCTTTGGTGCGCGATGGGGACTCAAACCAAGCTCCAGTGCTTGGTGGCAGCCGCTGCCCTGTAGCTTTCACGCTGATTTCACAAGGTCGTCCTGATTCGGGCAGGTTTGGCGCCTTGCTGAGGTGCGTCACTCCACGGCTGGACAAAGCCGTATTTACATCAAAACACTTTCCCCCGTAGAGAGAAAAATGAGTCGCACAGATTCACGATTGGAAACGCTGTTTATTCAAGGGTTGCAGGTATAAATTAATTGTCCCAATGCATTTCGGCCATTACAATCGGCCTTCTTTGGGGGAACCGCTTCTGCAGGCATCTTTGTTTTGTGCTTCCAGAACCCAGGTGATTGATGGTGCCTTTAATTAGTTGCCTCTGATGGGCGTGTCAGTTGTTCCTTCGCTAGGTATCCTGGAATCCGTAGGCTTTGAAGTCTGCGTTTGCAACCTTGATTTTCCCGTGGCTTCCCAACACGCCTCTTTGGTGCGCGATGGGGACTCAAACCAAGCTCCAGTGCTTGGTGGCAGCCGCTGCCCTGTAGCTTTCACGCTGATTTCACAAGGTCGTCCTGATTTGGGCAGGTTTGGCGCCTTGCTGAGGTGCGTCACTCCACGGCTGGACAAAGCCGTATTTACATCAAAACACTTTCCCCCGTAGAGAGAAAAATGAGTCGCACAGATTCACGATTGGAAACGCTGTTTATTCAAGGGTTGCAGGTATAAATTAATTGTCCCAATGCATTTCGGCCATTACAATCGGCCTTCTTCGGGGGAACCGCTTCTGCAGGCATCTTTGTTTTGTGCTTCCAGAACCCAGGTGATTGATGGTGCCTTTAATTAGTTGCCTCTGATGGGCGTGTCAGTTGTTCCTTCGCTAGGTATCCTGGAATCCGTAGGCTTTGAAGTCTGCGTTTGCAACCTTGATTTTCCCGTGGCTTCCCCACACGCCTCTTTGGTGCGCGATGGGGACTCAAACCAAGCTCCAGTGCTTGGTGGCAGCCGCTGCCCTGTAGCTTTCACGCTGATTTCACAAGGTCGTCCAGATTTGGGCAGGTTTGGTGCCTTGCTGAGGTGCGTCACTCCACGGCTGGACAAAGCCGTATTTACATCAAAACACTTTCCCCCGTAGAGAGAAAAATGAGTCGCACAGATTCACGATTGGAAACGCTGTTTATTCAAGGGTTGCAGTATAAATTAATTGTCCCAATGTATTTTGGCCATTACAATCGGCCTTCTTCGGGGAACCGCTTCTGAAGGCATCTTTGTTTTGTGCTTCCAGAACCCAGGTTATTGATGGTGCCTTTAATTAGTTGCCTCTGATGGGCGTGTCAGTTGTCCCTTCGCTAGGTATCCTGGAATCCGTAGGCTTTGAAGTCTGCGATTGCAACCTTGATTTTCCCGTGGCTTCCCCACACGCCTCTTTGGTGCGCGATGGGGACTCAAACCAAGCTCCAGTGCTTGGTGGCAGCCGCTGCCCTGTAGCTTTCACGCTGATTTCACAAGGTCGTCCTGATTCGGGCTGGTTTGGCGCCTTGCTGAGGTGCGTCACTCCACGGCTGGACAAAGCCGTATTTACATCAAAACACTTTCCCCCGTAGAGAGAAAAATGAGTCGCACAGATTCACGATTGGAAACGCTGTTTATTCAAGGGTTGCAGGTATAAATTAATTGTCCCAATGCATTTCGGCCATTACAATCGGCCTTCTTCGGGGGAACCGCTTCTGCAGGCATCTTTGTTTTGTGCTTCCAGAACCCAGGTGATTGATGGTGCCTTTAATTAGTTGCCTCTGATGGGCGTGTCAGTTGTTCCTTCGCTAGGTATCCTGGAATCTGTAGGCTTTGAAGTCTGCGTTTGCAACCTTGATTTTCCCGTGGCTTCCCCACACGCCTCTTTGGTGCGCGATGGGGACTCAAACCAAGCTCCAGTGCTTGGTGGCAGCCGCTGCCCTGTAGCTTTCACGCTGATTTCACAAGGTCGTCCTGATTCGGGCAGGTTTGGCGCCTTGCTGAGGTGCGTCACTCAACGGCTGGACAAAGCCGTATTTACATCAAAACACTTTCCCCCGTAGAGAGAAAAATGAGTCGCACAGATTCACGATTGGAAACGCTGTTTATTCAAGGGTTGCAGGTATAAATTAATTGTCCCAATGCATTTTGGCCATTACAATCGGCCTTCTTCGGGGGAACCGCTTCTGCAGGCATCTTTGTTTTGTGCTTCCAGAACCCAGGTTATTGATGGTGCCTTTAATTAGTTGCCTCTTATGGGCGTGTCAGTTGTCCCTTCGCTAGGTATCCTGGAATCCGTAGGCTTTGAAGTCTGCGTTTGCAACCTTGATTTTCCCGTGGCTTCCCCACACGCCTCTTTGGTGCGCGATGGGGACTCAAACCAAGCTCCAGTGCTTGGTGGCAGCCACTGCCCTGTAGCTTTCACGCTGATTTCACAAGGTCGTCCTGATTCGGGCAGGTTTGGCGCCTTGCTGAGGTGCGTCACTCCACGGCTGGACAAAGCCGTATTTACATCAAAACACTTTCCCCCGTAGAGAGAAAAATGAGTCGCACAGATTCACGATTGGAAACGCTGTTTATTCAAGGGTTGCAGGTATAAATTAATTGTCCCAATGCATTTCGGCCATTACAATCGGCCTTCTTCGGGGGAACCGCTTCTGCAGGCATCTTTGTTTTGTGCTTCCAGAACCCAGGTGATTGATGGTGCCTTTAATTAGTTGTCTCTGATGGGCGTGTCAGTTGTTCCTTCGCTAGGTATCCTGGAATCCGTAGGCTTTGAAGTCTGCGTTTGCAACCTTGATTTTCCCGTGGCTTCCCCACACGCCTCTTTGGTGCACGATGGGGACTCAAACCAAGCTCCAGTGCTTGGTGGCAGCCGCTGCCCTGTAGCTTCCACGCTGATTTCACAAGGTCGTCCTGATTCGGGCAGGTTTGGCGCCTTGCTGAGGTGCGTCACTCCACGGCTGGACAAAGGCGTATTAACATCAAAACACTTTCCCCCGTAGAGAGAAAAATGAGTCGCACAGATTCACGATTGGAAACGCTGTTTATTCAAGGGTTGCAGGTATAAATTAATTGTCCCAATGCATTTCGGCCATTACAATCGGCCTTCTTCGGGGGAACCGCTTCTGCAGGCATCTTTGTTTTGTGCTTCCAGAACCCAGGTGATTGATGGTGCCTTTAATTAGTTGCCTCTGATGGGCGTGTCAGTTGTTCCTTCGCTAGGTATCCTGGAATCCGTAGGCTTTGAAGTCTGCGTTTGCAACCTTGATTTTCCCGTGGCTTCCCCACACGCCTCTTTGGTGCGCGATGGGGACTCAAACCAAGCTCCAGTGCTTGGTGGCAGCCGCTGCCCTGTAGCTTTCACGCTGATTTCACAAGGTCGTCCAGATTTGGGCAGGTTTGGTGCCTTGCTGAGGTGCGTCACTCCACGGCTGGACAAAGCCGTATTTACATCAAAACACTTTCCCCCGTAGAGAGAAAAATGAGTCGCACAGATTCACGATTGGAAACGCTGTTTATTCAAGGGTTGCAGTATAAATTAGCTGTCCCAATGCATTTTGGCCATTACAATCGGCCTTCTTCGGGGAACCGCTTCTGAAGGCATCTTTGTTTTGTGCTTCCAGAACCCAGGTTATTGATGGTGCCTTTAATTAGTTGCCTCTGATGGGCGTGTCAGTTGTCCCTTCGCTAGGTATCCTGGAATCCGTAGGCTTTGAAGTCTGCGATTGCAACCTTGATTTTCCCGTGGCTTCCCCACACGCCTCTTTGGTGCGCGATGGGGACTCAAACCAAGCTCCAGTGCTTGGTGGCAGCCGCTGCCCTGTAGCTTTCACGCTGATTTCACAAGGTCGTCCTGATTCGGGCAGGTTTGGCGCCTTGCTGAGGTGCGTCACTCCACGGCTGGACAAAGCCGTATTTACATCAAAACACTTTCCCCCGTAGAGAGAAAAATGAGTCGCACAGATTCACGATTGGAAACGCTGTTTATTCAAGGGTTGCAGGTATAAATTCATTGTCCCAATGCATTTCGGCCATTACAATCGGACTTCTTCGGGGGAACTGCTTCTGCAGGCATCTTTGTTTTGTGCTTCCAGAACCCAGGTGATTGATGGTGCCTTTAATTAGTTGCCTCTGATGGGCGTGTCAGTTGTTCCTTCGCTAGGTATCCTGGAATCTGTAGGCTTTGAAGTCTGCGTTTGCAACCTTGATTTTCCCGTGGCTTCCCCACACGCCTCTTTGGTGCGCGATGGGGACTCAAACCAAGCTCCAGTGCTTGGTGGCAGCCGCTGCCCTGTAGCTTTCACGCTGATTTCACAAGGTCGTCCTGATTCGGGCAGGTTTGGCGCCTTGCTGAGGTGCGTCACTCCACGGCTGGACAAAGCCGTATTTACATCAAAACACTTTCCCCCGTAGAGAGAAAAATGAGTCGCACAGATTCACGATTGGAAACGCTGTTTATTCAAGGGTTGCAGGTATAAATTAATTGTCCCAATGCATTTCGGCCATTACAATCGGCCTTCTTCGGGGGAACCACTTCTGCATGCATCTTTGTTTTGTGCTTCCAGAACCCAGGTGATTGATGGTGCCTTTAATTAGTTGCCTCTGATGGGCGTGTCAGTTGTTCCTTCGCTAGGTATCCTGGAATCCGTAGGCTTTGAAGTCTGCGTTTGCAACCTTGATTTTCCCGTGGCTTCCCCACACGCCTCTTTGGTGCGCGATGGGGACTCAAACCAAGCTCCAGTGCTTGGTTGCAGCCGCTGCCCTGTAGCTTTTACGCTGATTTCACAAGGTCGTCCTGATTCGGGCAGGTTTGGTGCCTTGCTGAGGTGCGTCACTCCACGGCTGGACAAAGCCGTATTTACATCAAAACACTTTCCCCCGTAGAGAGAAAAATGAGTCGCACAGATTCACGATTGGAAACGCTGTTTATTCAAGGGTTGCAGGTATAGATTAATTGTCCCAATGCATTTTGGCCATTACAATCGGCCTTCTTCGGGGAACCGCTTCTGCAGGCATCTTTGTTTTGTGCTTCCAGAACCCAGGTTATTGATGGTGCTTTTAATTAGTTGCCTCTGATGGGCGTGTCAGTTGTCCCTTCGCTAGGTATCCTGGAATCCGTAGGCTTTGAAGTCTGCGTTTGCAACCTTGATTTTCCCGTGGCTTCCCCACATGCCTCTTTGGTGCGCGATGGGGACTCAAACCAAGCTCCAGTGCTTGGTGGCAGCCGCTGCCCTGTAGCTTTCACGCTGATTTCACAAGGTCGTCCTGATTCGGGCAGGTTTGGCGCCTTGCTGAGGTGCCTCACCCCACGGCTGGACAAAGCCGTATTTACATCAAAACACTTTCCCCCGTAGAGAGAAAAATGAGTCGCACAGATTCACGATTGGAAACGCTGTTTATTCAAGGGTTGCAGGTATAAATTAAATGCACCAATGCATTTCGGCCATTACAATCGGCCTTCTTCGGGGGAACCGCTTCTGCAGGCATCTTTGTTTTGTGCTTCCAGAACCCAGGTGATTGATGGTGCCTTTAATTAGTTGCCTCTGATGGGCGTGTCAGTTGTTCCTTCGCTAGGTATCCTGGAATCCGTAGGCTTTGAAGTCTGCGTTTGCAACCTTGATTTTCCCGTGGCTTCCCCACACGCCTCTTTGGTGCGCGATGGGGACTCAAACCAAGCTCCAGTGCTTGGTGGCAGCCGCTGCCCTGTAGCTTTCACGCTGATTTCACAAGGTCGTCCTGATTCGGGCAGGTTTGGCGCCTTGCTGAGGTGCGTCACTCCACGGCTGGACAAAGCCGTATTTACATCAAAACACTTTCCCCCGTAGAGAGAAAAATGAGTCGCACAGATTCACGATTGGAAACGCTGTTTATTCAAGGGTTGCAGGTATAAATTAATTGTCCCAATGCATTTCGGCCATTACAATCGGCCTTCTTTGGGGGAACCGCTTCTGCAGGCATCTTTGTTTTGTGCTTCCAGAACCCAGGTGATTGATGGTGCCTTTAATTAGTTGCCTCTGATGGGCGTGTCAGTTGTTCCTTCGCTAGGTATCCTGGAATCCGTAGGCTTTGAAGTCTGCGTTTGCAACCTTGATTTTCCCGTGGCTTCCCAACACGCCTCTTTGGTGCGCGATGGGGACTCAAACCAAGCTCCAGTGCTTGGTGGCAGCCGCTGCCCTGTAGCTTTCACGCTGATTTCACAAGGTCGTCCTGATTCGGGCAGGTTTGGCGCCTTGCTGAGGTGCGTCACTCCACGGCTGGACAAAGCCGTATTTACATCAAAACACTTTCCCCCGTAGAGAGAAAAATGAGTCGCACAGATTCACGATTGGAAACGCTGTTTATTCAAGGGTTGCAGGTATAAATGAATTGTCTCAATGCATTTCGGCCATTACAATCGGCCTTCTTCGGGGGAACCGCTTCTGCAGGCATCTTTGTTTTGTGCTTCCAGAACCCAGGTGATTGATGGTGCCTTTAATTAGTTGCCTCTGATGGGCGTGTCAGTTGTTCCTTCGCTAGGTATCCTGGAATCCGTAGGCTTTGAAGTCTGCGTTTGCTACCTTGATTTTCCCGTGGCTTCCCCACACGCCTCTTTGGTGCGCGATGGGGACTCAAACCAAGCTCCAGTGCTTGGTGGCAGCCGCTGCCCTGTAGCTTTCACGCTGATTTCACAAGGTCGTCCTGATTCGGGCAGGTTTGGCGCCTTGCTGAGGTGCGTCACTCCACGGCTGGACAAAGCCGTATTTACATCAAAACACTTTCCCCCGTAGAGAGAAAAATGAGTCGCACAGATTCACAATTGGAAACACTGTTTATTCAAGGGTTGCAGGTATAAATTAATTGTCCCAATGCATTTCGGTCATTACAATCGGCCTTCTTCGGGGGAACCGCTTCTGCAGGCATCTTTGTTTTGTGCTTCCAGAACCCAGGTGATTGATGGTGCCTTTAATTAGTTGCCTCTGATGGGCGTGTCAGTTGTTCCTTCGCTAGGTATCCTGGAATCCGTAGGCTTTGAAGTCTGCGTTTGCAACCTTGATTTTCCCGTGGCGTCCCCACATGCCTCTTTGGTGCGCGATGGGGACTCAAACCAAGCTCCAGTGCTTGGTGGCAGCCGCTGCCCTGTAGCTTTCACGCTGATTTCACAAGGTCGTCCTGATTCGGGCAGGTTTGGCGCCTTGCTGAGGTGCGTCACTCCACGGCTGGACAAAGCCGTATTTACATCAAAACACTTATATATATATATACACATATATATGAATATATATAGATATTTTTATAGACAAAGAATATATGATATCATAGGAACACTTTTCATAAAAGTAAGCAACTTTAGTAAATAAGGTGTACCTTAATGAAATAGGCATTGTAATACTGTTTGCCCAAATGGCGTATCTGCTTTCTATGCTGAACCCAAACAGTAGTGTTCGGTATAAGTACGGGCATGCAAACTTGTTGCTGCTTTACAGATGTCTGGAAGAGATGCTCCAGCAATTAGGGCTATGGAAGTAGCCATCTTCGTGTCGAGTGTGCAGTTATAGCAGACAATATCCAACAATATATACTGTTTCTTGTTAGAGTATAGCGCTTTCTTGTAGGTGCAAAGGATGTGAGAAGTTGATCAGCTTTCAAAAGTTTTTTGTCTTATAAATGTAGAATTTCAAACAGCGTTTTACGTCTAAGAACTGGAGAGCCCTCCCTGCAGGAGATGAAGAATTCTTGAAGTATGATAGCAAAAGTATTGTACATTCAACAGGAATACATTTGGAACTTTAAGTATGAATTTAAGATTTGTTATCAGGAATACTTTATCCTGTTTGAACTGAAGAAAGGAATTAGATACTGTAAATGTTGAATTTTGCTACTCTTTTGGCGGATGTCATGGCCAGTAAGAACGCTGTCTTTCAGGACACATGTTTGATGTCCACTTTATGTATAGCCTCAAATTGTGGCCTCATGAGCTGAGCAGGGACCAGTGGAAGCAACCTAGAGATGCCTTTCATGAATTCCTTTACTACTCTGGAGGACTAGAGATATATTTCTCCAGACTTTCTTAGATATCTAGAAATTGCCGCTAAGTGCACTACAATTGATGAGTGTACCAATCCTGATTTTGCCAGATATGTCAATAGCTGTTCTGGTAAATATTGAAAAGGATGCAGATTGTTGTTGATGCACCAGTGACCGAATCCTTTCCATTTTACAACATAAGTGCTATTTGTGGTCAAAGCCCATGAGTGTTCGGAATTGATCTGTATTCTTGTGGAATATTTAGGGATTCAAATTACTGGTCATGAGGCGCCATGTGGATAAATGGCGAGATCTTATTTGTGGGTGCACTACCTGCCCGTTGTTCGTTGTTCATGGAGATCAGATTGTGGATCAGTGAGAAGTGATTGAGTGGAGACACAGACATTATCAGAACTTCAGAGAACTAAAACTGTCTCCGTCATGTCAAAACTATGAGAATCAGATGGCATGGCTACATTTTTATTATGCGTATTAATCTTGAGATAGGAGGGAATGGAGGAAATGCATAAGCAAACATTCCTGTCCATCGAAGCTGAACAGCATTCCTACATGACCCCTTCTGAGGGAATCTGCTGGCAACCTTTTGGCATTTCTTCTTGTACAGTGTTGCGATAAGGTCCAATTTTGGGGTACTTCACTTGCGAAAGACCAGGGCCCGCTGCGGGAGATCTAATTCCCATTTGTGTCATTGGTTGTTGGGTATTCTGAGAGAATCTGCCCAAGTGTTGTGTATGCCTCAGGCATGCTCCACTTGAAGTGAAATGTTGTACTTTAGCAACTACTGCAAGATCTCTTGAGCTTAAGATGATATTTGTGATCTAGTTCACCCTTGCATGGCCAGGTCAAACATATTGGTGGTGTTGTCCATTCTTACTAGAACAAGAGAACTGCAAATACTGGGGCGGAATGCCTGTAGTCTCAGAAACACTGCCTTTAACTCCAGAAGGTTGATATGCATTTGTGCCTCTTGGACAGTCTACTTTACATGAATCTCTAGTTCCTGAAGATGTCCCCCCTTCCGTGAAGGGAAGAATCTGTAGTCATAATGTAACCGGGGCATTGTGCCTCGAAGGTGAGGTCTGCATATATATTTTGTTGTATTCCCCACCATGACAGGGCTTGTTTCATTGTCGGGTGATGATGATGATATTGTTGAACAAGCAGTGAAGCTGAATCCACTGGGCATTTAGTTGTTGCTGGGGTGTCCTCCTATGCAAGCAGTAGTTTGAAATCAGTGGTATGCACAAGTTTAGCATTTGCAGGATGGATTTGTACATCCTCAATGAAACAGACTTTCTATTTTGTATTTGAGCCGTTATGTGCAATATCTTGTGAATGTGTTCTGTTGTAGGGTAACACTTTGCACTCTTAGGGGCCGATTAGGATTGCGGTGAATCCGCATCCTCCGGGCTGGCGGAAGCCACCGCTGGCCCAGAGGATGTGGATTCACCGCTGCGGTGCCTGCAAAGACCCCTGCCAGATTAGGATGGCTGGGGGGTCTTCGGCGGACGGAAAGACAGTCCGTCGCTTTTCCACCACAGTCGCCTTCCGACCATGGCGGAAAAGTTCCAATATGGTGGCGGTGTCTATCTGACACCGCCAGCCATATTAGGATGGGGCAGAAAACATGCTTTTCCACGGCGGATTTTCCGCCGTGGAAAAGCATCTGGTCTTTTGTGTTTGGGGGCCCGTGCGGGCCCCCACGGTGTTGTCGGGTGGGGGGTGCACATGAGGGGTACCTATGGTACCCCCCAGCATTTACATGCACAAAGCGGCAGGCACCACGCGGTGCCTGCCGCTTTGTGCATGTAAATGTGAAGCATGCATTTTTAGCCTTGCGGCGGGTGCTGCTTCAAGCAGTACCCGCCGCAAGGTTAAAGATATGGGATGTGACCGCCAGGGTAGCGGTCACATCCTAATTGCACCGGAGGGACCGCCGCTGCCCCTGAGGACGGTCCCTCCACCTCGGGGTGGCGGACGGACGCAGGTCCGTCCGCCATCCTAATAGGCCCCTTGGTGTCCAAAACAGCCCAAGGAACACCAGCGATTGACTTGTAATAAGGGAAGACTTTTCTATATTCATCTGCAGTCCCAGCAAGTTAAAATCCTGATGACAAGCCCATGAAGAGTGGACACCCTGACTAGTCAGTTGACCAGGTAGGGATAAACCTTGGGCCCCTACTGTTGTAAGAAGGCAGTCACTGGCACCATGCACTTTGTGAACCCTCTGGGTGCTGATGGGAGGCCAAAAGAACTGGCAGTGGCACCCTGCCACCTTGAACCGCAGGTACCGCCGATGTTTGATGTGAATGGGAATTTGAAAGTATGCATCTAAGAGATGTCATGAAGTCCCCTTTGTTGATCATCAATAACATCTCTTGCAAAGATAGAACTCTGAAAAGCAGTTTTTTAATATACTTGTTCAAGCTCCTGAGATCCATGATCTGTCTCCTTTTGCTACATTGCTTGTTTTTCATTAGGAAGAAGTTGAGTGGTAGCCCTTTCTGCGGTGTTGGTGGGGAACTTCCTCTATTTCCCCTGTTAAGAGAAGTACTGAAATCTCTTGCTTTAAGAGAGCTCTATGCTGATGTTTTTTAGTAACAGTTGTTAGACCAGGAGGCTTTTGGATAAATCTTAGGGTGTGACTTTGGTGTATTATGTCCAACACTCATTTGTCCATTGGTATAGAGAGCCATTAATGATGAAAGGCAGAGAGGCAATAGACCTACTGAGGCTTGCGTTAGTACGAGGTGACTGATGGTGCCAAAACGTCACTGACGTCTGGTGTTATGCTGAGATTTTCCTCTTGTTGAAGAATGATGTCGAGCAGATTGCTGAGTGTAAAGCATGTTAGAAAATCAAAACTGTTGATTGCCCAGTGTATTGTGATCCCTAGATTTGTTGTGGATATGGCTGATATTCATATGCTTGAAAAGAGGATCTTTCCTAGTATTGACCTCTTCTTCTTCAAAAAGGATGAAAATGCTGCTGTTGGAGGGTTCATAGGGAGTGTATTGTTTCCGTATCTGCCTTCATTCCCTTAAGTGTGCATTGACATGCTTTCTGAATACATTTTCATCATGGAATGGTATGTACATGATTTTTGAATGACCCTCAGGGTGGCAATACATAGCTTTAAACCAGCCCCAGCTTTCAAAGAACTATCACTCCTGCAGTTTGTCAGAATGCAATGGAAGACATATCCGTAGTAATGTCTATGGCCTCAGAAGCCGCTGTGGCACCTTCCTGAAGACGTTTGCATAGTGTTGGACCCGGCCCTTTTGGCAGGTTCACCCCGAAACTTTTTGCTTTTTCCTAGCCTGTTTCTGGAACCTGGTGGTGGTGATTTTAGGCCTCTGCGCACTTTTTCGCTGTGGTACAGTGTAAAGTGCGTGAGCTCTCTGTGTATGTGTGCTGAGTGACCTGCCCTCCCATAGGAATGTATGGGGAATATGTATGACCATGGTAGTTCCTGATGTGTGGGGAGTGCAGGGTCGAGTTTGGTATGTGCGAACTTGTGAGATTGAATGCTGCACAATGATATATGCGGCATGATTGTATCTAGTGTAGAAGTGCCACTTCTAGAAGTTGGCATATTTGTGTAATTTGTGTGTGGTGTGTGATTGGCTGAGGCTGGCTGGTGAGCCTGGCTCCAAGAGTCTGGAAGGGTCTGCCCCGGTGGTGAATGGAGTGTTTAGCATGCTGATATGAGGGGAGGAGTGAGCCTGGGCTTGCTTGTGGACTGACTGTCTGGCCTGAGGGTCCTGAGTGAGGCTGGGTTTTCCCCACACAATGCTGGCTCCACCCCCTGGGGTGCGGCTGATGTCCCTAGCCTGGCCAGTGAAAGGAATTCCCTATAACCCTTTCTAGCAGGTTCTCACACTGCCTGCACCCTTTAGACAATGGATTTTGGGTATAAAAAGGGTGCTGTGACACTCTAAAAATGTTCTTGTTTCTGACTTGAATCCTGCCAGGGGCGTGCTGCTGCTTGTGCCCAGGGGAAGGCTTGCCTCCCTGGGCCCTGCCCAGCTCCTGGATGCCTGGAGGATTTTCCTTGCTGGGAGCTCTGTTGCACCATCCTTTGATCTCCAGGACTGCTGATACCTTTTTGGATTGCTTTGGTTTTGCCAAGGCTTTATTACAGCCTTCCTGCGCCTTATTTTTGGGCTTGGGCGCTTGGATTTAACTTCCCTGAGAAAAAGAGAGAGAGCCTGGGGGCTGAGCAGCGCGTCGCTGTAGCCCTGGCTGAGGGAATCCTCCTCTCCTCGTGGGCTGGTTGTGGGTGTCACCCCGCTTCGGTAATTATTTAAATTGTGAGAGCCCACCTCGCTTAGGTCTGATTATAATTACGCAGGTGTCCACCCTGCTTTGTGTGCATTGCTGAGGACGAGGGAGCCTACCCCTCATGGTGCCAGCCGTACCGCTTATTCACCACCGCTGGCCGGGGCCTGAAACTGCTGAGGATGATTCACCGCCATCGACCCGGGCCGCGTTCATTGTTGGAGCGGCCACGCTGTGATTGGCTCACCCTGGGGGGCTCGACTGGAGAGGCTGCGCTGTGATTGGTGCATCGCGGCAGACTGCACCGGTTAAGATGCGCTAGGATTGGCCCAGCGCAGAGAAGTGCAGCGTCATAGGGGGGCTTGTCTCGTGAGCCGCGCTGGGATTCGTCAGCACTTACCCCTATGGTAGAAGATGACCCGGAATGCTGGCGATGGATCCTGTGGGGCTCCCGTTGCATGGAGGGAACCCTGTGTGCCGCCGCGCTAAGGAAGTGCTGCCGCTGGAGTGCCCTACAGCCTGGTGAGTAGAAGAGGCCGCTGGGCGTGTTGTTGTTTGCGGGCCGCTCCAATGTGGGGCAAAGAGTCGGCGGCCCCGGATGGCAGTGGGCCACCCCCACGTTGGTACTGAGCCCGCGGGGCTCCACCTATGGGCATATTGACTTTGTAAGCGGCAGTGGTTAGGCGCCCAGCTTTTCCCCTTATCGAGCACCGCATGATTGTTTGAGGAGCCTGAGTGCTCTAACGGGCATAATTGATGATTTGACCCCGAAGGCTCCAACGAGGCCCCCAGTGA
Source organism: Lissotriton vulgaris (assembly GCF_964263255.1). NCBI lineage: Eukaryota > Metazoa > Chordata > Amphibia > Caudata > Salamandridae > Lissotriton > Lissotriton vulgaris. The sequence continues at coordinate 217,137,349 of NC_141685.1, read as the reverse complement.
TTTTAGGGTCCCCACTAGGGACGTGTGCATGTGTTGCTTAAAGCCCCCATCGTTCCAACCTACAGGGGCATACTTGTTTTAGAGCCTGTGTGGCTCCAACGGTAGGGGGCATGTGTTAGGTCAGAGCCTGTTGGCTCCAATGAGTACACAAGTGTTTTCAGAGCCTGTGTGGCTCCAACGTTCTGCGCAGTGTTGTGTCAGAGCCTGTGTGGCTCCAACGATTGGGCGCAGTTCCGTTCTAGGGTCAGTGAGGACCCTGTTGCAGTTTTAATTCCCAGCTGCCCCGCAATAAGTGGGCAGCTGCACCGTTTAGGTCTTGTGATTGTTTCCAGGTGCCCAGCAAGTAGTGGGCACCTGCAACGTTTAGGTTTTGCGCCGGTGGCGCACCCCTGACTGGCGCTGCATTGGCAGCGCGCCCTGACATTCAGGACAAAGGGCTCTTTAGTCCCTTTATTAGATGTGGGCTGGTATGTGATTTTATTTAGGCACAAAGTGATTATCTATGTGATGGTAATTACCTAATGTGAGTTTTGCGCAATGTGATGTGGTGCTAGGAAATGTAATGCATTTATGATTACGCACCTTGATCCTACACCTCTGAATGTTTTTATGCATCATGTGTTTTTGCGCTATTGAGTTATGTTCTGGCACCTCTGAATGTTTTTATGCATCATGTGTCTTCCTTGATTTTACACCTCTGAATGTGTTGGTTTATGCATCATGTGTTTTTCCTTCCCTGCACCTCTGAATGTGTTTTTGATGCATCATGTGCCTTGTTCTTACACCGCTGAATGTATGTTTTATGCATCATGTGTTTTCCTTCCCTACACCTCTGAATGTTGTGATGCATCATGTGTAATGTGTTCTTGCTTATACCCCTAATTGTATTGTGATACTTAGGTGGTTGTTCTTTCTAGTACAGGTGGTCCTAGTGAGGTCCTGGTTCCCTGTGTGACATTCTCCTAAGGTGGTGAGGGTTGCGTAGGTGGTACTTACCTGTTACCAGTAGTTACTGGTTGTGAGTTATAACTGGTATTTTGTGCTATACTTATTCTAAGTTCTAGAAGTGCTATTTCTACTAAGTGCTGATTCTGACAGTGGCCCATGTGGCCCTGTCCTGGTGTAAATAATCCCTTGTGAATATTGTCCGTGCCAGTAGGCACAATGTACATGTGTAATTTCTATCTGATGTGTTTTAACAATACAGAAGTTATTTTTATATAACCTTGTGTGGAGTTCCTTTTGTGGTGTGCCTAGGATGTTGTTGCTGTTGTGTGCTGGCGCAAATGCTTTACACATTGCCTCCGGGATAAGCCTGTCTGCTCGTGCCAAGCTACCAAGGGGGTGAGCAGGGGTTATCTTAGCGTGTGACTCCCTTGTCCTGAATAGAATGGTGGTTTCTGCCTGGCTTTGGCGTGAGCCTTAGCCAACCAGAAATAGCCAGTTCTAACACATAGGCTCTGCTTTCTTATCCTCAGGGAGATGGTCTAGAAATGGGGACCACATCTGACGGTCATAGTGTCCCAAGATGGCTAAGGCATTTGACACCTTCGTGGATGTAGCTGCCATTGCTGCAAAACGCATTCCTATAATATCCAGTCTTCTGCCTTCCTTATTGGGAGGAGCTGAAAAAGGGGTTGAAGGTTTTCTGGTACGCCACTGCGTCCCCTGCATAATAACCGACTATGGTTGTGGATGTCCGATCAAACAAGTACGAGAAGATTCAGTGGCTTTGTACTTCGTATCCATTCTCGGAACCACAGCTGTGACCGAAGCTGGATTCTTGATTAATTTTAGCCCCTCCTGCTAAATGTAGCTTACCATAGAAAAGGATCATATAGACTTGTGGTGATATATGTCTAGAATACTGCTCTGTCATGGAACCCGAATCCTTCGGAGATTCCTAGACAGGCAGTTATCTCTGGGCCCCTGTTGAGGTAGACTGTTTCTACCCCGCTGTCTTCAATAAATCCCATAAACTACTAAGAGCGTTTGTTGCTTGCTTCAAGACTTTTTGGTGGATTCTTTAAAGTCATAAAGGAAGCATGCTGCTTGTTTCATAGGGAGAGGTAAGGCAAATCCCTTGGAGGCCTGTTCCAACAACTCGTGGAATCCTGCAATAAGCTCTGGCAGAGTACTGGTCGAGTACGGCCACCGTTTCTTTGCAAAAATTCACCCTGGAGCGGGCAAGGGCCTGGAAAGGTGGTGCAGATAGTCGTTAAGAGTAGAAGGGGCAGTGCAGCGCCCTCCCTGAGCCTTTGGAAGCCCCAGGGACCCCATCCTCCTATGGCTGTCTCAATGACTGTGTCCTGATCAATCCACCACAAGGACAGATATTTCCCTGCCTGAACTAGCGCAGGTAGGGAAGCATATGTTTTCTCCCATCTGACAGGCAAATGTTTAATTCTCCATCCAAATGGGAGCAAACTTGCAAGTCTGCTACCAGCCGGCAGGAGATTTAAAATTGCTATAGCCGTCTGGGAGCAGACTTCTGTTCTGTTTTCCTTGGCTGAGCTGTGGCACCAGTCACAAACCAGAATGATGCGGGCCACATAGATGGGGAAACATTGTTTACAAGGCGGTGTTTACACCGCACGACCTTTACCACGCAGCCATTACAACGCAGGTCAGTACTACAACTTGCGCTGGATGTCACTCTTGGTTAAGGAATAGTATGATTTTCTATTCCAACACCTTCCCTACTGTTACATGGGCTGGAGTTGGAATAGAAAATCATATTAATACTCAATCCAGCGCCCTCCAACACAAGTCGTTGTAACGACTTGCGTTGTAAAAACCGCTGTGTAAAGTACCGCATTCAAAATGATCGCGTTGTACTGTCATACATCCCATAGATGAGCCTCGGTGAGTAAGAGTTTGACTGCTCGCCCCGTCGAGAGAACAGCTGCACAGTCATGCTTGGACCCAGAGTTTCAACGAGCAGGTAACACAAACCCCTGAAAGACAGTGTCAGTCAGTAAAAACACTTTATTCGATGAGTTAAAATCATAAAAGACAATATAAAAACATTCATGTTAATATATAAAATCATTCAATCAATAATAATAAAAACATTATACAATATGAAATTTAAAATTAATTAAAAAGCCGAACTAGGATATCAGATTAAAATCAGCCAGGGTACATCTATACAGTTAATTTGTTGCTATTGATTCGTACAGCAGCCACCAGAAAGCTAGCAACAGAGAATATTACACGCATATTGCTTAGCATCTGGAGAAATGTGAGAGCAGGCCTGACTTGAGTAAAGCCAGCCTCTCTGAGAATTGGCAATAAATACTTTTTACGAATCCCGGCATAGAAATCACAGAACATAATAAAATGCATTGTATCAGGTGTAGAAAAGTTGTCACAGCTACAGGGGTCACTATTTTCAGGTTTTCACCATTTAGGGAAAACGCCAAGGGAGAAATGGATAAGGTTGAACCGAAATCTAATTATAAGCTGGCCATGGAAAAGTCTAGTGACAATTATTAAATATGGTTCGAGGGAAGGTGAGGTTTGCAAAACATAGTTAGCTTTAACAGATGGTTTCAATAACTCTAACTCCTCCTTCTCCATTGTCAGCATACTAAGAAAATGTTTCTTAGTCCAGCATATGTCTTCCCTGGTAATAGAGTCTGGTGAGGTATAGAGCTCAGGGCGCCCAAGTTTAGTAAACATGGCTTTAATATACATTAACCACGGCACCCTACTAACCCTATCCAGGCAAAAACAATCAAGTAGAAGAGATTTCTTGATTCAACCAAGTCTTTAACCAGCATATCAGCGGGACAACTTTCAGCTGGTCAGTAACATAGCCCAAACCCAGTTCCGTGTGCAGAGAATAAGTAGGGGTCGATTGGGGTACAGCCAAAAGCGAGCTCTAGAATTTGTTTTCAGCCACTTGGATCTTTCCATGTGATGTGTAGCCCCAAACCGAGGCACCATAGGTGGCTATGGTGAGGCACTTAGCTTTAAAAACATACAAAAGCGCCTCCATCGGTCTCGCCCCAAGCCGCTTGGCAAAGCCCATCAGTGCAGCGGTGGACCTTGCAACTGCGTTACTTTTTATGTTCTGTTGGGGTCCCAGGTGCCCTTCTCATCGAACAGTACCCCTAAATAAGTGAACACAGGAACCTTAGTAACATCAGCTCCGTTACTGAAAAAGGGACAAGGCTTAATACTCCCATGGCGCTTACTAACCTCCATGACGTGTGATTTTTTGCTATTAACCTTCAAATCTAGCGACACCATAAATTTGCCGAAGCAATCCAAGAGCCTCTGAAGGCCGAGGCCAGTACGGGACAATAAAACAGCGTCATCCGCGTACAGAAGAACCTAAATTACCGTATCTCCTGCTCGCGGAACATCCAGACAGGCCCCCACCAATCATTTCTCGAATGCCTTAATATATAAAGTAAAAAGGAGGGTGGAGGGCAGAATACAGCCCTGCCTAACTCCTCGCACTGAACTAAAATGAGTAGTCCAATTACCATCCTGTGTGACCCTGACTGAAGCTAAAATCCCCTGATGATGGACACCTAAAATTTTTACCAATGGAGGGTTGATACCTAGATCCAGCAACATCGACCAAAGTTTTTCCCGGTTGAGGAGGTCAAAAGCAGAAGAGAGGTCCATAAACCCCATATACAGGGACCCCTCTTTTGCCAGTGTGTATTTGTTTATCAGGAGGTGCAAGTTAAGGCATTGATCCACAGTGCTTCTCTTCTCCCTGAAGCCATATTGAAGGTTGGAGAGAACCCCCCTGTCATCCAGCCAATCTCTCTATTTGCGTAAAATGACTCTGCCCAAGATTTTAACAGCAGAGTCTGTCAGAGAGATGGGTCTGTAGCAAGGGGGGTCTCTCCTATCCCCCTTTTTAAACACTGGTATTATAGTCGAGGTGGCCCAGGAAGCCGGAAACCCATTTTTACTGGCAGCATTATCAACATTTGTGAGGATCTTTGCCCAGAAATTAGGATAGGTACTATATAAGTCCGCTGGGACTTTATTTTTGGACATTTCTTTTATTGCCCCTTGTAACTCTTCCACTGCAAATTTTAAGGGGTGTGATTGCTGAGTAAACACCTTTGATTTTCACTGTGTCGCTGGCCCACATAACCGTAGATCTCACTAAAATGAGAGAGCCAGAGTTCATCCGGGATTACACAATCCAGAATGGGGTTCTCCTGCCCCGACAAAAAAGGGTGATTAATAGTTGCCCAGAACTTGCTACTATCCCGCAGAACATCCACTGATAAGAGGTTGCTCCACGCCTCCTCTTTAATCTCTTGCTTCCGCGTGGTAATAGCCAATTTATATGCTTTACTAAGCCTGCGGACAGTGTCCCTGTCTCTAGGACAGTGATTATGAACTGCATAAACAGAACTTCTTGGTTGGACTTTGAGTACCATCAGAAACCAGTATACCAAAACCACCTAGCTATGACTACATATCACAGGAAAGCTGTTCAACTCTAGGTATTGTGATTTCACACATGCACTTTAGTTGAAGACTTTCTTTTTCACTGTGTAGTAAACTCTATAGGCCCCATAGTGTGCTATCTCCTAGAGACGTTAAGATGTTTTGGAATGCTCACCCTCACTACCCTCAGAGTCTACTACTGTATGTGTTTAAATGTGGTTTACATGTGTGAGAGGGCCTTGGCTAACACCGGAAATACACAAGCTGCATTTTAATTATAGTACACCCTAGTTTACTCTTACTGTTTTGTCACTAGTAATATACATAGTGCACATTATTAGCAACCTCATTCCCAACTGGTATGTGACTGCTCAACTGAAGCCTACTGACTCCACGTGTGTCCAATTGCTAACTTGGTCTATCTACCACATGAGGATTGGCACAATCACGGTTGTATGTCCTCTAGGGTACTCTGCAGTTTGGTGCATTGTTTAACACTTGTGTAATAAAGGTCACTAATCTATTAAGAGGTTTCCTTTGTATTTACATTTTCCTGAATTAGTATGCCTGATCACAAAATTGCTACTTGATTACTGTGAACCAAGGTGTAAGATATTTCATATATTGGTATTTTGCTAAATTAGGGGGAAAATGACACATCCATGGGCGTCCGCAGAAATTTTTCCAAGGGGGGGCAAAATGTTAACGTCATCACCATCCTCCGACATGATGTGTGCCAGGTGGGGCACACGAAACACTGGGGCTCAGAACTAGGATAGACTCAATTAAATGCCAGGAATCCAGGACATGTGACTGACCCTGCCACGGGCCAACAAACACCACCTGTAGGGAAAACGCTAAACTTTCTGACAAGGTGCTTTATCTCTGTCTGCTAGGTGTGCAGACTTCTGGGTCCTCGATCCAACACCAATCAAGGCTGTCTTCCGCACGATTCGATTTTTATCAGAATACTTTAAAAAAGCCTATGATTAAAGCACCAGATTAAATATACTGTATGCACAATGTATGTTAGGGATTATTTGTAGCACACATATTTACCAATATTGGCTTCTTGGTGCTAGAATTCATGATAAATTTTATCCAAAGTTAAAGCAGAACGTCAAAGTTAGTAATAAATAATGCAGCAATCACACACGCTAGTGATTTGACAGTGGGTGCTCCCTTTTACTAGAATTCCCCGGGCATTGCTAAATTTTACACACATTCAATTAATTTATACAAAATAAAATGTATAGGTCCAAATGTTAGCTATATTTTTTAAGAGAAATTTAGAGTCCCTCTACGTGTAGTCAATGTCAAACTGACATTGTGCGCACGTTTAGGGATACAATAATGGCCAGCTCCCTTATGCGGAAGCCTGGCACCGTAAATGTATGGCACATGCGGCGCCCGCAGCTGCGCCACATCACAGGTCCAGGGATGCTGATTCTTACACAGTGGTCGAAGTGGGGGAAAAAAAGTAGGGGAACAGTAGACGGAGAATCAGAGGGCGGGAATAACCCAAGGATTGGATCTGTGGGTAGAGACAGAGGTGTGGCTAGAATGTGCAGACATCCCAATTTTTAGTATTTGTTTGGCATTTCACTGCCCAGTTTAATCAACCAATGGATACACATGATTATTTAAGGTTATAATGAGGTATTGACATTAAAATATATTCACAAAGTGGGATATGCTTCTAATCACAGAATGTACCAAATATGATAAAATGTGGAAACACAAGCACTTTGTTTCCGAGCCATGGAGTTTCTGTCATCAGCACTTCACCCTTTTTCAACAACAGCAGTTCCAACATGAATGGCAAAATATCCTAGTTTGCAAATGTGTTCTCTAAAATTATGGCTCTGCCATATTTGCCTCATAATGCAAGATCTGCTGCATGATCTGACCATTTGAACTAATACATTGTTTGTAGCTCAAACATATCAAAAGTTAATATAAAATGTGACTTGTGTTGCTGCGAAGTGGATGGCCTATTGTAAAGGTTGACTGGTCACCTTTCTCACTGCTGTGTTTGTACATTACACTGGTACTAATAAGGCAAAATCTTTCCAGGGACTGTTAGTATATGTACACACGTCAAAATAATAAAATATCTGAAAATATACTGCATAACGCTGCAGCCTTTTTTTTAATGCATAACTTAGTCAACACTACGGCATAATGTTGTCATCCTTTGCTGCATAATTAATTCCAGTGGCCCCACAGCAGGCAGCACATGTTAAAAGTGCTTGTGAATGAAGCAGGGAGACTGTGAAGTTTGCGAACTTAGTTTGGTGTGTGAAAATCCTGCATTGCCAATCCCTGGTGAATTGCAGCTACTGCTGCTGAAACACGGCCAATGGGGGTACCTTTGGGGGAGGCAAACTGGCCCCAAGGGCAGGGCCAGCCATAGCACTGGTGGTGTCCTGTGCATTAATGTTTGTTAGTGCCCCCCAATGACCACCTCTGCCATGGATTCCCTCACTGCCACCCTTTAACTGTGCCCCCCAAGTCTCCATAACCACTCTCTCTCAGATGCATTTAATTTGATTTACAGCGCCACTCATAACATTGTAGGGTGTCAGAGCACTTTACACCACACACATTACACAGAGACATTCAATGTGTGTGTAAATCACTGTATAGAAAATGTTACATAAGACTAAGGACTTCAAGGTGTAGGAGACACATGACAACCATACTAGTAGCCCGTATAGTTTTATAGTGATTGGTCTGGAGAAACACAATACCCGGAATTTAAAACGTAATACCATGGTTGGGGGTCCTCCTTAATAATCAGAATTGATTTCTGTCCAAAAAAACACTTTTTGGGACATTAGGATAATCAAAGACTGGGGGACAGCGGGGAGGATGGGGGGGGGGGACATAACGCTCGAATTTATACCTTGCAGTTTGTGTGCAGCTCTTAGATGACAGTTAATAGCTCACTGTTCTAAGTTAGGATTGTAACTTAAAAACTGCAAATAACAAAAGGATCTCTGACATAAGCACTAGCCCACTGACCTATTACATTATGTGCACTTTGTGATCTGCATGGCGCATGTTCTTTGCAGCCGGTATATTAACCATCTGAGCTATGTTTCCATGAGTCAAAACTTCCACTAGACAAAATTCTGATCTCTCTCTAGGAAGAACATTAATCACCAGAGTCATCATGACATTTTTATTGTTGCCGAAAATTGCTGGAAGCCAGGAAGGAGGCAGCAAGCGTTTTAAAAACCATAATATACTTGCAAACATAATGCCTCCACCTAAAGTCAGCACCCGGTGCAGTCACACCGGTTGCACTGCCCTAGAGCTGGCCCTTCTCAAGGGTCCTGTGACCTCAGTGACTGTTGTTCTAGGGTGTGCTGCTTCATGGGCCTGCCCTCAAGACTGGAGGTGAACTTCAGTATAGATAGTGGTGGACAAGCCTTGAAGGTTAACCTACACTTGTCATGCTAGGGTCCACCTGCTGGTACGGAGACACCAGGACTTCTAAGGTGTTGCGAAGCCTTCTAAGGTCTAGCATGTGATTGTGCTCTAGCAGGAGAGTGGTCTGGTGGGCTGGTTATTAAGTCACTGTTTTCATGGGCGTCTGCAGGGGAGGCAAGGAGGGTCGCTCCAGGGGGGGGGCAAGCGCCCCTCCTTCCCCCCCCCCCTGCGGACGCCCATGGACACATCTGAAACTCTTCACAAGGGCGGGTTCACTCAACATTTTACCTGTACTCATTTGACTTCAAAGATTATGCAGCAAAATACTCAAATTATGTGGCAAATTCTCTGGGATTATTATTTTCCTTCTTGAGAGGTAGAAAAACATGTTTATGAAATCAACAAACTACGCAAAATATGTAGCAAGTTGTGAGGCAAATGCAGTAAACCCATAATTAGGAGGTAAATCAACAATGCAATACTACGTAGCAAACTGTGTGGCAAATGCAGTAAATCCATAATTATGAGGTAAATACTGCAACATAAATCCACTGCCACTCACCAGTGTCAATTGTTTTATCAACAATGTTCTCACTAAAGATAGAAAAATACCTTTTCATTTTAATTCCAGTCAGTGCTCATTGTTAGCTGCACTTCAAAGAAAAAACCTTTCTGAAGCTAACTGATCAACCAACGCCTCACTGATCACCTCAGCAATGACCAGCTCCTCAACGCCAAGCAGTTCAGAATGAGGCCAACCACAGTACAGAAACAGCCACAGACAACATCCGCATTATCCTTGACAGTGGACAAATGACTGCCCTGAATCTCCTAGACCTCTTTACAGCATTTGACACAGTCTTAAACCACATCCTCATCAGGATCCTGCACAAGATTATCAAGCAAGAACACACTCTTCACTGAATCTGCTCCTTCCCCAAGCTGTCAACCTGGCATCTTTCTCCTCTGAAGCCCCTTAACTTATCTCCATACTGCCTCAAGGTTCATCGCTCAGCCTCACCCTCTTCAACACATACATGAACCCTATGGCCAACTTCATCCCCCAATACAACATCAACATCATCTCCAACACAGACAACATGCAAATGTTACTTTACATCTCGAGCAAAACCCCCAACTCAAGAAACGAATTCCCCACCTGCATAATGGAAGTCACTAAATTGATGAAAGCCATCAGTCTCAAGGTCAACATTGATAAGGCAGAAGTGGAGATCTTTGGCAAGAAAACCTAACCATCATACTCCAACTGGTGGCTGGCCAAACTCGGACCCACTCACACATCCAGAACTCTACGCCAGGAACCTCAGAATAATCAACAACAAACTGTACGTGAGGGCACAAGTCAACACCATCACTTCATCCTGCTTTCACACCCTGAAGATGTTTAATGGTTTCCAAGCTACACTAGAAAAATTGCCGTTCAGGATCTAGTCACAAACAAGTTCGACCATGGCAACACCCTCTATGGCAGGATCACAAAGCAACTCACTAGAATCATACAAATCATCCAGAATTCTGCAGCTAGACTCATTTTCAACCTCCCACAAAGCACCCACATCACACCTGAGAGAACTTTCAATGGAATCCCCTTACACACAAATTCAAGGAGCTACACAACTTAGGTCACGCTCACATGAACATTCACATATTCTTCTATGCCCAAGAAAACAGACATGTGGATATTTTTTAGAAACGTCCGATCCTGATTTAGACTGTAAGGCCATTCACCTTTGACAGCCTTTGCGCGAATTTGCACTCTGATCTCAACAATTGTGAGGAATTTAAAACAGCCACACTCACTACTACCCTTAAACTGTGGCACAGTTTGATTACTGAGACTTGTTTTCTTCTTTTTTAATACCTACAGTGCGCAGCTTAATATCAGGAATAACGAGCGCCACTTTTCATAAAGCAGCAATATAATACGTGGACCAATAACTACCGGGTTAAAACACATCAGCACCTGGACAATACATGACGGTGCCCACAAGAGAATAAATCACACTCGCCGTTAATCAGAGTATTAGGTAAAAAATAAGTTGGTGTATCCACAGTCTTATATAAAAAATTTTTTTTTTATAATAAACCAAAGTAGAGTAACTAAATTAAAGTTAATCCATCTAATTTATGTTTAGTACTCCGAGCCGATGATAGACTTCTATCAGAAGAATTCAAGCATTCGCAGTTATCTCCACAGAGGATAATCATTCCCCTGCATGTTCCAGGTATCATTGGAAACGATTTTGTTTACTTAGATAATTGGTAAGGAGTAAAGCACTGTATTCTATAAAATAGTTTTATTATTAGAATATTCAATAGGATTGTTTGCTCCTTTTCACTCAGCCAGTTAAGGATGGTGGGTCCATTAATTCCTTTGGGGCCCTTAAGTTCCATTACTACAACACTGCTCAATGGTAAATATTTTGTAGTTTGTACCTTGTGTAGCCTTATATTATAAGCTACCCAAGTAGGGAGTCATGTCGGTATGTGAAGCCTTATTTTGTGGAAATTTGACATGTAACAAATATAGTGTTTAGAATAAGTGTTTGTATATTGAGTCATCTAGGATGATTTTTTAATTTAATGTATATGTCTTCCAGATTGTACATGTGGCTCCTGAAGAAGGCGTTCTTGTGAAAACGCCGAAACGCGCGTCGAGAAGAGGACTATTATTGTCCGGCTCTGTTTTTATGAATTAATGATGTCTTTGTGTATATTTGATTAGATGTTGTATTTTCTTTCATTTTATGTTATGAATTTTAATGTTTTTAACTTGAGTATATATACATAATAAATATAACATTTTGTTAATTTTTTAAAAAAAATGTTTGTGTGCTTCATAATTACCGTTGTCTCCCTAGCGATATTATATTTGAATGAAAAGTATATTTTTTTCACACTGTTGCTTTTCCCTGTCAAACATATTCTGTTGCCTTAGCAGGGGGTCCTTGTTATTTACGTCTATAGGTGATTGATACAGAGAGCTGCGGAGCCCTCTGTCCGAAATTTCCACAAACTCCAAGGGGTGGAAATAGGCTTAAGTGCTGGCGAAGCACTTTGACTGGGGATTCGAGAACCCAATCGGGGTTATTGGCGGATTCCGTGCAGTGAGGGGGTAACGCAGGCGTTGCATCCGAAGCTGTGGGGGTTGGTCGTGCCCTATTGTGAGCCCAGTCCTGACCCAGAACCTGAGGGGTATCCTGTCCTGGTTTTCGTGAGCTGCTACCTGCTCACCTACTGGTATCCTAAATCCTTGAGGTCCTTGTCCTCGTCCTTTCCCGAAACTGACCCGTGGCCAGGGTTAGTCTTCATTCTTGCCTAGGTAAATATTACCTGTGGGTGTCCGTCATTCTATCCCTTTTTCCTTCTGCTCTTATTAAAGCCTCTATGCACATGATTTTTGCTCTCTTCTCTCCTCTGTTGCAATTGCAAACTGTTTATTAGTATGTTCCTATTTTTCCCTTCCCTTAGGAGGTATTTGAACTGTCTCTTTTGAATTATTAATGTGTGGTGAACGTTAAAAGTTGCAATAAGACTTTAGCTAGATAGAATAGAATTAGGGTTGAGTCACATATAGGCTATAAAAATTCACTGACTGATGTGGTTTGAACTTGCCGTCCCTAGTTTAAGTCTAAACTGAATAGCATGTTCCCTGTTACCCATACCCTTTAGAAACTCTGATTACCCTAAATGGTGTTAACCTTCTTGCATAGCTATTTTATCTTTTTGATACTGCTTATTGATGTTACTATTAGCATCTGTCTCATAATTCTGTCTCTCTAAAATTACGTTATATAAAAACCCTTGAAATACCTAAGGTGTCTGTGGTCATTTTGAAAGGTACATCAAATGTTGATCGAATAAATAAGTGGTGTATTTTGAAGTGTTATCACCTACCCTCGAGCTCCTGATCCATCAGGAGGAGTAAGTACCTGTGGTAAGTCAGGTACCCAGTTAGAAGTGTCACAGGAGACACACCCACAATACTGATAGTAGCGTGTAAAATCACCCGACTTGTAAATTGGGGTTCTCAAGCAAACATATGGGCCCAAGTGCGTGATAAATCTGGCAGTCTGTTCGGGCCGGGTGACCTGCGCGCTCTATCAGTATTTCTGGTAGAAAGAAGATGGTTAGGACTAGTTAGGATAGGTAGATAGGAGAGTTACTATTGAACCGTGAGAAATAAAATGTGCTGCTAAAATTTATTATATGCTGCTAAAAGTGATTATTGGTTTATATGAATGTCATAGAATAAGTTTGATATATTGCATGCATTTTTGAATATATTACTAACCAATTGTGAGTACATGTTTTATGTTGTGGGGATCCCCGGGGAACAGAAATAGCAGGTGGTGAGCAGAATCCACTTGGCTGTAAGGTCACTGGCAAAGGGAGAGATTAGTGCTTGGTTAGGCAGAACTGGAAGCGCTAATCAGGGTTTTCTTCTTTTCCAAATTTATTTGAAGTGTGTATGTTAGCTATCAGGATCGTGGTGAAACTCCCGTTGTGATATCACCTAGTAAGGGTCACAGACGGCAGGAGTAATAGGTTCTTGGAGCTTGAGTGACAGCAAAGGAGAGCATTGGTGAAAATTTGACTTAGTATATATCCCGGAAAGAAGTGGATTAGTCAAAAGAGTAGCAGGTTCTCTATTTGCTTGTGTGAAAAGGATAGGCGGAAGGGATCTATCCGTTGTGACTGAAAAGTAGACAGAAGTGGTTAACTTGTAGTAAAAGAAAGACTCTTTTCCTTTCTAAGACCCTTTGGCATAGTGGCGGTCGTTTTACTTTGTTAGCTAAAATCTGTACGTGCACTTTAGGGAAAATTCTAAGTTTCCGTTACCTTGTGAAGAAGGGAGTCGGTCGCAAGACTGCGCTGACGTCACTCCGTGCCGCGCTGGTATTGGAGGAGCCAGCGAATACAAGGAGATGATAGAGTTGTAAGGGAGGGGTGAGCGCCGCAGAGTGAGACCGCGTTTCACAAAGGGGCCGCGCATCCATTGGTCAACAGATCTTGAAATCTCTGTGCTGATTGGTTGTCGGAAATTGAAAGACGTATTTGCATTGGAAGCACAAAAGTAAACAAAATTTTCCGAACTGAGCTTGTAAATTGTATCGAGAGGTGTATGTGGTATCCTGAATTTTTGCCTGATCCCAGAAATTTAGGGTGTCATAGGGAATTGATGAGAAGAGGCAGACCTCACAATATGTACGGGGTTAAGAGAAAAATGTCCTTCGCTGAAAAGATAAGGAACTATTTCAAAAAAGATAAGCCCATTCGAACTAGGGAAGGAGTAATTATTCCACCTCCTAATACTGCCGCTTCATACATGATGTTTGAAAAAGGGTACCATACCTGTGTGTGGTTAGAGAATTGGGTAAAGTACACAGAGGAGGATGGAGTCCTAGCTTTTCCCCTCGATGGTACCTTCAATGGAAGAATCTTATTTAATCTGAGAACCCGAATGGATGAATTACACCCCCGACCTAGACTAACACAGTATGAAGCTTTAGAGGAATGGGAGATTGAAGCTCTAGAGCGAGACAGGCCCCGAATGGACAAAGGAGTGAGCAAATGGTATCCTAAATTACACAAAGAGACTAAGGAACAAAAGATGAAACGGTGGAGACAGAATATGATGGTTGAAGGGCTGTTCCCGATGTTTGGGGTAACTGAGCAAACAGGTGGGAAAAAGACAGAGAAGAGTCGACCTTTAATTGCCATGGGGGACTCGGAGGATGAATATCTGGAGGATTTGTTGATGAAAAATCCACCACCTTATGCCGAAGCTTCAGGAACTTTAAGTTCGAAAAATCCTTTTCTCCACCATGCTAGGAGTAAGAGGGCGAGCGAGACAGACCTAGCTGGTATCTGCAGTAAATCTAGCAATAGTGATGAGTTTTGTAGACCTAGTACTGCAGTCCCAAATTACCGACCTTTTGGGGAGGATAGACCGGGGTCAGCCGTTCCCACTGCCCCAAGTATATACCCTCCTTTGGTGCCTCAAATATTGCATGATAACTCGTCAGAAAGAGTCTTGCAAGAAAAGGAGAGAGATGTCCTGATCAAACAAAGAAATGAATTGATTCAAACTATAGCTCAAATACATCCCAGCCCGGATGCTTTGATGATATCTGTAACTATCGGTCCCGCTATACCCCTCTATGGGGATAGGCAGACTAGTCCTAAAGCTCCAATCCTTACTCCAATGTCAGTTCCCCCAAGAAAAGAGCCACTTGTTATTGACGACCAAGCAAGCGAGTGTGAGTCTGTAGTCTCCCTAATGGATCTGCCCATAAGAGCCAGTGGGTCTAGGTCAGGAAGTCAGACCAAAGCCAAGGAAGTCCTCATAGAAACTACATCAGGAATCCGGAGTGCAACAGTGGTGACACCAGAGGAACTGGATATATGGACTAAGGAAATGGATCGAGAACCTTCCTTGCCCAAACCTTTGGATATTTACAGACTAAGGATAGAGATAGAGGAGTTAATGGCAGGGAATGTGGGATTAGACAGGCTAAACACCCTTAGCGAAGAAGAGTTGCTGTTTATCAGTAAAAGCCTTACCCGAAATACTAGAGTACTCCATGAAAAACTAATGGACACGGCTGCAGACATGGGGATTGATATAAGCAGATCCAAAGTCCTGCAGAAACCATATGGGGCAGAATTTTCAGACAAGGATTTAGAGAACATGAATGTGTCAGGAAAGAGAACCCAGATAAAGGAATTGTTGGATGTATTACAGAAATGGGGAGATCTGGACAAGTGGAAAACTAGGTGGGCTAAGAAAAAGGAGGAGAGTAAGACAAAGCCCAAAGCTTCTGAGTATGTGCTAAAAGAAGTAGGTCAAGCAGAAAAATTGTGTCCCATGAGGGAAGTGCCAGGGGGAAAATATGTACATGTCCCATGGTCCCCGCATGACATTGTGTCATTCACCAATGATTTCCCAAAATTGAGGGAGAAGCCCGTGGAATGGTATAAGCAGGTAGAACGATTTGTGAAGGTCCAGAAGTGCCTTTTGAAAGATCTGGATGGGTTCTTTGACATTGTAGTTCCGGTAGATTTATGGACCGATTGCAAAATAGAGATTGATTGGCCCAGTGAAGAATATCAAAGGGACCCACAAACTGGAGCCCCTTCTTCAGAAGTGATGAGAGAGTATGACCAAGTCATACAATTTCTAAAGAAAAAGGTGCCAGCAAAAGAAACTGATTGGACCCGAATCGATAGAACCACACAGGATCACAACGAAAAAGTCCATTCATATTATGAGAGGCTATTGCAGGTATTCAAGACCTACAGTGGCATCGATAATATTGAAATGAAAGACATGACTCATTTTATTTATCGATTCGTGCTAGGGCTAAAACCAGAAATATCCCAGTGGATTAGAGATAATAAAATCTGTTGGCAGGGAAAGCCTATAGATGATGTTCTCAAGTACGCTAAGTACTGTGAGGATGAAATGGAGAATAAGAAAAAGGCCCTGAAGGAAAAAGTGATGTGGGCACAGGTTAAATTGGCTGAGCAACAAGAAAAACAGTTGAGTAAAATGAATAGCAATGCTTCAAACGATAACTCGGGAGGGGGAGGGAAGCCTCGAGATAAGATGAGCAAAGAAGAGGCTAAGAAGAAGTTCCCCTGTCACGGGTGCGGGCAGATAGGGCATTGGAGAGACGAGTGTCCTCATTTATAAGCTGGTAACGCCCCCATAAATGGTTTGAATCCACAGGTGCAGAAAGAGGGGCCAAGAAAGAATCAGCAGCAGGTAAATCTACCTCCATTATCTAGAGCTCCTAGACCTAATTATAAGAACCAGGCCCCACAGAATGAGAGGGTTGAAGTATGGGAAGGACAGAATGAGAGAAATCAGGCAACCTCACAGTTCCTGTTAAATGATACATTCCTCTGTGATGATCAATACTGACGGGGCCTGGGGGGAGGAAGGGGAGTGCGTGCTTGGCGCATCCCTACCGGTAGACCAGTCAGGGCCATACATTGAAGGAAAGGTTGAAGGAAATTATGTCACCTTCCTGTTGGACACTGGTGCTACCCGTTCGACTGTGAGAACAGCGGACGTTCCTAACCTACCCCTCTCGGGAGAAGCAATCCAAGTAGTGGGCGTATCAAACCAGATAATTAGCACTCCTGTAACTGAACGCATGGAGATTTCTATAGGGAATTTCAAAGAAATGCACAGATTTGTGGTTTGCGATTCCAGTCCTGTAAATTTACTGGGACGTGATTTGTTGTGCAAAATGAATTGTACCATCTTCTGCACGCCAAGAGGTGTTGAGATTCAGACCCCAGATGAGGATGGCCTGTACAAACTAATGCTGTTAAGGCCTAATACTGAAGCCAAGCCCATAACAATCCTTGATTTACCTGAAGAACTCCAGCAAAAGGTGATACCAGAAGTATGGGATTTTACCGGGAAAGATGTAGGATTAATGGCAAATGTGGACCCAGTCAGAATAGCCATCAAACCTAATGCTACCTACCCAAAAACAAAACAGTATAAAATGAGTGCAGAAGTAAAAGCTGGAGTCGCACTTGAAATAAACAGATTATTGGAGGCAGATATAATTCAAGAGGTGTTGAGCAGTCCCTGTAACTCGCCCATAATTGGAATTAAAAAGCCTAGTGGAAAGTACAGGGTAGTGCAGGACTTGCGAAAGGTAAACCAGATTGTTGTACCTTGTTGTCCCATTGTGCCAAACCCTGCTGTGATCTTGTATCAGATTCCCTGGAATGCAGAGTGGTTTACTGTCATAGACTTGTGTCATGCATTCTTCTCCATCCCATTGCATCCAGAAAGCAAGTTTCTTTTCTCTTTTGAGTTTGACAGTCATATCTATGTCTGGAATCCTGTCCCCCAGGGGTACACAGAAAGCCCCCCCATCTTTAATCAGATTTTAAAAAGATGTCTTGAATCTTTAGTACTGCCAAAGAAGTCTGTCCTGGTCCAGTACATAGACGACCTATTGGTGGCGTCTAAAAGTCAAAGCGACTGTGTTACGGATACCATTGCTCTGCTGATTCATCTAGGCAGAGGTGGACACAAAGTATCTCCTGACAAATTGCAGTTCTGTAAGAATTCAGTAAAATATCTCGGACACCAGATCGAGAAAGGTATCAGAAGAGTCACCTCAGAGAGAATCAGAATAATTCGGGATATGGAACTGCCCAGAACTCAGAGGGACGTTAGAATGTTCCTCGGAGTTGTGGGATATTGCAGACAGTGGATAGTGGGATTTGCGGTACTTGCCAAACCTCTGATAAAAATGACAAAGAAAGGGGCAGACGATCCAGTCACCTGGGATGATGAAAGCATGACAGCCTGGATAAAATTGCGAAACTGTCTGTGCTCTGCCCCTGCATTGGGAATGCCTGACTATTCCAAGAACTATGAGTTATTCTGTGATACACGAGACAATTGTGCACTCTCAGTCTTGACCCAAGAGCATGGTCTGACTAGACGTCCTGTGGCCTACTTTTCAGCCACACTGGACCCAGTGGCTGCTGGGCTTCCGGGGTGTCTGAAAGTAGTGGCTGCCACATGCACAAGTCTGGAACAGAGCGAGAACATTGTCATGGGACATCCTGTAACACTTTTTTCACCGACAAGATTAAGGCTATTCAGGCCTCCTTCTCGGAGAGCGTTGTGGAGGGCTGTTGTGGCCCCGGGGCAGGACTTGGAACATCGTCCCTGCCTACGGCAGTACTGGCTGACTTTCCACCTGTCTCCAGTGATATGTCCCGGGCCCTGTTGGCCAGTCTTAAATCTGGTTCCCCGCTTGACCCCTGCCCTGCCAAATTTTTGGCCGGGATGGCGGCAGTGGTGAATCCTCTGGTCAACCCTATCCTCAATGCCTCCTTGAGAGAGGGGAGTGTCCCTCGCACCTGGAAAAGGGCGATGGTGATCCCCCTCCTGAAAAAGCCTGGTCTTGATGCCGAGGTCTTGGCCAATTATAGGCCAATTTCACTGCTCCCGGCCCTGGCTAAGATCACCGAGAAACATGTTCATGGTGTCTTGTCGAGCTTTTTAGAAGCTAACAACTTGCTCCATCCGTCCCAATCCGGGTTCCGTCCGAACTTCAGTACGGAAACGGCGTTGGTGGAGGTCTCTGAGATTATCAGGGAGACCTTGGATGTGGGTGGCAAGGCCATGCTTGTCATGTTGGACCTGTCGGCGGCCTTCGACACCGTCCCTCATGAGGCGCTTCTCGCTAGGCTTCATGACATCGGCCTAAGGGGGACGGTGTTCAGATGGTTTTCATCTTTTCTGGAGGGCCGCCGCCAGACGGTCTGGGTTTCCCAGAGCTCCGCCGAGATGCCGCCATTGGGAGTCGGGGTTCCACAGGGTTCTGTGTTGAGCCCGACATTGTTCAACATCTTTATGTCCCCCTTGGCGGCAGCGGTGGAGGCTTACGGAGCCCAGATCGTGTCCTATGCCGATGACACGCAACTCCTTTTCACATGTGCTAAAGACCAGCCATTTGATGGGGAGAGAATTCGGGACTGTCTGGATATGGTCTTTGGCTGGTTCCAGCGGAACAGTCTAAAGGCCAACTCCAGTAAGTCGGAGGTGTTATTCTTCGGCTGTGTCACCGATCCCGAGTGGCGGCAGTGGTGGCCGGCTGCCATGTGCCCTCCGGCACATTTTTCCTTGGTGGCCAAAAATCTTGGCGTTAAGCTTGACAACAAGCTTTCTCTCAGATCACATGTTCTTGGCCTGACTGGCACCTGTTTCGGCATTCTGAAAATGCTCCGCAAGTTTCTTCCACTTCTTTCTGCGGAGCATAGACGGATTACGGTGCAGGCGCTTATCGGATCCAGGCTAGATTATGCCAATGCTCTTTTCCTGGGTCTTCCAGAGTACTTGGTCCAGCGTCTGCAGGTGACACAGAACTCGGCAGCGCGCGCAATCTTTGGTCTGCATAGACGCGCACGGGCATCTGGTCTTATGCGGACGCTGCATTGACTCCCGATCCGTAAGCGGATTATGTTCAAATCCTTGACGCTGGTGCACAAAGCTCTGTTTGGCTCAGGCGCAGGATATCTACAGAAGAGATTGGCTTTCTATCGCCCTGCCCGCTCATTGCGTTCTGAATCCCTCTTCACGGCTGTGGTTCCACGCGTGAGGAAGGCCCGGATAGGGGGGCGCTCCTTCAGCCTCAAGGCCTCCCAGCTGTGGAACTCGCTTCCACTGGAACTTCGCAGCACTCCCAATCTGCTTCAATTCAGAAGGAATTTGAAGACTTGGCTTTTTAATCTTTCTGTTTAGGTGGATTTTCTTTCTTTGTTTCCTCCTGGGCTTTTGTTTTTCTTGTTATGTTGTTATACACTGTAGCTTCTTGTGGAAAGCGCCGGGACACTCTTTTAGAGTAGCCGAGCGCTATATAAACACATTTTAACATAACATAACATTTTTTTATATTCCACATTCAGTTGTGATTCTGCTAACCCGAACCAAAACTCAATATCTCACCCCTAGTCGGCTGACTAAGTATGAGAGAATTCTTATTGGTGCAGAAAATGTAATAATTTCCAGATGCAACATCCTGAACCCGGCAACGCTATTGCCCCTTGCCCAAGATACAGGAGCAGAAGGTGAATTCGAACATAATTGCATTGATCTGACTGAGTTTAGTACTAAACCTCGTCCTGACATAAAAGAATTGGCCCTTATCAATGCTGACATAGTGATGTTTGTGGATGGCTCTTGCCTGAGGCATGAGGATGGTGGACTGAGTGCTGCCTGTGCTGTAGTCACTCTGGAAACAACCATAGAAGCATCCTATTTGAGTGAAGTCAAATCTGCCCAAGTGGCCGAGCTCATAGCATTGGCCAGAGCTTGCAAACATGGGAAGGGCAAACGGGTAACCGTATATACTGACAGTCAATATGGATATGGGGTTGTTCATGACTTCGGCCAACTATGGCTACA
Organism: Lissotriton vulgaris; assembly: GCF_964263255.1. Taxonomy (NCBI): domain Eukaryota; kingdom Metazoa; phylum Chordata; class Amphibia; order Caudata; family Salamandridae; genus Lissotriton; species Lissotriton vulgaris. Next base: position 217,116,510 of record NC_141685.1, on the reverse strand, counting down.
AAGAGAATTCATGACTTCCTCAGGTACCCCCATCAGAAATGGAAAGGTGGTGCAAAACCTATTGGAAGCAATCCAATTGCCCAAAGAATTGGCAGTGGTCAAATGTGCTGCTCACCAATCTGGAAAGGATGAAGTGGCAGCCGGAAACAGGTATGCTGACCAAATTGCTCAGTACTGTGCACACTACAAAATGTCCCTAAAGATCCAATTATGGGGCGGAAACAGCTGCCAACTTATGATGTTTGAGAATGTATCTTCCTGGAAGGAACTGAGAGAGTTGCAACAGGCAGCAACCGAGGGGGGAAAACTAAGATGGGAAACTGAGGAATGTCAACTCAGAGAAAGGGATGGTATCATAGTGAGTAAAGATGGTATGCTTGTGTTGCCGGACTGTATGGCTGACCCAATGGTACGGATGATTCATGGAGACACTCATGTTGGAAGGGATGGAATGTGCCGTGTGTTTGATAAAGTGTTCTACAATTCAAAGTTCAGGAATATCGCGGATAAGTTCTGCCAGAGGTGCCTGGTGTGTCAGCAGTTCAATGCAGGAAAGAGGACTGTGGTAGAGCAAAGCACCATTGGAAGGTCGGAAGGCCCCTTTGTCAGATTGCAGGCAGATTTCATACAATTGCCCATGTGTAGAGGATACAGATATGTCCTAGTGATAGTTTGCCTATTCTCAAGATGGGTGGAAGCTTACCCGGCCAAAAGGAATGATGCCATTACTGTGGCAAAATTGTTACTCAGAGAGCTGATCCCTAGATTTGGTTTTCCAGAGACTATTGAAACAGACCAGGGTGGGCATTTTACTGGGGACGTCCTGAAGGAACTCTATGCAGCGTTCAAAATTGAGCCTAAACTACACTGTGCGTATCATCCAGAGGCTTCTGGAATAGTGGAACAAATAAATGGCACTATTAAGTCAAGATTGGCAAAAATGTGTGATACCACTAAATTGAGCTGGATAGAAGCCCTGCCTCTTGTCTTGATGGGATTAAGGAGCATCCCGAACAGGAAAACAGGCCTGAGCCCCCATGAGGTACTAATGGGAAGAGTGATGCGACAGGCATGGGTACCTGGACACAAACTGCTGAGCATTTCTGATGATTTGATGCTAGAATACTGCAGGCAGCTGGGTGACCAAGTGCGTTCTATCTCTCACCAGATTGGAGAGACTGCTGATGAATGGCCAACCACTCCAGTCCATAAAATCAGACCTGGAGATTGGGTGGTGTTGAAGAAACACACCCGGAAGAGTTGCCTTGGACCAAAGTGGGGGAAAAGGAGGCAAGTGATCCTTGTAACTACCACAGCTGTAAAGTGTGCTGGAGTGCCAAAGCGGATTCATGCCAGCCACACTAAGAAGGTAGCCAAGGAGGAGACGGCTGAAGCTGAGGGTGATGCAGCTGAAGAGACTCCAGACGAGGGTCCAGATCTAGCTGAAGTGATACAACCCGGCACCAGCCAAGACGAGTGGTTTCCAGCAGATGACCTGATTCTTGATCCAATAAGAACCAGAAAATATTCCTACTTAGATAGAGAGTGGGATAGTGAGGGTGAGACAGGACTAGCAGGGGAAGGTCAGGTCAACGAGAATCACATCAGACCTGATCAGGAAATAGGCCAAGTAGGGACAGACCAAGTCATCGACACTCCTCCAGAGACTCCAGAAGCTGGAAAGGGACAGATAGTGGTTAAAGTTGAAGTTCATGCGGAAGATAATCAAGGGGTTCGAAGTGCATGAACTGGAACAGATAGAAACAGACGAACGTGTTCAGGAACCAGAATCCAAGCTGGTTGAAGATCAAGATCAAATACAGACCATACCTGAACAAGGCCAGTTTAGAAACCAGGCAGAAGAAACTGACGAAAGACCTGGACCTAGTCAGACAGGAGAGGAAAAAGACATTGCCAATACAATAGTGCCACACCAAAGTGAAAACAGGGGAATTCACGAGGACGGCCAAGTATCCTCGACCACTAAGAGGCCTAGAAAGCAGGCGAAACCAAGATATATAAAGAGACTGAAACTAAGACTGAAAACTGTAGAAGAAAAATTAGAAGACAGAAAAAAGGCTGCAAGTGAAAGACAAAGAGACGAGGCTCAGCAAAGTAGACGCAGCATCAGATTTAAGAAAGTAAACAAGAACTATCGAAGTCCTGAATGGACCTTTTTGGTGTTGGAAGAAATTGATGACCCTGAAGAAAGTGACCACAGTGATCACAGTTCCGTTGAGGATCGCAGCTCTGAGGTAAAAGACCCACCCTAAAAGATGAAACTGCGTTAGCCTTTGAAACAAAACAAAGAGGGGTTAAAAAAGTCCCAGAAACAAAAATGTCTGATTCAAATGTAAATGGAAGACCAAAAGGGAATTGTTGAAAAACTTGCTGTAAGATATGCCTATGCAGTGTAGCAATAGTTATAGTAATATGGATAGGACTAACAGTCGTTATACCATTTATGATAAGTAAAGATCCTAACCTGTACCCTACTAAACCCATGAACCCAGATCCAGTAGTTGTACATACTGAAGACACGCCACTAAGTGTAGAAAGACATGACAACTCAGTTAGCATAAGACAAACACGACATGACTTAGAAGCACCAGATGAGGATGGACTACATTTTCACCACATGAGAAATCGATCACATTTAAATGTCTTTGCAAATCTTTTATTTACGGAAGCTTTGGCAAGACTTGAGAAAAGGTTTAAACCTAATGTAAGCATTGCTCTTAAACGTTTTAAATTTTATACCAGAAAACAAAAGGAGGATGAATCGTTTGATGATTTTTTGACTTCTCTTAGATCCTTAAGTTTGCACTGTAATTTTGGTACAATTTCAGACGAAATGATACAAGATCAGATTATTGTCCATATCAAGTGTAAAAAAACTCAGGATAAACTTTGGGTCATGGGCGATCCCAATTTAGCTGAAACGATAGCTATAGCTAAAGCACAAGAACAGTCTGATGCATGGATGAACACCATAAAGAACAATTCTGAGAAGAAAAAAATGGAAGAGGAAGTCTGCGCAGTAAAACATAAACAGGGAATTAAACAAGAGTCATCTTTTAATAAGACAAAACAATTTTCTTCCCAAAGGAAACATGACTCTTTTAAACAAAATGTTCAGGTAATATGTTTTATATGTGGTAACAGATCTCACATTGCTTCCTTTCCAGGATGGCCAGCGTTAAAAAGGGAATGCAATTTCTGCAAGAGAATTGGACACTTTAGCAATATGTGCAGAGATAGACGTCCTCAAATACAAAACAAAGGTTCTGTGTCTATTATTTCTGAAGAAAGGGTAGACAACTGTAACAGTAGGGAATATGTTAGTGAACTTAGCAATGAGTCTGGTTTTGTAGTCTCAATTGTTGGTTGTCAATCAAATTTGCAACGTAATTCACCAAAATGTATTTTTACTATTTGTGAAATTGATGTATCTCTTATAGTTGATTCCGGTTCTCCATGGACCATAATTACTCAAGAGTATTTTGAAAATATGTTTGCTCATTCAAAGAAGTTAGGAGATATGTGTGAATCTGATGTATCAGCTGTTCATTTTTCTGGTACTAAGATTGAAATGATTGGATTTTTCCACGTCGAAATTCAATTCAAAAACAGAAAAGCTGATATTAAATTGTATGTGTCAGTTAAAGGCATTAATGTATTGGGATGGTTTGACCAATGGAAATTGGGTATTTTGCTGAACCCCAGAGCAAAAGAACCAGTGTCTCTCTGTGATGATAGCCTTATGAATACCATCTCTGTAGTTGATCTAGCTGATGACCCCATATTATGTAGTAGGGGAAGTAACTTGATCAAACAATTTGATACTGTTTTTTGTGAGAAATTAGGAAAACTTAAAAAAATTTCACACAGTATTATTCTAAAAAGGGATCACACACCCGTTATTCAAAAACTTAGAGGAGTTCCCATTAACATAAGAGAGAAACTAAAGACCATGTTAGATGATTTGTTGAAAGAGGGTATTATTGAACCCATAGAATCATCAGAATGGGTTTCTCCCATAGTTTTGGTAAGAAAACCGGACCAAAAGTTAAGGCTATGTGTAGACCTAAGAGCATTAAACTCGAATATAGTTATTGATTGCCACCCATTGCCAAATATTAATGAATTGGTGTCATTATTTGATGGGGCGAAAAAATTTTCTACATTGGACTTAAGATCAGCCTACCACCAAATTGAATTAACTGAAGAGTCTAGGAAACTTACGGCATTCATAACTCCCCAGGGACTTTTTCAATATGTACGTATGCCTTTTGGACTTGCGTCCGCTGCATCCGTTTTTCAGAGAGTTATGTTTCATATATTCAGGGATGTAGATACATACGTAAAATGCTTTCAGGGCGATATTTGGGTTTTTTCAAAAAAAAATTGTGAGCATGAGCATCATTTGCAAGAAGTGTGCAAGAGATTACAAACTAATGGTTTAACAGTAAAAGCACGCAAATGTAAACTTTTCCAACAATCAGTAGAGTATTTAGGACACACATTATCAGGGAATATGGTATTTCCGAAAAAGTCCAATGTGGAGGCTATTACCAAAGCGCCCATTCCAGAAAATAAGGATCAACTGTTATCCTTTTCTGGGATGTGCGAATACTACAGCAAATTTGTACAGAATTTTGCTAATAAGATGGAACCTTTAAGAAGATTGTTGAGACAAGGGGTTGAATTCTGTTGGTCTGATAATCAACAACAGGCATTTGATGAAATTAAAAAAGATATTATCACGGCACCTAATTTAAAACCCTTTAGGATTAACAGAGAATGTATCATTACAGTTGATGCCAGCCTGTATGGTTTGGGGGGAGTGTTATCGCAGAGGGAAGGCAGTGAGGAATGGAATGTAGCATTTGCTTCAAGAACGTTGAATGAGTGTGAACGTAAGTATGCCGTGTGTTTGGGCCATTGAGCATTTTAGGCTTTATGTTTGGGGATCCAAGTTTACGCTAAGGACGGACCACAAACCCATGGTCAATATTTTATCTGTGGGAGGTGGATGGAATTCCACAGCCAGGATCGTGAGACTAACTTCCAGATTACAAGAATACAATTTTGTCACAATTTATGTTCCTGGGAAAAAGAATGTCATGGCAGATTGCTTGTCACGTTTGCCATGCAAAGTGGAGGATGTCAGTGTAGTTAAGGAATGTGATTTTGTGTTAGCCATCCAAGATCTGTTACAAGGAAAATTTAAAAGAGTATCTGAATCTGATTGGCAAGAATGTGTTAGGAAACATTCAAGGTGGAAGGATTTAGTGGATTTTATTCAGAATGGGTGGCCAAACAAAATTGTGGTCAGGTCGGAATTGAAGCCATTTTACAATGTCCTGGATGAATTGGAATTGGATTGTGGTTTTGTCTTCAAGTCTGGCAAGTGTATACCGCCTGAGGGCATGCAGGACACCATCTTACAAATTGCACACAACACTCACCCTGGTATTTCGTCCATGAAACGTTTGGTTCGTTCTGTATTTTGGTGTCCAGGTATTGACAGATTTGTAGATAGGACAGTTAGGGAGTGTCAAGAATTTGTGTGTAAAGAGAGAATGTTAAAAGTGTATACTCCGCCGCTTAAGATTGTGAAATGGCCTTCAGAGCCGTGGCAAAAAATTGCTTTTGACATATCAGGTCCTTTTAATATTCTTCCAGAGTCTTCACGTTATGCCCTAGTATTAGTGGACTACCACTCCAAGTGGCCTGAGGTTAAGTTTGTTCCTAAAGCCACCACTGAAGCTGTCATCAATTTTTTCAAGGAGGTGTTTACTAGAGAGGGTTGTCCTTCTGTTATGGTTTCGGACAATGGAGTTCAATTGACTTCTAGTGAAATGGCTAATTTCCTTAAAAATTGTAACATTGTTCACAGGTTAACTTCATTATACGAGCCACATGAGAATGGTCAAGTTGAGAGGTTTAATCGAGTGTTGAAGAACTTTGTAGTGGAGTCAGTCAAATCTGGAACATCTTGGGTTAGTGCTTTGAGGGAGCGTTTATGGACTTATCGCATTACACCCCATACCATCACTGAGGTAAGACCTTTTAAATTGTTTAAAGGTCGCGATCCTGCGTCAAGGATGTTACCATGGTGGTTAAAGGAAAAATGTAATCAGTTTTTGGTGAGCAAGGTCAATATGGATGAGGTTGTCAGACGTGTGGAGAATAAGCAATTTAAGACTAAGGTGTGGTATGACAGGAAATGGAATACTAAATCTTAGGAGTTTCAGGTGGGGGAGTGGGTGAGAATTCTTAGACCAGGTTTGTTATCCAAGGGGTCTAATAAATTTAGTGATCCCATTCAGATCAGTAAAGTTTTCTCCAACAGCGTTATGACGCAAGATGGTAAATTTTGGAATTTTAAGAAATTGGCGAAATGTTCTACTATGGGTGATAATAGGAATCTTTCTGTTAAGCAAAATTTGTCGTGTGATAATGATTCCGTTGCTCATAGAGTGAAAGATACCAAACGTGTCATCAACATTCCTAAGAGATATGTTAATTGATTGTTGTCAATGTACTTATTCTTATGCTGTAAATTTTGTGTTCCTTTTCTATGTATATAGGTTTTCTTTTCTTGTTTTCTTTCCTTTTTGTAATAAGGGAGATGTGTTATATTCTTATATTCACTGTCCCTTTAATTGCTGTACTGTGGTCGCATGCCAAGGCATGAGACATGTTTATTTCTAAGTATCTCTAGAGGTTCTAGAGTGTGTCAGTGAGGATAAGGAACTGTTGGGATTCATTACATGCTGAACCTTGACTGTGATGGATGATTATTCGTGCTGCCATTAAAACCTACATTCTTCATACTACTTTGCTTGGATCATTTCAACACACCAGTTCCAGGATTGACCCACATCCCGAGACTATGGGTCTTCCGGGTTGATGTTGTAGATTCTTGTGCACCTTCGGAATTGTATATATAGTGGGAACCCTTGGTTTTTCACTGTTTAGGAATCTGTATTCAGCATCACAGAGAAAACTATCTTCCAGTCCTTTTTTGGTCAAGTCTCTGATAAGTTTTGATATTTATTTTGTGGGATCCTCCATCGTACAGGAATAGCTATTCTGACAGCTTAGTTGTTGCATAATTTCGGAGACATAATCCTCTCTAGTCTGGATTACCACCGCCCCATCCTTATCCGCGTTCTTTATAACAATGTCTTTGTTGTTTCATAGTGATGTAAGTGCTTCTCTCTCTTCCTTTGTGATATTGTGCCTGATGTATTTGGTACTCTGTACGTTGGTCATGACCTCCGCCATTACCACTTTTCATAGGCCAAGATTCTTTCATTCATAAAATGGCTGCCTGGATTGAAAGTAGATGGTGGTCGGAAGGTTGTGGCTGCATTCTTCTTTGTATACTCCTCTTTTTGTGAAAAAAATGTTTTAACCTTATCTTCCTAAAGAATTGTTAAAGTTCAAGTTTGATGTTAAAGGTATTCGGTGGAATGGTCGGTTCAAATGATAGGCCTTTGGATAAAATGTCTTGTTCTGCACTATTGAGGGCGCAATTAGATATATTCAACACAGGAGCCTTGTTTTGTATCATAGTCATGGGACTGTCCTTTTCCGGTATATTAGGGCCTGGGGTTGTTAGATTCTGATAGTTACCATGCATCCCCTCATTTGATTCTGGCTCTTGGTAGTTGATTTCATTTTGATCATGCCCTGATTGTAATGTGTTTCCATGCATAATTTCCAAGTTTGGTAAACTAGGTTCAAACCCGCAAGTCTCTTCCCTCATATTTCCTGTGGTCTCCTCTCTCTCCACTCTATTTACCATCGGTATATTTGCCATCTGGTGCTTATCTTCCCATGGTTTTGTGGTGGTTGTGTCTGGAATCTGACCCTGGCGTTGTTCTGACGATTGCCCGTTCCCATGTTCCATCTCGTAGGGCGGCTCCAATTCGGGTCTCGATTGTTCCAGGTGGTGTCCCCTAAAAAAACCTGTGGTCCGAATGGGTCCTGATATTGCGGGACTCTGGGTTGACCCCCTGCAGGATATCCTCTTGTTGGTTGCGGAGGTGGAGCTTGTTGGAACACTCTTGCGTCTGAGCTGGTACTCGCTGCTTCCGATTCGCTATCTTGTCCAATCCCGAAAGATGAGTTGGAAAAGGTGGTATATTTTCCAGGACCCTTTCGGACCACAGGTTTTTTTAGGGGACACCACCTGGAACAACCAAGACCCGAATTGGAGCCGCCCTACGAGATGGAACAGGGGAACGGGCAAACGTCAGAACAACGCCAGGGTCAGATTCCAGACACAACCACCACAAAACCATGGGGAGATATGCACCAGACGGCAAACATACCGATGGTAAATGGAGTGGAAAGAGAGGAGACCACGAGAAATATGAGGGAAGAGACTTGCGGGTTTGAACCTAGTTCACCAAACTTGGAAATTATGCATGGAAACACATTACAATTAGGGCATGATCAAAATAAAATCAACTACCAAGAGCCAGAATGAAATCAGGGGATGCATGGTAACTATCAGAATCTAACAACCTCAGGCCCTAATAGACCGGAAAAGGACAGTCCCATGACTATGATACAAAACAAGGATCCTGTGTTGAATATATCTAATCACGCCCTCAATAGAGCAGAACAAGACATTTTATCCAAAGGCCTATCATTTGTACCAACCATTCCACCGAATACCTTTAACATCAAACTTGAACTTTAACAATTCTTTAGGAAGATAAGGTTAAAACATTTTTTTCACGAAAAAGAAGAGTATACAAAAAAGAATGCGGCCACAACCTTCTGACCACCATCTACTTTCAATCCAGGCAGCCATCTTATGAATGAAAGAATCTTGGCCTATGAAAAAGTGGTAATGGCGGAGGTCATGACCAACTTACAGAGTACCAAATACATCAGGCACAATATCACAAAGGAAGAGAGAGAAGCACTTACATCACTATGAAACAACAAAGACATTGTTATAAAGAACGCGGATAACGGTGGGTCCTGTGGTAATCCAGAATAGAGAGGATTATGTCTCCGAAATTATGCAACAACTAAGCTGCCAGAATAGCTATTCCCGCACGATGGGGGATCCCACAAAATAAATATCAAAACTTATCAGAGACTTGACCAAAAAAAGACTGGAAGATGGTTTTCTCAGTGATGCTGAATACAGATTCCTAAACAATGAAAACCAAGGATTCCCACTATATATACAATTCCGAAGGTGCACAAGAATCTACAACATCAACCCGGAAGACCCATAGTCTCCGGATGTGGGTCAATCCTGGAACGGTGAATCAATTCTTGGATCATTTCCTACAGCCATTTGTGTTGGAGACTCCGTCATTTATACGTGACATGAAGCACGCTATAAACATCTTGGAGAATAAACCGTTTAACAAATCCCAACAAATATTTGTAACGCTTGATGTATGTTTACTATACACAAGCATCCCTCAAGAGGACGCCATTGAAGTTATAAAAGAAGTACTGGAAAGTCGCCCTTCACCAACATGGATACCCACAGAATTTCTAATCTAACTACTCAGAATAGCAATGAATAAGCACTTCTTTGTGTTCCAGAATACCTTTTACTTCCAATGCCAAGGGAGTGGCCATGGGTGCAAGCTATACATCGAGCCTGGTGAATTTGTTCATGAACAACTTTGAACATAAACATCTATACCCAGAGCACAACCATTACAAAAGAAATATAACCACCTGGCATAGATATATTGACAATGTCATTATGATTTGGACGGGAAAAAACACTTAACTAATGCTGTTCTTGACATGGCTGAACTTACGCTCAGAAGACATACAATTTACCATGAGTAGCAACAACGAATCAATTCCATTTCTTGACTTAACATTGGAAGCTGAAGACGGTAGAATCATCACAAACCTGTTCAAAAAACCTACAGACAGGAACACTCTGCTCAAATACAATTCACACCACCCCTGAAATTTGAGGGACAACCTACCATACGGTCAGTTTTTAAGAGTGCGCAGAAACTGTACCAGGAGGAAGGATTATTTTCATGAAAGTGACCAACTTATCAGCAAACTGAGGGACAGGGGATACCCCAAAGGACTTTTAATCGTGCAAGAAAACGTGCATGGTATTGACCAAGAGAAACGCTATTGGAAATCCAACCAAGGGAGAATAAATCAATAGACTCATATGTGTCACAACATTTAACACCAAGAGTCACGAAATAAAAAACATCATCAGAAAATATTGGGACTTCGTGGGCTCTGAAATTGGCATAGTAGAGGCACCCATGTTCGCTTTAAAGAGGGCCAAGAATATTAAGGATCATGTGGTATCCTCATTGCTAGAGACAGCGCCACCAGCAGACATCCGAATACAACTTGGCCTGCCACCCATCATAGGACACCAAAGATGTGGTACCTGCAAAGCGTGTAAATATTCCATAACTGGAAACAAAATTGTGCACCGAGGAAAGACCTTCAGCTTGAATCACTTCACGAACTGTAACAGCCAGAACGTTGTGTATGCCATTAGATGTCCCTGTCAACTCATCTACATAGGACAGACAACACAAAAAATGAAAAGCAGAATTCTCCAGCACCAGAGCAGAATAAAATGTAAAGTGGTGGGCGCACCATTGGTGGACCGCTATTCACGTCTAGGACACAATCAATCAATCAATCAGTGACACTTATAGAGCGCGCTACATACCCGTAGGGTCTCAAGGTGCTGGGGGGGTGGGGGGGGGGGTGCCGCTACTGCTCGAACAGCCAGGTCTTCAGCTTCTTCCTGAAGGAGAGGTGGTCTTGGGTCAGGCGCAGGTCGGGAGGGAGGGAGTTCCAGGTCTTGGCGGCCAGGTAGGAGAAGGACCTTCCTCCTGTAGTCGCTCTTCGGATGCGGGGGACGGCGGCGAGGGCGTGGTTGGCTGATCGGAGGTGGCGTTTGGGAGCGTAGAAGTTGATCCGGCTGTTGAGGTAGCTCGGGCCTTGGTCGTGTAGGGCTTTGTGTGCGTGGGTGAGGAGGCGGAAGGTGATTCTTTTGTTGACGGGGAGCCAGTGAAGGTCTCTCAGATGTCCGGTGATGTGGCTGATTCGTGGGATGTCGAGGATGAGTCTGGCTGAGGCGTTCTGGATCCGCTGGAGTCTCTTCTGGAGCTTGGCGGTGGTACCGGCGTAGAGGGCGTTGCTGTAGTCCAGTCGGCTGGTGACGAGGGCCTGGGTGACGGTCTTCCTGGTCTCGGTGGGGATCCACCGGAAGATCTTCCGTAGCATGCGTAGGATGTTGAAGCACGCCGAGGAGACGTTGTTGACTTGCCTGGTCATGGAGAGGGAGGAGTCCAGGATGAAGCCCAGGTTGCGTGCATGGTCTGTCGGTTTGGGTGCGGTGCCCAGGGTGGGAGGCCACCAGGAGTCGTCCCAGGCGGAGTGGGAAGAGCCCAGGATGAGGACCTCCGTCTTGTCAGAGTTCAGTTTCAGGCGGCTGGTCGTCATACACTCGGCTACCTCTTTCATCCCTTCGTGCAGGTTGGCTCTGGCGGAGGCAGGGTCGTTGGTCAGGGAGAGGATCAGCTGGGTGTCGTCGGCGTAGGAGATTATGCTGAGGTTGTGTTTGCGTACGATGGCCGCGAGGGGGCTCATGTAGACGTTGAAGAGGGTGGGGCTCAGAGATGATCCTTGAGGGACGCCGCAGATGACTTCGGAGGCCTCTGACTTGTACGGTGGTAGGCGGACTCTCTGTGTTCTTCCGTCGAGGAAGGAGATGATCCATTCCAGCGCCTTGTCCTGGATTCCGATGTTGCTGAGGCGCTGTACTAGGGTGCGGTGGCAGACCGTGTCGAATGCCGCGGAGAGGTCTAGGAGGATGAGGGCCGCTGTTTCTCCATTGTCCATCAGGGCTCGGATGTCATCGGTGGCGGCGATGAGGGTGGTCTCGGTGCTGTGATTGGCTCGGAAGCCGGACTGTGAGGGGTTGAGGGATCCGTTCGTCTCGAGGAAGGCGGCCATCTGCTTGTTGACGGTCTTCTCGATGACTTTGGCAGGAAACGGGAGGAGCGAGATGGGGCGGTAGTTCTTGAGTTCGGTGGGGTCCGCTGTTGGTTTCTTGAGTAGGGCGCTGAGTTCGGCGTGTTTCCAGCTCTCAGGGAAGGTGGCGGTGTCGAATGATGTGTTGATGATGTCTCGCAGGTGGGGTGTGATGACAGCGTCGGCCTTGTTGAAGACGTGGTGAGGGCAGGGGTCGGTCGGTGATCCGGAGTGGATGGTGTTCATCGTGCGGATGGTGTCTTCGGTGCTGATCGGGGTCCAGGCGTGGAGGGTGGTGGGTGGGGGTGGCTGTTCGGTCATGGTGTGCGTTGGTTGGTTGTTGAAGCTGTTGTGTATGTCCGCGATCTTGTTATGGAAGTATGAAGCGAGGGAGTTGCAGAGGTCTTGCGATGGGGTGATGTCGTTGTTTCCTGCGCTGGGGTTGGAAAGCTCTTTCACGATGTTGAAGAGTTCCTTGCAGTTGTGTGCGTTGTTGTCCAACCGTTCCTTGAATGCTGTTTTCTTGGCGGCGCGGATCAGCTGGTGGTGCTTCCGGGTGGCAAGTTTGAAGGAGGTCCTGTTGTCCGGTGTAGGTTCCCTTCTCCAGACTTTCTCGAGGGCTCGGCAGTTCTTCTTGGAGCTCTTGAGTTCGTCGGTGAACCACGGGGCTTTCTTGCTTCCGGGTCTGCTGGGCGGGGTCCTCAGCGGGGCGAGCTCGTCCGCGCAGATGCTGATCCACTTCGTGAGGTTGTCGGCGGCCTGGCTGGGGTTCGCTGAGCTGGCAGGAGGGTGCCGGCTCAGGGAGGTGGCGAGCTGGTCTGCTGTGATCTTGTTCCAGCTTCTGCGGGCGGCCTGTTGCTGGTGGTGGTGGGTCGTCGTTCTCTTGAAGGTGAAGTGGACGCAGCTGTGGTCCGTCCATTGAAGCTCTGTGGCGTGGCTGAAGTCGATGTCTGTGCTGGAAGAGAAGACTGCGTCGAGTGTGTGTCCGGCGAGGTGGGTGGGGGTGGACACCAGTTGCTTGAGTCCCAGGTAAGCGAGGTTGTCCAGCAGGGTGGTGGTGTTGCGGTCGTTGTTGTTCTCCAGGTGGAAGTTGAGGTCCCCCAGGAGGATGTAGTCAGCGGAGGGGAGGGCATGCGGGCTGACGAAGTCGGCGATGTCCTCGCTGAATTGTGTGCGTGGTCCCGGGGGTCGGTAGATCAGGGTGCCTCTGAGGGTGGTGTTCGGGTTGGTGTGGATCTGAAAATGCAGGTGTTCGGCGGTGGTCAGGGTGTTGTCGGTGCTGGTCGTGAGACGGATGGTGTTCTTGTGGATGATGGCGATGCCTCCTCCCATCTGGTTGGCGTTGCGGTCCCTCCGGATGATCTTGTAGCCCTCTGGGATAGCGATGGCGATGTCGGGAGCTGAAGAGGCGTTCATCCAGGTCTCCGTGAGGAAGGCCACGTCAGGGGTTGTGGCGTCTAGGAGGTTCCAGAGTTCGATGGCATGTCTGTGGACGGAGCGGGTGTTGAGCAGGATGCACTTGAGGTGGGTGCTGCTGGTGTTCGGCTTGGCGGGTGCTGGTGTGAGGCAGGTCCGGATGCAGGTGAATTTGCAGGCGTGGCAGCTGAAAGGTCTGTGGGTGCGTCGTGGTGTGGCTTGATGGCAATCTGGGAGTCGGCCGGAGTTGAGAGCGATGAGGGTGGCGGCGGAGTACGTCAGGCGGGTCGGTCGGGGTCTTCGGGGGCCAGGGGTCCTGGCGCTGGTCGCGATCCGGTCGCGGACGGGCGCAGACGGGCTTACCTTTGGCACGCCTTCGGCGCACAATCGGCGCGCCCGCTGCGCGTTCGCACGGTCGCCATTTAAAGGCGAAGTGCGCGGGTGGGCGGAGCAGCTGGGAGGCGGGAGCGGGGAGGGAACAGAAGGAAAAAAGGGGCGGGGTCTGCGGTGGTGGCGGGAAGCGGGGAGGGAAGATGGAGGGCGGCAAGGTAGGCGGCCAAACAGGAAGGACACAAGCTGGAAAAGCTGAAAAATAAACAGGCACTAAGGGAAAAAAAACGCTAACACGGGCAAGAATGCAGTATTATACAAAACAGTATGACAAGCACAAATGTCGGACAAAACAAAATAAAAACAAACGACAACAGAGTCAGCCGGCGGCGAGGCAGGCAGCGTGGCAGGGACAAGGCTAAGGGGCACACGCAGCAGCTGGTGGCCGTGCGGCGCGGGGGTGTCCCACAAGTGGGTCACACTTACCTGTGTCGCACGGTCGCCATTTAAAGGCCAAGTGCGCGGGTGGGCGGAGCAGCTGGGAGGCGGGAGCGGGGAGGGAACAGAAGCAAAAAAGGGGCGGGGTCTGCGGTGGTGGCGGGGAGCGGGGAGGGAAGACGCAGGGCGGCGAGGTAGGTGGCCAAACAGGAAGGACACAAGCTGGAAAAGCTGAAAAATAAACAGGCACTAAGGGAAAAAAAACGCTAACACGGGCAAGAATGCAGTATTATACAAAACAGTATGACAAGCACAAATGTTGGACAAAACAAAATAAAAACAAACGACAACAGAGTCAGCCGGCGGCGAGGCAGGCAGCGCGGCAGGGACAAGGCTAAGGGGCACACGCAGCAGCTGGTGGCCGTGCGGCGCAGGGGTGTCCCACAAGTGGGTCACACTGGAGAAGAGATAGAATGGACAGTACTGGAAAAGATCATCTTACACCAGAGGGGTGGGGACATTTCCAACCAATTGAATTACAAGGAATGTAGATGGATACACACCATGGAAGCGACAACATAGGGCCTCAACAAGTAGGAAGAGACCTATATCCAAATGAGCCGACTGTAGTCATACAACTCTCTAGGAGTCACATCGCAAAACGAACATGAAAAAGACACACATCAAAAATGCTTAACACCTCATGAGCAGTATGTAACATGCTCTCAATTACGCACCCACGTTAGACTGGATAGGATCTCAGTATAAAATAACCTATTGACACCATTGGTTGGTCGTTTTTGTTAAATGAGTGTAGAAAAGAATATTAATGTTGTCTGATTACATATTTACCGATGGACACCGAGTGCGGGCTGTTGTTTGGATAAATGGCGAATTAACTGTTTTGATGACTATATCACAAATAAAACAGCGGGCCACGAAAGATGAGAAATGTTAGCGAGATACTGACCAGAACAAATTCCTAAAATATATAATGAATTATGTATGTATCCACAGGTAAAACTTATGACAATGTAATAATAATTGTTTTTATTTTAAGTTGGTGGATAGGTCTACCAAAATCAAAAGGATTAGAAATAGGAATCTACATGTACTAACAAATATTGGATGCTTATTTGTAGGTATAATTGATTAATTGTGGGATTGTAATGCGCTAGAATCGACTCCCGAAGGAGTATCTCTGCGCAGTTGACCGCTGGGGAACCTGTCCTGGCTTTCCCTGTGAGATGGTCCCTACTGGGTATCTCCAAGGTGAAACCGGGCATCCCCGGCGGAGGTGGGGGGCCGTTGTGGAGATGAGGTAAGCTACTGCCCAGAGTTGCCAAGTGTGATCCCTGGTTAGAGTAGGCACCGAGGTGAGAATTATCGAGTCTGCTGACCCTGGTCCACAACCCTGCCGCGTCGGGAATTGAATCCTGGTCCCGGGCAGTCCTCTGCTCCCGGGTCTGCCGCCTCTAACCAGTGAGCCACACCACTCCATGACAAATATATAATATATGTATAAGCAAATATGAGATGTTTGCTAATAAGTATAACGTAAGCGACATACAACGGCTTGACATATTGTAAATAGGTTTCAATTGGCATGACTAAGGAATATGCTGAAAAACGTACATCAATGTATTACAAGAAATCGCACCAAAATGAAGGATTAGATAATTGGGCTCCCTGACCACCAGATGACGGTCTCTGCCTGTTTTCATGAACAGTAATAGCAGTAGAGTGAAGATCCATAGAAACGCTCTCACACGAGGACGTTTTTCACGTAGGGATAAATACGTGCGCTGAACAGAGCAGGTCGGCATTCGTGTGACCTGCACAGAAGGTTACAGATGCTGGCACCCGTTTTCTAAGTAAGTGGCTACGAAGGAATAGGGATATTCTTTAGTCTAATCCCCCACGCACTACATGTAATATAGGAGCGCTACAAATGTTAGATTAAGTACGAACTGTTTTTACCAAGGAATCATGGTTACTGGCTAATTAAGTAAACACGTAGGAACATGTAAGAAGCTACCCTGGTAAAAAATATGCCGCATGCATTACAATAGCACTGGCTGCGATCGTTTTTTAGGTTTAATTTATTTTTAATTGAGGTCCACAGACAAGTAAGGATATGAAGTGTAGTGTAGCGGTCTAGTCCTTCGCGGGCGCGTGATGACCCGGCACGCAAGGACGAGACGGCAAAGGGGACTGCGCATGCGCGAGGAATGAGGCGCGCATTGTGGAGCGATCGGAGCGCATTGTAAGACGCCCGGCGCACTTTCTGTGATTTACAACTGCTAAAATAAATACGAACTTTCACTGAAGAAAACCCCAGAGTCTGCCTCTCAATTTAGGTGATTTACCAACATCACAGTGGCGACGAGGAGTGGGATTCCCCACAAGAAGCCTCAACTGCTTCATAGGAAACCTAAGGCACACAGAGGGGCACGGATGCTGGGACAACACTGTACTGTACCAGTCAGGGGACTGAAAGGAAAGAAGCACATGGGCAGAGAGTCGCAGGTGGAGCGTGGCAGAGGCGCAAGGAGAGTAGACGCTCCCACCACGAGCACAAGTGCCAGGAAAAGAGGCGAACAACCGAAGGAAGCACGGTAGGAGGGTGGATACACCACCACTGAGGCCCTGGTGGAACGGGGAGAGAGAAGAGAAGGGGGAGAAGGAGAACCCCGACTCAACACGGCACAAGGCGGGAACACAAGCGCGCCAGGCAGCCCCAGAAGTCAAGGAGGGGAACCGGATGAACAGGCCTGGATGAGCACACAAGCATCTTCCCTTACGGCGCTGATTCCATTTCGCCCAAACCAGGTGAACCCCAGATTAAATGGGAAGACTGGAGGGAGTATTTCAAGAAATATCTAGAAGCTTTGGAAGACGAGAATGGAGAACCCTTCCCCAGTGCGAGGAGAAGAAGGATACTCCTACATAATCTAGGTCCGGAAGGGATAAGAGTGTTCACGAACTTAGTGCCTACGCCTAGACCAGCGGCTGATGATGATGTCTTCCGGCATGCCTTGGAAGATCTAGATAATCATTACCTTAATCATTATCTCCATTGATCGTTTTAACTTCCAGCAGAGGAAGCAAGAAGCTGGAGAATCCATTGACGACTACGTCGCGGCGTTGAGAAGGTTGGCAATTACATGCAAGTATGGGACATTACAAGACGACTTCATTAAGGACCAAATCGTGATGCACACCACCAATAAGACGGTGCAGGATAATTTGTTGGCGCATGGAGAGGTGACGCTAAAAGAAGTAATAGCAATGGTAAAGAAAGCGGAACTGTCGAAGCGATGCGCTGACGCTGCGAAATGGGAGAACACCCAGAGAATCATGGTGAACAAGGTGGACGATGCAGAGCAGTCAGGACGAAATAGAATGACGCCCAGGGATAATAAAGGAACCAACTGATGGTCGGCAAAGTCAAGTCAAATGTGGAAACAGTCCAATGATAGCAAAACCACGTGTTACAGGTGCGGAAGTGCGAACCACGCGGCCCAAGATAAAGGTTGCCCAGCTTTTCGGGTGAAATGCATGTTTTGTGGCCTGATAGGTCATTATGAGAAGGTATGTCGCAGAAAAGGGAAGAAGACGGTCGTGAAGTACATGGCACAGGACTGGTTAGAAGAAGACGAGGAACAGGAAGAAGAAGACCTGGTGTTGTGCATCGAGGAGCAGGTGATGGGAATAGTAAACAAGCGCTCGAGTAAACCACGGGCCGACATGCTAATAGGAGGAGTAAAAATCAGGATTGCGATAGACTCAGGATCCCCATACACTATAGTCCAGAGATCGGTATGGGAGGAAGAATTCAGTCCAAGCCTGGGCCCCAAGTTGGAACGCCAGACATTCGGCAGGTATCGTATACAGACACCCCGATTCCCATGGTGGGCTACCGGATCCTGAAGTTTAAGTTTAGGGGAAGAACGGCGGACTGCAAACTGTATGTGGTGGAGAAAGACCCATCGGTGTTGGGGTGGAGAGATCAAGGAGATCTAGGGATCAAACTGGACCCCGGAGACAGTGAGCAAGTGTTGCTGACGGATTGTGAGTGCTGGCCGAATCCAGAGAAAGTGAAGAGAGAATTTCCAAAGGTATTTGGAGGGAAAGTCGGCAAGCTGAAGAAATTCACGCACAAAATCTTGTTCTAAGAGAACTCCCGCCCAGTGTCCCACAAGTTCCGGAACGTGCCCATCGCGGCGAGGGAAGCGGTGCAGCAAGAGCTACGTAGACTGGAAGAACAAGGGATAATGGGGCCCATAGACAGTTTGGAATGGCTATCCCCCCTAGTCGTAGCACGTAAACCTAACGGCAAGGTGCATTTGTGTGTGGACCTGCGAGAACTGAATAAATGCCTGATAGTGGAGAAATTCCCATTGCCGAGAATTGAAGAAATGCTAGCCAGAACAAGGGGAGTGAAGTGGTTCTCCACCATTGACCTCACGTCCGCCTATCATCAGATTGACTTGCATCCATCTAGGAGAAAATTAACGTCCTTCATAACACCGTTTGGATGTTATCAATTTCGCAGAATGCCCTTTGGGCTGGCATCAGCCGCAGCGGTGTTCCAGAAACTGATGCACCGCCTGTTCAGGGACGTAGATGGCATTCAATATTTCCAAGACGACATCTTGGTGATGGGAACAGACCAAGAAGACCACGACAAGAAACTGCACAAGGTACTGGGCGTCCTGCAGGAGAAGGGACTGACAGCGGAATGGAACAAATGTCGACTGGAAATGACATCTGTCACCTATCTAGGGCATGAAATTGGAGGAAATGGGATCACCCCTAAGGGGTAGAACGTGAAGGCGATTTGTGATGCCAGGGCCTCCATCAGCAAGGAGGAAGTGAGATCCTTCCTAGGGATGGCCGAATACTAGAGTAAATTCGTTCAGCACTTTGCGACTAAGACACATCAATTGAGACAGCTCATAAGAAACAAGACGGCGTTCCATTGGGATGAAGATGCACAGAGGGAATTTGAAGTGTTGAAGACGGAAATAAGCAAGATGGTACACTTGTATGGACATGATCCTCTTGGACAGACCATACTGACCACAGATGCCAGTGAGAAGGGGCTAGGAGCAGTTCTCGCACAAGAGAGAGAAGATGGTACTGTGGAAACCCTCAGCTTCGCATCCAGAGCATTATCCCCCACAGAACAAAAGTTCAGTGTAATTGAGAAGGAAATGTTGGCGGCGGTATGGGCCATGGGGAAGTTCAGACAGTTCCTATGGGGCACGAGATTTCATCTGCAAACGGACCACAAACCGCTGGTCAAGGTGCTCACCTCGAGTGGACATGCGACTGCAACTCCATGCATTGCCAAGATGATGCTGAAGCTGCTGGAGTATAGGTATGATGTGAAGTACATACCGGGGACATGCAACAAAGTGGCTGACTACCTGAGTCGAGCTTTGGCCATGAAAGAGGCGCCAAATTCGCCGTTGTAGAATGAAGAGATGATAGCTGTGATGGAGGATTCCGAGAAAGTAATCAGCAAACAAGAGTGGGCGAAGGCGTATGAGGATGAAGACATGAAGGAGGTCAAAGAATGTGTGCTCCATGGCTGGCCAGAAAAAAGGAGGTTGAAGGAAGTTCTCCGGAAATTCTACGAAGTAAGGGAAGAACTATCGGTGAGCGACTCTGGAATTTTCCTATATCGAGGGTATAAAGTGGTGCCCCCCGTGAGACTAATCTCGCTCCTACTGAGCCAGCTACATGAGGGACATCTCGGCATCGTGAAAACAAAGGGGCGAGTGAAGTAAATGTATTGGTGGCCAGGACTGGACATTCAAGTAGAAAGGCATGTGAGGGACAGTGACCATTGCCAAGGAGCCGACAAAATATTGAAACCATTGAGGACTGCGTTGGTAAGGTTTGATATTTGATATTTGATATTTATTGGCTTTTGTAAAGCGCTGCTATCGCTCCGGAGGGAGCATCTTGGTGCTGAGCACACAGCAGATCTACTATGGGTAGCATGAATCAGATGGCTGCGAGAACTGAGGAGTCCGATTGAGAATAAATCCAGGTCTTCAGGGATTTCCTGAAGAGGCTTTCTGAGGGGGCATGCCTAAGATTGGGGGGGAGGTGGTTCCATGCCTTAGCAGCAAGAAATGATAAGGTCTTTCCGCCCTTGGTTTTTAATTTTATTCGAGGTTCAGAGATGAAATTAGCGCCTGATGACCTCAAGCAGCGGGTTGGAATATAACGCTGAAAGCGCTTGATCAGATAAGATGGGCCCGTACACTTGTTGGCTTTGAAGACAGTGACTAAAAGCTTGAACAAGATTCTCTTATGGAGGGGCAGCCAATGTAGTGTGTTAAGGGCTGCAGAGGCCGAAGACCTGCGAGGGAGTTTCAGGACGAGCCTAGCCGCTGCGTGTTGTACACTTTGTAATTTTTTAAGAGAGGACTTCTTAATGCCTGCCAGGAGGCCGTTACAGTAATCCAGCCGGGAAAGAATGAGCGCAACCGCGACTGATTTCCTGGCTGAAATAGGCAAAAAATTAAAGAATTTCTTTAATTGCCTGATTAGGCTGAAACAGCGCCCTGCGGTAATACGCACATGCTCATCGAAGCTGAGGGAAGCGTCGAATTGAACTCCCAGATTGCGGGCTGAAACAACCGCGCTTGGTGGTGCTTCGGAGTTATGAGGCCACCACTCTTTAGGGGAAAAGAGTGTACCTTTACCGAGGGGTATTATTTCGGTTTTGGCGCTGTTGCATTTTAGATGATTCAGATTAAGCCAGGAAAAGACTTCTGACAGGCAATTCTGAAATCTGATGGCAGCATCAGGGAGTCTTTTGTCGATAGTGACGACGAGCTGAGTGTCGTCGGCGTAGGATGTCACAAGAATCCCATGTGACTCAATCAACGTGAGGAGGGGGGCCATGTATACATTAAAAAAGAGAGGGCTCAGGATTGAACCCTGGGGCACACCTGAGATGGTGGAACGTTCGCCAGAAAGATAAGGGCCTAAGGAAACCGTTTGAGAGCGGTTGGACAGAAATTAAATTATCCAAGCAAGCGCGGAGCCCGAGACACCAATCCCACGCATTCTATTGATAAGAATAGCATGTGAGATGGTGTCGAAGGCCGCGGTTAAGTCGAGCAGGATGAGGACAGCCTGCCTGCCCTCATCCTGCAAGAACTTGATGGTGTCTGATAACTCAATCAGGGCGGTTTCTGTAGAATGGCCAGGGCGGAAGCCGGATTGCTGTGGGTGCAGGATGCGTTTTTTTTCCACAAAGTGTTTTAGTTCCTCATGGACTAATTGCTCGGTGATTTTGCCTAGCGCTGGGAGAAGGGAAATTGGGCGCATATTAGACAAATCAGTAGGGGATTTATTTTGCTTTTTCATAAGTGGCTTGACTATGGCCTTCTTCCAGTCAGTGGGAACAATACCGGAGTAGAGAGATTGGTTCACAATAGCATTGATCAGAGGGTTGACGGCCTCGATGAGGTGGTGTAAGATGACTGGGGGGCAAGAGTCCGTAGGGGCACCTGATTTACAGGCAAGAATAGCTTTTTGCGTTTGCTGAAGGGAGACTGCTGTGAATTGATTTAGTAGGGGAGTAGTAGTATCGGGTTCTTGGGTTGGAGGGGGTAGGGAGGGGAAGTCCTTATGGATATTGTTAATTTTCTCCTCAAAGAAATCAGCGATTTGGTCGCAGAGAGTTTGTGAAGGGGGGAATTTCAAGTGCCAGAGCCTTGGGGTGAGTGAAGGATTTTACGATGTTGAAAATCGTTTGTTGTTTCTGTTTAGCTGAGTCTATTGCTAGAGTGAAGAATGCCGTTTTTGCCTTTTTTATATTGGAAAGATATTGTTTTCTCTGAAGGATGTATAAGGATCTGGCGGTAGGGTCGTTGGTTTTTCTCCATTTTCTCTCCATAAGCCTACACTTAAGGTGGCAGTCAGTGAGGGCTGGAGTATACCAGGGGGCATTGGGCTTCTTTTTACCTCGAACTGGTTTTTGAGTGGCAGATATTGAATTGGCAGAGACCATTTTGTCAATCCACTGATGAAAATTTATGGAGTCTAGTGAAGCATCACCCATAATGGGAGGGGGGGGGACAGCCGGTTGGGGGTTGAGTTTGATGCACTCAGCTACCTTTTTCCAATTAACGGGAAAGGAGGTGTGAGAGTGTTTAGTAGGGGGAGGGAGCAGGGTTTTGGTTTTAATGGAAAAAGGAATGAGACAGTGATCTGTCCATATTTGTGGTAAGGGAGGAGAAACATCTAAAGAGGCCAGGTTTGTGCAAATGCCGTCCAGGGTGTGCCCGGCACAATGCGTGGGAAGGGAGACTAATTGGGAGAGACCAAAAATCTCGAGGGAGTGGCGGAAATTAAGAGTGTATGGGTCAGTACAGGATTCCAAATGAAGATTGAGATCCCCTAGGAGGGTGAAGGAGGGGTAGTGGGTGAGGAGGGCTGCCAGAGTCTCATCAAGGGAGTCCAAGAATGAAGTGGCATTTCCAGGGGGGCGGTAGACAAGTCCTCCGGAGAAAGCGGAGGAAGAGCTAATTTGTATAACAAACCCCAGGGATTCACAATCCTTAAAGGCGGCCAGATCGAATGTATGGCACTTGATTGATTTCTTTACAATGATGGCCAGCCCGCCTCCCCGACCAGTGGGTCTGTCCTGCCTGAAGATGGTGAAATCAGGAGGGAGGGCGGTTGCAAGATCAGGGTTGGAAGCATCATGCAACCAGGATTCGGTGATGAATAGGGCATCAAGATCGGCTGATACAATAAGGTCATGGATGTCTTGTCCGTGACATGCTAAGGATCTGGCGTTAATGAGGCCACTATTGAAAGAAGTTGTCTCAAGGCGAGTAGGAGGGGAAAGGGGAGGAATAGGGCTGACGGAACAAGAGGATGTCCAACCACATGAATGACAGAAAAAAGGGCCCCTGAGGTGGTCTGAAAAGGAGTAAACATGACAAGAAGGACTAGGTAAGGTAGGTCGCATTGAAAGCAATGCAGAAGAATCGTACCTGAGGACTGGGAGTGTGGGAGCAGCATGGCCCACGCCCGGCGCGATCCTGGCGCGGACGGGCGCAGACAGGCTTGGCTTAGGCGCGGCTTTGGCGCGCAACCGGCGCGCCCGCTGCGCCAGCCCGCTGCGCCGTCTGGCCGGTCTGCACATGATATAGGGAGAAAAGGGGGCGGGAGTATGGCGCGACTAGAGCGCTCTCCCTGCCTCCCTCAAGATGGCGCCCACCGTCGTCGATAATCGGCAAGGCGGCAGTGTCGAAAATGGGCTTGTGAAATGTGTCAGCGGTGTCAGAGTGTCTAGTAAAAATTTCCCCTTAACTCTGGTAAGCCCCCAGGTATGACACAGGGATTAAAAACAATTTGCATACAAAACGTTCCAGTGCAATTTTAAAAAGAGAGAATGCGCTTTTTCAATTAACAACTTGCAAAGATTCACAACGCAGCTCGCAGCCCCAGTTGCCTCACCGGGGAGAGCTACTGTAGGGCACCGAGCGCGGGGAAGAGGCGGATTAAGTTTTCCAGGGGGGCGGGAGTATGGCGCGACTAGAGCGCTCTCCCTGCCTCCCTCAAGATGGCGCCCACCGTCGTCGATAATCGGCAAGGCGGCAGTGCCGAAAATGGGCTTGTGAAATGTGTCAGCGGTGTCAGACCAACCGCGCAACCCATGGGAGGATGTATCGGTTGACATTCTGGGACCAGTGCTGGATAACCAAAGTATGCCGAAATACTTATGTGTTTTGGTGGAAAAGTATTCTAAGTGGCCAGAAATACACGTGCAGGATGAGATGGACACTGACACAATCATCAAGTTTCTCACCTCAGTGTTCCTGAGAGAAGGGATTCCGAGGACGATCCTCAGTGATAATGGTCCGCAGTTTACGTCTGAGAAGTGGTACAAGTACGCGGAAAGGAATGGAATCAAAGTGAAACACAACTCAGTGTATCACCCTTCGAGCAATGGACAGGTGGAGAGATTTAATTGTGTCCTCATGGGATCCATACAAGCTGCCATCATGAAGGGAAAAGATTGGGAGAAGGAGGTCCAAAACATGTTGTGGGCGTAGAGGATTACCCCCACCTCCACAGGGTACAGCCCCTTCCAGATGATAAGGGGCAGGCACCCGTTCACGAAGGACAATGTGGTCTGGAGGGAGAAGATCGTCACCAGCAAATGGTCACCTCCTGTAGTCCAGCACAATCTCGAAAGGGCCCAAAAGTATATACTGACCACTATAACAGGAGAAGAAACGTGAAAGAAGCGACTTTGGAAAAAGGGGAATGGGTGAGAGTCAAGTTGGCTGTGCTGAAAAGGAAAGGAGAAAGCAAGTACAGAGCGGCGTTGCTTAGTGACGGAAATGTGTGGTCCCAAGACCGCATGGCTAAGATTAACAAAATTCTACAGTGATGACTGAGTCGGCTGACCAGCAACTCCAATCATACAGGACCAGGTTTCCAAGAGAAGCCGAGGTTCATTGAAGGTGAGCAATGTAAATGCCCTCACTCTTGGCGCACACTACCACTGACCCACTTCTGACACATGTCTATTATGCCCATAGGCTGTCCCACCATTGTACAGTTCTGATGAAGACCTGCCCTTGATGCGCACAACCAGCGCATCGCCTCCCCAGGGTGGAAACGTCGACGCAATTCTTCTTTCCATGAATCAGCTATACAAAAACCCACTAGGACCCAAGAATTAATTGATGTACCTATTGGTTTATTGCAATTATAGTTGACCTTGTTAAAGAACCGTGTGACTTGACATCAATGTATGTTGGTTTTTAAATGTATATCAATTCTGCACAAAGTCTATGCAGTGTATATGTGTTATATGTTTTTCTTGGACAGCAAAATTTATGTTTTTAACATGGTTCAGATATGATGGAAATATATGACTAAAACTTTATTTCCCTTGTGGTCAGTGTGCTTTGTATGTATTGATACCAATATCCTGTTACCCGTGCAGGGACGGATTCTCTAAGTAACGCAATAAAAAATACTATATCATTGTGTATTTCGTTCCTACAGAACCATTATTAATAGTTTCATTACCCACCCAGGTTCTGAGGGTTACAGGGTCACCCCATTACATGTAATGGTCATTGGTTATGCGGGCAACATAAATGAAAAAATCAAATTGATGTTCTATTCAAAAGAACAAGAAGATTGGCTGTTTAGACAGAGAAATTCAATTAACATTTCATTCATGGAGAAGGGTTTAAAACCCGGACAATGCACAAAAAGCAAAACATTACTACTTGCTGAAATAACAGTGTTAAAACGGTTCAGGGGCAGTCAGAGACAGATATTATCAGGTCATATAACTTACATGACATGCAGAAAGTGTTAATGTTTAAGAAGATAGAACAAAAGGTTCACATTCAAATCGTGCTTAAGAAAGTCTAGATATCCAAACGATAAATTACATGCACAGGTAATCAATGGCCTTGATAAAAAACAAAAGTTGCAATGGTGTCATAAAGACCAGTCTAAATCCAGAGATCAATGAGCGAAAAGTGATCACAGGGTTTATGTAAAAAAGCTTTTAAAACTAATTGCGGCCAAGAGGTGAGTAAATAAAGAACGGTAAGGTTAGCGTAGAAAGAGAAAAAAAGGGGGTGGGCGGGTGGGATCACACTGGCGCAGCAGCAAAAGTGTAGGCGAAAGAAATACCTGTAAGCACAAATGAGGTAACGGTCCTGTTGAAAGAAAAGAAACACGTTTCGGCTGGTCATTTGCTTTTGAAGTTACCTTTCCACAAAGGAAGGTCAAATACAATCCTTTGAAGAACAAAAAGACTTTGTCTCGTGTCCACTTTGTTTCATTTACTAACTATTGTGGTATTTTGATTTAGCATGTTACTTGTATACACCTCGCTTAACGTGTGCACAGGATTCTTGTCATAATTACCGTGTGGGCCCTGACCACTCTCTGCAGAGGTTTCGGGGCCTCCTATGACCTTGCTGAACCGTCTTCATTATTGTTGTTTTTTACCTAACACACACCGCTACCAGTTAAGGCACCACACTTCCTGTATACGTCAAAACCCTCCACAGAACCCATTGTTTATGTAGTAACTTAGGGAGCGCTTCTCCCATGGGAACCTGGGTATGAATAGGTGATGTGGCTAGAAACTCGACTCCTATAGCCCGTCTTTTGCCAAGTGTTACATTCTACTTTATGTCTTTACCTGCTGTTTATATATTATTTATTTATTTCCTGTAACTGGAACTGGAACCCTGCTCCTGCGTGAGCTCCCCTGGTTCTATGTTCCAGATTCCCTGTTTGACAGTTGTATCCTGATCTCCTGTCATTTGGATGCGCTGTGCCTTTTCTTCCTGAATAAACCAACTTTTGGATATACCACTGTTCTTGTTTACTTTACAAAATTGGCGACGATTTGGAGAACTAGAAGAATATTTCTGCGGCATAAGGGGCACAGGAGCGAAAATTCTTCTTTAAAATAACGAACCCGTCATCTGCATCGTTTTGAACCTCATCGGCCTGTGGTAACTAAAAAACTGTGTGTGAAGATCTTACCAGCAACTTCCTGGTATGTACATTGTGGAAATTCTTGATTTAATAAGATTTCTTCGCTTTTAAAACATCGTTTCTACTGTTGCCATAGTCACCGGATCTTCCTGCAGCAACGTCATCACGCACATTTCTACAGTTGATGTGCCTTGTCTTTTACGTATTCAACAACGTCACAAAGCGTCTGATTTTGATGACGCTAGTTGTTTCCTGAAGGCTAACGCGCTCTACACTGACGCACTGTGCACCAACAACTCTGATGATCTTAAAGCTGAACGCGCTGTGCGCTATAAGTCTGACGCGCACCAAGAAGTCTGACGCGCTGAAAAATAAACGCGCTGTGCACTACAAGTCTAACCCGCATATGCTGATATTCTGGTAAAGTTTTATCTATCATTTGAGCCTTCGGAAAGACTCGTCAATACGTTACATTCTCTCTTGATCTCACTGAGGGATGTTGATATTGTCTTAATTTATTCATTCTTTTTACGAGAATTTTGCAAGCATTTTAAATCCTGATAACTGATGCTCATTTTTTGATTCATTCACGCTGAAGGAACGTATTGGCATCTACAAGACTGTACTCTGCAACCTCCATTGTTTTATCGTTTTTAGTACACGTCTTGAGATAATTTTATGCAGTTGATATTTTGATATTTAAGTGGTATATGTTTTATATTTTCTTCTAGCTTCTGTGAGTGTATTATTTTAACAATGCAATTTGATCCTCCCAGCAAATTTTTGCAAAGTAAAGGTGAACCGACTATTCCATGGTCACGATGGAAAGAAATATTCATTACATATTTAAAGGCTATCGACGGTGAGCGTATGTCCGCTGAAAGAAAGAAAAACATTTTTCTCCATTGTTTAGTTTCAGAAGGTCAAAATGTTTTCAGAACTCTTCCACCTATGCGTTCTGGGGGCGATCACAATGTTTATGATGAGGCATTATTGCGTATTGAGAATAGATTTAAGCCCAATACCAGTGTTGCTTTGAATAGATACAAATTTTACACTAGAGCTCAAGAGGAAAATGAAAGTTTTGATGACTTTCTCACTGCTCTTCGGGCTTTGTCTCTACATTGCAATTTTGGTTTAATGACTGATGAGATGCTCAGAGACCAGATCATCGTTCACGTTAAAAGTAAGAAAGTTCAAGAACAACTTTGGATTTTGGGTGACCCCAGCTGACAGCTTGAGTTCTCCTGATTGTATTGTAAATATTCTTGGTAAACAGCTCAAGCTAATGGCTGATTCAGGGTCTCCATGGACCATCATTACCAAAATGTATTGCCATGACATTTTTGGGAATCTGGTAGATCAAACCAATCTATGTGAACCTGATATCGTGGTGCAAAATTTTGATGAGTCCTACATAAATTTCGTTGGATATAAGGAAGTCTTAATTGAGTTTAGGGGAAATAATGCATGGATCAAAATGTATATTGCTGTCAAAGGTGTGAATGTTTTGGGCTGGAGGGATCAAGCCAAACTTGGCATTACGTTGAATCCTAGGAATAAGGATCCTGTGTCTGTTGTTGCCATTACTTGTGATGTTACACGTTCAGACTACAGTGGTTCCTGTAGTGATAATGCTCTTCTGTCTGAATGCAGTGAGAAGGTTGTTGAGACTTCAAAGAACATAAACCCTCAAGAGAAAGATCTTCCTTTGCTATTTCCTCATGTCTTTTCTGAAAATGTGGGTAAACTTAAAGGCTTTTCCCATAGAATTAAGATCAAGAAGGATGCTATCCCAGTTAAACAGAAGTTGAGGGGTGTACCCATTAGTATCAGAGCTGAACTCAAGGCTTTATTGGATGACATGATTCAAGGAGGGGTCATAGAGGAAGTAGAGTCCTCTGAGTGGGTTTCGCCCATTGTTTTAGCACAGAAACCCGATAAAAGTATCAGGTTGTGTGTAGATTTGAGGGCACTTAATGCTAACTTAATCACTGATTGCCACCCCTTACCTAACATTAATGAGATGGTGTGCTTACTGGATGGTGCATGTATTTTTCCACTCTTGATTTGCGCACCGCATATCATCAAATTGAGTTGACTGAAGATGCAAAGCATTTTTCTTCATTTATTACTCCTTTTGGCCTTTTTCAATTTAGGAGAATGCCTTTTGGCTTAGCCTCCGCCGCTTCAGTTTTTCAAAGGGCTATGCATCACATTTTTAAGGATGTTTGTGCTTTTGTTAAGTGCTTCCAAGACGACATCCTTATTTTTTCCAAGAATATGGATGATCACTATGTTCATCTCAAGGATGTTTGCAACAAGTTAGGCAATGCTGGTCTTACTCTTAAATTCAACAAGTGTAAGTTTTTCTGTAAAAGTGTGGAGTATTTGGGTCACACGCTGTCTGCTGATGGAGTTGTTCCCAAGCGTTCACTGGTTCACGCTATTGTGAAGGCGCCTTCTCCTGATAATAAAGAGAAACTACTTTCTTTTGCTGGCTTATGCGAGTATTACAGTAAGTTTATTCGGAACTTCGCTACTAAAATGGAACCTCTCAGGGAGCTAACCAGAAAATCCTCAGATTTTGTGTGGTCTGATAGGCAAGAATCTGCTTTTTGTTCCATTAACCCCTTCCATGCTCATGACGAGCTCAGCTCGTCATGAGGCACAGTTGAGCTGTGCTGATGACGAGCTGAGCTCGTCATGAATAGAGGAGTTCACCATAAATCAGCACAGGAGGGGAAAATGCACAGCAGCCAAGGTTTTAAACAGGATATTGTGAATGCTACCACCTTGAGATCCTTTTACCTGAACAAAAAGTGTGTTATCACTGTGGATGCCAGCTGTTACGGTCTTGGGGCTGTTTTGAGTCAAATTTCAGGTAAAGAGGAATGGTGTGTTGCTTTTGCATCCAGGACCTTATCTGTCACAGAAAGAAGATACGCTGTCATTGAAAGGGAGTTATTGGCCTGTACGTGGGCTGTTGAGCACTTTCGCAATTATATCTGGGGCAACAGGTTCATCCTCAAGACTGATCACTAGCCTCTGGTAGGAATCTTATCTCCTGGGGGTGGTTGGAATTCAACTGCTCGTATTGCACGCTTGTCTTCTAGATTGCAGGAGTATGATTTTGAGGTAAATGTAAATGTATTTGAGCTTATATAGCGCACAGCTACCCGCAGTGGGTTTCCCGGCGCTTGCTTAGGGAACCCGTCCCGGTATTCCCCTGTGAGATAGCCCCAGCAGGGTATCCAATAGGTGAAAGCCAGGCATCCCGCCACGAGGGGCCGTTGTGGAGATTAAGCAAGCTATTGCCCAGAGTCGCAGAGTGTGAACCCGTGAGTCGAGAAGGCACCGGAGCGAGAATTATTGAGTCCGTGGAATTTTTAGCCCAAGACCCACCGAGGCGGGGAATTGAACCCTGGTCCAGGGCCGATCTCAGCTTCTGGGTCTGCCGCCTCTAACCCCTGAGCCACACTTCTCCAGTGTATGTATGTGTATGTATGTTCCTGGTAGAAGTAATGTCACGGCTGATTTTCTCTCCAGGTTACCTTGCCCTGACCAGGGTGCTAATTCTGATGATCATGAGGTTGAAATTGTTTCTGTTGTCAATGATTATGTCTCCAGTGAATTCAAGGGTGTGTCTGAAGCTGAGTGGATGTCTGAAGTTGAGAAAGATCCTGTTTCTTTATTTATTTTTGAATGTTTGGAGAAAGGTTGGCCCAAGGATTAGTTTGTTATGCCTGAGTTTGCTCCTTTTTGTCAAGTTGCTTCCGAGATTGAGGCTGTTGGTAAGATTTTGTTTAAGGCCGGAAAAATGATTCCCCCTTCCTCGCTTCATAAGAAAATTCTTTCCTTGGCCCATCAAGCTCATATTGGTATGTCATCCATGAAACGCCTCATTAGGACCAACTTTTGGTGGCCAGGCCTTGACAAGATGTTAGATAGAACTGTTTGTGACTGTTTGGATTGTGTTAACAGTGACAGGATGCTTAGGGTATCTTCTGCTCCCCTTAGTCCTGTTCCTTGGCCTGATCATCCCTGGCAAAAACTTGCTTTTGGCATCTCAGGCCTTTTCCATCGTCTTCCTGAGGATGCTCGTTTTGCCTTGGTCTTAATTGACTATCACTCCAAATGGCCGGAAGTGAAATTTGTCTCCAGTGCCACCACCTTGGTCATTATTTCCTTCCTGAGGGAAGTTTTTGCTAGAGAAGGGTCTCCTGAGATTTTGGTTACTGATAACGGTGTTCAACTCATTTCACGTGAGATGGAAGATTTTCTTGTGTCTTGTGGTATCAAGCATCACACTACTTCTCTGTACGAGCCTAGGGAGAATGGCCAGGTTGAAAGGTTCAACCGTGTTCTTAAAAATGCTGTGGAGCTTGCTTGTTGTTCGGGTGAACCTTGGAGGGATGTAGTAACAGAAAGACTTTGGATGTACCGCATCACCCCGCATGCGGTCACAGAGGTTAGTCCCTTCCAACTTCTGAGAGGGAGAAGTCCGAGTTCTGATATCTGTCCTTGGTGGGTTAAGAAATTTGATCTGAATGTTGACCACTTTGATATTTCGCAGGTTGCCAAACGTGTTGAAACCAAACAGAACACTATGAAGACTTTGTTTGACCATAAGATGAATGTGAAAACTCCTGATTTTGCTGTTGGTGAATGGGTAAGGATCAGGAAACCTGGTTTTACACTCAAGGGTCTATCCAAGTTTAGTAATCCTATTAAAATTGTTAAAGTTTTCAGGAATTCTGTCATCACCCAAGATGGTAGAGTTTGGAACATAAGGAAGGTCGCTAAGTGTAAGTTTGTGTCTTCAGATGCTGATCAGTCTTCTGTTCAGGACAAGAGCGATTGTGTTCTTCCTTCTCAGTCCATTGCTCATAGGGTCAAAAGTAATGCCAGACCTGTAGTTCTCCCTTCTAGGTTTCTGTCTTAATTTGCTTTTTCTCCTTTTTATTTATTTTGTTTTGAAGGGAGGAGATGTGTTACATTCTACTTTATGTCTTTACCTGCTGTTTATATATTATTTATTTATTTCCTGGAACTGGAACTGGAACCCTGCTCCTGCGTGAGCTCCCCTGGTTCTATGTTCCAGATTCCCTGTTTGACAGTTGTATCCTGATCTCCTGTCATTTGGATGCGCTGTGCCTTTTCTTCCTGAATAAACCAACTTTTGGATATACCACTGTTCTTGTTTACTTTACACCAAGGTATGAAGACCACATTCAAATTTCAATTATGGAAGTGCAATATATGTATTTGTCTGAGCAGACAGAAAAACTGAAGTTTGGAGCTTCAGAGATCTCTTCAAAATGTTCATGCATTTCTTGTGCCTGCCCATATTTTCTGAATTCCATCACACTTTTTCAATTTATGAATGCATTATTGGCACTAATCATCAAAATTAAATTAAACTCATAGACAAAGTTACCAATTGCGTCTCACATTTGCCCAATTGCTTGACCAAGCATGTGCTTTAAATAGATGAATGGCGAGTAGCTGGAGCTCCTATGACATTGTGTGTATTTCTGGGAATTGTCAATCTGGCCCAAATACCTTGGTCTAAAGTGAGTCACTGTCCCTCATGTGAAAAAAAGTACAATAAATTTGACATTGAACTTTGTATGCTTAGTCAAATCACTACTATCATCAGTACTTGTTTTTTCCAACTTTGCACTCAAAACATACCCAGTAGCTGTTCTTTTTCTCCACAAAAGGCAAATTCTGAAAGGTTTTATTGCAACGGTCTGGACCATTGTAATTCATTCTACCTGCACTTGTTCAATTCACTGAGGAGAAGCTACAAATTGTGCTGCCAAGATAGCAATGGGTTCATATTTCTTCCTCCCTTGCTTCCTTACATTGGTGGCCTGCTAAGGAACATGTTTTGTTTAAGTTGGACTTTTTGGTGCAGAAGGAGATATCTGTATCTCTATCTATATCTATATATATATTCACTGAAAAAACTATAGGTTTCAGACATGTTATAGTTAGGAATTAGCATTGAAAAAACCTTAGAAATTCACTGAAAAAAACATAGGTTTCAGGGCTGTTATAGTTAGCTGGACATTTCACTCGTACAAAACCATTGAAATGCCTCTGTAATAGTTAGCTGTACTAACTGTAACTCTTGGGCCCGCAATCTGCTGCTGATGATGTCACATATTACATCATTCATGACATGGTCAGTGACATCACTGATGACATCCCAAATGACATCACTGATGACATCATCCAGTGAATGTGTTTTTGGTTCGTTATTTAAATATGTATTATATATATAGCAATATGCATTGAAGAATGAGTGGATATATAAATATAAATATCTGGATGGTGTATTTAGTAGTAGTGTGATTGACTATTTACTTGACTAATTTATAGTGTCTCACTAAATATATTGGATAGTGACTAAACTGTGTGAATATCTGTATCACTTTGTCAGCTGTTGTGTAAACTGCTGCACCAGTTGGTTACTAGCTATGTGAAAGTCTATATTAGTTATTGATTAGTTAACTGAGTATTTGTATGGGAGAGTGAATGTGTGTGTGGTTTGGTGTGGGGTGTGTGACTGCCCAAAGATGTGTGAATAATTGACTCAGTAGGTACATGAGGTTAAGACTACATGTTATAACAGTTGTTTGGGCGAGTGAATATATTTATGGGTGTGGTGATGAGCAAATATATCTCTCAATGGTACATGTCCAACAAACTAGAAAAATAAAAGGCAGCGGATGTGACAGTTGTTGTATATAATAAGTATACATAAGACTCATTGATTGTATGAGTGACTGTATGGATAACTTTATACTTGTAATAGTGATTTTATAACACACTAAGTATGAGTTACTATCTATATGAATACATTAAGGGGTGTTTGTATAAGTGTGTAGCTGAGTAAATGTAAGTATGATCCATTGTTTGCATAAGTGAGTAGGATGACTGCATACGTGAATAGGATGTGTGCTGGTGTGTAAAGTCGATATAGGTTTATAAGAATATTTGATAGAGATCTATTGATCATTGACAGCATGTATGAGTGAATCTCTAGGTAAGTGATTAGATGTGTGTGTAGATCTAGGAATCACTGAGTGGGTTTTTAGAAACGTGTATTGGTGTGTCAATGGATTCAAATATGGTATTTTACAGTGAGTGATGAAAGGATATACTAGTATATGATGAGTCACGTGGATGAGGTCATCAGTGATGTCATCAGTGATGTCACTGACCTTGTCATGAATGATGTAATATGTGACATCATCAGTAGTGGATTGCGGGTGTGCAAGGTATTGTTAGCAGAACTAACTATAACTGAGGAATTTCAATGGTTTTGTACGAGTGAAATGTCCAGCTAACTATAACAGCCCTGAAACCTACGTTTTTTTTCAGTGAATTTCTAAGTATTTTTAAATGCTAATTCCTACCTATAACATGTCTGAAACCTATATTTTTTCAGTGAATTTCAAAGGATTTTTAAATGATAATTTGTAAATGTAATAATAGTATTTTTTTGATACTGATGTTCTACACTTTTTAACTGTTTATTTTTACATATTTTATTTTTTTGATTACATTATATCTTTTTAATATAAATGGAACTAAAAATGTTTTTTAAAATATTAAAACAGGAATATTGTTTTTGTTGTTGAATGTATAAGTGCAGAACTATAAGTGTGTTGGTTATTTAGGGGACTGCATGCATAGTGGATAGGGGTTTGAAGCAGTTCATGTGCTAAGGCCTGACTAAGTGCATGATTACTTGGGTACTGACTAAATGATGAGAGTACTGCAAGGAGAGTGCCTGGGTGAATTTATAAGTGTTTGGCTTTTGGCGCAGTGATTGGATTAGTACATGGTGCTGAATGGGTCACTAGAGGAGTGCAAGAGAAGTGACCGGGTGTTTCCTGTAGGTGTATGGATACTGACTGGGGAATTGAAAGTGTGAAAGACAAGTGTGTAGGTGGTGAGAGGACTGCATGCATAGTGGGTAGGCGTTTGAGGAAGTCCGTGTGCTAAGGCCTGGCTCAATGCATGAGTACTTGGATACTGACTGAATGATGCAGAGGGGAGATTCAATGACCAGTCGAAAAACTGTTCTTAGGGACAACCATACCCACTCTAACATCATTTCCTTGTTGTTTGGCTTTAAACATTCCCACATTGCACTCCTTGGCAAAATCCAACATTGCAGAACATGTATCCCCTTGTAAGAGCTCTGGGCATCCTCCTTATGTATGTTTAGAGAAATGAGAAATTCCCTCAGTAAACCAGTTCTGAAACATGTTTTCTTACAACTGGGATTAGTGGCATACTGGCTTCCTAGAAAATGGAAAGGTCAGGCCAAGGTGTGAGTTACATCTGCCTGTGAAAGGGGATGTTCCATTGAAGCTTGTTCAGTTGGTAGGCGCTCCCTCAGTCCTTTCTGTCAGGAGAAGGTGACACCTCCTCCCACCCATAGCACTGTTGTTCCTTTCTTGGGAGCCCTTAAAAACTCCTGGCAGAGGACAGTCAGGCTGCCAAGCGACAGGTGCAGATTACCTCAGAAAGGCTACTATATGCTTTATGGCAGGAGCAAGATGACTTTCTAAGGTCACCTTTCATCAATAGTTAAAAGAATAATTTTTCTTGCTAGATGGCATCCAATCACACCTCTGCATGTTTAAATAAATGTTCTCCTAATTTTTCACCAGGGTGCATATTTTTTTCCTGTCCTGCCCTAAACCTGATTTGGCAACAGATATTTATGGTTACATCTCAGCAATTATCTAGGAGGGTGGGATCTGATTTGCGAGTTGTTCTTTTTGTGGTTTTGGCAAATAATGAGGCATTAGTGAGATCGAAGCAAAGGTTTACATTTTTAGCTGTCTTATTTTCTACATCACTTAATCAACAATTGTGGAAGACTTATAAATGGCCATCATTTGAACAATGCAAAAAAAACAATGGCAAGCTAAAATGAATAAGATATGAATTAAATGTATGCCAAGGGAATAATCTAATTTGTATTATACTTTAAGGGATCTGCTCTGACCATCATATTCATGATAAAGATCTTTTTGTGTTTGTTTTAGAGTAGTCTACCTTGGAGCTTTTTTACATCTCATTTTTCATTTTTCTTGCTGTATATTGCACTTTATTGTAATGCTCTTTGCACTATGTATGATGGCACTTGACTCTTTTGTTCTTTAAATACACAGTGTTCATAGCTTCCCTTTTGGAGTATGGCACTGTAATGCTATGTCCTTTTTTCACTAGCTATGATTGCACGTGTATAGCTTTGATTTTAGTAATATAGTTTGAATGCAATAGACTATTTTTGGTCTGTTTTATTTTTGGGGTTATTCAATGATTAATGGATATTGAATTGTTGGAATAGCAAGGGATTATATAATGTATGATAATGTCTGGCTATTTGTGCATTGTACATATCATGCTGCATTATACTGCTCAGCTATTTATCAACAGTGTTGGAAATCTGATTGTACACATATTGTATCACCTGATAAAAAAATAATATAAAAAGAATAGTTATATCAAATCTGACTTTGGCATTAAAGTGGATTTGATTTAACTAGGTGGCCGCAGTATTTTTCAAGCTATACTTTAACTGAAGTTAGCACGTATGAGGATTATAGTATAACCTACTGTTAGTCAAAGGTAGAGCCACCCCTTCAGTATTGAAAAACAACTTTGGAGAGTTTTCACTGCCAGGACAGGTAAAACCTAATATACCCTGTCCAGGTT
Organism: Lissotriton vulgaris; assembly: GCF_964263255.1. Taxonomy (NCBI): domain Eukaryota; kingdom Metazoa; phylum Chordata; class Amphibia; order Caudata; family Salamandridae; genus Lissotriton; species Lissotriton vulgaris. The sequence continues at coordinate 217,080,027 of NC_141685.1, read as the reverse complement.
TTGTGTATTATGTATCCTGTCCCATGGGCACTTTAGGCCTGTCTTAGGGGTGACTTGTAGACAATATAATGAAAGTATGGTCTGTTAAAAGGGCGATTTTAACACGCCAAAATGGCAGCTTGAAAACGTACCAGCTAGGCTGCAGTGGCAGGCCAAAAAATCATGCTTTCACTTGTCTCTTTAGTTTGCAAAGTAAGTGGTGCAGTCCACTAGGGACATATCACTCACGGGCACTGGGAACTCAGAGCACTATCTTATAGGCAAGTTAAAATGCCAATTAGACATGTTCTATGGGGTCAGAGCACATACACTGGGCACTGAAGAGCAGTGCATCAGTGTTCAGAGTGCATACACCAGCACAGCAGTAAAATCCAACACAAAGTAGGGGGTGACAATGCAAAAAAGGCATTTCTTTGCAGCTAAATGTTATTTGGCTCTAAATGTGTTAGTGCAGTCCTACTTACGTTGCACAAACTGTGATTTCACATATCTTAAATGTGTTTGTACTGATGTTGCTTCAAACCAAGAATGAAATATTATCACACATTAGTCTTCAAAACTTTGTAGTCAACAACTCACTACAACACTGCACCTTGCCAAATTTCAATAAGGGATCCATCGTTAACATGATTTTCATTAACAATGTATGCTAGTCTAAAATTGTATTGGTCAGATCACTTCTTGATTACTTTTAAAGTGTTCATCATTACACACCCTGTACTTCCTAAACATCTGCAGACCTCGAACACTTTACAACAAGCATTGATAAAGCAAAAAGGTGTTAGCTTTAATGTGGTAACTCATGCCATGATAGGAATGCATCAGGCGCACATACAATTTGGTTTGTATTTCTGTATAATCTGTCTGTTTCTGTGCTTTCTATGTCTGGGTGCTGACTTTATTCCCCAAGCTTGTGAAGGAGCTATGTTTAACTCCCTGAGCTAGTGGTGCTGGTGCCAAACATCACTGCAAGGTTGAACAATAAAAAACAAGACTCCGACAAAGGCATATTGTGCTGAAAGATGACAAAAATAAATTGAATTTAAAAAACACTTATAAAGCGCATGTTTACTTAGCGGTTTCTTGGCGCTGAATAATATGTTTGCATTTGTACATGCTGCAATTTACACATTAAAACCAGAGCTGTAAATGAGAGACTGATTCTCATTATGTAAGCTCTGCATTTAAGAATGTGTTACCAGAACTTTGCCGCTGCTGTGTTTCTTTGCCGCTTGGGGGGACTACGATCACCAGAAGCCCTGTAATCCCCTGCACCTGGACAGGACCCGCCCACAGCGCTATTTGCGGCTGCCCGAGGCCACCCTGTGGCCATCAGGAGGGCGGGCCCTTAGTCCCAGAGGGCTTCCCCCGCACCCCCCCCCTACTTGGGTCAGCCACTCCTCCCCGGGCAGGTGGTGCCCGGCTGGAGCGTGGGCGGGCCAGTGACGCACGTCCAGGGCGGCAGGCAGGCGAGGGGTATATATCTTCCCCTTGCCATTTTATCAGCCTCTTTACCGCTCCGGACGTCGTGCGTCGGGTCACAGGACACTCTTTTCCCTCCCTACCTCTTACCCTGAGTGTCAGCAAAGGGGGGGGGCGTTCCTGTGGGAACTTTAATGTGTTCTTTTCCGTTGCAGGCGGAGTTACGGGGCGATCCGGAAGCAGAGAGGTGCAGCACTGTACTTCAGCGGGCACATAGGGGTGCCAGAGCCTAACCTGGAACCTCATGGGAGGCCGGGAACCCGTGTCGGCGCCCCAGTAGTCCTTCAGGCGTTGTGTGCCTGTGCAACCCGGGGTTTGCCTAGATACGCCCCGCAAGGGGCGTGAGTAGAGTTATTACCATAATGACGCAGCAGATGGGTGGTTCGCCACTGTGCTGCTTGGCTCATCAGGCGCCCAGGTGGCGAGAATGCGGCCTGCCCTTGGATCGTCCGTAAGATAACCCACCGTGATTACATAATGTTGTATGTAATAAAATAAACCTGCAGCATCTTTTCCCAATCGAACACTGGTGTCTGTGTGTTATTCGTGGGATGTTGGGTATGTTTGGGGGCGGGGGTGCTGTTGACCTGATGGGACTATGACGTTTGTCCTTGGGCAGTATAATTAATGCGCGCTCCCCAGAAAGGTTGTGCCACACTGTTACTACCACGGAACCCCAGTTGGAGAGCACAGTCTTACATCATGTCCTGATCCCCCCTCCACCTAACACGGAAGATGATCCTCTGAACGCCCTCGGGTTGCAGGGAAGGACATTGCCGACCCAAACAAAGACTACAGTAGTCTGCGTGGCAGAAGTCCACAATGAGCTCTCACAATCCACGGACTCAACACGGGGGGGGGAGAGAAAAAGAGGAGTCACTCGAGGAGGCACACAGCACAAGGGGAAGAAAGCCAAGATTGTCAAGTCAAACAAACAGAGCATGTTACCTCCCATGGAAACACCAATTATTGAGGAACCACAAGTCACTGCACCTACTGTAATCACCACTAGAGTGGATGACAACATAATCGACTTAGTGGACACAGAAGAAGCGCACTGGCAGAAACTAAGTGCCATTGTTTCATCACTATTGGGGCCACTAATGGACAAACTGTTACTGATCGAAAATAGACTCGAGAAATTGGAAGGAGTGATAATGCCTACACAAGGACACATTGAAAAGGAAGTAGCAACTGGGAGTCATGGAGGGGAGGGATCCTGTTGCCCGCCCCAGTGTGGGAATAGCACCCCCAATGGGCCCGGTTGTCCATCTAACGGGACCAGATAATTTAAGGGGAGGTTTAGCAAGTAGAGGATCTATAGTACCGCCAAATGTACAGGGCATATCCCATGGCAAGGTCAGCACCAGGGATAAGCATGGGATGAAGGATTTGCAGCCTCACTTAGACTTACCCCCCAAATGTACCCCCATATATGGTCGTTCGGATTGATGTCCCAGACTTGAGGGATGGTAAAACCGAATCTTATGAGCAACTTAAAAACAAAACAACGCACTGGCTAAATTGAAACATACCACTGCCCCAAGACATAAGGTGTAAAATTCCAGAGTTGACTGGGTAGGGGGCAGGATAAAAAATACAGCAGGAGACTGCATTGTTATTAATTTTACCGACCCCAGGGTGGTGGAGCATGTTTGTTGAGGCCCCGGTATAAATTCACGTTCATCTGTCCAAGCCCGGAATTTAAGATATTTTTACACTCAACCAGACTGTACACCGAATCCTGAAGGCCAAAATGGTGACAGGGGCAGTTTTGGTAAGCCAAGTAGGTTCAGAGGGCGGGTGGTAGGGGTAAGGAATGACCCCTGGGTTACTATATTAGGTAGGGGAGACTCACATGACCAACAGATAGCGACATTAAGGGAGGGGGCTGGATTGGCTCTTCCATTATATAATAGATATGCTCCATTGCAATGGGGAAGACACCTCAGTGAGGTAGATTGACTCCAGGGGGGAGGACTAGGTAATGAGAATGCCCCGATCATGGCCCAGCCAAATTTAAACTCACAGGTAGAGGTGCAGGAAAGAGAAGTAACACTAAACACACACCAGACTGCACTGTGTAAAACAAGGATCCCTGGAATTGGGGTAATCCAAAGCATTGAGAAACTCAGTACAGGCCCTAGCCCCGATGCAGACATAACGGGGAGCACTATCGAATTAGTATCATGGAATGTTGCACGCTTGGCATCCAAATTCCAGAATCAGGAGTGGATGGAATATATCAGAAAGTTTCAAATAATGTGCTTCCAAGAAACCTGGGAAGTCGATCATACAGATTGCCACTTAGTGGGGTACAAATCCTTCTGGATACCTGCATGCAAATCGACGGCCGGAAGAGCAAGGGGAGGACTCTCAATATTTGTAGATGTGTCCTTGGGGGGAGCTGGGTGGATTTAAAAGGGAATTCGGAAGATTTGTTAGGGCTTGGGTTTAAAAATAGGGACCTTAATATAAACTTTGTGAATTTTTACAACGCAAGAGGGTCCAGAGTGAGAGAACTTGAGGAGAGATTAACCCACCTGAAGTAACGAAAGCAGGGCTCAACGGTACCAATGCTTTTAGCTGCGGAGGATTTCAACTGCCACTTGTGCCCAAATTTGCTACCCATTAAAGAAGTCTGGACCTCTTGTAACTCTGAGGACGGACCGCATTTTGAGCACACACTGGAGGGCAGAGAACTGAGCAGGTTGATGGGCAAATGCACGCTCAAACATGCAATGGATTATCTGGTTGTAGACCCCAAAGAACGGGTAATTCCCACTTTAAAAGGGAGGGGCCGTAGCCCCTTCATTGATTTTATTCTAGTGTCACATTTTTAAAGAAAAGGGTAAAGGGTTTCTCAATAGAATTGAGTAACTTCAGCGATCATAATCCCCTAGTACTGTCATTTTTAGCACCAAATACAAATAGGAAAATCAAGAGGGAGGGGGCCTAAATAGAGTAAAGAATACCGACCAGGGTAGGTGCCTGAAATGGGCTAGAATCAATGGGGAAGATTTTTATAGATCATTTGTAAATGAGGGCGGACAACATTTAGAGAAATGTTTTGACCTATCAATGGAAGGTCCACACCTGGTGGTCGCTTTTGAACAAATGGGCCAATTAATAGATGCCCTTCTAAAAACATCGGGACAGGGAAAGCAACAAAAGGATCCGAGATGGTTTGATAAGCTTGCTCTCTCACACAAAGAAAGTTGAGAGCTGCCCTGAGGTGTAATCCAAGGGACAAACCAGGTGTGATGCAATGCAGGTTACAATATAAGCAGGCACTAAAACAACATAGGAAAGCCCTCCAAATTCAAACTTGGGAGGACATAAGAGAGGCTGCGGAAATGAAGGGCACAACTGCCTTTTGGAACATAATCAATAATCCTTGTTTCTAAGAGGTTAATAGCCCACAAATAGGTTCCAATGTTCTTTCAGAACAGTGGGTGGCGCGTTGCAAGTGTCCGCCCTACCCTTTCGCTGTATTCATAGCATTGCTCTCTCTTAGCATTGTAAATCTTAGCTGATTTTATTGCTATACTCTCTTCTGCTTCCGCTTTAGCCATCATGGTCTCCATTAAATGTTGTTCCAACTCGCACCCCTCAGTAATAGCCTGTTCCAGTCTCTGCTCTAATTTCAACAGATCGCTGTTTACTTGGTCTACCTTGGCTTTCTCCTTTTTCTGTTTGGCTAGGCTGAAACTCAGTGTTTCACCTCGCACCTGTGTTTTAAAGGTATCCCAATCCCAAAGAGAGAGCAATGCTATGAATACAGCGAAAGGGTAGGGCGAACACTTGCAACACGCACGAGACAGAGGATGGCAAAAGGTGAAATTAAAGAGATAAGAGACAGCGGGGGCAATATGGTTTCAGATAGGGAAGGCATCCTCGAGGTCTTTAGGGAGTTCTATAGCAAGCTTTATGAGGAGGAGGAGGACAGGGATCCTGCCGATATTCAGAGGTACCTGCAAGACCTACTAATTAAAACCCTACAGGAGATAGATAGGGACTCTCTCGAGACCTGCTTAGAGGCAGAAGAGATTAAGGAGGCTATGCTCAGCCTGCCCTCCGGTAAGGCTGCTGGGCCGGATTTGATACCCGGGGAATTTTACAAAGTGTTTTCTGCATCAATTATCTCAGAGCTAGTCAGGACACTTAGGGAGGCACAGGCGGGGCATTCTATACCAGCCAGCTGGGCAGGGGCAGATATTGTTGTAATCCTTAAAAAAGGAAAAACCCCAGCAGAGCCCGGACCATACCGCCCGATTACACTGATTAATGATGACCTAAAAATCTTCTCTAAAACATTAGCGAACAGACTTGCTAGGGTAATAGAGCAACTAGTAAGCATTAATCAGCATGGCTTTATTCCACACAGAGGAACTACTCTCCATGTTAGAAAAATGATCACGCTATTTGATGTAAAAGGGGCGGAGGAGAAACCTATGGCAGCTATGTTACTAGATGCCGAAAAGGCCTTCGATCGTGTGGCGTGGGAATTCCTGTGGGCAGTGTTAAGGATAGGGAGAATCGGAGAAAGATTCATAAAATCGATACAATCATCGTATGTAGGACCAACGTCGTGTGTAAGGGTGAATGCAAGCCGCACTACCCCATTTAGAATTACACGGGGCACACAACAGGGGTGTCCGTGCTCACCCCTGCTCTTTGCACTTTACATAGACCCATTAACTAAGAAATTGGAGCTAAATGATGGAATTAGGCTGCTAGACACTAAGATGGGGCTGATTAAGGTACTAGCATACGCAGATGATATTGCGATTATCACACCCTCACCATCAGAGGACATCAGTAAAATAGAACAGGAGGCGGAGCAATTTGGGTCGCGGGTACGCACTAAATAAAACTAAGACACAAATTATAAAGAACATATATGCAACATGCACGGATTCATGGGTGGTGGCTGAGGGGGGTTATCTAGGAATAACAATCACTGCTGATCTGGGCAATCTAGTGGACTTAAACACTTCTCCTATCAAATTATATTAAAATGAATCTCCTCCCGAAATTTTTATATATATTTAGAACTATACCTCTATGTTTTAGCCCACTTTTGTTTGGTAGAATAGAGCTCATAATAAACCGGTTTATTTGGTCACAGGGCAAAACAAGAAGGGCACTAAAATATATGGCATTACCAAGTGAGAGGGGGGGTGGGCATTACCCGATCTGAGACTCTATTACTGGGCAGCAGTGTTGCAGCAAATAACGGGCCTTATTGGCGGGGCCGAGATGGAAGTAGAATTCTATACCGGCTCGTTAGAGATCTTCGGTTTGATTTTAGGCGAGGAGGCACAGAATGTGTTCCTGAGATATACTGAACCAAGTTACTTCAAGAGAACCAGATTCAAGACCCTGGAGGCAGCCTATAAGGTGTGGAAGGCTTTAAAAAGAGCTTTGGACTGGGTAGATACCATGCATACACTAGGTTAGGGAATGACCCCACCTTATCCCCAGAGATATTTGCTGATACTGTTTTCAAGGAATGGGGACGGTTAGGAGTGAAAAGAATGGGGGATTTGATAGGCCTGCTAGGAGTGCGCCAATTCTCAGAGATACAGAGAAAATTTGGGGTCAGTACAAGGATGTTTTTTAAGTATTTACAGATAAGAAGCTTATTGGCTGGAAAGAGAGGAGGACCTCTAGGATTTGGAGACAATACAATATTACAAGTAATAGAAGGGGGACACAGCTGCACGATAAAAAGGTTCTATGCCGAACTTATAGCACACAGGGGAGATGACTTGGGTACATTTGAAGCAAAATGGATGGATGCGCTAGGCATTCGGGAGGGGATCTTTGAGAAGTCATTGCAGATGGGACAGGAGGTTCTCCGCTTTTCTTCATTGAAAACCCAGCACTATAAGACCTTGTACAAGCTATACTACAACCCAGCCAGAATTGCACAGTGGGGGGGGGGGCACACAAGGCATAGCATGCCCAAGATGCGACAGCCAGGAGGCAGACATAGCTCACATGTTTGGCGAATGCCCCAACCTAGTTCCTCTGATAAAAGAAATCGAAGGGTTTTTAGATAGATCACTGAATTGTAAGTTAACGATGACACCTGAAGTAATATTAATGGGATTGGACGGGACTGGAAAGCAACCACAGTTGGAGAACTTTCTGTTCGTAGCCATGGCAGTATTTCGCCTATGCATAGCTTCAGCATGGCGAGACAAGCTCCCCCCCACTATGCAGCAATGGTTGGCCAGGCTTTTGTATATATACAACAGGGAAAAAGCGCTATACGCCAGAAAAGGGAAGAATGGCAGATCCCTAGGTCTGCAGATCTGGAAACCAATAACAGATTGGAAGAATAGGGTGGCAAGAAACATAGAACTTCCATAGGGTCTCAGGGCGGGTGTATAATCTAATCAGGAATATTATTCTGGCTAGATGCATGGGGTTATGTTTGGATGTTCGCCCTTCAAGGGGTTTCTACCAGTTGTTTTTAATAATGCTCTAGCTTACCCAGTATAATTTGCCAGTCTGAATTATTGTAAATTGTAACTTGAGATATAGTAATGTCATGGAAAAAAACGAAACTTGATTGTATTATTTTGCTATTTTACATGTCCTGTGCAAGGGGGGGGGGGGAGTTAGGGGAATAAACGTTGTAAAAAATTAAAAAAAAGGGCAGTGGGTGGCGCACTTCGGAGCCCTTTAGAATCGAAGGCACAATGAGCAGTCAGATAAGGACGAGGGGTCGGGCGGTGGAAAGTAACATTAGAATTTTCTTTAGAGGACGTTACGGTTGGCATCCAGGGCCTTACCAAAAATAAGGCACCAGGAACGGATGGGATCCCACCGGACCTCTACTTAAGTAAAATAGACTTGTGGGCTCCAATTCTAACAAGAATAATAAATGCTGCTATAGCTACAGGGCTTCCGTGCCACATTAATGCCCATTTTTAAAAAGGGTAATAGAGATAATCCCCAGTGTTACTGCCCAATCTCCCTCATAGATGTTACTGCTAAAGTTGTGGGACGTGTAGTCCTAAATCGCCTGATGACTTGGGCTGAGGAAGAACGTATCATCACTGATGTCCAGTATAGGTTTAGGGCTAAAAGATCAACTACAGATCAATGTATAAACCTCTATCTACTGGTGGCTAAATATACCATTGCTGGCACTAAAGCGGTCTATTTAGCCTTCATGGACCCCACCGCAGCATTCGACTGCGTCAATAGGGAGAAGCTGTGAGACCAATTGAGCAGTTTAGGGGCAGATCAGGTCCTTATAAAGATTTTAAAGGCCTTACATTGGAACAAGACGGCCAATTTAAGATGTAACTTGGAGGGTGGGTGTACAGATCCTTTTGCCTGCACAATTGGCGTGAGACAAGGATGCATCCTGGCACCATTTCTCTTTTCACTGTATATAAATGGATTAGAGCAAGCCCTATTAAGACTGAATGTGGATTCGCCCAGGGTACGCAGAAGAGCAATCCCAGTCCTACTTTACGCTGATGATGCTGTATTGTTGGCACGTACACTGCGGGGACTACAAACATTAATAGATGGCTTTGTGAATTTCATGAATAATTTAGATTTATCCGCCAACCTAACCAAGTCATATGTCATGGAAGCAGGGTCAAAATCAAGAAAAAATTTCAATTACAGAATAGGAGAACACAAATTGGAGAAGGTGCAATCCTTCTCTTACCTAGGCATTTTATTGGATGGGAATTTAAGTTTTAATTGAGGAGCGTTGTAACAGGATATTGTCTAGTACAGGGGCAATAATGAATTTTGGCCGCAGATTAAGTAGGTGGTCCCCTGAGCAAATGATGAATCTATAAAACTCTATCTACTACTCCAAGGTGGCATACGGAGCGGAACTCTGGGGATTTGCAAATTTGGACAAACTGCAAGTAAAGGAGAATAAATACATGAGAAGGCTCCTCAGGGTCCCAAAGAGTGTCCCCGCTTATTTTGTCCATGAAGAGCTGGGGGGGAGGGCTCTATAGAGGACAGGATTCAGGTCAGACCCCTGTTATGATGGCTAAAGATCTGGGATAACCCGGAGGCTGAATTGACTAGGCAAATAATTATGGATTGCCTTGGCAGGGATAAGGGAATGGACATCCCATGGCTAAAGTCTCTCAAGGCTGTTTGAGAAAAAATTGGCTGTAAGGACCTCTTCTCAAACCTGACTGGAGGAGTAGTCCGGGATAAGGCTAGTGTGAAGAAGAGGTTCACTATTTATAAAACAGCCACTAGAGAGGAGAAGGAAAGTGGCAAACATTCAATGAGAGCCTATAACTTTGTGAGATCTAGTGAAGGAATGGAACCATACCTTGCCCTTACATATAACGCTCAGGATAGATTTTTAATCACACGTTTTAGGCTCAACATTTTGCATTATTTATTAGCCGAACCGGCAGGTTTTATTAATTTCGTAGAGCCAAAGGGTCCCTTCGGCTGCGATCACCGATCTCCGCAGGACACCCTTCATTTTGTATTACTTTGCCCCTTTTACTCATTGCCTAGGCGCATGTATTTAATAAATTTGTTTAAAAAAAATGAAATGTAGGCATGCTAAGGTCGCCCTTTTACATTTACAAATGGCGCAAGACCCCCTGACCCTGCTTTCCATTTCATGTTTTTTAAGGCTAGCACTGAAATTAAAGAGAGACAAGAGGATCTGTGTAAAGGAGTGGGGGTCAGATAGGGGACTAATGAATCTTAATGAACTGTAACGAATATTGCTGTGCCCTTTTTTGTACAGATGACAAGAATGTGTGTATTATCAGTCTTTTTAATTGAACTTATATGGTGTTTTGTATAATGCCGAATAAAGGAATTTACCTACCTATCTACTAACATAACATGATCCCTTCTCTTCAGTGATGTGGGAATTAGTTCAGTTTGCATTAGAAAAATTCTTGTTAGGCCTGGGATGGGATATTTCCAGGGCTGGATGATATTGTTCTGCGGGTAGCAACACAGTCTGCGGAAATACAGGGTTGTTTAAATGTATCACTGGGTTTAGGCACCATGGCCTTGTTTTATTACCTTTCAGTTCAATGCTTTTTACGTCTACTTGTCTCTCTTCAGGGTTAGATCTTCGACGCAGGAACACATTCCTGAGAAATTGAAAGACAGACTTAGGTTACATATTATTACAAGCATAAGGAAGCATGTCTGGGTAGAGAGTTTTCCAGGTTTCCCAGCAAGCACAATTTGAAAGACCAGAGGTAGTGGTGGACATTAAAATACAACATATTATCAAATGTACCTAGGTAATTCAGCTCCCCAAAATTCTTGTCATATACTCTTGCAAAACAGTGTTAGGAAATGTATATCTTTTTCTGGGGTGAAAAAATGAATCAATATTCTTTGAGGCTGATGTTCAGAAGTGGCTAGCAGGAAGTAGTATACCTCCATAGGGTACAAGCAAACGGACTCTGAGTTTATATAAGAGATCTTAATTTGTGTCAATTCGTAGGACAGTCACTTTGTGCTTACGCTGTGGAGACAGGCCCCGTATGTTAAAAGCTATACTTCTTTTGAAAATTAAACAATAAAAACGTTTTACTTTAAAAACAAAGAGTAAGACTTTTCACTACTTCTTCCTTTCTTGCCTTCGTCTTTTGTGTGTTACTTCTACCCACACATTGCTCCTTGCTAAGATGTAATGGTCTTGCCAATGATAGTGGGGAGCATACAGTGCTAGCCAAGGGAATAGCCCAAAAAATGTAAATACCCTCACTGTGCACCCAAGCTCTGATGGCACCAAGCAAGCGAAGCAAGTGAGTCCGACCCTCTCTAGAGAAGCTCCCTTTTCTCTTCTATCTAGGCACCACCTACCATTCTTCTCAAATTTCAATGTACTCTGCCTTCCTTTCACCTACGCATCTATCCATTCAACCAGCCATCCTCTCAGATTTCCTTTAACTCTGCTATCCTTTCTCCCACCCACCCACGGCCTTTTTCAGATTTCCATTTACACTGCCTAACTTTCATCCATCAATCCATCATCACAGATTTCAATTCACTCTGCTGTCCATCCATCCATCCATCCACCCACTCATCCATCCATCCTCTCAGCTTTCCATCCATCCATCCATCCTCTCAGCTTTCTATCCATCCTCTCAGCTATCCTTTAACCTACCTATACACCCATCCAGTCTCTCAAATTTCCATTTACTCTGACATCCTTTCCCTCACTCATCTTCTCATCCACCCATCCTTTCACCAATGCATCCTCTCACATACTCATTCATCCATCATTTCACCCACCCATCCATTCTCATGCACCATTCCTTTCACCCACTCCAAGTGCTTAATTTAATCCAGTGGTTTCCGGTGCTCAGCACATGCACTTAATCATCAAAATTGGTGCATTTTATTAGCCCCACTTAAGAACAAATTACTTTAAGGGGAGATAAAATGATTTGTACAGAATCACAAGATGTTGAACCAACGCCGAGACTTGAACCTGGTTCCCCAGCTCAGAAGTCGACAGCTCTGGCCAATCCACCACATCCTCTTCCCATTTTTAGGGTTAGTAGTTGTGGTTTTGTTTTAGGCGGCGCTAACAGAAGAAATGGGCTGGGGCAAGCTGCCTCCTGACAAGAGACCCGCACTTATTTTTCTACAAATTAACTACTGACCCACTCACCCATGCACCCATTCTTTCCCCACCATCTCTTCAACCGCTCAACCATCCATCCTTTATCCACCCTTCTTTTAATCCACTTATCCATCTATCCTTCTATCGACTTCTCCTTTCATTCATTCATCCATCCATCCTGTAGCTACTATGCAAGGGGATCACAATGCCCCAGGTGTTTTGGCACGTTTTGGTTCTTTGATGGAACATGAATGAATGAATGAAAAGACATTTACATAGCACGGCTGCTGCTTCATAAGAGGTGTCCTGGCCCTCACTGAAGTCGACTAGGCACAGATTTACAATTCTTTAATGTATAAGAAAAAAGGGGATGAAATGCACTCCGGTGTACTCCGATGAGATGGCACCCATGATTACCAAGAATTGTAGAACATTTTATAAGCAAGAGAATATAAACATAATGATCAGAAAGACGCTCAAGATCGGCACAGGAGTCTAGGAGAATGCACCCACCATCAACACCTTAATAAGAACAGGCATTCAATTGCCCCTGAGATTGACTGCAATGCTGGGAGCATATTTGTTTGCATATTTTTGTGTTTAAACCCTTTAGGACGCATTTGTTAAACTTGATCTGTTTATACATGACAGATCACGCACCTGTATACTCTTGTCTATTACGATGTGAAAGGAGGATTGTTAGTAGTTTTTTTGTGTAACAGTTTTTGGTATCTGGGGAGTTGATCTATATCAACATGGAAGGAGAGAGGCATTCTGTGAAATGTAGTTTCAAGGTAGTAATATGAGGGCTAGCGCAACCTCCCATAAGTATGTTGTTTAATGCAGTTGCTCAAGCAGTCACTTTGTAACAGAGCACCAGTGGGGAAGGATTAACAGTTGAATGGGAAGGTCTTAAGGCGGAAGCCGGGACCCTGTGCTAGCGAATGAAGAGAGTGTGATTTATTTGCCTTATTTTAACCCGCACTTGCACTTTAACTCGTTTTTAGCCTGACTTTGATAAAATTTAAATCCAGTCTTTCGCGCACTCTGCACTTGTATTTACATGCTGGGAACCCCATTGTCCTCCTCGAAGCGCCATCGCACCCATTGCAGACGATTAAGTACTGCTTGAGGTTGACGACTTCGGGCGCCATCTTGAGTGAGGCGAGGAGTTGGCGAGCGGTCTAGTGCTCGGCCCCTCCCGCCCCACAGGCATAAAAACTCGGTGAATTCTCCTCATTCAACGATTAAAAGTTGAATGGGAAGGTCTTGAGGCGGAAGCCAGGACCCTGTGCTAGCGAATGAGGAGAGTGTGATTTATTTCCCTTATTTTAACCCGCACTTGCACTTTAACTCATTTTTAGCCTGACTCTGATAAAATTTAAATCCAGTGTTTCGCACACTCTGCGCTTGAATTTACATGCTGGGAACCCCATTGTCCTCCTCGAAGCGCCATCGCACCCATTGCAGACGATTAGGTGCTGCTTGGGGTTGACGACTTCGGGCACGATCTTGAGTGAGGCGAGGAGTTGGCGAGCGGTCTAGTGCTCGGCCCCTCCCTCCCCACATGCATAAAAACTCGGTGAATTCTCCTCATTCAATGATTAACAGTTGAATGGGAAGGTCTTGAGGCGGAAGCCGGGACCCTGTGCTAGCGAATGAAGAGTGTGATTTATTTGCCTTATTTTAACCCGCACTTGCACTTTAACTCGTTTTTAGCCTGACTTTGATAAAATTTAAATCCAGTGTTTCGCGCACTCTGCGCTTGTCTTTACATGCTGGGAACCCCATTGTCCTCCTCGAAGCGCCATCGCACCCATTGCAGACAATTAGGTACTGCTTGGGGTTGACGACTTCGGGCGCCATCTTGAGTGAGGCGAGGAGTTGGCGAGCGGTCTAGTGCTCGGCCCCTCCCGCCCCACAGGCATAAAAACTCGGTGAATTCTCCTCATTCAATGATTAACAGTTGAATGGGAAGGTCTTGAGGCGGAGGCCGGGACCCTGTGCTAGCGAATGAAGAGTGTGATTTATTTGCCTTATTTTAACCCGCACTTGCACTTTAACTCGTTTTTAGCCTGACTTTGATAACATTTAACTCCAGTGTTTCGCGCACTCTGCGCTTGTATTTACATGCTGGGAACCCCATTGTCCTCCTTGAAGCGCCATCGCACCCATTGCAGACGATTAGGTACTGCTTGGGGTTGACGACTTCGGGTGCCATCTTGAGTGAGGCGAGGAGTTGGCGAGCGGTCTAGTGCTCGGCCCCTCCCGCCCCACAGGCATAAAATGGTTCCTTGGCATCGGAAGCGCAGCGGACGAGCGCAGCGGGCGCGCCGGCAGCGCGCCCGTCTGCGCTCATCCGCGCCAGTTCCGTGCCTAGGGCCAGTCACGCTGCCGGTTTCCATTCCACTCAAAGGCAATCCTGGTCTAGATCCCACCTGATGGCCTTGAAAAAGGGAGCTTGCATTCCCTAGGCACGATGCAATTTGACTTCGCTTAACCGTCCCCACTTTAAATGTAAGCAATACACTTTTTCCTTCTCGATTATTAAATTAATCCCTCCTTCCCTTACAAACACCCCTCCCACTCCGATACGACCCTACACGGCCGGGTTATTGAACTGCCGCTCTCTACCGTGTCACTCAAGTGACATATGGCTGCTGCTCTCTGTGACGTCCTGGGATTGACTTTTTCTCACAAAGACGTGGATCAAGGACTCTTCTAGTCCAGATATTGCCCAGGCCACACCCCCGGGCTATCGCCAAATGGGTATTAGCTGCGAGGGAGGAAAGTCCGGTGGTGGAATTGCTGTTATCTTACAGAATCATCTAACTATCACCTCTAGGAAAATCCCCAATTTAGGACCTATAGAGGCACTCTATTTTTCCATCTCAGATGCCTCCTCTGCCATATTTTCAGGTGCCCTGGTATACTGCCCCACTAACACCCTCCCAGCCTGCAATTGCCTCATTACTGGCGGCCATTGCAGATCTCACCCTTAAACACCCTCACTTCACTGTACTAGGTGATTTTAATCATCACATTGACGTACATGACTGTACACGTGCCAAAAATCTTTTAGACTCCATGCAAGGTTTGAACCTAACCCAATGGGTCAATGGTCCTACACACTCTGCAGGTCACACCCTTAATTTAATTTTCTCCAATTGGCTTGACCTTAATGTTCTCCCCCCCATGCCCCTCAAGTGGTCTGACCACTATTTGATTCCGTTTGAAGTATCTACTCCCAGACCGCCTAAGATGAAATCTACCATCAGAGAACAGGGCAGAAAGTGGCATAAAGTCACTTGTACGGCCCTGGAGCAAATGTTTAGGTGCAGTCCTGATCCTCTCGATGCTGATCTTAATGTAGTAGTATCTACTTTTAATAAAGATCTCTCTGCTGCCATTGAGCAAATTGCCCCTATGCAGAACCTTTCCTCCTTACGATCTAAACCCTCAGCCCCATGGTTCTCAACGATACTACGAGAAAATAGAAGTAAATGCAAAAAACTGGAGCGTATATGGCGCCGATCATACGATCCGATGGCCAAAGCCCTTTACAGATCAGCTCTCAAAGAGTTTCATAAACTTAAACGCATTGTCATGAAACAGTACTTTACGGATAAAATTAAAAGAGCAGAAAACTCCACCAAGGCCCTCTTTAACATTGTTAAGGAGTTTGCAAACCCCTCTGCTTTGGCATGTCCTGTCACCCCAGCCAACTGCTTAGTGATGGCCTGTCTGACTTCAACAGATTCCCATAGCAGTAACTTCAGCCCATGACACCACTTGTGCTGAAGTATTTACCTCATTTAAACCTCTGTCTGAAGATTATGCCTTGTCCTTGTTTCTAAAATGTAAATCCGGATCCCCGCTCGATCCAGCCCCGGCTCAGATTCTGAATGAAATAGCTCCGCTACTGATTAAACCTCTGTTAGAAATCTGGAACTCCTCCCTGCAATCGGGCCTCTTTCCCTTTTTGAGGAAACATGCGCTGCTGTTACCAATCTTGAAAAAAACGGGTGCTGACCCATTATGTTTTAGCAACTACCGGCTCATCTCACTTCTCCCTAAGCCAGCAAAAGTGTTAGAGAAGGCGGTACAAGAGCAATTGTCCGAATACCTAGAAACTAACCATTTGCTTCATGACACCCAGTCAGGATTCAGGCCGAACTTTAGCACTGAATCAGCCCTGCTGGAAGCGACTGAGTCAATTCGCAAATATGTGGATAGGGGAGAGGAGGCCATGCTGGTCCTCCTCGACCTATCCGCAGCATTCAACACCATCTCCCATGACATTTTGCTAAATCGCCTTCAGGAGGTGGGTATTGGAGGGATCCCACTGGCCTGGGTGAAATCATTTCTGACGGGCAGATTCCAACAGGTCGCCCTTGGCCCTTTTGTTTCCACAGTGAAACCATTGATATGGGGGGTCCCGCAGTAATCTGCCCTGAGCCCCCTCCTATTCAATGTGTACCTGATGCCGTTGGCGAAGCTGGTCGAATCTTGGGGCGTCAGAGTGATCTTTTACGCTGATGATACTCAGCTTGTGTTGCCATTTAAGAATCACTCTGAAAGCTCTTTGGCTAATTTTCGCCACTGCCTGGTAAACATCGCCTCCTGGATGTCCACCAACAACTTAAAATTGAATACCGATAAAATGGAGGTCCAATTTTTTACCCAGAAATCGTCCATCCCCCCCAACATCTGGTGGCCATCTGAACTTAATCCTCCCCCAGCGCCAGTTCAAGCTGCCCGTAATTTAGGCTTCCAATTTGACACAGCTCTTTCCTGCAAAACCCAAATTAATAAAGTCTCATCATCCTGTTTTGGAAAACTCCGAATGATTAAAAAAATCATCCCTTTTCTGCCTCTTGAGTTCCGCAGAACAGTAGTCCATTCCTTAATAACGTCCCACTTGGACTACGCAAACAGTCTGTATGTTGGGGCCCCAGCGTACCTCATCAATCGTTTGCAAACAGTGCAGAATTCAGCTGCCAGGCTGATTTGTAACATTCCTTATCGCCACTCGATTTCACCTTATCTGGCCAAACTGCACTGGTTACCAGTGAGATATCGCATTCAGCTTAAGGCTCTCGTCCTCGCCTTCAGAGCTCTCAATGGCCGAGGTCCAGCATACCTAATGCATAGACTCAGGCTGACTCATGCGACGCGGGATCTGAGATCTAACCATCTTAGCCTTATGTTCTGCCCACGATTCCGTCTGGCACGTACGGGTGGCAGGGCTTTTGCCGTGGCCACCTCCAGATTGTGGAATCTATTACCGGTGAAACTCAGATTTTTGACATCAGAGCCTGTGTTTCGAAGGAAAATGAAGACCAGGCTCTTCTCTCGTACCTAGCCTCATCGATTCTCTTCAGCTCACCCTCCCTGACTTTTTTATTCTCATGCTGTCAGCGCCGGGACACCCCTGTTGGGGGTAGCTGTGCGCTTTACAAATTTCTAAATAAATAAATAAATAAATAAATAAAATAAAGAGAGGTCGTGCAGCGGCCCTCCATGGAATTTGAAAGTTATAAACGTATAATGTGTAGATAGGTGGAATCTGACTACATGGTTGCCCCCACTTTTTTCCTGCTGTTTGGATGGTTTTTGACTTAGCTTGGCTGGGATCCTGCTATCCAGAGTCCCAGCCTGTCTGCTTTCCTCTATAAATTGATTGCATGTACTATAGGTACACTGCAGATTGGTTACTGTGGTATCCTTGTGAGTCCCTAGTATATAGTGCAAGGGCATGGGTACCCCAGAGGCCTACCAGGGGCTGCAGCACGTATTATGCCACTCCTGGGAACTCTTCCAAAATGACACGACAGGACTGCTACTGCAGCCTGGGTAAGGTGGTGCATTCACTCCTTACTAAGATATAGGTTACCTATAACTACCTTTAATCACTAATACATATAAACCTATCAGTCACTCCTAAGGCAGGCCTTATAAATCCTGAAGGCAGAGTGCGTGGTTTTGTGTGAGAGGGTGCCCATGCATGAGCTGGGCCCCTCTGCAGCTTTCAGAGCCAATTCTCTGAGGCTGTTCTGTGATGCAACCAGACCATATACTCTTAAGTGTATTATTACCTCGCAGTAAATGCTAACTTAGTAATGGCTGCATGGAAACATGTCGTGTTAGGTGTCAAACACTTTGGAATCCTACCCCCTGCCAGTCCTGGCGGCGGAGGTTGAATTCCACCCTTCTAGAGGCAGAGACATGTACACACTGGTCTGCCCGGTAATAGCTTAAATGAGCCCTAGCATCACAAAATGGATGCTGCATCCACAGACACGAGTATGGCCTCCTGCTGCTGACCGAAACTCTGTTTCTGAAGGCCTGGACAATAGATTTCCTGTCACAGGGTGGTTTAACCACCTCCCGGACAGGCTTTAGTGTATTGGGGCTGGGTAGGTGCACTCTGAGAATGCCTTGATGTCTGCACTGGGGGCACATTTGGTGTCCCTGTACATAGTCCAGTTCAAACCGGTTGCAGGGGCTCTTGGCCCCTGCTCTGGCACAAAACTGGTCAAAGAAAATGGGTGTAACCACCCCTCTCTCCAGACCCTCCCTTAGGTGGGTCCCCAGAGTATGTCCAGCCCCTTTTTTAGCATAAGTAGGGGACCCCTGGCAACAGGACTTTAGACTACACCTGGACGAAACTCTGAAACTGAGTCCTGGAACTTCCACGCTCTACTAAAGACTAGAGGACGGAATAATCTCCCTTGGGGTCAAGGAGTGACTCCCCTGCTTCAGCAGGCACCAACGAAGCATTTGCCAGTCTGCATCTCTGAAGCACCTGCCAGACTCTGAAGCTCTTGCAGCCCAGGAATAAGATTTCCAGACTTCAGGAAGACCGACCTGAGTCTCCAGAAAAGTTGAGACCCGCAGCCCTCACGAATGATGTGGAACCGGAATGCCTGGACACTGTGCACTTTTGCTAGTGCATCAACGTCCAAATCTTTCCCGAAATTGTGCTTTTGGTTACTTGTAGCTCAAACCCCGAGCATCATCTGCACCAAAGATTGTGGGCCTTCACTCCACGAGTGTTCCGTGAGTCTGGTTCTTGCATTTCTGCTTGAGGCTCCTTCACGATCCCTGGTCGGTTGACTGGCGGGTCCCCACGAAGGTCATTCTGATTTTCCTTAACCTGGTTGCTCCAGAGGTGCCCTGCCTTCCTACCAAGTGGTGAGTCCCTCAGACCTTGCTGGTCTGCACTGAAGCCAATCTCTGCTTTCTGCGTGGGTTGCTGTTGCCAAGGCTTGTTGGGTCTAATCCAGAAACCGACACAGCAGCACTCAACATCCTTTGTGGGACAGCTCGATTCCAGATTTTGATTGTCTTCAACGCCTCCTGGTCCTCGTGGGTGAAGAGTCAAACTTCACCTTCTTCCTCTGAAATCCCCGACATCGGTGGCATCCACTTATCGTGCTCCTGGTCACTGGCTAGTGACCCAGACTCTGTCCCCTCTGCTTTCAGGTTCTCCCCATCTCTGATCCAGGCTTGGATCTCTACAGACACTTTCCTCTTTGACAACAGCAGCGCTTTGCAGCAGATCGCCATTGAAAATGACGATGAAACCCGATTCCAAAAGACACCTATGCACCCGGCTTCCCTGGGTGAGGTAACTCGAGTACTCCGGTGCTTCTGTGAATGTTGGCTCTAGAACCCCTTAAGTCTCAAGGAGTTTGCTCCAAGTGCACCTCAAAGTGTCCCTTTTCTTTAGATTTCCAACCGTGACTTTCCCCATAGAAGTTAATGGTGATTCGCGGCTGTGTTCAGACACTGCACGAGTCCCCCGTGGGTTATCTGTGTCATTGCCTTGGGTTGTTCCTGGTGGCCCCAGCAGCACTACAGGCTCTAGGACTTGTCACTATGCAAGTTAGGATTCTTATACCACTTTATTGATATATGATTTGGTACTCCCCTAGGGCTCAACATATATTGTGCTAATTTAGTGTGTGCTATTGAGTTTACTGTATGTACTTTTGCCTCTAGCCTCATAAAGAGACTCACGGGATGTGTTTAGAATAAATACATTTATTTTACATATTTACCTGGTGTGGTTCTCCTTTCTTTTGGTCATTCACAAGATTATCGACTGGTAAAACACGTTGCATTACATTCCTCCAAGACTTAGCCTGAAGGCTGCTCTGCACAGCTACCACTAGGATAGTTTCTATAAAGGTTGTCTTTAACCTACCATCAATAAGGTTCGTTTGTACTGGTGCAAGGTGCCCACTAGAATAGTGGACAGGATATGCCAGGCCAACTTCTCACATCATGGTCTCTAGTGAATGAGAGGCATACCGTGTGAAGATGGTTTTTTAACATTGGAAGTTCTTTCACACATGTCACGGCAAGTCCACGGTTGATAAATACGATTATATAGATGCAGCAGTAATGTTTTGAGTACATGGGAGGAGGGTGTAATTGAGGTATGGGAGAATTCTGGTGACACAATATATAATAATACGAAACTCACTACCCACTTTTTGGAACAAAAACACTCCCCAACAGACATTCACTGGACGGTGATAGAACATTTGGAACAGGGAACAGAGGTAACACTCTTCGAAAAGGAGCAGAGATGGGTTTACCGACTCTCTAGTAATGTAACCGGCCTCAATGATGACATCCCCTGGGGGTCGGTCTTGAGACGTTCAAATTAAACTCTCCACTCCTATGACTATTTATGTATGTTCAGTATACTCAAACAATACAAGATGTCCTCATGAAAATTCATTGTGACAATAACACGATCCTACTATGTAAGAAAAACATATCAACATTTATGATTGACAATTTTAATATTAGATAAGACTAGCGGATCTTCCAGGCTGAGAAATAGAAAAGAAAAATAAATAAAGAAAAATTATTTCACTTATTTTTATTCTGGCAATAGAATTCACCCCTTCTGAAGCTAATACTATATAGACAACAAACAACCTGTCGACCAGCAATGGTGGAGAAAATCTAAAAATCCTAAAATCTAAATACATCGATATGTTTATCGGCTTCAATTCTTTAAGAGAATTAAACACTCCTTTGAACTAGTTGATGCCGGCATAAAGTCTTTAAAAGATTTAAACACTCGTTTGAACTAGTTTATGCCCCTCTTTTTAATATAGGGAGCATTACACGTATGGTGCTTTACTAATGAACGTTTTGACAAAAATGTAAAAGCCCCAAGGCATGTAATAAAGTTGGATACAAACAATAAAGTTGGAATTTAGCGTGGTACAAGTCTGACAGACTCTACGGGGGACGACCTGAACACGTTAGACGTATGACGTCATACGCATTACGTTACCATCCAATAACAATGGCGGCTCGGCGGTCCGTTCACCATTTTTGGAAAGCAGCAGATCCCGGAGTAGTTGGATGGCAGCGAGTCGCGGCGTTGAGAGTAAGTGACGCCGTAACAAAACGCTTGTGCAGATGACTGAATTGGGATTTAAGGGTGAGATTACCATTGACACCCTCGAGACTAGTGCTGGATTTATTGGTGTTGTTACAGGTTGAACGCAGCGTGAAGAAATTGCCCTGCTGCTAATCCATGGGGAAAAGTAGAGTCCCACTAGTTTGTAAGTACGGGGTATAACGATGACTATGTCTTTTATTGTAAAATAGATCTTTCGCACTGTCTTGATTTTCAATCTTGCCGTCCTGTTATAGGACGTGGTCATAAAATAGGTGCAGGACGCCACTCCATGATTGTTTTTAAAATTACGATACACGCTAGACTTAGTAAATATAGTTCGGCGTGAAGACGGACTGATAGTTTAGTCCTTCAATTTTGCCACAAAGTTGAATTAAGAGATAAAGTTTCAAAATAATGACCAACTTGTGATTAAAAACGGCCAATCAAAAGAATTTCGCTTAAAATACAGCGAGTATTTTCTTGAAATATAAGAATAATAAGGAGAGACTAAACAATAGAGCAACTCACTGTTGATAAATGCAAAAGGCAGAGTGTATGGATGTAAAACATGGTCATGAATGTTTGCTTTGTTTTTATGTCATCTCTTTACAGAATGAACCCCTGGTGAATTTCTAGGAGCTCGGAGAAACGGTTAAATCCGTGAGTCTATATGAAAAACTTCTGAATGAGTTTTATCTTATAAATACACTAAAACTTTTTGTTTAGTTGTTTTTCACATACATATCCTCTGGGTTGGACGTGCCTTAGCGAGCACGGACCTCCCGTGGATCTCACTTAATGGTCCTGATGAAAGCTGAGCGGAAAACAGCAACTAACAGCAGAAACATGTCGACCTTTTTTTAGGACACAGTGATTACAAACAAAATCACCATATGGTCCCCACTTGTTTTTAATGTGACCAGCTGACCCATGAATAAAGTCATTTAAGGGTACTGCTGGGATCTTTTAACATTAGCACTCACTTCACTGAACACACACTGTTTTGTTTCACAAAGAACCTGCTCCGCTGCAATCGCAGCGGTCTCCCTCGTGGGAACCCCATGATGAAGCATGTCACCACTAGGGTGAGTGAGGGTTCTTTTTACAAATAGAGTTCTCTTTTTACTCATAGGTTTGTGTCTCTCTCCTTTTTAGATTTTTTCTGATTTTTTTCACTTTATTTTACATTTAGTTCAGAGTGTATTTTGGACTTCAAAATACTCAGTTAGTCACTCTTTAGTTGTTGTAGGAATATTGAAAGGGGTAGAAGAGTGACCTCTTAATTCCCTCACTCTCTTGTTGTTTAGATATGACACAACATATATGCTAGTTTAAAACGGGTTGGGTAGTATCTAAAAGTACGAATTTAAGCATGATTTATTTGTGTACAGTTGGATATTATGAAATGGTGTTTTACGGGCATTTGATACAGCTTTAAGATAAGGAATATCAAATGATTTTAATATGATCTGTACAAGGCAGTGAGATGTGTGCCAATGACGTTGATGTTTGGTATTTTTGTATTTTAGAGTCCCCTGACGAAGGAAAGTTTCCCGAAACGCGTTGGGACATTTTCTAATAAAAATCGTGACATGTGGATTGATTTCACATCTTCTGCGTCTTGACTTACGCCAAGCATGGTATTTGGATGAATAAAATTAATTGAAATAAACTTGAAAAAAGAAAGCAAAAACATGGAGAAAATTTAGAGGAAAACAAAGAGGAAATATGAACATTTGATTGATTGGATTCATTTGATTATGGCTCTGCAGATTGATTGGAACATAGTTTGGTTCCTTTGTGTACAGATTTACAATTCGCCAAAAGGAAATGTCTTCAACTGTGCCTTTAACAAACTATTGCTAGAGATGAAGAGTAGGAAGGACATTCCGGGGAGTGCGAGCCATAAGGGAGTGGGATCTGCACCAATATCTGGCTTTGCAAAATTTAGGAATGCATAATAAATTATGATTAGAAGAGTGGAGTGCACTTACAGATATTTTATTATCTCGTCTTAAATGTAGCTGGGGCCCTTCTGATGGAATACTCTCTGTATGAGTTTTAAATTTGATTCTGGATTTGATCAATATTTATTTATTTATTTACGGGCTTATATCGCACTGGAATCGACTCCCAAAGGGGTATCTCTGCGCCCAAACACACAAGAAACACAGCCGAAAAGCAACCAATTGAGAAGAGAATTAATTCTGAAACAAAAAGGTTTTCAGCTTTTTTCTGAAGCTGAAATGTTCTGGACAATGCCTGAGCATCAGTAGGAGCTTGTTCCATAATGTAGGGCCAACTACGGACAAAGCTTTGCCTCCCTGTCTGACCTTCTTTACAAATGGCACTTTTAAAAAAGCTTGTTCGCTCGACCAGGATTGTATGGTATAAATGTATCTGTCCAGTATGAAGGTCCTAATCCATTTAGGCTTTTATGAATTAGGCAACAGGTCTTAAACTTTACCCTTTGGCGGACTGAGAGCCAGTGTAGTTTGTTCAAGAGGGGTTTAGATGGAGAGCTAGGAGGAGGGTTCAAGACCCGCCTAGCTGCAGTATTTTGCACAACTTGAAGTTTGGCTAATACTTCATCATTAGTCGACAGTAATAGCCCGTTACAATAGTCAAGACGACTAAGTGCCAGAACCTGCACCAAGGTTTTTCTGATAGAATCAGGAAGCAGGGGAAGACTTTACGTAAGAGGCCTATGACATGGAAGCAGGAGCCCACAATATAGTTGCCATGCTGCTTAAGGGAGAGCTCTTGATCCAGACGCACCCCCAGGTTCTTCACGACCTGTTTAGGGTCAGGGACCGGGCCAAGGTCTTGCGGCCCCCAGTCGGGGGTCCATAGGATATTAGCCTCCCCAAAGAGCATGACTTCCGTCTTGCCTACGTTGCATTGTAGGCAATTAGATGACATCCACTGGGCAACCGCCTTCATGCCCTCGGAGAAGGTGAACTTCACCTCAGCGGTAAGAGATTTGAATGGAAACAGGAGCTGTGTGTCATCCGTGTAAGACACCGGGATAAAACCAAAAGCACTCATGATTCTAGCCAGCGGGGCCACGTAGATGTTAAAAAGAGTAGGGCTCAAACAAGAGCCCTGTGGCATCCCCTTAGTGATCTCTATCTCCGCTGAGCGAAAAGTACCCATGTTGACAGATTGGGTACGATCAGATAGAAAACTTTTTAGCCAGGCCAGTGCTGTACTCTCAAGACTGATCTGTGAAAGCCGTCCGAGCAAGATGTTGTGGTATACAGTATCGAACGCCGCCGATAAGTCTAACAGTATCAGGATAACGGAATAGCCCTTGTCCTGGTACATATGAAGATCATCTGTGACTGACAGTAATGCTGACTCCGTACTGTATTTTGGTCCAAAGCCAGATTCAGAATAGTCTAGACTACCAGTCTGTTCGATAAAGTTCAATAGGTGCCTATACTAATAACTAGTGCAATTGTTTCAGACCTTTGGATGTTCAGTATGAGCCTGGCTGCATGCCTCGTAGACACACTGAAGCTGAGGCAGCAAATTCTGCGGCGCATCCAAATAAAGTACTTTGGCATAGTCCAACCTGGCAGTGATTAGTGCATGTACAATCCCTTTGTTTCTCGAATATGAATTTACCTTGAAAAAAACAAAAGACAAGAGGCATTTGACAAAACAGGAAGAGGTGCTTTAGTTACACACTTCAGCCAGGAGAACAGTTACAGAAGTGGGTCTGAGGACAGTCTCAAAGTACAATCAATCTGAGAGTTTTTTATACGTTTCTTTGTGCATCATAAAACAATTCAGAGATCCTTTTTTGGTAGAAGAATTTAGGTCATGTCTTTGATGTCATAAATAATGTCACCTGATAGCAAATGCAGGTGGGACTCAACCTTGTGTGGACACAATGAGAGCCAGTGGGGTACATGTCCAGATGTCCGGCATGAGGGGCGCATAATCATTTCATTTACTGTGTGTGCAGAGCTCCTATTGGTTGAGCGCTCCTAACTTTGTGTGGCATCTGACTTTATGGTGTTTTGGGAACGCGCATGTGTGCTTTATTGTGGCCAATCTCCCTGGACCATTGCGGTGTCTATGTGCCTATTTATGGGATTAATCTGACTTTTCTGTTTACACATTTGTCTGCCGGCTATGTGCCATCCCACCTGTGACCTGCCAATCAGCAACTTCAGGCCTAAGTTGTAGAGCCTGCTTGATCATGTATTTCAGAGTGGAGGTTGATGGAGAGGTCATGGCAGGTCAATTTGATAATAGTGAAGCGATTTCGTTTGTATATAGGAATATATCATTGTGCACATCGACATCGACTTTTCGCATTTTGACATTCCACCCTCTAGTTGAATTTCCAGCTACACCATCTATCCCATACTTCATGACAGTCAGATTGTTGGGGGCTTGTTGTTCTTCATTTTTGACTATTGCTACATTACTAGTTACTTGCATTCCACTCAATTTGAGGACTGCGTTTTTACAGTAGGAGATCCCCACTTGCAGGAAACCACACAAAAACAATAGAACTAAGAAAATGGACAACAATGAAGTGCACAGACCGGTCGGCCAATGGGACAGCTGGGAGAACCATTTAGTATCTCACTCCGATCGGGGGCACCTCCTTCCTCATGCATGCCTATTTGCAAGTGATGTCATGCTTGGATTAGATTAGATTAGATTAGATTAGAGTGCCATTGTCCATATCATTGCCTGAGATAAACGGCAGCAGGACGTACCAGTCTTGGCGCACACGCCTCCCTCCATTGTGGTCCATAAGTCCAACACATATTGATGTGGCATTATCATGAGGCAGATGGCTCTTAGTTTTTCCTCGATCGCTTTAAGGCTCAGCTCAGTACTGTTCATCATCCAGAGCTATTCCCATCTGATAATTTGTAACCAGCAGACATTCTCCTTCATCTACACGGTGAAGAAGTATATTGACCCTTCTGCAGAAACTTGTGCATCAGAAAGCAGTCTGAATTCCTCCGGAATGAGCTTGTAGTGACCCCAGCCAAAATAATCAGCAGTTCTTGTTTCTTGGGCCTGAGGCAAGTGAATTGTTTTCTTCTTCAGTGTGTGTTGGTGCATCTCTGACAGATTCTGGTTGGAGAATTACCAGGGTTGGGGTGTGTATGGTGATGATGGAGTAGAGGCCACGCCATCCAGGGATGAGCTGAGTATAGCCAAACTTGCTACACTGCCAGTATGTTTCCGTCAGTGTGGCGGTGCCCCCTTCGCATGTCTGGAATGGGCAGTATTGTCCCACAGTTTTCAATTGTTCCCAGTGTAAAGGTTCCTTTACCTCTGAAACACAAGGAATAAACTGCATGTTTACGTACAATTAGGGGTAACCCCTTCCCTTCTAAATACATATATCTATCTATCTCAGCATCCTAGATTTCCTGACGTGGGTTATCTATGCTGTTGTTCAATCCTACCTTACAAGACTCATTTCCCTTTGCATCATCAAGGTTGATGGCCCCACACTGAAACTCCATGTCTGGGGTCCATTTATTATTAAAGAAAACTGCCCCAGACAGGCAAGGGCTACCCTGTGACCACAGACAGAAGCAGGAGTGCATGTGTTTGTGAATTGGTTTGTCGGTTTTGCTAACTCAAAGAATTTCTTCTCTGGAAAGTCTCAGAGCCAAATAGTATCCTTCCCTATGGTATTTCTGTGACCCTATCTAGCTCTGTTTGAATGTAGCTCGGCTTGGTTAAAAGGTACAATGCTGTGGGATTGCTCTCATATCCAAATTACATTCTTTACTACTCTATGGGGTTCTACTCTTAGGGGTTGTATGTTGGCCCTGTTTCTAAATAGGTGTAAGTGAAGAAGGCATTTTGCTTTTTCAGGGACTACCTCTTGTAAAGCCTGTCTATGCCTACTGCATGTTGTATCACTGAACAGATGTAGCATGACTTGGCTGGTGTCTTGGAGCCCACAGCAGCATGTGCAATACCATGTATTAAGTTAGATGGGACCTGTGTGCATGTGAAATGCTAGTGTTAAGTCAGTGCAATTATAAGTGATATGGAAAAGGTTCCGAACCAAGCACTGTGACAATTACTGGATGGGCTCCTTTGACTAGGCAGTTCTTTGGAAATTAATGGATGTGGCAGTACCCATGGTAAACAGAGGTGTAGGAAGGTAAGATCCTTCTGGCATGGTTACCCCCACTTTTTGCCTGGTGTAAGTGTGTTTTGGGCTTAGTCTGCTGGGATCCTGCTAATGAGGACCCCAGCAACTATGCTTTCTCCTTTAAATTGATATGGTAAGTACTTTGGTCCTCCATATTTGGCCCCTGGTGTACCCTGGTAAGCCCCTAGCATATGGTACTAAGGTACCCAGCCCATGGGCTGCAGCATGTAATATGCCACCCCTGGGAGCCCACTTAAACTGTGACTGCCATTGGAGCCTGTGTAGGTTGGTGTTTGCACCTCTCAAAACAGATATAAGTTTCCTTATATACCTATGGCAGACTGTTCAGTCCTGAGAGCAGAGTGCTTAACTAATAGTGTGAGGGTGCTCCTGCATGAGCATGAAACCCATACAAACCCCTGAGTCGATTCTCCAGACTTTGCAAGTGCAGTCACCAATTTTAAGACAAATAGTGGACATCAGTCATTACAAGATGTCTAACTATATAATATAATACAGTATCAAACTTGTCCGAATCATACCGCAACACCGATTCCAGTGTTGGAAATATGATCCCATGTACTGGGGGTCCCTTTATGGGGTCCCCCTGTACTCCCGGTAACAGCCTTTCAGGGTCAGCAAGCAAGCTAGTGCTGCTGCCGACCGCAGACATGATTCTGCCCTTCTGGTGGTGAGCCAGGCTCGAGCAGGGGAAGGTAGAACAATAGGTTTCCTGTCACAGGGAGGTGTGACCACCTCCCAGACAGGACTTGCTCTATTAGGCTGAGTTGCGGGTTCTTGCCAGCACCACCAGACTACTTTGAAGGGCACATGTGATGCCCTTCTTGCATACTCCAGTTGAAAGCAGTTCAGGGTGCCCTTGGCTCCCACTCTGGTGTGAAACTGGAAAAGGACATGGGAGTATTCTCCCCTCTTTCCAGCCCCTCCTCTGGGAGGGACTCCCAAGTTATTCCTACCCTCACCTTAGAGAATGTAAGTGCTCCCTTGTGAGTGTGTCCTCAGATACATTGTGGGACAAAATTCAATCCTGAAACTATGTCGCTCTTTAATCATTTGGATACTTGGACTTTGTTGGACTTTGACTGGAACTGAGACTGCAACTGGGAAGACTACTGCTGCTCCTGGTCTTCTTTTTCGAGCCTACTGCAACTGCAGGCACAGCAACGAAGCTAAACGGTCTGCTGCTTCTGTCATCCTACTGACTTTTCAAGGCCCAGCAACACAGGTGGCTTTTCTGCAACTCCCCGGAGGCCTGACCTGTCCTCGCTGCAATTTTGAGGCCAGTATCCCTCGTAAGAACCGTTGGGACCAAAACCATGTGCACCACATTGGCTTGCCTTGCCAAGGCTTGTTGGCTCTGCACTCCAGATCTTTGGGCTACAAGGAGCTTCAGCCTCCAGCACTCCTCTTCCTAAAGACCAGTGTCCTCCCTGCAGTCCTTGAATCATGGGCCTCCATCTTTAAGTGGCTGCCTGAGGTCCTCTTGGACTCCTATGCCTAGGCCTATGGGTCCTCCTGAAGGTCTTCTCTTGCTTCAGTGGGTTCCCCTGCTTGCTCTGGGTCAGCTCTGCCTCTCCTGGTGTTTGTGAGTCCCTTGGACCTTGCTGGCCCCAACTTTGCTCTAGTCTCATCCTCAATACCAGTTGCGGCTAGGCTACGAAGTCTTGTTGGTGCTGCCACCGGACTCCGATCACCTAGTCACCAACATCCAATGTGGGACAGCTCATGCATGTCTCGTGGTCTTCTTCAGCATTGCCTGGTCCTCACAACTGCAGATACAAGGTCACCATCGACTTTTAAGTACATCCCAACATCGGTGGGCATTGTGTTACTGTGCCTCCTGTTTACCTCTGAGTGGCATAGACTCTATCCCCTCTGCTTGCAGGTTCTTCACTTCCAGAATCCACTCTTGTATTCCACTGGACTCGCTCACAGTGTTCTCGAGGGGCATGTTCTTTGAAGTCTTCAATTGCTGTCTACGGCAGATTCCAACATCATTTCACCCCTATGCACCCTGCTTCCCTAATGCAGGTAACCTGTTTCATGAGGCATCCACGGGTAGTTTGGCTCTCCAACCATGTGTCTACCAAAAGGTTTCTTCAGAGTCCTCTGGGAAGGGTCCTTCTTCTTTAAAACTGCAACCGCGACTTCTCCATTGACTTCCATTGGGCACCCACTCTGCACCCAGCCTCTGTTGGGTTCCTGTGTACTTGCCTTGTATCTACGGCTCCTCTGGGTCTTCTGGTCCAAGTCCCATTCTCCTTTGCAGTTCGCATTGAAATTTCTAAATATCTGGTTTGCTTTTGAAGTATTATTGTGTACTGTGTTGATAGCTCCACGTAGGAGATATACCAATGTAATAGTTATTGTGTGTTGTAATAAATAGACTTTTGCTAAACACTGTGTGGTTTCTTTTAATATAACTTACACTAATAATTACACTGGTAAAACCAGCTGCTTAACACATCTTCAAGATAAGCCTAAAGGCAGCTCTCCCCAGCTGCCACTTTAAGAGCTTTCTATGGTTTTCAAAGATCACTAAATCACTGTAAGGGCTGTCTGGATTAGTGCAAGGTGCACGACTTGAATAAGTGTGCACCATATACTAAGCTCGCCTCCTACAAGAGTAGGACTACAAGAGTGTATACAAATGTGTACAAATACATGATTTTTTGAGCATTGTAGACCTTGGTATAGATCCAGGGTAGATGATTGAAGTCCTCTGGTTTCTTTGTTATGACAGTTCAAGATAAAAAGTTCACGGTGCAGTTCGTAGTTTTTGGTTCGCACACTTTAGATCCTGTAGAATTTGCTGATGTGGTCGCTTAAAATGTGGTGGACCGCTGTAAAGTTGGCCAACTTTGAAGCTCGATTGCCGACCTGTTGGCTAAGAGCTATGTTTGTTTATTAGTTCAGAAAATATTGCATCCTTGCATGTGTTTTCGCACATTATTTCCTTGGGGTTTATGTGCTTTTCTTTATGGTTGTGTTTTTTCCACATTCATTCGTGCAACTTTTGTGAGAAACCGAAAGGTGGCCCCAATTGTGTATCTGTTTAAAAGTGGGTTATTGTTCATGGGGCACAGTTACAGTTTACAGGTAATCAGGCCGCCCCTCCCTTTCCATGACTGAAACAATATTTTACGGGGTGATCTTCATGAGCAGGGTGTTGGTCTCAGTTATTAACCAGTGTCCTGTTGGCGATGCCAGTCCTCCACTATTCTATCTCTCCTTGTGTGTATGGAGGTATTGTCGGTACAGGTGGTGTCGCTTGACCTGCACGTGTGCGTGCCAATATCAGTTGAGTGTTGTTGGTGATCGCCGTTTACTGTTCATGTCCCTTGGACCCATCCTTATTTGATGAGCACAAAGTGTGTTTGAAGTTTACAAGGCTAACTGTGAATCAATTATTTGTGTTTAATTGTGCCAAGTGAAGAAAGGGATCGATTGATTGAAAAGAAAGCATGGCAGGGACAAAACTCCAGGAATGTGAGGACCCTGAATGCAAAGAAGGATGCTTTATTAAATGCAGTTGCAGATGTGTCAAAACTGGCTGGACTAGTATCTCAAGTAGTCAAAACTACAAATAACAGTCATCAGTAGGATTCTTAGACAGTATTAAGGTTTTGTTTGGGCATCACCTGCATAACAGAGTTGGCTCAGGAAGGTTTGGGTGCTGCTTTTGTGCTGGGATTGTCACTAAATGTGAGAAATCGATTGATGAGTATCTGTATTGGCTGGAAAACTAAAATGTTGCCTAATTAGTGACTATGGCAAACCATTAAGTAGCATCACAGAAACATATGAGGGAATACGCAGAATCTGAGTTGATGTCTTTAGAATTAGGAGATAATCAACAGAATGTGAAGGGGAGGATCCAAGATGCTCTCAGCAAGGGGAGGGAGGAGTGTGAGATGGGAGGGGCTGTGAGAGGCTATGGAGAAGCCCCAGGACCAGGAGGGTCATGCTTTATTTGTGGACAGCTTTGATCCTGGAAAATAGATTGCCTTATTGTGTATCATCCATGCTACCTGAATTTACCCAGGTGACACAGAATCTGTACCATGAACTTTTTCATTCCTGTAGTTTAGAAATGTCCTTATGTTGGTTATATCATAAATGAAAAAAACACTACCTGTCTCATTCATTAATAGCGGTGTAAGCTGATTTTCCATAAAAACCTCTTAATTTCCTTTATTCATAGATGCAGGTGATATTTCAAATCAACAGGTTCCACACTACATTTCAAATCCTGTTTCAATAACTCTTAGTCCTACCACAGACCTATTTTCCTAAATGTTTGTTAGGTAATGTTTTCTTAAAATGTAATTGCACGGTTCTGTGCACCTTAGATGGTGTTTACCTTGATCTACCACAGAGCAAGGAAAATGAGGCCCTTGCTGTGTTTTGCAAGAACAAATGAAAATAATCTGCAGATAGTTATAAAATAAACTGTGAATCCCTTGGAAAATATCTCTCAACTTTATGGTGCGCAGGTTCTAATGGTGTGTGCTGCATACATTCCATTGATTCTATACAAATAAAGATAAATGTTATGAAGAAGTATCCCATATTACCCAATATTCTCTCAAACTGAAAATCAAAAGCTGGATTTAAACTAGTCATTGTGATCTGTATTACACTGGTCCTTTTGGTACTGATTGTTAGCAGGTGCAATACTCCAATCCCCCCTACCAAAAGGTGTGAACGACCAAAGTGTACTGTTTTGAGCAAGACCTCTGTCCTAGCAATATGGTTGTTATCCTTAGATTCTATGTGGCCTCCAACCCGCTACAACCCTTTCCCGTAGCCACACAAATGCCAAATGGTTCCCTGTGGTGAATTAGTGTGCTGCATTCTTCTCCATACACATTAATGAAGAGAGTCTGTTTCTCGTTGCTTTCTCATTTGGTGCATTCTAACTTGTGTGATGGAGACTCTGTCAAGGTTTTACAGAATACCCTTCACTCTTTTCCCAACCATTAAAGAAAGATTTTGACACCTTAGTCTTTCCTGGAAACTTCACTTTGGTTCAATACGTTGATGATATCCTTCTGCTTCTGTGGCTTTAGACCGATACATCTTCTTACTAAATTGGCTAATAAAAGGCATAAGGCTTCAAAGCAAAAACTATATTTTTGCCTTCCCTGTGTACGATATCCATTTTACAAGATCTTTTCAGGAAAGTACCCTCTATTGACAGAATAGATTTAAGCTATCTATACATTATCACGTGTGGTAAGGGTCTCCCAGAAATGGTCTTTTTTGGGAATGGCTGAGTAAAGTAGATAGTGGATCCTTGGTACTCCACAGTAATAAAAGCATTGCAGAATTATGTTAAAAAGACACCCCTCAACCCTTTAGATATTCTAAAGAAGCTTAACTTGCATTTATACAAATGATACAACCTCTTGCTTTTGCACACACTTCAAGGTTTCCTAATTACACAAAGCTGTTTACTTTGTATGGTACCGGTGCTGTGGGACAGTGATTACAAAAAGCCTAAAGCATACTATTCCTCTACTTTGGATGCCGTAGTGGCAGAACTGTTCTATGCCTCTGCTCTGTTGCTGTATATATGGTGAAAGCTGTGGTGTCTTCCAGTTTGTGGTATGTCTTTAATTGCTGCTTCTTCAACTTGGGTTCTATGGAGTTTCATAGTGGAACCTTAGTTGTAGTATGCTAGAATGTGCATCCTTCCAAAAGGGGCAGTTGCAAGGAGGACCTGAAGGTAGATGGAAGGTTATTTTGTGTTACTTTTAACTGTTTGATGAATAAACCTACTTTGGGATCAAGCTTCAACTCAAGCTGTCAGGATTTATCTTTTCAACATTGGCAACGAGGATGGGATATTCGCTTGCTGGTGCGTTGTGTACTTTGGTTTCTAAGCAATGTTTTTTTTGTCAATTTCCACTGTGTGGCTTTGTCTGAGCTAGAGTTTTTGGAAGGCATATTGATGCGTGGGCAGTCCTGCCATGCTTACATCTATTTCATGCTGTGCTGGGCCTGCATACAGAAACTTTGGTTGACCTAAAGGGGGGACATTTACAGAGTAGATGAGAGCTACTACGTTGAACTACTACATTAAACTGCTCTGCGGGAGGTGCATATTTATTTATTCTGGATTCTCAATTATTTATTCGAATAGCAGTGTTATTTTGTTTTAGTTTGTTGTGTTATACCATTAGTTTGTTTTCTCTGTTAAATTTACTTTATTGCTTGTTCTCCTTACAATAACTTACTCCTGTTGTTAAAATGCAGAACATTACCGCTCCTCCATTTTTTTATCATCCCCAGGGGATTCTATGATGAAATGGGCTAAGTAGAAAATAAAAATTTAATTCACTATGCTATGGTATGTGGGAGTGTTGAATGGAAAACTGAGTTACTACTACATTGTTTAGGTTCAGAAGGACTTGAGGTGTTGGAACAGCTTCCTAGCATTTGTAGTGATTCGAATGGTCTAAATGTATTTGACGAGTGTATACAAAAGTTAGATAGTCATTATTTGGCATAAGTAAGCGCAATACTAGAGCACTATCATTTTGGCAAGAGAGCACAGCATCCTCAAGAATCCGTAGAGAGGTATGTGACTGACCATCGCAAGTTAGAGGCGTCATGTAAATTTGAAGGGTTTCTGAAAGAACACATTCAAGATCAGTTTATGCTCAGATGTAATGTAGATAAAGTTTGTGATGAACTGTGGTTGAAAGATGATACTAGCCTTGATGAAGTGTTAGTGGTTGCTAAGAGAATTGAGAACTCACTGGCCTGTGTGGAAGTCATGAAACAACACAGTGTTATTTTAGCTGACCTTAAAGATGAAGAATTGAAGATTTAGAGTGTTAGCAAAGAGAAAAGAAAAGGTGTAACTTTTCACAAAGTGGGAGTGATATAAAATCCTCGAGAAGTAAAATACATAATAATCTGAAACAGTCAGATTATCAGAGAAGGACATTTACAGGAAACTGTTTTGGTGTGGTGTACAAGGTCACAATGCAAATAACAACATGTGTCTTGTTTGAACTATAAATGCAAGTCCTGTGGGAAGTTACAACTTCTTGCTAAATTCTTGCAGATCTCAGGATAAGATGAAAAATGTATAGGAGAATGATGTGGATGTTGAATATGATGAGGATGAATTGGGATGTGGTGAGACTGCCCAGGTTGGGGTTTGGAGTAAATGTGGGTCTATTGATCATGTCAACATTATTGGATGTCCTGTTGCGATGTTATTTGATTCTGGAGCTAAAATGTCTTTATTCCCAGGACCTTTTACATAGGGAAACCGGTGGACAAGTTGAAACTGTTCAAACCTGATATTCGCCCTTTTAACCTATGGGACGGGGGGAAACCCATTACATTTGATGGTTATTTGGTGGGAGAAGTGCAATAGAAAAGTTGGTTTACAGCGGGAAAAGTGTATGTGTCAACCTAAGCGGACAGCATTGTCAGCTGGTTCCATCAGAAAGATTTGGGATGATGGTGGATCTGAATAGTGATCAGCCCATTGCTTTAAAGGAAACAATCTCACTACCCATCAGTGCTGATTCGGATTATATTAAGAGAATTGAATGTGCTAAGAATGTATCTGATGACAAACTCGTGCTGGATTCCTGTAAGTGTTTGCAGACAAACTGGGGTGTCTAAAGCAAATTGAAAGATGGTTACATGCCTAGGGGCCAATTATGATGTTGGTCGTAAAGGCTATGAATGGCATTTGGGTCAGCTGAATCCAATTCGGAACCTGTCTTTCTGACCGATTCGGAAAGCCTTCCGACTGACCGATTACGATAGTCGGAAAGTGTTCGGACTTTCTGACTCAGATCCGACTCGGTTCCAAACGGCATTCGGAGAAACTGAGTCATTCGGAGCCAAATAGGTTGTTAAGATCAGCGTTTCGAATCTGAATTTGGGGGCCCATAGCAGGCCCCCTTTCACCTGGGACCTTCCAAACATTGACCGTAGAGGTACCCATGGGTCCCCTCTCTCAGACCATGCACAGTGTGGCAGGCACCATGGGGTGTCCGCCACAGGGTGCATGATTTTACCCACGCACCCCTTGCCTCAATGGGAGCCTATGTATTCGGTTGGAACACAGGCTCCCATTGAAGTCAGTGGGAGTCCGACCAAACTATGTTCAGAACCATCGTATTCGGTCAGACTCCGTGAATCCGATTCCGTTGGAAACCATTCCGAGACCGATTCCGTTGGAATGCTTTCTGACCGACATCGTAATCGGCCGTCTAGTGCGAGTAAAGTGACAGATGTTTCGTTAAGTATGACGCATGTGATGCCTGTTCAGATTGATATTATCAAAAAGGTAGGTATTATTGAGTCATCAGATGTTTCTGAGTGGGTCCTGTTGTGTTATCACGCAAGGCTTCAAGCAATGTTAGGTAGTGTGTGGATATTAGGAATTTCAACAAAGCTGTAGTGGTAGATAGACATCGACTTCCTAACATAACCAAGATATTGATTCAATTGGAAGGAAAAATATAAAACATTAAAAAATTTGCTTTGCCGCACCCAGCTTCCAATGGCATTGATCAGAGGTTTAATAGAGTGTTAAAGGAAGTGATTGAAATAGCCAAACAACAAGGGCAGGATTGGAAAAGAGTGGTACGGGAGAGGGTCAAGATGTATCGCCTTACACCACACTCTGTCACAAGAAAAGTTGCTTTAACTTATTTTGGGGGAGGATGCCTAACTCTGCTCTGTGCCCTTCATGGATGAACAATAAAGATGTAGGAATGCTGTTGAGTGGTGTGGATTATAACTGGAGAACTAAGCAAAGAGATAAATTGCTTAGCATCAAAAAGGTTTTTGATTGGAGGATGTTAGAAATGGGGGTATCTAGTTGGCAAAGGTAGGTTCCTTTGTACAAATAGGGACCCTTGCTTCTAGGTGGGATAAGGGGGATATACACTTTAGATACCCCTGCTCACCCCCTTGGTAGCTTGGCAGGAGCAGGCAGGCTTATCCCAAAGGCAATGTGTAAATTATTTGCACCAACACTCACAGTAACACAGTGATAACACCACAAATGGACACCATACCAGTTTAGCAAAATAAAATATCTTTATCTAAACTAAACAAGACCAGAATGACAAACATCCAACTTACACAGTTAAAAATATGACTTTCAAAAGGCTTCAAGAACTTGTACCATAGAAAACTAAGGATGCGTGACTCTCACACAAAGTACCTGGAGATGCGTCAAAATGTACAGGCCAAACAGCCGCAGAAAGAGGAAGCGTTGGAAAACACAGCAATGCATCAGTTACTGAGTCCTCGGGGTGGCGAGGCAACAGTTCTGCTGCACATAGAAGAAGTGATGCATCAAATCCGGACTGTAGGGGGACAGGAGGGGTTGAAATTCAAAACGGTTTTGGTCTGCAGGTGATGCAGGGAAAACCTGGTGCACAGATACGATGCATGACACACCAGAGGTGATGCGTCACTTTGCAAGGCTTTGCGCAGTCCAGCGTCAGTGCTGAGGGCTGCGCAGCGAGACTTTGCATCGCCCAGCAAGTCTCGGCGAGGCTTTGTGTCGTCCAGTTAAGGTTCAGACAGACAGTTGCACGGCTTTGCGATGCTTTTCTGCAAAACCCACCTCTGAGGTCCTGTAACTGGAAGGCGGCACTGTTATATTTCATATCGGTACCCTGATATAGGTCTAGGAAACATTGTGCACTTCCCCTACATCGTCTCCCTTTCATTTCATATGAACGAGCCTTATAAGGTCATAACTCCAAATAAGGACAGACTGCCTTTTATGGACATATCGCCTTAAAAGGACTGTAGCCTTTTATGGACTAAACCTTTCACCTAGTTCCATGCCGAGGGTGGGTTTTCCCAATCGATATTGCTAAGGCGTCGTCCTTAGCACTTATGAATAATTTATGAGTACACTACAGGAGGTCCACTTCACCACTTCCATCGATGCACAAGGTTTATTCCACAAACGTCATCCTCATACTAAACAATGGGGAACATACGCACATAGACTGTATAAATACAGCACCTCTTGCTATCAGAAAGCAGGAGGTAACCAAGACTTTAAGGGCGACACACTGACCAGAGATGCTGCAGCTCCGACAGGACATCGCTCCAGCTGACAGTGGTCTGATTATCCCTTGCGGGGTGTCCAGCTCAAGTCCAGGATGAGGTCCCACACTCTCACTATTCAGGTATGAGAGTTCGACCAAATCCTAGTGGGATTCTTTGCTCTTAGACTTAGGCACTTAGGCTTAGGCTCTTTCGCACCTACTCACATGCTAGGTACACTTAGGTACATCTAGACAGGCATCTTAGGAGTACGCACTTTATTTTATAAAATGCATTGCATATTCATATATGGGTTCCTGACTATTGCAAAATGGTAGAACAATACTATTTCTACTTATTCACTGTACTGCTGGTTCTATATCTCTGCTACTGTATAACAGTTGTAGCAGCACACTTTTTTACATGAGAAGAACTGTACAATAAATTCTTATTGTAAACATGCTTGATTGTTTCTTCTGTGTATCTCGCTGAGAGTAAAACAAGCAAGCACAAGTGACTGGGTGAAAAGTAGTATATTGTTTCCACGAGTCTGCGGTTATTATGTTCCGAAGATGCATAAACTAATCTCTCTGATAACAGGAGATTCTAGTAGCACTGCAAGCTAGCTAATGCGAAAACATAGGCTGACATATTCGGTGGTGGTGTACAGACTCAGTTTGCCACCAAGACCACAGTATATGTTATCCGTAAACAGCGCAGGTCCTGCATGAAAGGGTACTATCGCAACTACACTACAGCACATCAGCCAAGGGTAGGACTCACAGATGGCGGATCCAGCAGCACCAGCAGATTTGCAGGAAGTTTTTTGTGTCCCTGAGACTTCAGAACAGGAGGCCAGCACACTTCAGGACCTTGGAGATCTCCTTCAAGCAGGGGATACAGCACACAGCAAAGTCCTTCTCCTTTCCTTGGCAGAAACAGCAACTGCAAGCCAACTCCAGTCACACAGCAATGGCAGTACATATCATCAGTCTCTCCAGCTCTTTTCCTTGGCAAAGGTTCCTCTAGAATTCCAGGAATGATCTAAAAGTATGAGGTTTTGGGTCTGATACTTATACCCCAAATGTATTTGTTCTCTTTGTGCAAGGGGCTCAAGGCCCATTTCAAACCAGTTCCGTGGGGGGGGGGGGAGGGGCACTCTGCAAGTGCACAACAACAACCATTGTCAGTGTGAGCCTTGGCTCCAGATACACCACATGGGGGCAGAGCCAGCATTGTGGAAGGGAGGCGAAGCCCAATTCATGTACAGGTGCTACTCTTCCCACCACTCCAAATGCAGATCAGGCCTATTCAGTCTAGTGCAGACTCATCAAGACTCCTGGAGCCATTGTTCTTCTCCAGCCCCTGTCACTCCAAAGCCAAACAGCCAATACACAACCAAGCAGAGGCACACAGGATGGTTGAACAAGAAAATAGTCACTTTCTAAAAAGTGTTATTTCGCAAGCCGTTTCCTGCCGCATCTGACCTTCCTTTGGAATCCTCAACGCTCATTTCACTGAGCCACATCTACTTTGCCGCAGACCCTGGGGAGAGTGTCTAAACGCTGATTAGCGGGCAGAACTACAACGCCTGCAGGGGCCGGGACTGCGAGACCCAGCGAGCATTGCCCATTCAACAACTCAGCTCAGCTGGTGTCTCTTCCCACCCCTGCTCCCCTGCTGCTACTTACGGCTCGCGGCCCCCGCTCCGCGGGAGCCGCTCGCAAGCCGTTTCCTGCCGCATCTGACCTTCCTTTGGAATCCTCAATGCTCATTTCACGGAGCCACATCTACTTTGCCGCAGACCCTAGGGAGATGTCTAAACGCCGATTAGCGGGTAGAACTACACCGCCTGCAGGGGCTGGGACTGCGAGACCCAGCGAGCATTGCGCATTCAACAACTCAGCGCAGCTGGTGTCTCTTCCCGCCCCCTGCTCACCCTACTTCAGTACGCCCTCTTCCCGCGGAACGCGGGACAGAGCACGGGGCAAATCCCGGGCCAAGGGCGGACCCGTTATAGCCCGTTTGAGCCCACGTGAGACCGGACCGGGCCACCCCTCTGGGCCTGTGGCTAGCTTCCCAGGACATATCATATCTTGTGCTACATTGTTCTAGCCTGGGTGAGATTCGGCTATATCATAAATAAAGCAACATGTCAACAAGGGAGACGAGGAGCAAAGCCACGGCATCGTCTACCATGGTTGCAGGTACACTGGACAGCTTTCTTATCAGAGCTAACACTGCGGTAAATAACGAATTGACAGCCCTAGAAAGACAGCTCGCGGATGGGGTTGAAAGTACTAGGCGATCTTCTTTGGGATTAATTGCTAGATCCCCGGAAACACTGGATGCCTCTCATCTATCTCTTTTGGATAGTATTGACCAAACAATTGAGTCTGTCTTACAACAGCTAAGGACTTCCTCAACCTCACATCGAGACTCCCTCCAGACTATGCCTGAGGTGGCTCCTCTTCCAACATCTGACCCAGTCCTGACACTGGGTGAGGGGAGCGATCTAAACTTATCTCACTCATGGGGTCTTCGAGAAGGTGCTGTTTCGAAAAGAAAAAGAGCTAGACAGTCTAAGGGTGCTAGAAGGGCCACATTGGATCATGCCTCTAGTACCACCAACAATATGCCCGATATAATAGAATCTCCTTCTCCAATAACTGTTAATGAAACTGTGAGCCCAACACAGCCCTCCCAATTGCAGGTGCCAGTGCACTCTGGCCCGTTTATTTTTGGTGATGGGTCCTGTGATGGGAGGGAACAGTCTATTCATTTTATTACTAATGTTTTGAAGAAACCTCCAGACCCCATAGTGGCTAGGCTTGACTGTATTGATACTAGGCTACAAGCAATAGAAACAGTGACCGGGGGTATGGAGGGTCAGTTAAGAACTCTGGGTAGTATTCAAGGTGCTACTTTGATGAATGCGGGGAGCCCCCTTCCCTCCAACTCATCTAGTACCCTAATCACAAACAAGACTAACCTTCCCACTACAGCAAGTGTACCCACAGCTAACTCACCAAACCCTATCCCCCTATCCCTCCCAAGGCAAATTCCTCCCGTGCCCTTAGCACGGAAATCAAAGCTACCTGCATTAACGACCTTAACGAGGCAAATAAAAACACCCACCAGGACTGGTAACCGCCCCGCCCAGAACGTTACCAGTCAAAATCGCTCAAATATAGTCAATCTGCCTCCAGAGGCTGCAGCCCATACTGTAATTTTGACCGGGGTTCCTGAGCTTTTCAACTCTGTACCAGAATCCTTTGATTCCCTGAAAAACAAATTTACTAGTTGGTTAAACATTCATAGGCCCTTGCCATCAACATGAGAGCCGAAATATTGATGGTCAGGAGGGTCCCCTGGGTGGGACACACCACAAATAAAATAAAGGGTGAGTGTATCCTGGTAAATTTTAGGGATTCGCAGATCATTTCCCATATTTGTAATTGGTTAGGCAACCCGGGAAATACAAGCATTCAACTGTTACCATTGTCCTTTTTCTACCCGCCAAGAAAGCACAACTTGTATTCTGGGGTGAACGATGGCTGGACAAGGGTGGGATTCGCCATCGACGGCACAAGGTATAGGCCTACACGATATGATATACCAATACCGAGCAACTATTTACATGTCAACAGGTATAGTTGCCTTTACCAAGTTGACTGACTTCAGTGGGATGAATGTATTCGGGGAAGAGACGGGGTGGTGCCCTGTACAATTCAGGGGACAGTGGCAGATATCCATGATACTGGTAAATGCACCTCTGATCATTTATTCCCTGGTCGGCCAAGTACTATTATTACAGAATCCCCTATACAACCTCCCATTACTTCCCCCGGTCCCCATGTACTAAAAATCCTTTCCTGGAATATAGCGGGCCTATGCAACAAATTGGCCTGCCCTGACTGGGGGTCATTTATAGACTCGAATGACATCTGCTTATTCCAGGAAACATGGGCGCGGGAGGACCAGCACCGCTTAGGATTTGCCTCATTCTGAGTTGCTGCTAGATGGGCGGGAAAAGGTCGCCCGTCAGGGTAGCAACCCATTTGGGCTGCAGTGCCAAAATTATGGATACAGCTTCAGACGATGTCCAGTGTGTAACCCTAGAGTGGCAGAATGGCTTCAGATTGGCAGGGGTCAATATCTACTCTAGACCTGTGAGTGTCACTTCTGAATCTGGAATCATTAAAGAACTATCCACCTTTTTAATTAACATTCCCGAGGGTGTCACGTTTGTGGTGGGAGGAGATTTTAATTCCCAATCCGAACCACTCGATGGTTTGCTAGATGCTGTAAACCAGGAGGAGGATGAACTGTGGAAAATCCCCCAAGTGGTAGGCTCTCCAGCAAGAGCATGGACTTCACTAGCTGTACAAATTACTTCCTTGACGTTGGCCCATTCGATTAGGGTATGTAATGGTCGCACAAAGCCTGATATTCCCCCTGCCCACACTTTTTGTCAGTCAGGGACGAAGGCACGCCTCGACTATATATTTTTGGAGTGCAGGGCTTGGAATAGAATAGTAGACTTTAGGGTCACACACAGGGTGGAGAGTGACCATAATCCCCTAATCTTAGAATTTAAAACCCCTGACATTCTTAAGGGCAACTTATCACTGCAACCTGTTATACCTAATAGGGCTACCCTGTCAAGTAATAGACGCAGGGTAAGATGGGACAAGTTGGCCAAAAATCCCAATGCGTTAGCTAAATTGTACACCCAGGTAATCCCGGTATTGGAAGATGTAGCTGCTCTTACAGAACAGCATCCAGTGAATGATTGTCACGAAAGGCTGGGAAAACTGCATAATGTATTAATAAGCACCCTTTCAGAAATCTTAAATCCCCCGGGGTCCATGTGCAGGAGGGGTGGTAAGGAAGCCATCCTGGTACAACATGGCATGCAGACAGGCGAAAAGCGAGCTACTTCTGGCACTGAAAGAGAATAATAATAGGGACCTTATAAAAAACAGGAGGCAAGTATACCGGAACCTCACTCGCCACGCTAAGATCGAATGGGAGAATGAGAATTGGGTAAAGTTAACATTGGTACTTACGGTCAAAGACGCACAAAACTTCTGGCAAATTGTGAGCACTGGCTCAGTTGAACCAGAGCTGGCATTAGCACCAAATATTGCGGCCGAGGTCTGGGAAGAACATTTTGCTAGATTGTATGAGGGGGATATCTCCAGTACGAGCAGCTCCTCGCTTGATGTAGCGAGCACTCTTGTCTCTGTTTCGTCGGAGATTAGTTTTACTCTAGGTGAGGTCCAGACGGCTATAGTTAAGCTCCCCGCGGGAAAAGCCCCAGGGCTGGACAAGGTCCCTGGGGACCTTTATAAACAGGAACCTGGGATATGGGCCCCATATCTCCTAAAAAATTTTAATGCAGTTCTTGGGGGAATGGCACTTCCAAATACTTGGCTGGGAGCTATCTTCAAGAAGGGGTCGCCTTTGCTCCCAGCCAACTATAGGCCAATCAGCCTAATAGATGTATCTCAGAAACGTTTTGCAAGGCTGATTCTGGATCGCCTTTTGGACTGGGTTGAGGACTTTGAAATGTTAAGTGAATATCAAGCAGGCTTCAGAAGGAATGTATCCACCACTGACCAGATTTTCAGACTACATATGCTTTTCTGGAAAACGGTCAAAGTGGAGGGCGGTTCGCTTTATACGGTGTTCGTAGAACTTCGTGCGGCCTTTGACTTGGTTCCACGAAGGAAACTTTGGAGTGTATTAGGGGATTTAGGCATCCCAATCCCCCTTTTGAATATCCTAATACAACTCCACTCGGAGAATTTTGCAAGGGTCAGGTGTGGGAGACAAGGCAATCTGTCATCTAGTTTCTCCGTTGGCAGGGGGGTAAGGGAGGGTTGCGTTTTGGCGCCGACCCTGTTTTGCCTCTATGTCAATGGAGTAATTACACACCTGAATACGGTCCCCAACAGAGACGCCCCAAAGCTCGCTGGTTCGGGGATCTCTGCGATTATGTTTGCGGATGATACCCTGTTGTTGGCAAAGACTCCAATGGGCATACAACGAGTCTTGGGCGGTTTTGTCTCGTTTTGTATGATCGTTCATGATTTTTAATCCACCGAAAACATCTCGCCCAAACCCTGCTATAGATGGTGTTCGTTTGGAAAGAGTGCAAACGTTTGAATACTTGGGACTAACTCTCAATGAAAATATGACTTGGGTGCAACATCAGATCAAAACCCAATTAAAGCTCTCGCAAAAAGCAGGGGGGATTCTCAAACTCCTAAAACAATCTGCACAAAGACCTATTTCCCCACCACTTGAAATTTACAAAATGCAGGCACGGGGTGCGGTGATCTATGGAGGGGAACTGTGGGGTCACAGTTGTTCCCCAGAAATCACCGTCAGTTTCTTAGGCAGTTGGTATCTTTCCCCGCTAGTACGCCCCTACTTCCCCTTAGGTTGGATATGGGGTTGAGATCACTTAAGGAGGAACTTGGACTTAAGCCTCTAACTTTTTGGAGGCGGCTCTGGGTAACCCCTGAACTTGTCAGTTATAGGCATGAGCTTGCAGAATTTTTAAAGTTCCCAAATGACTGGAATTTTCCCTGGCTGAAACATATCAGGC
This sequence comes from Lissotriton vulgaris, assembly GCF_964263255.1. Classification (NCBI taxonomy): domain Eukaryota; kingdom Metazoa; phylum Chordata; class Amphibia; order Caudata; family Salamandridae; genus Lissotriton; species Lissotriton vulgaris. Next base: position 217,035,662 of record NC_141685.1, on the reverse strand, counting down.
AGGAATTTGACAGGCTAGGTTGCACATTGTTATGGACTAACCCCAAAACAGGCGTGCAAGGGTATAGTCCGCAAGGAGCTAGTTAGTCTGTATTACGATCATAATTTGTCTGCCTGCTTAATGAATGCCCAAATGGGGACAATGATGAGCGAATTCTTGGCACTAAAAGATCACTACAAATTAGAGTCTGTTTTTGATACTATTAGCCCCAATGGTCTTAGGAAGTTGTACCTCCAATGGAGGTATGACTCCCTAACAATAAGAGCCCTCACCAGCCTTTGGCGTCCTAATGCTCCCAGAAACTGCCCAGCGTGCATTACGGAGATAGAGAATGAGTTACACATAGTTTTCTTCTGCTCTTCTTACCAGATTCTTAGGAAGAAGTGGATCATCCCTATTTGCAAAAACCTGGGGATTAGGCAGTGTTCTCACTCCTATCGAATATTAAAAACAGATTTATCCCCAATAATTGGTTTTGCTCTTACGAAATTCCAGGCTGCCATGTGGAATATTAGAAGAAAGTACATGGTAAAATGAGACGAAATGTATTCGCTTACAATGCCCAAGTGTCTCGGGGGTGTTGGTGACCAGAGGTCTTTTTAACCTTAGATAATTCTTTTATGAAGAATGAATTTTAAGGCACTTTGTATTTCTGTATTTCTAAACAATTGTAATGTGTATGCTGAAATGTTATTGTGTATTCTTTTATGACATCTTTTTGTCAAAATAAAGACGAAATGAAATGTTATTTCAAACACACAATTTAAAAATCAACTTTACTAAAAGATGTATTATTAAATCCGGAGTTCATGGATATTAAACTCCATTTTTATAACTTATCCCTCTGGGAAGATATGCTTGTAAAATGTTAAAAAGCATTCCCTATTCTGTCCTATGGGGCAAGATAGCCTTTCAACCGTGAAAAACGAAATTGGCAGTATTTCCCTATCAGGACATGTTACACACACTCAGTATATGTCCTACCTTTTACTTACACTCACCCTGCCGGGGGGGGGTACATTGGGCCTTCCGTAAGGGTGCCCTATATGTAAGAAAAGGGAAAGTTAGGGCCTGCAAGTGGGAGCACTTGCCAAGTCGACATGGCAGTTAACAAACTGTGAGCAGACCCGCAATGGCAGACCTGAGGCATCTTTTCAGGGCTTCTCATGTGGGGGACACAATCAGCACTGCAAGCCCACTAGTAGCATTTGATTTATCAGTCCTGGCGCACTCAGGGCACTTTACTAGGGACCTACTTGTAAATCAGATATGCTAATCATGGATAACCAATCACAATAACAATTTACACACAGAGCATATGCACTTTAGCACTGATCAGCAGTTGTAAAGTGTCAATAGTCCTATAGCCAACAACAACAGGTCTGAATAAATAGGAATAAGGAGCAGGTTTGGGGAAACCCCTGCAAAAGCGCCATTTTCAACAACGGAATTCAGTAAAAAACACTCCGGTATGTGTTGCTGATTGGGTGAGACTGAATAAGGTACATGTGAGTGGTAAATCAAGTTGTTCTAAACCTTTGAAAGTTGTTAAGAATTTCAAGAATGCAGTGAAGTTAGAGGACAATCACGTATGGAATTTGAGCAGTGTGTGTATGTCCCAGTGCTGTGAAATCTTATGAGAATTTGTCTGATGTTAAGGGGGAAAAGAAATTGTGGGATTCCATGACAGTGAGTACGAGGTTACCTCACAGACCTTGCTGTTTGTGGGATTATGTGTGAAGTTCACATGTGGGTGTTTCCATACGTTTTTTGTTTTTCATTTCCATGTTTTTATTTCCGTTGACGGGGGAAGATGTGTGGTATATTCCATTTTTTGTAATGTCTTTAATTGATGCTGCTTCAACTTGGGTCCTACAGAGTGTCATAGTGGAACATTGGTTGTAGTATGCTAGAATGTGCATCCTTCCAAAAGGCGCCATTGCAGGGAGGACCTGAAGGTGGTTGGAATGTTCTTTTGTGCATCCTTTAACTATTTGATGAATAAATCTATTTTGGTATCAAGCTTCAACTAAAGCTGTCAGGATTTAGGTTTTCTGGAAATATTTTACTGAGTTCCACCTTGATTGTAGCTGCCAGCCTGTCCTGATATGAAATCCTATTTTTGTTTGCCTCTCATATCATCCTGATTTGCTGCTCAAATGAAAAACCTGCACCTCAAATTTCTACCAGTGAGCAGGAAGAAACCCATGATTGACTTGATAACTAAACATGTGACAAAGCCCTACACAGACTTCACAGATACTCCCATACCACTTTGTAAATTAATCTACTTTGTAGGTGCATCATGTCTAGAAATAATTAAGGTGAGAGTGTTGCCTGATTCTTTACATACACTATAAATCAAGATATTGAAACCACCTTTTACTCAATGCGAGATCTACCCAGGTTGCTGAGCTTGTTGCCCTTACTAGGTATTGTATTTTCTTTGACTTGGCTACTTAGTTAAGAGAATATTTCATGAAACACAGATCAGCGCTGTCAATGTGGGTGAAAGTACCTATAACAATGTACTAAATGCCATTTCAGGTGAAGGTGAAGCCTGCCTCCTGGAATAACTGGACTTGTCCGCAGGCTTCAACACAGTAGACCATGATCTGCAAATAGAAACCTTGAAATAAAGGATGGATTTATTTTTTGAGATATTGTAAATACATATTGTCTTGTCAGGCAGAGGCTCTCTTTGTCTTTGGCTTGATCGTCTGGTTTCCTGTTTGGTATCTGATTCTGCTTGGCAGCATCCAGGTGGTGAGCCACTTTGGGACATTCTAAGACTAACTGTTTCTTCACCATTCTTTTCCCTATGTATGAAACTGCGCATGCCATGTCTGAACCCAGAGCTAATACTCATGTCTTAAAAGAGGATGTGAAAGCCACCTCAATAGCAGTAAGTCTATTGGCTATGCAGTTGAACTCCTAACAAACTACCATGCTGAAAAATATAATTTAATATTTATTTGTGAATTTATTTAGTAGTTCTATATAGTACCAGGTCACCAATAAGTATTTAAGCACTTAATATAGAACAATGACCTTAGTACAATGTTCCTCAGAGCAACAGGGGGTACTAGTGGAGGGTGGGAGAAAAAAGGGAAAAAGGGAGGTGGGTCAGCATGCAGGGATGGAACAGGGCTCAAAGCCAGTAACCTCATCACCAAAACTTCAAGGTCTGGGTTCAGCAAGAGGCTAAGTGACCTGAGAGTGGCATCCTCATTTTCACCCAATCACTACTTATGATCAGAGGGTTCAAAGTCTCCAGGTATTAGGGGCTAATATCAGGTGGATGGGTAGAGAGATCTCAGAGGTTAGACCTGAGCCTGAGAAAGATTCTTTTTAGGATAGTGAAAATTAAGGGGCATATTTACAAACCCCTGTCGCCACAGGGACGTCACTTCTTTTGACGTTCCTGTGGTGATAGGGGCCTCACCTTATTTACAAGGCAGCGTTAAGCCACTTGTAAATAAGGCACCCTTTCACGCTATACATAGCATGAAAGGGTTGGGCAATGGGTGTTGTGATGGGGGTTCTGCCACCACACCCATTGATTATGAAGCTGCCCCCTATTTACAATGGTGGCGTAAATATGGTGCAACGCCACAATTAAGACCAGGGACAACTTAGTCTTGACATGGCGAAACGAGGAGAAATGCTTTCTTTCTCCTTGTTTGCCAAAGCAGCACACATAGAAGTTACAAATCACCAAATATGACTTGGGGGCAACATCAGATCAAAACCCAATTAAAGCTCTCGCAAAAAGCAGGGGGGATTCTCAAACTCCTAAAACAATCTGCGCAAAAACCTATTTCCCCACCACTTGAAATTTACAAAATGCAGGCACGGGGTGCGGTGATCTTTGCAGGGGAACTGTGGGGTCACAGTTGTTCCCCAGAAATCACCGTCAGTTTCTTAGGCAGTTGGTATCTTTCCCCGCTAGTACGCCCCTACTTCCCCTTAGGTTGGATATGGGGTTGAGATCACTTAACAATCATTCCCACAATACAGGCTCCCTTGCACTATGTTGCAAGGGTGTGTTGACGCTAGGCAGCTAAATTTAGCGCCAACGCAGGGCTACGCCGAATTGTTGCACATACGGTGCAGCCCTGCGTTTCTAAATTGACAGAGCGCGTTGTGCTCTGCCACTTTAATTGTAAATTTGCCACTACATTATGGTGTTTCCAGGCAGAGAGAGCTTTTACTTCTGGATTGTCTAATGACTCCGCAAATCTACTATGTAGGTGGGTTTGTGTTGGTGATGTGCCTTGCACCATGTTTTAAACTTTATACTGGCCTCCAGAGGGAGCCAATGGAGATCTCATAGGACTTGAGAGATGTCTCTCAAGCTTTTTCCTTCATCGATTAGTAACGCTATGATGTGCAAAACAGCTTTTGGAGGGACAGGTTGGACACTGGAAGACCAGCCAATATTACATTGCCAGAATTCATTCTTCAATGTAACCAGAGCATTTCTCAACCTGCTATGGGGCATCACAAGCTTTATTTTTTTAATTGGTGGAGATAGAAGTTTGTGGAGTGAGCCAATTTGTTTACTTAAGGAATTATAGTTAGAGAACAGTCAATAGTGTATTCTAGGAATTTGACAGTAGTGTAGGGGGATGAAATGTGTGATATTTGCTAGTGGTGTAATTAATGATGGGTTCATGTTGATGTTGCCTCTTATGGAGATAAGTAAAAATTCTGTTTTTCTGGGTTTAATTTTCGCAAATCATTCTATTAAATTGTATTATGTGGCATAGGTTTACCAATTATGCCTCTATCCATAAGACCAGTGACTAAGTGCAATTGCATGCTGTCATAACATTTTCAAAGTCCCACTTATAGAGAAGAGATTCAAGATCCCAAGCAAAATAAACATGAACATCACCCCCCACACTCCATCCCGGCCACTCTGTAAACAAGAGAAAACAATAGAAAAGAGAGAAGTTCCTCTTGTATGTCCTGGATTACGTGTAAGTCTTCTTTCTCAATTATTCTCTGTCTTTTATATGCTTCTTTTTTTCCTCTTTCTTTCTATCTTTCTTTCTCTGAATGCTCTATCCTATTCCTTATCTTCCTCATCAGTTTTCTCAATTTCGCAATCTTTTTTTCCTTTTCAGAGGTTGTTTTCTCGCTGCTTTCCTATTTTTTCATGCTATACTTTCCTAGTTTAATTATTTCACTCTATACACAGTTGGTTTGATGTCAATCATAGCTTAAACAGTTCAAGATGTTATTCTCATTGAAGTTTTTCGCATGTTCTCCGTTTTAATATGTGCCTTTAAAACTTGTTTCGTGGAATGTCAGGGGTTTACATTCGCATATTAAATGACACAGGGTTTTGACCCATTTGGCAAAATTGGAAGCAGATATTGCATGTATACAAGAATCTCACTTAACATCTGAAGAATCTGCAAAACTAAAAAGAGGATGGGTGGGTGAAGTCCTCTTCTCCCCGGGTGATGGCATGTGCAATGGAGTTCTTGTTCTTTTCCGTAAATCTCTCTCTGTTGAGGTTCTATCACATTGTACAGATCAAGCAGGTAGATGGATTCTTGTTAAACTTGTGGTGGATAATGTTCCGGTCTCTTTGTTAAATATTTATGCACCCACAATTGGTGATCCCTCTTTCTGGACTTCCCTGGCCCAACAAATTACACAGGGTTACAATGATAATTTTATTCTTGCAGGCGACTGCAATGAAATTTTTTATCCATTTCTGGATCGAAACTCATCAACTCCCTTTATACCTCATAAATCTCATAAACTATTTACACGAACAATAAGACAAAACAAACTCATAGATGCTTGGAGACTCTGCAATCCTACCTTGAAAGAATATTCCTTTTACTCACCAGCACATCACACTCAGTCACGTCTAGATCATATTTTTATATCTCATAACATTTCTCAATCACTCATGAAGGCGGATATTGGCTCTATTCTAATATCTGATCACGCTCCTGTTACCATTCACCTTGATATTTTACGTAAACCCAAATTGCTTCGTAAATGGAGTTTTAATAATGCCCTACTTTTAGACCCAGTTTTCACATCATCATTCACTTCTTTTTTTAATGAATATTTCACTATTATTCAAATGGATGACATGTCTTTTCAAGTAGTTTGGGATGCTTTAAGGCTTTAGCCAGAGATTTTATCATTCGTTTTGTTTCCAAGAAACGTAAAAAAGCACAACAAACCACCAATGCTCTGCTATCCAAAATCAAGAAATTAGAACACTCTTATTACTCTTCTAAATCAAAGACCTGCCTATCTGAACTCCTAAAAGCCAAATTTCAATTTAATCAAGACACTACTAACAACGCTTCAAATTATTTATTGAAATTAGCGCAAAATTTTACGGTGGTCAAAATAAAGCGGGAAAATTATTGGCTAACTATTTAAAACTTAAACAAAATAAACTTAATACAGACTCTATTTTTGGCACTGATAATTCATTGAAATTTAAGGATGAAGAGATTCTAAATGAATTCCTTCAATTCTACAAATCATTATATTCATCTGAAACCCTTTCTTCTGACCACTCTATCTCTCAATTCCTTTCCAAAATTCATTGTTCTTCTGATATGCACCCAGATCTCTTCCTTTTAGAATCCGACATGACACTGAAAGAACTTCACGCCGCTTTAAAAATTCTCAAAAAAGATAAAGTACCTGGCCCAGATGGTTTCACTGTAGAATTCTTTACTCACTTCTTTGTTGATTCCCAAATTGCATACCCTTACATATACTTTTTTACAATTCGGAGGCTCTACTGGATCTTTTTCCGATGCTCTTATCTGCCTCATACCTAAGGCTAGTAAGGATCTTCAGCATTGTAAAACATACCGACCTATCTCCCTAGTCAATGTAGATTATTAAAAAAATTCAAAAGCTCTAGCTTTGCAATTGGAATCTTAGATGCCTGATTTGCTGGGGACCGAGCAATCCGGTTTTGTTAAGTGGAGACTTATCACGGATGACACTTGTTTATTTTTGGATATTCTCTCCAAGGCCTCACATGTTTCTCATTCCTTGGCAGCCATAGCTTTGGATGCCGAAAAAGCTTTTGATGGAGTTGGATGGCCTTTTTCGTACACTTAAGTGGTTTGGTTTTGGGCCAAAAATTATTGCTTTAATTTCTATTTTGTATTCCAACCCACAAGCAGCTGTAACAGCAAACGGTGATATCTCCTCTTATTTAAACCTTGGTAGGGGAGTTATACAGGGTTGTCCTCTCTCTCCGTTTCTTTTTAATTTCGCCTTAGAACCTTTTTTGCTTCGGATTCGTCAAAACAATAACATTCACGGCTTTACTTTTAAGGAGACCAGTATTAAAATGGCAGCTTATGCTGATGACATGCTTTTGTTTCTTTCGCAACCTCAAGTTTCTCTTCCTGCTTTTTTAGAGGAAGTGGAATCCTTTGCGTTCATGTCTGATTATATATTGAACAGGGGCAAGTGTGAAATTTTACCCTTGACAAAATTTACTTTTAAAGCTGACTTTGCTATTTCAGGTTTCTCATGGAGCCCCCAATTTATCAAATACTTAGGTTTGCATTTACTCATTCCATATCGGGAATGGTGTCATGATGCATGGAAAATTCCATACAGAGATTATCTTCTTTAACAACAAAGTGGCATCCCTTATACTTGTCCTGGTGGGGTCGCTTAGACACTATAAAAATTATGCTTTCCCCCATACTCCTATGTACAATCTCTAATATTCCATTGTCAATTCCTCCTAAACATTTTTTAAAACTTAATTCTATCTTATCTTGCTTTTTTTGGGGACACAAGAAATCACGGATGTCCATTCACATATTAATTCGTTCCAAATCGGATCAGAAGATGGGATAAATTTTCCTGACTTTCCTCTTTATCATAAATCCTTCATATTAAGTCAGTCATCATGTTGGCTTTTCGATCCTTCCATAAATTGTCCTCTTTGGACTACACTAGAACAATCTTTCATCTCTCCCTTCTCCTTCCAAGAATATTTATCCTTCACATGCAATCCACAATCTGTGTTTACTCCCATCCTCAAACATATTTCCAAAATTATTCCAGCGACGCCTTTGACATCTTTTCTCAATTTTCCTATATGGCACAACATACACATCTTAATAAATAATAAACCTATATTTTGGAAATCTTAGAGACAACGAGGGTTGAGCTGGGTGAACCAATTATACAATAGGGATAAGATTATACCCTCCACACAAGCTAGTACTGTTTTTGGCTTTCCCTCAACTTTCTGTTCCAAATATGCTCTCTTAACACAAGCTATCCAATCTGCTATTTCACAACACACAACATCCCATATTAGCAATCCTCCTGAATCCACACATGCAGATACATTGCTTTCCTTATTACTTCACGAATCCAGGGCTTCCATTATGTATAAATTTTTACACAGCTCACCTATTCCAAGAGACAAAACTAAGGTAGAACTTTTGTGGGAAAAGGAACTTGACACCTCTTGGTCCGTGGATTTTTGGGATAAAACATGGCTTAAACTTAGGAAATCTTCTAGAGCTGCAAACACGACACAAACACTCTTTTTCATTTACAATAGGCTCCTATTATCTCCCCTTGCCCTTAACACATATCATTCTGATATCCCACATGACGGTTGTATGACGTTACAACGCGGGCTTTTACCCCGCATGCCATTACAACGCGGGGATTACAAAGAAAGTCGTTACAACGACTTTCGCTGGAGGGCCCTGGATAGTGGAATAGTTTAATTTTCTATTATAACTCCAGCCCACGTTGACAGTAGGGAAGGTGTTGGATAGAAAATTAAACTATTCCCTATCCAACAGCGCCCTCCAGCGAAAGTCGTTGTAATGACTTTCGTTGTAATCCCTGCGTTGTACTGGCATTGCAGGGTAATCCCCGTGTTGTAATGGCTGTTCCCCCCACACAACTGTTGATCTTGCTCACTACCACATGCAGACTTATTCCATCTGCTTTTTACATGCAAGTTTGTTCTGATTTTTTGGGAAACGGTGTGGTCACAACTTAATTTGATATTTCATGCCAACCATCCCTTTTCTATTTCACATATCTTTTTAGATAGTATATCTTCTATATGGGAACATTGTGACATCAATGTAAAAGTAATTGACCTGTTATTAGCAGTAGCCTTCCAACAAATAACTGAGAATTGGAAAGACTTCACTAAACTCTCACATCAAGCATGGTGGTACGCTGTCTGTTACAATCATAGGCTAGACACCACATTTGTATACCCGACACATCCGTTATCCAAACATTTAGATTTGTGGACACCGGTTACACTATATATTGATACTAGTGCTAAATGTTTTGCTCTCCCTATACCTATGCATCAAGAAGTTACTAAACCCTCATGACTTCCTTTATGGTATTATACAGTTATGTTATTATACAGTTCTATTTATATTTCACTATGTTTTATCATTCTCTGTAGAACATGTACAATTCTCTCTTCTCTCTTTTTCATATTGATGTAACATATGATATGGATATATTGATTGTATATGAAATATTTCATTGACTGTTTTATATCCCTACTATTTATTTCATCCAACTGATATATTGTATGTAATCTTCTTACCTTCATTTTTCTTATACTCTATACATTATTGCAACTCTTTATCCTAATAAACTCATCTTTGAACTTAAAAGAAAAGAGAGAAGTTAACTGGGGGTTGGTTGACTCTTGGAGAAAAGATCCTAGATCGGTAAATGGTCTGGATACAGAATCCCCTAAGGGTGAGAATGTACTTGTGAGATTAGGGGGGTTGATTTTAAGCAGAGTGTTTCCATCCAATGATGAATTTTTCTTAGACTGATCTGTAACATGAGAAGATCACTGGTCAATAACAATTTTAGGTATAATTGTGTGTCACCTGCGTATTGGTAAGTCTTAATGTTGGTTTTGTTGAGCAATTTTTCCTAAAGGTTCAACATACAGATTGAATCCAATCAGTGTGGATCCCTGTGCATCTTTGTACATGCTATCTTCTTAGTAGAGGATGAGTGGTTTGCTGGTTTTATTAATTGTGTTCTGTCCTTCAGGAAAGAATTGAACCCGTTTGGTACTGCACGTGTGAAGCCCATCCTTCTTTCCAGGGTTTCTAGTTGCAGATCATCGTCCACTGTGTTGAATCCTTCCAACAACCTCAGTAATACTCAGAGGCAGGCTTCACCTTCATCTAGGATGCAAAGAATGTCATCCAGTACCTTCAGCATGACTGATTCAGTGCTATGTCCTTCTCTGGAGCCTGGTTGTGAGAAGAGTAGGTGGGAATTATTTTGACTACTGTTAATCTGTAGTGCCACATATTTTTCTATTGCCTTCCCCAGCAATTGGAAGTCTGATAGGTCTAATATTGTCAATGAGACCTAGATTAGCATTGTGTTTCTTTAAGCCCACTTTTTAGTGATTGGCACAAACTCTTGGAGACAAGGATGCATTGAATAAATCAACCCTGCAGGGGTAAACAGATGGAAATTTGATTTGGCCCTAGAGTTTGTCCTTGCTACAATGGGTGAATTTTGTGACTTGACTTAGCATTCATGAAAAAATATGTCCCAACAAGAATAGTGTTGGTGTATTACATGAGAATAAAAGAGCCCTTGAAAGGAACCATGGCACAATCTGGCTTTGGATATCTGGAATATTTGGAAATTGGTGAACATGTTTTTTTATAATACTAGACATAATGCTTGCTGTGATCTTTTGGAGTAACTATACACATAGCCACCATTCAACACATCTGCTGAGTAAAGACGTTTCCCCTACATATACACTTGCTAATCACTGCAGATGCTAACACATGAGTAGAAGATGAAAACTGTAATGACGCTGATCTTTAAGCTAAAATGATCAGACTGGACAATATTGATATGTTGTGAGTTTTCATGATGAAAGGGTGGTAAACTGTGAAATCGTTTTTATACCTGCTTAAAGTACTACCAAAGCCTTTCCATTATTACACATTAAGACACATTTTAAATGTACTGCAGGGATTGGGTGTGCACCAAGTACTGCAGTCCAGAAAGTAAATAATAATAGTATTAAAAGATTATTTATTTTCAATTAGTTTGCTCTCACAAGGTTGTAGTGTTCTACTCAGCTATACACGGTAGCTGGAAACAGTTTGCGTTCTTCACGCTTCTGGTGGGCGCAGCTTAGTGTGTGCTGAGGCCAAGCGCGGCCTGTTATCAGGGAGGTCTATATTGAAGCAAGTTAATGCACACAAGAAGTGAGGGTGGTTGTTCCAGGTAGTGACACTGGAAGCAGCGGAAGTCCCCAGGCCTGGGTAGGCCTAAAGTTCCATATTCAGGAGCTATATCTCTCTGAGACGAAGTTCTCTTTATGAGAACGAAATGCGCTGGCTGACTAGAACATAGACCGAGACATAGATCCTGAATACGGAACTTTAGGCCTACCCAGGCCTGGGGACTTCCCGCTGCTTCCAGTGTCACTACCTGGAACAACAACCCTAATTTCTCGTGTGCATTTACTTGCTTCAATATAGACCTTCCTGATAACAGGCTGTGCTTGGCCTCAGCACACACTACGCTGCGCCCACCAGAAGCGCGTAGAACGCAAACTGTTTCCAGCTACCGTCTATAGCACTTACCTTCCTAATTTAAAGCCCTGATGAAGTTCTCTTCATGAGAACGAAATGCGTTGGCTGACTAGAACACTGCAACCTTGCGAGAGCAAACCAATTGAAAATAAATACTCTTTTCATACCATTCTTATTGACTTTCTGGACTGCATTACTTGTCTCATGGCCAACCCCTGCTCTGCTTAGGATCTGCTTCCCAGAGCAACCACGTGACGGCTGGTGCCAGGGCTTGCTGCCCAAAGACCTTTAATTTGTTTGAAACTAGCGTGAGGTGCGGAACCACAAGTCCGCCATTAAAGAATCTCTATTTGACATGTTAAATGCACTGCCTTCTTGTTTTCTGTTGTTGTTCCCTGCTCATTTAGCCTAACTTTCAAGTAAGGCTAGCTTCGGCATAGAGAAGCGAGAACTATAGCTTCCCCCTTTCTCCACTGTAAATAGTCTTCAATATCTTCTCACATTATTCCCATGAGAAAAGCCAGGCACCTGATCGTTAGCTGCAATCTAGTGGGGCACATAACTTCACATGTCCTATCCTCTGCTTGCTGCTTTGTTAAAATAGTATAAACTACATGTGTAATTAAAGTGAATTTAGCATTATTTGCTGCAAAAGCTTTTTTGTTCCCTAAATATACCTGTTCCTTATCATCGTTGAACGGTATTCAGGGGTAGGTAGAAATCTTATGTGAATATGTGCAATCAGATAATCCTAGCATATATCTATCAGGCTGACTTGGCCTTCAGTTTTGACTAAAACAGATCCATATAGAGCAACGTACCTGGAAGGTTCAAGCTGCACCATGGGGAGCCTGGGGAGGAGAGAAGAAATAATGTCTGTTATTATCAGGAGATGGCAGAGAAACAGTGGAGGCGGGTGACACTGAATATTACCCAGAGACAACCCAGTAAAGGGAAGACCATGGACAGCTAAAGAGTGATGCACTGGAGAGAGCTGAAGAGGAAGAGGAGAGAGTTGAGACAGCCGAGCAATGTGGAGGCCACCACAGAGAGGATGGCATGGAAAGGATGACAAACAAGAAGAGTGTGCTGCAAGCAAAGTAGGAAGATAAGAGGCTATGGACAGAAGAGGAATGAGAATGATCAACAGAGCATAGAGGAGGAATTGGAGGCTACTGTGAAAAAGATCCAGAGTGACTAAGAACAGAGAAGAAATTTGGGGACTGCAAAAGAAGGAGTTACTAGAGTACTGGGGTATTAACTGAACAAACTGGAGATCTTGGAGTAAGATCTGAGAGACATCATTAGGGATGTGAGTAGATTGTAGCAAATTAGACCTCCTTGGAAAAGAAGAGAAAGTACAGAATCTTAAGAAATTGTAGAAGAGAAAATGGAGATAGCTGAGAAGCAGCAGCAAGAAAATGGAGCTATATAAAGTGTATCCTGGTTTTGGGCACCAGCATTATTGTTGTCAGCTGGCCCAGAATGGTAGAGGGCGACCAGAAGAAATACAGGCTGCAATAACTGCTTCTGAAGGTTCTCTGCTCTAGCGCTGGGTGTGTGAGGAGATAATGTGCTTCCTCTCAGGGCTTAAGGTCTTCCCTTAACCGGAAACAAGCATCCCTTGCTCACATTGCTACTGGATATAGGAAACCGGTCCCAGGATGCTTGTTTCTAGTACAGAGAAGATCTAACTTGGCAGTTCGGGCTGCACTGGTCCCATGAGGAGCAAGTACAAGACTGATGGGCATAGGGCTGGGTCTGAACTGGGGTGGTGAAGTGAGCTAAATAACGATGATGGATTCAACCCAGATCTAATAGTGTTTGAGGGTGAGTGTCTGAAAAGTTTCAGCGCTCCGCCCATCATCTCACATGTACAATCAGCATTTTCTTCTGAGCTTATTTAGCTTACAATGTGTGAAAATCAAAATAGGTTTTCCATTTCACATTACAAAACTTTTTTTGAATTCATTTTTTATCAATTGCTATTTTTCTCTAGAGCCCAGATATGCTGAGCTGGGCAAAGAAAAACCTTGAGTATTTTATAATATTTTCCATATAAATGTATAGTATCTTGCTTCATTTAAACTGCCACTTTTTATAAACCATATTTTAATGTTTACGTAAACACACAACATAAAATAAACACTCACTGGGATGCAAGGAACAATAGAACTTGCACATTCTGCACAGCAGAGTGAGCATCACACCTGACATATGTCATAATAGTGCCACCACTTCCCCCAAGTCTGTTTATGTTTAAGGAGAAGCCTCTGGCTTTCTCGATGCGTTCCTCCGATATCGCATATCTGTCCATTTGTCTCAGCCATTCTGCAAATGCAGGTATTGTTCCTGAAATCCAATATCTGGCACTATCCCTTTTAGCTAGCACTTTACCTATTTCCAGCAGTTTAACTTCACCACGACTGCCCCAAGATCATGTAGTGTTCACAGCAACCTGTGGTGAGAGCTAAACGTATCTGCTCAGTGCTTTCAATAGTGAAGATATTTATAATAGACCAATATTTTGTGATTACTGGACAGTCCTGTGTCACATGAAACAAGTGGCAATCCGCAGAACTACATTTAAAATAACAGGTTGAGGGGATTTTACCAGCATGCCATAGTTTTTAGGGAGTCAAATATTCCAATGTGGGTATTGTAGGGGCTGGTTTAGCCAGCTCAGTGTACAACTCTTGACATTGGGTGGAACCCCCAACATGGTGGTTCCTGTGAATGTCACAAACGTTTGACAGACAGCGTCATCAAACCAGAAGGCCACCTATCTATTGGAAATGTAAAATTTTTCAAACGCCAACTCCCAAACCGGAAACAGGGCCAGACTGGGAACACAAACCAGCCCTGCAATTAAGCTGGACCTGCCAGGGGTGTTGGGTGGTGCTAATTAGAAGCACCAGCCCGTGGATAGGGATTTGGGTGCTACCACTTTAGCACTGGTTCTGCTTTTGTTACAGGGGGCCCACACGACTCGAAAACTGGCCCCCACCCTTCCAGCCCATCGGGAAAATGACCGGTGCCCACTACGGCCAGTCTGGCCTTGACCGGAAGAATATTTTTGAAAAATGAAAAACGAATGCCCCCCCACAACATAGTAGTTTCATCCTATGCTGAAGGGTTCATTATAATTTTTATTGTCCTTCTCCACTAGGGTTTACCTGGTGGTGACAGAGGGCAACGTAATGCCATCCGATCGCCCTTTCTAAACTGGGTGGGAAGTCAAATGGCTACCCTGTGATGGTCTGTACTCTGTCCAGCCTTCTCAAGAGTATATCTTCAACGGACCCTCTAAATCTGGTGGGAGGACCTTGAGTTTAGAGGAGAGGGTACTCAGTTGCCATTGTGATGCAGTACCTTTTATGATAAACTTTGAAGCTCTTATTTATGAGGGGCTTACGCCGCTGTTGTGTCACTAAGGTATAATGTCTGCATGGTGGTGTTCCCCGTAAAAAAGGCTCATAGAAGTGACGCAGTGAAAGCTATGAGTTCACCGGGTCAAATACTTATGTCTGCTTCACAGTGGGCTTGGGACTCGCTCATGTTTAATGACATAGTGCTGGAGTTGGATCTGTATTACAACACATGCCAGCAATGCGTAATTACTGTGCTACTAGATATGTCAGGATTCCTGATGTGTATGGTCACTCCTTGCAGCATGGAGCGCCGTACTGTAAATACGGCGGATCCAAGGTGTTGCATGGAGGGCGCAATGAAAAGTGTTGCATCGCTGTTTTCAACCAGCGATGCAACACTTTTCATAAATAAGGCCCTAAAGGCCTTACTTATGAAGGGCTTAGCCGCCATTGTGTCACTTTTTGTGATGCTGTGGCGGCATAAAAAATGTGCCACACTGCACCATATTTACAAAGTGGCTCATCTAGACAGATGTGTCTCTTTGTAAACCCCTGCGCTACATTATACCTGTGTAAGGTATAATGTATACAGGGTGAGTGTTCTCCAGAAAAAAGGCTCATAGAAGAGGCTCAGTGAAATCTAACAGATTTCACTGCGCCACTTCTACGACTTCACTGCAGCAATGCGTCATTACTGTGCCACCAGATACGTCAGGATTCCTGACATACCTTGTCACTCCCTGCGACATGGAGCACCGTACTGTAATTACGGCACATCCAAGGTGTCGCAAGGAGGGCGCAATGAAAGGTGTTGCATCACTGTTTTCAACCGGCGATGCAACACTTTTCATAAATGAGGCCCTAAAGCTGCCCCTTTAGTCTGGACTAAATAACCAACTCTCCCAATGGGACAATTATAACAATAACTTTATTCCAGCAGCCCCTCCCAATCCTCTTATTTCACATTAACATCTGAGAATTGGTCAGGTGAATACATTCTAAGTTTTTGTATATGCTAGAAATCCCTTCTTCGCCCAGTGGACCCATCACATTAGCCTCCATTTGGTTGTATTCTGAGGTTTTGTTCAGCTGTGCTCGATGAGAGGCCAGCGCATGTCTTAACTGGGGGTACTTGTAAAGTTGTGTTTTGTTTAACCAGACACTAGGCCTACAGGTGATTAATATCATAATATAACTACATTTTTTTTTTTTTTTTTGTATGTTCTTATATAGCGCTCGACTACCCGGAGGCATCTCGGCGCTTGCCTTGGGAACCCGTCCTGGCTTTTCCCTGTGAGATAGCCCCTAACGGGCATCCCCAAGGTGAAAGCCAGGCATCCCGCCGCGGGGGGCCGTTGTGGAGATTAATCAAGCTTAATGCCCAGAGTTGCAGAGTGTGAACCCATGATTAGGTCAGGCACCGAAGCGAGAATTATCGAGTCCGTGGACATTTGAGCTCAAGACCCTGCCGCGTCGGGAATTGAACCCTGGTCCCAGGTCTGACCTCTGCTTCAGGGTCTGCCTGCTCTAACCAGTGAGCCACACTTCTCCACATTAATATCGTATCCGCTCAACCAGGTTTTCTTAAAGTAGGAGTAAAATATATTTTTAGCAAAGGATTTAAATTTGACAGAATTACAACATTTGTTCTTTAACATACATAGGCATAAAAAAATCAATCAATTTAGTTGAAAAAAGGTTCAGCCATAAATACACCATTAGAATTCTACAACAACCTATAAAAACATATAAAATGTAATGAAATCATGAATCTTTCAGTCATGTTAGTAATGAGTGATCTTACCGACCCCCGCTCTGGTGCCGGCCTAGTGATGATCAACTGGCCTGTGATATGAAGCAGGAGTCCCAAAGCCTCCTTCTTACACCTATTGAGCAGCAAATATTGGTGCAAACAGCAACACAGACTGCGTATGTCTATAGTTGTTGTCAAAAACTAAAGCAGGCCTGCTTTGTCTAAAGTGGCATTTACACAGCAATGCCTGCTACCAAGAAGGAAGGCACACAATCAATTGCTCATATCATATCAGCTTCATTGACAATATACTGCTTGATATTAGACTCTATGGGCTAGTACAATGATATTGGTAATTATAAACACAATCGCGATGAAAAGGGTTAGCCTCTTGCGCATGCATGGAATTTGCCTGGACAGCTGGAAAATGTGCGCCGCATGGAAGCGGTTAGGTTGATGTCCAAAGGAGAGGAAAACATATACAACACAATGTTTGGTATTTACAATTGTTCTTTATATATATTATAAAAAATAAAAAATAAACAATTTCATTTTATAATATATATAGATAACGATTGTGATTACCAATCATTGTGTTGTATATGTTTTCCTCTTTTTTGGACATCAACCTAACCCTTTTTATTGCAATTGTGTTTTTAATTACCAATATTATTGTCCTAGCCCACAGGAACCACTATTTTTGTTTATACACTAATTACCCTGGTTCCAAGTGAGTAGGGTTTCCCTTGTCTCTTTCTCTTAATATTAGACTCTGGCATAAAATTGTTGATATTTGTGTTGTCTCCCAACAGGATAGCGGCCAGAATGCACTAGATTTGACACAAAGCTCATTGGGGATCACCCTGGTGAGTACTCGTACCGAACCCTTTGATAGGTTACTTAGCCTCTCGAATAACTGGCGTAGATGGAAATGGAGCTCTGTTGCGGGCTTTCCTGCAGTGATCAAGGAGGTTTACGGCATAGTGGCTGCAGGGTTTCAATCAATCAATCAACGCATTTATATAGCGGACTACTCACCCAGAGGGTCTCAAGGCGCTAGGGGAGGGGGGTCCGCTACTGCTCGAACAGCCAGGTCTTGAGTTGCTTCCTGAAGGCGAGGTGGTCCTGGGTCAGGCGGAGGTGGGTCGGGATGGAGTTCCATGTCTTGGCGGCGAGGTAGGAGAAGGACCGTCCCCCTGTGGTCGCTCTTCGGATTCGGGGGACGGCGGCGAGGGCGTGGCCGGTCGATCGAAGCTGGCGTTTGGGAGCGTAGAAGTTGAGGCGGCTGTTGAGGTATCCTGGGCCTTGGTTGTGTAGGGCTTTGTGTGCATGGGTGAGGGGTCGGAAGGTGATTCTCTTGTTGACCGGGAGCCAGTGCAGGTCTCTCAGGTGTCCGGAGATGTGGCTGCGACGGGGGATGTCCAGGATGAGTCGTGCTGAGGCGTTCTGGATCCGCTGGAGTCTCTTCTGGAGTATGGCGGTGGTTCCGGCGTAGAGGGAGTTGCCGTAGTCCAGACGGCTGGTGACGAGGGCCTGGGTGACCGTCTTCCTGGTCTTGGTGGGGATCCACCGGAAGATCTTACGTAGCATGCGCAGGATGTTGAAGCACGACGAGGAGACTGTGTTGACTTGTCTGGTCATGGAGAGGGAGGAGTCCAGGATGAAGCCCAGGTTGCGTGCATGGTCTGTTGGTTTGGGTGCGCTGCCTAGGGCGGGGGGCCACCAGGAGTCATCCCAGGCGGAGGGTGAGGATCCCAGGATGAGGACTTCCGCCTTGTCCGAGTTCAGTTTCAGGCGGCTGTTCTTCATCCATTCGGCTACCTCTTTCATCCCTTCGTGTAGGTTGGCTCTGGCGGTGGCGGGGTCGTTGGTGAGGGAGAGGATCAGCTGGGTGTCGTCGGCGTAGGAGATGATGTTGAGGTTGAGGATGTTTGTTGTGAGTCCCAGGGGGAGCTCACGGACGCTATCCCTGTTAATCAGGGAGTCCAACAGGGGTGTGTCCTTGCCCCAACCTAATCTTTTTTTTATATCAATGGCTTGGTGGCATTTTTAGAGAATTACGAGAATGAGGCACTAAATCTTCTTGATAATAGGATCCCAGCCGTTCTGTTTACAGACAATACCCTCCTGATCTCCAAATCTCCAATGCAGCTTCAGAAGCTTCTGGGTCAGTTTAGGTGCTCCTACAAATAGAGGGGCTTAGAGGTCAACAACGTCAAGACCAAGTATATGGTTTTTAATCCTTGTTCATCATCCAGGCCCAATTCTGAACTCTATGGAGTATGTTTGGAGTGAGACCCAATCTTTGATTACCGAGTGGGTTACACTCATTTAACATTTTGTTTTGGTTCCACATTTTGTAAAGTTCAGGCTAAAGCTTGAGTAGTATTCCGGGGGGTACTCAACTTTGCCCCATTTCTCCAGCTATTCAGGTGTACAACACGCAAGCTGCGGGAGATGCAATTTATGGTGCAGATCTTTGGGGGCCACAAGGGACGTAGCTTTTTGGAGAAAGCAGAAAATTGCTTTATGCGTTCTTTGACCAATCTCCTTGTTAGTACCCAGCTTATACCCCTTTGTTTAGATCTGACACTAAAAGTGAATAGTGCAGAAACAGGTCTGAGACCACTCTTGTATTGGCACAGACTTTGAGCGACCCCATAGATTCTCCCATAGCGGCAGGGATTAGAGGAAATTCTTAGTACACTGTGCTTCCAAAACACCATGGGTTAGATACATTAGGCAATCCTTTACCCAGGAAGGATGTGTGAACCTTTGGTCTATTCTCTTGGATCTTAGTGGGGTATGTAAGCCTGTTTTAAAGGGTCTGTTTTGGCAATGTATGTTATCCTTATTCATTGGGCAACCAGGAGAAGACTCCTTAGCTTCTGCGTTCCTTGATTTTAATGTAGATTTTAATTTAGAACCCTTTCTTGATGAAGTCAAGCCCCTCCTTAGCTAAGACACTTTGAGCCAGATGTACGACCACGACTGGGTGGTTTGAGACCGCTAAAAAGGGTTGTAGTATATACAACCCCATATTTTGCAAGCCGTACCCTATTACCAATTCGCAAAATAGGGTTTGCAAGTCTCAATTAGGAAGGAGCGTGCCACAGGCGTCTCTTCCTAATAGTGAGTCACAATGGTATGTACAATTAGTTTGCAACCACAAATGAGGCTGCATAACAATTGCAGTTACCACCTACTTCATGTAGGTGGTAAGCCAGTCGCAAACAGGAAGGGGTCCCCAGGGGACCCCTTCCCCTCTGTGAAAGTATGCAAAAATACTTTTTTAAGAGCATTCAATCGTCCCATGGACAACTGCCTACCCTTAAAAAACGAAAATAAAACTTTTCATTTTTTTTCTTTTAAACATTTCCGCTTTCCAGTATGGAAAACGGTCTGCATTTGAAAAAAATTGTTTTTTATTTAAAAAGCAATCACAGACATGGTGGTCTGCTGTCTCCAGTAGGCCACCCTGTGATTGAAGCTCATTCCCATTGGGTCGCAAATTGTGCCCTGCCTCATAAAAATTGAATGTATATCTGACCATTTATTTGAAAGATCATTTCGGAACTTGACAACTATGTTCTTTTCCTTCTAAATGACAGCATGTAACATGGGATCATTGAGACTATCGAGCATGACTTGTTTTGTTTCCCAGTTTATATGGGATATCGTAAAAAATTGATTATTCCAATTTGTCGGTTATTAAGCACACAAGAATTTAGAGCAGTGCTCAGGATTTTGAGAAGAGACACAAAGCAATCTATAGTGTTCTCAATCTCACAATGTTTGTTATGCATGTGGAGACTAAGGCTTAAAAAACTTACAGTCTAGATATCCTGCTTCTGCTGTCTGTCTGATCTTGCATTACTCCCTGTTATCTAACTTTGCTGCTGTATATTAGCACTCTGTATTGTTGTAATGACTGTATCAGGTTTTTATTTAATCATGTATTGTATTATATCGATTTTATGTACCCTACATTTTCATGATTTGTATGTACTTTTATAGCTTGTTGCTGAAAAAAGATTAATGATGATGACAATGTAAAGGAACAGTGGGCAGGGGATCAGAGCAATCTTAGAAAATGAGAGTTTTTGAGTATCCCCAAATATCTGCCCTGTATGTGGCCATCACTACACACTTAGCCTGGTAAATTGTGCCCACTTGTGTCAGTGGTTTCAGTCCCAGTTTTGTTGATAAGGTAAATAAAACATAAATGTCTTTCCCAAATTGATTCTGGATTCTCTTTCCATGTACCACCAGATTCAAATTGTACACCCAAGTATTAGGAGTCTGCTTCAGCTAGGTGTCCTCCAGACTGAGCAGGCAAGAAAAGGGGCAATGGGACCCAAATGTCATAATGTATGTTTTATCCATATTTACCCTGAGGTCCAAGTCACCCATAAAGTCAGCATAGGTGTTCAGAAGTAAATGTTCAGTGACACTTAAGGCACTCTATCTAGAGTCCATGAACTTCTACATTTCCATTCAAAGCATTGTTTTACAGTAAATATAGAGGCCGGCTTGCAGCATGAGTGAGCTGGTCCCTGGCCCAGGGCGGCCGTACTCCGAGGGGCGCCTGGAGCATTAAGGTTGTGCCAACAGCATCGCCCTTCTCATCGTGCTCCAGTCTTGTCCGTGTACCTGCCTGTTCCTTTCTGTCTGATTTGCCAGTTTCAATGGGTTTTAGGCCTTCATTCTCATATGGGGGCGATGTTGTTAACACCCCTTTAGCCCCATTACTTGCCCTCCCTCCACCCTCTGACCCCTGCTGGCAGATATCAACAAATCCTTCATCTGCGGGAGGCTGCTCAGCTATAGGTCTAGGAAAGTTTGTGTTCAGGGTTCAGTCGCTGCTCATGCAGGTACTGACCAGTGGACACACAAGTGACCCTCGCTGCCTCGTTTAATTTACCACCATCAGCAAGGGTGCCAGGGGCCATATTATCAAGAACGACAATAACATTATCAGCACTTTAGCGGCAGGAAACTGTCCTGTCTCCCTCTAGGTCACAAGAGGGAGACAGGACACGCACCCTCACCTCCCCCTGATGTAAACTCCCTCCCAGGCGCTGAAGCAGCAAAGAAAGGTCGCTTGGAGGTCACACTCACCACAGTCCGGCCAGCAGAAGGATTAGGAGGCCTCTTCCTGAAGGCGACAGCCTGCACACGTCCATAGCGGCGGCGTGTCGTGTTGTCTGTGTGCTTCTTTCACCCCTGGGCGCGCGCTTCCTCCTTCCTCTGTGTGTGAGGTCACCGGCCCGTGCGTTCACAGACGTGTGCGTGTAGGTACCATGTCCATCAGCCTGTGTGCGCGTGTGCTCTCTAGCTTCTTTCTGTGCTGTGTCTTTTGTGTTTAGTCAGTCTGTGTTTGCGTGTTCTCCCACTTCCTCGTGCCACATTGACAGTCGGTCCTCCAGGCCACGTGACTCTTCCTTTCTTCAGGTTGTTTTCTGTAAGTCTCCGTGTCTCTCGGTGTTTTGTTCGCATCGCCCTGTCTTATTGTTCATTCCAGTAATCGTTTTGCGCCCCTCCTGTGTTCACCTCGGTTGCACGCCTTCATTCCTTTCTGCTGTGTGTGGTGCGTGCGTGCTCTGTAAACGTCCCCTGCCAGCGTCAAGGCGCTGAAGGGCTGGGTGCGATCCGTGCAGCTCGAGGCGACGTGACGGCGGTTCCTGCAGAGTGACATTCCGCTCACACGTGATGGAAATACCCCCGGCCTCATCTGGGGCGCACCTAAAAAACACACTTCCTGGAGGGTCAGTTATGTCGCCACAAGTATTTCTGCAGGTTGTTCCTAGAGACAAGAATCCCAGTCACAATGGCCACGTGACCACCTGCTCCTCATTTTCACCAAGCGAAATAGTACGTTGCTTTGAGCAAGAGACCCCTGAAACTAATCCCTCGATAAGTGAATTTTGTATGCTGCTTACCCAAAGCGGTACTCCTTTTAACACGAGTGACTACTGCCTCTGTGCTCCGGTCAGTGATACATAGTCAAATCAAATCAAATCAAACAAGCTTTGTTCGATTTCACGTATCAAAATCATAAAAGCACAGATATAAAAGAAGCACATTTTACAGCTTAAACCATCGAAAAAAAGCCAGTTCAAAATATAGTTAGTGTCGGACAGATCACAGTTAAGTATTTAGATTCATTGGATTTGTAGTATAAAATAATCCCTTTTGAACTACGACCACAGACCATGCGCGCAACCTTGGCTTCGTCCTAGACTCCTCTCTCTCGATGTCCGGACAAGTTAACTCAGTCTCATCCTCCTGCTTCAACGTACTTCATATTCTCAAAAAGATCTTCCGTTGGATCCTCCTCGAAACAAGAAAGACTGTCACCCACGCACAGGTCACGAGCCGACTGGATTATGGTAACACACTATACGCCGGAATCACAGCAAAACTTCAGAAGAAACTCCAACGCATCCAAAACGCATCAGCAAGACTCATACTGGACATCCCTCACCAAGATCACATCACCGGACACCTAAAAGACCTCCACTGGCTTCCTGTCAACAAGAGAATTACATTCCGTCTCTCACCCACACACACAAAGCCCTCTACAAACTAGGACCCGAATGCCTCAACACTCGACTGTCCTTCTACACACCCACCCGCCAACTTAGGTCGTCCAATCAAGCCCTCGCCGTAGTCCCGCGCATCCGAAAATCCACCATGGGTGGCAGGTCCTTCTCCTTCCTTGCAGCCAAGACCTGGAACTCACTCCCTACTCACCTCCGCCTTACACAAAACCACATCTCCTTCAGAAAAGAACTCAAAACCTGGCTATTCGACAAAAACTGAACCCCCCCTTCCCCAAGCGCCTTGAGACCCTCTGGGTGAGTAGTGCGCTATACAAATCCCTGAACTTGAACTTGAACTTAGCCTAAAGCGAGTCAGCAGCATACAGGCATAGGGGCTTGACACAGAGATAAGATACTTTTGTAGCCCCTCATGAGAGGTAATTTGCTGATATCTAAGAACAGTGTGTTTCCCTTTCTCAGAATTCCACCTCGCACCGACTAAATGGTCAAGGACCATTTTTGTCAGCGAACCTCTCGAAACCATCTCCAAACTAGTTGGGTTAACAAAAAATTCTGGATGTCCTATCTCATTAAACATAGATCTAACATAGGACAACCATTTAATATTGGCTAGTCCGTCAAGAGAAAGGCAATCCTTTATTAGATCTCTATTCAGAGAGGTCTCATCTGTGACCCAAACCTTGTGCCAAAGAAATATGGGGCAAATCCTTATAGTCTCTGAAATATGGGGGAGACCTGCTTCTATGTGTGTCATGTATGTAGAAGAAGTTTTGGGGATACATAATCAGGAATTATATCTTTTTTTTTTACCAGTGCTGCAGGGGGGTGACAGCATCCAAGCCCTCCCTGTGTAAATCCGTGTGATGTGCTAAATTCGGGGATCCGTCATGATCTGTGATGTGCAGTAGTGCGTCTGGGTGCAGTAATGGTGCGTCACATCCGATACTCAGTGTTGCTGAAAGTCAATCAGCCTACAACACTGTTCCAAAGAGACAAAGGTAACAGCAGCAGACGACGTAAACGGGATCAGGTATGAGTGACCCAAAATGATCACAAAACCTTTAACAAGCATTTGCAAAGCAATGGGTCTCGCAATTGCGAGAGTTTGAGGTATTGGCATTGTAAATGACAATCCCTTTGATTTATGTGTTTTCAAAACCTGCAAATGGTGCGTGCACTGTGTACTTATAGTCCCTGCTTCCGAAAAGCAAGGTTGACAGTAACTCCGCCTCTTTTACTGCCAGCCTTGCTTCTCATAAGCAATGATTATAAGTAAAACGTGGGTGTTTACCACCGCTTACAGGTTTTCAAAACACATAAATAAAACGCATTGTCATTTACAGTGCCAATAGCTCAAACTCTCGTAAATGTGAGATCTACTACATTGCAAATGCTTATTTTACTTTGCTTTCCTCTCGATTTTTACATTTTGCTTTTCTCCTGTCACCTTGTACCTACTTAACTTGGTGCTTGCCCACACTTCTGGTTTCGCCTTCACTGCTTTGAAATTTCCCTATGCAGTGCACGTTTCTGTCGGGACTTACATCCCAGGTTGATCTGGAATATTGAGAATCATTGCTTGACATTTTGCACTTTGCCCATTTTTACGTAAATAGTAAGTGTTGCACCAGCCAAGGCATATGCATTGCTCTTGAACCTGGACAGAAAGTATTGTAAAGTGCCAAAGTAAGATGTTAAAAGCAATAGGACTTCCTGCCGTTCCAACTGATCTAGTTAAGCCTCACCCCAAGATACTCCTCAGAGGTTAGATATGTTAAGGGTATATTCCAAGAAGTACAGTGGGCCCGATTCACAGAATGAATTTAAGACTCAATCCTAAACTTACTACTATTTTGGTATTCACAGAATGCACTTACTACTTTTGGCATTCACAGAATGAACTTACTACTTTTGGTATTCACAGAAGTTAGGATTTTGTGTTAAGTCTGTCTTAAGTTTGTCTTAGGATAAAATTAAGACAAAATACTAACTTCTGTGAATACCAAAAGTAGTAAATTCATTCTGTGAATGCCAAAAGTAGTAAGTTTAGGATTGAGTCTTAAGTTCATTCTGTGAATCGGGCCCATAGGGGCTCATTCCCAGAACTAATTTAAGGCAAAATCCTAAACTTACTACTTTTGGCATTCACAGAAGTTAGGATTTTGTCTTAAAACGGATTTAAGACAGATTTAAGACAGACTTAAGACAGAATCCTAACTTAAGTCTGTCTTAAGACAAAATCCTAACTTCTGTGAAAACCAAAAGTAGTAAGTTGAGGATTTTGTCTTAAGTTAGTTCTGTGAATCGGGCCCATTGTCTTTATTCTCCTGGCATTTAATCTCGCTTTTAATCTCTCAGCTCTCAGGCAGCAGCTCAACTAATTGCCGAACTGCTGGTCTTACATTTTTTGCAAACAACAGGGTGTGAAGGGTGTTGAAAAGAAAAGACTTGCAATTTACTGATTCATTTTTCACCTGCTGAGGGGGCGCTAAAGAGCCCAAAGCAAAATGGCCGCACATTAGTGCAGCTCTGCTGGTCAGGGCCAAAAATCCTACATATATTCTGCTTCTCTCTATGACATCCTGTGGTGAATTGCAGCGTCTCTGATTCCCCTAACTGTAGACAACAGACAGATGTCCCTGCGGTGAATATTGGTGAGCCCTGCGCGTTCTAATCCATCTGCAAGTACAAGCTTGGGTTACCTGGAGAAAATGGCAACTGGGGCCCTGTGATAGGTGTATTTGCTCGCCGGGGCTTGCTGCTGAGCTCCAGAAACCACTTGTGCAGCGGAGGCTGCGGCGGAGTGTGCGACAAGATCGCTGCGGAACTGCGACTCACTGTGAGGTACAGCCAGTGAAAAATCCCCACATCGGATCATCACTGGCGAAGTGAGCGAGCCCGGGATGACCCGCGCTGCCCAAGTGAGTGCGTCCTAGCTCCGGCGCTGTGAGCTTCAGGGCCGCCGGTGAGTACAGCGCGCTCGCCGAGCCCCTACACTCTGACTGCCTAAACAGCCACTGTGGGTGAGTGCCGGCTTACCGGCAATACTGTTTCGCACCTTCACACGCTGCAGCAAAGAGCGTGCATTCACTGAGGATCCCTACACAGGAGAGCAACACTCCCGGTGCCCGCCATTTTGCAATCCTTACAACTGGAAATGGCGGAGGCTGTGACCGGGTGAATGCGGCTAATATAAACACTCATTTCTTGCTCCCACAGCTAACCAACACATATTTGCCTGCTACTTAATGTACTTGCAGTAAGTGCTAAGATCCGCTTTGATTTGACTGCACACAGGGACATACCAGTGGTCATTATTGCTCTTCATGTTGTTCTCTCATGCGTGCCATTACACAGCGCTTTGACTGACGCTTCTGGTCGCTTCCCCCCGAGGCAGTGTGGACCAGGAAGTTACCTCGCGACATGGAAGAGGGCTCCTACCCTTTGAGTACAACCTGAGGGTGCAGATCTTAGAGCCCCTGAATCATAGTGACTGCGGTCTTATTGCACGCTGCCGGCTCGTGATCGCCGAGCGGACCACAGTGGGGTGCCCGGGCCTATATGGTGGAGTTGTGCTCATAATAAAAAGGTGCATCCTGCAAACTCATTATCAAGATGGGAAAACCAGACAAACAAGTACAGCCAAAGCTGTCCTTTGAATTGAAGCGCCTCAAAAAAACAACGCCACAAGCAACATCAGACACAGAGACAGATATGGAGGCTAGTGGCGCCAGTAAACTTGAGCGAATGCTGTTGGCCATGCAACAGAGTTTACAAAACATGGATGGTAAAATTGACACGCTCAACCTCCACATGGACAACATGGTGTCCAAAATTGACAAGCATTGGGGGGGCTTAGCAGAGGCGCAACAGCGTATCTCCAACGCCGAAGATAAAGTGGCTAGCACTGCTAGATCCTGCGCGCAGATGGAGAAGTTAATATCAGTGATTAATGCGAAGAACGAGGACTTGGAAGCCAGGTCCAGACGTAATAATGTGCACATTATTGGGGTCCCGGAGTCCACAAATGTAGGGAAATGGAACTGTATATTGAAGACATGCTCAAAATTTTGTTTGTCGCAGAGAATTTTTCCACCATGTTGATTGTTGAGCGGGCGCATAGATCCTTGGCGCCACTGATAGAGTGCGGGCCACCTGATCAATTACTAAACTCACCTGGGCCCATAAACATACACACTTTGACCAGGTAACCCTGCTCAAATCAGGATTTTATTTTACTTTAGGACTTAAACCTATACACATTGACTTTCCAATCCTTGTCACCTGTATTAAGTCCTAAGGGATCAAAGGGAGTTAGCATAATAGGTAGAAAATATCATTTATAT
This sequence comes from Lissotriton vulgaris, assembly GCF_964263255.1. Taxonomy (NCBI): domain Eukaryota; kingdom Metazoa; phylum Chordata; class Amphibia; order Caudata; family Salamandridae; genus Lissotriton; species Lissotriton vulgaris. The sequence continues at coordinate 217,008,023 of NC_141685.1, read as the reverse complement.
TAATAAATTAACCACAGACTCAGGAAAGGTTTCAACACTTCATGTATGTAAATTCTCAAATGTCACAGTCCATACATATGAAATCGTAGACTTTTCGATTAGGAAGATTATGATTAAAACAATGATATGTAGAAATGTTGCGAGACTTCTTTTAGGCATTAAAACAGAGGAAGGGGAGAGAAAGGGAAACATACGATAACATACCCACACAGAATTATATTTACCTAGAATGGTGTGAAGACCAACCCTGGCCACGGCTGGGACAAAGAAACAGGACTTCCTGATAGTTCAGGTGTTCACAGGATAGAACAGGTTCAAATCAGGACAGGTGAAGACCAAATCAGGAAGGATGCAGGTCAGGACAGGAACGCTCAGCTAAAGTGCAAAGCCAATATCACACCCCTCTCTGCGGCTAACAGTCGGACTCCGATTGGGTTATCGATTCTTCTCCCTCAGAACCCCGATTGGATTATCGATCTCCTCACTAACCCCGATTGGATTATCGATTCTTCTGACAGAGTGATCCGCCAGCACCTCTGCTCACGAATCTTCTGACAGAGTGCTCCACCAGCACCTCTGCTCTCGATCCCCTATTGAGTGCGTTGGGTCAGTGACAGGTCAGCTATTCGGACAAGTCGGACAATCTAACTAGCTAATCCTACCTTATTTACACCATTTTCCAGGGCAGTGTACCACACCCCAATGTTGCAAATGTGTGTATTCCCTCAATTTGATTGGTCAAAAGACGAGGAGAGGTCATCACACCATACCAGTATGAGATCATTTCATTCAAAAACTTAATTTAGATTCCCGCCCATAATTTATTTTCCCATGATTTTATTCCACCCAGCATTACTGTAGCAAAAGATGTACAATGTAATAACATTTTATATTGTTCTCTTCCTCTGGAGAGTTCACGAGGTGAGTGTCCCATGGCCATCGCAGGCATGATTGTCACTGGCACAGATTCAATGCCATTGCTTGAAGATTCTTCAAAATCCCAGCTCATGCACAGTGTAGGTTTTCTAAATGGAGTTTTGGACAGATCCCAGGCCCAAACACGAATTAGTGATAAAGTTAAAGAGAAACAGTTTTAGAACAATGAATAAATGAATGCTCTGTATACCACTTATCTCTACACTATTCCCATTACTTTATTTTAACGACTGAGTTAACTATTAAGCAGAACGAACATTGTTTAATTAGAGCAGCAGCAGATGCATTAATATGTGAGATGTGATGCAGCCATCTTAATTCTACTGCGCAGCTGCAAAGTTTTCCCACCAAGCAGAGAAGACGTCATGTCACGTGAGTGTGACAGATGCTTGCGCAATGAAATTCCTGCGTTGCAGCAGCCATTTTAGTGCATTTTACCGTTAGTAATAGCAAATTGTCAAGCTTCCCCTAGATGCTAGAAAAGTTGTCGTGTGGTGCATTATTAGTAATACAAAACATTTTGATTAATACATTATAGATTATTTCGAGAGGGTTGAGTCCAAGCAAGTCTCTTTACGTATGAAACCTCGCCTCATCACCACGACCAGTTCCGGGGGCAACCCCCCGCCCAATAATCACCAGACTGCTTAATTATCGTGATGCAGCACTTCGGCTTGCGAGGGAGAAGGGCACTACCAAATACCAAGGCACGGAAGTCCAGCTGTTCCCAGACTTCACGACAGCGGTGCAGGAGGCAAGACGTGATTTTCAACCGGTTAAAAAAATGACTTCAAGCACTGGAGATACAGTACGCCATGCTCTACTTAGCGCGGCTTCGGATTCACCATGGTGGCAAGCCCAGATTGTTCACGACTTCAAAGGACGCTATGCAATTCATCAAACAACTTGAGCGCAGAGAAACAGCAAGAGCGGATGGAGAAGATGCGGATAACGAAGACTGATGGACTGGGCGACTGTCTTGGCTGAACTAGTATTGTAGTGGGGAGGGGCGCCATTTTGTCACCCCCGTTTGTGGTCTATGCGATGTTTTGGTAACTCACTGGCTCAAGAACGAGGTTGGGATGTAATACTGTTATCCATTTTTGTCTGCGTTAGGCACCATGATAAATTATGCACTGTGGAGGGTGGCCCCAGCCATCAATGGCTGTCATAATTTGACTTACTCATACAGCCATATAACACGTAGCATTGAATTGATAGATGTCATGCAGTGATCGGTTGTATATTTTCCCAATACTGTTGCATAAGTGATGGGGTGGGTGACACAACCTACAGTGTTCTGCCTGGGGACCTCGGAGTCAACCCGGTAGAGGTCCCATGATGCTAGGACGTATTGCAGAGAGAGCTTTGAGTGTGCCCTGACCCCCCTTATTACATCAAGGGGGTCATTGGGAGACTAATTTCCTCCATGAGGGTGTCCCCACACGGTTGCTAACTGAAAATATCCCCAATGAGCGGATTAGCCGCTTGCTGTGGGCTGGGTGGGTGGGTTTCGTTTTGTTGTTCAGTTATGTGGGTTTCCTCAGTGTGATTGGGATGCTGGGGTGGGTGGGGGGCTTCGTTGGGCCAATGTTCAGAGATCCACTCTTTACCAACAGAATACAAGTCTGGTGGGTGGTTGGTGTGTGCAGGTCACATGCTATATATGCTGGGTATATTGTTGTAAAAAGTGCAAATGTCACAAGCAGAGGGTAGGCTGAACTGGAGAACATGGAATGTTAGAGAGCTCAATAATCCAAAGAAAACTAGGCAAGTGTTGGCATACCTCAACCGCTATAACATACAGGTGGCATTATTACAGGAAACACATATCACAAAGACAGCAGCGTCCTCTAAAGCCACCAAATGGGCAGGTGTTCGATTCGCCTCCTCCAACTCCTCTTATGTGCGTGGAGTTATGGTCTTAATAATAAAGAATGTCCCCTTCATTAGCACGTATGAGGAAATTGATGACAATGGCCGCTATATACTCATTCAAGGCAAGCTGTGTGGCAAATTAGCTACAATAGTAAATGTGTACGGACCAACTATAGATAACCCTGACTTCTATGCAGAGTTATGGAACAAAATATATCAGTAACCACCTACAGCACTTGCATGTGGGGGGAACTTTATTGTGATATTAGATCCTACACTAGACCACCGCACCACCTCAGACCTGGTCATCAAGAAAGCCATGCAAGCAATTCACACTGGTATGACGTTTGGAGGTTGAGGCACCCTGGGGCGCAAGAGGGTACATGCCATTCATATGCTCACAATTTGTGGTCCCGTATTGATTACTGGCTGAGTACTGTAGATGTTAGCAAATGGATCACCGGGGCTGTACACCTTCCTCGTACCTTATCCGATCACTCCCCAGTACAACTCACTATAATGATACCCACTTACACACCACCCCAATTTCAGTGGCGACTACAACCCTCGGAACTATTAGATCAAGTATTCAGAGAGGGAGTGTGTGACGCTATAGACAATTACTTCACTGAGAATGTGGGATCAGTGCAGGGCCTCAGCACCCTATGGGAGGCCTTTAAGGTAACTATACGGGGTGTGTGAATAGGCCTACAAGCTGGGGTGCTCAAATTGCTTCCTGACTCAATGACACGGCTGGAAAGGGAATTGGGACAACTATAACGGCAGTATAAAGAGATGACTGACACGGCCCTTTCCGCTTCTATACCTTCTAAAGTTACTGAATACAATGAGTTAGCAGAGCAGGAGGTGAATCATATGTCCGTAGGTGAAGCATATGTCCAGGCGCTGGCAAGCCCGATACTATGGGGAAGGTGATCGACCTGGTCGTGCATTAGTAAGCAGTAAGAGTCGTGGACAAAACGTTGCTTGATTCAATCAATTACAAAGGGAGTGCGCACTCATTGTGATACACCGGGGATACTTGGTACATTTACACAACACTACGGAGATATGTATGATGCTAGGCACACTGCTAATGATGAAGATATTGCTCAGTACCTAGATGACGTTGCCCTGGTGTGGTTGTCTAGGGGACAACAGGATTTGCTAATGCATCCATTGACAGCGGGTGAGATTAGGGATGCTATTGCAGAACTGCCAAATGGTAAAGGTACGGGCACGGAGGGGCTTCCGGCAGAGTTCTATAAGGAGTATATGTATATCTTGGTGCCACATCTACAGGCCATGTTTGATGAGGCATATGAACAGCAGAGACTCCCAGATACGCTGTGCAAGGCTCTCATTATAACACTTTTGAAGCCAGGAAAAGCTGCAGACAAGCGTGACTCCAATAGACCCCTATTGCTGATGAATACGGATGTCAAAGTCCTTGCGAAAGTACTGGCGACCAGACTGAGCCTGCTAATATCGGTGATGGTCTTACCTGACCAGTCAGGGTTTATTCTGGCCCGCTCTACTGCCCACAACCTTAGAACCCTATTCGCAGTGTTGCACCTCCTAAAACCTGAAATGTCAGCAGCTGCTGTCCTGCTAGATGCCGCAAAGGCATTTGATTCCATCGCGTGGACCTACATGTTTGCAGTGCTGCATCGTATGGGGGTTCCCTACTTTTATACTAATTGGTTTAAGCTGCTGTACACTAGCTTAGTGGCCCGAATACGGGTTAATAGCTAGACCTCGGGCACGATACCGATTAGTCGCGGCACAAGACAAGGGTGCCCACTGTCGCCTTTACTTTTTGCGCTAGTTATGGAACCCCTGGCCTGTATTCTACGGTAGAGTCATGCCAATGCAGCACTGCGTTTTTTACAGCGACCGTTAGCAGTGTCCATGTATGCAAATGACATGGTCCTATACGTACGTGAACCGGCAGCGCACCTAGACAGATTGATTTGTGAATATGTAAGATTTTAATGGTATTCCGGCCTTGCCATAAAATTGGAACTAATTGATTGTATTACTCTTCACGGACAGTACTACTCCATTTGAGTTGGAATGTCCTCTAGCATGGACGACTGAGCCAGTCAAGTACCTGGGTATCTGGGCTCATAGAGAATCTCAAGTCGTTTTCAGCTCCAATTATGGTACTGCAATTTTGTGGCTGGAAGATCAAGTAACTAGGTGGATTAAGCTGCCACTCACTTTTGCGGGCAGAGTAGCGCTCATCAAAATGGTGGTGCTGCCAAGGTTTTTATATCTTTTTGTGAACATACCTATACTCCTCACACAACATTTTTTTTCTACACTACGGTCGCTGCTGATTACGTTGGCATGTGGGGGCAAAAATCAAGAGTAAATTGGGAGACGCTCACAAGACAGTATGAAATGGGAGGTTTTGCTGTACCTGATATGCAGCTATACTATCTCGGTGCTCAGGCGCACTATGCATATTATTGGCAAAAGGCTCCGCTGTATACACCACACGTTGCAGTAGCGGCGGGCGCTACCCATCCAATACCCCTCAAGGCAAAATAGTGAATAACGCTACAGTTCTTGAAAAGGACCAAATAGACACAGTGAAGTGTATATATCAGGCATGGCAAGAACTGGGACGTTGGGCTAAGAAACTATCACTATATGCACCGGTGATGCCTCTAGTCCATCATATGGATATATCGGTGACTGGCAAGATACGATCACTTAAAATAATGCAGGTTGCTGGGGTGCACACTTTGGGTCATGTATATCCAAATGGGCAGTTTCTGCAACTCAGTGACTTTGTGGGGGATAGGGAGAATGCCGTTATGTTGACCTTTATTTACAGCAGATTGCGGGCAGCATTAAAGACGCTGTACTCCAGTTTCCCGGCGGAGCCACCAACGCTAGCAGCTTTGCAATCTCTATACACCACACAAATCACTACAAAGTTGGTTTCACGCTTGTATACAGCCTCACAAAGTGATGAGGTGTCTGTTGCTGCAAACTCGCTAGCAAAATGGAATGCTATCCTAATACAACCACTGATGGAAGAGGAGTGGGAAATGAGCTATTGGTTAACGGGTCAATTTGCCTCAAATGGTAATCTTAAATATATTCATTATACATATGTCTATCAGGTATACTATACTCCAGTACAATTGTATACATTTAGTTTGCGAGACTCTCATTGCTGTAAAAGGTGTAGGGCGGATTTTCAACATCTAGCCTGGGCCTGTGCAAAAGTAGCAGACTTTTGGAGCGAGGTCACGAGTACGTTGTCAAATATGATGGGTGAGGCAGTCGAATGTACTATGAAAATTTGTTTGTTAGGACATGTACTGCATATTAAGGGGCCGATTATGATCGCGGACGGACTTGCGTCCGTCCGCGATCACTGAGGAGGAGGGGACGTCCGCATGGGCTGCGGAGTCCCCTCCTGTGCGATTAGGATGTGACCTCCACCCTGGCGGTCACATCCTCTATTTTTACCATTGCGGCGGGTGCGGCTTCAAGCTGCACCCGCGGCAATGTTAAAAATGCAGTCATTGCATTTGCATGCAGAAAGAGGCAGGCACCTCGCGGTGCCTGCCGCTTTCTGCATACAAATGCAGGGGGGTACCATAGGTACCCCCCATGTGCACCCCCACCCCCCCTTCACCTAGGGGGCCCGCAAAGGGCCCCCGCACTGAAGTTACACATGCTTTTCCACGGCGGAAAAGCCGCCGCGGAAAAGCATGTTTTACATCCCATCCTAATCTGCCTGACGGTGTCTGAGAGACACCATCACCAGATTAGATCTTTTCCGCCGCAGTTGTAAGCCAGCCGCGGCGGAAAAGCTGCGGACGGAAACCAGGACCCACCAGCCGTCCTAATGTGGCGGTGGGTCTTTGGTCAGTCCACAGCGGTTTTTCCGCATCCTCTGGGCCGGCGGTGGCTTCCGCTGGCCCCGGGGATGCGGAAGAAACGCAATCCTAATGAGCCCCTTAGACTGTGAATCGCAAACTTGTGGCGCTGGCGCTGCAGTTGGCGAAACACAGGGTCTCACTGCAACAAAGCACATGGACAATCGCTGCAAGTGTGTGGACTAGATTTGGAGAATCCGTGCTTCTCACATGGACAATTTATGTGGCCCGCTCACGCGTCGGAAACCCTAATTTCTTCGTGTACGCACCAGACGGAAAAACAAAAAATACCATGTATCCACAAGCACTCAAATAAATAAACAGAATTAAAACTACACTTAAATATGTTTTCCATATTAAAATTAATAAGTTTCAATAAAAATGACACAATGTAAATTGAATGTTATCATAACAAGTTTCCTTAAATTTCCTTTCTTCTGAGATCACAGCAACGCGCGACGGGTAAGCTAGTTTTTTATATGGAATACCTGCATCCTTAGAATGCGAAACCTTCTTGCACAAAGGCCAGAAACAACCATTCTTACTGCATGGGGAAATAGGGGACACTTCGTTTTTCCTGCTTTACAGAATGCTTTATTATCTGCAGCAAAACTCTGGGGCAATTTGAGCTCCGCACAACTGTCAATCTGCAAGATAGAGTTCTTGAAAAGATTTCAGGGATTTTATCTGGGGCCATTGGAATTCCCCAGTATCTATACCAAGGGCTCACAACCTCACCTTCAGTGTGAAATGTAGACTTTTATTGTACTGGATTAGAGTTTGGGGTACATGCATTATATGATGTCTTGAGCCACAACATTACTAGTGGTTATGGTTCAACCAGTTACACCAGGGATACATTGGAGCATATTGGCCTCAGACACCTTTAGGAATTACCCAACCTGATCACATCTAATACAGTCACAGAAGTAAAGTCAGCATATAAGATTTTGGTGCAGGAGAAGCAGCAGACATCCGTGCTAGTCAAAACCTTGCACCTCAAACTCAGGATAGGCATAATATTAATAAACTCATGTAATTCCACCTGGGAGGATTCATCCCTTCAAATAAACTCTTGTCTCAGCTGTGTAAACTGCACTGAAGGTGAGATACACTTGTTGTGTATATCTCTGGTAGAGAACCACTCATGTTTATTACTGTTTCTAAATCTGATAAGTCATTGTTATGACTCGCAAAAGTTTATACATTTAGAATTACAGATGAGTAATAGTGAGAATACAGGTGTAGTTTTCACCGAGGGGTTCTGCGTGACATCAAATAGACAACAAGATCTACAAAAACTGGTGGTTACCGCTCTCGAAGCTAGATTATTGCAATGCACTTTATGTCAACCGGCTCCAGAAACTTCTAAACAGGTAGCAAGTCCTGCAAAACTCTGCTGTATGCTTGGCACTAAGAATCCCCATATATCATTTTGGCTTTCTTGCCCTATTTCAGCGTCACTAGCTGCAATACATAAACGGATGCAATTCAAATCGCTCTATATCTCCTTCAAAGCACTTAATGGTATCAGTTGTGAATGCCTGAAACAAAAATCTATTTGGTACCATCCATCCTGAACCTTACATTCCTCATCAGCATGTAATGTCATCGTTCACAAAATCAAAAAAGTTAAGTGGGGCGATAGAAAGGTGAAACTCCATGCCTTTCTCCCTCAAGGCTGTGACAAGCCTTTGTGCTTTCAGAAAAGGCCTGAAAACATAGCTTTTCAAACAGTAATCTCCTTTGGGATTGGTCCTCCGCTTTGCACAGTGGCTTTCCATTTTCCTCTACAGCAGGCAGCGCCTAGATGCCTCTGGGCAGTAATGTGCTATATATATAATCATTTCAATTCATACCAGAGGCGGTGCAGCCTTGATGTCCCCATGTACTAGCCTGCAAGGGAGGAGGGAGGTGTGACCTCCTTACTGCCCATGCTTTTTTCCTGACTCCTGGGAGTGCTCACACTACCTTTTAGGAGGTAAGAATCCTGTCTTTGTGGCAGCAGGCGCAGGAAAGCGCTGGCTTGCCTGCTAAAGCATAGTACAGGTGGAGCAGTCAGGTGGGTACCATCTAAGGTCTTCACCTGGTTGCTCAAGAATTGTGTCAGGGGTGAGAAGCCATGTTGTTTGATACCAAACATGACATATGTTGGTGGTACCATTATAAAGCTGGCACCATCAAATATGCCTGGGTGCCAGTCCATATTATTATGTGGGCCGCTAACACTTATAATGGTTTCCAATGTGGACATATAGGATTGCACTAATGTGTCCACATGCTTATTATTATTCACCCTGCCTCCTGGGTTCAGGAGGCCATCCTTAGGGGGGTTTGAAATATATTAAAAGCATTGTACTTGACTGTATCACACATGGTGAGGGCACAGCCGGGTTTGAGTAGTTTGCACTGCTTTAGCAGTCTGAAATGGCAGGCCTGCGATCAGTAGTTTGGATGGGTCACCCAGAGTGACACAAAAACATGCTGCAGCCCTGAGGACCTCTTTTACCACCAATGCCTTGGGGACCCCTTGGGGGGGGGGGGGGCGGGGGTAAAGTCTTTGCCAATTTGGTATTACCAAAGGGAATATAACAGTTTTGGGATAGAGCACAGGCACTGGTGTTTGGGCAGGAGAATCCAGGGCACTATCAGAGTCATAACCATCAGCAATTGTAAAAAAAAGTGGGGGTGACAGTACAAAAAAGAGCACTTTCCCACAGCAAGCAGGCTGCCTGTTAACCGTTGCGATGTCATTGCAGTCGGTTGTCACATTTAAGAAACTGAAATAAATGATAGAGGCTCTACATGAGAGTCATACATAAAACAACTTGTTACCCATTGATGCTTCATCATAGAGGCCTTACAGGCTAGGCTGACAGGGTACTAAGAGCCTGTCAGGGCAGTGATGCCTGTCTTATTATTAATTCCTTCTTGTTAAGCGCATGGCTACCCTGAGGCATCCCAGCGCTAATGCAACAACAAACAGTTTTAGGGTCTTACTGCACTTTCTGGAAAAGTGCAGTTTCTGGAAAAGTTAGTTGTTTCCTGAATGTCAGGTGGTGTGATATGGCCCTTAGCTGAAGAGGGAGAGAGTTCCCTAGAATGGATGCATTGTAGGAAACCATGCGTGCACCTGATCGTACTCTCTTGGGGCCAGATGTATGAAAGGGTTTTGCCCATTCTGTGTCTATGGGGAAATGTGTTGATACATATGGCCCTGTATGTCTTATTCACTGAAAGCAATAAACACAGCTGCAGGAGGGGGGCTGAAGGCAGGGAAGGTGGTGAGAGTAGGTCAGGGATGGACAGTAAAGTATTGTTTACTTTCCTTTCCTTTGGGACAGGGACTCGTAACAGAGGCCATGATATGCATGACTCCTATATTACTCCTCTGCCACTGAGAAGCAGTTGTAAGCAGGGAAGATGATTTCGGTGGCAATAGATAACATAACATTAGGATTGTGTAAAAGTTAATTACAGGGATGTTTTTTACCACAGGGTTGTGAGTGACATCATAGACAACTAGAGCTTCGCTCTCATCTCATTCTCTATTTAACGTCACTTAAAACCCCTCGGTGAAAAACATTCCCGCAATTCACTGTTACTCTCTGTATTACTATATTTTACTCTTTTGTCCAGAATATATTATGACACTGTCAAAATGGTTATGGTTTCCACTAATAGACTCCGGTATCTGGAATCTGATTTAGCCTTTCACAATTATTGAAAACATCTACATGAAGTTCCAGGGTGTTTGCCAAATCCCATTCTGGTTCACTTAATGGCTAATTAGATACAGGCTTAATGATCAAGAGTGATAACTTGGGGCCTGGTGAGAAAGTGATTTTGTGGCAGCAAAGTTAAACTTTTAGCCCTTGGGACCGCACAATTGCTTTATTTCGATGTACAAAATACAATTTGCGAATCAGTAACATCTAATTGAATCACAATTTTTTTTTTTTTTATCAATCTTTATTTCGGCCGATTTGACCATCAAAGATATACAATAAGAGCACATTACAACCATTATAAAATCATCAAGAGTAAACAACAAATACATATTTGTACAATGTAAAATCGTTCCATTCTAGAAATTAAGTACTACTAGAGTTAGCACGAATAAAAGACCATACATTTAAAATTTGTTAGACTTAAAATTAGGTGGGAGCCTGCGACTTTAGAATACGGGTGCGAGTATGCCAGACATTGGTAAGAAATTTTGCTAGTGCAAACACACTTGGACTCGAAACATCAGTTTTTAAAATTCTATACATCGGGAGATACTCCCTACAACCAAGGTTTCTAATAAGTGGGAGGAGCCAGTATTTCCTGGCTGCCTTGTAAATTGGGCAAAACAGGACCACATGTAAATCGCTTTCCTCAGCACCAGTGCATGCCGGGCACTGCTTGGTGGAGGGCGGTGTTGCCCAGGAGCTAGTATAGGATCACAGAGGCAGTGTGCCATATCTCCATTGGAGAAATAGCTTCCTGGCCAGCACGGGGGACATAGCGTCCAGGACCCTCTCCAGCCTGTATGAGTCCTTGCTTTGCGCAAATACAGATGTTAATGACCCCTCACCCTGACAGTCCAAGGCCATGGCTAGTTTCTGCTCATGGTAAACATTGGCCAAAGCTCTCCGTGGGATATTTAGTGAGGCATTAGCTGGATCGGACCAGAGGTCAGGGAACCCCAGTCTCACACAGGATTTTTGTATATATTTTATCCAGGGGATCTGTAAAGCTTTGGGATGGGTTAGAAACTCCCTCAGTTCTGCCCTATAAGTTGAAAGTTCTTCGCTACTCCATAGCCTTCGCCAGAAGACTATGGGTCTGAGACCTAGTTCGTCAGCTATTGGTCTCAGTCCCAGATCCATCCTCAGGGGAAGGAGCGGGGTGCTAGGCGGAAGTGCAACTATCTGTCTGATAAAGTTGTTCTCGGTTATAGACAGACTGCGGGAAGATGTGTGACCCCACAGTTCCGCCCCATACATAATAGCACCCCTGGCCTGTGCCTTGTAGATCTGGATGAGTGGCCCCAACGGGCGGTATGTGGAGCTTTTCATCATCCGAGCGATGCCCCCAGTTGTCTGTACTAATTTAAGATTGGCCCTAGTCTGATGTGATCCCCAGGACATGGTTTCGTTCAGAGTTACACCAAGATATTCAAAGGTGGAGACTCTCTCTAGCCGTGACGATCCCAATAAGGGATTCGGGCGCGATTTTTGGGTTGGGTTCAGGACCATGAACTTAGTTTTTGCAGCATTAATTTCTAAGCCCCTATCTGTGCAAAAGGCTACAAATGAGTCAAGGATCCTCTGTATCCCCATGGGGGTTTTGAACAGCAGCAGGGTGTCATCTGCAAAAATGATTGCAGGCACCCTGCAGCCGTTCAACCTTTGGGCGTCAGTGTTTTCAGTGCCATTTAGGTGGGCAATTACCCCATTGACAAAGAGGCAGAACAGGGTCGGTGCCAATACACAACCCTGTCTAACCCCCCTGTCAACGGGGAATCTGTCCGTCAGTTCCCCAAATTTCCCGCACCTGACCCGGGCATAGTTGTTATGGTGCAGTCTCTGTAAAATTATCAGGATATCCGGGGGGACGCCCATCTCGGCCAAAACACTCCAAAGTTTCCCTCTGGGCACCGGGTCAAAGGCGGCCCTCAGATCCACAAATATTGTGTATAAGCTGCCACCTTCGAATATCGCTGCCCTCCAGTAAATAATGTTCAAGGGAAAGACCTGGTCCACTGTAGAGACTCCCTTTCTGAAGCCCGCCTGATACGGACTAAGGACACCCGTCTCTTCTGCCCAGTCCTGAAGCCGGTTCAACAGTATCCTACCAAACAGCTTCTGTGGCACATCAATTAAACTGATTGGTCTGTAATTGGCTGGGAGCAGGGGCGAGCCCTTTTTGAATATGGGAACCACCTCACCCCCCAGCCAAGTACTCGGGATTTCCATGCCGCGCAGAACTCCATTAAACAGAACGGCAAGGTAGGGGGCCCATACGTCAGGTCCCCGGGTAGGCCATCCAATCCTGGCGCCTTTCCCGCTGACAGTCCTGCTATTGCTGCCTTAACCTCCCCCACTGTTATTAGATCCCCATCGTGCTCGGCCAGTCCATTACCGATGTCATTCATGCTTTCTCCCAGCTCAGAGCTATAAAGAGACTGGAAGTGTGCCTGCCACACCCCTGCTGCAATATTAGGCTCTATTGCCGAGTGGAGACTCCCCGACCCCCCGTTAACTACTCTCCAGAACATTCGGTGGTCTCTTATTGCGAGGGAATTAGTTAGCTCCTCCCATTGGTTCTCCTCCCATTCAGTTTTAGCATGGGCAACTAGTTTTTTGTATGCCCGTCTACTTTCTCTTAGCTTCTCACCACCTAGGCCCTCCTTGATGCTTCTGAGAAGTTCTCCCTTTGCCTTCCTGCAGGCTGTATTATACCATGAGGATTTGTGTTGCTGCCCCCTCCTCGGATTCTGTACCTTACTAAAGAGGTTGGGGGCCGCACCCTTTATGAGGTCCTCGTGGGCCTGGTATAATTTATCATGGGAATCTTTGTTGCCCACGCCATTAGCCACTCTTTCCAAAATAGGGATTAGGCCTGCGTAGAGCCTCGGGAGTTTCACTTGGCTCGTGGATAGTTTTTCCCACCTGATTCTTCTCCTGTTGTTACCCAGTAGAAGTTCAGGTTTGTTCTCCTCCTCGGTTGTTATAGAGGCTTGAAGGCCGGGGTGAATGAGATCAAGTTCAAGGGCGTTGTGATCACTACCTAGTCTTTCAGTGACCCTAAAGTCCAGAATAGATGGCCAGTTCACTATCTGTACCAAGGCATAATCCAAGCGAGATTCTCTTCCCGCTCTGTTATAGGTGGTTTTGCTTGGTACATCAGACTTGGTGCGCCCATTACAGGCTCTGATTCCATATTTTAGGGTGAGGGCTGTGATCTGCAGTGCTACAGGAGTCCATGCCTTCGGGGGAGGAGCTACTATCGAAGGTACTGACCACCTGGCCTCTTCTTCCATTGGGAATCCCTCTAGGAGGCCGGGCAGCGGCTCAAAATGGGAATTTAAATCCCCTCCCACTACATAGGGTAGATCTCTTGGTATTTCAGCTAAGTAAACTGAAAGCTCATCTATGGTGGAAGATTCCCTAGCAACTCCCACTGGCCTGGAGTAGATGTTTATCAGGGCAAGTTTCGCTTGGTTCGGCCAGGACAATGGAACCACTAGGATATCATCAGATGGCACCGGTAAGCGTGAAGCCTGGCAGCCTAGGTGGGATGCCACCCAGGTTGTGAGTCCACCTGAAGGGCGACCCTTGCCCTCCCACCTGGCCAGGATGGAAAATGACAGGTAGCCCTGGTGCCTATGTTCTTCCCTTGCCCAGGTCTCCTGGAACATGCAAACATCCCCGGACTCAATATAAGTTACCCAGTCTTGAGTGACCAACTTATTAGCTAGGCCGGCCACGTTCCACCAGATTAGTCTCAGGTGCCCAGTAGAAGCAGCAGGGGGGTTGCAGGGTGACAAAAGTGTGGGGGGAGCCAATGCCAGATGCTACACCAATTACTACATCAGGAACATTGTCATTGGGAAATCCAGTTGGCTCAGAGAGTTCACAGGGACCGTTATCCGAGGTCGCAAGGTTGGGGTCAAGGTTTAAGGACAGTCAATCAACCCCATCCAGTCCGCTCAAACAATTAAAACGATTGTAGTGAAAAAAGGGTGTCTCCGGGGGTTGGTAAACTGGACGTGCAGCATATTCCTTATATCTGGGTCTCCGTTCTACCCTTGTCCAGTTGCCTTGTGGCAGGTCATGGTGCATACGGATGGGGGGGAAAGAAAAAGGAGACTGGCAGAGTCTGTATGGTGGAATCCAGTGATCTGTTTGACCCAGCGCAAATTATGTAATACTGTCCCAGGGTCTCGGAAAGACACCATAATGCAGTCCCCTATTATTGTTTTCCTCGTCTTCCCCAACCATGGTACCCTTCTCACCATAATGATCTCGTTGTTGAAATGGGCTGGTAAGGGTCTGTTCCAATTCAGCCATTTGATGACTTTCCTCTTGAGTGATTGGAAGTTTTCATTTTCGCCCATTTCAAGAGGGGGGGCACCCGCCAGCACCACCATAAGGCTATTAGCTTCTGGTGGCAGGTCTGGTCTGGGAGCGGGCTTGCCAGGGAGTGGGGGAGAAATACTAGCATTTGGTGGAACCCCAGGAGCTAAGCTGTGGGAAGCTGGGACTACTATCTGAGGAGGTAAGGTGTTAGAAATGTGGGGTGGGATTGGAGCTGGGTTGGCTATGAGTGGCTGCAAAGGGGGGACAGCAACGGCACCCAGAGGGGGTCCCGCATTAATGGAAGGGTTTTGTATATTGGGGAAGGTTCCTATAGTTGGGTTGGGCCCGGTGGTTCTGGTCTGCTTACTGGCCGAGGTTTTCAGGCTGGTTAGGGTTGCCTCTAAGATGGTAAGCCTGATCTCTACTTTCTTCAGACTCTCGCTAATGGGCAACAGGAGTGATCTGAGTAGGAATTCTATGTTCCCCAAAGATGTGACGGGGGGTGCTATGTTGAGCGGGTTGGCCCCTTGGCCGCTGGTGGGAGCAGCGGTAGTAGTGTTGGTACTCTTAGTGGGAGTAGCAATGTGCTCATTCTCTATAGACCTATCTGAGATGGGTACAGACTTATGATTTTTTCCAAAATCAGAATGAGGTATCTTGGTCTTCCCCTGCCCACCCCTCGTCTTCCTTCTGCGCTTGTTAGGTGGAGGGCCATGCACCTCTACTGCAACAGTTTGCTTGGGCTTGTTTTTCCTGGTTTTAACTGCGGGGGGCGTTTGGGTGACTAAATCAACAGCCATACTACTAGGAATTGGGAGTGGGATAACCTCCGTGGTCTGCTCGGGGAATGAGCCGGGGTTGGGAATGCCATCCCGTAATAGTAGGGGGACGCCTTCTTGGGATGATAGATCCTGACTACCATTAAGGGGGCTTACCTCTTGGGAGATAGGATAGGGGATTATCTCGCTGAGAGGCCTGTTTTTCATGTGTTCAATAGAGCGGCGACGCTCTGCCCTGCACTTCTCCAAAGAGCTTTCCTTTCCCCCGTCACCCTTAGCCGATTTAAAGTAATTGTCCAGAGTCCCGGTGTTGCCTCCCCCCGCCCTTACTGGAGTTTCGCCTAGGGCCCTTGAGGGCATGTCCGTAGCCTATACCGTGGTCCAACTGAAATCAAGGAAGTGCAGGCGAAAGAGAGTGGGCCCAGCTCAGCCTCCTTCGGCCCCTGACGGCCACAGACGGTCCCGCCCTTGTCCCGGGCTTCTCCCGGCATGCTCCCGCTCGCTCCCGCGAAGCGGAGGCAGTGGTCGCCTTTAAAGTCAGATGCTGCTAGCTAATTGGTTGAAGGACAGCGGGGAGAGCAGCCCAGGTGTGGTGAAATGGGCGCGCAGGGGCTCCTGGACACTGGAGTCCCTGCCTGTGTGCTCGCAACCCCGCCAACGCTCTCACCTGCCCGCGCCTCCTTTGGTACACTCCCACACAACCAGCCGCCTCTGGCTGACAAAGCGCTGCGGGACCCGCGAAGCGGGTCCGGCGAGGTTTTACACGCTTTCTGCCGCGGCGTCCTCAGGTGCAGGGAATCCACTTGGGTAAGGTCTGAGCTCCGAGGGTAGTTCTGCTCGCAAAAGGTCCCAAAGAACAGATGAGGGAGGATGCTTTTCTATCCGTTAGGCGGGGGCGTGGCCAGCGGGGAGAGCAGCACAGTTGTGGTGAAATGGGCACGCAGGGGCTCCTGGACACTGGAGTCCCTGCCTGTGTGCTCGCAGCCCCGCCGACGCTCTCACCTGCCCGTGCCTCCTTTGGTACACTCCCACACAACCAGCAGCCTCTGGCTGACAAAGCGCTGCGGGACCCGCGAAGCGGGTCCGGCGAGGTTTTACACGCTTTCCGCCGCGGCGTACTCAGGTGCAGGGAATCCACTTGGGTAAGGTCTGAGCTCCGAGGGTAGTTCTGCTCGCAAAAGGTCCCAAAGAACAGATGAGGGAGGATGCTTTTCTATCCGTTAGGCGGGGGCGTGGCCAGCGGGGAGAGCAGCCCAGGTGTGGTGAAATTGGCGCGCAGGGGCTGCTGGACACTGGAGTCCCTGCCTGTGTGCTCGCAGCCCCGCCGACGCTCTCACCTGCCCGCGCCTCCTTTGGTACACTCCCACACAACCAGCCGCCTCTGGCTGACAAAGCGCTGTGGGACCCGCGACGCGGGTCTGGCGAGGTTTTACACGCTTTCCGCCGCGGCGTCCTCAGGTGCAAGGAATCCACTTGGGTAAGGTCTGAGCTCCGAGGGTAGTTCTGCTCGCAAAAGGTCCCAAAGAACAGATGAGGGAGGATGCTTTTCTATCCGTTAGGCGTGGGCGTGGCCAGCGGGGAGAGCAGCCCAGGTGTGGTGAAATGGGCGCACAGGGGCTCCTGGACACTGGAGTCCCTGCCTGTGTGCTCGCAGCCCCGCCGACGCTCTCACCTGCCCGCGCCTCCTTTGGTACACTCCCACACAACCAGCCGCCTCTGGCTGACAAAGCGCTGCGGGACCCGCGACGGTTTTACACGCTTTCCGCCGCGGCGTCCTCAGGTGCAGGGAATCCACTTGGGTAAGGTCTGAGCTCCGAGGGTAGTTCTGCTCGCAAAAGGTCCCACAATTTGAGTTTTAGAATGAACACGGAATCAGTATTTGGAAGAGGCATGTAGAGGGTGCCCATTCCAAATACCGATTCTTAAAGTCTATATTATTGTGCTATGACCAAAATGTGGTTTCAAAAAATGTATAATTGGTGGTAACCATTCGCAAATGTTAAGGGGTCCCCAAAGGACCGCTTCACATTTGTGAATGTCAATAAAAACATTTTTGTTATGAGAAGACAGTGGTCCCTGTGGCCACTGCCTGCTCCGAAAAATGATCAGGCAAAATGTTTGTAAAGTATTTTTTTAAATGTGTCTCATTTTACATTTAAGAAAATGGGCAACATAAAAAAATATACTTTTTTTTAAAGCAATCACAGACATGATGGTCTGGTGACCCCAGCAGGCCACAATCTATGTGACTTTTACCACAGTGGGTCCTCATTTGTAACCTACCTCATGCTTAATAATGAGTTGGTCAAATTGTGGCTCATTACGAGTCAGAATTTTGTGAACCAAACTAAAAATATGCTGGTTGGTTCACAAAATACTCTCGACTGCATCACCTCCTTCCTCACTGGACAAACCCAGGGCATCCACCTTCCACCATTTGCCTCCGCACCCAAAGACATTGTATGCTGTGTCCCCCGGGGTTCTTTCCTCAGCCCCACCCTCTTCAACTCATGCATAGAACCTCTGGCCAACATCGCCCACACCCACGGAGTCCACATCATGGGCGTCCGCAGGGAGGGGCAAGGAGGGGCGCTTGCCCCCCCCCCCGATCACCCCTCCTTGCCCCCCTGCCAGGGCCGGCTCTAGAGTGGTGTGATCGCACCGGGTGCTGGCTTCCTGGGGGCGCGTGTTTACCACTTAATTATGATTTTAAAAGCATCTGCTGCACGTTCCTTTCCTCCTGCAATTATGGGGCCTCACAAAAATGTCAAGATAACTCCTGTGATTAATATTCTTCCTAGCCAGAGATCAGAATTTTGTGTAGTTGAGTTTTTTGACATATTTGAAGGTAGTACAGAGGGTTAATATGCCTGCTGTAAAGAACGTGTACCAAGTAGATTAAAGAGTGCATTTAATGTAAATAGATCAGCAGGTTACGGCTTTTAAAAGAGCCATCCTTTTCTTACTTGCAGTTTATAACTTAAAGTCCTAATATAGAATAGTGAGATATTAACTTTCATCATAGAAGTGCCAACATTTTGCTAAGTATGGAACATTGATTAATGTTGCAAAAAGGGTAACTTTGGGTAGAAATGGAGTCTTATTATTAAAGAAAACTCCCAACTATGCTGTTTCTTTTTCGACTCTGAGTTTGTGCTTCTCCACACCAAGCACTCCTAAACTATACTGCCTACCAGATTGGATGACATGTGACTCCTACAATTTTAGGGGCATATCATCAACGGCCAGCGATAATTATCGCTGGTTGTGTGTAGCGTTCAAAAAATGAACCCCGCATATCGCCGGATTCTATCGCCTGGTGAGCGCACTATCAGCAAGGCGCATCGCCCAGGCGATAGAAATCCAGGCAAACGCGGCAGAAAGAGTCGAAATTGCCGGAATTCCAGCAATAGAAAACCACGTTAGGGAAACCTAATCTATAACGGGAGACGTGGACTCAGCATTACAATCCATCACCCATTATAGATATGGCTTAGTAAGGAAAATAGCAGGCGTTACAAGCGGCGAAATACCCGGTTAGCGCTGATTATAATATCGCTATGTGTGTTAGCGATACACTTGAAAATAGAGAGAATCAGGGTTAGTGATGATATTCCATGTTGTTTCACGGGACACGCCTCCCTTGCATCTCATTAGCGATGCAAGGCGATGTGATGTTGAAACCAGCGCTAATCCCATTGAACACGCGTTGGCGTGCTCTTGTAAATAAAGAAATATTTTTATCGTCGCATTTCGTCCGAAAACAGACACAAACGCGGCGATAAACATATCGCTAGGCTTTGATAATATGCCCCTTTGTCCTTTGATTCATGTAAAATTTCCTATGCACTGATTTACACAAGTATGATTGATTGTCTGTGTAATGTGTGTATGTGAGGCAAAGTTCTCTGACATACTTTAATGGTATGAGTAGTGCTATATAACGAATTCAATGCATCTGAGAGAGAGTGGTTATGGGGTCTTGGTCACTGTTAAAGGGTGCTAGTGAGAGGATCCGTGGTGGAGGTAGTGATTGGGGTGCCAACTAACAATGCCGCACTGGCTGCCACCAGCGCTAAAGCTGGCTCTGCCCCCTGCGGACGCCCATGCCACTATGCATTACACATGGTGCTCCAGCCACGGTTCCTCTCCAGCTCGCACTCTCTGTTCTATCCTGAAGCTCCTCTGCATTTCAGGGCTCAGTAGGACAAGACGCGGGCTTCATTTTCCTGCACCGTCCCTTTGGCACTCTCTTCTAGGTGAACTCCTGTGCATCTCATAGCACGTCACATCTAGACAACACCTGGAGACTCTGCTCTTTTCTAGATCTTTCTGAGTACCCTCAGCCCCCCCTCCCCCTTCCATCTTATAATTTAGACAGAAGCGCCAGGAGACCTCGGACTTTATAGCGCGCCCTGACACATAACAAGATTGAGGCAAAGTCTTTTCAAATAATTATTGGATTATAGTGATGGACTGCCTAGAACAGTTGCTGTTAAGTAAATTACTAAGCAGAAAGAATAGTCACATTTCAATAAAAGAGTAGCTTCTGCCACTTGCTCTGGTGTTGTTTTTGTCATCGGGCTGCTCCCCGCCCGTCTCACCTCTCTGAGAGCCAGTGCCCCCTTTGACCCTCTACCTGCCGCCCACCCCTTCCCCGCCTCTTTTCCCGGTTCACACCTTGGTGCTTTCACACTTAACGTCACCTCCAGCTCGCATTTTCAGAGAGGGCCTCCCTATCACTGACATGAGGAGGAGGAAGAGAGAGGGGGGACAGAGGAAAACTTGGTGAGGTCGGGGAGACGGATACGGTGGGGTGAGAGTGAAAGAAGAGGGGGGAGAGAAAGAGAGAGAGAAGCAGTGGGGAAAGAGAGACTGAGAAGTAGTGAGGAAGGAAGATGAGAGAGCAAGTGGAGGGGGAGTGGGGGGTCTGGGTGAGTGAGAGCAGCTTCAGAGAAGTGAGACCTATGTCTAACTCCGCCAGTAAAGACAGCGGGTCCAAAGGAGAAAGAACCAGGCCAGACAGAGTATGTCCAGGCATTGTGCACGGAGGCAGGCTCGGTGGGTCCGGAAGAGGGACAGGGCAGGCAGAACAGCTCCAGACAAGGGTGAGCAGAACCGGACCAGGGCGAGCCGATCCGGACCAGCAGATCCTCCCTGAGAAGGGAGACATGGCGATACACAATCAGAATGTAGGGTTCAGGTTTTGTGGTGCCAGGGGGTAACTTGAGAGTTCAGGGTGGGTGTGGTTTTAAGGTGCCAGGGAGTCATTTTAAGGTTCACGGTGGGTTAGGGATTGGGGGTGCCAGGGGGATAATTTTAGGGTTCAGGGTGTGTGTGGTTTTGGGGTACCAGGGGGTTAATTTTAGTGTTCAGGGCGGGTACGGGTTTTGGTGTGCAAGGGGGGAAATTTTGGGGTTCATGGTGGGTATGGGTTTTGGGGTGCCAGAGGGACAATTTTAGGTGTCAGGGCGGTGTGGGTTATAGGGTGCCAGGGAGGTAATTTTAGGGTTCAGTGGGTATGAGTTTTGGGGTGCCAGGGGGACAATTTTAGGGGTCAAGGTGGGTATGGGTTATGGGTGCCAGGGGGGTAATTTTAGGATTCAGGGCAGGTATGAGTTTTGGGGGGCACTTGTAATTTTAAGATTCAGGGTGGGTATGGGTTTTGGGGTGTTAGGGGGTACTTTTAGGGTTCAGGGTGGGTATGGGTTTTGGGGTGCCAGGGGCGTAATTTTAGGATTCAGGGAGGGTATGAGTTTTGGTGGGGTGGGGTGATTTTAGGGTTCAGGGTGGGTATGGGTTTTAGGGTGCTAGGGGGTAATTTTAGGGACCAGGGCAGGTATGGATTTTGGGGTGCCACAAAAGAATGAGATGGCTGTGGCACAACAACCATATGGTGTATGAGATCATATGCGGCCTGCTTCCTGCCCCCCATAGCTCCTCCTGCGCCCCAGTGTTTCTTGTGCCCCACCTGGCACACATCATGTCGGAGGATGGTGATGACGTTAACATTTTGCCCCCCCCTGCAAAAATTTCTGCGGACGCCCATGTGTTGCATTTCACCTTTTTATTTATTTATTTCCTTTGCTGGAACTAGAACCCTGCTCCTGCGTGAGCCTTCCTGGTTCTATGTTCCAGATTCTCTGTTTGGCAGTTTAAGCCTGCCCTTCTGTTCAACTGGATGCTCTGTGCCTTTTCACCTATATTAAATCTTTTTTTTGGATATAAAATCGTTTGGCTCTTACCTTACAAAATTGGCGACGATTGGAGAACCTAAGGAGTCCTTTTTGCAGCATTTTCAAGGCACAGGTGCGAGGATTCCTTCAAAAACGAACCCGTCTATCTCTCTTCACTTTCAACAAAGTCGGAGCACTGTTGAAGAAAGTCTCTTCTCATACGTCTTATCGGCAGCCTCTGGGTATGTACTTTGCGAAAGTTATTAATTTTTACTATTTTCCCCGTTACGAGAGGATTTCCTTCAGCTACGTAACGTTGCTTGGTTGCCATAACTACCAACCAGCCTGCTCTACACGTCATCGCGCTCAAAACGTCACCGCGTTTAACGCGTCATCACGCGGATCACGCTCTTTCTAAGACTAATCCGTCTTGTTTTCTCTTGTTGCCTGCGTCACAAAGCGCGTCACAAAGCGTCCTGGATCAGCGTCCGCTTCAGATGACTCTAACTAAGCTGATCTTACGAGTGGAATCCTAACGCTGTGTACTTTATCCTTGACGCGCAACAACGTGATTAAAGCCTTCAATTTACACTTAGCGCGTTGAGGGGATGTATTTCCAGGCTGAAACGCTACACTGGTTGGTACTTCTACGTTGAAAAGCTTATTTTGACTGACTCTTCCTGAGAGACTTGTTTCTTCCACTGCTCTGTGAAGATTTGTACTATATATTTTAACTGCTCTTCATTTTCCTTTGGATATTCCTTCAATAGTCCTTGCTGTTTCCAGTATATTTCAAGTATATTTTTGACATTTTGACATTTTCAGTATCATTTTTTGTGTGCATTTTGACACGATTCTTTACAATCCATACTACACTCTTGGCATTTTCTGTGCTATATACAGATACTGGTACTTTATTTTATTTGTGTTATTAACATATTACTCAGCCATGCAATTTGATCCTCCAAGCAAGTTTCTGCAGAGCAAAGGTGAACCATCTATTCCATGGTCACGTTGGAAAGAAGAGTTTATTACTTATCTTAAGGCTATCGATGGTGAGCGTATGTCTGCTGAGAGGAAGAAAAATATTTTCCTCCACTGCTTGGGTTCAGAGGGTCAGAATGTGTTCAGAACTCTTCCTTCTATGCGTTCAGGAGGTGATCACAATGTTTACGATGAAGCTTTATTGCGTATTGAAAATAGATTTAAACCCAATACTAGTGTGGCATTAAACAGGTATAAATTCTATACTAGAGCTCAGGAAGAAAATGAAAGTTTTGATGACTTTCTCACTGCACTTCGAGCTTTGTCCCTACATTGCAATTTTGGGTTAATGACTGACGAAATGCTCAGGGACCAAATCATTGTACACGTGAGAAGTAAAAAGGTTCAGGAACAGCTTTGGATCCTGGGTGATCCCAGTTTAGAAGTGACTATCAGTACCTCCAAAGCTCTTGAACAATCTGAGCGTTGGATGAAAACTCTAGAAAGTAAAGCCTCCTCTGGTACTGTTAGCAAATCATCTTCTAGTGTTGATGAGGGTAATGTTAATGCTGTTTCCTCCTCTAGCTCATTTTCCAATAGCAAGCCTAATACTAATAAGAAAACTCAGTCCAATTCTAAAAATTATTACTGCTTTAGATGTGGTAATCCTAACCACATTGCTTCGTATTCTCGTTGTCCTGCTATTGGAAAAGAGTGCACTAAGTGTGGACGTGTAGGTCATTTTTCAAAAATGTGCAAAGACACTGGTACAAGAAAGGATTCTTCCTTTTCCTCTAAAGGCAAAATTTCTACTGTGTCACAAGGTATGTCATCATCCCAAGACCTAGAACATGGTATTGTTGTTTCTATCCGCAATGTGGTTGATATCAAATCTGCAGAAACTTTGAGTTCTCCGGATTGTATCGTTAATATTTTAGGAAAAGAGCTCAAACTTATGGCTGATTCAGGCTCTCCCTGGACCATTATTACCAAGTTGTATTGCAATTAAGTTTTTGGGAGCCTTGTTGATCTAACTAGCTTATGTGAGCCTGATATTGTTGCACAAAACTTTGATGAATCCTACATTAATCTTGTTGGTTATAAAGAAGTCCTTATTGAATTTAGAGGAAATAGTGCTTGGATCAAAATGTACATTGCTGTCAAAGGTGTGAATGTTCTGGGCTGGAGGGATCAATTCAGACTTGGAATTACCTTAAATCCCAGGAACAAAGATCCTATCTCTGTGGTTGCCATTACTTGTGATACTGCACCTTTGGACAACACTGCTTCCTGTAGTGCCAATACTCTTCTGTCTGATGATAGTATGATTGCTTCTGAATCTTCCAAGAATGTGTGTGATCTTGAGAAGGACCTCACTTTGTTATTTCCTCAAGTTTTTTCTGAAAAACTTGGCAAACTTAAAGGTTTTTCCCATGGAATCAAAGTTAAAAGTGGTGCCATCCCAGTCAAACAAAAATTGAGGGGTGTACCCATTAGTATAAGAGCTGAACTCAAGATCTTATTGGACGACATGATTCTTGGAGGTGTTATTGAGGAAGTAGAGTCCTCTGAATGGGTTTCGCCCATCGTTTTAGCTCAGAAACCCGATAAAAGTATCAGGTTGTGTGTGGACCTAAGGGCTCTCAATGCGAATTTAATCACTGATTGTCACCCTCTTCCTAATATAAACGAAATGGTATGTTTGTTGGATGGTGCTTGCATTTTTTCTACTCTTGATTTGCGTTCCGCTTATCACCAAATCTAATTAACTGATGATGCAAAGCATTTTACCGCTTTCATCACTCCTTTTGGCCTTTTTCAATTTAAGAGGATGCCTTTTGGCCTAGCCTCCGCCGCTTCGGTGTTTCAAAGGGCCATGCACCACATTTTTAAGGATGTTTGCTCTTTCGTAAAGTGTTTCCAGGATGATATCCTCATTTTTTCCAAGAATGTGGATGATCATCGTGTCCACCTTAAGGATGTGTGCAACAAGTTATGTGATGCTGGTCTTACCCTTAAATTTAACAAATGTAAGTTATTTTGTAAGAGTGTCGAATACTTGGGTCACACCTTGTCTGCTGACGGTGTAGTTCCCAAGCGTTCCCTTGTTGATGCCATTGTAAAAGCCCCTTCTCCTGATAACAAGGAGAAATTGCTTTCCTTTGCTGGCTTATGCGAGTACTACAGTAAGTTTATTCGCAATTTCGCCACGAAAATGGAACCCCTCAGGGAGCTTACCAGGAAGTCCTCAGACTTTGTGTGGTCTGAAAGGCAGGAGTCTGCCTTTTCTTCTATTAAAGAAGATATCGTCAATGCTCCCACTTTGAGATCTTTTTCCCTTAACAAGAAGTGCATTATCACCGTGGATACCAGTTGATATGGCCTTGGAGCTGTGTTAGGTCAGATTTCTGGCAAGGAAGAATGGTGCGTTGCCTTTGCGTCTCGGACCCTATCTCTCACTGAGAGGAGGTATGCGGTCATTGAAAGGGAGTTGTTAGCCTGCACATGGGCTGTGGAGCATTTTCGCAATTACGTTTGGGGCAACAGGTTCATTCTTAAAACTGATCACAAGCCCTTGGTTGGAATTTTGTCTCCTGGGGGCGGTTGGAACTCAACTGCTCGCATTGCACGCTTATCTTCAAAGTTGCAGGAGTATGATTTTGAGGTTTTGTATGTTCCTGGTAGAAGTAATGTCACGGCGGATTTTCTCTCCAGGTTGCCTTGCCCTGATGTTGGTTCCAATCCAGATAATCGTGAAATTGATATTGTTTCTGTGGTCAATGACTATGTTTCTAGTGATTTTAGGGGAATCTCTGAGATTGAGTGGATGTCGGAAGTTGAGAAGGATCCTATTTTCTCATTCATTTTTGACTGTTTGGAAAAAGGTTGGCCCAAAGAAAAATCTGTTTTGCCTGAATTTGCCCCTTTTTGTCAGGTTTCGTCTGAGATTGAGGCTGTGGGAAGGATTTTGTTTAAGGCTGGGAAAATGATTCCCCCTGCTTCTTTGTACAACAAGATTCTTTCCTTGGCCCATAGGACTCATATTGGAATGTCCTCTATGAAACGCCTTATTAGGACCAACTTTTGGTGGCCTGGTCTTGACAAGATGGTAGACAGAACTGTCCGTGACTGTGTGGATTGTATCAGTAGTGATAAGATGCTTAAGGTGTCTTCTGCTCCCCTTCGTCCTGTTTCTTGGCCTGATCATCCCTGGCAGAAACTAGCTTTTGACATTTCCGGTCCTTTCCATCGCCTGCCTGAGAATGCTCGTTTTGCTTTAGTTTTAATTGACTATCACAGCAAATGGCCGGAGGTTAAGTTTGTCTCCTGTGTCACCACCTTAGTCATCATTTCTTTCCTTAGGGAAGTTTTCGCTAGAGAGGGTTCTCCTGAAATCCTTATTACTGATAATGGCGTTCAACTTATCTCTCGGGACATGAAGGATTTTCTTGTCTCTTGTGGTATCAAGCATCACACTACCTCGTTGTATGAGCCTAGAGAAAATGGCCAGGTTGAGAGGTTTAACCGTGTCCTTAAAAATGCTGTGGAGCTTGCTTGTTCTTCGGGTGAGTCTTGGAGGGATGTGGTAAGGGAAAGACTTTGGATGTACCGCATCTAGGTATGGGCGGAAAATCCGTTCCGCTCGCGGATTTTGCGGATTTTCGGGAAATTCGCAATCCGCGAGATTCGCGAATCTCCCGCAAAATCCGCAAATCCGCGAGCAGCGGATTTTGCTCGCACTGCTCGCACTGTTCGCGTGAGTTCGCGCCCCGCGAATAAGTGCAAAATTGCAGAAATACGATCTTAGCAAAACTGAAAGTAACTACTTACCAGGTTCAAAAGTTCAGGCTCATCATTAGTAGCCATTTCCTGTAGTGCTTCCTGAGGGGCCCCTCCAGAGTTCAGTTGCCAGTTGAAACTATTATGTGACCCTGCTCTGAACCTCAGAATAGTTACACATATGCCACAAAGGTCCTGAATTACAGCTAAGGGAGACAAGCAGGAGCCAGGCTGGAAGTTAAAATCCATTAATCAGCCCCTAATTCATTATTGTCAGTTGGGGCAGGGCAGGTGTTGTAACTAATTTTGCAACAATGAAAGCACTTAGCAAGTGCAAAAGATCACTAATCAGGGCGCACTAAGGAAGCAGGTGCCAGCTAAAAAAATATTCGGTGACACATTAATCAGCCCCAAATGAATTCAGGTCACTTGAGGCAGGGAAGGTGTGCTTTGCTTTGCCGAAAATAATGTACACTGGACAACCAGAGGGTGTGGTGATGAAACAGAGGGTGGCATGGGTGGGCCAGAGGGTGGCATGAGTAGTCAGAGAGTGGCAGTGGTGACAGAGAGTGGCAGTGATGAAGAAGAGTGTCCCAAACAGGCTGGACACGTAGAAACAACAAGTTCGCAAAACTTGCGACCCGACAGGTAAGTTCGCAAATTGCGAAATTGTAAAAACCCTCGCGAACTGGCAGAAACACGGGCGAACACAAAAAAAAAAAATCAGCAAATTCGCGGGAATTCGCGGATTTTGCGGATTGCGAGTTCGCAAATCCGCAAAATTCGCGAACGCGAGATCCGCAAAATTCGCCCATGCTTAACCGCATCACCCCACATGCCGTCACGGAGGTCAGTCCCTTCCAGCTTCTTAGAGGGAGAACTCCTAGTTCCGAAATCTGTCCCTGGTGGGTTAAGAAGTTGGATGTTAAGGTTGACCACTTGGACATCTCGCAAGTGGCCAATCGTGTTGAAACCAAGCAGAACATTATGAAGACTTTGTTTGACCGAAAAATGAATGTGAAAGTTCCTGATTTTGTTGTGGGTGAGTGGGTCAAGATCAAGAAACCTGGGTTCACTCTCAAAGGTCTTTCTAAGTTCGGCAATCCCATTAAGATTGTTAAAGTTTTCAGGAATTCTGTCATTACCCAAGATGGTAGAGCCTGGAACATAAGGAAGGTTGCCAAGTGTAAGTCTGTTCCTCCAGGTTTTGTTCAGACACCTACTCATGACAAATGTTCTGCTCAGTGTTCTTCTCATGACGACAGCAACTGTGTTCTGCCCTCTCAGTCTGTGGCTCATAGAGTTAAAACCAATGCCAGACCTGTTGTTTTACCTTCTAGGTTTTTATCCTAATTCTTCTCTTCACTGTACAGTTTGGTTTGTTTTATAGGAAGGAGATGTGTTGCATTTCACCTTTTTATTTATTTATTTCCTTTGCTGGAACTAGAACCCTGCTCCTGCGTGAGTCTTCCTGGTTCTATGTTCCAGATTCTCTGTTTGGCAGTTTAAGCCTGCCCTTCTGTTCAACTGGATGCTCTGTGCCTTTTCACCTATATTAAATCTTTTTTTTGGATATAAAATCGTTTGGCTCTTACCTTACACCATGGTCCACATTGTCTCCTACATCAACGACACCAAGCTCGTCTTATCGCTCTCAGAAGAAGTTGCGGCTCATAATGTCGATGAGTAGTGGGGGGGGCACGCACAAGAACACTCCCTTCCTCCCATCCCTCACAAGCACACACATACTCACTCCCACCCATCTACATGTGCACTCACACCCATCCATTCACAAGCCCGCACACATATACCCATCATTCGCTAGCACATATGTACCCATTCACACACCCATTCAAAGATCACAGCACTAATTCACATACATTCAGTGGGCCGCCATGCTTAGTATCTCAAGGCTGTTGAAACCTCCCAGCGGTTTGTCACCCACTTGACGTATCTGAGAGCTTCCAGCAGGATTATGTCTGGAATCCCTTAAAAGAAGTTAGTGAGTAAAAGCACATAGCGCCGAGATCTCTGAGTTACTTGCAGGTAAAAATGGCAAAAGCCTCTGGGATCGATGTGTCTTCCTTCTGCAGAGGCGCTCCACTGTCTGTCTGCGCTAGATTGCACCAACATTATCCATTTCTAAGCATCCCTCATTGTCTGCTGCTAACAGAACAGGGCTAAAACGTTCATTTGCCGACGATCACACAATGCATCTAGTAAGGATAATTTGGCGCCAGATTTATTTGCTTTCTAGTGCACAGTCTTCCCATGCTGTAGCGCTACGCATTCGCCGGAGAAGCTCACTTTCGCCAGTTCAAAATAATGTATATATCTTTATCCTCTATGATTTAGCAGTAATCCAGACCCACACGTATTACTTGTTTGAAGCATTTTCT
Source organism: Lissotriton vulgaris (assembly GCF_964263255.1). NCBI lineage: Eukaryota > Metazoa > Chordata > Amphibia > Caudata > Salamandridae > Lissotriton > Lissotriton vulgaris. Next base: position 216,979,120 of record NC_141685.1, on the reverse strand, counting down.
TTGTATGTGTTATTAGTATTTCTTTATGTTCCAGTGCAAGAAGAAAGCACACTACTTCCTTGCTGATGGAGCAGTGCGCACTTGAGAATGCCATTTATTTTATGTTTAGACTAATTTCTGAAGGCTTTGTATCATTGAGACATATTTTTTTTTGCCGTGAGGCAATATGATTATATTTTTATGTTGACAATGTCCATTTTGGAGGCGGTCGGTAAGCTCTGCTCGCAATCGGTTCGCAGCTTTTCAGAGGTGACTTTTAAATGCAGATAGGAGTAGAAATGACTGCCCCACGTGGATTCGCGCAGCCCCTCTAGACTGCTTTCCCCCAACACTAAATATTTAACCGATCTGATTCCCACCCTTTAAAAAATAAAATATGCCATTTATCTGCATTTAGCAACTGTCTGGTTGAACACGCTATCAGTCTATATGTATTAACACTCTGTAGTCGACAGTCTTCAAAAAACAGCTAACAAAAGAAAGGTGGCCTATATCCTAGGGTCAAGGGGCAAAGGATGGATGTCATTTCCGGCCTACCACGTGATTTTGGTGAAAATATGTCACTCTCCACTGTACTATTGCTTACATTCCCACAGATTCCCTCTTTCCAATCAGGAGAGCAATCTAGCGAGCATGTGATGTGATGTAATGAGATGACTAAAGGTGTGTTGTTGCACGAACAACAAAAAGAATGAGGGCTGCTGCTGGGAGGAAGTGCATCAGGCCAGAATGAAGCTGCAAACATCCAGACACTTCTAACAAATGCCACTTCAGCAGGAATGCGCGCGGTGGCTTTTCAAACAATAAGTGTAAAAGCAGAGAACGCGTATTAATGATTTAGCAAAGGCACTTGAGCCCATGGCAAAAGCCTTTGAGGAAACGGGCACTCTCAGTCGCGGCCGGCATTATGGGCGGGTGTGGGCGGAGGGGTGGAAATGGGATTGTTGCGCCGTGGAGGGGATGGGGGGAGCGGGGGGGGGGGGGTTTAAGGGAAAACATATATATAAAATACAACAAGTTAAACTTACCGTCCCTCTTTTCCCGAGACTCCCAAAGTCCTGCTTGTTGAATTCTGCAGCTCGTCACCAGGAAGGCTGCTGGCAGCCTCCATCCCCTCCACCAATCACAACGCTGCAATGGCAGCATTGTGATTGGTAAGGCCGCTGCCCCACACACGTCATTTTCTCTCTGTATGCTGCAGCATGCAGAGAGAACAGGGGGAGTGGGCGGTGTTTCTCGAGCGCAGGGGGGAGTGGCTTGCCCACTGTTGTACATACTGCCTGTTTGGGCGGCCTCAGGCTGCCCAAACAGTCAGTATGTACAACAGTGGGCTAGCCACTCCCCCCTGCGCTCGAGAAACACCGCCCACTCCCAACCAGGAACTTCAACTTTCTCGCCGTGCGAGAAGGCAGAAACAAAGGTAATTATTACCATTTATGTTTCTGCCTTCTCGCACTGCGGGAATGCAGGGGGGCGGCGCCCAAACGCTCCTATAGAGGAGCTGCCACTGACCGCAAGACAACTTCCAAACCACCATGACCAACACCTCCACCTGGATGAAATCCAACTGCCTAAATCTATTTCAGACAAGACAGATGTCATCATTTTTGGAAACAAGCCCTCCTCTTGGGACAAGACTTGATGGGCTTTCGCACTCTGCCCGTCACCCTCCCCGTCAGGTCCCGCACGCAACCTTGGCATCATCCTCAACACCCTCATTGTAAAACAACAGATCAACCCCTCCTCTGTCTGCTAATACACCCTCCACATGCTCTGCAAGATCTTCCGGTGCCTGCCCACTGCTATAAGTCCGGTGCATCAAGAAAAGCAGGTAGACGCTGACCAAACTGCCTCGATCTGGGCCCGTCGAACAGACGCTTTGGATGAGCAGAGGACGCTCAGTGAAAGGGCCCTAAGGGGTGGGGAGGAAAAGCGTAGCATATTTTTTGAAGACGAGAGCTGAGGGCATTAGAGAAATAAACACACCATGGCATATTTACAAAAACTGACGCAACAGCAGCGATGCATCAAATTTCTTGCACCTGCGTCAGATACCTTTACGACGTCATGGATGCGCTGCATTTACAATAAAGGGCTCCCTGGCGCAAGGATCTATGAATGTGTCAGACATACTGAGGCCTCTCTGTGACAAAAAATGATGTATTGCTGTAGTTGGTCATCAGACTGACGCAACTACAGCAATGCGTCAAAAAAACAAAGGCGATTCCAATTATAAAAAAACGTCGTAGGAATTTTGACGCATTCAAGACTTAGAGGGATGCAGTGAAAACTTGTCAATTTCCCTCCATCAAATCTAAGTGGCTTTTTACAAGGGAATGACTACCGTTCATACATTACACAGATCGCAGGAATAATTTGTTGCAGGCCCACGCAACTGATGCATCCGTCCCAATGCGTTAGTTTTCAAATATGGGGCAATGTGAAGTACCGAGGGGCTTATTTACAAGCCCCTTGCGCTGCTGTACGTCACTTTTTCCATTGCTGCACAGTCTTTACTTACAGGAGAGTGCTCAACACTTCGCATCACTAAGGGCCCGATGTAGGTAAACGCGATTTTCCGATTTCAAAATACCGAGGCGGGCCGAATCGGTATTGTGAAATCGGAAAACGAGATGTAGGGAAAAAAAAACGAATGAATACCGAATCGGGCGGCATCGGTAATGAGAATCGGTACGTTCCGATTGGGCTCGGCCCGAATCGGAAAGTACCGAATCGGCTAACAACGAATCGGAAATTACCGAATCGGCTACCACCGAATCGGATAGCCCCGAATCGGCGAATACCGATTCGGTAAAAGCCGATTCGGTAAAATCCGATTCGGCAATCATAGATTCGTAGCCATGAAAACACACCCATGGGGAAAAAAGCCCATAGGAATGCATTGAAGGAACCGATTCGGCTGTTACCGATTCGGATAATACCGAATCGGATAACACCGATTCGGATTTTACCGATTCGGTAAAATCCGATTCGTCAAAAGCCGATTCAGCCAATGAGGTGGCTCCCCCTCCCCCACCCAAACAGGGAGTGGCAACACTGGCAGGTGCAGCTAATTAAGAAGTTTCTGGAGAGCCAGCCTGAGCTCAACACTCACAGTTTGCAGCAGTGGGAGTAGGAGGTTGCCAACTGAACTGGAGAACATGGCAGAGCAGTCAGAAAGCCAGAAGTCCTCCCAGAAGAGGAAGCCGAAGTTCACCAACACCGAACTTCAGGTGCTGGTCGAGGAGGTGGTGAGGGTGCACCGCCAGCTGTTTGGCAAGCTGTCCCTCAACGTGCCAGACAGCACCAAGAGGAGAATCTGGGCCGACATCGCCCAGAAGGTGAATGCTGCGGGTGTCACCCCCAGGTCTGTAGAAGAACTAAAAAAGAGGTTCTATGACATCCGCAGCCTCACTAAGAGGAAGATGGCTGAGATACAGAGGCAGGCTGGAGGCACTGGAGGAGGCAGGAACCCGGCGCCACCCCTCACCGCGTTGGAGGAAATGGTCTCCAGCACTATTGAGAGGGAGAGTGTCAGTGGAATCGGGACCCTGGACAGCTCTGCGAGAGCCACAGCTACAGGTAAGAAGCATGCGCATCATGACACACCCTACCAGACACCTCCCCATTAGACACAATGCATAGGCAAACCCCAGCACAGTACTGTCACCAACATACAAGAGACAAGCTTCATGGTACATGTAGTCAGCAGAAGTTAGCTAAATATGGCAGTGCAGAATCACAAGACAGGAAACAGTGTGACACAGTGTAAGAAGATGCAAGGACATGTGGAATGCTATAATTGTACTGACTGTAATACATCGGCACTCAGTTTACAAATGCTTCTTTGTACCTAGGGGCCCCATCAGGCGGAACAACAGTGGCATCAGAGGGAGCAGCACCGTCCGACACTGCAGTCGCAGGGCCGAGCACCAGCCAGGCAGGCCAGGAGGAGGAGGAGGAAGGAGACACCCCAGGGCTAGGAATGGAGGGAGTCCTGGTCATTGACTACGATGCACTGCACTCCCCAGTAATGCCCAGCACACCCCCCTTGCAGTTCTCCCCAGAGAACTCCCCTACAAGGGACACCATTCCGCCTACACCAGCTCCTGCCACAACCGTGGCCTTGCCACCTGTTCAACCTGTCCCGGGAGCAGGGGCTCAGGGACCGCCCAGCTTCACACCCCCACCAGTGGCACCCCAGCCCACTCAGCAGGCCGGAAGCAGCAGTGCCCGGCGCCGTACCATCACCACCACTGCTGCACCAGCACGGGAGGGCAGTGTATTCCTGGGCCTGGAGGGACAGATGGTTAAAATTCAGAGGCAACAGGCAAGATCCACCATGGCCTGCCAACGCCAGCTCCTGCAGCACAACATGCAGATGGGAGAGTTGGTCAAGGGATTCCAGGCCGTCGTGGAATCCAACAAGGAGGTGGCAGCAGGGTTAGGCAGGCTAACCACTGCCATCACCCACTCATCTGCCAGACAGGAGGAGCATGAGCTGGTGCGCAGGCGGGATGCCCGGGTGCTGAACCGGGCCATGGGCCGCCTTGCAGCAGCGACGGCACAACTGTGCCATCGCAGCGCCAACCAGGAATCTGTCCTTAGTCAGCATACGGCTGAGCTCACTAGGGGGATGGCCAGGATCACCACTGCTATGGAGGCCATGATAATTTCAAACACCGCCTCCAATCCGGCCCTGGACCTGGGTGATGCTGGGGACAGCAGCAGCCGCAGCAGCCCGGCCAGCGCTGCGTCTGAGCCACGGAGGAGCACCAGGTGCTCCGCTGATGCTGCTGGGCATTCAGAGGGGGCTGAGGGACACCCCAGTGGGTCTGGCAAGCGGGCAAAAAAATAGCCTGGCAAGGGCGGGTGAGGCAACCAGAACCTTGGACTTTATTTTATTTACCATACTCCATTTTTTGATGCACATCAGTGCTGTAACTGTGGTGCACCACTATTAAAATTTGGTTTTTTCCAAGCAACATTTAGCTGTCTTTGCATCTGTACTCAGTCAGAAATAGTTCTCAGTGATCTCCTCACGTCTGTATCTGCCATCACTTGGCGTACACACCCCAGCTGGCTGTGTCAGTGGCACAGCTTCGTCGTCGTCATGGTCCTCGTAGTCAGACAACTCCACCTCAGTGCCCTTCTTCACCGCAAGGTTGTGTAACATTGCACATACAGCTATGATCTTGCAGCAGGTGATGGGGGTATACTGCCTTGCACCTCCACTCTTGTGCAGGCATCTGAATCTACTTTTCCAGATGCCAAAGGTCCGTTCAACAACATTCCTTGTGCGTATGTGGGCCCGGTTATACCTCCTTTGGCTGGGTGTGGAGGGGTTGAGGTAGGGGGTGAGTATGAATGACCGGAGGGCATATGCACTGTCGCCTGGAAGAGAAAGGGGTCACATTAGACACATGCATACATGTATTCCACCTACCTACTATGTGTTATGGGGGTCTGATGATGTGTCTCACCTAGGAGGTATCCTTCTCCAAATTCGCCAGCCATCAGCCGTGCATATATGCCGCTCTGTTGGAATATATAGGAGTCATGGGTACTCCCTGGAAATTTTGCTACCAGGTCTGTGATGGTGCACTTTGCATTGCAGATCACCTGCACGTTGATGGTGTGTGTAGATTTCCGATTGCGGTATATGTATTCGGTGTCCGCTGGTGGGCAAATCGGAATGTGCGTGCCATCTATGCAACCGATGATTTGGGGAAATTGTGCCATCTGGTAGAAGTCAGCTTTAGTTTGTAGCAGTTCTGCGTGGGTTGCAGGGAAAGAGATGTATTGGTCCATCCTGTCTATCATGGCGTCAAGGAATGTGTGGAAGAACCTTGACAGGCTGCTCTGGCTCACCCCTCCTGCTGCTGCTACTCCACTTTGATAGCTGCCAGACGCTAGCAGGTGTAGGCTGCATAGCACCTGGACGTGCGCAGGGATGGCGTGTGCCCTTGGGGTGTGGTGGTCCAAGAATGGCTTGAGATCCCTGATGAGCTCAAGTATGGTGTCAGAGTCCAGCCTGTATCTCTGTAGTATCTCTGCCTCTGTCAGCATGAACAGGGTTATCCTCTGTCTGTAGACCTGTTCATTTCTTAGCCATTCCCTCTGTCCTTCCTGCTGTAGCCGTAGCCGCCTCGCAATGACATAGAAAGCTGCCATCCTGCAAGTTGCAATGCATTTTGGGACTGTTTATATGGGTTGGAGTTGGTTACCACCTGATTGCAATCCATGGTAAATACCGAGTGAATTCTACCGATTTTGAGCCGATTTCGGTGTTTCTGTGCCTCCCTACATCTCCCCAACTGTCGGAATCGGGGAATTTCCCGATCGGCGATTCATACGAATCGGCATGTTTTCCGATTCGGCTCATGTCCGAATCGGTCTTTGTACCGATTCGGTACATGGACCGATTCGGTGATTTTCCGATTCGGTGTCACTAACGAATCGGTACATGGACCGAATCGGTGATTTTCCGATTCGGTGTCACTAACGAATCGGTACATGGACCGAATCGGTGATTTTCCGAATCGGTCTTTGTACCGATTCGGTACATGGACCGATTCGGTGACTTTCCGATTCGGTGTCACTAACGAATCGGTACATGGACCGATTCGGTCTTTGCATCCGATTCGGTGTTTTTCCGATTCGTTACATATCCGATTTTCGGTATGTACGTATCGGATTCTTTCCCATTCGGTACTCATTCCGATTCGGTTTTCTATCCGATTCTTTATGTTTTTGGTTCCCTACATCTCGATGGCTGTTTACCGATCGGTAAGGGCCAAAAATCGGTATTTTCGGCCGTTACCGATCGGTAACGCCCTACCTACATCGGGCCCTAAGTCTTTAACACAAGTGTCACTGAACAGATGTGATGTATGCAGTTCTATGAACTCACGAACAATGTAGGACCGTGTGAACTTTGACTCTTATGAATAATTGGCAATTTTAATATGAATTTAAGTGGTGTAAGTTAGTATGTGATTTGTTCTGGAAAAATATCAATCGTAGTTTACTCTACGTACCTCTGCATGTAGTTCCCAGTACTGAGCTCGAGATGGCAGTGTTGCTTAACCGTTTACACCAAAAGCCCTTTCCTTCATTCCTTTGACTTGAACTGCATTTCGAGCGGAAGAAATTCAAACGTCCAATAATCCTTAAATCATATTGAGGCTACTTAAGACTACTAGTGAGGGGGGACGAGTTGTAGGGGCAGATTTACAAGCCCCTTGTATCATTTTTGCACCGCTGTTGCGTCACTTTTTGTGATGCAGCAGCAGTGTAAAAATGCGGCCCATTTGCAATGTGACGCATCTAGGGAAATGCATCGCATTGTAAAGCACTGCGTCACATTATACCTGTGTCAGGTATAATGTATGCAGGGTGGGCGTTCCTACGCAAGAAAGACTCCTAGAATTGAAGCAGTGTGTTAGATGGGGACCTAGAGGGTCGGCCGAGGACAAGGGGAGAGGCCTCCGGGGAGGACCGTCTCCAGCGATCGTACAGACAAGTAACTTCCCCCCCACAGATGGACACCACACAAGGATAAGGTTAACGCTTTTTATATGCAGTTCTTGAAGCAAAGTATCACGGTACAGTGAGATCGGGACACGAGGGTCCTCTCAATTCTAGTCTCTGGAAGGGCAAGGGGGTAGCGGGACAGTCTTGGTACCGATCTGGTATTGAGGTGGGGTGATGGGTAGCTCACAATCCTCGAGCTCGGAGTTCTGGAAGGTCGGGCCGCGGCAGCGCCAGCAGGTCCCGATGAGGCTGTAGGTTGCAGAGGGCCGCGGCAGCGCCAGCAGGTCCCGATGAGGATGTAGGTTGCAAAGGGCCGTGGCAGCGCCAGCGGGTCCCGATGAGGATGTAGGTTGCAAAGGGCCGCGGCAGCGCCAGCAGGTCCCGACGAGGATGTAGGTTGCAAAGGGCCGCAGCAGCGCCAGCAGGTCCCGACGAGGATGTAGGTTGCAAAGGGCCGCGGCAGCGCCAGCAGGTCCCAACGAGGATGTAGGTTGCAGAAAGCCGCTGCAGCGCCAGCAGGCAGGACGATGATTCACAAGGCAGGGCTGCGGCAGCGCCAGCAGTCCGTCAAGGATGAGTTCTTCAAGGTGTCTCTCGACTCCAGGATACAACTGCCTTCCTGCTCTGGAGCTGCCCCAGTTATAGGTCTGGCGCCCTTTGATGTCCGGACCCTCGCACTTGGAGGTCGGGAGGTCCGGGATGAGGGAGTCCAGACACCCAGCAGGGGGTTGGAGCCAGCGCCCGGGGAGGCTGGGGGCGATCGGCACCTGGCGGGGGAGAGCCATCGACACTCCTCTCTCCCATTGACCTGCCAAGTGGTCCGTTCACCTCCTGGGTGGAGGGTGGTGCCGGGATGTCGGGGCCTGGCCAGGCCCAGGGTTGGGGTCGAGCGGAGGCCACGCGGCCTCGTGGCGCAGTGTCAAAGATGGCGGCTGGGCCGGGCAATGGTGCTGACGGTGGCCCGGGCCAGTTATACAGAGATGTCCGGGAGCAGGCGTCCCGTAGGGGACGGGTTGCGGGTTGCTTCTGTGGGTCATCGGGGTTGTTCTTCGGGTGGCACCGGGAGAGCCGGTGTCCGGGCTCTGTCATGCGGGGAGGGAGCGAGCCCTTCACGAGGCCTGTCCAACACAGTGAAATCTATAAGATTTCAGTGAGCCCCTTTAAGGACGCCACTGCATCAAATTCGAATGCCTGCTTGAAGCAGGCATAAGGAATGACGCAGCACAATGAGAATAGGCTTCGCCCTGCATTGCTAAAGTTGCGTCGTGATTGCGGCACGACTCCAGCAATGCGTGACTTTTACTTCAACAGATGCGTCAGAATTTCTGACGCATCTGTCAATCCTTGCGCCATGGTACGCGTTATTATAAATACTGCGCATCCATAGTGCTGAAAAGGTTTCTCAGGGTGGCGCAGGGAAAGTGAATCTTTACAGATGCATCACTTTCTTGTAACTCTGCCCCTAAGTATCTGAGAGAACAGGAGCATGAATTAATCATAGGGAGAAGTAGAAGGAAAATAAAAGAAGAGAATTTGAGAGGGAATAGGCAAAAAAAAGGGAGAAGAGAAGAAATGAGCAGAGAAAGGAAAGATAAGACTTAGTGTAAGAGAGAGGGAGTGATGGCTGGCAAAAGAGGACAGTAGGGTACCTAGGGGTGTGTAACAGGAAGGGGAAGAAGGCAGATGGGGTGCAAGAAGGGAGCGTACACATTTTGGAAGGGTTTGAAGGAAAGGAAGGGTGTTAGTGTGAAGAAGATGAAACTGGAAGAAAGAGGGGGCTAAAAGGGGCCAGAGAGTAGAGGAAGAGAGAGTGGAAATGGCACTACATGGCAGCAGGGTCTTCACACCGAGGACACGCAGAGCGCAAACAAAACACAAAATAAACTGGATGAAACTGGCATAGGATAAGGAAGGTTAGAAAGTGCAGATTTAATCAGTATGCCTTACAGTACAGGAGACAGTGGACAAAAAACACAAATGAGTAGCTATGAAGTGAGACACTCTGGGCAATAGCAACATCCACCTCTACGGACAGATCTGCACCCTTCACCTCTGAATGTGGATGCTCTACATCCACGGACATACTTGCACCATCCACCTTCTGAGAGAGACTTGCACCCTTTCCCTCCGGGTGTATGATGGTACTACGCGGTACATAGTACTTGTTTCTGCCTGCTTACTAGGCGTTTTTAATTCCCCGTTTTGTATTTCTTTTTATTTATGGTTTACCTTCTCCCCTGATTTTAGACTGCTGCCCACTCACTTGCACAGTAATTACTAAACCCACTGCGCTTTTGCGGGTCCTTTTTCCCGGCCACTCGGCACTTGGGCGGCCATATTGGGTGAGTGAAGGACGCCTGGCGGCGCCATTTGTTTGGAAGTTCTAGCGTCACAAGGACACTCGACCTCCTCTTAAGGAGGGTAAACCGGGGTCCAGCCTTGCCAGTTGACTAATTTGACCTGACTAGAGCGCTCACAGAGGGTTGCGCTCATTGCTGTTGTTTCTGCCTGCTTACTAGGCGTTTTTAATTCCCCGTTTTGTATTTCTTTTTATTTATGGTTTACCTTCTCCCCTGATTTTAGACTGCTGCCCACTCACTTCCACAGTAATAACTAAACCCACCGCGCTTTTGGGGGTCCTTTTTCCCGGCTACTCGGCACTTTGGCGGCCATATTGGGTGAGTGAAGGACGCCTGGCGGCGCCATTTGTTTGGACGTTCTAGCGTCACAAGGACACTCGACCTCCTCTTAAGGAGGGTAAACCCGGGGTCCAGCCTTGCCAGTTGACTAATTTGACCTGACTAGAGCGGTCACAGCGTGTTGCGCTCACTGCTGTTGTTTCTGCCTGCTTACTAGGCGTTTTTAATTCCCCGTTTTATATTTCTTTTTATTTATGGTTTACCTTCTCCTCTGATTTTAGACTGCTGCCCACTCACTTGCACAGTAATAACTAGTAACTGGTAACTCATGACAGCCCAGGTGAGAAGTGCAAGGTGCTGGCGGACTATTTTCATATGAAAATAGGGAACATTCTAAGCGCCTTGCTCCAGGCTGTCCAGAGAATAGATACGGGTAGTCAGCCAGGAGGAGCTCTTGCCCATCTGGACACCTTTGGGCCAGTATCAGTGGTTGAAGTCCTTAAGGTATTGGGTTCCATGAAGAGTGGTTCCCCTAGGGATCTGGCCCCTATGAGGTTCCTGAAACAGGTAGCAACCACTATTGCGGTCCCTGTTACGGACCTAATTAATGCATCCTTTGCCCAGGGCTTGGTGCCACAGAGCTGGAAGAGAGCAGTGGTAAAGGCTCTCCTGAAGAAGCCAAATCTGGATCCTTCGGATTTGGCAAATTTCAGGCCCATCTCCCTGCTTCCTGGACTCGGCAAGATCGGCGAAAGGTTGGTGAACCGCCAGTTGTCAGGCTTCCTCGAGTCCAATGGCCTGCTGCGAGACTCACAAACTGGATTCCAGCCAGGTCAGGGCACCGACACCGCTCTTCTGGCAGTCGTTGAGGAAGCCAGGATCATTCTGGATTCAGGAGGGTCAGTGGCAGTGATCCTCTTGGACCTCAGTGCGGCTTTCAACACTGTGAACCATCAAGTGTTGATCCAACGGCTGTCCGATGTAGGGGTTACAGGTGTTGCTCTAAAGTGGCTTCGGTCATTTCTCTGCGGTCGGACTTACCAGGTTTGGGAAGGCAGTGAACGGTCAGCATCTATCCCCCTCCAGTGTGGTGTGCCACAGGGCTCTTCCCTTAGCCCTACATTGTTTAATGTATATATGGCCCCCCTGGAGGATTTGGTGGCCCCATTTGGTATCAAAATCGTCAGCTAAGCTGACGATACTAACTGGTGGTCGCTCTATCCCAACTTGTGGATAATCCTGATTCGCTGCACTCCTGTATGTCCAAAGTTCACAGCTGGATGTGTGAATCAGCTCTAAAGTTGAACGGTTCTAAGACCGAAATAATGTTGCTAGGGCATAAGATTCCCTCACTCCCTTCGACTATCTGGCCTAGCTGTCTGGGAGAGCTCCCGAGTCCTAAAGAGGAGATTAAGAGCTTGGGGGTATGTTCAGAGCAAGACCTCTCTTTCAGGACTCAGGTGAAAAAAACGGCAGGAGTCTGCTTTGGTCTTCTCCGTTCAGCTCGCAAAGTCCTGCCTCTTCTTCCTACGATATCCAGGAAGTTGCTTATTCAGGGGCTTATTGTATCAAGACTAGACTACAGCAATGCTATTTTTCTAGGTGCCCCTGAAGCAACATTTAATAAACTTCAGCAGGTCCAAAATGCTGCTGCAAGGCTGCTTACGAATGTGCCAAGGTTGCAGTCAGCTAAACCTGCTTTGAAGGCACTGCACTGGCTCCCCGTGCGGGAAAGGGTCAAATTCAAGGCTCTTTGCACAGCGCATAAAATTCTTCAGGGGAAGGGACCTCCTATCCTGAGGAATTTAGCTGTGCCCTACAAGGCTAATAGAGCGTTGTGCTCTGACCAGAAACATCTGCTCCAAATTCCCAGAGTGAAAAGGGCCCGTACCGGCGGGAGAAGATTCTCGGTCAATACAGCCACCCTGTGGAACGCGCTTCCTCTGAGGTTGCGCTCAGAGACTTGTACTCTTCGGTTTTGTAAACTTCTCAAAACTCATCTGTTTCCTGCTTGACGTTGCTGACCCGGCCTCTTGTTAATTGTTGGCATCTGGACAAGCGCTGGTATGCCCTAGGGTAACTATGCGCTATATAAAACTCCAAATAAAATAAAATAAAATAAATAACACCGCAGTACCATCATAACGCAGCTTTTACAACGCAAGTCGTTACCACGACTTGCGCTGTAGGGTGCTGACTTAGGAATCGTATGATTTACTATTCCAACTACAGCCTACGTACAGTAGGGAAGGTGTTGGAATAGTAAATCACACTATGTCGTGATAACGACTTGCGTTCTAAAATCCGCGTTGTAATGGTACTGCAGTGTTATGACCGCGTTGTAATGGTTGTTTCCCTTCACCTCCACTTGCAGACCTGCATCGTTCACCTCTGCAGAGAGATCTGCTCCCTCCAACTCCATGTGGAGACCTGCACCCTCCACCTCTGCAAAGTGGAAACCTGGTGCAGGTTTCCACCCTGCACGGGTGGAAACCTGCACCATTCACCTCTGCAGCAAGATCTGCTACCTCCACCTCCACATGGAGACCTGCACCCTCCACCACTGCAGAGAAATCTGCTCCCTTCACCTCCACGTGGAGACCTGCACTGTTCACCTCTACAGAGAGATCTGTCCACGTGGAGAGGAGACCTGCACCCTCCAACTCTGCAGAGAGACCTGCACCCTCCATCTCTGCAGAGAGATCTGCACTCTCCACCTCGGCAGAGAGACCTGCACCTCCACATCTGCAGAGAGATCTGCTCCCTCCACCTCCATGTGGAGACCTGCACCCTCTGCCTCTGCCTCTGCAGAGAGACCTGTTTCCTCCACCTCCACGTGGAGACCTGCACCGTTCACCTCTACAGAGAGACTTGCATTCTCCACCTCTGCAGAGAGACCTGCACCCTCCACCTCTACATAGTGATGTGCACCCTCGACCTCTGCAGAGAGACCTGCACCCTCCACCTCTGCAGAGAGACCTGCACCCTCCACCTCTGCAGCGAGATCTGCTCCCTCCACCTCCACATGGAGACCTGCACCCTCCACCTCTGCAGAGAGATCTGGTTCCTCCACCTCCACATGGAGACCTGCACCGTTCACCTCTGCAGAGAGACTTGCACCCTCCAACTCTGCAGAGAGACCTACACTCTCCACATCTGCAGAGAGACCTGCACCGTCCACCTCTGCAGAAAGACCTGCACCCTCCACCTCTGCAGAGAGACCTGCACCCTCCACATCTGCCGAGAGACCTGCACCCTGTACCTCTGCAGAGAGACCTGCACCCTCCTCCTCTGCAGAGAGACCTGAACCCTACACCTCTGCAGAGACCTGCACCCTCCACCTCTGCAGAGAAATCTGCTCCCTCCACCTCCATATGGAGACCTGCACTCTCCACCTCTGCAGAGACACCTAAGCCCTCCACCTCTGCAGAGAGGCCTGCACCCTCCACCTCTGCAGAGAGATCTACACCCTCCACCTCTGCAGAGAGACCTGCACCATTCACCTCTGCAGAGAGACCTGCACCCTCCACCTTTGCAGAGAGATCTGCTCCCTCCACCTCCACATCCAGACTTGCAACCTCCAAATCTGCAGAGAGGTCTGGTCCCTCCACCTCCACGTGGAGACCTGCACCATTCACCCCTGTAGAGAGACTTGCACCCTTTACCTCTGCATTGAGACCTGCACCCTCCACATCTGCAGAGACCTGCACCCTCCACATCTGCAGAGACCTGCACCCTCCACCTCCACATGGAGACCTGCACCCTCCACCTCCACGTGGAGACCTGCACCCTCCACCTTTACAGAACCCCTAGCCCCCGCACCCGCCATGACGACCGCCGCCACTACGACGCCAGCACTCTCCACGCTCTCAACTCTGGACGTGGTCACACCTGCTTCAAGGCCACCGGAAACGCACACACAGCCACTTCACCTGCCGGAACTGGAGCAACACCAGCCTCAGAGCCGACGAATTACCCACCAAGAAAGACCCCAACCACCTCCGATGCATACTACTGAACACCCGCTCTGCATGCAAGCATGCTGTCGAGCTCTGGGACCTGCTCGACACAACATCCCCAGACGTCGCCTTCCTGAAAGAGACCTGGTTTAACGACTCCTCTGCACCCGACATCGCTGTAGCCATCCCAGACAGCTACAAGATCATCCGCAAAGACCGCACCAAACGAGTTGAAGGAGGAATCGCCATCGTCCACAAGAACAGCATCACGGTCTCGACTAGCACCGACGATGTGCTCAGCACCGCTGAACACATGCATTTCCAGATCCACACAGACCCTAACTCCACCCTCAGAGGCACCCTCGCGTACCGACCCCCGGTCCCAGCCCCCAGTTTAGCGACTCCATCGCCGACTTTATCTGCACGCACGCCCTGACCTCCACCGACTACATCATCCTCGGAGACCTGAACTTTCACCTTGAGAACAACAACGACAACAACTCCACAACCCTGATTGATCGATAACCTTGCCAACCTCGGACTGAAGCAACTCGTCACAACACCCACCCACTCCGCCAGGCCACCCGCTTGACCCCGTCTTCTCCTCAAGCCTGCATGTCTCTGTCAGCCACACCACCGAACTGCTCTGGACCGACCATCGGTGCATCCAATTCGCCTTCCAGAAACCCACCATACACCACCGCACCCAACAGATCCCCGCCGCTGCTGGAACAAAATCACTGAAGACCAACTACACCCAAACCTCGCTCTCAGCCCACCCACCAAACCCTCCAACACCGACGACGTTCCCCACAGCCTCAGATACTGGACCAAGGACTGCGCCAACACCCTCGCCCCGCTGAAGAAACCCCCCACAGAGACACCAGAAGAGGGCCAGCTGGTTCACCCCAGAAGTCCTAGCCTCCAAGCAAGCCTGCTGGAAACTAGAGAAGAAATGGCACAGTGAACAAACTCCGGACAGCCACACAGCACACAAGGACACCATCCGCAACCACCACCACCTCATCAGGGCGGCCAAGAGGACCTCCTTCAAAGACTGCCTCAACAACAACGCACAGAATAGCAAGGAGCCCTTCAACATTGTGAAGGAACTCTCCAACCCCAGCTCCAACACCAATGACATCCCACCATCGCAAGCCCTGTGTGACTCCCTCGCCACCATCTTCCACCACAAGATAGCAGACATCCACGACATCTTTAACACCCAGACAGTCCCAACAGACAGCAACATAACAGACTGTCCGCACACCATCAACCCCCATATCCCCTGCTAGCCTAGGCCAGCGTGAGCATCAATGACACCATCAAGACCATGCGCACAATCCACTCCAGCTCTCCGTCAGACCCATTCCTGCACCAAGTTGAGGAAATATAAATTTTATGGTCAAGAAATGTTCCCTAGCGTGTACCCCACCATCTCCATGTACGAGATTAAAGTGCATGTAACTTCCCTCCTGTGCCAGCTATGAAGACGCAAATACATTTGTGTTCAACGATAACATGTCCTCTTTCAGATCCACCATGAATGGGTCTGATATTCAGTTCCTAAGTATGCCTTGCCAACGTCTTTGTATGGTACACTTTCTGTATTTCTGGCTCTGTGCGAGCTAGGCCCTGTTTTCTGCCATCAAGCCTCTTTTAGAAAGTCATCTCTGCCTCCTGAAACTGCAACGTGGGATGCCCCCCTTCGTGAACTCTGTCCTACTCCCTGCGAGGCGAGCGGAGCCTGGCTCGGCCTGCTTGCCTGCCAAAGACAGTATTTTACCTTCACCTTATCAGTATAGCCAAGCTTAGCTTCCCGAAAACACATTCCAGTCCAGCAGAATAGTTAAACAATTCCTCAGCTGCAGAGCAAAGGGCCCGGCCTCTCTGTCTCCCTTAAGTAATTCATGTCTTCGTTACCATGGTAGGCCCAGGGCCCCCTCGCTCTACCCACAGACACGTAGGCGCATATATACGCACTCATAGTCAGTATAGGATAGCCTCTGCCTCAGAGACCTTTCCTTCTAGATAATATTGTCCGCAAACATCAGATATCAGATATGATATAGGAACGAGTTGATCTGACATGCCAGACTTCTGTCTCTTTCCTCTAGTGTAAATGTCAAGTCCCCTGCACCCTCCAGTTTCACGTCAGCCGCACGTCATGCAGCTGCGCGCGCATCCTAGCTACTGATTTCTGCTGACACTGCAAGATTCTGTCATAGAGCCACCCACTTGTGACACACGCACATGACGTTTCCAGAACACACCTCTGTGCACGCCTAGTTTACGCCTTCTGATTACGTATTGCTAACACGTGTGTATCCTTATCTCGTTTCTCTCAGCTGTTACGCCTTCTGCATTGACTTCTATTGTGTATATTAAGTATAAAAGAAATGTAATGTCAATAAAGTACGCTCTATCCCTTCCTGCACCCCTGTGGTGGCAGGAACCTGATATCCAGTACCTTACCCATTCCTTATTAAGGAATAAAACCCCTAAGAACTCTAACACCACGGACTCTGCGTCTTTCTTTCCGATTGAGTTATTTTTATTAAGTACTTACCTGCATAGAAATTAGGACGGTAATTAACTATTTACCACATTAATTTGGCGCCCGAATAGGAACCCCTCCCCCACCTCACGCGCCGGTTGGTGCGTTGCAGCCTTGGCCCCCTGGCCACAGCCCGAAGGACAAGTTACGCGTACCCGCAGGATTTCCTGTTTCTCCCTCGGGCCTACGGAGGTGACGGAGACTGCGATCAGCACCCAGACGAGGCGGTGAGGAGTGCGGAGGATCCCGACCAGAGCCTAGCCGAAAGAAGCAAGGTCCGAGGTGTCAAGAGGCCCACCAGTTCCGAAGTATCCACGCGTCGAGTCGAGTCGAGTCGAGTCCAGTCCGGTCCAGTCCAGTCGAGTTTTCCGAGGCCTTCTGTTTCCGTGCTTCCCGGTGAGTACCGTTGCTGGGGACGCATCTAGACGGGTGCATTATTATGTATCCGGTAAAGACGGGTTTGGGTACACAAACGCGGTCTGCACTGTTTTAGACAGTGTATCTGTGCTGTTTAGCAGTACATCCAGAATTAAAGTTTCTGCACTGTTCTTAGACAGTGTATCTGTGCTGTTTAGCAGTACATCCAGAATTAAAGTTTCTGCACTGTTCTTGGCAGTGTATCTGTGCTGTTTAGCAGTACATCCAGAATAAAGGGTAGATCATATGTGTTAAAAAGTTTATGTGATTAATGTCGTGGTATGAGTGACTGTTTGATGTACATTACTGTGTTTTTGTGTAACTAGCTGTGTTCAAAAGTAAGTAACAAGTACCGAGTATTCAGAACCAAGTAACAAGATGCCGCTTTTCAATAAGTTAAGACAGATAGGAACTAGGAAAGGGATACTAGAGGAAGAAATTCCTATCCCCCCTAGGGACACTCCCGGAAACTTTATGTACCACAAACATGGTTTAGATGCCATACTGTACCTAGATTTATGGGCCGATTATACAAAGCACTTAGAAGAGAAACACAGGTGGCCCCCCACAGGAACATGGGATGCCGAGTGCATCCTGAGAGTAGAGGAAGCGCTATGGAAAAAGAAAGCCAGACAATCTCAGAAAGACGCCATAGAATTGTGGTGTAAAGAATCACATAAACGTGCCGAAAAAGCACTCCGAAGAGAAGACAGACATAGAGAAGAGTCGGATAAAGTCCGAGAAAACGAATTAGTTAGTGAGGGGATCCGAGTAAAAGCAGAACAAGTAGACGGCATGCGAAATAACCTTGTAAATGGTATGTACTTAGTGGCCGAGGGTTCGTCTGAAGCCACTTCAGAAATACCGAAAGACCTGCCGACACCATTGGTTCCGACTAAAGTAAGTCACAGGACCACCAAAGACATATTCCTTTCTTCCTATCTAACGATGTAGCTCCCGCCTATACAAATCCACGTGCCCACGCACCGCCTACTGACGGTGACTTTAGTGGCAACCTACCTCAAGACAATGCCCAGCCTGTACCGCAACAGAGTTCACCCGTCCGGAATCCTGTTCCACATGTTCCACCTGTTCCCCCACCACTGACCCTGGAAAAACACCAGTTCAGTTACTTCCACAGTCCCCACAGACAAGTCATACTCAAGCCTCCGCTTCAGGAGGTGCGACAGCAGGTTTCCAGACCCCGCCACTACAGAATAGGTTAAACATAAGGGACATATTAAAGAACCGTACACCCCGAACCCCAAATCTTGACATGCTTAATGAACCCCTTCCAGTTTGCAGATACGATCCAGTACCCGGTAAAGACGATAGGATGTTATTAGCATCTCTACGTTTACGAAAAGCCACAGATTACTTAATGCTATTTCCAGGGATGGTAGAAAACTTAGACAGAATATATCATTTTGTCCAGACTGGGGAAGATCCTGATAGTATTAAAGAGGCCCTGGCTTATCAGAAAGTTGACACTCAAGGTTGCATATTGCGCTTCTTCATAAATTGTCTAATCAGAGACCGAGACAGGCCTGGAGTAGATAAAGACGAGATGGATGCACTAAACAGGTGGGGTCAGAACATAGCCGAGGGAAACCACGATAAACAGAATTGTATAGCAAGTATGTATAGAAAGATCAGGAAAGAAATAATAGAGATACACGAAAGACGGAAACAGGAAGAGGAAGCAGATAACAGTAGGCTTGATTCCTCCGAGGAGGACCAACCAGAAGAATCCGAACGACAACCTAAAGAAATAATAGCGTACGTAGGTAAGGGAAATTACCTTAAGAAAGGCATTCGTCCAGAAAGCAAGAGAGTTTTTCTCTCTGGCATGAAAACGAGTTCTCCTGAACATCTGTTCCAAGATACCGATAAGAGACTTCAAGACCGAATGGGGTCCATGTACTAAATTCTATGGATGAACAAGAACTAGCCCGGTCAGCAGTACTATGGGCTGACAATCCTAGCATATACAATGATGATACAGTAGCACAGACATTTCTGAACCTCTCCCCAGACGAGCAGAAATTAGCGGGTGTATACATGATTCAGCATCTTCTCACATTATACAGAAACGAACATTCGGACCCAGGTCCTTTACCTGATACATTAGAAGCACTGCTTATGAATAGATGGAGTGGCCTAAGTACCAAGTTAATTCAAATAATCCTAGAGCAACGATACAGATATAACGCTTTCTTAGGCCCTCAACATGTTTCAGCTCCGCACCCAGAAAGAAAAATGTTTCCTCTGGAACATTTAGACAGACAGAATCCTTTACGAGAAGTACATCCAGTTATGGGTGCCGATAATACTCTGAAACGCGTGTATGTGTACACCCCTTTGACAAAGTTAGAATTGTTAGAAATGAAGAAGCTAGTACCCTGTCACGATAAAGACCCTGCAGGCTTTCACAGAGAACTAAAGGACATGTTACTAATGGGAGACTACACATATACGGATATTATGAAATTGTTAAAAGTACTGTTACCTACTGGCATCTATGAGAAACTCAAAGAAAAAGAATTGGAGGTGGGAGAGAAAAAGATTATATGGACTGAAATAGAAGACGAGGAAAAAATTCGTACTCCAGGGCTAGGCCTTGGGGAGAAAGCCAAAGCATTACCCGGTTTAACAGTACAAGTTTTGCCAAGATTATTGACAACTAAAAAGGAAGACTGGGACGCGATCTCAGCCTGTAAACAGAAAAACGATGAAGATACTAGTGACTTCTATTCAAGATTCGAGAAATGTTTCATTATTAATAGTGGCCTGAAACCAGGTAGCGAGTCATACCCGCACCTTTTCGTAACAAAGTTAGTTGAGAATTCCCTGACAGCAGTTAAGAATCGTGTATATAAAGTTGAAAGTACATGGCAAGCAAATACGCCATCCCAGATGTTACAAATGTTACAATACCACCAGAACAGAATTAGGGAAGAACAAGATCATGAACAGAGACGTATGAAAGACACGAAAATGAAAATGCTAGTAGCTCAGTCGGTTCCAGCCGACGGTCAGAAAAAGGGTGCGGCCCAGACAAGTAATTCGGCAGCTCCCGTTAAAGGGACATGCAATTATTGTAAACAGCCAGGCCACTACGTACACGAATGTGCAGTCCTGAAACACAATATAGCAACAGGGAAAACTAAAGAAAGACCACGTCAGCCTAGGCAAGACCAGGTTCAGCAACAGACCTCACAGAATGCACAGCCTACGCATGCTCCACCACATACAGCACAGACCGTAGCAGTATCACAGCCACAGCCTATTGCCGCGACACAACAAGTTTCACAACAGATGTACCAGTATGTCCAATCTGATTACCCCGATTATCAGCGATACACATGAAACAGCCTAGAGAGGGAAGTTGGCTTGCCTCTTATTGAGATTCCTGTAGATCAAGAGGGTCCTTACGTACATAGTCAAGTATTAGGAAAAGACAGAAAGTTTTTAATTGACACAGGGGCAAGTCGCACTACAATCAGTCACAATGAAGTTCCAGGGGCACCCCTCTCAGGCTCACAGAATGTTTCCCTTGGTTTTTCAGGACAGCCTATTGTAAATGAAGTATCAGAACCTGTCCCCTTAGCAGTAGGTCCATTATCACGTGTTACAGACCTGTTACTCACGAAATCATGTCCAGAAAACTTGTTAGGTATCAAGACGTTGAAGGCTCTAGGAGCTGTGATATGCTGTTCCCCGGAAGGAGTTAGACTCTTTCTGCGTGACTTTAAGGGTCACTATGTATTACGAAATTTTGATGTCAGATTGAAAAATGTACCGAAACACCTATGGGCACAAGGCCCAACTGATGTAGGTTGTATGCACATTACACCATACCGTGTTACCCTCAAACCAGGAGTTGTGTTACCCCGAATTCGACAATACAAGTTACCACCTGATGCTGTAGTGGCTTTACTGGAAATCATTGAAGAGCTCATTGCCCAAGGAGTGGTCGTAGAAACCGACTCCAATATCTGTAATTCTCCTATCATTCCGATTCTTAAACGTACTGATCCCCATGCACCGCCTGTATATCGGCTGGTGATTGATTTACGAGAACTGAATAAATGCATTGTACCGCAGTATCCTGTGGTTCCCGACATCTCATCCTTATTGACTGCCATTGATTCAGAAGCGACGTTCTTTACTGTAATTGACCTCAAGAACGCCTTCTTCAGCGTACCCATCGATCCAGAGAGCCAATACCTCTTCGGATTCAGTTTAAATGGACGAAGTTTCAAATTTTCACGCGCACCTCAAGGATTCACAGAAAGCCCCAGCATCTATAGCCAAGCACTGAAAAGACAACTTGACAGTATCCAAATGCCAGTTAACACGTCCTTACTCCAATACGTCGATGATCTGCTGATCACCGCACGAAGTGAACCCGAATGTGAACAAGCATCATTGACAGTTTTACATTTTCTGGCCGACAAGGGACACAAGGTGTCTCCTTCGAAGCTGCAATTCTGTGTTCAGCAAGTGGTGTACCTTGGGCACTTGCTGTCCAAAGTGGGGAGACAGCTCACTCCTGATCGCATCCAGTTAATTGTAAATATGCCACAACCCCAGACACAAAAGGAAGTGCGGGCCTTTATAGGCCTCACCTCGTACTGCAGACAATGGATTCCTCAGTATGCATTTCTAGCTAAACCACTGATACAGTTGACAACACAAGAGGCAGCGCCTTCGACTGTCCTCCCTTGGACTCAGGAACATACACAGGCTTTTGAAGCATTAAAGAAAGCTTTATGTAAAGCACCATGTTACAGCAAACCTTTTACACTCTTTGTTACGGAACGTAATGGTACAGCACTGTCTGTTCTCACGCAAGATCAAGCAGGTTCACATAAGCCTTGTGCTTATTTCTCAAGTACATTAGATCCAGTGGCCCAGGCACTACCTGCGTGCTTAAAGTCAGTCGCAGCGACAGCCCTAGCAATCAGACAGAGCGATTCAATAGTGTTGGGACACCAATTAACAGTACAAGTTCCACATTCTGTAGAAGTCCTTCTAAACCGAACCCAGACACAACACTTGACTATTGCACGATTGACAGGCTATGAATTGACGCTATTCCAGCCACACATAGAAATCAGACGCTGTAACATTCTCAATCCCGCAACACTGTTACCTTCGGTTATGCCAAATCCAGCCCCGCATGATTGTATAGAGATCATTGATGCAGTAACAAAGCCCCGACGAGACTTAACAGACGTTCCATTGACAAATCCAGACCTGACACTTTATGTGGACGGTTCATGCATGAGAACAAGCACAGGAGAGTTAGTGGCCGCGTATGCCGTGACCACTGAAACTGAAATCAAAGAAACACATCGTATTGACACACTGTCTGCTCAAGCAGCAGAGCTTGTCGCTCTGAGTCGAGCCTGTATACTAGCAAAGAACAGAAATGTCAACATATACACAGATTCACGTTATGCTTTCGGAGTTGTGCACGACTTCGGAGTGTTATGGCAAGAGCGAGGTTTCCTGACCTCTCACGGTGCGAAGATCCAACATGGTCCGCTCATTCAAGCACTATTAGAAGCAATACATTTGCCTTCAGGCATATCCATCATGAAGTGCAAGGCACATACTAAAGTTACAGATTCTATTTCCCAGGGTAACGACCTGGCAGACCAAACAGCAAAACATACAGCATTAACTCACACGCAGACAACTGATGTGACAAAGACAATAGTACCAACACATTGTATGACAGTCAGGGATCCCTCACTAGATGTAATCGACATTCAGACACATGCGACTCCAGACGAAATCAAGAAATGGATCGAACAAGGAGGGGTCCAGACAGATCAGGGATGGATGACGAAGGGAAAATCTACATGGTTTCTCCCCGACTCAATGGTTCAAGTCATAATAAATACAGCACATAGTCCAGCGCACCTGGGAGAAAAAGCCATGCTAGACAGTTTACAGAATCTCTGGTACAACAAACATTTACGAGCAGCAGCAAAACAGAAAGTGCGTACTTGCATGATCTGTTGTCAGTTCAATCCAGGTAAAAGCGTCCCTGTAGAGCAAGGTGGATTTCATCCTCCCGATCACCCTTTTGAAGTCCTCCAGATGGATTATATCCAGATGGAACGTTGTCGAGGATTCAAGTACGTCCTCTTAGTTGTATGCGCACTTTCCCGTTGGACAGAAGCATACCCAGTTTCAGATTACACTGCCCCGACCACTGCCAAGCAGCTGGTTCGAGAATTCTTCCCACGGTACGGCTTGCCTCGTATCGTGTACTCAGATAACGGACAGCCATTCTCATCCGAGCTTATGAAGCAGGTTTCACTCCTGTTAGGATACCAGTGGAAGTTCCATTGCGTCCGACATCCCGAGGCAGCTGGCCTTGTAGAGAGACACAATCAGACACTAAAAACTCGCCTTGCCAAGATATGTAAAGAGAAAGGGGTCGACTGGATAGTCGCCCTGCCAGTTGCATTGTTCTACATGAGGATGGTCCCACACTCTAGATCAGGGCTAGCCCCGTATGAAGTGGTCTTTGGCCGACCACCGAATATGTGGGGGACGCCCATGCCTAAGAAAATAACAGATGTCGATTGTAATATGCTGACAGATTACCTTGCCTCCTTGATGTCTGCACTCCAATCATGTCGTTCACAGGTTGCCGCAGCCTTTCCCAACAACACTGATGTAAAGCCACACGATGTCCGCCCCGGCGATACAGTATTGATCCGTAACTTCGACAGGAGGAGCCCGCTGGAGCCCCGCTGGCAGGAGCCGAAGCTCGTCCTTCTAACAACGAGGACCGCGATCAAGGTGGAAGGCCGAAAGGGGTGGATACATACGAGTCACATCAAGAAATGCAACAAACTGGTGCCAAAGACTGACTCGTCCACCCCCTCCAAGGACTGCCTGAATTCTAATGACTCTAAATTACCTTTGAGAGAAAAAACTCTGCAAGAGGAGTATCGTTCAAAATTGCGGTCTAGCAAGTCAGACAGTTTAATTGTTTAAGTCCTCCCCTGGGTGAATCGGTTAAATAGTTTCTGACATGTATCCCCTAGACCCCAATAGAGAGAGAGATAGAGAGAAACAGATCAAGAAGCAACGATATTGCAAATCACTCAAAAGTTACTGTATTGTTACCTTATGGATTATGTTTTCCTTAAGTCTCATGATTATTGTCACAAGTGTAATGCTACACATTTACTTTCCTATTGCTACACGTGCACATTCTTCTTCTAATAACACTACCGAGCATTCTTTTAGTGAGTTACCGCCTCAAGAACTATCATACAGACTTGCGCTGCGCAACAATACATTCATCCGTATGTTACACCATTCCCAACAGATCAGCAATGCTACAAATTGATGGATATGTGGCCGACTCCCTCCCTATCAGAATTACAAGGGAGTTCTGCCCCTTTTTCCGTACCCGTTCACACATAATGGATCATGTGGCGCATGGTTTAGTTGAATTAATTCCTTAGATACAGATTCTGTAATCTACCAAGGCAACTGGATATGGGGAAACCTGAACGTAGTTCTGCATAAAGCATGTTATCCTGACAAGGAGGGCCTTCCCAAAAGGACAGGGACTGATCTAGAAAATGAAGTATATGGATTAGGAAATTTTACACTTAACCTCATGATTTTGAATGTTGAATCCGAAACCAAGCCTGACTTGCCCACTATGTCAGTATTACCAGTCAAAGGTGAATTATGTGTCAGAAAGAGTGGTTCCATACACATGGGTCATAGTAAATGTACTACTGTGGTTGAATTTAGTGATAAGGGCAAGTCCACATTCAAAGCTACACGTCATTCCTATTTCATATGTGGTCAGACCGCATACATACGTTTGCCCCTAGATTGGGATGGTACCTGTTACATTGGATTTTTACTACCACCTGTTTTCCTAGCTCCACCTGATTATCATAGAAATTCCCGTCTAATTCACAGACCCAAGAGAGATCTCCCAATTGTCGACTATACTGAGACAGCATGGGAAAAGTACACAGATTTCAATAAAGGTCTCTTTCCCTATCTAGGAACCGTTTTTAATAGTAAGTCTATCCGTCACTTGACCAGAACTCTCGAAGCAGTAGTGAGAGAGACTACTTCTGCCCTAGGTAACTTGACTGAGGAACAGTCTGCTATGAGACTTGTAGTTCTTCAAAATCGTCTTGTTATTGACGTCATACTCGCCGATCGCGGAGGAGCCTGTAAGGTCCTCGGGTCAGCTTGTTGTGTTTTCATTCCTGATAATGCTCCGTCCGTATATAAGGCTATTACCCGTCTCCATAAGATAGCTAGTCAGTTACATCAGAATCCAGGCACTTGGACTTGGTCCGGGTGGCTCTGGACCACTATTTCAGCTTGGGGATGGAAAATACTGTCACTCCTTGGAATAATACTGCTTATAGTATTCAGTTGCTGTCTATGTTTACAATGTGGGCCAGCGATTTGCGGCTTGTGCGCCACATCCTGTACTCCCCATTCAAGTCAACGTCCCAAATCACGTTTGAAGCAGGATGAGCAGATGATGTTAACAACCCAGATAAATGGATTAATGAAGATTGATGTATCATGAAGGGTCCGTAGGGAACAAGGAGGGAATGAGGAAATATAAATTTTATGGTCAAGAAATGTTCCCTAGCGTGTACCCCACCATCTCCATGTACGAGATTAAAGTGCATGTAACTTCCCTCCTGTGCCAACTATGAAGACGCAAATACATTTGTGTTCAACGATAACATGTCCTCTTTCAGATCCACCATGAATGGGTCTGATATTCAGTTCCTAAGTATGCCTTGCCAACGTCTTTGTATGGTACACTTTCTGTATTTCTGGCTCTGTGCGAGCTAGGCCCTGTTTTCTGCCATCAAGCCTCTTTTAGAAAGTCATCTCTGCCTCCTGAAACTGCAACGTGGGATGCCCCCCTTCGTGAACTCTGTCCTACTCCCTGCGAGGCGAGCGGAGCCTGGCTCGGCCTGCTTGCCTGCCAAAGACAGTATTTTACCTTCACCTTATCAGTATAGCCAAGCTTAGCTTCCCGAAAACACATTCCAGTCCAGCAGAATAGTTAAACAATTCCTCAGCTGCAGAGCAAAGGGCCCGGCCTCTCTGTCTCCCTTAAGTAATTCATGTCTTCGTTACCATGGTAGGCCCAGGGCCCCCTCACTCTACCCACAGACACGTAGGCGCATATATACGCACTCATAGTCAGTATAGGATAGCCTCTGCCTCAGAGACCTTTCCTTCTAGATAATATTGTCCCCAAACATCAGATATCAGATATGATATAGGAACGAGTTGATCTGACATGCCAGACTTCTGTCTCTTTCCTCTAGTGTAAATGTCAAGTCCCCTGCACCCTCCAGTTTCACGTCAGCCGCACGTCATGCAGCTGCGCGCGCATCCTAGCTACTGATTTCTGCTGACACTGCAAGATTCTGTCATAGAGCCACCCACTTGTGACACACTCACATGACGTTTCCAGAACACACCTCTGTGCACGCCTAGTTTACGCCTTCTGATTACGTATTGCTAACACGTGTGTATCCTTATCTCGTTTCTCTCAGCTGTTACGCCTTCTGCATTGACTTCTATTGTGTATATTAAGTATAAAAGAAATGTAATGTCAATAAAGTACGCTCTATCCCTTCCTGCACCCCTGTGGTGGCAGGAACCTGATATCCAGTACCTTACCCATTCCTTATTAAGGAATAAAACCCCTAAGAACTCTAACACCACGGACTCTGCGTCTTTCTTTCCGATTGAGTTATTTTTATTAAGTACTTACCTGCATAGAAATTAGGACGGTAATTAACTATTTACCACAAAGTCTTGAACAGAGCAAGCAGCTCCTTCGCACCCCACCGGCGCAACGTCATCACTCTCTCCCTCGAGACCGCGGCCTTCCCAGAGATCCGGAAACACGCCGAGATCAACGCCCTACTCAAAAAACCTAAGGCAGACCCAAGAGACCTCAAGAACTTCTGACCCATCTCCCTGCTCCCCTTCCCGGCCAAGGTCATTGAGAAAACCGTCAACAGACAACTAACCCGATACCTCACAGAAAACAGAATCCTGGACCCTTCCCAGTCAGGGTTCCGCAGCAACCACAGCACCGAGACTGCCCTCATTGCAGCCACCGACGACATTAGGACCCTGCTGGACAACGGCGAGACCTCAGCACTCATCCTTCTAGACCTCTCTGCCGCCTTCAACACGTCTGCCACCTTATACTACGCGCACGTCTCCACACCGCAGGGATTAAAGTCAAGGCTCTGGATTGGACCACCTCCTTCCACTTCGGCAGAACCTAGATCGTCCGCCTCTCCCCATTCTGTTCTAATGCCTCCGAGATCATCTGTGGCGTACCCCAGTGATCCTACCTCAACCCGACGCTGTTCAACATTTACATGGCCCGCTTGCACACATAGCCCATCAGCATGACCTCAACATAATTTCCTATGCCAACGACACTCAGCTGATCCTCTCCCCTCACCAAGGCCCCATCACCGCCAAAGCCAACCTCCACGAAGGAATGAAGGCCATGGCCAACTGGATGAAGACAAGACGGAGGTCCTCAACTATGGCTCCAAGCCCTCAGCCTGGGATGACTCCTGGTGGCCGATGGCACTGGCGGCAGCCCCGACACCCACCGACCATGCACACAACCACTCAACGCTCTCAATGACCAAGCAAGACAATGCCGTCATCTCCTCCTGCTTCAACACCCTCTGCATGCTCTGCAAGATGTACAGATGGATCCTAACAGATACAGGTAAGACAGTTACCCAGGCCCTTGTCACCAGCAGACTCGACTTTGGAAATGCCCTCTACGCGTGAGCGCGACCAAGCTCATCAAACGACTACAACGCATCCAAAACGCCTCCGCCCGACTGATCCTCAACATCCCTCGTCGCAGCCACATCACCCCCCCCCCACCTGAGAAACCTGCACTGGCTCCCCGTCAACAAGAGGATATCCTTCAAGCTCCTCACCCACGCACACAAGGCACTCCACAAGACCGGCCCAGTCTACCTCAACAGATGCCTCTCCTTCTACATTTGTTGTGACACCTCTAAATGGTCCAACTGAAAAGTAAAACGTTGGTAGCATAAAAAATCTTATTCAGCTCCTTCTGGTGCACTGTGGCGCTCTGAATACTAATGCACTCTACTATCACTGTCCTTCGGCTGTTCTGCCCTTGTGATTGCGGGAGTTAGTGCACTATATCATTTTTGTCCTCCTACTGTTTGATCTTTGTTTTTCCAAACCTAGAGTATTATTCTATGCTGTACTTCCTCTGTCTTAGCTTGGCATTTACAAAGCCACTATACCATACAGTCTTTTTTCTTCGGTCAGACCTGTTAGTTTCTTACACTAGAGTAATACTACTATCTTTAAAACAGCACAGGAGCCTCCAGCTGTCCTGGAGTCTACTATACGATCTTTGTAGTTCTTTCAGACCTTTCAGTTTCTGAAGCTAAAGTTTCTGAAGCTAAAGTACTATATCCTCTTTGTACTTCTCCCCTCAGACCTTTATTCTTCTGGTTGCTAGTGCGCCAAACTACATTTGAACACTTGCCCTAACCTTGTTCTTCCAAAAGATAGTGTACTACATTGTTGTTGTACTTCTACAACCCCACCTTTGTGCTTCCGAAAGTAAGTATACTGTACTATCTCTCTACCATCTTTGAGCTTCTTCTGGCAGACATTTGCGTTCCTGAAGCTAGTATGCTGTACCATCTTTGAACGGCTTAAGTTCAATCCTCGTCTTTCTCCGGCCATTGTGATATGCAATTTTTGTACTTCTGTCAAATCTTTGAGTTTTCAAGGCTAATGTACTATACAATATTTATATTTCTTCCTTTACACTTTGGGTGTTCTGAAAACGAGTGCACCGTTTCCTCCTGCCCGACTAGCCTTCAGATGTTTTAGCAAAGCATTTGATTCTGTACCACAGCCCTACCATCCTCAATGTACCGGTACCTGCAATAACCTGGGGCCTTTGGAATGGACGTCCAGAACACCTGAGCTTGCTACTGTGTCTGCAGTTCAAGTAATGCCACCCAGAGGCTCTTTATTTATGTCATAACTACACTTTCACAATTGCTTTATTAACTTTCTTGCTTTCTTAAATTTGTTTGAAAATCCACCATTTGCACACTCTTTTTTCAAACAGTTCTCGGGGGGACAACCCCACCCCCTCCTCTTATGGCAGTCATGCCCACTCGCTACTCTCGCTTTTCAGGCTTGCTCGCAACATGGCACTCATCGCGCACTTTTATACGTCACCAGCCGCCACTGTGTATGTACACTTAAAAAAGGGACAAAAGACAAAAAGTAAATAAATGCATAAAATTAAAATTAAAAGTGCGGTGTCTAGCATGCACACACAGAAGTGGTAGGAGAAAAGATCTTAACTGAACATGGCCTACATATCAGTTAGACATGATAAGGTTAAAGGGAGAGACTGTCCCTGTAGTCACGCACTGTTGAGAGAAAAGAATTCTTTGAATATATTGCTACAGTTGCTTAGCTGGGCTTGAAATAAAAAGGCATCCTTCACTTCTTTGAGGGACACCATCTGTGGAAATACCAACTAGCTTCCCTGCAACCCTGCATGTTAGCACAGCTCGCACTAAATGACGTTCATCAAGAGAGTAGCTTAAGTCATATGATCTCATCGAGGTCACGTGATGTGAGGCTGCAAGTGCTAGGGGCCAGGTAGCCAGCCTATTTTCTGGTCATGTGGCACAATTTGAATTGCATGGTATTGTGGTGTCATAGTGATTCAAGGCAAAACCAAAGGGGATGATGGACGGAGAGTTGAACATTGCAAGGACTCACCCCCAGTCAACTGATCTGGGTTTAATCAAGTCAGTCAAGTCAAGTCAAAAAGGCTTTATTTCGATAAAAATTATCATAAAAGCTTCATAGTAAAAAAATATACACAAGTTCATTTGGTAATGAAAAAAGTACAACAAATTGATTACATTAAAGTTTAAAAACCTTACTTTTTCGTTAAAAGAAGCGTATCATAAAAGTTTGATTTAAAAAAAGATTACAAATTTTCTTTAAGCCTTTTGCTCCTAATGCGCTAGGCCCACGATAGAAATTTTGAGAGGGTGCAAACATACAATGGGCGTGAGTCTGACATTAAAATACGTAGTGCCTCAGCA
The DNA here is from genome assembly GCF_964263255.1 of Lissotriton vulgaris. Lineage (NCBI taxonomy): Eukaryota > Metazoa > Chordata > Amphibia > Caudata > Salamandridae > Lissotriton > Lissotriton vulgaris. The sequence goes on along the minus strand of NC_141685.1, from coordinate 216,948,807 downwards.
TGATGCCTAGTCCCCAGCATGCGACACAGATTCTTGAGCCATTTTCTTCTTGGTTGGGCATACTCCTGACACTCAAACATAAAGTGTGCCACTGACTCCTGTTTATGTGGGCACGAAGGGCAGAAATCTGTGGTCTAAGTTGGCAGTTTCCACCGAGATGTAAAAGTATGCAGAGGTAGTGTTCCAGTTCTAAATTTGAAATATAAGGACCTATCAAATGGTTTCTCAATAATGTCTAGATAGAGTTCCCAAATTGGTAAGTCCTTGAATCTCAAAAAGTCCTCTGTCAATCTGCCCAGTGTACGGTCGGTACTCCTATTATTCAGAATCCAGCTCCAATACAAGCTCTTGAGTACTACCTTTGGTGGAGATACTTTGTTTGTCCAGGCTTCACTTATGCCCAAGTCACACAAAAGGGATTTCATGTCTCTTAGCCATTTAATTTTATACCATCCTGGTAAAGACATTATTTCGGAAAGCCCTTTCGCATAGTTCGCGAGCTCCGGGACTCGCCACAACCTAGCCCATAGAAGTAGGGGTCTGAACCTTGCTAGGTCTTCAATAGGTCGACAACCTAAATCAAGCATTAGTGGAGTTGTGGGAGTACCTTGGAGGAGTGACATAATTGCCCTGCAGAACTTCCTTTCAGATCTTGCCAGTTCATTGATTTTACATGAGCCCCATAACTCTGCCCCATACAGAGCAGAGCTAACTCCCTTTGCTATATAGATGTCCATGACAGGGGCTATGGGTCTTATGGCACAAGAACGTTGTTCCTTCAGAAGGGCCCCAGTTACCCTCTTGTGGGCTAACAACATTTTATCTAAGTGGGGGGCCCACTGCATGTTGTGCGACAAACGGATGCCTAGGTAATCAAATACGTCTACCCTCCCCAGAGGTACACCCTTCAACTTAGGGGGGCGTACAGGTTTTTTGGGGGATTCATCACAAGATATTTTGTTTTGTCGGTATTGATTACCAGGCCCCATTCCACCCAAAAGGTCTGGAAGTTGTTGAGAAGTTTTTGGAGACCCATTGGGGATTTAGAAAGGAGGAGCGTGTCATCAGCAAAGAGAAGGGTGAGGATACGCTCCCCCACCAGGGATGGTTCGTCTGAAGGGTCTTTCAGCAGATGCTCAACCACTCCATTGATGTACAAAGAGAAAAGGGTAGGAGCTAGGACACATCCCTGGGGAACCCCTCTCTCCACTGGAATGCTGGTGGTTTTTTCTTCCCCTGTACCCCATCTAATCTGGGCAAAACTATTGTCATGGACCCTTACAAGTAGTGATAAAATATAATACGGTATCCCCATATCACTAAGGAGTCTCCAGAGGGTCTCCCTAGGTACAAGGTCAAAGGCAGTCTTTAAATCGATAAATGCGAGATAAAGACTGCCTTTGCCTATGACCACCACCTTCCAGTACACTAGCATCAGTCTAAAGGCTTGTTCTATTGTGCCAGTGCCTGCTCTAAATCCTGCCTGGAAGTCGGAGAGGATGTTATTATCATTTATCCATTCCAGTATTCTAATCAACAATACCTTACCGACTACCTTTTGGCTTATGTCCAGCAAACTAATAGGCCTGTAGTTGGACGGGTCGTCCCTAGCGCCTTTTTTAAAAATAGGGACGACCTCTGCCCCTTTCCAGGATGTGGGAACAGGTGCGCCCCTACAGATGGCAATAAGTAAACTGTGGATAAATTTCCCCCATGCCGTGGTGTCAGAACGCAATAGATCCCCGGGAATGCCATCCGGGCCAGGTGCCTTTTGGGGCATAATGGTACTAATGGCGTATTCTACTTCTTTTATAGAGAAGTCTAAATCTGTTGGGTCTGCATCCCCATCCTTTTGTATCATAGTTGGAGCCACTTCCCATACCTGATCTTCCTTGGGTGTATCTAGGGTGTTATGATCGAATTGGCGAGTATATAATTTAGAAAAGTGGTTAACCCACTCTTGGCTAGTGATGTTACATGTTATGAGGTCACTATCTGGTCTATTTCTTGTTCTGATAATGTCCCAGAAGCACCTTGAATCTTTCCTAGCACTTGCCTCTTTTAAAGTGCACCAGAAGTCATCATCCCACTCCTTTTTTGCTCTTGTCAGTGTTCGTCTATACCCTTTCCTGGCTTCCTGTATCTGGGGTTGTAATTTGCCTTTGACAGCTTCAATCAAGAGAGATTTGGCATGTCTGCATGCAGTAGTATACCAATTATGCTTACCCGTAGGCAACCGGGATACGGTATTTCTTTTCACGCACCCCTTTTTCAAAAATATTTCCCCTATGGACCTAAGTGTGTCTTCAAAAATAGATGTCACCCCACCTATTGCCAGGACTTGATTGGTGCCATCTAGTTCCAATTGTGAGGTCATAAGTAATTCATTAATTGTTTTAAGTTTGGCCTCATTAGTAGAGATTTGCTTCCACTTTAGGCATTTCCCGCAAGTGGAAACAGAAATGTTGTGGGCATGTTTGGGGAGTTTTTCAATTGATTTGTTGGGCCAGGGATTTGATAAAAGGAGAGAAAGCGGATTATGGTCGCTTTCTGCCGTGTATAGGACAACCATATCCTGAACTAGTCCCCATAGCGTGAGATCTATCAAAATGTAATCGATCCTCGAGGTGTGGTTGACTCTATTACCCAGGGGGTCGGATGGTGTGCGGCTGTTCGCAGCTCTTAAGCCAAACTCCATTGTCAGAGCATTTAACTGGGTCGCACTATGAGACCATCTTTTGATCGGGGGAATGGTTAGGGGCAGACTGCACCTTCTAGTGTCATCCTCGCCCAGATCCAGAATATCATCTGAGGAAAGTGGCTCATAGGTACAGTTAAAGTCACCCGCAACTATAATTTTGGCACCCTCAGTTTTTTCTCTTAATTCCACTTCAAGGGTGGTTACGGTAGGGGACATAGACCCATGTTTGGTACCTCTGACATAAATGTTAAACAGGTCCATTGTAAGCCCCCTGCGAGGACCATTTAAGGAGAGTCCTAGAATGTCTGGGCTATTGATCTGCTTAAATTTTATACGACAGTTAAGAGAGATGCTTATCCAAGTAAGCAGACCCCCTGAAGGGCGTCCCTTCCCATTCGTAAGTCTCTCCGCAGGCACAAAATATGTAACGTAGCCAACTCGGTGGAGTGGTTCTAAGCTCCAGGTCTCCTGGAACAGGCAGATCTTGTGCGCCTCCACTAGAGAGTTCCATTCAGGCGAAGCCAATTTCCGGTGGATACCTGCTAGGTTCCAACTAAGAATTGTTAGTACACCCTTGGGATCATGACCATCACTCTTTTCAGGACCCAAAACTTTATTTAGAGGCATAGTCACTGTTGAAGATGTTAGCTCAGCGTGACTAGCCATTGGTACAGAGATGGGGAGGGGACTAGAGATTGGAGTTTCCATTAGGATATTTCCTTCCACGTCTAGCCTCAAATCTAATGGCAGAGTATTGGTTTCCTCAGTATTGAGTCAATCCACTTCATCCAGTGCGCAAAACCTGTTCCAGTGTGCGTACTGAGATAGGAATGGATCGAAATTAGGGGTACCTTGCCAGGGGGATTGCCTTTGCAAAAATCTTTGCTGGGGAACTTGCTGGTATGCCCTGTTAATAGGAATTCTGTTTCTTGGAATTTGCCTTTGGTGCATTAACGGATAAAAATATGAAAGATGTAAAGGATGGATCTGTGTGTTAGATCCACAGGTGGGTGTATTGCATATGTAATCTACCTCAGCCATGTCTCTAAAGTTAATGGTTATAATGTCCCCTGCTATTGTTTTAATGCTTCTACCTATCCCTTCCCCTCGTCTAACCGCTAATATTTCTCCAGAAATGTTGGGGGGTAAGGGTCTGTTTAACTGCAACCATTGTACGCATTTGTTCTTTAGTTCAATTTGGGTTTCCCTTTTTCCCTCCTTCATTGGTGGTACTTCTGTTAGCACGACCACAAAGGGAAGGGCTTCAGGGGGGAGATTAATTGTCCTGAAGCGTGTCAGCCTTGTCTTCTCTACTTGGTTTTTTGTCTGGGCAGTATCTATGATTGTTCCCTTTTCTAGGTGTTGACCAGTTTTGTCTGCCAGAGATAGAGCATTTCCCAATCCGTGCCCTTGCTTTGGTTGAACTTGTGAGGTGGTAGTAGGTGCACTAGGGTTCAAGGATACGGGAGCTTTCTTCCCAGGCAAAATATTACTTTGAGTTGTGACCTTTGGTTTAACTAAGGGTTGTTTAGCTGTAGAGACCTTATCATTCGAGGTGTTATTAGCAGTACCCCCTTTTGCCCCCCCTTTAGTTGGTGTACTGTCCTTTGCAGTTTGGCTGGTCGGGCCCATCCCTTTGTTTTTTATTAGGGACGTCAGCCTGTCGATTTTTGACATAAGTGGTTTAATGTGGGCAATGATAGTATCTTCAAGGTCTGCCTTAAGATCAGCTACCATATTTGCTACCCAGCAAGGTATTCCTGGTGTAAGATTAGGGATTGGGGCAACAAGGTTATGATTTAGCGTAGTGCTCTGACCCTTTTTCTTCTTCTTACATACTGAAGGATCACTAGCTTTGTTTGACTCTAGGCTGCTTAGGGTTGACTTTTCTCCATCCCGAAGGTTGCTCAGATTGGTCTGGGGGAGTGCTGTATCCCCTAGTAGCTCAGTTGGAGCCTGAGCACACGGAAGCTCAGCAAAGAAGGAGGTAACACCAAGACTTAGATCTAAATGGTCAGTGGCATCTATAGTGGTTGCCAGAGGATCTGTAGCTACATCTTGCGAATCATGGACAAATATTGTCGGTGGTAGCGACATCCTTCTTTCTTTGTTGGCTATAGCAGTTGATACCGCCCCTATAGTCTGTTGCAACATTATATCAATTGCAGTAAGTGTAGGGACTGGTTGGGGGCAACCGCCTTCTGCTTGGCGCTTGATCTTAGAGTAGGCATCCTGGTCGATTTGATAGTCTTCCTCATATCACTCAGAGAAGGGATAGGTAGCACCTAGAGATCATGTAATGAACAAATAGAGCTGCCAACGGATCACCCACACACAGGGAAATAGAGAGTCAAGTCAAGTCAAGTCAAAAAATTTGTATAGCGCACTACATACCCAGAGGGTTTCAAGGCGCTTAGGAAGGGGAGGAGGATTATTTGTCAAATATCCACGTTTTAAGCTGCTTTCTGAATGCTAGGTGGTTCTGGGTGAGGCGAAGGTAGGCGGGGAGTGAGTTCCAAGTTTTAGCAGCCAGGTATGAAAAGGATCTGCCTCCCATGGTGGTCTTGTTGATGCGAGGTACAGTGGCGAGGGCTTGGCTGGAAGAACGTAGTTGGCGGGAGGGGGTGTAGAAGGACAGTCGAGAGTTGAGGCAATCTGGTCCGATGTCGTAGAGTGATTTGTGTGCGTGGGTAAGCAGTCGGAAAGTGATTCTCTTATTGACGGGTAGCCAGTGGAGGTCTTTAAGGTGACCAGAGATGTGTTCGTTGCGTGGGATGTCTAATATGAGCCTGGCTGATGCGTTTTGGATTCGTTTGAGTTTCTTCTGGAGTTTTGCGGTAGTACCTGCGTAGAGGGTGTTTCCGTAGTCCAGTCGGCTCGTAACCAGAGCGTGGGTGACTGTTTTCCTTGTTTCGGAGGGGATCCAGCGAAATGTTTTTCTGAGAATGCGAAGAATGTTGAAGCAGGAAGAGGATACGGCGCTGACTTGTCTGTTCATTGAGAGTGAAGAATCCAGGATGACGCCAAGGTTCCGTGCGTGGTCTGTCGGGATGGGTGCTTTTCCGAGGGCTTCCGGCCACCAGGAGTCGTCCCAAGCAGAGGGGGATGTACCTAAGATGAGGACTTCTGTTTTGTCTGAGTTCAGTTTCAGACGGCTTTGTTTCATTCATTCGGCAACTTCTTTCATTCCTTCGTGTAGGTTAGTTTTGGCGGTGCTGGGGTCATTGGTGAGAGAAAGGATTAGTTGAGTGTCGTCCGCGTAAGAGATGATGTTGAGGTTGTGTTGGCGTGCGATGGCCGCGAGGGGGCTCATGTATACGTTGAAGAGGGTGGGACTGAGTGAGGATCCTTGAGGTACGCCGCAGATGACTTCAGAGGCCTCGGACTTGAATGGAGGAAGGCGGACTCTCTGGGTTCTTCCGGTGAGGAACGAGGTGATCCATTCAAGTGCTTTTCCTTGAATTCCGATGTTATTGAGGCGTTGTAGAAGGGTGCTGTGGCAGACTGTATCGAATGCTGCAGAGAGGTCGAGGAGGATGAGGGCGACTGTGTCTCCATTGTCCAGTAGAGTTCGAATGTCGTCTGTTGCTGCGATGAGGGCGGTCTCAGTGCTGTGTTTTGCTCGGAAGCCAGATTGTGAGGGGTCGAGGGATTTGTTGGTTTCGAGGAAGGCGGCGAGCTGGTTGTTGACGGCTTTCTCGATGACTTTGGCCGGGAATGGAAGAAGCGAGATGGGGCGGTAATTTTTGAGTTCGGTGGGGTCCGCTGTTGGTTTTTTCAGAAGGGCGGTGAGTTCAGCGTGTTTCCAGTCTTCTGGGAAGGTAGCGGAGTTGAAGGAGCAGTTGATGACGTCTCGGAGGTGCGGTGCTATGACGGAGTCTGCTTTGTTGAAGATGTGGTGAGGGCATGGGTCTGTGGGTGATCCTGAGTGGATGGAATTCATCAGGCGGATGGTGTCCTCAGTGGAGATTGGGTTCCAGGCGTTAAGGGTGTTCACGGGGGGAAGATGTTCAGCAGGTGGTGGGGTGGGTTGGTTTCCGGGTTGGTTGTCAAAGCTGTTGTGGATGTCTGCAATCTTGTTGTGGAAAAAAGAGGCTAGGGAGTCGCAGAGGGTTTGAGAGGGGGTGATGTCGTTGGAGTTGGCCGAGGGATTGGAAAATTCCTTGACGATGTTGAAAAGTTCCTTGCTGTTGTGGGCGTTGTTGTCAAGTCGATCCTTGAATGCTGTTTTCTTGGCTTTTCGGATCAGTTGGTGGTGAGTGCGGGTGGCGCTTTTGAAGGCGTCCTTGGTGCTGGTGGTTGGGTCTTTTTTCCAGGCCTTTTCAAGGGAACGGCAGAGTTTCTTGGACTTCTTGAGATCATCGTTGAACCATGAGGCCTTCTTGTTGCCAGGTTTACTTTGACGTTTTTTCAGAGGAGCTAAGGTGTCGGCGGTGTTGGATAGCCATAGGGTGAGGTTGGCGGCGGCTTCGTCAGCGTTAGAAGAGAGGGCTGGGGAGTTTCGAAGGAGCGATGCGGAGATTTGGTCCGTGTTGATTTTGTTCCAGTTTCTTTGCAGGGTAGGTTGGCGGTGGATGTTGGGTTTTGGTTTGTTGTAGGTGAAGTGAACGCAGCTGTGGTCAGTCCAGAGGAGATCCGTAGTGTGGCTGAAGGAGACATGATTGCTGGATGTGAAGATGGGGTCTAGTGTGTGACCTGCGATGTGGGTGGGGGAAGTGACTAGTTGTTTAAGTCCGAGGTTGGCGAGGTTGTCCAAGAGGGTGGTGGTGTTGCGGTCGTAGCTCTTTTCAAGGTGAAAGTTGAGGTCTCCCAAAAGGATGTAGTCTTTGGAGGGGAGCGCGTGTGGGGTGATGAAGTCCGTGATGTCTTCACTGAATTTTGCGCGGGGTCCTGGTGGTCTGTAGAGGAGGGTGCCTCTGAGTGTGGTCTTGGGGTCGATGTGGATCTGGAAGTGGAGGTGTTCGGAGTTGGCGAGGTTGGCGTCAGAGCTGGTTGAGATGCGGATTGATTTCTTATGGACGATAGCGATTCCTCCTCCTGTGTGGCTGGTACGGTCTTTGCGAGTGATCTTATAGTCTTCAGGGATGGCAATGGTGATGTCTGGTGCGGAGGAAGCGTTCATCCATGTTTCCGTCAGGAAGGCGATGTCCGGAGAGATGGTGTCTAGTAGATTCCAAAGGTCAATGGCATGCCTGTGGACTGATCGGGTGTTGAGAAGGATGCATTGAAGGTGATTGGGGTCGGGGATCTGTGCTGTGGGCGTAGCGGAGATGTTGACAGTGCCGATGAATTTGCAGGAGTAGCAAGAGAAAGGACCATGGGTGTGACCAGGAGCGGCTTGGACGCAGTTGGGGGCGCGACCGGGGTTAAGGGCTAGGAGGGTGGCGGCGTCATAGGTAATACGGGGGGGCTGGGCAGCGCGAGGGGCAGGGGGTCTGGCGCTGGGCGCGGTCCAGGCGCGGACGGGCGTAGACGGGCTTACCTTTGGCGCACCTTCGGCGTGTCCGAAGCGGGTGGACGCTGCGCGTGGGGGCATTGGCCATAAATGGATGGTGGAGGGGGCGGAGCGTGGGAGGGGCGGCTGGGAGGCGGGCCAAGGGAGACGATAGCGCAAGATGGTGGTCGGGGTAGAAAACGAAACTGAGGCTGTGTAAATAAACAACAGCAATGGCGATTACACAGATTACAGGCACAAAAGCAGGCTCAAACAGTGTTTTGGGGCAATCGCGCTATGAGCAACAGATGAGGTGCGGCGCTACAGTGACGCGCTATGAAACCTGACAGCAATGAGTGATACAATGATAATAATGCAGCGCGCTACGATACCATGCGCTGGTAGCAGGGTCAAGCGCTTCTGGAGGTGCAGGACTGGAGAGAGGCTCAAGCGCTTCAGGGTAGGCACTCTGAGCAGAGGTAGGAAGCGAGGGAGCAACCGTATAGGCAGAAGTCCAGACGGTCACAGCGGAAGGTGAGGCGAGGTGGGCTATATGTTCGTGGGTGGGAGGGGCGGCTGGGAGGCGGGCCAAGGGAGACGATAGCGCAAGATGGTGGTCGGGGTAGAAAACGAAACTGAGGCTGTGTAAATAAACAACAGCAATGGCGATTACACAGATTACAGGCACAAAAGCAGGCTCAAACAGTGTTTTGGGGCAATCGCGCTATGAGCAACAGATGAGCTGCGGCGCTACAGTGACGCGCTATGAAACCTGACAGCAATGAGTGATACAATGATAATAATGCAGCGCGCTACGATACCATGCGCTGGTAGCAGGGTCAAGCGCTTCTGGAGGTGCAGGACTGGAGAGAGGCTCAAGCGCTTCAGGGTAGGCACTCTGAGCAGAGGTAGGAAGCGAGGGAGCGACCGTATAGGCAGAAGTCCAGACGGTCACAGCGGAAGGTGAGGCGAGGTGGGCTATATGTTCGTGGGTGGGAGGGGCGGCTGGGAGGCGGGCCAAGGGAGACGATAGCGCAAGATGGTGGTCGGGGTAGAAAACGAAACTGAGGCTGTGTAAATAAACAACAGCAATGGCGATTACACAGATTACAGGCACAAAAGCAGGCTCAAACAGTGTTTTGGGGCAATCGCGCTATGAGCAACAGATGAGGTGCGGCGCTACAGTGACGCGCTATGAAACCTGACAGCAATGAGTGATACAATGATAATAATGCAGCGCGCTACGATACCATGCGCTGGTAGCAGGGTCAAGCGCTTCTGGAGGTGCAGGACTGGAGAGAGGCTCAAGCGCTTCAGGGTAGGCACTCTGAGCAGAGGTAGGAAGCGAGGGAGCGACCGTATAGGCAGAAGTCCAGACGGTCACAGCGGAAGGTGAGGCGAGGTGGGCTATATGTTCGTGGGTGGGAGGGGCGGCTGGGAGGCGGGCCAAGGGAGACGATAGCGCAAGATGGTGGTCGGGGTAGAAAACGAAACTGAGGCTGTGTAAATAAACAACAGCAATGGCGATTACACAGATTACAGGCACAAAAGCAGGCTCAAACAGTGTTTTGGGGCAATCGCGCTATGAGCAACAGATGAGGTGCGGCGCTACAGTGACGCGCTATGAAACCTGACAGCAATGAGTGATACAATGATAATAATGCAGCGCGCTACGATACCATGCGCTGGTAGCAGGGTCAAGCGCTTCTGGAGGTGCAGGACTGGAGAGAGGCTCAAGCGCTTCAGGGTAGGCACTCTGAGCAGAGGTAGGAAGCGAGGGAGCGACCGTATAGGCAGAAGTCCAGACGGTCACAGCGGAAGGTGAGGCGAGGTGGGCTATATGTTCGTGGGTGGGAGGGGCGGCTGGGAGGCGGGCCAAGGGAGACGATAGCGCAAGATGGTGGTCGGGGTAGAAAACGAAACTGAGGCTGTGTAAATAAACAACAGCAATGGCGATTACACAGATTACAGGCACAAAAGCAGGCTCAAACAGTGTTTTGGGGCAATCGCGCTATGAGCAACAGATGAGGTGCGGCGCTACAGTGACGCGCTATGAAACCTGACAGCAATGAGTGATACAATGATAATAATGCAGCGCGCTACGATACCATGCGCTGGTAGCAGGGTCAAGCGCTTCTGGAGGTGCAGGACTGGAGAGAGGCTCAAGCGCTTCAGGGTAGGCACTCTGAGCAGAGGTAGGAAGCGAGGGAGCGACCGTATAGGCAGAAGTCCAGACGGTCACAGCGGAAGGTGAGGCGAGGTGGGCTATATGTTCGTGGGTGGGAGGGGCGGCTGGGAGGCGGGCCAAGGGAGACGATAGCGCAAGATGGTGGTCGGGGTAGAAAACGAAACTGAGGCTGTGTAAATAAACAACAGCAATGGCGATTACACAGATTACAGGCACAAAAGCAGGCTCAAACAGTGTTTTGGGGCAATCGCGCTATGAGCAACAGATGAGGTGCGGCGCTACAGTGACGCGCTATGAAACCTGACAGCAATGAGTGATACAATGATAATAATGCAGCGCGCTACGATACCATGCGCTGGTAGCAGGGTCAAGCGCTTCTGGAGGTGCAGGACTGGAGAGAGGCTCAAGCGCTTCAGGGTAGGCACTCTGAGCAGAGGTAGGAAGCGAGGGAGCAACCGTATAGGCAGAAGTCCAGACGGTCACAGCGGAAGGTGAGGCGAGGTGGGCTATATGTTCGTGGGTGGGAGGGGCGGCTGGGAGGCGGGCCAAGGGAGACGATAGCGCAAGATGGTGGTCGGGGTAGAAAACGAAACTGAGGCTGTGTAAATAAACAACAGCAATGGCGATTACACAGATTACAGGCACAAAAGCAGGCTCAAACAGTGTTTTGGGGCAATCGCGCTATGAGCAACAGATGAGGTGCGGCGCTACAGTGACGCGCTATGAAACCTGACAGCAATGAGTGATACAATGATAATAATGCAGCGCGCTACGATACCATGCGCTGGTAGCAGGGTCAAGCGCTTCTGGAGGTGCAGGACTGGAGAGAGGCTCAAGCGCTTCAGGGTAGGCACTCTGAGAAAGTTTAGGTTTCCAATGGTATCATGATAAGAAGGGTTCCTGCATCGGTGGTATGCAGCACTTAGGGGGGGTGGCCCAGCCAAGCCTCTTCTGGCCTTGGAGAGCCGTAGAGGGCCCGCCCTTTGCCCGGGCTTCGTCTGGCACTCCCACGCGCTCCCGCGACGCGGGTGTGGAGCCTTGTTTATAAGCGCCGCCTGGCGCGCTGGTTCACTGTCACCCTTCCGGTCCCGGTGCAAGGGCAGCTGGGTGTTGAAGTTCGGCGCCCTCTCGCTCTCCCTCACTCGGCGGCTGCTGTTGGTCTGCAGCGGCGTAGGGGGAGCGGTGAGCACACGCAGGCCCGGGGTCGAGGAGGCAGGTACTATCGGGCAATACGGAATCTGGTAAGAGGCTATGGGCAAAATGCGCTGGGTTTAATCCATCATCATTCTTTAGCTCACTCCACCACCCCAGTTCAGACATGGCCATATGCTAATCAGTCTGACCCTGTGCTTCATGGGAACAGTCCACCCTGAACTGCCAAGCCATTTCTTCCCTGGACCGGAAACAAGCATCCTGGGACCGGTTTCTGGCTAATCAGCTGTCATCAGCCAGGATAGCTTGACTCCAGTGGCTTAGTGAGCAGGGGACCCACGTCTGGACATACCCTGCCAACTTATGGCGAACAAAGCGGTACAAAAGGGGTGGTGATGGACGGCGCATCTGAACCAATCAAACACTCACCCCCAGTCAACAGATCTGGGTTTAATACATCAACGTTCTTTAGCCCACTCTGCCACCCCAGTTCAGACATGGCCATATGCAAATCAGTCTGACCCTGTGCCTCATGAGAACAGTCCAGCCTGAACTGGGGTGGCGGAGTGAGCTAAAGAATGATGATGGATTAAACCCAGATCAGTTGACTGGGGTGAGTTCTTGCCATGTTCAACACTCCATCCATCATCCCCTTTGGTTTTGCATCGTAGTGATTCAGCCAGCCCAAGCTCACCTATTCACATCGTCATGGTTGAAGCTCTAAAACTATCACTAGTTGAGTATCTTAACACCCACCTTTTCTGAAGCTGAGGCTTAAGCAAAAAGGTCCATGCAGGTTTTCCGGAGAGACTGTTGCAATAGGCACTGGGAGGCCTGGTTGGGTAGCTATGTGCTATATAAAAACAACAGTTGGTAGCATGTGTTATTTGTCGCCCTGAATTCCCGTCACAATATGATTATCAGTATACAGTAAGGTAAGGTGTAGTGGCACCAGGAACCAGATACTGAGGTGGCTACTGAACCCTGGTCATTGCTGTATTTTATAATTCAAGCAGTAGCTAGGGGTCCATTTCTTTCCTTGCACTAGGGCCCATGACACGTTGACTATGCTACTGGGTACTGGTGATTGACAGGCACCCTGCACTGTCGGCCAGTTCTCAAACACAATATCATTTATAAATCTTTATTTGGATAAAATATACATAAAAGACTCACACAGATGAAATTTTCAAATATCTTAATAAAACATTCATATTTAAAAATAGATGGCTAAAATACATACAAAATGGTCTCAGGACATAAACAGATTAAGTATAGAAAACACCAGACATAAAGCTAGGAATCAAATCAATAGCCAATGAGTGTAAAAATGATATCAGAAGCATCAGATAGGGGATAATTATTCAACATATATTAGCGCTGTTAAGCGTATAAAATCCTAGGCTACTCATTTTCATATCTTAAAACATCCAGGTATAGGAGCGGTTGTCTTCTTTGGATGGCAAAAGAAACCCAGACAGAGACTCTATAGCATAAATTCACATTATCAAGGTTAACAAAATAAAATTAAAAGCATCTTTATGATAAATTATTTTTTTCTTTTAAAAACAGTGGCTGCAATATTTGTTTCTTCAGATCCCTATAAAAATTACAAAACAGATAAAATGCATTGTGGACTAGTTGGACTTGCATCGCATGGGCATTTGGCTATCTTTTGGGATCAAAAAAAACATATCCATCAACCAAAAAGTAGTGTGCCTATTCGTAGTCTTGTTATATAGAATCTGTTGGATGTTTGTTACTAGGGTGAGATAGTTCAGGGCACTTGCTTGTAAGGGACCGGAGAGGTACATTTACACAGTTGACTTAAAACACTCTCTATTTTCCTTAACACCATCCTTTTCCCAATCAGAATCGTTATAAAACATGTTTTACAAAATTGGAACACTCCACTTTTTTTCGGGAGTTTTATATAGCGAAAACTTGACCCGTTATCGGGTATCAGAATGCTTTACATAGCACCATTTGCTTTACATGACGATACATCCATTTATTTTTAGGTATGCGGATATTAAGTGATTTGCCCAGAATCACAGGATGTTCAGCGTCATTGCCGAGACTCAAACCTTATTCCCCCGATTCCAGGTCGATCGCCCTAGCCGTTAGGCCAACACCTCTCCCCAAATGGATCCATCCTCTAAATAGGGACCAATAATTCCTTGTGAGCTATATAAGAGGAGGTTTAACAGGGCACTGCTAATAATCTGCATAGGAAAGGGTTTTACTTGGACTGCAACAATTTACAGTTTGTCAGGCTCCTTAATTGACACTAGTAATACATTTACTTCTGTATATGCTCAACAGCTCTCTAATGGTCTTGTTCGCAATCAGTTTTAGATGCAAACCTAAAAAGGACTTCTGAGGAGCTAATACATTTCTGATTTACTGCTTCCACATGTGTCCCCCATTTGCTACGGCTAGAAAAATTCACACCTAGATATGTAAACTTTCCTGTTGCAGTAAGGGCCACTCCCTTGATCTGATGGGTTTTCTTTTTGTGGATTCCCTTTCTTACACATCATGGTAAAAATGTTCTTTTAATTGATTTTCATGTCCTTGTCCTCCATATACGTGGTGAAACCGTCGATCAAGAGCTGAAGGCCATTACCTGTTCTAGAGATCAAAATGGCGTCATCTGTATATAAGAGTACCGGTGTTCGACATTGACCGACTTTTGGGCCATCTGCATTGATTTTCTTCAAGAACTCATCTACGCCGTTAATATATAATGAAAATAAGAGGGCTTATAAAATGTGGTGTGACTTCTTCCCTTGATCCATAGCGTACCTTAGATCCTAGCTGTGTATATCACTGTAACAAAAAGGTCTCAATCTCAATGGGGGCGTCCATCTTTGCCAGTGACTGCCACAGCTTGGTTTGATTAACCAGATCAAACGCACTGTTCAGATTAGCAAAACATTGGTTGTGTGACCCTCTTTCACCAGGGTGTATTTACTGATGAGCGGATGAAGATTGATACAATGTTCCATAGTACCCACTTCCCTTATAAAACCATATTGGGCATCTCTTAGACTCTGACTGTCTACCACCCAAGATTCCAACCTCTCTAATAGAACTCTGCCTGTTAATTTGGCTGAGTAGTCCAGGAGGGATATTGGGTGATAACACCTTGCATCCCCCATGCCCCATTTGTAAAGATCGGGACTATGAAGCTTTCTGTCCAAGATAGGGGCAGATGTCCTCTGGCTGCCCTGTTGAACACCTGCATCACTATAGAGCCCCATAGGTTAAGGCATTTAAATCTGTCGATTGGGTCCCCATCAGGGCCGGGTGCCATCATAGCAGTGAATGTTTCCAAGGAGGTAGTCACCTTTTCTAATGTAATTGGTTTTAGATGTGATGGTCCTACATGGCATATTTCTCCAGGGATAACATCCAGGCCATGATTTTCTAGGTTAAAAAGTCCTTCATAGTGGTTCAACAAGTCAGAATCTTTAAAAAAAGGGCTGGTTGATTGTTTTCCAAAAAAGAGTCAAGTCCCTTATTTCAGCTGCCAGCTGCCAGTTGCCAATTTGTCCAAGTTTCCTCCTATAGATCCACCCTTCTTTTCCTTAAAGCATGCTTATAGGCAAATCCCAGGGTTAAACTCTTCTCCCTTTTTCTGGGGAGGGTCTATAGGGCTTGATTCAAGTTCCAATTTTCACTCAAGCAATCCCCATTAAACCACCTAATGGGTTTTGTATTGGGCCTCTTCCTGGTCGATCTCAGGTTACCCGCAAGAGCTGTTAATATTTTTCTGAAAGCCTCTTTATTTTGTTTGAGCAGAGAATTTGGGTTGGTGCAAGTGGAAAATTCTAGGGAGTAGTCTTTAATCAGTTTTTCTAGTAGGGCAATTCCATTGACATGTATTCACCTAAGGCTAATATCCAATGTGCCATGGATTTCTATATCTTCCGCAAGTTGTGGTCCCTTGGTCCACTGTGTTTTAATATTGAGTGGCATCTACAAGGGGAGATCATTACTAAAATGACTTTGGTCAATTTCACAGGAATCCACCAACCCCAGTCTGGCATCAGAGATCAGAATATGGCCAATGGTAGAATCAGAATAGCTTCCATGGAAAGTGGATATTAGTAAAGCTAGGCCCCCCTAGCTCATCCATGCACTGTATAAAAACAAATGAACTGTAAAAACAACTGAGTTGAATTGGATATATTTGTTTTGATAACAACCTGATTCCCATGGCAATAGAGCTCCACACCGGGATGTTGGCCAGATCTCAAGCACCAAATGGCAGCTGCTGGCCCTACCATCAGACTTCTGAAACAATTCTGGTCCACTGAACAGCAGCATTAAGCAGACAGGTGGTCAATAACTTAACATGGTATGAAACAGCATAACAGAACATGACACAGAAGAACATAATACTTCATACACCCAAGAATACCCCAGAAGTCTGCATTTCTGGATGTCAGCACTGAATCTTGATGATCTGTGAATGCATTTCATTATGAGAACATCATTACAATTCCGGAAACTGGATAACTACTCCACGGGGTTGAAGGCAAATGCTAATACCCTTTGAACACCACAGGTGTCAACAGAACATGCACAGAGACTAATGTTAATTTTCTCATGAAAAAAATGGTACAGGTGACCTTAGGATTGTGTCAGATTGAAAAGAATATCTTATTGTCATCACTGTTGGGCTGCATTTACCATACAGCAGAGATTCTAACCTTAAAGGCCATCTTAAGTGCTTCAGAATTACACATTTTAGAATGTTTTCAAGAGAAGAGTTTTAGGGAGTATGACCCAGTCCTGTTGAGGAATCAGTTGCCTACCTATTATCACACATTTAGGAGTCTATTGTGCATATCATTATAACTCATCAGTCGTTCAATCGGGCCACTGCCCAGAGGGTAAGGGATGGCCTCTGGTTGCCTCTATGTATTGTCCACCTGCCGCCTCCTCATTGCCACTTCCTCTCTGCAGGCGTGCTGTAGGAATATGGTGTCGGTGAGAACACTGCGGCTCCTTGTCCGTTGGGTATCGCAGAGAAGCCGGGCGCCATTTGCATTCCATGTTCCTTTGGTTCTCCAAAAGACCCAGACGTGTCCTGCGCCACCTGCATTCCAGGAGCTTGCGCCGAGTAGGCATTCTGCACTATAAAGTGGGGCTGAAAATGACTCTGTGTTATTCAAGTGTTCTGACTTGATGTACTATATGATCAACATACATTATCAGAAGCATCAAGATATCCTCATATGCATGGTCAGGACTCTCCAACACCACCATTAGTCAATCGACGCAATTATGACATCACCAACATATGCTCTTCATAAGGACAGAACCACCCATTATTGCAGTCCCAGCCCAAGCACACATGCTCAATCCACCACCAGCCACAGTAGGTCGAACCCAACGGTGGGTCTCATAATAAGTAGAATATTATGCATGGAAACCCTCCAATATTTGTATAAATTCATGGCTGTTGTCTTCCTTTATCTGGCCAGTTAATTCTTCAAATGTATCTATTAATGAGCTACTTACTTACTGATAATTGTTATCAGAGTTCTCGCTTTTATGAGAGACACCCATCTCCCTGTGAACCCCATTTGTTTCTTTTTCTTATAAATGCCTTTCTCTATGGACCTACACGGTCATTGACATCTCTGTTTCTCCCTATAGCAACCCAAGAAAATGTTAATGCCAAACAGACAGTGTGCATGGGACATGTGAGAGGCATATGGCAAGAAAAACCGCAACTAATAAAGGGATCAACACATGTCCAAGTGCCTGCTCTTCAGACAAGAGCAACTGGGGTTTCCTTAGCCTCTGCCCATCAGGAAGCAAACCCAAGTGCACCTAACTCAATCCCTTGAGGAGGGTGAACCTGACTCCATCTCTTGAGGAGGGTGAACCTGACTCAGTCAGCTGAGGAGGGTGAATCTGACTCAGTCATTTGAGGAGTATGAACCTGACTCAGTCATTTGAGGAGTATGAACCTGACTCAGTCATTTGAGGAGTATGAACCTGACTCAGTCAGTTGAGGAGTATCAATCTGACTTAGTCATTTGAGGCGTATGAACCTGACTAAGTCATTTGAGGAGTATGAACCTGACTCAGTCAGTTGACGCGTATGAACCTGACTCAGGAGGGTGAACCTGACTCAGTTGAGGAGGGTGAACCTGACTCAGTTGATGAGGGTGAACCTGACTCAGTCAGTTGAGTAGGGTGAACCTGACTCAGTCATTTGAGGAGGAAGAACCAGACTCAGCCAGTTGAAGAAGCGGAACCTGTGCCTAAAAGTGACACTGAGGATTACTCTTCGATGACGGTTTTACATTTTCATTCAGAAGTGGGAGGATCTATTAAAACCCTTTTGGCTGTTATATGTAATTGTAATTGTATTAATATAGCGCTTTCTACTCCTGACGAGGCGTTGAAGCTCTTTTCAGTGAATAGCACACCACTCGGAACCCAGAGGTGGATGAGTGGTGGATTAGTAGGGGGGAATATAAACTTGTTGTTGGGAGTGCTGGGAGCGGTAGACATGAGCCTGTTAGTTGGATGACTTAGATAGAGGATGTGTCGAGGAGGGAAGAATTTAGAAATAATTACTTGGGAGTTCACAGTAGTAAAAGAGATTTAGGATGAGTCAGAACGCCTGTTAGTTGAATGGTTAGAGGATGAAAGATTTTGGCAAGGGTTATTTGGGGGTTGATTTAGTAAAAGAGTTTTGGGACGAATCGGAGTGGAGGTAGAGAACATTTTGGAAGAGGAATAGGATGAGTCATATAGTGGTGAGCTGATGATTGGGGAGATTAGATTTTAAGTGCTTAAAAAATGAAAATATTATTGTTTGAAGTGCAGTATAGGAAATATGTTGTTACTATGGACCTGTTTGGAGTCACAGTGTGAGGACCAGTGCTTGATCAACTGGAACCTAACCTGGCTGTTGCAGAGGATTGGCTCTCTGCACCAAGGTATTACTTAGGGCTTCTTCAAATGTTAGCCCTGCGCTTGGGGTAGACCACCTCTTAAAAGAGATCCAAGCGTGCCGGGCCTGGATTTCTCAGCCTATAGTGCATCTGGTTCCATAGCAGAAGCTCTGGAGGCAGAGCTGAATGCCGGACAAAGGGCATTCTGAAACAAGCTCCCAAAAACAAAAAAAAGGCAAGATGTTAGTGTTACATTTGCGGGCACCCAGATTGCACCATTTTATGGTGAGTTTCAGCTGCTTCAGGGCTTCACCACTAAAGCCCCAAGACACCAGGTAGGCATCTCCCAAAGACTGACCACAGAGTGACCCAGAGGAGGTTAAAGAACAGAGAAAGTGACCGCGGTCAGCTAATGCTGTACTGTTTAGTAGTTTACCAGTGGGGTTACTGAGCAGCTCATCAGCAGCATAGGAAGGTGCTGCTGAGTGTCTCCTGTCCACTCACACTCCACCTACTACTCCTGCTGGAAGGGGACAGGCTGACCCTCACAGTTTATTACATGAAGTGAAACAGGAACCTCAGCCAGGTATAGCATGCACAGTTCATACTGGCTGGATGAAAATCACCATATACTGACTGGTGCTAATTTTGTAAAATGTATAAAGTTAATTTTGATTGAAAGTTATACCAGCTAATGGTATATGTGCCATGTTGCCACCATTTTGAAGTGGTTCATGCCGCCCGGGGCCTGCGAGTTGCCTTGTGGCAAACGGCTACGTCACCATGTTAAATCCCAGACCTGACGCTTTCAACCCTTTACACACTGCACCTGCTGCATCACTGATAACTGCGCCCCAGCCTCTGCTGTATCTGAAACCGTGTTCTTTTACAACAGAAACATATTGGTCTGTTGAATAAGTTGCTTGGACCCCCAATACTAGCTGAGGTTTGTTGAAGGTCACCAAAATTGGGGTTTGTTCGTTCTTCGTGGAAATCATTTGACAATTAATTATTCACAGAAAACAGTGGAAACAATATGACAAACTAATAAATATTTCTGCCAAACAGGTGGTCAATTACAAAAGCATTGGCAGGAACCATTGACACAGGATTTCTGGCTATGCATATTACTTTGTGCTACGGGGATGCGTCACCAGGATGCAGCACTTGAGCACAGAGTATTTTTTTTTCTTTACAAAAAGAAAATCCCCAAACCGGATTTTTTCGTTTAAAAAAAATATATATAATGCTCCCCTTGCCATGGGAGTCTTCTCCCGTGATGGGGAAAGCATAATGGCATAATCGAAAGCATAATCGAAGCCCACGTTATATGTCTTCACATCTATCATGGGCTTTGATTGGAATTCATAGAGCATATTACCAGCGGCGATAATGTAACGCCCTTTCTTGATAATATGCCCCATTGTTTTTACTGCTCCTTACCTTACAGTATGAAACAGAAAAAAATTACTACATGTCCGTCCATCTCTGATGAACCTTACTCCCCAGGGCTGTCGGAGACGTTTGGCCACAACGAAGACAGAGTAGTCTCCACAGGGTCAGACTGAAGATCCGCCCGCGCTTAAATTCGTCGGGCGAATGTTGGCTGCACGTATACTTCGGCACTGTTTGGGTGGAGTATGCATACCAGCAAAATATAAATTAACCTCAAAGTACTAAGAGGACTTTTAATGGGATCACACCGGCGGCTCCTATTATGGCCTCATTATGAGTGGCCTGTTAATGCTTCTAGTATCTTTGACCAGCCGGAGTTACCCATAACGTGGCTACAGTGTTTCTGGAGATTTGAGGGTACAAGGGGGTTACCAGTGGGATCCCAAAAGTCCCCTTGAAATGAAGAATTGCCAGGGTAGTCAGTAATTCCTCATTTTTTTTGGATTTTCACCCAGGAATTAATGAAAAGTGACTGAGGTGATTGGAATATGAGTTTGGCAGATGGGGTGGTCTAAAACATGATATTTGTCCGCTAAACTCTCGGGCCTCCTGTCCCACTGTAAGATGGGGGGACCACCAACTTTCCATCTGTGGTGCCTCCATTGGCTCCGTCAACAGAAAGCTTACTCCAAGGGCCTGACAGAGTGCTGTTCGACAGAGTAAAGGTATCACTCCATCTGTCTTATTAAGAGGGCAGTGGTCTAATGTCCTTTTTTAAAGTCCATCACCTCCATGAAAAACCTGGCAGATAGGAACAGATATTTTGAAAGAATGACCCAACACCCAGGGGAAAAAATGCCTGGTTGTGGGAGTCGTAAAGTATTTGTTTTTGAAAAACGAAACATTTAGTGGACGTCTGTCAAAACCATTTGTGGTCTTCCTCCAAACCTTTGGTACCTTCAAATCGACCACCATGACAAATCTTCCTCAGAAAGTCGGATATCACCGCTGGGCTGGCAGTGGTCTCTAAATATAGCACTTCTCTGTCTGTCAGGGTGGAGGATGTAATGTTTTCTACCATGCTGATGGAGATAGCTAAAACTACCAAACCCTAAATCAAGCCGAAGGCATTGTATACATTAGTAATATAGCAGTGAACAAGCATACACTTGTTCACTTCCACATTCAACCCACACTTAGTGACACCAAACAGGTTCCATTAACTCCCAACCATTAACTAATTAACATTTTCACACCAATACATCAATCTGTCATCTACACAATACATAGATACCACTTCTTGCAACTAAACCCATAGACATTTTGGGCCTCATCTACAAGAAAATGATGTAACACGGTGCCGCAAGCCATTTAGCTGTGCCGTGCCGCATAATTTTTAAAGCACAAGGGTGCATCGTATTAACAACAATATAATGCATTCCTGTGCTTTCCACTGTGCTGGCGCACAATTGGCTGCCATGCTCCAGCGCAGGCACCCTTGCATCATTTTTCAAGGGTGCCTGCACTGAGGAGAGGATTATTTTTGTGCAGGAAGGGACACCCGCCAGCACAAAAACAATCACTAATGGCAATTTCTTCTTTCAGCATGCATAGAAAGGGGAAAAAGGGAAACAGTGAGGAGAAATAAAAGTATTTCTCCTTGTTGTGCCATTCCTATGCCTACTTTGTTGTAAATCTGGAATGTGTCAAGTTCCTTGGATAGGGCATGGGAATACCCACAGCAACACCCATGGAACGCCCCTTTCACGTAGAGTAATGCATGAAAGGGACCCATATTTACCATGAAAATTATTGCAGGTAAATATGGAAAGCCCATTGCACTGCTGGTGCATCACAAAAAGCGATTCACCGGTGGCGCAATGGGCTTGGAAATAAGCCCCTTTGCATCATCCTTCATTAAGGTTTTCCTCACCAACCAAAGTATTGACAAGTATATGGGACTATCAGAACTAGTCCTTAGTGACCCAGATAAGTTCCCCTAACCATAACAGCACAAAGAATAAAGTGTTTACTACAGAAGGCATTACCACTGTCTCACCTGTGCGGCATCTGTGGAGGAGGACTTGCAGCACACGGCCTTACTTGCAAAGACGATGTTCGAAATCGAGATGCAGAACGCCAAGACGGAGAGCGCCAGAAGGTAGCCCAGGATCCCCTTGTATAAAATCTGCAGGGTATTATAAAAGAAACATTGAGTTGCAGAGTGCGGCAACACATAAGAACTGACAGCCCGATCCAGTCTGATCAATCCATACCTAATGTCGGCGCAAGGACCCACCAGCGTCCGCAGCCCACCACTGATGTCCCTAGCTATGTCCTTCCCTTGATGAATCTAAAAAATCTACTCATCAATTTCTTGCTTCTGTCTCCTCTGCCTCAGTTTGAGCTTAATTTTCTTTCCACCATCCTTCCTACTAAAGCAATGGTCTGTAATGTTGTATCTTGGGATCCAGCTGCTGTAGTCTCCTTTCGAAAGCTGTTTTTAGAAGCAGAGTCCAACTGAAGGTGCATTGCCTCTCCCATGCCTATGTCACTGTTCTCCCAGTTCACAGTAAAACCGATTTGAAAATTGATACCACTCTCAGCGCCCTCTTGGGTTGCGTATGAACCATTTTAGTAACCCAACTCTAATCCTTCCAGAGCTCACAAGCAACTTGTATGTTCAGTAAAGTTATGAATTTAGTGGTTGACAAGAGACAGTGGATCTATGTATCTGAATCGATTTCACTGGGTAGATTTCTCAGTGTATGCCTATACTTGCACGTCCATATGTCATGCCAGTTAGCAATCTGCTAGATTATGATTCACATTATGCGCAAATATAATTTCTCTTTTCTCTGTATCTGGAAAATAATTTCCCACCAACCATTCTTGCCGCATCACTAGTTAATAATTCAGGGCCTCATTTATGAAAAGTGACGCATCGCTGCGTAAAAACAGCGATGAGTCACTTTTCATGGCGCCCTCCTGCGACATGCTGGATGCGTCAGTATGACGCATCATGTCACAAGAAGTTAGAGATCCGTCAGTATTTCTGATGTATCTGTAGGCGCAAAAATGACGCATTCCTGGATGGTGCCACAAAAGTGACGCAACTCCATCAATGGGTCATTTCACGAGGGCAAGTCCCATTTCAAATGTGCCTGCGTCAGTCTTACCCCTGCTGTGAGGCAAGCATAAGATATTGACACATCTGCGTCCTAGAAGTGGCGCAGTGAAATTTCATAGATTTCACCGCATCACATCTACGAGGTTTACTTGCGTCAGAACTCCCCCCCTGCATACATTATACCCAGCGCAGGTATAATGTGGTGCAGGAGTTTACAAAGTGACGCATCTACCTCAATGCGTTTCTTTGTAAATATGACGCAACATGGCACATTTTTTACCCTGCTGGTGTGTCACAAAACGTGACGCCCAGGCGGCGCAAAAGGGACGCACGGCCTCATAAATAAGCGCCTCAGTTTTTTGGTGTTTTACACACCCAGGGGCTTACTTGCACTGCGGGAGTGACACCTTGGTTGACGCTCGCCTCTTAATAATATCTACGAAGGGACACAAAGCCACTTTGCATTGCTTTGCATGGTCTCACATATATAGATCATGATAAAGCTGTGCAGGTCGCTGCCTTGCCTTACTCAGTATCAAGGAGGTGTTCCAAGGCTTTGGGGTCGGTTTTCTGACGCAGCACCCATGGATTTTAACGCTGCCCCAGATTTACATAATCACATAGACCTGAGGCAGCGCCAAACCTTACAGCACCCAAGAGCAGGCATAACGAGGAGAAATATTTGTATTTCTCCTCATTTTCCCTCTTTCCATGTTTGCTGCATCTGGCAGCAAATATAGGGGCTTATTTACAAAGATGTGACGGAGCGAGGAGTTAGCCTTCATGGCTTAATGCGCGCTTCGCCACTTCTGAAACACAGGGCTGCATCGTATTTACAACATTTCCCCCTGCACTGGTGCTAATTTCAGCTGCCTAGCACCAAAGCAGGCACACTTGCACCATAGAATAAGGGTGCCTGCCTTTTGGGGAATGATTGTTTATGCGCAAGGAGGTGTCCCTTCCTGCACATAATCTTAAATCGCGATTTGTAACTTCTATGTGTGCTGCTTCGTGCAGCACACATACAAGTTGCAACTCGCCATTCTTAAAGTGATTGTTTATAAGCAGGAAGGGACAACTTCCTGTACAAAAACAATCATGCATTCTGTTTTGCTGTTTTTATGTGTGCTGCACAATGCAGCACACATAAAAACAACACAAACAAGGAGAAATAAAGCGTTTCTCCTCATTGTGCCCTGTAAAGACCAGGTTTTCCCTGGTCCTAATTTTGGCGCTGACCCATATTTACACTATTCTTGGAAATATGAGGCAGCGTCAAAATCAATGTGTGTTGCGGTGGAACCTTCAGTGCAACACCTGTTACCCACCCCTTTCATGCTAAGTATAGCGTGAAAGGGTGCCTTGTAAATAAAGGAGAAGCTTGTATGCCACCACCAAGTCAAAGAAAGTGAAGTTCTGGTGGCAGTAGGGATTTGAAAATATGCCCCACAGAGGAAAACACCTCTCTGTATTGTTGTTTTGCAGGAAGGTGCATCTTCCTGTACAAAAACAATGTCAAGAGGTGCCCCTTCCTGTACAAAAGGAATCCTGCCTGCAAAAGAGGCACAACTGCACCATTGTGCAAGGGTGCCTCCCTTGGCGCTAGGCAGCAAATTGTGTGCCAGCGCAGGTGGAAAGAACTGGAATGCACCGTATGTCATGAGTACGTCGCATTCCTGCCCTTTCATGTTGGTGTAGGGCAGCGCTGCAAGACTTGCGGCACTGCCCTACGTCAATTCCTCATAAATGAGGCCCCGAAACTTCTTCAAGCCTGTTTTTGCCATGAAATTAAGAATAGAAATTAAGTGCTAAATACCAAGGGGTGTTCTATCTATCTCTCTCTACTTACCCAAACTGATGCTCTGCTATATATTCCTACTCTGCCTATTCTTCTTTACATCTTTCTCTACTTCTGCCTACTTCCCTTTAAGTTACACTCAGTGTCCTCTGTCTACTGTGCCTCACTCTCCTCCTCCTCTCCTTGTTTACCTAATATTTTGCTACTTCTTATCTCTTTCTCTCTATCTTACAGTATCTCATTCCTTATACCTCCCAAGTCACTTAGGGCCAGATGTAGAAAGGCAAATACCTTTTGATTTTGGAATGTAGGGGTATGTTAAAATACAGATTCGGTAATTTTACTGATTCGGTGAAATACCAACTCTGTAAAATTACCGAATCTGTATTTTGACATGTAGGTACCACTTAAATCAGTGCTACAGGGGTTTAAGAAGTCGTTATTTACCACCAACTAGAAGTTGGTGGTAAATAATGAAAACCCTTTCAAAAGCATTTTTTTTGCTTTTAAAACAGTGCCATGTTGGAGACATACATGCCCTAAGGGCATGTATGTCTGCAACATGTGCACCCATTCACAATTGAGGGGTGCAACAGGGTGTCAAAGTGACACCCTGCAACCCTTCTATGTTTCACCCAATTACCGAATCGGTATTTACCGATTCTGTAATTGACATTCATTCCTATGGGCCTGGTGAATGGCAATTACTGAATCGGTAAATACCGATTTGGTAATTACCGAATCATACCGATTCAGTAATTAATTCGGAAAAATTACCTACATCCCGATTGCCAGTTCTTAAATACCAAATCGGTATGATTCGGTATTTAAGAATCGGTAATATGGGATTACCTACATCTGGCCCTGAATTCATACCCTTCTCTTTACCTAATTTCTCTAATGAACCTATTCTTTGACCACCTCTGTCATTTGTTTTTATTACCTTCTGCCTCTCTCTTTGCTTCACTCTCCTAATGTACCCACACCTCTCCTGCATCACCCATCTCTTTTTAGCTCGCTAGAACTTGCAAAATCTTCCCATCCTATCGCCACCTATCACTACTCTCTTTACCTCACCACATCTATCTCACCTCTCTTTCAGTACACCTCTCTCTGCCCTACCTCTCTCCACCTGTCTCTCCACAAATCTTTGTGGCTAAATCTACATCGTTACTCCCTTATCTCAAATGTATCTGCTTCTTTACCTGCTTAACTCTAATTTATCAGTTTATCTCTATTTTTTCAGTCCACTATGTCACCCCTTTCTCTGCTCCTCACTGCTTTTTTTTCTATCTCACTTCTCCTGTAACTCCCCTGCATCTACTTCACCTCTCTCAACCACATCTCTCTTTACTGGACCTCTATACCTCACCGCTACCTCGCTCTACCCCTCATCGCTACCTCTCTCACAGCCCTCTTTCTACCCCACCTCTCTTTCTTACTGTATCCTACCACTTCCCTAGATAAGTGTACACATAGAAATAGTAAAGGAGGGAAGAGGTAGTGGAAGAGAATTAAGGAGAAATTAATTTCACTTCACGGAATGGAGAAAAACTGAGCAGTAATTCTTTGATTATTCTGGGCCTGGGCAAAATTATAATTATGTCTGAGTAATTGCAACATCGGTAATTTTGCATTACTCTTGTGATGCTGAATGCTGAACAGTGCACCACACATGCAATGCGTGAACATTTTTGAGAAATAAACATATTTCTCCAACTTTGCATCTGTCTCCAGAAGGCTTTTTTTTACACAAAGCGAGGTCTGACAATTCTAATAGATATGGTTTCAAGTAAAAAAACATAGCTGGTTCCACTGGAATGTCCATGTACCACATATGTAAGGCCCATTGATGCAAATGAGAATAAAACAGTGCAAGTCACTAAAAACAGTTATGTAGCTAAAAAAAGTGCTGCGCTGAAAATTAAATACCCTTTTTAGCTGCTTTTTCTGTCGCTTCAGTGACTTTGCCAGTAGCACAAATACTTACGAATGTATTGGCATCTCTAGGCCAATGATCCTTTTCTCAAAATCTAAGGCAGCTTATCAAATCATTCTGGTTGGACTGTAATGCTATTAAAAGTAACATTTTTTGACAGTGGAGTAAATGTGCACTGCTACACGCTGTAGTGGGTTTCTTACTATTAATGACAAGGGGCCCGATTCACAGAACTAACTTAAGACAAAATCCTAAACTTACTACTTATGGTATTCACAGAAGTTAGGATTTTGTCTTACGACAAACTTAAGACAGACTTAAGACAGACTTTAGACAAACTTGATTCAGACTTGTCTTAAGTCTGTCCTTAGTTTGTCTTAAGACAAACTTAAGACAAAATCCTAACTTCTGTGAATACCATAAGTAGTAAGTTTAGGATTTTGTCTTAAGTTAGTTCTGTGAATCGGGCCCAAGAAATGTTGAGAGCTAAGACGATGAATTGGCTCAGGGCTAATAATGACCAGTATAAGCCTTTGTCTCTAACATTCCAGTGTTTGTCTTTGTGTTTCTCTCTTTTTGATTAAGAACATTCTACCCTCAGTGTGTTGAATGCTTTAATAGCCAAATAGACCTTCTGCCCCTCTGCCTCAGGCTATACCACTGTTAAGGGCCCTCTCCCTCATTATATGTAAATGTAAATGTGTAAATGTATAGGCATTTATATATAGCGCACTACTTACCCGGAGGGTCCCAAGGCGCTTCGACCGCTGCGAAACCCTTCCTGGCTTCCCTGAGAGATGGTCCCTTAATGGGTATCTCCAGGGTGAGACCAGGCATCCCCGGCGGGGCCGTTAGTGAAGATGAGGCAAGCTAATGCCCAGAGTTGCCGAGTGTGATCACTGATCAGAGTGGGCACCGAGGCGAGAGAATTATCAAGTCCACTGACCCTGGTCCAGAAACCTGCCGCGCCGGGAATCGAACCCTGGTCCCGGGCCGTCCTCTGCTCTCCGGTCTGCCGCCTCTAACCAGTGAGCCACACTACTTCACTATAGGCTTCCGCCTGCAGGACGGGCCAATAACTCAGGTTCTTTTAATTAATGAACCGTTATGGCATGGCAGGGGGCTATCAGGCTCTATTGTTGAAAAGAGTGATATTTATGTTATGGAAGGCTACAAAGACATTTACAGAGTGCCCCCTAAAAAATCGAGGAAATAGTGTATATTTTTTCCAAAGCATTTAAATTATATTTATTCATTTACATTCAGGTGTTTGGCCTCTAAAACAGGCGTAATACCATTTGCAGATAGGTATCTAAAACATTTGTGTAACTGTGTAGCATCAGAAGGTGGTTATTTAAAAAGCCACTAGGTGTCGCTGTGACCATAGAAAGAGAAGCAAAGGTAAATAGAAACTACCCCGGCACGCTGGGTCTGATAAAAAAAAAAGGAAAAGGAAAAAGATAGGGGGTGTGATTTGATTTCACTAAAGGCCAGGGTTCCAGAACAACCTGCACATGAATAAAGACGAGCCGCACAAGGAGAACCCTGGGGTATGGCGTCAGTACTGCCAAGTATCACGCATCACGCGTTAGACTAACCCATTTCAGTGTGGTGATCCCCATATCCGCACATAAATGCATTGTCATGCATATCTGATGTCTCAACTGTCATTAAAGCCCTGAAGGAAATAAGAGTGTGGCAGCTACCAGCAGCTGCCAGCAGGGGCGGCTCTAGGCTCATGGCTGCCCTGGGCAGGGAGCGTAGCTAGGGGGCCCCGGAAGAGGGGGTCTGGGCGGGGTGGAGCGCGGAGGCTAGTGAAGAGGGGGGGTGGGGGTCAGGGTGTTTGGAAGTGGAACAGAGCCGGAGGCCGCCAAATGCCTGCAAGGGGCCGCCACACAAATATGTATCCATCCTCAGAGGATTATTATATTAAAGATATATATTGGCATGGTGGCCCCTGGGGTTTGGTGGGCCTGTGCAGGTGCACAGCTTGCACATGCCTAAGGCCGCCCCTGCTGCCAGTGCCTGTGGCTGCGTGCGCCCCTCCCTCAGGCATAGCTGCCAAGGTTTCAGATTGCTATGTGTGACATTTTCATAATTTCAGTGTAATTATGAGTGACATTTCAATAACTATGAGTGACGCTATCTCCGTCACCACTGACCAGTGTCACCCGACCATCACCGGCGCGGCCCAAAGATAGCTGCCAAGTTTTCAGTACACATGAGTAACATTTTTATGTTTTCAAGTCACGTATAAGTGATTTTCACATCTCCTGTGAAACACCTTCAGTGATACTTTATAAGGAGCAGTGGTTTAAGAAAATGTAAATTACAAAACGAAAATCATGTAGTACATGTAGTACCTGGATAAAATACACCACTCACACCTGACTTGTGATTTGTGAAGTTGCCCTGCACCATTTCCTACCAGACCATACCTTCCTGGCGACCTCATATTATGCAAGCTGCAACTTTTTTGCAACACGTTTCTGAACTTTGCACTGTGGCACGTGTCAACTTGTAATAGCTAACAACTCAACAAAGGCTGCTACTAGTAGTCGTCATCATAGCCCCATCATAGCCGCGTCCTGTGTGTTCAGTTTGTAATAAATCATGATTATCTATATTGATTTGGTCATCTTGTTTACTATGTACTACGTTGGTACCTTACAGTCCTTTTCTTGTTAAGTGCGTCATTAAACCTGTGCCAGATCACTTACGTCATGCTTCACGTTTCATACTTCGCGCTGTACCTCGCACGCGCCTTTTCCTGATTGTATGTCGATCCTTCGCTCCTAGTTGCTGTCAATTGTTATTTCGAATATCAGACGGAGGACATGTGTATATTTCAAGGTTTTTGTTGTTTCTCATGCAATGGAAGATTTACCCAAAGAGTCGCTGTTCTAGGTTTTATGCTTATATTGTGAAAACCTCTTCTCTAGTCCAACCCTTTCCATGAAGGCTTATTGGAGACACAAGTTAGTGCCGTCTCACTTACATTCGTAGCAGTGGCGGTAGTGGCGTGTTTTGACGAGCCGCCAACTGCCAAGACGTCCTCTGGGCCCAGACAGAGGGGGCCAGTCTAAGGCGCTGCAGCCGAAGCGCGAAGGCAGAAAAGCCTGCCCGCGCGGCTGCCTGAGGAAGAGCCAAGCGCTGAGGAGTGTAGCGGGGTGGGGCAGCCACAGCGTGATCCGGCGACGCTGAGATCGGGCACCGGCATGAATTTGCATGAGCCCGAGGCCCAGGGGAAGGAGAGCAGCCCATTGGACCTCTCAAGTAGGCCTTCCCCTGGGAATGAGACTGGGGAAAGCTTTAGGGACCTGGCCCCAGCGTTAAAGATGCAGGGGCCCTGGTGCCAGCTCAGGTTGTGGGACCCGGAGGCAAGGGGCGGGGCCCCAGCAGTGTCCACTGTGGGGGCCGAGTCAGAGGATAACTATCCCCTTCTTTGCCTCGTTGGGAGGGGCTCTCTCTGGAAGATAAAATAACGGAGCAGAGGCAAATAATTCAGGAGACTGAGGCCAGATAGACAGCTTTATGTGAGGCCAAAGAGAGGGCTGGTATGGGAGATCCCGATTGGGGGGAGGGCCAGTGGGGAGAGGTAGGGGTCGTAATCAGTGGTCGGGAGCCTGAAGAGGAAAAGGTAGGTGACAAGTGGGTATTTATTTATTTTATTATTTATTTAGAAGTTTTCTATAGCACTAACAAGACCCGAAGGTAGCAGAGCGCTTGGGTCACTGTTGCAGGCAGGTGGGCAAGAGAGCAGGGACAGCCAGCACTGCGGTGAGGCCAGGTGGTGCTGGGGACCCCTAAGGTTGGAGCAGCAGGGGAACACCCAGCAGCTGAGGCTGGGAAATGCGGGGTGACACCAGCGGGGCACACAACGGCTCTAGGACACTGGTCATAAGCAGCAGTGGGGTCCACGGCGGCCTACCTGCCAATGAGGGTGTGCACAACGCCTAAGGCAATGAAGAAGTGCGCAGGAAAGAGTAGTGTAGTTGCAGGAGGTCAGCAGAGAGTGCTGCAGGAGGATGTGAGAGAGACGATTTTGAATGAGGCTGAAGTGGTTTTGGATTATGAAGAGAGTGATGAGTGGATAGAAGGCGAAGTATGAGATGAGGAGGATGGTGTTATGTGGCCCCTGGGGTCTTGGAGAGGGAAAGCAAGACAGATGGTGTTTTTCAGGAGTCCAAAACTGTCAAGGATAAGGTGAAGGCAGTGACGCAGAGAAAGCCCAGCTGCCGGGTCAAGAACAAAGAGACCCAAGGAGGACCCTCAGGTACGGGGGATTGGTAGGCAGCTTGGGGGGATAGGGCTGCGGGTAAGAAGGGAAAATCCTGCCGGTTGGTGGGTGTTGGTGATGGGAAGATAAGAGAGTTGGTGTTAGCATCAGATGCAACAGTGACGGCTGTAGAGGCCAAAGAAAGTGGAGGTGCAACACGCTTAGTGGATGCAGGTGTCCAAACGGACAAAATTAGAGGGAAAGAGGATAAGATGGGCGACAAACACCACAAAAAATGCCTTATATGGGGTTGGTGATGCCATTGGGTTCACACCTATATGATAGGGCAAAAACCAGGATCTTTAAACACGAATACGTGGACGTTTTTAAGTTGTTTCATTGAGAGATACAGGCAAAAGAGAGGTCGAAGGAAGAAGAATGAGAACTGACAAGAAGACCAAGGGTGCCCATTAATATGGAAAACTGGACCTCAGCATTTCTGATATATGCTAGTATTTACTGCGAGAAATACCTAGATAGGGCAATCACATTGTTGAAATACTTGGACATTATACGAAAAGCTCAGATGCAATTTAGGGGTTGTGCATGGCTAAACTATGAAGAAGAATTTAGGTCCAGGGTTAGCATTAACCCATACAAAACTTGGGGGGAGGTGGATCAGGAACTATGGATGCAGTGGATGTCGTCCACACAATCATCTGCATCCACGCATACTGCAAGGGACCTGCAGGTGACATATTGGTCCTTTCATGCGCGTCCCACTCAACAAGGGGTGCGTGGGGCTAATCCCGGGGCAAGCGGAACGAGCAAACAGCCAAAACCGGCAGGTGCCACAACAAGGGCATGCTGGAACTTCAACAAAGGTTTCTGTTCCAGGCACCCATGTAAATTCAAACATGAATGCTCCAACTGCGGGGGCTGACACCCACTCACTCTATGCTTTACCTTAGTCACACCAAGTGAACAATGGAGGTCAATGAAGGGGAGGGGACGGTCTGGACAGAAGGGCCCCTATTCCAATTAAGAATGGCTCTCGATTTACCCAGACTTGGAGGCGGCCCTGCATTTACAGTGGGGGTTTATGGAGGGTTTCCGGGTAGGTTGCCAAGGGCCAAGGACACATCAATTGGCGGACAACTTGAAATCGGCCATGGAATTACCAAATGTGGTGGCAGCAAAATTGGAAAAGAGGTTGGCTCTTTCAAGGACTGGCCACTGATTGTGTCACCCTTATGGATGGTGCCTAAAAATAGAACTAGGGGAGTTCAGAATGAGTCTTCACTGATCTTGGCCAGAGGGAGTATCAGTCAATGACTTCATTGCAGAGGAAGACTCTAGGGTACTGTATGCCCTTGGTGAGGGTGTGTGGGCAGAGAGCAGAAATGGTGAAGTGTGATGTCAAGTCTGCTTTCCGTCTACTGCCCATACACCCAGTGGATTTTTCAGTCCTGGGGATGCAGTGTGGAGGGGCCATCTATATGGATAAAGTCTTGCCCATGGGGTGCGCGAACTCTTGCGCACCGTTTGGGCTGTTCAGCACGTTCCTGCAGTGGGTGTTCTTCAAGAGAAGTGGTCATAGAGAGGCGTCACATTACCTGGACAACTTCTTGTTTATGGAGCAGACATTTCTGGCTGAATTCAATGGTGTATCTTTGGATTTCGTGGAAGAGAACACAGTCTGGCAGGCGCAGATATTTTCATATGCGGCAGGCGGTTCAGGTTTTGGTTTATTCTGGGATGGGCGTTGGTGTGCAGAGAGGTGGCCGGTGCATTGGTTAAGCCAAAGTCAGAGTATTGCATTTCTGGAGTTTTTTCCACTGCTAGTGGCATTTCTGGTGTGGGATGGTGGGCTGCAGAATCAGATGGTGCTCTTTCATGTAGACAACATAACAGTGATGGAACTGGTAAACACACAGAAGGCAAGGGACCTGGCGGACCTGAAGGTGTTGAGACTGTTACACAGGCTTATGCTGAGGTGTCTGAAGTTGAATGTGGTTTTTCATGCGAAACACGTGCCTAGAGCTAGCAATGATGTGGCAGATTATCTGTCTCATTCTCAGTGGCGGCGATTTCGAAAACTGGCGCGTGGAGCAGAGCAGTGCAAGACTGAATTGCTGGACGACATCTGTGTCTGGGGGAAGTGAGAGTAGTAGGGCTTATTGAAAGATCGCTGGGGGAATCCACTTGACGGAGTTACAGACTGGCATTGTCCGACTTTGGAGTTTTTTTTGGCCCAAGGGTAACTACAATGAATATCACACGACAAACGGCGGAGCAGGGAGTTTTGAGTTTTGTGTTACATTGCATAGATAAAGGTTTATCACAGGCGACCATAGCTGGGAAGCTAGCTGGTATATCTTTTTACAGCAAGCAATATCTTGCTTTCGATCCCACCAAAGATGAAATGCTGAGCAGATTGCTGAAAGGGTGGGGGCGGCTGCGGGGGGGCAGGAGAGGAGTTTTGAGGGAAGCCATCATGTTCAATTTGTTGAGGGAGTTGTTAGGGGTTTTACCAATTTGTTGTTACGACACAGTTGAGGTGTCCATATTTAGATTATGCATGATCTTAATGTTTATTGTTGATGCATTTAGGGTCTCAGAATTGTTGGGATCACTGCGGCGAGTGGGGCTGTCATATAGTGAGGTGGGTTTGGATCAAGTAAGACTGGGAATATGGTTGAGTCAATCCAAGATGGATCAGTTGGGGAGGGGGAGATGGGTATGGTTGAAAGAGAGTGGGAGCAGTGAGCAGTGCCCAGTACAGGAATGGCAGGAGTATATACGTCAAAGGTGGGGCGGACCAGAAAGGAGGTTTTCTGCCACGCCTCTGGGGAGCAAGTGATGGCTTTCCAGTTACTGGCGGTGTTACGCAGGACACTCCGAAGGGTGGGCAAGGAGCTAGCTGACTACAAGACACATTCTTTCCGCATAGGCGCAGCTACATCGGCGGCACGTTTGGGATGGTAATGGGGCAAAATTTGCTAGATAGGCCATTGGCGCTCTCGATGTTGTGAGAAATATGTGAGGAAATGAGGGGTGAAACTGGGGCTCAGAACAACTGGGACTAGGGGGAGGACGGCTGATCAGGAGGTTTGTTTTTTGGAAACTAATCACTATCTCTTTATACTCCAGGATGCGTGAGAGGACCGGAAACAAAGATGGTTACCTGGATTGTGGGACACTCGTTAGTGCACTGTGCAGCCAAGTATGCAGGTGTGTGGATGTAATGTGGGTTTGAGGAGCAGCCATCACAAAGTTTGTTGGCGGGGTAAAGGGGGAATGCAATGGGATGCTCTGCTGCCATGGTTGACTAAGATGTTACCGCAAAGAGGCTGCCCAGATATGCTAATGTTACACCTGGGAGAAAATGACTTAGTGAGAGTGACAGGACTGGCATTGCTCCAACACATGCAAATGGACTTGGAGGTGTTGAAGTATAATTTGGCAGGAACATGCATAATATGGACCGAGCTGGTTCCTTGTAGAATTTTGGAGAAGGGCCGTCAGTGACACGGCTATTGACGAAGCATGGAGAAAGCTGAATAGAGCTATGAGACTTTTTTGCCAGACAAAAGAAATAAAAGTGATTGCCCACGGGGTGCAAAGGCTGGAGGAGCCTGTTTTGTTTAGGGATGATGGGATGCTCCTTTCGAGGACAGGGAACGCTTACTATATGATGGAGTTAAGAGATGTGATTAGCAAATTATGGTACAAGTCCATATGGTGCCGCAGAGAATATTTAGGTTACGAAAGTTGCACGAGAAAAGTTAATGGGGGGCAGGTAACCGCCCTACGGGGGTTCCCTGGTTGGCGAGACTTTGGAGGAGTGGTGAGTCACATACAGGCAGAGCCACCCCTCAGGGGGGGAAAGGTACACAGGTGATTGATGGTGGAGCGCATTATGCAAGGAGCAGCAGAGGAAAGTCAAGCAAGGATGTTTAGAAGGCAGTGAAGGTGAGAATAGATGTATGGAGGAGGTTGCAGTGAGAAAGGGGAGGAGCGAAACAGGTGAGACGGTTTGAGGATGGATGGGGAGCATAAGTTATTTTTGAATAAAGTTATACAGTTGCATTTCTTGTTGTGTTAATGGAGTTGGATTTATGAAAACCTTCTCCTAATAAAATGGCTTTTCATGCTTCAAATAGCGGTGTGGAGTATAATTATTGCACAAGGCTCCAAGATGCGTTACTAGGGCCTCTTGTGCAGACTCAGAGGCAGGCAGAGTGGGGGTGAACTATCGGAGTCTCAGTCCTGTGAGAGTATAATGACCAATCACTGTATGGCTGTACTGTGAAGCCGTGCAGTGATTGGCCATTATTTCCTTGCTGTTCAGCCTCTCTCTCCCTCCCCTCTTTATACGTGTTTCCATTAATGGCATTCCACAGAAGGGTATATATAAAAAACAATATCCCAACTGGTATAATTTCTAGACAATTAATAAAGATATGCATGCAGCATTATCAAGTGAGAAACAAGGAGAGTCTATATATTTCTCATATGTGCTCAGGGCATCATTTACTTCAAATTAATCTCAAAGGATCGAGCAAGTACAATTACAGTTAATATCAGCACTGCAATTTTCAATTCAAACAGAACAACCCAAAGTTGTACAAGGTGCACGAGTGAAGAGGTGAATAGCACTATGGCGACACATGTGACAGAGTGATCAGCGTGAGCGGCGCAAGGTGTTTGTGCATAAATATATACAGTGAATAAAAACAGAGTGGTTTCGGAATAATTTAAATTAGTCAATTTCCGTTTGTCAAACTTTACGAAAACCACTGCCATCAACCCACCCTGTCCTGAAGATGATCCTAAATTCTACGGATCGAAACGCCATCGACTTATCAGCAAGACTTTAGGCGCCCTTTACACAGTGGTTTTCGTAAAGTTTGACAAACGGAAATTGACTAATTTAAATTATTCCGAAACCATTCTGTTTTTATTCACTGTATATATTTATGCACAAAAACCTTGCGCCGCTCACGCTGATCACGTTGTCACATGTGTCGCCGTAGTGCTATTCACCTCTTCACTCATGCACCTTTTACAACTTTGGGTTGTTCTGTTTGAATTGAAAATTGCAGTGCTGATATTAACTGTAATTGTACTTGCTCGATCCTTTGAGATTCATTTGAAGTAAATGATGCCCTGAGCACATATGATAAATATATAGAGTCTCCTTGTTTCACGCTTGATAATGCTGCATGCATATCTTTATTAATTGTTTAGAAATTATACCCGTTGGGATATTGTTTTTTATATATACAGTTCTCTACCCCAATCCCGACGAGGTTGATGGGTTATCACTCCTGTGTTTTCATACAAAATTCCACAGAAGGGAGCATGGAGAGAGAGAGAGACGAGACGGCCCCACCTGACTGACTGACCTCGTGGCTTGAGCCTTCAAGCCTGATGCGAGGCTACACGCAGCCGCAAACACTGGTGGAATTAAAAAATGCTCTCTATCTGACTCTGAGGAGCCTGCCTGAGTGACCAAAGTGCAGTGTCTCGTCATTACTACAAAAAAATAAAAATTAAATATACAGGTTACTGTAGGTGTGTACTGTTTGGTAGGGCCCGGCGGCTCAGCCCCAGCAGAGGGCTGGTAGTGAAATGGCATGTGACTGTATTTTGACATACTGTATTTTGGTAATTCTAATTCTTCTGGTTCTATGGCATGCTCAGCACAGACCAGGTTTCACAAGTTAACGACTGTACCAATGCCAGCGCAACAGTAACTCAGGCCTCGCCTCAGTCTGCTACCATTTGCCACCAGGCTGCATTTATTCAGTAATCGCATCATACTTTTTTAATATTTCTGTCAAATAGCAGAACATTGTATTCTTATTAAATATCGATTTTCACTTCCTCAGGTCCATCCCATCTTGCCTGCACCCAGTGAGGCTTTTGGAGTCTCTGCCTTTCTATTTTCTCTTTTTTTCTCCCACTCTTCTCGCTCTCTCATTTTCGCTACGTGTTTTATTTATTCTTCTTCCTTCTTTTCCTCTCTCTTCCATCTGTCTGTCTTCTTTCCCTCTAACACCCTCCGAGCTCTCCCCACTTTCTGCTTCTCTTTGCCCCTTTTTTTTGTCTAGTGATCACATCTTGCAATTTGCCCATTGATCTTGTACAAAGGCGCCACCCATCACAGAACTTCGGGGCACATTAGCAAGGGCTATATCGCAGCTTTAGCGGGACTTTTTCCCGCGAAAGAGGTGATATTTTTATCGCCCTATTAGCAAGCTGTCGCTAACAGTAGTTAGCGACAGCTTGTAGGCAATAGCTACAGGTTTGGGTCCCGCTTTGCATGTCAGCGATATTTATCGCTAAGGACATGCAAAGTGGGCGTACCCAACCTGTTAGCGACTGAAAGCAGTCACTAACACAGCTATCGCCGATTAGCAAGGCAGGCGAAGCAATAATAAAACTCGCGCTAAGCGCGATTATCGCCAAAACCTAACGCCTGCCCAGACCACTTTTTAACCTGTATATCCGATGGGAAGTAGATGTTCAGGTTAAGTCCCCATTAGCGATGATGTCTGAATATTCACGCATTGAGCCGGTATCACCGGATATTTTATCGCTTTGGAGATAAACGTTGCTAATAGCACGTTATCTCTGCGATAAAAAATGCGCTAAGCACATCTAGTGATAATTATCACTATTTGTTGCTAATATGCCCCTTATTTCGGATTTCCTTTTGTGTGTGTGTGTTCTAGAGTGGGACGTTCCTGCATGCATGACCTTTATTACAAAGGGATATTTGTAAAGGTTTGAGTTCGGTGGTCACATACACTGGCTTTGCAGACACAATGTGATGTGTCGCAGAAATACAGTTTGCATTTGAAGGGCCATTTATCTCTCAAAGATGGGGTGGATAACACATGGCATTACAAATATTTATTGTTGCCAGCTTTCTGTGCACTGACTTTGGTAGATTAGTTCCTCATTAAGGTTAGGGTTGGCCCTCCCACCCCTGGTTCGGTCTCAGTTAATGTAAAATTGCCCAGGGCGTGTCTTGTAAAGCAAAAGTGAAACCCTGTTCCATTATGGAAGCACTCAACAAAAGATGGGTAATGGGTGATGGGGCACGGGAGAGGGTGGAGGGGGGTGTGTTCACTAAGGAGGAATACAACCCATGCACATTTTATTAACCTGCAGCACTTGTATAGCACTCACTATACATGTGTGAAGTCCTGAATTGCTTACCAATAGGGATAGTAAACTACACCATGTACACACCACCTGCACCATGGGGTATATGTACAAGGAAGTGGTGGAGCGCAACGTTAGCCTCCTTGGCTTAACGACGCGCTCCGCCACTTTTGAAATGCAAGGGTGTGCCATATTTACAAGAATGTGGTGCAGCCTTGCGTTTCCCCTTGCGATTGGCTAATTTTTGCAACTTAGCGATAACGCAGACACCCTTGAACCATAGTGCAAGGGTGTCTGCGTGCAGAGGAATATTGTTGTCCCTTCCTGTTATGTTATGTTATGTTATGTTATTAAGTCACTTATAAAGCGCGCTAACACTGATTAGTTTCTTGGCGCTAAAATTGACAGTAACACAACCTAAGGTGGAGGAGGAGGTGGATTAAAAAGCTTGTCTAAAAAGCTTGTGCACATAAACAATCCTACAATGCCATTATGTCACTTTCATGTGTGCTGGATGAAAGTGACAAAATGGAATTGTTTTACAGGTTTGTTTATGTACAGGAAGGCACACCTTCCTGTACATAAACAAACCATGGCATTGTGCTTTTAGCATCATAGTCTAACGACCGTTCTTTTGACAAAACATGGCCACCATACCCCAAATCCACTCTATCATCAGAGATGCCCTGGAAGCAAATATTGGAATACAGACTGTCATACACCCTACAATTTACTTGCAGCACTGCATTTATTTGCAAATGACTCTTGTCAGCATACATTAGGCATGGTGCAGGGGTTGGCATAGTCCACATTTTGGACCCTATTTATGTTTTTATTTTAATCTAAGATAACATTTCTGCAGTTTCAGGTACTAGGCTATGAAAATGAGTTCCAAGCAGGGTGGATTTGAATTAAGATGTTAAACAGAGAATGTATTTATTCATTTTATTAACAGAGTTTCTGACCCACATTCAAAGCAAGGCTGCCTTTCACACAAGAAAAGATACATAAACAGTGAATGGGGACAAGAATATGGTACTTACAATAAAAGCATCTTTGTACATCGTGCAGTAGAAGCCGGGAGTGATACAATCAACCTGTGGGCTGCTGAACACATCCAAAATGAAAACAATGATCCCACCAGCAGCTACCAGAGTGGTGAAGACACTTATCACCAAACTGCCCACCACCTGAAGAAACAAAGAGATTCAGAATGAGAAGAGGTGTATTGCCTCACTCATGGAGGTAGGCATTGAAAGCTGAAGCAAAGCAATACCTCCTGCCTGAAAAGTAGAGGTGGAATCTGAAGTGAAGACATGCCTAGCTGCTGAAGGTGGAGGTGGAAACTGAAGTGAAGATATGCCTCACTTTGGAAGGCAGAGGTGGAAACTGAAGTGAAGACATGCCTCACTCCTGAAGGCAGGGGTGGAAACTGAAGTGAAGACATGCCTAGCTGCTGAAGGTAGTGGTGGAAACTGAAGTGAAGACATGCCTAGCTGCTGAAGGTAGTGGTGGAAACTGAAGTGAAGACATGCCTCACTCCGGAAGACAGAGGTGGAAACTGAAGTGAAGACATGCCTCACTCCTGAAGGCGGAGGTGGAAACTGAAGTGAAGACATGCCTCACTCCGGAAGGCAGAGGTGGAAACTGAAGTGAAGACATGCCTCACTCCTGAAGGCGGAGGTGGAAACTGAAGTTAAGACATGCCTAGCTGCTGAAGGTGATGGTGGAATCTGAAGTGAAGACATGCCTAGCTGCTGAAGGTAGTGGTGGAAACTGAAGTGAAGACATGCCTCACTCCTGAAGGTAGTGGTGGAAACTGAAGTGAAGACATGCCTCACTCCTGAAGGCGGAGGTGGAAACTGAAGTGAAGACCTGCCTCACTCCTGAAGGTGGAGGTGGAAACTGAAGTGAATACATGCCTCACTCCTGAAGGTAGTGGTGGAAACTGAAGTGAAGACATGCCTCACTCCTGAAGGCGGAGGTGGAAACTGAAGTGAAGACATGCCTCACTCCAGAAGGTAGTGGTGGAAACTGAAGTGAAGACATGCCTCACTCTGGAAGGCAGAGTTGAAACTGAAGTGAAGACATGCCTCGCTGCTGACTGTAGTGAGTGAACACTGAAGTGATGCACTGCTTCACTCCTGGAAGTAAATGTGTAGCTCTCATGCACTGCACTGCCTCATTACTGAAGTTAGAGGTGAAGTACTGAAGTGACTGCCTCACTTCTGCACTTCTGCACAGTGGCAACAGGAAGTGATGAGTGCTTCTTGGGAATAAAGGTAGAAAGTAAAAGATGGAGTCGGTATCTCAGATGACGAATGGTAAGAGGGCTGTGACCCTCTGGTCAAGCTGTGTTACTCATGTCAAGGTGAATAAAGGCTGTTAGGGGCGCAGTGTCTGTCATTTGGGAGGAAAGCGTAATGTTGGGGGTAATGAAGTGTAAGTGTCTCTGAATGGTATATAAAAGTAAGGCTGGAAGTGATTCAGTGCCCCTCAATGGGAGGTAAGAGTAATACTTGAGTGATTCAGTGTCCCCCAATAGGATTGAAGAGTAAGACTCAAAGTAATCCAGCGTCCTTCAATGGGAGGTAAGAGTAAGACTGGAAGTGATTCACTGTCCCTCAACGGGAATTAAGAATAAGACTGGAAGTGATTCAGTATCCCTCAATGGGATTTAAGAGTAAGACTGGAAGGGATTCAGTGTCCCTCAACGGGAATTAAGAGTAAGACTGGAAGTGATTCAGTGCCCCTCAGCAGGATTTAAGAGTAAGACTGGAAGTGATTCAGTGTCCCTCAACAGGGTTTAAGAGTAAGACTGGAAGTGATTCAGTGTCCCTCAACAGGATTTAAGAGTAAGACTGGAAGTGATTCAGTGCCCCTCAGCAGGATTTAAGAGTAAGACTGGAAGTGATTCAGTGTCCCTCAACAGGATTTAAGAGTAAGACTGGAAGTGATTCAGTGTCCCTCAACAGGATTTAAGAGTAAGACTGGAAGTGATTCAGTGCCCCTCAACGGGAATTAAGAGTAAGACTGGAAGTGATTCATTGTCCCTCAATGGGATTTAAGAGTAAGACTGGAAGTGATTCAGTGTCCCTCAACAGGATTAAAGAGTAAGACTGGAAGTGATTCAGTGTCCCTCTAAAGGATTAAAAAGAGTAAGACTGGAAGTGATTCAGTGTCCCTCATCGGGGTTAAAGGGTTAGACTTGAAGTGATTCAGTGTCCCTTAACAGGATTTAAGAGTAAGACTGGAATTGATTCAGTGTACCTCAACAGGATTTAAGAGTAAGACTGGAAGTGATTCAGTGTCCCTTAACAGGATTTAAGAATAAGACTGTAAGTGATTCAGTGTCCCTC
Organism: Lissotriton vulgaris; assembly: GCF_964263255.1. Lineage (NCBI taxonomy): Eukaryota > Metazoa > Chordata > Amphibia > Caudata > Salamandridae > Lissotriton > Lissotriton vulgaris. The sequence continues at coordinate 216,907,387 of NC_141685.1, read as the reverse complement.
AACAGGATTAAGATTAAGACTGGAAGGGATTCCGTGTCCCTCAACAGGATTTAAGAGTAAGACTGGAAGTGATTCAGTGTCCCTTAACGGGATTTAAGAGTAAGACTGTAAGTGTTTCAGTGTCCCTCAACAGGATTAATATTAAGACTGGAAGGGATTCCGTGTCCCTCAAGGGGCTTTAATATGAATGAAGAGTAAGACTCTGAAGTGATGCAGTGTCTCTACGCTGGAAGTTATACAAAGACTCGGAAGTGATGTAGTGTATCTCTACTGGAAGCAAGAGTAAGAAAGGCAATTGATGCATTGTCTTTCTGGGAAGTGATGCAGTGTCCCTCACCTGGAAGTAAGAGTAAGACTCAGAAGTAATGCAGTGTCTCTCAGCTGGAGTAAGAGTGAGACTGGGAAGTAATTCAGTGTCTCTCAGCTGGAAGTAAGAGTAAGATGGGGAAGTGATGCAGTGTCTTTCTGGGAAGTCTAAAACATTTTTTTGTCAGACAGAGCACAACCCAAATAGTTTGCTACCACAATGGTTAAAGTCGACCAAACATGTGTGGCATCATATAAAGCACAACTCAAATGTAGTCCAAAAAATGAAGTCTTTATTTTCAAATTTTCATCAAAGTTGACTCATCACAGTTGACACGTAGGTATACATAGAATCACAGCCGACATGTGCTTCGACTAGCGTGGCGTGTTGCAAGTTTTGGTCTCACACAGGCTAGAGAAGCCCTGTGTCTGTTACTTTGCATGCCATTATCAGGTGGCCTCTTCTGCATTGATGTTACTGCCACCGAATTTGACTACATGCAATTTCTTTGAACTCTGAGATCGAACAGGACGGTGTACCATATCCTTTTAAGTTCACGAAGGCTATCGGTACTCTGAATTAGCCATTACAGATACTCTTGAATATATGCAATCGTTCTATCACTACTGACTACGTGATCCTGTACCCTCAGGACTGGTCTCGTTCTGTCTGCACTGATTATCATATCGAGGCATCCGGAAGACATTGATGCTGGAACTCAACGTCTCTCTGTACAGTGACCCTATTATCCGGCGCTTCCTGAGACGCGGGATCTCGCCAGACTGCCTGTGACCCCTGTGACCCCTGTGGACTGCTCGCCGCTCCCGCTGCGCGGGAGCCGCTTCGCTTGTGGGAGGACCCACCAACGTAGAACCCAACCTGCCTGGCTGCCGAGGGAGAGCTGCAACAGAGGAGGCTTCAGGGGTAAGCGCCGCAGGGACTCGCTTTCCCAGGAGTCCCTGCACGACCACGAGTCATCGGTCAGCGCCCCCCTGCGTGCCCCGCCCCACCGGCAAACAGCCAAAAGAGAAGCAGGAACCAGCGTGTTTGTGACCCTATTATCCGGCGCCCTGAGACGCGGGATCTCGCCAGACTGCCTGTGACCCCTGTGGACTGCTCGCCGCTCCCGCTGCGCGGGAGCCGCTTCGCTTGTGGGAGGACCCACCAACGTAGAACCCAACCTGCCTGGCTGCCGAGGGAGAGCTGCAACAGAGGAGGCTTCAGGGGTAAGCGCCGCAGGGACTCGCTTTCCCAGGAGTCCCTGCACGACCACGAGTCATCAGTCAGCGCCCCCCTGCGTGCCCCGCCCCCACCGCCACTCTACAAGATCAGAGGAGAGACCGTCTTGCGGGACGCAAGCGGGACGCCGAGCGAAGCCCGGGCAAAGGGCGGGCCGTCTGTGGCCGTCCGGGGCCAGCAGGGGCCGGGTCGGGCCACCTCCCCAACAACTAAGGTAAACTTGTTATTTGTTGGCGGCGGACGTTATAAAAGTTTACTGTAATCACGCATGTCTTCATTTTCGCCAATGACCACTCGTTCAGGTAGAAGCTCCAGACGAGGGGGAAACTCGACCCTATGTACAATGGATAATTTCATCACCCGTGCTGTGTCTGTAGTAGAAAAGGAAATTATCCTGGCAGAACGCAGACTATCAAGGGAATACTTGGCTCATAAACGTTCCTCACTAGGACCACTAGTCAACGCTACATCTCCGGTTAACACCACTCCAGCTGAACCATTATTATCTGCTCCAACTGGTTTTTTACAACCTTGTGTTGTTGACTCAAGTCATGATAACGGCGCTTTTGACATTATCTCGGACCCTGCACCTACAGGCAGCACCCAAGTAGGTACTGGCACAAACAATTGTTTGATCAACAAAACACTTGATCCACCTTCATTACCTGTAATTTTGGTGCACGATTCACCTCCAGTGTCAGTTCCCATAACACCGTCGCCAAAAAATAGTCGACCAGCTGTCAAAAGGAAGAGAGTGGTTTCCCCGAGAAAAGCCTATAGACTTAAAACACTTAAAAGAATTCGCAGGAACTACATAAATGGAGGCACCTCCTGCAAACTTGTAGAGCAAGAAAATATAACCATGAGGCCAGAAGTAAATATTTCACAAGCGGGGGTGGACCATAACGCCACACCTGGTCAAAAGCAGACTTTGGACTGTCCAAAGAACTCACCTGCCAAAAACCCGTTGTTTGACCAGATGCAAGAACTCATGATAACCCTGCTTTCGCCAGTCCTCGAAAAATTAAAAGGGCTAACAGAACGTCTGGATAAATTTGAACAAACCTCCTTAGATAACTTTTTCGCCCTAAAATCTTTGGTGAAATTACATTCCAAGATTGGCGGAGAGACTACAAGGGTGGAACCTAGCCCGACAGCTTCTAAACAAACACAACATCCCCGTCAACCTAGGAGTGACAGTGGGACCCAGCCGAATAGACTCATTAATGATTCAAGGAAAGGACAATCGGAACCTGCAAAAGTACACTCAAACAAAGGAGGTACCCAGTTGGTTGTCCCGCCGAAACCTGCACCTCGGAAAGTAAACTTGGCTAACACAACCACCACACCTCAAGCCCCGGCTCCACCCAAGCCGGATGTCGGGACTAAAACTACTACCTGTTCTACTAACTGTGGCTCGGACAATAATGCTAAAGTAACTGATAACGACGGAGACAAACCAGCAATGAAAAAGACCCCTAATGCACACCTTCCTCCGGGATGCCAACCGTACGTAGTTGTGCTTACCGGGGTCCCTCCCCTGAAACCCAACAAAAGGGAGTCATATGATGAGCTGAAAAATAAGACGCTGTTCTGGCTCAAAGAAAATAGACCCTTGCCATACTCTGTCAATTGTCAGGTTATCCAAGTCCGAAGAATTAGCTGGTTGGGAACAAGGCAGAAAGACATAGCAGGTGATTGTATTCTAGTCAATTTTAAGGACCCCTCGGTGGCTCAACTTGTGTATAGCCAGAACCAACGAGGTGGTTATCTAGGAATTGGCACTTACGACCTCAGCTACTTTTACCCCATGCAGCGGCCCCAAGATAATAGAGATCAATCTCGGTTAGGCCCGATGAATAACAAATATTCTTTTTTTGACCCTCCAACTCCAGTAGGAAGAATGTTTCCAGGTACCATGGAAGGGGATAAAAATTGGTCATGGTGGGGCTACTGACAAGAAGGAAAAAGTGGCACACATGAAATTTCGTCCTCCCTGTATGGTACCAAAGAGAACCCCTGTTTAAAACCAATTGTAAATACTGGAATAATGCTCCCCTCATCGGATAACGTGGAAACCAGACAGGTCATAGCTCTGTCCACTAGCCCCTCCAAAGACCACCAAGGAGAGGCTATAATGAACAGTGGCCATGCACCAGATACAGTTAGGTCGATAGTGGCACCTAACGACTCGCAGGGCTTGATACTTCCCCATGAGACCTCTGATGATTCCAACGTAGGGGCAATATCCTCTATCCTGGGTACAGGTAATAATTGCCCCAGCATCCCAGTGTCATGTAAATCTAACCGTGATTTAAAAATCTTGTCATGGAACATAGCAGGGGTATCCAGGAACTTATGCGATAGGAATTGGAGTTCATTTCTGGAAGAGTATGACATTATTCTCCTACAAGAAACATGGGCAATTAACATGGTGCATAGACTTGGATACAAAGCATACCATTGTGGGGCCATTGCTTCTGTGAGAGGCAGACCATCAGGGGGCCTGATAATTTGGATAAAAGTATGTTTGGATGTTATTATATCACCTTGTAATATTGGTTCTAAAGATTTGCTTGGGGTAAAGATCACCACGAAGGATATTGGGGACATTTATTTGTTAAACATTTATAACAGACCCAATCCTCGAAAAAAGGAATCACTGGTTGTGGAACAGTTAAATATGTTTTTGAATACACTGGAGCAGGACCCTAATATAATTATAGGCGGGGACTTCAACTGTCAGTTTGAGCCTGTCCTGGGGTTAGAAAATATCCTTGAAAACGAGGATAGGGCCAACAATATTCCCCGGCTAGATAGTGTAAAAGCAGTCAAAAGCTCGGTGGCAGTTATGCAGATATACGAGCTGACGATATCTCACAACCTAAGAGCATGTAATGGTAGATTGGATCCGGATAGGCCATCTAACCTCACTTACAACAAAGGGAATGCAAAGTCACTTATTGATTATGTATTGATTACTATTAACCTATGGTATTTGTTGCTGACTTTTTCTGTTGTGAATAGACCAGAAAGCGATCACTTCCCCCTTGAGTTAGGGCTACTTCCGGCACTATTCCAACCATTAGATAGTGGTACGGAACCGAATAATGACGTGGGTGAGGTTGAAGTTTCTAACAATAGGAGAGCAATAAAGTGGCCGCATATCTTGGCAAAAGAGGACACACTCATAGGTATCTACAATATTTTTTCAAACACTATCTCCTCATATAATAAGTTGGTTATGGGATCCCGCGAAGTGCTCACAATGCACTATCAATTAATAGAAGAGTTAATCCCCCTCTTGAGCAAACCCTGCAACAACAGGGACAGTAAAATTAAACGGCAATTGGAACTGGAGACACCATGGTATAACAACCAGTGTCGCCTGGCCAAAGGTAATCTTATTAAGGCCGTAAAATCTAAAGATCAAAAGAAGGTTAAAGAGTGTAGAACTGAATATAAGAACCTTCTCTCGAGAGCGAAAAAAGAGTGGGACGATTCAATTTGGGATGACCTCTTAAATGCTGCCAGGTCGCATGATCAATGCACCTTTTGGAGCCTAATATCCAAAAACAATAAAACAGGGAGCTCCAATAGAGACTTTTTCTTAGATGGAAAAATTTGGTACGACCACTTTGCAAAATTATATGATGCAACTGAGGTGCCCTCTGAAGATCCTTGCTTTGGATTCAGTCCTTCTCACTTTAAGCCGGAAAAATTTACCACAGAGGAAACATTGTGTGCTATTAAGGCAGTTAAGGCAGGTAAGGCGCCGGGTCCGGATAAACTACCGGGCGACCTATTTATTCATAATATAGAAGTATGGTGCCCCTACATAAACTTTTTGTGCAATTCTATTTTGCTAGGCAGTCCGATCCCCGAATCATGGAAGGGGGCGGAAATAGTAACCATATACAAAAAGGGAGATCGCTACAACCCTGGCAATTACAGACCTATAAGTTTAATAGATATTTTACAAAAAATCTTTGCCAGACACATTTTAAATCGCCTTTTAGATTGGATTGAGGAAACTAAAATCCTCTCAAAATACCAAGCAGGTTTTAGAATTAGGACAAGTACTGTAGATCAGGTACATAGGTTCATGTGCATTTGTTGGAAGTATGTCCAGATTAAAAAATGCAGCATATACGTTGCGTTCATGGATCTACGCTCAGCGTTTGATCTGGTCCCCCGCTCACTGTTATGGAATACCTTAGGGCAAATGGGTGTCCCTGATGAATTATTGTCTAACCTCATAAAACTCCACACAGACAATTTTGCAAAAATAAGATGGGGAAGAAATGGCGAACTCACTCAAGCTATCCCAGTCAGACGGGGGGTGCGACAAGGGTGCGTGCTGGCCCCGACTCTTTTTTCTTTATTTGTAAATGATATCCCCCCTTTTTTGGCACAGTGTAACCACGACTCCCCTAAATTATGTAATGAGGCTGTCACAGCGCTGCTCTTTGCAGACGACACTATTTTAATATCTCAAACTCCCAAAGGTTTACAAAATTTAGTAAATCAATTTTATAGTTATTGTGAAAAGAAGGGGTTAGAAATCAATTCAAGTAAAACCAAATACATGGCCATTAACCCTCCAAAATCCTTCAAGAAAAATCTGGCCTTAAATAATACAAAACTTGAATATGTGGAATCATTTGATTACCTGGGCATTAGGTTTGATAGTAAAATGTCTTGGTCAAATCAGCTAGAAAAAAGTAGATTGATAATAAAACAGAACTCCTTTCCCATTCTGAAAATCCATGGAAGGAGTACTTCAAAAGCTATATCACCTGCGATTGAAGTGTTCAAAGCTAAAGGACAATCTGCTGCCCTATATGGGGCCGAGATTTGGGGGCCGTATGTTAAACAAACATTCCATACTGTGGAGAATACGTTCTGCAGGAGGTTGTTAAGGCTACCAACACGAACACCTTTAGCACCTGTTTTTCTAGACATGAACTTTAAACGTACAGACTATCTAAGCTGGTTGAGGCCACTGATTTACTGGGTAAGAATCTGGACAACCCCGGAACTCGCAGACTATAAGCGGGTCTGCTGGAAATCATGGAATTGGATACTTACAATTCAATTCAGTGGCTGAGACATATATCTGCATGGCTCACTAAATTGGGCCTTTCACACTTTTGGAAAAACCCAACATCCATGCAACCTAATTGTAAAGATCAGGTAAAATCCGCCTTTTGGTACTATATGAATTCCAATATACATAATCGTGTTACAGGTTCATTATCAATTGAGTTTCTGCAATTCAAGGACATCCCCATATTTGAGCAATTTATGGACGAGGTGGAACCACCCCTGGCTAAAACCGTGTATCTCCAATATAGGTACGGGGTTCTCCAAATAAATGCCAATACGTCCCGGTGGGGGAATCCTAACCCTAACAGAGATGATACACTTTGTAAACTGTGCGACCTGAAGCAAAGGGAAGACGAGGCACACATCCTCTTTTTTTGTCCATTGTACAAAGCTCAACGTACAAAATGGATCAAACCCCTTTGTAAAAATTTGGGTATACGCTCATATAAAGAGGCAGAAAGATTACTCAGATCCTTGTCCACTAGACTGATAACTTTTGGAGTCAGTCGATTTCTTTTCAGTATCTGCTTGATAAGGAAAAAGTATGGTTTTAAAACATAGATACTAAGTTTTTTAACTCTGGCTTTTAAATTATTTAAAACTTTTTTATATAAGTGTTTTTAACTAGAGGTCTGTAAATTCCATTGTATGTAAAATGTATATGTCCCTCTTATGAATTGTAAACAAACTAATGTGAATTGTAAATAATTAGGACTTTGCATGAGGATTGTACAACAACTTGCACTTTATTCTTCTAATTGATGTAAATTTGTTTAATGTATAATGTATTTTTACTTGCTGGCTTGATGGCAAATTGCCGAATAAAGCTTTGAATTGAGAATTGAGAATTGATATCCGAAATAGATCTGTACTGATATAATTCTAAAAAAAGCACAAACTTGGCTCCATACATAGAAGTCTCCTCTCAACTATTCAGGAAGTGTGTGGAACCTCGAAACGCTTACATCGTGTACTCTTAGCCTTGAAAAAGTCGTCTCTAGACGAAACACGTGTCGACTGTGATTCTATGTATACCTACGTGTCAACTGTGATGAGTCAACTTTGATGAAGATTTTAAAAAAAGACTCTTCGTTTTTTGAACTATATTTGAGGTGTGCTTTATATGATGCCACACATGTTTGGTCGACTTTAACCATTGTGGTAGCAAACTATTTGAGTTGTGCTCTGTCTAAAAAAAAATTGTTTTAGACTATTTGGATGTGGGTTTTCTCACAAACAATATAACACTGTGGATGGCACGGTGTTCGACATTGAGCACGCTGGAGAATATCCTTATATTCATATCTTGACTATTTAATACAAACTTTTACAGAGGTGCTGGCCAGGATATACCATTGCCATCTTGTGCTTAGTGTAGTCTTTCTGGGAAGTGATGCAGTGTCTCTCAGCTGGAAGTAAGAGTAATACTCAGAAGCAATTCAGTGTCTGAGCAAGAGCTGCATCTTTCGGAGCTGGAGATTCAGGTTCGAGTCTCAGCGTCGGCTCAACATACTGTGATTCTGGGCAAATCACTTAATCTACCCATGCCTATTGGCAGAGCCTAAAGGCCCTCATGGGTGATTAGCCGTGCTATACAAATCCAAGTATTATCTCAAGGGAAGTTGAGTAGGACCAGGAAGTCATGCAGTGTCTCTCAGGGGTAGGTAAGAGTTAAGAGTTGATTAGTGATTAGTTTCTCAAAGACCTTTGCTGGGTATGGTAGGAGAGAGATGGCTCTGTAGTTGGAAAATGTGTCTGGTTCCATGGATGGTTTCTTGAGCAGGGACTTGAGTGTAGCATCTTTCCAGGTGTCTTGGAATTAGGCTGAGTTGAGTGGAGGAATTGAGGATGGATGTTAGTACTTCACTAATTATCCAGAGTCCTTTGGTGAAGGTGTGGTGTGGACAGTGGTCGGATGGAACCCCAAATAGATGGTCTTCACGGGTGCAACGATTTCAACAGTAATGACGACAGTCCACAAAGTCTGGGTTCGTTTATCGGCCATGATGGGAATTTGAGTTTCAATGGTAACAGGGGCCTGGTGGAGGGTCAAAGCTGCTGTGTGGAGCTGATTTTGTTAGTGAAGAAGTCAAAGAGCTTATTGCAAAGGTCTTGTGAAGGGATGAGGTATCTAGAGATGGCAGGAAGCGTGGAGAAATCTTCAATGATGGCAAAGATTTCCTTGCCACTATTAATGCTGGTGTCAAATCGATCTGCAAGAGCTGTATGCTTGGCATTCTGTATCTTCAGATGGTAGCATCCTTGGGATGATTTTAAGATGTCTTTATCTGCAGTGTCTTTACTTATTTTACATGTGTTATCGAGTAGCTTGCAGTGGAGGTTCCTCAGCCCGTGTATCAGCTGGCCATTTGTCATGCTTTTGGCTTTGGGTTGTGCTTGAGGGTAGCCAATATGTCAGAGCATGAGGTGGTCCAGCTGTTGAGGTGTTTGATGGCTTTCAGCAAGTTGCTGGTGTGCCTGCGCCAATGCACATAGATGGTGGTAGCCCACTCCTTCTCGAAGATGCTTTACCACCCCTGGCAGATGGTTCCTGTTGTGGTAGGTCTGTGAAGGGTTTACTGAATTGACAAGGGTATGGTCTGTCCAATCACTCAATTAATCATGCCATTTATAAAGTGTACTACATACCCGTGAAGGTCTCAAGGCGCTGGGGGGGAGGCTGCTGCTAGTGATCGAAGAGCAAGGTCTTGTGGAAGCTTCTTAAGGCCGGTAGGTCTTGGGTCTGCCGCTGGTTGGTGGGGAGTGTGTTCCAGTTCTTGGCGGCAAGGTGGGAAAAGGATCTGCCGCTGGCGGTCGTTCTTCAGATGCGGGGAAGAGTGGCAAGGGCAAGGCTGGCGGAGCTGGCGGGTGGGGGAGTAGAAGTTGAGTCGTCTGTTGAGGTATGCTGTGCCAGTCTTCTGGAGAGCTTTGTGTGCATGGATGAGGAGTTTGAAGGTTATCCTCTTGTTGACGGGGAGCCAGTGCAGGTCTCTCAGGTGGGGTGTGATGTGGCTGTGGTGGGGGATGTTGAGGATCAGACGTACCGAGGCGTTCTGGATGCACTGCAATCGTTTAAGGAGATTGGTCGATGTTCCTGCATATATGGCGTTTCTGTAGTCGAGCCTACTGGTGACGAGGGCCTGAGTGACTGTTCTTCTCTTCTCGGTGGGGATCCACTTGAAGATCCTGCGGAGCTTTTGGAGGGTGTGGAAGCAGGATGAGGAGACGGCGTTGACCTGTTTAGTCATGGAGAGGGGGGAGTCCAGGATGATCCCCAGGTTGCGTGCGTGGTTGGTGGGTGTCGGGCTGTTCCTAGGGTTGTTGGCCACCAGGAGTCATCCCAGGCTGAGGGGGTGGAGTCGAGGATGAGGACCTCCGTTTTGTCTGAGTTCAGCTTGAGACGGCTGTTCCTCATTCATTCTGCGACGGCCTTCATTGCTTCGTGGAGGTTGGTTTTGGCGATGTGAGGGTCTTTGGTGAGGGAGATGATCAGTTGAGTGTTGTCGGCGTAGGAGATGATGTTGAGGATGTGCTGTCAGGCGACGTTAGTGAGCGGTGCCATCTAGTTGTTGAACAGCGTCGGGCTGAGGGAGGAGCCCTGGGGTACACCACAGATGATTTCGGTGGCAGTGGAGCGGAAGAGGGGGAGGCAGACGCTCTGGGTTCTGCCGGAGAGGAAGGATGTGGTCTAGTCCAGGGCCTTCTCTTGGATCCCGATGTTGTGTAGGCGTGTTTGTAGTGTGTGGTGGCAGACTGTGTCGAAGGCGGCTGACAGGTCCAGGAGGATGAGGGCAGCTGTTTCTCAGTTGTCAAGCAGGGTCCTGATGTCATCGGTGGTGGCAAGGAGGGCGGTTTCGGTGCTCCGGTTGCTGCTGAACCTGGACTGGGATGGGTCCAGGATGCTGTTCTCCTCAAGGAAGCGGGTAAGCTGCTTGTTGACGATTTTCTCAGTGACCTTCTCTGGGAACGGGAGCAGGGAGATGGGTCGGAAGTTCTTGAGGTCCTTGGGGTCCGCCTTGGGTTTCTTGAGTAAGGCTTTGATCTCGGCATGCTTCCAGCTTTCCGGGAAGGTTGCTGTCTCGAAGGAGATGTTGATTACTTTCCGGAGATGGGGTGCGATGACTGTGCAGGCTTTGTTGAAGATGTAGTGAGGGCATTGGTCTAGCGGTGATCCGGAGTGGATGGTGTTCATGATCTTGCTGGTGTCCTTGTTGTTCGTGTTTGTCCATGAGAGCGGCGGTTGGTGCAGGTGGTGGTCGTGGGGGCGATGGTTGTTGGGGCAGTCGTGGTGTTGAAGCTGTCGTCAATGTCGGCGATCTTTCGGTGGAAGAAGGTGGCCAGCACGTCGCACAGATCTTGCGAAGGCAGAATGGCGTTAGTGTAGGAGCTAGGGTTGGAGAGTTCCTTCATAATGTTGAAGAGCTCTTTGCTTTTGTGTGCGTTGTTTTCCAGGCGGTCTTTGAATGAGTCCCTCTTGGCGGTTCTGATGAGTTGATGGTGTCTGCGGGTGGCGTTCTTGTGGGCAGTGTAGCTGTCCAGAGTCCGTTCACGGAGCCAGTTCTTCTCCAGGTCATAGTTGCTGGCTTGTTGACTGTGATGTTCCTGACTTACCGAAAATTATTAATAACTGAAAGAGGAGCAAGCCCTAAGGTAGATGGAAAGCATCTGTCTTGCCTACTATATGCAGATGACGTAGTTATTTTAGACCAAACGGAAATAAGGTTGCAAAGAAAGCTAAATGTTTTTGAGACTTATTGCTTATCCAAAAACTTAATAGTAAATATGGAAAAAACTAAAATCTTGTGTTTTGGAAAGAAAAAACATGATTATAGTTGGGCTCTGGGCCATGCAAAATTAAAAGTTGTAAACGAAGATAAATATTTAGGTGTATGGTTTGACAGAGCGTTAAACTGGAATATACACCTTCAGGCCCAAATAACAAAAGGTTTAGCAGGCATTTGTGGGTTGAAAAAATGCAATAGTATCTATGGAGACATATCTCATAGACCAGTGCTGAAAGCATTTAAGGCTATGATTCCACCGCAAATGCAGTATGGGGTGGAAATCCTGTGCTTGGGGGGGAAATGTGCCTGGGAGAAGGAGGAAGGAAAATGCTTAAAATCTCTTCTCTCCTTGCCTAGCTCCTCAATGATACAGGCTATTAGGCTAGAACTAGACGGGCCCGCATGGAATATACAAGTTCAGGTAAATCTGTGCAGATTTTGGAAAAGGATGGGAGCTGGAGAAGAGGAAAAAGTATCGAGTTGGTGTAGGAGGGAGATCCAACAAAGTGAATTGAAGTGGGCAATAGCTCCCAGAAATAAACTGTACTCTATCTGTGAAACTTGAAAGTAAAAATGGACCCAGAATCATTGTGTATTGACGAAGGGAAGAGTGTCCTAAAAAACTTGGGAAATGAAAAATCCAGACAGATCGATATGGAGTACTTGAAGCAAAAAAAGTCTGTGCAATTTATGATAAAAACTTGGAGTAATGATAATTCATATCCGTATTTGGATACTGTACCAGATCATAGGATGAGATTGGAATTATTAAAAGTGAGAATAGGTATTAATCCCGCCCGGGCAAATGTGAAAGTAAAAAATATACTTATGGATGACAATGGTAAATGTACATGTGGGCTAGATTTAAAATGTACCAGCGTTCATTTTGTAATGGATTGCCTAAAATTGATATCAGTACGGCGGATGATTTTAAGGCCACTCTTTTCAAAATATGGAATAAGCACAAGGTTGCAGGCAATTGAGCTACTTACGGATATGCAGAGCTTAAAGAGTGTAATAGCCTTGGTGAAATTTATACAAGTAGCCAAAAGATTTCTTATGGAACAATGATATAAAATAGGGTGGTCTAAGGGGTGATAAGTTGATAGAAATAGAATGTCTGTAATCATTTTATGTATTGTAATTTTTAGGTATTTCACCATGACTTATAGTGTGTTATTATAAAAATATGTTTTTATGAGAACATAATGAAATTGGTTTTAGGCTTTTATGAATTTTTTATAATTATATTTTTATTCTGTGATATGATGAATATGTAGTTTAAAGGCCAAACGGTCATAATAAACTTATCTTTTGATTGACTGATGTTCCTGATTGTGTAGAAAATCATCAGGTCCAATAGGAGTACAGTGGTGAGGGTGGGTTTGGTAATGTGCTGAGTGAGGCCAAGGTTTGCAAGGTTTTCTATAAGGGCTGTAGAGTTTGGGTCAGTGTGGGCCTCTAGGTGAAAGTTAAGGTCTCTGAGGAGGAATTAGAGTTATGGCTTTGATGATGGGGGTGTGCAACAAAGTCCGCAATGTCGCTGGTGAAACTGGTGCAGGGTCCAATTGGTCCGTAGTTGAGCTGTTGGTATTTTTAATGTGATGTCGACTCCACCTCCAGACTTGTGTTGACGGTCATGCCTAACGATTGCTGTAGCAATGTCTGTGCTGAAGCTGGGCTTAGACGTGTTTCTATAAGAAAGAGCAGGTCAGGAACATGGTCATGCAGTAGGTTCCATATCTCCTTGGCATTTTTGGTGAGCGAGTGGGTGTTCAGAAGCATAGATGTGAGTGTGGCATTTTGTTTGGGTGGTGTTTGGTCTGTGTGAGCATGAGTTAATTGGGAGTTTGGTGCTGTTGGAGAGTGACCTGTTGGTGTGGGGAGTGGGAGAGTACATGAGAGCTTGCAGGAGGCACAAGTGAACTCTTCTTCCATGTTCTGTGGTGAAGTATGGCAGCAGTGCAGTGAGCAGAGCATGTAGGAGCACAGCAGGGTATCAGTGGGTAGTGGGAGAACAAGGGTTCCTAGCACTGGGGGCAGTCCAGGCACAGACCAGTGCAGATGGGCTTGCCTTTGGCCTGCCAGCAGCACGACCGCAGCGCTTCCGCACTGCAGCTGCCATTAAATAGGTCGCGGGAGGACATCAGTGTATGGTGGGTGGAACACCAGTGATTCCTCTGCGGATGGATGATGGGAAATGAAGTCCTCTTGCTTGGCTTCTTCCTTTAAAGTGATTTTTTAGGTCTCGCCTGTCGATGCGCATGCGCATCGAGCAAGGCGAGAGTATTGCGAGTTATCCACTCTTTGGCAACACTGCAAGGAATCGTGGCGATTCCTTGCAGTGCCCGTGACTTTTAAGGTCAATGCGCATGCGCATTAAGCTTATGCGCATGCGCATTGACCTTAAAAGTCACGGGCGCGTGCACGTCCGTGTTTGTTTACCCTTGCCTACTCTCTCTCTCCCCTCTCCGCCCCCGTTCCGCCCCCTCCCCTTCCCGCCGTGCCTCCCCTACTCTCCTCCCCCCTCCTCCTCTCCTCCCCTGCCTGCAGACAGTCACATTGACCAGGACACCAGAAGATTACGATGTGACTGTGGCAAACATTCAAACAGCAGCACAGGCGGTCCGCCAGCAATCTCCTCGTAGGCTGCACCGCATGGTCCACCGGCGTGTGAGTACTCTGTCAAAGACCGAGGATATGCACCGCAGTAGTTTCCGCGCCTCTCTCACGTGGCCACAGTGTTTGCCACTGTATCAACCGTTTGTGCAATTAGAGGCACGCAGCCCCAGACACTCTCACTCTCTCCGTATGCCGACAGAAGCCAGGCTGCAGCAGTACGCCAATCACCTCTAATGGGCCCTCAGGGCATGCAGCCTCTCGGTACTCTGCCTACCGGTGCCCAGGTAAGCGCTGGTTTTCAGCTCCGGTACCGGCGCCGAGGATATCTGCTCCGCTGTTGAATCCACTATACTCACACGATTTTGGTGCACTCGGCTGGATCGTCCGGCACTCTCCCACGCGGGTCACAGACCCTGACCTGCTCGCTGTCTTGTCTCGCCAGATGAGCACAGGCCGCCGTAACGCTCCACGTTGTTTCGCGCAGCCCAGCAATCTACACGGCTATCAGGGGTGTATAGTGGCTACTCTTTAAGACCGCCAAACCGAGGCCAGCAGCGTCTACCCCGTATGCGCCGTTACAGCTCTCCGCAGCTTTGCCCTGGGTAATCCTCGGCTGCGCAGCAATCTAGCGCGGGGGTGGCAGGCGTTCCTCAGCGAGCAGGAAGAAATCATCTGGCAGCACGGGCGCGGAGCCTTCACCACAGCAGCGATCGCGGAGTCACCACAATTGCCCCGCTTCAATTCTCACTCCAGAGCCCTGCAGCCATGAGTCACCGCCATCATGTCAAAACCCACCCTTAAAAATCGAAGCTTGGTCCAAACCATGTACAAAACTGGCAGCACTAATGGTGACCAATGACACACTCCGCACCTTTTAAAAAAAGCCACTGACGTCATTTTTTTATTAGACCTAACTGCCATGTTAAACATCATCACCGGCCACCAAATTCTTCTGGACACTCTTAAAAACAGGATGCGCAAGTAGGAAAGCATTGTGAAATGGTACCAATCCTACCTCTCAGAACACTCCCAAATAGTGAAAACTGACAATTCCCTTTCTGACCCCACTTTAATTTCCGTCCGCACCCCACACAGTAAGCTGTAACAGATTCTGCTTCCAAGGTCTCCTCCCCCCTCCTCCTCTCCTAGCACCCCCAGCCCGAGGCAGCTTCCCCTGCACAGACCCGCTCCGCCCCCTCCCCTTCCCGCCGTCTCGCATTTCCCCTGTCGCACTTCTCCTCCCCCCTCCCCTCTCTTCCCTCCAGCTTGTTTTTTGTTTATTTCACCCGCTCCGCCCCCTCCCCTTCCCGCCGTGTCGCATTTCTCCTCCCCCCTCCCCTCTCTTCCCTCCGGCTTTTTTTTTTTTTATTTTACCCGCCGTGTCTCCGATCCTTTCGCTCTCCTCCCCCCTCCCCTCTCTTCCCTCCGGCTGCTCTCCCCCGGCCAGTCCATGGACGAAGAGCCCTCTCACATGCCTCGTCTCTCCACCCCGGGCACGCCAACCATGATAACCTCCTTGTCCACCTTAACTGCTCCATGGCCTTCAGTGAGAGTCCTCTCCTACAGTCACCACCTCCAAATGCCGCTGCTGACCACTTCATAGATTCTCAAACATGCTCAGTCCCCACGCTGTGGTCCCCCATGTCTCCACCCCATGCAGCACTGGTTTCATAAATGCGACTGCTCAGATCCAGCAGCATCGACATACCCCGGTGAGGACTTCCTCTTATGCCGCTAGGGTTCCAACCTCACTCCATTTCAGCAAGAATCCATGTTCCATCCCTGGTCTTGGCTCTTAAAAACTACACGTATCATTTCAAGGCGTGCAGTGCAATTGGTTGAATATCTAAGTAAACCCAGACTACAACTCCCAGAGTGCAATAGGTTTACAGATAAACCACAGAACTGGACATGAAACAAGGTAGTAACTAAATTATCAAATCCCTCCAGCTAGTGCCAACGATCTTGCTCGAATTCTTCGTCCACTTGGTTAGCTCTCAGCAAATTTTCCTTTAAAAATGATGTCCCACCTACTAGCTTAAAACCACACATGTCAAAACCCACCCTTTACTCACCCTCACCCTCACTCACCCTCAACCCCTCACCCTCACTCACCCTCAACCCCTCACCCACACCATCACTCACCCTCACTCGCCCTCACTCGCCCTCACTCACCCTCACTCACCCTCACTCACCCTCACTCACCCTCACTCACCCTCACTCACCCTCACTCACCCTCACTCACCCTCACTCTCTCACCCTCACCCTCACCCACCCTCACCCACCCTCACTCACCCTCACTCACCCTCACTCACCCTCACCCACCCTCACTCACTCTCACTCACCCTCACCCTCACTCACCCTCACTCTCACTCACCCTCACTCACCCTCACTCACCCTCACCCACCCTCACTCACTCTCACTCACTCTCACTCACCCTCACCCACCCTCACTCTCACTCACCCTCACCCTCACCCTCCCTCACCCTCCCTCACCCTCCCTCACTCACCCTCCCTCCCTCACCCTCACCCTACCCACCCACCCTCCCCACCCCCCACCCCCTCACCCCCCACTCACCCACACCCTCACTCACCCTCACTCACCCTCACTCACCCTCACCTCACTCCCCACACTCTCTCACCCTCACTCACCCTCACTCCCTCACTCACCCTCACTCACCCTCACCCACCCTCACCCTCACTCACTCTCACTCACCCTCACCCTCACTCACCCTCACTCACCCTCACTCTCACTCACCCTCACTCTCACTCACCCTCACTCTCTCACCCTCACTCTCTCACCCTCACTCACCCTCACCCACCCTCACTCACCCACCCTCACCCTCACCCACCCTCACCCACCCTCACCCTCACTCACTCTCACTCACCCTCACTCACCCTCACTCTCACTCACCCTCCCTCACCCACCCTCACCCTCACCCACCCTCACCCTCACTCACCCTCACTCACCCTCACTCACCCTCACCCACCCTCACCCACTCTCACTCACTCTCACTCACTCACCCTCACTCTCACTCACCCTCACCCTCACTCTCACTCACCCTCACCCTCACTCTCACTCACCCTCACTCTCACTCTCACTCACCCTCACCCTCACTCTCACTCACCCTCACTATCACTCACCCTCACTCACTCACCCACACCCTCACTCACCTTCACCCTCACTCACCCTCAACCCCTCACCCTCACTCACCCCCACTCACCCTCAACCCCTCACCCTCAACCCCTCACCCTCAACCCCTCACCCTCCCTCACCCTCACTCACCCTCAACCCCTCACCCTCACTCACCCTCACCCTCAACCCCTCACCCTCAATCCCTCACCCTCAATCCCTCACCCACACTCACCCTCACTCACCCACACTCACCCTCACTCACCCCCACTCACCCTCACTCACTCACCCTCACTCACTCACCCTCACCCTCACTCACCCTCACTCACCCTCACCCTCACCCTCACTCACTCACCCTCACCCTCACTCACCCTCAACCCCTCACCCACCCTCAACCCCGCACCCTCACTCACCCTCAACCCCTCACCCTCAACCCCTCACTCACCCTCACTCACCCTCACCCTCAACCCCTCAGCCTCACCCTCACTCACCCTCAACCCCTCACCCTCACTCACCCTCAACCTCATGCTAAAGATTTACAAAAAAAACCATAAACAATTCTAAAAGCACTAACTCTAATGCTGCGAGACCTATTGCATTTCTAATGCTTGTTTTGCGGGGAAACCGGTAATGTTACTTCCTGTGCAGATGGATAATTGGAGATGCAGTGATGTCACTTCCTGTGTAGATGGATTATGGGAAATGAAGTCCTCTTGCTTGGCTTCTTTTTTTAAAGAGAGTTTTGGCTGGAAATCAATTATGTCACTTGATGATGGGAGATGCAGTGATGCAATGTCTCCTGTTTGGAAATTAGAGTAAGGCTAGGAAGCGATATAGCATCTCTCACGGGTAGGTAAGAGTAAGAGTGGATAGTGATGCAGTGTCTCATGAGTAGGTAAGCATAAGAACGGATAGTGGTTTGGTGTATCTGAAGGACAGGTAAGTGTAAGTCTAGGAAGAGATGCAGTGTCTCTCAAGGATAAGTATGAATAAGACCGGGAGGAGGATTTGAAATATAAGTCTATCAGTGTTGCTCGCCAGAGGCGGAAAACAATGTGGAAGTGATGCAGACTTTCAGCTTGAGGTGATGGGATTGGGTTGTGTTGTTGGCCTTCAACAGGAGGTGAGCTTGAAACTGGGAAGTGATACAGTGCCTGTCAAGGTTAGGAAAGAGTAAGGTAGGGAAGTGATACAGTGCCTGTCAAGGTTAGGTAAGAGTAAGTCTGGGAATTTATACAGTGCCTGTCAAGGTTAGATAAGAGTAAGTCTGGGAAGTGATACAGTGCCTGTCATGGTTAGGTAAGAGTAAGTCTGGGAAGTGATACAGTGCCTGTCAAGGTTAGGTAAGAGTAAGGTAGGGAAGTGATACAGTGCCTGTCAAAGTTAGGTAAGAGTAAGTCTGGGAAGTGGTACAGTGCCTGTCAAGGTTAGGTAAGAGTAAGTCTGGGATGTGATACAGTGTCTCTCAAGGTTAGGTAAGAGTAAGGTAGGGAAGTGATACAGTGCCTGTCAAAGTTAGGTAAGAGTAAGTCTGGGAAGTGATACAGTGCCTGTCAAGGTTAGGTAAGAGTAAGTCTGGGAAGTGATACAGTGCCTGTACAAGTTAGGTAAGAGTAAGTCTGGGAAGTGATACAGTACCTGTCAAGGTTAGGTAAGAGTAAGGTAGGGAAGTGATACAGTGCCTGTCAAAGTTAGGTAAGAGTAAGACTTGGAAGTGATGCAAGATCTCCCACCTATTGGTGGATCTCAAACCTAAGTCTTTCAGTGTTGCTCGGCCAGGGGTGGAGAAAGACGTGGCAGTGATGCAGATTATCCGCTTGAGGGGGAGCCGGAATAGGAGGTGAGATTGGCACAGCTGCAAGTAAAGTAGTATTCAATGTAAGCTTACATTACCACGAGGGCCCTTGTGCTGTGCAGCGGCAGCCATGGATCCAGAGATGATAAACTGTTCAAGGGAGGTAAAAGAAAGATTTTCAGTAAAGTTCAATAAACTTTGACGAATATTGACAAATACATATACAAAATAAACTACCTTAAAGCTTGACACTACCCTGCATAACCCATTGAACAGTGTTCTTGATCCTTAAGCCTTCAAAGTTTAAAGTACATTTGATTTATTTATCAACATCTTTCACATAGCCACATGATTTTAGTTTGTGGGGAAAAACCAAGCAAAAGGCAGATTTATGAACGAAAATATTAGCAGAAACCCATTTTAGCAATTGTCTCCCCTTTGTGCGCGACAATTCTTGCACGAGAAAGCTTTGCACAATGTACCTGCAGGCAGTGTTTTGTGACATTGACAAATGTGGCAAACCTTGAACAGAACATAGAATAATGAGCTGCAAAGCTTTGGAAGCCAAACTTTTTTTTTTTTTTTTTTTTTTTTTAAACCTTTATTTACGAATGCACAATACACAGCGTCTGCCTACAACCCAGCAGGGCCGGCCGCTATGACATAAACAGGCTGAGTGAAAAGTAGATTCCGAGGCAGTACGTTGCTGAAGCAGTCTATCAAGTCCACATTATAGGTGAGAGCATAGCATCATGCAAGTAGGATAAGAAAGGTTTAATTTTATGTTTTTGTCGAAAGAACACCAACACACAAACACATGGTATCATAGTGGCAAGGGTTGCTGGAGGCGGGGGGGGGGGAAAGTGATGTGGAAGAAGGGATGCTGGCAAGGGGGGGGTGACACGTGCGGGAAAACGGAACATGTAATAGAACTAGAGGAGGAACGTAAATCATGGAGAGGAGGGGAGAGGGACCTTATAGTCAAGCGGAGGGGAACAAATATCTCCTCGATAAGCATTCCACTGAGCCCAAACTCTGGACCACTTCCCTGGACGCCCTCGAGCCTCATACACAGTCTTCTCTCGGAACATGGACCAGTCCATGTTCTCCTTCCAGGCACTTAGCAATGGTAATCTAGGGGAGCCCCAGAGCTGCGCGATATCTCTCTTCGCGACCATGTTGCCCAGGGTGACCCAAAGTGTCTGGGCAGCATTGCAATTAGACGGTTCCCACACATTCAACAGACAACGACGTGCCTCAGGAAGTAGTGGGATCCCCGTAACACGACTCATAACATCATGCACCCTAGACCAGTACGCTGCAATCATCGGGCATTCCCACAGAACATGAAGAAAGGTACCATCCATCCCACACCCACGCCTACATCGCCCGTCCGAAACCAAACCCATTCGCACCAGACGCACCCCAGTCAGATACACACGGTGGAGGATCTTCAACTGGACAAAGCGAAGCCGTGCCGGAATAGCCACCTCCTTAGGGGAAGACACAGCTGACTGCCAGTCCTCGTCGTCTAATTCGAGTCCGTCAGCCGTCAAGGCCGCCCTGAGCTTCTCAAGCTGGTCAGCTCTGTTGTTAATAAGCTTTTTGTAGATTAAGGAGATGGTACTATCCGGGACATGGCCATCTAGAACACGGTCCTCCAGGGGGGAGGACTGTGGAATATCGGTACCAGGTGGAAAGACGGAAGACAGGGCGTGTCTCACCTGCATATACCGGAAGTGTTCCCTATCATCGAGCCGGTATTCCAGTTTCAAGGACTCAAAGGACTTAACCGCGCCCCGCGCCCACAGGTCCTCCACCGTGCTGATCCCAATCATGTCCCATTTCTCAAACCCTTTCGTCTTCCACAGGTTGCCCAACCGTTCCGAATCATACAGTGGCGTCTTACGTGTCAGCCTACCACCCCAGCCCGTGGCCACGGTAGCGTCCCTCCATGCCCGCACTGCACATTTCGTCGGGCCCGTAAGGAGTCGAAAGGGTGCCTTTGAATACAGAGCCCTATTAAAATTGCCACCAGGCAACAATAGTTTATCCAAGGCAAAGGCGGGAGCGGGCTCCGGCGCATAGGTCGCATGGTTGATGGCACTCAGGTGTGAGGCCCAGTAGTACCGTCTAATATCCGGCAACGCGATACCCCCATCATACCAGGAGAGCGTGAGCTTGGACAAAGCAATGCGGGCACGGCCATCCCAAATAAGTTGTCGCTGGAGACTCTCGACTTCATGGAAATAGCGAGCTGGAACAGGGTCGAAGAAATTTTGCAAGGCGTAAAGAAATCGGGGGAGCGACATCATTTTAAAGAGTGCCGCCCGGCCCAATGGAGATAGAGGCAAATCGCGCCAACGCCGAACGTCTTGCTTCAGTCTACGGAGCGGAGCATACAGATTCCGCTCATAGCGGACCGAAGAGGTCGTGGATACAAAGATCCCCAGATACTTAAAGCCGTCGGCCGCAACCAGAATGGGAAATCTGCGGGGGAGAGGCGGCAGCATACCAGCTATGACGTAGACACAGGACTTGGTCCAGTTAATGACAAGTCCCGAGTTTTTACCGAAGGACGTGAGAACGTCGAAGAGAACGTTGAGCGATTTCTGAGGGGAAGTGAGATAAAGGAGGATATCATCCGCGTACAAGGAGACACGATCCTCGAGGTCAGGGGACCATCGGATCCCTTTGATAGAGGGTTCCCACCGGAGCCATGCGGCAAGGGGTTCGAGCGCCAATGCAAAGAGGAGCGGGGAGAGCGGACAGCCCTGACGTGTGCCTCGGCCTAAGGGGAAGGGGTCCGAGCATCTACCATTCACCGCGACCTGAGCAAGTGGGCGTTCGTAAAGAAGCTTGACCCATGCGATGAAATTAGGGCCAAAGCCAAATTTAGCGAGGGCCGCCCATAGGTAGGGCCATTCGATAGTGTCGAATGCCATTGTGGCGTCCAGGGAGGCGACCACTGCCAGCTCGGCGAGGGTTGAAGCTCTCGCGAGAACGCTATGTAGTCGACGCAGATTGAGGGCAGTGTTCCTATGGGGGATAAAACCGGATTGATCCGGATGGATCAGGTCACAGATCACCTTAAGCAACCGATTGGCCAGTACCTTAGCAAGAATTTTGGGTTCCGCGTTAAGGAGGGAAATGGGGCGGTACGAGGCGCAGCGGTCACGCGGTTTGCCATCTTTATAAATGACGACTATGGTAGCGAGGCGCTGCTCGAGGGGGAGGCATCCGGCCTCAACCGCCTCGAGAAACATGTGACGCAGGTGGGCGGCCATCTTGTCAGGACAAAGTTTGTAAAGTTCAATGGGGAGGCCATTAGGGCCCATCGCCTTTCCCGAGCGAAGGGAGCGGATTGCGAGGGCAATCTCATCGACAGTAAAAGGGGCCTCCAGGGCAAGGCGGTCCTCATCCGACACAGAGGGCAGGGCGATGTCACGCAGCAGTAGCCTGGAATCGGCCTCATCTCGATCGCTAACAGGCGTGTAAACCGTCCGGAAGTGGTCCACAAAACAATCAACAATTTCACCCGGATCAGAGACAGTCTCACCAGATTCACGAACAATGGCAGGAACAACACGACTCGCACGTTCAGTCTTATCCAGCCACGCAAGAAGCTTGCTAGCCTTGTCACCCACATCATACAGTCGGCCTAGCTGATTCGCCCGCATCAATTTAGCAGCGTCCGTGACACAGGCTCTATAGTCCGCCTGCTTCAATTCCAAGGTGTGCAACAGCGCAGGCGTGTCATTCCCACCCAACTCACTCTCAAGCGAAGTAAGTTCAGTTTCAAGAGCCACAACAGCCTCCCTCTTAACCCTACGCTCTGCAGCAATGAAGGATAGGGCGGAGCCCCTAATAACCGTCTTGAAGGCCTCCCAAAGAACAGTGGGGGAAGTGACCGAGCCCACATTCTCAGAAAAGTAGCAATCTATTGCCTTAACCAAATCTGAGCGGAGCCGGGGGTTTCGAAAATGCCAGGGAGGAATGGGGGGGACCCTGTTGCCAAGTAGACCGCCCCCAGAAATCGTAATCAGCAAGGGGGAGTGGTCAGAGATACCTCGGGGAAGATGTCGTATCTCCCGAACAGTGGACAGTGTGGAGGCTAACATAAGGAAATAATCGATACGGGAGAGGCTACCATGCGCACCAGAATGAAAAGTGTATTGCTGGAGTGTGGGGTGTAGTGAGCGCCAGACATCTACCAAGCCAAAAGTATCAGCCATCTCACTGAGCCACATCTGGGACTGCAACAGTACCCTAGGGGGAAGTCGATCACATTCACCGGACATTACAGAATTAAAGTCCCCACCCAGGATCAACAATCCGTCCGGGAGCCCAAGGAGAGTCCTGCCAAGATCAGCATAGGTTGTGGCCTGCAGACCCGGGGGGATGTAGACAACAACAAATATGATCTGTTTACCCTCCCACCTCCCGGAGACAGCAGCATACCGCCCACGGTCGTCAAGGACTACATCGTCAATAGCAAGAGCAAGGGAAGACTTCACCATGATACCCACACCCCGAGATCCTGAAGTGAAACCAGCATGTGCAACCAGGCGATAACCCCGGCGGTCTAAGGCCTTGCAAGCATTTCCAATCAAGTGGGTCTCCTGAAGGAATACAACGTCTGGGGTGTGGCGCCTCAAAAATTGCAGTACAATGCCCCGCTTAATCCTATCGCCCAAACCGTTTACGTTCCAAGAAAGAACCCGCATTTCACCCCCCCCCCCCATTGTGGCAAAGACATTCCACCCACACCCACCAGCAGAACCCAAAGTTCAAAGTCATTGCAAAATGTGAAATACCATGAAAACAAAGACAAAACAAACTAAACGAAACACAACCAAGTACCCCGGAACCAACCCCAAAACCAAAACCCGTTACAACACCCCCCTCCCTGCACCCCTGCTGACTAAGAAGCCACCCCCAACTGCAGTGTGCCTGTCGCCCCATATTATCTACACAAAGAACCCCCCGAGGAGGAAGGGAGAAATCACCCGTTCCCGCACCGTCACGGGCAGTAAGACAAGGAACAAAGTTAGTTTACATAGTACGTTGCATAGTCTCAATCGGAACCTCTGGGGCCCCAATTACTCCTGGGCCGTTGCACCACCTTCCGCGCCACCAGGGCCTCCACTTCCAGAGTCATCTGCCGGCAACGAGTCCAACCAGTCGGCAACACGTTCAGGCTGATCAAAAAAGTAGGCACGTTCTCGAAATTAGATTCGTAGCCGGGCCGGAAACAGCATGGCGTATTTCAGTCCCCGATCTCTCAAGCGACGTTTCACTCCAAGGAAACCTGATCTTTGTCGCTGCACTTGGGGAGTGAAATCGGGATATATGGAGACAGAGTTATTGTCATATTTCAAAGGACCATGCTTACGGGCGGCCTGAAGGATAGCGTCCCTGTCCCGGTAGTGAAAAAGCCTCGCAATAATCGGCCTCGGTGGGTTTCCTGGCTTCACTTGTCCTCCTGGAAAACGATAGGCGCGCTCCACAGCAAAGAATTTACTGAGTCCTGCCGGAGCTAGTTGAGCGACAATAAGTTCCTCGACCAACAGGTCGGTCGACACAGCACCATCACATTCCGGCACTCCGACCAGGCGTATGTTGTTCCGCCTGGCCCTGTTGTCATAGTCCTCCATTCTCTTGAGCAGCAGATCGTGCGAGGCACGCAGATTACCAATCTCAGATTGCGCCTCAGCCATGTCCGTCACCAGACTCGACGCTTTGAGATCTAGAGCCTTCACCCGCTCATTCGTTTTGGCTAAGTCGGCACGAATAAGAGTTACATCCACCGCCACGGTGTCTATTTTGGACACCACGGCTTCGAATTGCTGACTCATATCGGCCTTAAGTCCAGTGATGGCAGCCAAAAGATCCTGGAGCGATACTTCCGACGAAGATGTCATGTCCGTTTGAAGTCCTTCAGCACCAACGTTTGTGGCCCCGGGGGAGCCTCTCGGCTGGGTGTAGCGCTCGATCATGTTGGACTGGATCGATCCCCCCCGGGTCGCAGCCTTCCGGCGTTTTTCGGCCTCCGCTTTGGTTGCCATCGCACGTTCAATGTTGGCCGGGTAGCCAGGAGAAGCGGTGAGAAGGAGGAAAAGTCTCGAAACTCCGATGTGCCAGTGAAATGGGAGTATCGCGACCTCCGTGCCAGTCCTACGGAGGAAAGTGTGGGCTGCGAGAGCAACAGGCGAGGGCAGAGTAGGAGGAGACAAGAACAAAGAGATGGAAACCGAAAGTGAAAGCAGTACACCTCCGGTGGGCCAGATGCCAGTCAGCCGTTGTTGTTCAACTACAGGTCGGCCACAATGGGTAGTCGAGTCCCCGGTCGCGCCCGCGGGCAGGCCAAAAAGTTGCTGATGTCAGAAAAATGGTCCCCAGGGTCCGTTTTCGACCAAAAAAGGATCGTTAGCATCAGTGAAGAGAGCGCTGCAAAAGCCCGTCAAAGTGACCAGGATAGGTGAAGGATAGATAAAGAAAGACGGCGCGGGTCTCGGGAGCTCTCTGCTCACGCGACCATCTTGGATGCCCGCGTAGCTCCTCCTCCTCTTGGAAGCCAAACTTAACATTCACCCACCACTCCTTGAAACATTTCCTAAATATTTGTCCTTAACTCCCTGCTCACATTTAGGCACAGAGGGTGCTCTGATCTGTATGGGATCTGCTTTCCTCACCTTAGACCGCACAGGGCGCTAATTCAAGCCCACACTCATTGCACAATCCAGCACAGTGTTGAATCTGAACCCTTTGACTTAATTGGGTGCATTATGATGTTAACTCATGTAATATTATGTTTATCTACTCACCAAGGTTCCGACCCAGGTGGGGGTCTTTGTATGTGCTGTGATGCTGACGTATTCAATATAAATAGCAACTAGAAGAGATCCAAGGACCACAATTGTGACACCGGACATCATCAGCACCATCTGAAGGAGAAGAACAAGACCTTTATGGGAGGGTTCAGAAAGTACATGTCATCTAGCGCATAAATGACTGAAGGCATCACCATAGAAGGGGCGGCTTCAGCTACATCAGGTGTCTCTGGCCTTTCATGTAAGGACAACTACTTTTCTTCAAGATAAATCATCCCACGCTGCACTTTTTTTTAGCACTTTCACAACAGTGGCCATGTCGGTTAACTTAGTAATAGTGACCAACCAAGCTGAACTACCAGTAATGACACTTAAAGTGGACTTATCCACAGGAATGTAAGGATGAGCTATGTCAATCAGAGATGCCTCACATGACTGATGGAATAACAGCCATAGCTGCGAGTGTCCTATGCAACAAGGTCCATCGCCACAGCTATATCTCTACCCAACTCAGCAGATATTTAAATATCAGCTTTAAAGCACTGGCAAAGCCAACTGGGCTGGTGCTTGCTTACAGACTCTTGGCCTGGGGAATGCTTATTTTCTTTCATCCTGGCTTTTGCAAATCCTTTTTGAGAGAACTGTTGTCCCTAACAAATATTTTTAAAATATTTCTTAAAAGTAAAATAGTTTTTTGGGCTGAAAAAGAAGACATTGCCATATCCGCAGGCATTGAAGGGAACTACTTTGTGTGTGGATGAGTTTGTTGTGAAAGAACACAATTAGGCTCAGCCTTTGCCAAATTTGCAGTTGTCCCCAAATTCAAGAAGGCTGCTGGGGAGGTGGAAGCTTTGTGCTGGGAGTCACAAAGAATTGGAAAACGGCGCTGCTGCATATTAAGGAGTCCTTCAACGTATTAGCATTCAGGAAAGCCCTGAAAACTTGGGGGCATATTACCAACAACTAGCGAAATTTATCGCTAAGTAGGCTTAGCGACAATTTTTTTATCGCTTCGCATCGCCGGATTTTATCGCTGAGATAACGTGCTATTAGCAACGTTTATCTCAAAAGCGATAAAATATCCGGCGATAGAGGCAAAATCCGTGAATATTGCCGAGAATACAGCGATATTCACGCATTATCGCTAACAGGGTCTTAGCCATTATATCCACCTCCCATTGGATATAATGGCTAAGAACTGGTCTGAGCAGGCATTAGTTTTTGGAGATATTCGCGCTTAGCGCAAATATTTCCATCGCTATGCCAGCATTGATAATAGGCGATAGCAATGTTAGCGACTGTTTTCAGTCGCTAACAGTTTGGGTACACCCACTTTGCATGTCATTAGCGATAAATATCGCTGACATGTAAAGAGGGCCCCAAACTGCTTGCTATCGCCTAAAAGCTTTTGCTAAAGCTGTTAGCGACAGATTGCTAATAGGGCGATGAAATTACCGCCGCTTAGCGGCCAAAAACGTCATTTTGCCTGCCTTGATAATATGCCCCTTAGTTATTTAACACTATGTAGCCTCCTTGGCTTTTCTTCTTGCTATTCTGCTCTACCTTAAAGCTAGTGCCAATAAACCCCTGAATGAATGGATGAATGAATTAATGAGTAGTTTGTAAAGCGCATGAATCACCCCCAAAGGGGTATCTCCGCGCTAAAGGACGACAACCCAGGTTTACATTTGCGGAACAGTTCGGTGTACAGAAGTTTCCTAAAATAGGGAAATCATTACATTTACGTAGGCAAAGAGGCAGGTGATTCCAATATAGGGGAGCTAGATAGGAAAAAGATATGTC
Source organism: Lissotriton vulgaris (assembly GCF_964263255.1). Classification (NCBI taxonomy): domain Eukaryota; kingdom Metazoa; phylum Chordata; class Amphibia; order Caudata; family Salamandridae; genus Lissotriton; species Lissotriton vulgaris. The sequence goes on along the minus strand of NC_141685.1, from coordinate 216,879,763 downwards.
CCCAGAGTGGAACTTCTTAAAACAAGGGATAATAAGGAGGGTTTTTTCCCCTGACCGTAAGGATCTACTTGGCCGATAATGGAGATGTTTTTCTGTTAAGTAACTGGGTCCTTTGTCGTTTAGCACCTTATGTACGATACAGCAAACCTTAAACTTTATTCTCTGTCTAATGGGTTGCTATAGTGTCCTAGCAGACACCGGCAAGGGTTAAATTGTAAAGCTACACTAAACACCCCCCCACCACTGATGTCACGACATCACGTGACACAGTTAATAAAAAGAGCCGAGCGCACGTGTTCGTGGCTCACTAACCCACTATACCTCTGGTGTCTGTGTCGCAGTCCTTCCACCATGTAGGACAGGGCCCCAAGACTCAACATTGGCGACGAGGCGGTAACGCGGTGCCACTTGAGTGCCACAGCTCAAAGAAAAACAAGGGAGGAGAATGCTGCCCGTGTGAAGGGCAACCCCTGGTGAGGCGGCGCCGGCCGCCGAGTGGCCCGAGGGGTGTGTGCCATGCCCCGGGCCTAGCGTCGACGAAAAGCGGACCGGCCAGAGCCCACCTGCACCGGCCGCAATTGTGCCCCAAGCGGACCGTGCGGAGCCCACCCGCAACGGCCGTGACTCACCCCCACCGGAGCGGAGTGCTGACCGGGCAGAGCCCACCCGCCACGGCCGCGGCAGGAGAAAAGGCCCGTAGGCCGGAGGTGAGCCCGGGGACTGCGAATGGCCCCGGGGGATCGTGTATGCCAGGAGCGATCCCCCCTATGACTGCACATAAGCGGAGCCCACCCGCATGGTCAGGCGCCCCGCCGGGCGTGAAGCAGCCGAAAGTAAACTTGAAATAAAGGCATCGCCAGCGGAGCCCACTCGCGGCCTGCCAGCAGTGACCCAGAGCCACGCCGCGCAGCGTGTGACCGGAGCTGCTGCGGCGGTGGGCTGAATGCACACGCCGCGTGCGAAGAGCTGCAAGGCACTGTCCCGGCAAGCGGAGCCTACCGGCAGGAAGAGGGAACTCAGCGCCGCATAAGTGCGAGCACGGCCACAGCCCCCCCCCCCCCCTCCTCCGTACACGCAGCTGAGTGAGGCTGCCGCAGTGGGAGAGGGGCTGTAAAGGAGAGTGAGTACATGCGGGGACGAGTGGCCGCCCGTGACTCAGCCCGCCGGGTTAAAGAGGCACCAGCATCGACGTTCCCTCACCCTGCGCAGCAAGTAAAGAGAAGAGCTGCTGCGGGCGGGGAAAAGACTGCTTGCAGCCTGTGGCTGGTCAGGAGACACACACCGGGAGACCGCGAGCAGGAGGGAAAAAATCGAAGCCAGCCCCCCTGCCTGCGCGAGGACTAGGTAAAGCTACCGCAGGCAGGGAGGGAGAAGAAAAGCACAGCATGGCTGCTGGTTTGGCCCCGGTAGGAGAAATGAAAATCTGCAAATGGCCAGCACCTTCAAATAAAACAAACTGCAAATGCAGCAATGCATGCTGCTGGCCACGGACAAGATTCCTCCTCTGCAGCTCCCTCGAGGTGTTTTTCTGCCCTACTGCCACCAAGCTAAACGGCATAATTAGTAGAGACTTACCTGAATTAGCAGTGGCTCCAGCACCCCTCCCTCCGGCATATGCACGAAGCAGGTCCTGCAAGCTGGGGCAGCAAAAGAAACTTTCAGGCTATACTGCCATCTAGTGGACCTTGGTGAGCAGTGCACCAAAAGAAGCCACAAGAATAAATCAAGCACAAGTAAGTACAAGGGACAGCCTATAGAGAGGACAAGCCTGCAGCGACGGAGACCCATCATCACTGCAGAAGTGACGCCTGTGGCCACAGGTGCTCACCGCAAAAGCAGGAGGGACAACAACCTCGCGCTGGACGTCGAGGGAGAGTCAGAAACGTCTACCGCAAGCAGCAAGATCCAAAGGCAACCTACTGGAAGAGCGCAAGTGTACCCCGGACGCGGACAGTACAGGACAGCGCCTAACAGACAGGAAGCCACACCCAAAGCACCAGAAGACGTGTGAGGCAAGTACCCAAGTGTGAAGAAGAAAAGTGCGACACGCAAGTGGAAGAGCGACAACGCCAAAGAAACTAAAAGTGCAAGGAACAAAGCTACACTGAAGACATATCACGACGGTACCAAGTGAAGCCAGAACTTGCCACTGCAATGCACACTGACGTGCAACGGAAGAGTAACGCAAAGGTACCCCGCAGCCAAAAGGAGGCAAAGCAACCAAGCACGGTCAACGCCCCAAGAAGCTAAAGAGCCTCAACGGATGCGAGCACGAGAAGTGCATCCACTGGAGAAGGTCCATGGAGCGGTGAAGTAACCCTCCGGAAAAAAGCAGAGCACACGAAGAGCGCAGGCGAAACTGCGCCAATGAAAAAGCACTGCAGCAGAAGCACATGGCGATCCCTATGATCGCGGATAGCAAGAAGACTCACGAAGAGCAAGCTGTCCACCCCATCTGGTAGAAAGAAGATCGCCCAAGAAGAAAAGGAGGATCTGACAAGCCAGAGGGGCGCCCAAACAAAAGCTGATCACCAAGATGATCGCCCGTGAAGGTAAAAGAAGATAACCGACCTGCCAACAGGTCGCCGGAATACTGACCCGCCACAAAGGCTCAGCAAAGGTATTCTGTAAAGAAGTCAGGATGAAGATGTTGTGCCGTAAGACGTCCGTCAACTGAGAGATCAGGAGTATGTCCGAAAGAAGACCCGGAGAGACGGACGCAACACTTACAAGAAAAGAGGTAAAAGGAGGCAAGAGAGAAGATCGTTGTTAGACGGGGACCCGGAGGGTCGGCCAAGTACAGGGTGGAGAGGCCTCCGGTGAGGGCCGTCTCCGGCGATCGTACAGACAAGTAACTTCCCCCCCACAGATGGACACCACACAAGGATGAGGTCGACACACTTTATATAAGAATATTGAGGCAAGGTGATAACGATACAGCAGGACCAGGATACGAGGATCCTGTCAATTCTAGTCTCTGTAGGGAAAAGGGTAGCGGGACAGTCTTAGTACCGGTCCGGTACAGGAGCAGCAAGAGGGAAGCTCACAATCCTCGAGCTTTGGGGTCCGCAAGGATGGGCCGCGGCAGCGCCAGCAGGCTACGAAGATGGTTCAAAGTGATGAGGGCCGCGGCAGCGTCAGCAGGCTATGAAGATGGTCCAAGGTGACGAGAGCCACGGCAGCACCAGCAGGCTAGGACGATGGTTCACAACGAGGAGGGCCGCGGCAGCGCCAGCAGGCTACGACGATGGTGCACGACGAGGAAGGCCGCGGCAGCGCCAGAAGGCCAAGACGATGGTTCACGTTGAAGAGTGCCGCGGCAGCGCCAGCAGGCTTTGGAGATGGTTCACAAGAAAGGGCCGCGGCAGCGCCAGCAGGCCTCCAAGGATGAGTTCATCTCGGTGTCTCTCGACTCCAGGATACAACTGCCTTTCTGCTCTGCAGCTGCCCTAGTTATAGGTCTGGTCTCCTTTGATGTCCGGACCCTCGCACTTGAAGGTCGGGAGGTCCGGGATGAGGGAGTCCAGACACCCAGCAGGGGGGTGGAGCCAGCGCCCGGGGAGGCCGGGGGCGATCGACACCTGGCGGAGGGGAGCCATTGACACTCCTACTCCCATTGACTTGCCAAGTGGTCTCTCCGCCTCCTGGGTGGATGGTGGTGCCTCAATGTCGGGGCCTGGCCAGGCCCAGGGTTGGGGTCGAGCCGAGGCCACGCGGCCTTGTTAGGAAGTGTCCAAAGATGGCGGCTGGGCCGGGGCCGTGGTGCTGACTGGGCCCCGGGTCAGCTGATACGGGGGTGTTTGGGAGCTGGAGTTCCGTTGTGGACGGGTCGTGGGTTGCCCCGGTGGGTTGCCGGGAGGGTTCTTGTCTTGGACACAGGGAGAGCAGGGGTCCGGGCCCCGTCATGCGGGGAGGGAGCGGGCCTTCCACGAGGCCTGTCCAACATGCGTCCCCCCCAGCTGAAGGCAGGGAGAGTCACCCATCCTCTTGGGTACTCTCCTCGCCGAGGCGGAAGAAGCGTGACAGGCGTGGCCTGGCCTGGACGATGCTCCACAGTGAAGTCCATCCGCTGCAGGGAGATGGACCATCGCAACAGTTTTGGGTTCTCTCCCCGCATCTGCATCAGCCATTGCAGGGGTCGGTGGTCTGTTTGCACCCGGAAGTGGGTACCGAAGAGATAGGGCCGGAGCTTCTTGAGGGCCCATACCACGGCGAAGGCCTCCCGCTCGATGGTGCTCCAGCGCTGTTCTCGGGCCAGCAGGCGTCAGCTGATGAAGGCCACTGGCTGATCAACTCCCTCGGTGTTGAGTTGAGAGAGGACAGCCCCAATGCCATGACCTGAGGCGTCCGTCTGCACTATGAATTCCCGGCTGTAGTCGGGGGCCTGGAGCACGGGGGCGGTGCACATGGCGGCCTTCAATTTCTCAAAGGCCGCTTGGCAGTCCGGAGTCCAGTTGACGGTTTTGGGGTTCTTTTTGGATGTGAGCTCTGTGAGGGGCCCCACAATGCTGCCATAGTCCTTTACAAACTTCCGGTAGTACCCGGTGAGCCCACAGGAAGGCTCGGACCTCGGTTTGGGTGACAGGGGGCTGCCAGGCCTGGATGGCAGCGATCTTGAGCTGGAGGGGGGCGCTCCCCACTTGGTGCCCCAGGTAGGTCACGGACCCTTGGCCGATCTGGCATTTGCTGGCTTTGATGGTGAGCCCGGCCTGCCGGAGGGCGTGCAGGACCTCCCGAAGGTGGTGGAGGTGGTCTGCCCAGTGGCGACTGTATACAGCAATGTCGTCCAGATAGGCGGCGCTGAATTCTTCGAGGCCCGCCAGTACCTGGTTCACAAGTCTCTGGAAGGTAGCTGGAGCGTTTTTCATGCCGAATGGCATCACCTTGAAGTGGTAGTGGCCATCCGGGGTAGAGAAGGCGGATCGCTCTTGGGCCCCGGGGGTGAGGCCGATCTGCCAGTAGCCCGCTGTTAGATCGAAGATGCTCAGGTAGCGGGCGGCCCCCATGCGGTCAATCAGCTCATCCGCACGGGGGATGGGGTGAGCGTCGGTTCTGGTAACGGCGTTCAGGCCCCTATAGTCCACACAGAACCAGAGCTCGGGGGCATCGCCCGGGGCGGCAGCCTTGGGGACCAGCACAACTGGACTGGCCCAGGGGCTGTCAGATGGCTCGATCACTCCCAGGGCCAGCATTTTGGAGACTTCGTTCTGGATGCAGGCGCGCACCCGATCCGGCACTCGGTACGAGTAGGGGGACTATCCCCGGTGTCCACGTCGTGAGGGCACCAGGGGGTGACCCCGGGGATGAAGGAAAACAGGTCGGCGAATTGGAGCAGAAGGTCTCGACACTCTTGGCGTTGCTCTGGAGATAAGGCATCGGAGAGTCTGACCCCTTCCACGGAGCCGTCCTTTTCGAGCGTTCTCAGGAGGTCAGGAAGGGGCTCAGAGTCTTCTTCCGTCCCACTATCGGTAGCCATCAGGAGGCTGAGTTCTGAACGTACAAAGTGGGGTTTGAGTCTGTTGGCGTGGATGACCCGTAGGGGGTTCCGGGGGGACTCCATGTCGATCAGGTAGGTGACTGGACCCTTGCGCTCTACCACCTTGAAAGGCCCCGTCCATTTGTCCTGTAGGGCGCAGGGTTCAACCGGGGACATCACCCAGACCTGTTGTCCCGGCTCGAACTCGATGGAGGAGGCATGCTGATCATACCATCTCTTCATGTCCTCCTGACTGGCTTCGAGGTTGGCCTTGGCGAGCTCCCTGAATCGCCGGGTCCGGTTGCGGAGGGTCAGGAGATACTTGTATACCTCCGGAGGAGTCTTCTGGGGGGGCACCTCCCACCCTTCTTTGACCAGGCTGAGGGGACCCCGGACGGGGTGTCCATACAGGAGTTCGAATGGGCTGAAGCCCAGGGATTTCTGGGGGACTTCCCGGTATGCGAACAGGAGGCACGGGAGCAACACATCCCATTGGCGACGTAGGGGTTCTTCCAGGCCCATGATCATCCCCTTGAGGGTGCGGTTAAACCGCTCGACCAGTCCATTTCCTTGCGGGTGATAGGGGGTCGTGAATTTGTAGGTGACCCCGCACTGTTGCCAGAGGGACTTCATGTATTTGGATATAAAGTTTGTGCCCCTGTCGCTGACGACTTCCCGGGGGAAGCCCACCCGAGAGAAGATCCCCATCAGGGCTCGGCCTTCCACGGGCGCCGTCACGGTCCGAAGAGGAATGGCCTCGGGATAGCGGGTGGCGTGGTCCACCAGGACCAGGATGAACCGGTGCCCTTGTGCTGTTCGGGGCTCCAGGGGTCCCACAATGTCTATCCCCACCCGTTCAAACGGGGTGGTGACGACGGGGAAAGGCTGCAAGGGTACTTTGATTTTTCGGCCGCTCTTCCCGCTGGCCTGGCAGGTCGGGCAGGCCCGGCAGTGGTTGGTTACATCATTCCGCATCTTGGGCCAGTAGAAGTGGGTCACCAGGCGGCTGTACGTTTTGTCTTGCCCCAGGTGTCCGGCAAGAGGCACATCGTGTGCTAGGTTCAAGAGGAAGTCTCTGAAGCGGAGGGGGACCACCAGCACCCGGCTGGCCCCTAGCTCAGCAATCTTTTGCTCACTGTAGAGCAGGTCATTGTCCCAATAAATCCAGTGGGCCCCCGAGGTGTCTCCTGTGCCCTGGGCGAGGGCTTGCTGCCGGAGTCCCACGAGGGAGGGACATGTTCTCTGTTCCTGACGGAATTGTTCCTGAGTGGGGCCACCCTCTTGACGCCACTGGGCCAGTTCGGGAAGGTCCCGGAGCCGATCGAGTCCTTCTTCGCCGTGCTCCGGAGAACTGGTTTCCAGGGGGGCTCCTTCTTGGACGATCGGGGGAGGGGGCTCTGGCCATTCGGGTTCTTCGGGACTGGGGATGGCGCGGGCGGCCATGGACCGGGTCGTGACGCAGACCCATTCAGGGAGGCCCAGCATCCCCAGGTGCTCTCTTCTCTCGACGGCTGACCAGGGAGAACTTTCGAGATCATTCCCCAGGAGGCTGTCCACGGGGGCATCGTCGCGGACAGTCACTTTCAGCATTCCGGATACTCCTCCCCACTCGAAGGGGACGCAGGCCATCCGACACAGGCTTTCGGAGTTGTCAGCCGACCGTACTGGGCAAAGGATATTTGGTAAGATCTGGTCCGGGGTCACCAGATGGCAGTGGACTGCGGTCACACTGGCCCCGGTGTCGCTGAGGGCTTCAGCTCGGTGCCCATTAATGTTGACCCACTGGCTGTACTTCTGCGTGTTGGCGGGAAGGGGTGCCCGCGGGATCACGTCTCTTTCCCCTAGGCAGACCAGGGACATGGCGGCTGGTTCCCACTCGGGCTGGTCGGGCTCGTACTCTTCAGGGTCTTCTTGGGTTTGCTCTTCTCCCAGGGCGGCGGCAGCGATCTGGCGGGGCATAGGGCTCTGGTTTTTCGGGCAGTTGGGATCATTGGCGTAGTGGCCGGGTCGCTGGCATCGATGGCAGGTAACGTTGGCGCGGAAACCTGGCCGCGTCGGGGGGCTCCCTCTTCCGGCCGGGGGCGGGGTGTTGCTGGCAGGAGCCACCGGGACGGTGTCTCTGCCCCGACCCTGGCCTCCTCCTCCCCCTCGGGGGCAATGGGGCCCCTGGGAGGCTCGGTTCGGTTCGCTGGGCCAGTTCCGGGGAACTCGGGTGCTCTCCCATCGGTCTGCCTCGATGGCGAGTTGCCGAGGTTCAGTCAGTTTACTGTCAAGGAGGTGCTGCCTGAGCTCGACGAAGCAGTTGTTAGAGAGGTGCTCCCATACAATAAGGTCAAAGAGCTGCTCGTACGTGGTCACCATGCTGCCCTTGATCCACCCTCCGAAGGCTCGGCTAAAGAAGTTCACGTACTCCACCCAAGTCGTACCCGGGATCCGTTTGCAGTCGCGGAACCTCTGGCGGTACATTTCGGGTGTGAGTCCGTATCGAGTGAGGAGGGCGGCTTTCATGTGGTCGTAGGACGTCATCTGATGGTCCGGGAGTTGCAGCAGGGCGTCTCGCCCTTCGTTGACAAACCTCCCCCATAACCCGGCTCCCCAGTCGCTCCGGGGGATCCGGTGGGAGGTCATGGCTACTTCATAGGCTTTGAACCACTGCTGGATATCATCGTTCCGGTAATATTCTCTGACGACATCCTTGGGGATGTGGACCTTGGGGTCCGTAGTGACAGGGGGGCTCGGGTGTCCGGGGACCCCGACATCTTTGTTCTGCCTCCGAATCTCTAGTTCCTTCAAGTTGCGCTCATGCTCGTAGGCTAATTTTTTCTCTTCCAGCTCTCTCTGCCTTTGTTTTTCTTCCCGCTCCTCTCGGAGCCGTAAGTGTTCTAAAGTAATTTTTTGTTCCGCCAATTTGAGTTCTCCATCTAGGCGAAGTCGAGCCAGTTCCAATTCGTGGAGCCGGCTCTTTTCCCATTCTCGGGCTTCCTCCGGTGAGAGGCCCGGTCTCCTTTCTTCTGTAGGAGCGGTGCTTGTTTCGGTGATCTCGAGGCTTTGGTCTTGAGGTACGGCCGTACCCGTCTCCGCCCAAGATTCCAAGGCGCGTTTGAGGTCGTCTTTCGTGCTCAGTCCTGTGGTAGCAATGCCCAGTTCGACGCAGAATTGTTTTAGTTCTTTGTGGCTGTATTCTTCTAGCTTTTCCATAAGGAATTTTTCCGGTGTTCCTCTCTCTTTTGTCGTCATGGTGGCTGTGTGTCGTGGGGTGAGTTACTCTCTGTACGATTATGCGTTGGCTCGGATCGCGCCGCTGGCCACCAATGTTAGACGGGGACCCGGAGGGTCGGCCAAGTACAGGGTGGAGAGGCCTCCGGTGAGGGCCGTCTCCGGCGATCGTACAGACAAGTAACTTCCCCCCCACAGATGGACACCACACAAGGATGAGGTCGACACACTTTATATAAGAATATTGAGGCAAGGTGATAACCATACAGCAGGACCAGGATACGAGGATCCTGTCAATTCTAGTCTCTGTAGGGAAAAGGGTAGCGGGACAGTCTTAGTACCGGTCCGGTACAGGAGCAGCAAGAGGGAAGCTCACAATCCTCGAACTTGGGGGTCCGCAAGGATGGGCCGCGGCAGCGCCAGCAGGCTACGAAGATGGTTCGAAGTGATGAGGGCCGCGGCAGCGCCAGCAGGCTATGAAGATGGTCCGAGGTGACGAGAGCCGCGGCAGCGCCAGCAGGTTAGGACGATGGTTCACAACGAGGAGGGCCGCGGCAGCGCCAGCAGGCTACAGCGATGGTGCACGACGAGGAAGGCCGCGGCAGCGCCAGCAGGCCAAGACGATGGTTCACGTTGAAGAGGGCCGCGGCAGCGCCAGCAGGCTTCGGAGATGGTTCACAAGAAAGGGCCGCGGCAGCGCCAGCAGGCCTCCAAGGATGAGTTCGTCTCGGTGTCTCTCGACTCCAGGATATTATTATTATTATTATTATTGCATTTATTGAGCGCACAGCTACCCGGAGGTTTCCCGGCGCTTGCCTTGGGAACCCGTCCTGGCTTTTCCCTGTGAGATAGCCCCTACAGGGCATCCCCAAGGTGAAAGCCAGGCATCCTGCCGCAGGGGGGCCGTTGTGGAGATTAAGCAAGCTTAATGCCCAGAGTTGCAGAGTGAGAACCCATGATTAGAGCAGGCACCGAAGCGAGAATTATCGAGTCCGTGGACATTTGAGCTCAAGACCCTGCCGCGTCGGGAATTGAACCCTGGTCCCGGGTCTGACCTCAGCTTCCGGGTCTGCCTGCTCTACACCGTGAGCCACACTTCTCCACTGAGCCACACTTCTCCAACATATATCTTGGAGCTTCGACATTCCATATCGACTGGAAGACGGAAGAAATCTCCCTTGTGGTCTAGGAGTGACCACCCTGTGAAAAACAGGCGCCAACTGCATCTTTGCCGGTCTGGATACAACTGCCTTCCTGCTCTGCAGCTGCCCTAGTTATAGGTCTGGTCTCCTTTGATGTCCGGACCCTCGCAGGTCGGGAGGTCCGGGATGAGGGAGTCCAGACACCCAGCAGGGGGGTGGAGCCAGCGCCCGGGGAGGCCGGGGGCGATCGACACCTGGCGGAGGGGAGCCATTGACACTCCTACTCCCATTGACTTGCCAAGTGGTCTCTCCGCCTCCTGGGTGGATGGTGGTGCCTCGATGTCGGGGCCTGGCCAGGCCCAGGGTTGGGGTCGAGCCGAGGCCACGCGGCCTTGTTAGCTAGTGTCCAAAGATGGCGGCTGGGCCGGGGCCGCGGTGCTGACTGGGCCCCGGGTCAGCCGATACGGGGGTGTTCGGGAGCTGGAGTTCCGTTGTGGACGGGTCGTGGGTTGCCCCGGTGGGTTGCCGGGAGGGTTCTTGTCTTGGATACAGGGAGAGCAGGGGTCCGGGCCCCTTCATGCGGGGAGGGAGCGGGTCTTCCACGAGGCCTGTCCAACAATCGTAATGACCGGTCCAGTCACCGAAGAGTGGAGAGAAGACCGTGTCCTAATGACAGGACAAGACCAGACGGAAACAGGCGGAGTGGACGCTGCTTGCAGAAGCCGGGTCAGCAAGATAAAGGAAGAAAGGTGACCGCACCGTGTTGCGAAAAGGAGAAGAGAGAAGAGTGGCACGATGCCATGAAGAAAAGAACTGAAGTAAGAAGTCATGTGGCACGACGCCAAGAATAACATCTGGAAAAGGTGAAGAGAGGTGTAACAAGTCTACACACCTACAAGAAGAAGAAGAGGTGACACACACCACAACACTGTGTACAGTGAACCACACGTCCGGGAGAACACTGAGACCACCAAGAACAGAACAGCTACCCATTCACAAGATCCCGGCGACCCGTGGACGGTAGGAGAGCACAGGCCAGACCATTGGCCACACCCACCTTTGGGATTGAACGGAATTCTGGAAGCGGAGGGAGCTCAGATGGCCTGAATAAGGAGAACTGACCAATTCCCACCAGCCCGTGGAGATCCAAGGGGCAAAGGCCTCAGGGACACCGGTGGCAGAGGGTCCCAACACGAGAGATGAGTCCCGGGAAGAAGAGGAACTTGTGCGCAAAGGCAGGAGTCAACAACTACCCTTCAGGTGGAGCTACGGACTTTGTGAGGTAGTACCCTCATCGTCTCCTCCATTCACACGCAGCCTGTGGAGTTGGAGCAACGCTGTGGAATAATACCCAACAAGGGGTGCTGAGGGACAGAGTCTCTGAATTAAGCAGAAAGCTCTCACCCAGTCAAGAGATCAGGGCTAGATCCAACACCGTTTTGTTAGCTCACTGCACCATCCCAGTTTCAGAACCTGGCTGTATGCAAATTAGTCTGTTCCTCTCCCAGTGCATGATGGGAACAGGGCAAACCAAACTACAAAAGTCAATTCTTACACTGGGAAGGAAACAAGCTCCCGGGGACCGGTTTCTGGCATTACAGCCGTCTTCGGCCCGGTTTGCTTGAATCCTGATGGTGCAATGAGCAAGGGTCTCACATCTGAGAATACCCTTCCACGCTTAGGGTTGACAAAAATATTTACAACAAGGGGTGGTGAGGGACAGAGTCTCTGAATTAAGCAGAAAGCTCTCACCCAGTCAAGAGATCAGGGCTAGATCCAACACCGTTTTTTAGCTCACTGCACCATCCCAGTTTCAGAACCTGGCTGTATGCAAATTAGTCTGTTCCTGTCCCAGTGCATGATGGGAACAGGGCAAACCAAACTACAAAAGCCAATTCTTACACTGGGAAGGAAACAAGCTCCCGGGGACCGGTTTCTGGCATTACAGCCGTCTTCGGCCCGGTTTGCTTGAATCCTGATGGTGCAATGAGCAAGGGTCTCACATCTGAGAATACCCTTCCACGCTTAGGGTGGACAAAAATATTTACAACAAGGGGTGGTGAGGGACAGAGTCTCTGAATTAAGCAGAAAGCTCTCACCCAGTCAAGAGATCAGGGCTAGATCCAACACCTTTTTTTAGCTCACTGCACCATCTCAGTTTCAGAACCTGGCTGTATGCAAATTAGTCTGTTCCTGTCCCAGTGCATGATGGGAACAGGGCAAACCAAACTACAAAAGCCAATTCTTACACTGGGAAGGAAACAAGCTCCCGGGGACCGGTTTCTGGCATTACAGCCGTCTTCGGCCCAGTTTGCTTGAATCCTGATGCTGCAATGAGCAAGGGTCTCACATCTGAGAATACCCTTCCACGCTTAGGGTGGACAAAAATATTTACAACAAGGGGTGGTGAGGGACAGAGTCTCTGAATTAAGCAGAAAGCTCTCACCCAGTCAAGAGATCAGGGCTAGATCCAACACTGTTTTTTAGCTCACTGCACCATCCCAGTTTCAGAACCTGGCTGTATGCAAATTAGTCTGTTCCTGTCCCAGTGCATGATGGGAACAGGGCAAACCAAACTACAAAAGCCAATTCTTACACTGGGAAGGAAACAAGCTCCCGGGGACCGGTTTCTGGCATTACAGCCGTCTTCGGCCCGGTTTGCTTGAATCCTGATGGTGCAATGAGCAAGGGTCTCACATCTGAGAATACCCTTCCACGCTTAGGGTGGACAAAAATATTTACAACAAGGGGTGGTGAGGGACAGAGTCTCTGAATTAAGCAGAAAGCTCTCACCCAGTCAAGAGATCAGGGCTAGATCCAACACCGTTTTTTAGCTCACTGCACCATCCCAGTTTCAGAATCCTGATGATGCAATTGATGGAGCAAGGATTCGCACGTAAAGCCCCTTGCTCACATACAAGAACCTCGCCTGAATGTATAATCATATTGGTGGGCTGAGCACATGGATAACACCTCGCAAGGCGAAGCTAATCCTGCCTTGTTGTTGGATTTTGAACGAAAGGGGAAACTTTGTATCCATAGGGAAAAGACAGAGTACTATAACAATGTATTCATCGGTTCCAGCGAGTGTGAACATAATTACATGGTAATTGGACGTTGGGGTTTCAAAAATGGGTCAGAACCTGTGTTTCCCGGAATATATTATATATGTGGGAACAAGGCTTATTTCAAATTGCCGGACCACTGGTATGGAAGCTGCTACTTTGGCATTGTTTTCCCGAAAATATACCATGTGAATAACGCAGCTGGAAGCGATGAAGAAACTAATGGCTTAGTGCGTAGTAAACGTGAAAGTGTAGGTGAAATTATAGGTGATATTTTTAGTGCACTGATACCTGGAATGGGGGTAGTTCTGAACACTCATAGAATCTACAAATTGTCTACAGTAGTGGACCGGCTATCAACGGACACTGCTGCTGGATTCCTGATGGTCAATACTGAAATGGTTGCGATCAGATCAATGGTTTTGCAAAACCGCCTTGCTCTTGACACCCTATTAGCAAAAGAGGGCGGAGTCTGTAGAATGCTGAAAGCGCAACATTGTTGCACTTACATTCCTGATAAAAGTATCGAATTAAAACAATATGTGAAGAACATAACTAATTTGGAAAAAGAACTCGAACCGTTGGAGGTTGACAGTGCCTGGACGAGACTGACTGGAGGTCTCTCCTCTATAGGTAGTTGGTTTACTAACCTAGGTAGAAATATTTTGTGGAAAATACTGATGCCAATAGTTGTAATAGGCGTAGTTTTATTGATCATTTTCATTTGCTGCAAATGCCAGAAATGCAAAAAGAAATATACAGTAAATAAGAGGGGGGTGAAGAGAAATATTGATGAACTAGAATTAGAAGAATTAAGGAATGAAGTCTACAAAAAGGTGAAAAATCACCACTCTCATAGAGAAGTTGAAAGAAAACTCAACAATAAGTTTGTTGAAATCCAAATGAGTGATGTGGATGAATGAGAAAAAGTTGGCATCTGTTTCCTTTATGTGGTGATGATAGTAAATATCATCAAAGAGGGGATTGATGGAGCAAGGATTCGCACGTAAAGCGCCTTGCTCACATACAAGAACCTCGCCTGAATGTATAATCATATTAATCCAGTTGTTCGTCATTTATTAAGCGTTTTTCCAAACACGCGGGTGTCCCCAGGATGCTTGCTTGTATGTCTTTCCCATACTAACGAAGCTTGCACTAAAGAAACGGCTGCTTCGCTGAAATTCAGTCTGCGCATGCGTCGGTCATACCCATGTGATGTGACGCACTCGCATTCTGGAGGGAGTCTATTGCACATGCGCACTGCTGCAAACATGGCCGCTTGTCTTTCACCACGCTCTGTGCTTGCTACAGCTGCTTCAGCCTATCTGTCTTTTCGCACTAAACAGTAATGCTATAGTTATTATAAAATAAGGGATGTTTAGAATTTCATCATGGTATACAGTGTGATCATTCTATATGTGATATTAATTTGTTCTCGCTTAGCTTTCATGTACCGCGTCCCTGGGGCTGGGAAATTCGGGAGTGGAGCCATACTTGAGGCTCTGCTGGGCTCCGACATGTGACCAGGGAAAAACTCTACTGCGCAGAAGCTGAGACAAGCCAGCTGGCTCCTGAAGCAAAATGCGCCTGAGAAACTCTCTGGGAAGACCAAATCTCACCTTGGAAGAAGCAATTCTGTTGCTACCTATTGTGAACTTTACTGTACTGCTGTATGCCTATGCATGGGAACGTGAACCCAAGGGGCGGGTAGGAAAATTTTAATATTTAGGATGGGAAAGTCGAATTCTAGGAGGTGGTAATGACCGCACCACCTCTCCTGACCAATCATAATGTGAGAAACAGTCACTTGCAACATTAGTGGGTGGTCTGAGGGACCCCAAAATAGTATAACTACCCTAGTTTAGCTTAGGAAAATTGTCTGACTTGTCCGAGTAGCAGACCTGTCACTGACCCTACGAACTCTATAGGTGCTCAATCTAGAGTGCTGCGGAGCACTCTGTCCATACTTTCCACAAACTCCTAAGGGGTGGAAATAATCCTAAGTGCTGGCGAAGCACTTTTTCTGGGAAATTCGAAAACCCAATCGGGGTTGCTGGCGGATTACTTGCAGGAGAGGGGTAACGCAGGCGCTGCTGTCCGAAGCTGTGGGTGTTGGTCGTACCCTGGGAGGCCCAGTCTTGACCCAAAACCTGAGGGGTATCCTGTCCTGACTGTCCTTGGGCTGTGTCTACTCGCATTCTGGGAGTCCAAATCCTTGAGGGTCCTTGTCCCCGTCTTTTCCAAACTGACCCGTGGCCAGGGTTAGTTCTCACTCCTATTTAGGTAAATATAAACTGTGGGTTTGCGCTTTCTCATAGTCTTCTCTCGCTTAGACTCATATCTTTCTCTCTTTCTTAAGGGAATATTCTTGACTTTGATATTGATTTCTGAAATGCCAAATTATATATGTTTTGCTTATTAGATTTGTTCCACATCCCTCCCTCCCTTTAGAACCTTGCTGAATTGTCGAATTTATTAGTATGTTCCAATTTTTCCCTTTCCTTTAGTATGATTGCGGTGAACTTAGCAAGAATAGTCTAAAGCACTTAGGATAAGTACATGTTTTAGGTCCCATCCATATCCTATGTCCTAGTATAAAGTTGCAGTGACTAGTTCTGTTCTAAATTCCTACCTTTAGTCTTCCCATATACTCAAATGGTCCTAGCTTTAATCCATAGTTACCTAGTGGTTTTAATCCTAATGATTGACGTATTATTCTGCATATCACTTATTGCCTTGTCATATTTTCTTTGAACTTCTATATAAAACTTTTAACATCATCAGGTGTCTGTGGTCATTTTACAGAAATTGTGGATAAGTATGTACTGATTTATAAAGAGTATTTTTCCTAGGCCCCTGTCTACTATTTCCCTGATAGCTCCAGATCTGTCATAAGTAATGTGCCTGTGGTAAGTCAGGTACATGGTAAGGAGAGGTGAAACCAAACTTTAATTGCTCATAGCAGCGTGCAGGAGGGGAAGAAACAAAGGTAATCTTCACCCGGTTCACCCAAATGTCATTGTTGTATCTGAATTTGCACGCCAGGGCCCAGTGCGTGTAAGAAATTGGTAATCTCGGTGACCCGGGTGGACTGCGCGCTCTATCAGTAATTTTCTGGTAACCAGAGGATGGTTTGGACTAGTTAGATTAGGTAGACAGGATAACTGATAAATAAACCGTGAAAATAAAATGTGCTGCTGAAATTTCTATGCTGCTGATATTTTTTTTATTACATTGATTTAAAGATTTTGAAAAATTTTAGGATATATATGTCTATGCATATGAATGTTGCATTGCTGCTATCAGTGTGTATGTAATATTAACAGAAAAATTGTTTGTAAATGTTAAGTGTAGTCCGAATCCCCGGGGAAGTATTTAGCTAACGGTGAGCAGAATCCGGTTAGCTGTTGAAGTCACTGGTTTGAGTCATTAGTGCAGGGTTAAGAATAACTGGAAGCACTAATTAGGACCTTTGTTTGCATCTGAAGTAAATGATAGCTACGAGTCCTTTATAAAACTTTCATTGCGATATCACCTAGTAAGGGTCGCATACGGAAGAAGTAGTAGGGTCTCCGAGGCTTGAATGGTAAGTAAAATTAGTCCGCTGGTGAAAGCCTGACTTAGTATATATCCCAGGAAGAAGTGGATAAGTCAGGGGAATAACAGGTTCTATTTTACGTATGTAAAAGGTTAGGCAAAGAAGTCTACCTTGAGTGAATGAAAAGTAGACAGAAGTGGTTTACTAGCAGTGAAAGAAAATTCTTTTATCTCTTTAGAACACTCAGACATAGTGGCAAACGTTGCGTGTTGTTGACTAAAATTTGCATTCGCACTTTAGGGAGAGTAAAAAGTTTCCGTTACCTTGTGAAGGAGGGAGTCGGGCGGAAAGCTGCTCTGACGTCACTCCGTGCCGCGCTGGTATTGGTCAAAACAGCGGGTGTGTAGTGAAGCTGAATTTGTGAAGGAGGGGTGAGTGCCGAAGCGTGAGACTCTGTCTTGCGGAAAGGCCGCGTACCCATTGGTTAAGGTTTTTTGTATTCTCTGAGTTGATTGGGTATTACGAAATAAAAGTTGCGTTAGCATTGGAAGCACAAAGGTAAACAAAATTAATCAGGCCGAGTTAGAAGCGAGTCTGGAAAGTTGCATGTGGTATCCAGATTTCATACCAAATCCAAAGTACCTAGGATTTCATAAGGATCAGCTTATACGAGGTAGACCGCACATGATGTATGGAGTAAAAAGGAAAATGTCATTTACTGATAAAATAAAGAATTTTTTCAAAACTGACAAGCCCATTAGAACGAGGGAAGGCGTGCTCATTCCCCCGCCAAATACTCCTGCCTCTTTCATGATGTTTGATAAAGGGTACCATACCTGTGTCTGGTTAGAAAACTGGGCAAAGTATACTGCAGATGACGGAGTCCTAGCATTCCCTGTTGAAGGTACATTTAATGGTCGGATTCTGTTTAACTTAAGGACCCGCATGAATGAATTACATCCTAGACCTAGGTTGACCCAGTACGAAGCCCTGGAGGAATGGGAGATTGAGGCTCTAGAGCGAGATAGACCCCGGATGGACAAGGGAGTAAGTAAATGGTATCCGAGGGTTCAAGCACAGACCAAAGAGCAGAAAATGAAACAGTGGAGGCAAACCATGATGACTGAAGGACTGTTCCCAAGGATGGGGGTGTTAGAAGAGGGGAAAGGAAAAAGTAAAGAAAAGACCCATCATTTAATGCCCGTGGGGGACTCAGAGGATGAGCACCCTAGAAGATCTGTTAATGAAAAATCCACCTCCCTATGTTGCAGAATTAGAACCTGTGCATTCTCCAAACCCATTTTCGAAATATCCCCGATGTCGGAGGGATAGTGATACAGATGGAACGGGTACAGACAGTAAAACCAGTAATGGGGATGGGTTTTGCAGACCTAAATCCACGGTCCCGAATTATCAGCCGTTTGGAGAAGGACCACCCCGATTGGTCACTCCGACTGCTCCAAGTATTTATCCTCCCTTGGTACCACAGGTATTGCATGACAACGCTGCAGAAAAGGCTTTACGAGAGAAGGAGAAAGAAGCCCTGGCTAGACAGCGAGATGATTTAGTTTGAACCATTGCCCAGATACATCCCCATCCTGATTCCCTGACTATTCCAGTAACTATTGGTCCAGCTATTCCACTGTATAGGGATGACCTGGCTAGTCCTCGTCCTCCTGTTATCTCCCCAATACTGCCTACTCCTAGCATCCCTCCCCCGAGAAAGGAAGTATTCATAGATGACGACCAAGAAAGTGAATGTGAGTCAGTGGTTCTGATGGATTTGCCCATTAGAGAACCTAGGACTAGCATGTCAGGATCCAGAAGTCAGAATAAGGCAAAAGAGGTTCTGATTGGGAGTACGTCGGGGGTTAGGAGTGCCACAGTAGTATCCCCAGAAGAATTAGACAGATGGACCAAGGAGCTGGAAAAGGAGGCCACTCCCCAACCCAAAGCATTAGAGATATATAAATTGAGAATAGAAATAGAAGAGATGATGGCTGGAAATGTGGGAGTGGAGCGCCTGAACTCTTTTAGTGAAGAAGAGTTGCTGTTCATCAGTAAAAACCTTACTCGAAACGCTAGGTTGCTCCATGAAAGGATAATGGACACAGCCTCAGAAATGGGAATCAATGTCAGTCGCTCCAAGATTCTTCAGAAACCTTATAGAGTAGATTTTTCTGACAAAGACCTGGAAAGCTTAAATGTAATGGGAAAACAGATCCAAATAAAAGAATTACTGAAACTCTTACAGAAATGGGGGGATGTAGGAAAGTGGAGAACCCGGTGGGCAAAGAAAAGGGAAGACAGCAGGGCTAAGTCTCAGGCTTCAGAATTCGTGTTGAAAGAAGTAAACCCGACAGAAAAATTGTGTCCCATGAGAGAGGTCCCGGGAGGAAAATATGTCCATGTCCCTTGGTCCCGACAGGATATTGTGTCATTTACAAATGATTTCCCGAAATTACGGGAGAAGCCTGTTGATTGATACAGGCAGGTAGAACGCTTCATAAAAGTTCAGAAATGCCTCTTGAAAGACCTGGATGGGTTTTTCGACATTGTGGTCCCTGTAGATCTATGGACCGAATGTAAAATAGAAATTAATTGGCCCAATGATGAATATCCCAGAGATGAGAAAACCGGAGCTCCCTCACCTGAGGTAATGAGGAAGTATGACCAGGTCATACAGTACCTTAAGAAAAAGGTGCCCGCAAAAGAGACAGATTGGACCAGAATAGATAGAACCACCCAAGAACGCGATGAAACTGTCCATTCCTTTTATGAAAGGTTACTGCAAGTATTCAAAACTTACAGTGGTATCGATAATGTGGACATGAAAGACATGACCCATTTCAGTTACAGATTTGTGCTAGGATTAAGACCTGAAATATCACAATGGATTCGAGATAATAAAATCAGTTGGCAGGGAAAACCCATAGATGATGTCTTGAAATACGCAAAATATTGCGAAGATGAAATTGAGAATAAAAAGAAGGCTCTCAAGGAAAAGGTAATGTGGGCACAAGTGAAATTAGCTGAACAGCAGGAAAAACAGTTAAGTAAATTAAATTCTAATAATAATGCTCAGAATGCCACTGCTGGGGGAGGAGGAAAGCCCCGAGCTAAAATTAGTCGGGAAGAGGCCATGAAGAAGTTTCCGTGCCATGGGTGCGGCCAGATAGGGCATTGGAGAGACGAGTGTCCACACCTGCAGGCCGGTAATGCCCCTGTAAATGGTTTAAATCCACAGGTGCCGAAAGAAGGGACAAGAAAGAACCAGCAACAGGTAAAATTACCTCCAGTACCTCGCGCTCCTAGACAGAATTTTAAGAATCAGGGTCAGCAGAATAAGAGGGCGGAAGTATGGGAAATCGAGAATGAAAGAGATGCAATCATTCCACAGTATTTGTTAAATGATACCTTCCTCTGTGAAAATCAAGATTGACGGGGCCTGAGAGGGGAGGATGAGGAGTGCGTACTTGGCGCCTCCTTACCGGTAGACCAGACTAGACCATACATTGAAGGAAAGGTTGAAGGAAAAGACGTCACCTTTCTGTTGGACACTGGTGCTACCAGATCTACTGTAAGAACAGTGGATGTTCCTAACCTACCCCTCTCGGGAGAAGCGATCCAAGTAGTGGGTGTCTCCAATCAAATAATAAGTACTCCAGTAACTGAACCAATGGAAGTTTCTATAGGAAATTTCAAGGAAATGCACAGATTTGTGGTCTGTGATTCCAGTCCTGTGAACCTGCTAGGACGTGATTTGTTGTGCAAGATGCATTGTACCATCTATTGCACACCAAAAGGCGTCGAAATTCAGACCCCAGATGAAGATGGTCTGTACAAACTGATGTTGGTCAGACAAGATGCTGATATCAAACCTTTAACAGTTGAGGATTTACCTGAAGAGCTCCAGTTAAGAGTAGTACCAGAAGTGTGGGATTTCACAGGAAAAGATGTAGGCCTAATGGCAAATGTGGACCCAGTTAAAATAGCAATAAAAACAAATGCAGTATACCCCAAAACGAAACAGTACAAAATGAGTGCAGAAGTAAAAGCAGGAGTAGCGACTGAGATTACCAGGCTGCTCGAAGCAGAAATAATAGAGGAAGTGATGAGCAGTCCCTGTAATTCACCTATCATTGGGATCAAAAAGCCTAGTGAAAAATACCGGGTGGTGCAAGATTTGCGCAAGGTAAACCAAATTGTTGTGCCTTGGTGTCCTGTTGTGCCTAACCCTGCAGTGATACTATATCAGATTCCTTGGAATGCAGAATGGTTCACTGTCATCGACCTGTGCCATGCATTCTTTTCCATCCCATTGCATCCAGAAAGCAAGTTCCTTTTTAGTTTTGAATTTGACAGTCATATCTATGTCTGGAATCGTGTCCCCCAGGGGTACACCGAAAGTCCATCGATTTTCAACCAGATACTAAAAAAGTGCCTTGAAACCCTAGTGCTGCCAAGAGAGTCTGTTTTGGTGCAGTACATAGATGACCTGTTAGTGGCATCTAAAACCCAGACGGACTGTGTCACTGACACAATTGCCTTGCTGAATCACCTAGGAAAAGGAGGACATAAAGTGTCACCTGACAAGTTACAATTTTGTAAGAACTCAGTGAAGTATCTGGGACACCAGATAGAAAGAGGAATCAGGAAAGTTACTACAGAAAGAATCAAAATAATTAAAGCAATGGAGCTGCCCAGAACTCAGAAAGAGGTGAGAATGTTCCTAGGGGTTGTGGGTTACTGCAGACAATGGATTGTAGGATTTGCAGCTCTAGCAAAACCCCTGATAAAAATGACCAAGAAAGGAGTAGAAGACCCCATCAGTTGGGACAGTGAAAGCATGAACGCTTGGGTAACTTTGAGAAACTGTCTATGTACTGCTCCTGCATTGGGTATGCCTGATTACTCTAAGCCCTTTGAGCTATTCTGTGACACGAGAGAGAATTGTGCTCTTTCAGTCCTGACCCAGGAGCACGGATTAGTTAGACGACCGGTGGCCTATTTTTCGGCCACCCTAGATCCAGTGGCTGCTGGATTACCTGGATGCCTGAAAGCAGTGGCTGCTACTTGCGTCAGTCTGGAACAGAGTGAGAACATTGTCATGGGACATCACGTCACTGTATATGTTCCTCATTCTGTTGTAATCCTACTGACTAGAACTAAGACCCAGTACCTCACACCTAGTCGGCTGACTAAGTATGAGAGAATTTTGATTGGTGCTGAAAATGTAACAATTTCCCGGTGCAATGTCCTAAACCCTGCGACACTGTTACCTGTTCCTCTGGATGTAGAAATTGAAGAGGGAGGGGAACATAATTGCATCGATTTAACTGAGTT
The DNA here is from genome assembly GCF_964263255.1 of Lissotriton vulgaris. NCBI lineage: Eukaryota > Metazoa > Chordata > Amphibia > Caudata > Salamandridae > Lissotriton > Lissotriton vulgaris. Next base: position 216,857,980 of record NC_141685.1, on the reverse strand, counting down.
CAGTACTAAGCCCCGTCCGGACATTCGTGAGATAGCTTTACTTGATGGAGGTCTTACCATCTTTGTGGATGGCTCGTGTTTAAGACATGAAAGTGGAAGACTGTGTGCTGCCTATGCTGTGGTCACATTGACGCACACTCTGGAAGCATCTTACTTATGCGAGGTGAAATCTGCACAAGTGGCAGAGCTCATCGCGTTAACCAGAGCATGTAAGAGGGGTAAGAACAAAAGAATAACTGTTTACACCGACAGTCAGTACTGTTACGGGGTTGTTCATGAATTCGGCCAATTGTGGTTGCAAAGAGAATTCATGACTTCCTCAGGCACCCCTATCAGAAATGGAAAGGTGGTGCATAACTTACTGGAAGCTATCCAATTGCCCAAAGAATTGGCTGTGGTCAAGTGCGCGGCTCACAAATCTGGGAATGATGATGTGACCGCCGGTAATAGGTACGCTGACCAAATTGCCCAATTTTGTGCCCGATACCAAATGTCCCTCCAAATTGCGTTGTGGGGTGGAACCAGCTGCCAACTTATGTTGTTTGAGAATGTGTCAACGTGGGAAGAATTAAAGGATTTGCAACAGGCAACAGACAGGCAAGAAAAAGGCAGGTGGGCAGCAGATGGATGCAAATTGAGAGATGATGGTGTGGTGGTAAACCCGACTGGGGTGCCTGTACTGCCTGACAGCTTGATAGACCCCATGGTCAGAATGATACATGAACCAACACATATGGGAAGGGACGCAATGTGTCGGGTGTTTGACAAGGTGTTCTGTAATTCAAAATTCAGGAACCAGGCGGAAAGGCTTTGCCAGAGGTGCCTAGTGTGTCAGCAATTCAATGCAGGAAAAAGGACTGTGGTAGAACAGAGTACTGTTGGAAAGGCAGTAGGTCCCTTTGTCATAATGCAGGCAGACTTTATAACAATGCCTAGGTGTCAAGGGTATAGATACATCTTAGTCATAGTTTGCCTATTCTCCCGGTGGGTGGAAGCATATCCCGCAAAGAAAAATGATGCCCTAACTACAGCCAAGTTATTGCTCAGGGAGTTGATACCTAGGTACGGAATTCCCGAGACAATCGAAACGGACCAAGGTGGGCATTTTGCCAACGATGTCCTAGAAGAACTCGGTAAAGCATTCAAAATGAAGCAAAGACTGCATTGTGCCTACCGTCCAGAGGCTTCTGGGGTAGTGGAACAAATAAATGGCACCCTGAAATCCAGATTGGCCAAAATGTGTGATTCCACAAAGATGAACTGGATAGAGGCTTTACCCCTTGTGCTGATGAGTTTGAGAAGTATCCTGGACCGAAAAACTGGCCTAAGTCCCCATGAAGTGTTAATGGGAAGAGTGATGCGACAGGCATGGGTACCCGGACACAAACTGCTAAGCATTTCTGATGATATGGTATTAGAATACTGCAAGCAGCTGGGTGACCAAGTGCGTTCTCTCTCTCAGCAGATTGGAGAGACAGCTGACGAGTGGCCAAAGACTCCAGCACATAAACTGCAACCAGGAGATTGGGTGGCGTTAAAGAAACACACCCGGAGCAGTTGCCTGAAACCAAGGTGGGGAAAGCCACGACAAGTGATCCTCGTCACTACAACTGCTGTAAAGTGTGCTGGTGTACCGAAGTGGATCCACGCCAGCCACACGAAGCGGGTAACTGGAGAAAACGCGACTGGAGCTGAAGGCAGGGCAGCTGAAGAGGCTTCCGAGGAAGAGAGTCCGGAGCTAGCTGACATCGAACTGCCGAGCACAAGTCGAGACGTTGAATGGTTCCCCGCCGACGACCAGGTTCATGACCCAATACGAACCAGGAAATATTCCTACTTAGACAGTGAGTGGGATAGTCCAGGTGAGCTAGAGATAGAAGAGGAAGGTCAGGTCAACGAAAACCACATCACACCTGATCAGGAAATAGGCCAAGTAGGGTCAGATCAAGACATCGAAACTCCTCCTGAAACTCCGGAGACTGGAGAGGGACAGATATTAATTAGAGCTGACGTTCATGCAGAAGAAAACGAAGAGATTGAAGAGCATGAACAGGAACAGATAGAAATAGACCAACGTGTTCAGGCAACCGAAATAAAATCAACCAAAAATAAAAAGCAAGTACGATTTGAACCTGAACAGGATCAGATTAGGGACCAGGCAGAAGAAATAGATGAAAGACCTGGAACTAGTCAGACAGGTAGGGAAACAGGAGTGCCACAACAAAAAGTAAAGAGAGTGCACGAAGAAGGCCAAGTTTCCTCAACTACTGGGAGGCACGGAGGTAGAAGTGCACCCCGATACGTCAAGAGACTGAGGCTCAGACTAAAGACAGTCGAAGAAAAACTGAAAGACCGAAAAAGGGCTGAAAGTGAAAGAAAGGCAGCCCAAGGCAAATCGCTAAGAAAGAGCGACAGAGTAAAGAAACAGAACCGACTGTATCGGAGCCCTGAATGGACTTACTTTGTGTTGGAGGAAATTGACGAGCCCCACCACAGTGGCAAAAGTGACGAAGAGTCCATCGCTGATCGGAGTTCTGACGAAGACCCTCCTTGAGAGAGCCTCGAAGTGAGCCTCTGGTACAAAGAAACGAAGAGGGGTAGCAAAAGCCACCTGTAAGCTAAAAATGTCTGATCCGAATGTCTCTGGAAGGTCCAGATTTGGGTGTCTTAAAACTTGCTGTAAGATATGCTTGTGTAGTATAGCAATGCTAATAGTGATGTGGATAGGACTAACAGTTTTTCTACCTTTTATGATAAGTAAAAATCCTAACTTGTCCCCTACTGAACCAGAAGCAGTAGACGTAGGGGCTGTACAGACTGCAGAGACACCACGAAGCTTAGAAAGACGCGACAAACAAGTAAGTCTGACACACACACGACCTAATTTAGAAGCATCAGATGAGGATGGACTACACTTTCACAAAATGAGAAACAGGACACATTTAAATGTTTTTGCTAACTTGTTAGTGCATTACGTAGAAGCTATGGAAATAGAAGACTGTTATGTCTGCATGAAGCTACCAACCTCGGTGGCTGAAGGCGTGACATATCACCATCTACCTTTAACCTATGGAATTTCCTGTAGTATATTGGCTAGCTTGTTTTATAGGAGCACTTTGCAGTACTATTATTCAAATGCTGACGTAGTATTTTCTGAACTTCCCATTAGAGGACACCTGAACCTTGTGCATGTTAGAAGTGAAGTGACCCGTTATATGGGAGAATATTTTCTGACTATAGGCAACATAGATTTAGATGAAGCAAGACAAGCTAATCTGACCTGTTCTCTGCAAGAGCAGGAAAAGATGTTCATAAAGATGGCAGACAGAAGGAGAGAAAAGTTTCAGAAGAAGGCAAATGACGAAAAGGATAGAGTCCCTAGGTGGGCTGAGCACATGGATAACACCTCGCAAGGCGAAGCTAATCCTGCCTTGTTGTTGGATTTTGAACGAAAGGGGAAACTTTGTATCCATAGGGAAAAGACAGAGTACTATAACAATGTATTCATCGGTTCCAGCGAGTGTGAACATAATTACAAGGTAATTGGAGGTTGGGGTTTCAAAAATGGGTCAGAACCTGTGTTTCCCGGAATATATTATATATGTGGGAACAAGGCTTATTTCAAATTGCCGGACCACTGGTATGGAAGCTGCTACTTTGGCATTGTTTTCCCGAAAATATACCATGTGAATAACGCAGCTGGAAGCGATGAAGAAACTAATGGCTTAGTGCGTAGTAAACGTGAAAGTGTAGGTGAAATTATAGGTGATATTTTTAGTGCACTGATACCTGGAATGGGGGTAGTTCTGAACACTCATAGAATCTGCAAATTGTCTACAGTAGTGGACCGGCTATCAACGGACACTGCTGCTGGATTCCTGATGGTCAATACTGAAATGGTTGCGATCAGATCAATGGTTTTGCAAAACCGCCTTGCTCTTGACACCCTATTAGCAAAAGAGGGCGGAGTCTGTAGAATGCTGAAAGCGCAACATTGTTGCACTTACATTCCTGATAAAAGTATCGAATTAAAACAATATGTGAAGAACATAACTAATTTGGAAAAAGAACTCGAACCGTTGGAGGTTGACAGTGCCTGGACGAGACTGACTGGAGGTCTCTACTCTATAGGTAGTTGGTTTACTAACCTAGGTAGAAATATTTTGTGGAAAATACTGATGCCAATAGTTGTAATAGGCGTAGTTTTATTGATCATTTTCATTTGCTGCAAATGCCAGAAATGCAAAAAGAAATATACAGTAAATAAGAGGGGGGTGAAGAGAAATATTGATGAACTAGAATTAGAAGAATTAAGGAATGAAGTCTACAAAAAGGTGAAAAATCACCACTCTCATAGAGAAGTTGAAAGAAAACTCAACAATAAGTTTGTTGAAATCCAAATGAGTGATGTGGATGAATGAGAAAAAGTTGGCATCTGTTTCCTTTATGTGGTGATGATAGTAAATATCATCAAAGAGGGGATTGATGGAGCAAGGATTCGCACGTAAAGCGCCTTGCTCACATACAAGAACCTCGCCTGAATGTATAATCATATTAATCCAGTTGTTCGTCATTTATTAAGCGTTTTTCCAAACACGCGGGTGTCCCCAGGATGCTTGCTTGTATGTCTTTCCCATACTAACGAAGCTTGCACTAAAGAAACGGCTGCTTCGCTGAAATTCAGTCTGCGCATGCGTCGGTCATACCCATGTGATGTGACGCACTCGCATTCTGGAGGGAGTCTATTGCACATGCGCACTGCTGCAAACATGGCCGCTTGTCTTTCACCACGCTCTGTGCTTGCTACAGCTGCTTCAGCCTATCTGTCTTTTCGCACTAAACAGTAATGCTATAGTTATTATAAAATAAGGGATGTTTAGAATTTCATCATGGTATACAGTGTGATCATTCTATATGTGATATTAATTTGTTCTCGCTTAGCTTTCATGTACCGCGTCCCTGGGGCTGGGAAATTCGGGAGTGGAGCCATACTTGAGGCTCTGCTGGGCTCCGACATGTGACCAGGGAAAAACTCTACTGCGCAGAAGCTGAGACAAGCCAGCTGGCTCCTGAAGCAAAATGCGCCTGAGAAACTCTCTGGGAAGACCAAATCTCACCTTGGAAGAAGCAATTCTGTTGCTACCTATTGTGAACTTTACTGTACTGCTGTATGCCTATGCATGGGAACGTGAACCCAAGGGGCGGGTAGGAAAATTTTAATATTTAGGATGGGAAAGTCGAATTCTAGGAGGTGGTAATGACCGCACCACCTCTCCTGACCAATCATAATGTGAGAAACAGTCACTTGCAACATTAGTGGGTGGTCTGAGGGACCCCAAAATAGTATAACTACCCTAGTTTAGCTTAGGAAAATTGTCCGACTTGTCCGAGTAGCAGACCTGTCACTGACCCTACGAACTCTATAGGTGCTCAATCTAGAGTGCTGCGGAGCACTCTGTCCATACTTTCCACAAACTCCTAAGGGGTGGAAATAATCCTAAGTGCTGGCGAAGCACTTTTTCTGGGAAATTCGAAAACCCAATCGGGGTTGCTGGCGGATTACTTGCAGGAGAGGGGTAACGCAGGCGTTGCTGTCCGAAGCTGTGGGTGTTGGTCGTACCCTGGGAGGCCCAGTCTTGACCCAAAACCTGAGGGGTATCCTGTCCTGACTGTCCTTGGGCTGTGTCTACTCGCATTCTGGGAGTCCAAATCCTTGAGGGTCCTTGTCCCCGTCTTTTCCAAACTGACCCGTGGCCAGGGTTAGTTCTCACTCCTATTTAGGTAAATATAAACTGTGGGTTTGCGCTTTCTCATAGTCTTCTCTCGCTTAGACTCATATCTTTCTCTCTTTCTTAAGGGAATATTCTTGACTTTGATATTGATTTCTGAAATGCCAAATTATATATGTTTTGCTTATTAGATTTGTTCCACATCTCTCCCTCCCTTTAGAACCTTGCTGAATTGTCGAATTTATTAGTATGTTCCAATTTTTCCCTTTCCTTTAGTATGATTGCGGTGAACTTAGCAAGAATAGTCTAAAGCACTTAGGATAAGTACATGTTTTAGGTCCCATCCATATCCTATGTCCTAGTATAAAGTTGCAGTGACTAGTTCTGTTCTAAATTCCTACCTTTAGTCTTCCCATATACTCAAATGGTCCTAGCTTTAATCCATAGTTACCTAGTGGTTTTAATCCTAATGATTGACGTATTATTCTGCATATCACTTATTGCCTTGTCATATTTTCTTTGAACTTCTATATAAAACTTTTAACATCATCAGGTGTCTGTGGTCATTTTACAGAAATTGTGGATAAGTATGTACTGATTTATAAAGAGTATTTTTCCTAGGCCCCTGTCTACTATTTCCCTGATAGCTCCAGATCTGTCATAAGTAATGTGCCTGTGGTAAGTCGGGTACATGGTAAGCAGAGGTGAAACCAAACTTTAATTGCTCATAGCAGCGTGCAGGAGGGGAAGAAACAAAGGTAATCTTCACCCGGTTCACCCAAATGTCATTGTTGTATCTGAATTTGCACGCCAGGGCCCAGTGCGTGTAAGAAATTGGTAATCTCGGTGACCCGGGTGGACTGCGCGCTCTATCAGTAATTTTCTGGTAACCAGAGGATGGTTTGGACTAGTTAGATTAGGTAGACAGGGTAACTGATAAATAAACCGTGAAAATAAAATGTGCTGCTGAAATTTCTATGCTGCTGATATTTTTTTTATTACATTGATTTAAAGATTTTGAAAAATTTTTAGGATATATATGTCTATGCATATGAATGTTGCATTGCTGCTATCAGTGTGTATGTAATATTAACAGAAAAATTGTTTGTAAATGTTAAGTGTAGTCCGAATCCCCGGGGAAGTATTTAGCTAACGGTGAGCAGAATCCGGTTAGCTGTTGAAGTCACTGGTTTGAGTCATTAGTGCAGGGTTAAGAATAACTGGAAGCACTAATTAGGACCTTTGTTTGCATCTGAAGTAAATGATAGCTACGAGTCCTTTATAAAACTTTCATTGCGATATCACCTAGTAAGGGTCGCATACGGAAGAAGTAGTAGGGTCTCCGAGGCTTGAATGGTAAGTAAAATTAGTCCGCTGGTGAAAGCCTGACTTAGTATATATCCCAGGAAGAAGTGGATAAGTCAGGGGAATAACAGGTTCTATTTTACGTATGTAAAAGGTTAGGCAAAGAAGTCTACCTTGAGTGAATGAAAAGTAGACAGAAGTGGTTTACTAGCAGTGAAAGAAAATTCTTTTATCTCTTTAGAACACTCAGACATAGTGGCAAACGTTGCGTGTTGTTGACTAAAATTTGCATTCGCACTTTAGGGAGAGTAAAAAGTTTCCGTTACCTTGTGAAGGAGGGAGTCGGGCGGAAAGCTGCTCTGACGTCACTCCGTGCCGCGCTGGTATTGGTCAAAACAGCGGGTGTGTAGTGAAGCTGAATTTGTGAAGGAGGGGTGAGTGCCGAAGCGTGAGACTCTGTCTTGCGGAAAGGCCGCGTACCCATTGGTTAAGGTTTTTTGTATTCTCTGAGTTGATTGGGTATTACGAAATAAAAGTTGCGTTAACATTGGAAGCACAAAGGTAAACAAAATTAATCAGGCCGAGTTAGAAGCGAGTCTGGAAAGTTGCATGTGGTATCCAGATTTCATACCAAATCCAAAGTACCTAGGATTTCATAAGGATCAGCTTATACGAGGTAGACCGCACATGATGTATGGAGTAAAAAGGAAAATGTCATTTACTGATAAAATAAAGAATTTTTTCAAAACTGACAAGCCCATTAGAACGAGGGAAGGCGTGCTCATTCCCCCGCCAAATACTCCTGCCTCTTTCATGATGTTTGATAAAGGGTACCATACCTGTGTCTGGTTAGAAAACTGGGCAAAGTATACTGCAGATGACGGAGTCCTAGCATTCCCTGTTGAAGGTACATTTAATGGTCGGATTCTGTTTAACTTAAGGACCCGCATGAATGAATTACATCCTAGACCTAGGTTGACCCAGTACGAAGCCCTGGAGGAATGGGAGATTGAGGCTCTAGAGCGAGATAGACCCCGGATGGACAAGGGAGTAAGTAAATGGTATCCGAGGGTTCAAGCACAGACCAAAGAGCAGAAAATGAAACAGTGGAGGCAAACCATGATGACTGAAGGACTGTTCCCAATGATGGGGGTGTTAGAAGAGGGGAAAGGAAAAAGTAAAGAAAAGACCCATCATTTAATGCCCGTGGGGGACTCAGAGGATGAGCACCTAGAAGATCTGTTAATGAAAAATCCACCTCCCTATGTTGCAGAATTAGAACCTGTGCATTCTCCAAACCCATTTTCGAAATATCCCCGATGTCGGAGGGATAGTGATACAGATGGAACGGGTACAGACAGTAAAACCAGTAATGGGGATAGGTTTTGCAGACCTAAATCCACGGTCCCGAATTATCAGCCGTTTGGAGAAGGACCACCCCGATTGGTCACTCCGACTGCTCCAAGTATTTATCCTCCCTTGGTACCACAGGTATTGCATGACAACGCTGCAGAAAAGGCTTTACGAGAGAAGGAGAAAGAAGCCCTGGCTAGACAGCGAGATGATTTAGTTCGAACCATTGCCCAGATACATCCCCATCCTGATTCCCTGACTATTCCAGTAACTATTGGTCCAGCTATTCCACTGTATAGGGATGACCTGGCTAGTCCTCATCCTCCTGTTATCTCCCCAATACTGCCTACTCCTAGCATCCCTCCCCCGAGAAAGGAAGTATTCATAGATGACGACCAAGAAAGTGAATGTGAGTCAGTGGTTCTGATGGATTTGCCCATTAGAGAACCTAGGACTAGCATGTCAGGATCCAGAAGTCAGAATAAGGCAAAAGAGGTTCTGATTGGGAGTACGTCGGGGGTTAGGAGTGCCACAGTAGTATCCCCAGAAGAATTAGACAGATGGACCAAGGAGCTGGAAAAGGAGGCCACTCCCCAACCCAAAGCATTAGAGATATATAAATTGAGAATAGAAATAGAAGAGATGATGGCTGGAAATGTGGGAGTGGAGCGCCTGAACTCTTTTAGTGAAGAAGAGTTGCTGTTCATCAGTAAAAACCTTACTCGAAACGCTAGGTTGCTCCATGAAAGGATAATGGACACAGCCTCAGAAATGGGAATCAATGTCAGTCGCTCCAAGATTCTTCAGAAACCTTATAGAGTAGATTTTTCTGACAAAGACCTGGAAAGCTTAAATGTAATGGGAAAACAGATCCAAATAAAAGAATTACTGAAACTCTTACAGAAATGGGGGGATGTAGGAAAGTGGAGAACCCGGTGGGCAAAGAAAAGGGAAGACAGCAGGGCTAAGTCTCAGGCTTCAGAATTCGTGTTGAAAGAAGTAAACCCGACAGAAAAATTGTGTCCCATGAGAGAGGTCCCGGGAGGAAAATATGTCCATGTCCCTTGGTCCCGACAGGATATTGTGTCATTTACAAATGATTTCCCGAAATTACGGGAGAAGCCTGTTGATTGATACAGGCAGGTAGAACGCTTCATAAAAGTTCAGAAATGCCTCTTGAAAGACCTGGATGGGTTTTTTCGACATTGTGGTCCCTGTAGATCTATGGACCGAATGTAAAATAGAAATTAATTGGCTCAATGATGAATATCCCAGAGATGAGAAAACCGGAGCTCCCTCACCTGAGGTAATGAGGAAGTATGACCAGGTCATACAGTACCTTAAGAAAAAGGTGCCCGCAAAAGAGACAGATTGGACCAGAATAGATAGAACCACCCAACTACGCGATGAAACTATCCATTCCTTTTATGAAAGGTTACTGCAAGTATTCAAAACTTACAGTGGTATCGATAATGTGGACATGAAAGACATGACCCATTTCAGTTACAGATTTGTGCTAGGATTAAGACCTGAAATATCACAATGGATTCGAGATAATAAAATCAGTTGGCAGGGAAAACCCATAGATGATGTCTTGAAATACGCAAAATATTGCGAAGATGAAATTGAGAATAAAAAGAAGGCTCTCAAGGAAAAGGTAATGTGGGCACAAGTGAAATTAGCTGAACAGCAGGAAAAACAGTTAAGTAAATTAAATTCTAATAATAATGCTCAGAATGCCACTGCTGGGGGAGGAGGAAAGCCCCGAGCTAAAATTAGTCGGGAAGAGGCCATGAAGAAGTTTCCGTGCCATGGGTGCGGCCAGATAGGGCATTGGAGAGACGAGTGTCCACACCTGCAGGCCGGTAATGCCCCTGTAAATGGTTTAAATCCACAGGTGCCGAAAGAAGGGACAAGAAAGAACCAGCAACAGGTAAAATTACCTCCAGTACCTCGCGCTCCTAGACAGAATTTTAAGAATCAGGGTCAGCAGAATAAGAGGGCGGAAGTATGGGAAATCGAGAATGAAAGAGATGCAATCATTCCACAGTATTTGTTAAATGATACCTTCCTCTGTGAAAATCAAGATTGACGAGGCCTGAGAGGGGAGGATGAGGAGTGCGTACTTGGCGCCTCCTTACCGGTAGACCAGACTAGACCATACATTGAAGGAAAGGTTGAAGGAAAAGACGTCACCTTTCTGTTGGACACTGGTGCTACCAGATCTACTGTAAGAACAGTGGATGTTCCTAACCTACCCCTCTCGGGAGAAGCGATCCAAGTAGTGGGTGTCTCCAATCAAATAATAAGTACTCCAGTAACTGAACCAATGGAAGTTTCTATAGGAAATTTCAAGGAAATGCACAGATTTGTGGTCTGTGATTCCAGTCCTGTGAACCTGCTAGGACGTGATTTGTTGTGCAAGATGCATTGTACCATCTATTGCACACCAAAAGGCGTCGAAATTCAGACCCCAGATGAAGATGGTCTGTACAAACTGATGTTGGTCAGACAAGATGCTGATATCAAACCTTTAACAGTTGAGGATTTACCTGAAGAGCTCCAGTTAAGAGTAGTACCAGAAGTGTGGGATTTCACAGGAAAAGATGTAGGCCTAATGGCAAATGTGGACCCAGTTAAAATAGCAATAAAAACAAATGCAGTATACCCCAAAACGAAACAGTACAAAATGAGTGCAGAAGTAAAAGCAGGAGTAGCGACTGAGATTACCAGGCTGCTCGAAGCAGAAATAATAGAGGAAGTGATGAGCAGTCCCTGTAATTCACCTATCATTGGGATCAAAAAGCCTAGTGAAAAATACCGGGTGGTGCAAGATTTGCGCAAGGTAAACCAAATTGTTGTGCCTTGCTGTCCTGTTGTGCCTAACCCTGCAGTGATACTATATCAGATTCCTTGGAATGCAGAATGGTTCACTGTCATCGACCTGTGCCATGCATTCTTTTCCATCCCATTGCATCCAGAAAGCAAGTTCCTTTTTAGTTTTGAATTTGACAGTCATATCTATGTCTGGAATCGTGTCCCCCAGGGGTACACCGAAAGTCCATCGATTTTCAACCAGATACTAAAAAAGTGCCTTGAAAGCCTAGTGCTGCCAAGAGAGTCTGTTTTGGTGCAGTACATAGATGACCTGTTAGTGGCATCTAAAACCCAGACGGACTGTGTCACTGACACAATTGCCTTGCTGAATCACCTAGGAAAAGGAGGACATAAAGTGTCACCTGACAAGTTACAATTTTGTAAGAACTCAGTGAAGTATCTGGGACACCGGATAGAAAGAGGAATCAGGAAAGTTACTACAGAAAGAATCAAAATAATTAAAGCAATGGAGCTGCCCAGAACTCAGAAAGAGGTGAGAATGTTCCTAGGGGTTGTGGGTTACTGCAGACAATGGATTGTAGGATTTGCAGCTCTAGCAAAACCCCTGATAAAAATGACCAAGAAAGGAGTAGAAGACCCCATCAGTTGGGACAGTGAAAGCATGAACGCTTGGGTAACTTTGAGAAACTGTCTATGTACTGCTCCTGCATTGGGTATGCCTGATTACTCTAAGCCCTTTGAGCTATTCTGTGACACGAGAGAGAATTGTGCTCTTTCAGTCCTGACCCAGGAGCACGGATTAGTTAGACGACCGGTGGCCTATTTTTCGGCCACCCTAGATCCAGTGGCTGCTGGATTACCTGGATGCCTGAAAGCAGTGGCTGCTACTTGCGTCAGTCTGGAACAGAGTGAGAACATTGTCATGGGACATCACGTCACTGTATATGTTCCTCATTCTGTTGTAATCCTACTGACTAGAACTAAGACCCAGTACCTCACACCTAGTCGGCTGACTAAGTATGAGAGAATTTTGATTGGTGCTGAAAATGTAACAATTTCCCGGTGCAATGTCCTAAACCCTGCGACACTGTTACCTGTTCCTCTGGATGTAGAAATTGAAGAGGGAGGGGAACATAATTGCATCGATTTAACTGAGTTCAGTACTAAGCCCCGTCCGGACATTCGTGAGATAGCTTTACTTGATGGAGGTCTTACCATCTTTGTGGATGGCTCGTGTTTAAGACATGAAAGTGGAAGACTGTGTGCTGCCTATGCTGTGGTCACATTGACGCACACTCTGGAAGCATCTTACTTATGCGAGGTGAAATCTGCACAAGTGGCAGAGCTCATCGCGTTAACCAGAGCATGTAAGAGGGGTAAGAACAAAAGAATAACTGTTTACAATGACAGTCAGTACTGTTACGGGGTTGTTCATGAATTCGGCCAATTGTGGTTGCAAAGAGAATTCATGACTTCCTCAGGCACCCCTATCAGAAATGGAAAGGTGGTGCATAACTTACTGGAAGCTATCCAATTGCCCAAAGAATTGGCTGTGGTCAAGTGCGCGGCTCACAAATCTGGGAATGATGATGTGACCGCCGGTAATAGGTACGCTGACCAAATTGCCCAATTTTGTGCCCGATACCAAATGTCCCTCCAAATTGCGTTGTGGGGTGGAACCAGCTGCCAACTTATGTTGTTTGAGAATGTGTCAACGTGGGAAGAATTAAAGGATTTGCAACAGGCAACAGACAGGCAAGAAAAAGGCAGGTGGGCAGCAGATGGATGCAAATTGAGAGATGATGGTGTGGTGGTAAACCCGACTGGGGTGCCTGTACTGCCTGACAGCTTGATAGACCCCATGGTCAGAATGATACATGAACCAACACATATGGGAAGGGACGCAATGTGTCGGGTGTTTGACAAGGTGTTCTGTAATTCAAAATTCAGGAACCAGGCGGAAAGGCTTTGCCAGAGGTGCCTAGTGTGTCAGCAATTCAATGCAGGAAAAAGGACTGTGGTAGAACAGAGTACTGTTGGAAAGGCAGTAGGTCCCTTTGTCAGAATGCAGGCAGACTTTATAACAATGCCTAGGTGTCAAGGGTATAGATACATCTTAGTCATAGTTTGCCTATTCTCCCGGTGGGTGGAAGCATATCCCGCAAAGAAAAATGATGCCCTAACTACAGCCAAGTTATTGCTCAGGGAGTTGATACCTAGGTACGGAATTCCCGAGACAATCGAAACGGACCAAGGTGGGCATTTTGCCAACGATGTCCTAGAAGAACTCGGTAAAGCATTCAAAATGAAGCAAAGACTGCATTGTGCCTACCGTCCAGAGGCTTCTGGGGTAGTGGAACAAATAAATGGCACCCTGAAATCCAGATTGGCCAAAATGTGTGATTCCACAAAGATGAACTGGATAGAGGCTTTACCCCTTGTGCTGATGAGTTTGAGAAGTATCCTGGACCGAAAAACTGGCCTAAGTCCCCATGAAGTGTTAATGGGAAGAGTGATGCGACAGGCATGGGTACCCGGACACAAACTGCTAAGCATTTCTGATGATATGGTATTAGAATACTGCAAGCAGCTGGGTGACCAAGTGCGTTCTCTCTCTCAGCAGATTGGAGAGACAGCTGACGAGTGGCCAAAGACTCCAGCACATAAACTGCAACCAGGAGATTGGGTGGCGTTAAAGAAACACACCCGGAGCAGTTGCCTGAAACCAAGGTGGGGAAAGCCACGACAAGTGATCCTCGTCACTACAACTGCTGTAAAGTGTGCTGGTGTACCGAAGTGGATCCACGCCAGCCACACGAAGCGGGTAACTGGAGAAAACGTGACTGGAGCTGAAGGCAGGGCAGCTGAAGAGGCTTCCGAGGAAGAGAGTCCGGAGCTAGCTGACATCGAACTGCCGAGCACAAGTCGAGACGTTGAATGGTTCCCCGCCGACGACCAGGTTCATGACCCAATACGAACCAGGAAATATTCCTACTTAGACAGTGAGTGGGATAGTCCAGGTGAGCTAGAGATAGAAGAGGAAGGTCAGGTCAACGAAAACCACATCACACCTGATCAGGAAATAGGCCAAGTAGGGTCAGATCAAGACATCGAAACTCCTCCTGAAACTCCGGAGACTGGAGAGGGACAGATATTAATTAGAGCTGACGTTCATGCAGAAGAAAACGAAGAGATCGAAGAGCATGAACAGGAACAGATAGAAATAGACCAACGTGTTCAGGCAACCGAAATAAAATCAACCAAAAATAAAAAGCAAGTACGATTTGAACCTGAACAGGATCAGATTAGGGACCAGGCAGAAGAAATAGATGAAAGACCTGGAACTAGTCAGACAGGTAGGGAAACAGGAGTGCCACAACAAAAAGTAAAGAGAGTGCACAAAGAAGGCCAAGTTTCCTCAACTACTGGGAGGCACGGAGGTAGAAGTGCACCCCGATACGTCAAGAGACTGAGGCTCAGACTAAAGACAGTCGAAGAAAAACTGAAAGACCGAAAAAGGGCTGAAAGTGAAAGAAAGGCAGCCCAAGGCAAATCGCTAAGAAAGAGCGACAGAGTAAAGAAACAGAACCGACTGTATCGGAGCCCTGAATGGACTTACTTTGTGTTGGAGGAAATTGACGAGCCCCACCACAGTGGCAAAAGTGACGAAGAGTCCATCGCTGATCGGAGTTCTGACGAAGACCCTCCTTGAGAGAGCCTCGAAGTGAGCCTCCGGTACAAAGAAACGAAGAGGGGTAGCAAAAGCCACCTGTAAGCTAAAAATGTCTGATCCGAATGTCTCTGGAAGGTCCAGATTTGGGTGTCTTAAAACTTGCTGTAAGATATGCTTGTGTAGTATAGCAATGCTAATAGTGATGTGGATAGGACTAACAGTTTTTCTACCTTTTATGATAAGTAAAAATCCTAACTTGTCCCCTACTGAACCAGAAGCAGTAGACGTAGGGGCTGTACAGACTGCAGAGACACCACAAAGCTTAGAAAGACGCGACAAACAAGTAAGTCTGACACACACACGACCTAATTTAGAAGCATCAGATGAGGATGGACTACACTTTCACAAAATGAGAAACAGGACACATTTAAATGTTTTTGCTAACTTGTTAGTGCATTACGTAGAAGCTATGGAAATAGAAGACTGTTATGTCTGCATGAAGCTACCAACCTCGGTGGCTGAAGGCGTGACATATCACCATCTACCTTTAACCTATGGAATTTCCTGTAGTATATTAGCTAGCTTGTTTTATAGGAGCACTTTGCAGTACTATTATTCAAATGCTGACGTAGTATTTTCTGAACTTCCCATTAGAGGACACCTGAACCTTGTGCATGTTAGAAGTGAAGTGATCCGTTATATGGGAGAATATTTTCTGACTATAGGCAACATAGATTTAGATGAAGCAAGACAAGCTAATCTGACCTGTTCTCTGCAAGAGCAGGAAAAGATGTTCATAAAGATGGCAGACAGAAGGAGAGAAAAGTTTCAGAAGAAGGCAAATGACGAAAATGATAGAGTCCCTAGGTGGGCTGAGCACATGGATAACACCTCGCAAGGCGAAGCTAATCCTGCCTTGTTGTTGGATTTTGAACGAAAGGGGAAACTTTGTATCCATAGGGAAAAGACAGAGTACTATAACAATGTATTCATCGGTTCCAGCGAGTGTGAACATAATTACAAGGTAATTGGACGTTGGGGTTTCAAAAATGGGTCAGAACCTGTGTTTCCCGGAATATATTATATATGTGGGAACAAGGCTTATTTCAAATTGCCGGACCACTGGTATGGAAGCTGCTACTTTGGCATTGTTTTCCCGAAAATATACCATGTGAATAACGCAGCTGGAAGCGATGAAGAAACTAATGGCTTAGTGCGTAGTAAACGTGAAAGTGTAGGTGAAATTATAGGTGATATTTTTAGTGCACTGATACCTGGAATGGGGGTAGTTCTGAACACTCATAGAATCTGCAAATTGTCTACAGTAGTGGACCGGCTATCAACGGACACTGCTGCTGGATTCCTGATGGTCAATACTGAAATGGTTGCGATCAGATCAATGGTTTTGCAAAACCGCCTTGCTCTTGACACCCTATTAGCAAAAGAGGGCGGAGTCTGTAGAATGCTGAAAGCGCAACATTGTTGCACTTACATTCCTGATAAAAGTATCGAATTAAAACAATATGTGAAGAACATAACTAATTTGGAAAAAGAACTCGAACCGTTGGAGGTTGACAGTGCCTGGACGAGACTGACTGGAGGTCTCTCCTCTATAGGTAGTTGGTTTACTAACCTAGGTAGAAATATTTTGTGGAAAATACTGATGCCAATAGTTGTAATAGGCGTAGTTTTATTGATCATTTTCATTTGCTGCAAATGCCAGAAATGCAAAAAGAAATATACAGTAAATAAGAGGGGGGTGAAGAGAAATATTGATGAACTAGAATTAGAAGAATTAAGGAATGAAGTCTACAAAAAGGTGAAAAATCACCTCTCTCATAGAGAAGTTGAAAGAAAACTCAACAATAAGTTTGTTGAAATCCAAATGAGTGATGTGGATGAATGAGAAAAAGTTGGCATCTGTTTCCTTTATGTGGTGATGATAGTAAATATCATCAAAGAGGGGATTGATGGAGCAAGGATTCGCACGTAAAGCGCCTTGCTCACATACAAGAACCTCGCCTGAATGTATAATCATATTAATCCAGTTGTTCGTCATTTATTAAGCGTTTTTCCAAACACGCGGGTGTCCCCAGGATGCTTGCTTGTATGTCTTTCCCATACTAACGAAGCTTGCACTAAAGAAACGGCTGCTTCGCTGAAATTCAGTCTGCGCATGCGTCGGTCATACCCATGTGATGTGACGCACTCGCATTCTGGAGGGAGTCTATTGCACATGCGCACTGCTGCAAACATGGCCGCTTGTCTTTCACCACGCTCTGTGCTTGCTACAGCTGCTTCAGCCTATCTGTCTTTTCGCACTAAACAGTAATGCTATAGTTATTATAAAATAAGGGATGTTTAGAATTTCATCATGGTATACAGTGTGATCATTCTATATGTGATATTAATTTGTTCTCGCTTAGCTTTCATGTACCGCGTCCCTGGGGCTGGGAAATTCGGGAGTGGAGCCATACTTGAGGCTCTGCTGGGCTCCGACATGTGACCAGGGAAAAACTCTACTGCGCAGAAGCTGAGACAAGCCAGCTGGCTCCTGAAGCAAAATGCGCCTGAGAAACTCTCTGGGAAGACCAAATCTCACCTTGGAAGAAGCAATTCTGTTGCTACCTATTGTGAACTTTACTGTACTGCTGTATGCCTATGCATGGGAACGTGAACCCAAGGGGCGGGTAGGAAAATTTTAATATTTAGGATGGGAAAGTCGAATTCTAGGAGGTGGTAATGACCGCACCACCTCTCCTGACCAATCATAATGTGAGAAACAGTCACTTGCAACATTAGTGGGTGGTCTGAGGGACCCCAAAATAGTATAACTACCCTAGTTTAGCTTAGGAAAATTGTCCGACTTGTCCGAGTAGCAGACCTGTCACTGACCCTACGAACTCTATAGGTGCTCAATCTAGAGTGCTGCGGAGCACTCTGTCCATACTTTCCACAAACTCCTAAGGGGTGGAAATAATCCTAAGTGCTGGCGAAGCACTTTTTCTGGGAAATTCGAAAACCCAATCGGGGTTGCTGGTGGATTACTTGCAGAAGAGGGGTAACGCAGGCGTTGCTGTCCGAAGCTGTGGGTGTTGGTCGTACCCTGGGAGGCCCAGTCTTGACCCAAAACCTGAGGGGTATCCTGTCCTGACTGTCCTTGGGCTGTGTCTACTCGCATTCTGGGAGTCCAAATCCTTGAGGGTCCTTGTCCCCGTCTTTTCCAAACTGACCCGTGGCCAGGGTTAGTTCTCACTCCTATTTAGGTAAATATAAACTGTGGGTTTGCGCTTTCTCATAGTCTTCTCTCGATTAGACTCATATCTTTCTCTCTTTCTTAAGGGAATATTCTTGACTTTGATATTGATTTCTGAAATGCCAAATTATATATGTTTTGCTTATTAGATTTGTTCCACATCTCTCCCTCCCTTTAGAACCTTGCTGAATTGTCGAATTTATTAGTATGTTCCAATTTTTCCCTTTCCTTTAGTATAATTGCGGTGAACTTAGCAAGAATAGTCTAAAGCACTTAGGATAAGTACATGTTTTAGGTCCCATCCATATCCTATGTCCTAGTATAAAGTTGCAGTGACTAGTTCTGTTCTAAATTCCTACCTTTAGTCTTCCCATATACTCAAATGGTCCTAGCTTTAATCCATAGTTACCTAGTGGTTTTAATCCTAATGATTGACGTATTATTCTGCATATCACTTATTGCCTTGTCATATTTTCTTTGAACTTCTATATAAAACTTTTAACATCATCAGGTGTCTGTGGTCATTTTACAGAAATTGTGGATAAGTATGTACTGATTTATAAAGAGTATTTTTCCTAGGCCCCTGTCTACTATTTCCCTGATAGCTCCAGATCTGTCATAAGTAATGTGCCTGTGGTAAGTCGGGTACATGGTAAGCAGAGGTGAAACCAAACTTTAATTGCTCATAGCAGCGTGCAGGAGGGGAAGAAACAAAGGTAATCTTCACCCGGTTCACCCAAATGTCATTGTTGTATCTGAATTTGCACGCCAGGGCCCAGTGCGTGTAAGAAATTGGTAATCTCGGTGACCCGGGTGGACTGCGCGCTCTATCAGTAATTTTCTGGTAACCAGAGGATGGTTTGGACTAGTTAGATTAGGTAGACAGGATAACTGATAAATAAACCGTGAAAATAAAATGTGCTGCTGAAATTTCTATGCTGCTGATATTTTTTTTATTACATTGATTTAAAGATTTTGAAAATTTTTAGGATATATATGTCTATGCATATGAATGTTGCATTGCTGCTATCAGTGTGTATGTAATATTAACAGAAAAATTGTTTGTAAATGTTAAGTGTAGTCCGAATCCCCGGGGAAGTATTTAGCTAACGGTGAGCAGAATCCGGTTAGCTGTTGAAGTCACTGGTTTGAGTCATTAGTGCAGGGTTAAGAATAACTGGAAGCACTAATTAGGACCTTTGTTTGCATCTGAAGTAAATGATAGCTACGAGTCCTTTATAAAACTTTCATTGCGATATCACCTAGTAAGGGTCGCATACGGAAGAAGTAGTAGGGTCTCCGAGGCTTGAATGGTAAGTAAAATTAGTCCGCTGGTGAAAGCCTGACTTAGTATATATCCCAGGAAGAAGTGGATAAGTCAGGGGAATAACAGGTTCTATTTTACGTATGTAAAAGGTTAGGCAAAGAAGTCTACCTTGAGTGAATGAAAAGTAGACAGAAGTGGTTTACTAGCAGTGAAAGAAAATTCTTTTATCTCTTTAGAACACTCAGACATAGTGGCAAACGTTGCGTGTTGTTGACTAAAATTTGCATTCGCACTTTAGGGAGAGTAAAAAGTTTCCGTTACCTTGTGAAGGAGCGAGTCGGGCGGAAAGCTGCTCTGACGTCACTCCGTGCCGCGCTCGTATTGGTCAAAACAGCGGGTGTGTAGTGAAGCTGAATTTGTGAAGGAGGGGTGAGTGCCGAAGCGTGAGACTCTGTCTTGCGGAAAGGCCGCGTACCCATTGGTTAAGGTTTTTTGTATTCTCTGAGTTGATTGGGTATTACGAAATAAAAGTTGCGTTAGCATTGGAAGCACAAAGGTAAACAAAATTAATCAGGCCGAGTTAGAAGCGAGTCTGGAAAGTTGCATGTGGTATCCAGATTTCATACCAAATCCAAAGTACCTAGGATTTCATAAGGATCAGCTTATACGAGGTACACCGCACATGATGTATGGAGTAAAAAGGAAAATGTCATTTACTGATAAAATAAAGAATTTTTTCAAAACTGACAAGCCCATTAGAACGAGGGAAGGCGTGCTCATTCCCCCGCCAAATACTCCTGCCTCTTTCATGATGTTTGATAAAGGGTACCATACCTGTGTCTGGTTAGAAAACTGGGCAAAGTATACTGCAGATGACGGAGTCCTAGCATTCCCTGTTGAAGGTACATTTAATGGTCGGATTCTGTTTAACTTAAGGACCCGCATGAATGAATTACATCCTAGACCTAGGTTGACCCAGTACGAAGCCCTGGAGGAATGGGAGATTGAGGCTCTAGAGCGAGATAGACCCCGGATGGACAAGGGAGTAAGTAAATGGTATCCGAGGGTTCAAGCACAGACCAAAGAGCAGAAAATGAAACAGTGGAGGCAAACCATGATGACTGAAGGACTGTTCCCAATGATGGGGGTGTTAGAAGAGGGGAAAGGAAAAAGTAAAGAAAAGACCCATCATTTAATGCCCGTGGGGGACTCAGAGGATGAGCACCTAGAAGATCTGTTAATGAAAAATCCACCTCCCTATGTTGCAGAATTAGAACCTGTGCATTCTCCAAACCCATTTTCGAAATATCCCCGATGTCGGAGGGATAGTGATACAGATGGAACGGGTACAGACAGTAAAACCAGTAATGGGGATGGGTTTTGCAGACCTAAATCCACGGTCCCGAATTATCAGCCGTTTGGAGAAGGACCACCCCGATTGGTCACTCCAACTGCTCCAAGTATTTATCCTCCCTTGGTACCACAGGTATTGCATGACAACGCTGCAGAAAAGGCTTTACGAGAGAAGGAGAAAGAAGCCCTGGCTAGACAGCGAGATGATTTAGTTCGAACCATTGCCCAGATACATCCCCATCCTGATTCCCTGACTATTCCAGTAACTATTGGTCCAGCTATTCCACTGTATAGGGATGACCTGGCTAGTCCTCGTCCTCCTGTTATCTCCCCAATACTGCCTACTCCTAGCATCCCTCCCCCGAGAAAGGAAGTATTCATAGATGACGACCAAGAAAGTGAATGTGAGTCAGTGGTTCTGATGGATTTGCCCATTAGAGAACCTAGGACTAGCATGTCAGGATCCAGAAGTCAGAATAAGGCAAAAGAGGTTCTGATTGGGAGTACGTCGGGGGTTAGGAGTGCCACAGTAGTATCCCCAGAAGAATTAGACAGATGGACCAAGGAGCTGGAAAAGGAGGCCACCCCCCAACCCAAAGCATTAGAGATATATAAATTGAGAATAGAAATAGAAGAGATGATGGCTGGAAATGTGGGAGTGGAGCGCCTGAACTCTTTTAGTGAAGAAGAGTTGCTGTTCATCAGTAAAAACCTTACTCGAAACGCTAGGTTGCTCCATGAAAGGATAATGGACACAGCCTCAGAAATGGGAATCAATGTCAGTCGCTCCAAGATTCTTCAGAAACCTTATAGAGTAGATTTTTCTGACAAAGACCTGGAAAGCTTAAATGTAATGGGAAAACAGATCCAAATAAAAGAATTACTGAAACTCTTACAGAAATGGGGGGATGTAGGAAAGTGGAGAACCCGGTGGGCAAAGAAAAGGGAAGACAGCAGGGCTAAGTCTCAGGCTTCAGAATTCGTGTTGAAAGAAGTAAACCCGACAGAAAAATTGTGTCCCATGAGAGAGGTCCCGGGAGGAAAATATGTCCATGTCCCTTGGTCCCGACAGGATATTGTGTCATTTACAAATGATTTCCCGAAATTACGGGAGAAGCCTGTTGATTGATACAGGCAGGTAGAACGCTTCATAAAAGTTCAGAAATGCCTCTTGAAAGACCTGGATGGGTTTTTCGACATTGTGGTCCCTGTAGATCTATGGACCGAATGTAAAATAGAAATTAATTGGCCCAATGATGAATATCCCAGAGATGAGAAAACCGGAGCTCCCTCACCTGAGGTAATGAGGAAGTATGACCAGGTCATACAGTACCTTAAGAAAAAGGTGCCCGCAAAAGAGACAGATTGGACCAGAATAGATAGAACCACCCAAGAACGCGATGAAACTGTCCATTCCTTTTATGAAAGGTTACTGCAAGTATTCAAAACTTACAGTGGTATCGATAATGTGGACATGAAAGACATGACCCATTTCAGTTACAGATTTGTGCTAGGATTAAGACCTGAAATATCACAATGGATTCGAGATAATAAAATCAGTTGGCAGGGAAAACCCATAGATGATGTCTTGAAATACGCAAAATATTGCGAAGATGAAATTGAGAATAAAAAGAAGGCTCTCAAGGAAAAGGTAATGTGGGCACAAGTGAAATTAGCTGAACAGCAGGAAAAACAGTTAAGTAAATTAAATTCTAATAATAATGCTCAGAATGCCACTGCTGGGGGAGGAGGAAAGCCCCGAGCTAAAATTAGTCGGGAAGAGGCCATGAAGAAGTTTCCGTGCCATGGGTGCGGCCAGATAGGGCATTGGAGAGACGAGTGTCCACACCTGCAGGCCGGTAATGCCCCTGTAAATGGTTTAAATCCACAGGTGCCGAAAGAAGGGACAAGAAAGAACCAGCAACAGGTAAAATTACCTCCAGTACCTCGCGCTCCTAGACAGAATTTTAAGAATCAGGGTCAGCAGAATAAGAGGGCGGAAGTATGGGAAATCGAGAATGAAAGAGATGCAATCATTCCACAGTATTTGTTAAATGATACCTTCCTCTGTGAAAATCAAGATTGACGGGGCCTGAGAGGGGAGGATGAGGAGTGCGTACTTGGCGCCTCCTTACCGGTAGACCAGACTAGACCATACATTGAAGGAAAGGTTGAAGGAAAAGACGTCACCTTTCTGTTGGACACTGGTGCTACCAGATCTACTGTAAGAACAGTGGATGTTCCTAACCTACCCCTCTCGGGAGAAGCGATCCAAGTAGTGGGTGTCTCCAATCAAATATTAAGTACTCCAGTAACTGAACCAATGGAAGTTTCTATAGGAAATTTCAAGGAAATGCACAGATTTGTGGTCTGTGATTCCAGTCCTGTGAACCTGCTAGGACGTGATTTGTTGTGCAAGATGCATTGTACCATCTATTGCACACCAAAAGGCGTCGAAATTCAGACCCCAGATGAAGATGGTCTGTACAAACTGATGTTGGTCAGACAAGATGCTGATATCAAACCTTTAACAGTTGAGGATTTACCTGAAGAGCTCCAGTTAAGAGTAGTACCAGAAGTGTGGGATTTCACAGGAAAAGATGTAGGCCTAATGGCAAATGTGGACCCAGTTAAAATAGCAATAAAAACAAATGCAGTATACCCCAAAACGAAACAGTACAAAATGAGTGCAGAAGTAAAAGCAGGAGTAGCGACTGAGATTACCAGGCTGCTCGAAGCAGAAATAATAGAGGAAGTGATGAGCAGTCCCTGTAATTCACCTATCATTGGGATCAAAAAGCCTAGTGAAAAATAGCGGGTGGTGCAAGATTTGCGCAAGGTAAACCAAATTGTTGTGCCTTGCTGTCCTGTTGTGCCTAACCCTGCAGTGATACTATATCAGATTCCTTGGAATGCAGAATGGTTCACTGTCATCGACCTGTGCCATGCATTCTTTTCCATCCCATTGCATCCAGAAAGCAAGTTCCTTTTTAGTTTTGAATTTGACAGTCATATCTATGTCTGGAATCGTGTCCCCCAGGGGTACACCGAAAGTCCATCGATTTTCAACCAGATACTAAAAAAGTGCCTTGAAACCCTAGTGCTGCCAAGAGAGTCTGTTTTGGTGCAGTACATAGATGACCTGTTAGTGGCATCTAAAACCCAGACGGACTGTGTCACTGACACAATTGCCTTGCTGAATCACCTAGGAAAAGGAGGACATAAAGTGTCACCTGACAAGTTACAATTTTGTAAGAACTCAGTGAAGTATCTGGGACACCAGATAGAAAGAGGAATCAGGAAAGTTACTACAGAAAGAATCAAAATAATTAAAGCAATGGAGCTGCCCAGAACTCAGAAAGAGGTGAGAATGTTCCTAGGGGTTGTGGGTTACTGCAGACAATGGATTGTAGGATTTGCAGCTCTAGCAAAACCCCTGATAAAAATGACCAAGAAAGGAGTAGAAGACCCCATCAGTTGGGACAGTGAAAGCATGAACGCTTGGGTAACTTTGAGAAACTGTCTATGTACTGCTCCTGCATTGGGTATGCCTGATTACTCTAAGCCCTTTGAGCTATTCTGTGACACGAGAGAGAATTGTGCTCTTTCAGTCCTGACCCAGGAGCACGGATTAGTTAGACGACCGGTGGCCTATTTTTCGGCCACCCTAGATCCAGTGGCTGCTGGATTACCTGGATGCCTGAAAGCAGTGGCTGCTACTTGCGTCAGTCTGGAACAGAGTGAGAACATTGTCATGGGACATCACGTCACTGTATATGTTCCTCATTCTGTTGTAATCCTACTGACTAGAACTAAGACCCAGTACCTCACACCTAGTCGGCTGACTAAGTATGAGAGAATTTTGATTGGTGCTGAAAATGTAACAATTTCCCGGTGCAATGTCCTAAACCCTGCGACACTGTTACCTGTTCCTCTGGATGTAGAAATTGAAGAGGGAGGGGAACATAATTGCATCGATTTAACTGAGTTCAGTACTAAGCCCCGTCCGGACATTCGTGAGATAGCTTTACTTGATGGAGGTCTTACCATCTTTGTGGATGGCTCGTGTTTAAGACATGAAAGTGGAAGACTGTGTGCTGCCTATGCTGTGGTCACATTGACGCACACTCTGGAAGCATCTTACTTATGCGAGGTGAAATCTGCACAAGTGGCAGAGCTCATCGCGTTAACCAGAGCATGTAAGAGGGGTAAGAACAAAAGAATAACTGTTTACACCGACAGTCAGTACTGTTACGGGGTTGTTCATGAATTCGGCCAATTGTGGTTGCAAAGAGAATTCATGACTTCCTCAGGCACCCCTATCAGAAATGGAAAGGTGGTGCATAACTTACTGGAAGCTATCCAATTGCCCAAAGAATTGGCTGTGGTCAAGTGCGCGGCTCACAAATCTGGGAATGATGATGTGACCGCCGGTAATAGGTACGCTGACCAAATTGCCCAATTTTGTGCCCGATACCAAATGTCCCTCCAAATTGCGTTGTGGGGTGGAACCAGCTGCCAACTTATGTTGTTTTAGAATGTGTCAACGTGGGAAGAATTAAAGGATTTGCAACAGGCAACAGACAGGCAAGAAAAAGGCAGGTGGGCAGCAGATGGATGCAAATTGAGAGATGATGGTGTGGTGGTAAACCCGACTGGGGTGCCTGTACTGCCTGACAGCTTGATAGACCCCATGGTCAGAATGATACATGAACCAACACATATGGGAAGGGACGCAATGTGTCGGGTGTTTGACAAGGTGTTCTGTAATTCAAAATTCAGGAACCAGGCGGAAAGGCTTTGCCAGAGGTGCCTAGTGTGTCAGCAATTCAATGCAGGAAAAAGGACTGTGGTAGAACAGAGTACTGTTGGAAAGGCAGTAGGTCCCTTTGTCAGAATGCAGGCAGACTTTATAACAATGCCTAGGTGTCAAGGGTATAGATACATCTTAGTCATAGTTTGCCTATTCTCCCGGTGGGTGGAAGCATATCCCGCAAAGAAAAATGATGCCCTAACTACAGCCAAGTTATTGCTCAGGGAGTTGATACCTAGGTACGGAATTCCCGAGACAATCGAAACGGACCAAGGTGGGCATTTTGCCAACGATGTCCTAGAAGAACTCGGTAAAGCATTCAAAATGAAGCAAAGACTGCATTGTGCCTACCGTCCAGAGGCTTCTGGGGTAGTGGAACAAATAAATGGCACCCTGAAATCCAGATTGGCCAAAATGTGTGATTCCACAAAGATGAACTGGATAGAGGCTTTACCCCTTGTGCTGATGAGTTTGAGAAGTATCCTGGACCGAAAAACTGGCCTAAGTCCCCATGAAGTGTTAATGGGAAGAGTGATGCGACAGGCATGGGTACCCGGACACAAACTGCTAAGCATTTCTGATGATATGGTATTAGAATACTGCAAGCAGCTGGGTGACCAAGTGCGTTCTCTCTCTCAGCAGATTGGAGAGACAGCTGACGAGTGGCCAAAGACTCCAGCACATAAACTGCAACCAGGAGATTGGGTGGCGTTAAAGAAACACACCCGGAGCAGTTGCCTGAAACCAAGGTGGGGAAAGCCACGACAAGTGATCCTCGTCACTACAACTGCTGTAAAGTGTGCTGGTGTACCGAAGTGGATCCACGCCAGCCACACGAAGCGGGTAACTGGAGAAAACGCGACTGGAGCTGAAGGCAGGGCAGCTGAAGAGGCTTCCGAGGAAGAGAGTCCGGAGCTAGCTGACATCGAACTGCCGAGCACAAGTCGAGACGTTGAATGGTTCCCCGCCGACGACCATGTTCATGACCCAATACGAACCAGGAAATATTCCTACTTAGACAGTGAGTGGGATAGTCCAGGTGAGCTAGAGATAGAAGAGGAAGGTCAGGTCAACGAAAACCACATCACACCTGATCAGGAAATAGGCCAAGTAGGGTCAGATCAAGACATCGAAACTCCTCCTGAAACTCCGGAGACTGGAGAGGGACAGATATTAATTAGAGCTGACGTTCATGCAGAAGAAAACGAAGAGATCGAAGAGCATGAACAGGAACAGATAGAAATAGACCAACGTGTTCAGGCAACCGAAATAAAATCAACCAAAAATAAAAAGCAAGTACGATTTGAACCTGAACAGGATCAGATTAGGGACCAGGCAGAAGAAATAGATGAAAGACCTGGAACTAGTCAGACAGGTAGGGAAACAGGAGTGCCACAACAAAAAGTAAAGAGAGTGCACGAAGAAGGCCAAGTTTCCTCAACTACTGGGAGGCACAGAGGTAGAAGTGCACCCCGATACGTCAAGAGACTGAGGCTCAGACTAAAGACAGTCGAAGAAAAACTGAAAGACCGAAAAAGGGCTGAAAGTGAAAGAAAGGCAGCCCAAGGCAAATCGCTAAGAAAGAGCGACAGAGTAAAGAAACAGAACCGACTGTATCGGAGCCCTGAATGGACTTACTTTGTGTTGGAGGAAATTGACGAGCCCCACCACAGTGGCAAAAGTGACGAAGAGTCCATCGCTGATCGGAGTTCTGACGAAGACCCTCCTTGAGAGAGCCTCGAAGTGAGCCTCTGGTACAAAGAAACGAAGAGGGGTAGCAAAAGCCACCTGTAAGCTAAAAATGTCTGATCCGAATGTCTCTGGAAGGTCCAGATTTGGGTGTCTTAAAACTTGCTGTAAGATATGCTTGTGTAGTATAGCAATGCTAATAGTGATGTGGATAGGACTAACAGTTTTTCTACCTATTATGATAAGTAAAAATCCTAACTTGTCCCCTACTGAACCAGAAGCAGTAGACGTAGGGGCTGTACAGACTGCAGAGACACCACGAAGCTTAGAAAGACGCGACAAACAAGTAAGTCTGACACACACACGACCTAATTTAGAAGCATCAGATGAGGATGGACTACACTTTCACAAAATGAGAAACAGGACACATTTAAATGTTTTTGCTAACTTGTTAGTGCATTACGTAGAAGCTATGGAAATAGAAGACTGTTATGTCTGCATGAAGCTACCAACCTCGGTGGCTGAAGGCGTGACATATCACCATCTACCTTTAACCTATGGAATTTCCTGTAGTATATTGGCTAGCTTGTTTTATAGGAGCACTTTGCAGTACTATTATTCAAATGCTGACGTAGTATTTTCTGAACTTCCCATTAGAGGACACCTGAACCTTGTGCATGTTAGAAGTGAAGTGACCCGTTATATGGGAGAATATTTTCTTACTATAGGCAACATAGATTTAGATGAAGCAAGACAAGCTAATCTGACCTGTTCTCTGCAAGAGCAGGAAAAGATGTTCATAAAGATGGCAGACAGAAGGAGAGAAAAGTTTCAGAAGAAGGCAAATGACGAAAAGGATAGAGTCCCTAGGTGGGCTGAGCACATGGATAACACCTCGCAAGGCGAAGCTAATCCTGCCTTGTTGTTGGATTTTGAACGAAAGGGGAAACTTTGTATCCATAGGGAAAAGACAGAGTACTATAACAATGTATTCATCGGTTCCAGCGAGTGTGAACATAATTACAAGGTAATTGGAGGTTGGGGTTTCAAAAATGGATCAGAACCTGTGTTTCCCGGAATATATTATATATGTGGGAACAAGGCTTATTTCAAATTGCCGGACCACTGGTATGGAAGCTGCTACTTTGGCATTGTTTTCCCGAAAATATACCATGTGAATAACGCAGCTGGAAGCGATGAAGAAACTAATGGCTTAGTGCGTAGTAAACGTGAAAGTGTAGGTGAAATTATAGGTGATATTTTTAGTGCACTGATACCTGGAATGGGGGTAGTTCTGAACACTCATAGAATCTGCAAATTGTCTACAGTAGTGGACCGGCTATCAACGGACACTGCTGCTGGATTCCTGATGGTCAATACTGAAATGGTTGCGATCAGATCAATGGTTTTGCAAAACCGCCTTGCTCTTGACACCCTATTAGCAAAAGAGGGCGGAGTCTGTAGAATGCTGAAAGCGCAACATTGTTGCACTTACATTCCTGATAAAAGTATCGAATTAAAACAATATGTGAAGAACATAACTAATTTGGAAAAAGAACTCGAACCGTTGGAGGTTGACAGTGCCTGGACGAGACTGACTGGAGGTCTCTCCTCTATAGGTAGTTGGTTTACTAACCTAGGTAGAAATATTTTGTGGAAAATACTGATGCCAATAGTTGTAATAGGCGTAGTTTTATTGATCATTTTCATTTGCTGCAAATGCCAGAAATGCAAAAAGAAATATACAGTAAATAAGAGGGGGGTGAAGAGAAATATTGATGAACTAGAATTAGAAGAATTAAGGAATGAAGTCTACAAAAAGGTGAAAAATCACCACTCTCATAGAGAAGTTGAAAGAAAACTCAACAATAAGTTTGTTGAAATCCAAATGAGTGATGTGGATGAATGAGAAAAAGTTGGCATCTGTTTCCTTTATGTGGTGATGATAGTAAATATCATCAAAGAGGGGATTGATGGAGCAAGGATTCGCACGTAAAGCGCCTTGCTCACATACAAGAACCTCGCCTGAATGTATAATCATATTAATCCAGTTGTTCGTCATTTATTAAGCGTTTTTCCAAACACGCGGGTGTCCCCAGGATGCTTGCTTGTATGTCTTTCCCATACTAACGAAGCTTGCACTAAAGAAACGGCTGCTTCGCTGAAATTCAGTCTGCGCATGCGTCGGTCATACCCATGTGATGTGACGCACTCGCATTCTGGAGGGAGTCTATTGCACATGCGCACTGCTGCAAACATGGCCGCTTGTCTTTCACCACGCTCTGTGCTTGCTACAGCTGCTTCAGCCTATCTGTCTTTTCGCACTAAACAGTAATGCTATAGTTATTATAAAATAAGGGATGTTTAGAATTTCATCATGGTATACAGTGTGATCATTCTATATGTGATATCAATTTGTTCTCGCTTAGCTTTCATGTACCGCGTCCCTGGGGCTGGGAAATTCGGGAGTGGAGCCATACTTGAGGCTCTGCTGGGCTCCGACATGTGACCAGGGAAAAACTCTACTGCGCAGAAGCTGAGACAAGCCAGCTGGCTCCTGAAGCAAAATGCGCCTGAGAAACTCTCTGGGAAGACCAAATCTCACCTTGGAAGAAGCAATTCTGTTGCTACCTATTGTGAACTTTACTGTACTGCTGTATGCCTATGCATGGGAACGTGAACCCAAGGGGCGGGTAGGAAAATTTTAATATTTAGGATGGGAAAGTCGAATTCTAGGAGGTGGTAATGACCGCACCACCTCTCCTGACCAATCATAATGTGAGAAACAGTCACTTGCAACATTAGTGGGTGGTCTGAGGGACCCCAAAATAGTATAACTACCCTAGTTTAGCTTAGGAAAATTGTCCGAGTTGTCCGAGTAGCAGACCTGTCACTGACCCTACGAACTCTATAGGTGCTCAATCTAGAGTGCTGCGGAGCACTCTGTCCATACTTTCCACAAACTCCTAAGGGGTGGAAATAATCCTAAGTGCTGGCGAAGCACTTTTTCTGGGAAATCCGAAAACCCAATCGGGGTTGCTGGCGGATTACTTGCAGGAGAGGGGTAACGCAGGCGTTGCTGTCCGAAGCTGTGGGTGTTGGTCGTACCCTGGGAGGCCCAGTCTTGACCCAAAACCTGAGGGGTATCCTGTCCTGACTGTCCTTGGGCTGTGTCTACTCGCATTCTGGGAGTCCAAATCCTTGAGGGTCCTTGTCCCCGTCTTTTCCAAACTGACCCGTGGCCAGGGTTAGTTCTCACTCCTATTTAGGTAAATATAAACTGTGGGTTTGCGCTTTCTCATAGTCTTCTCTCGCTTAGACTCATATCTTTCTCTCTTTCTTAAGGGAATATTCTTGACTTTGATATTGATTTCTGAAATGCCAAATTATATATGTTTTGCTTATTAGATTTGTTCCACATCTCTCCCTCCCTTTAGAACCTTGCTGAATTGTCGAATTTATTAGTATGTTCCAATTTTTCCCTTTCCTTTAGTATGATTGCGGTGAACTTAGCAAGAATAGTCTAAAGCACTTAGGATAAGTACATGTTTTAGGTCCCATCCATATCCTATGTCCTAGTATAAAGTTGCAGTGACTAGTTCTGTTCTAAATTCCTACCTTTAGTCTTCCCATATACTCAAATGGTCCTAGCTTTAATCCATAGTTACCTAGTGGTTTTAATCCTAATGATTGACGTATTATTCTGCATATCACTTATTGCCTTGTCATATTTTCTTTGAACTTCTATATAAAACTTTTAACATCATCAGGTGTCTGTGGTCATTTTACAGAAATTGTGGATAAGTATGTACTGATTTATAAAGAGTATTTTTCCTAGGCCCCTGTCTACTATTTCCCTGATAGCTCCAGATCTGTCATAAGTAATGTGCCTGTGGTAAGTCGGGTACATGGTAAGCAGAGGTGAAACCAAACTTTAATTGCTCATAGCAGCGTGCAGGAGGGGAAGAAACAAAGGTAATCTTCACCCGGTTCACCCAAATGTCATTGTTGTATCTGAATTTGCACGCCAGGGCCCAGTGCGTGTAAGAAATTGGTAATCTCAGTGACCCGGGTGGACTGCGCGCTCTATCAGTAATTTTCTGGTAACCAGAGGATGGTTTGGACTAGTTAGATTAGGTAGACAGGATAACTGATAAATAAACCGTGAAAATAAAATGTGCTGCTGAAATTTCTATGCTGCTGATATTTTTTTTATTACATTGATTTAAAGATTTTGAAAATTTTTAGGATATATATGTCTATGCATATGAATGTTGCATTGCTGCTATCAGTGTGTATGTAATATTAACAGAAAAATTGTTTGTAAATGTTAAGTGTAGTCCGAATCCCCGGGGAAGTATTTAGCTAACGGTGAGCAGAATCCGGTTAGCTGTTGAAGTCACTGGTTTGAGTCATTAGTGCAGGGTTAAGAATAACTGGAAGCACTAATTAGGACCTTTGTTTGCATCTGAAGTAAATGATAGCTACGAGTCCTTTATAAAACTTTCATTGCGATATCACCTAGTAAGGGTCGCATACGGAAGAAGTAGTAGGGTCTCCGAGGCTTGAATGGTAAGTAAAATTAGTCCGCTGGTGAAAGCCTGACTTAGTATATATCCCAGGAAGAAGTGGATAAGTCAGGGGAATAACAGGTTCTATTTTACGTATGTAAAAGGTTAGGCAAAGAAGTCTACCTTGAGTGAATGAAAAGTAGACAGAAGTGGTTTACTAGCAGTGAAAGAAAATTATTTTATCTCTTTAGAACACTCAGACATAGTGGCAAACGTTGCGTGTTGTTGACTAAAATTTGCATTCGCACTTTAGGGAGAGTAAAAAGTTTCCGTTACCTTGTGAAGGAGGGAGTCGGGCGGAAAGCTGCTCTGACGTCACTCCGTGCCGCGCTGGTATTGGTCAAAACAGCGGGTGTGTAGTGAAGCTGAATTTGTGAAGGAGGGGTGAGTGCCGAAGCGTGAGACTCTGTCTTGCGGAAAGGCCGCGTACCCATTGGTTAAGGTTTTTTGTATTCTCTGAGTTGATTGGGTATTACGAAATAAAAGTTGCGTTAGCATTGGAAGCACAAAGGTAAACAAAATTAATCAGGCCGAGTTAGAAGCGAGTCTGGAAAGTTGCATGTGGTATCCAGATTTCATACCAAATCCAAAGTACCTAGGATTTCATAAGGATCAGCTTATACGAGGTAGACCGCACATGATGTATGGAGTAAAAAGGAAAATGTCATTTACTGATAAAATAAAGAATTTTTTCAAAACTGACAAGCCCATTAGAACGAGGGAAGGCGTGCTCATTCCCCCGCCAAATACTCCTGCCTCTTTCATGATGTTTGATAAAGGGTACCATACCTGTGTCTGGTTAGAAAACTGGGCAAAGTATACTGCAGATGACGGAGTCCTAGCATTCCCTGTTGAAGGTACATTTAATGGTCGGATTCTGTTTAACTTAAGGACCCGCATGAATGAATTACATCCTAGACCTAGGTTGACCCAGTACGAAGCCCTGGAGGAATGGGAGATTGAGGCTCTAGAGCGAGATAGACCCCGGATGGACAAGGGAGTAAGTAAATGGTATCCGAGGGTTCAAGCACAGACCAAAGAGCAGAAAATGAAACAGTGGAGGCAAACCATGATGACTGAAGGACTGTTCCCAATGATGGGGGTGTTAGAAGAGGGGAAAGGAAAAAGTAAAGAAAAGACCCATCATTTAATGCCCGTGGGGGACTCAGAGGATGAGCACCTAGAAGATCTGTTAATGAAAAATCCACCTCCCTATGTTGCAGAATTAGAACCTGTGCATTCTCCAAACCCATTTTCGAAATATCCCCGATGTCGGAGGGATAGTGATACAGATGGAACGGGTACAGACAGTAAAACCAGTAATGGGGATGGGTTTTGCAGACCTAAATCCACG
Source organism: Lissotriton vulgaris (assembly GCF_964263255.1). Lineage (NCBI taxonomy): Eukaryota > Metazoa > Chordata > Amphibia > Caudata > Salamandridae > Lissotriton > Lissotriton vulgaris. The sequence continues at coordinate 216,824,779 of NC_141685.1, read as the reverse complement.
GTCCCGAATTATCAGCCGTTTGGAGAAGGACCACCCCGATTGGTCACTCCGACTGCTCCAAGTATTTATCCTCCCTTGGTACCACAGGTATTGCATGACAACGCTGCAGAAAAGGCTTTACGAGAGAAGGAGAAAGAAGCCCTGGCTAGACAGCGAGATGATTTAGTTCGAACCATTGCCCAGATACATCCCCATCCTGATTCCCTGACTATTCCAGTAACTATTGGTCCAGCTATTCCACTGTATAGGGATGACCTGGCTAGTCCTCGTCCTCCTGTTATCTCCCCAATACTGCCTACTCCTAGCATCCCTCCCCCGAGAAAGGAAGTATTCATAGATGACGACCAAGAAAGTGAATGTGAGTCAGTGGTTCTGATGGATTTGCCCATTAGAGAACCTAGGACTAGCATGTCAGGATCCAGAAGTCAGAATAAGGCAAAAGAGGTTCTGATTGGGAGTACGTCGGGGGTTAGGAGTGCCACAGTAGTATCCCCAGAAGAATTAGACAGATGGACCAAGGAGCTGGAAAAGGAGGCCACTCCCCAACCCAAAGCATTAGAGATATATAAATTGAGAATAGAAATAGAAGAGATGATGGCTGGAAATGTGGGAGTGGAGCGCCTGAACTCTTTTAGTGAAGAAGAGTTGCTGTTCATCAGTAAAAACCTTACTCGAAACGCTAGGTTGCTCCATGAAAGGATAATGGACACAGCCTCAGAAATGGGAATCAATGTCAGTCGCTACAAGATTCTTCAGAAACCTTATAGAGTAGATTTTTCTGACAAAGACCTGGAAAGCTTAAATGTAATGGGAAAACAGATCCAAATAAAAGAATTACTGAAACTCTTACAGAAATGGGGGGATGTAGGAAAGTGGAGAACCCGGTGGGCAAAGAAAAGGGAAGACAGCAGGGCTAAGTCTCAGGCTTCAGAATTCGTGTTGAAAGAAGTAAACCCGACAGAAAAATTGTGTCCCATGAGAGAGGTCCCGGGAGGAAAATATGTCCATGTCCCTTGGTCCCGACAGGATATTGTGTCATTTACAAATGATTTCCCGAAATTACGGGAGAAGCCTGTTGATTGATACAGGCAGGTAGAACGCTTCATAAAAGTTCAGAAATGCCTCTTGAAAGACCTGGATGGGTTTTTCGACATTGTGGTCCCTGTAGATCTATGGACCGAATGTAAAATAGAAATTAATTGGCCCAATGATGAATATCCCAGAGATGAGAAAACCGGAGCTCCCTCACCTGAGGTAATGAGGAAGTATGACCAGGTCATACAGTACCTTAAGAAAAAGGTGCCCGCAAAAGAGACAGATTGGACCAGAATAGATAGAACCACCCAAGAACGCGATGAAACTGTCCATTCCTTTTATGAAAGGTTACTGCAAGTATTCAAAACTTACAGTGGTATCGATAATGTGGACATGAAAGACATGACCCATTTCAGTTACAGATTTGTGCTAGGATTAAGACCTGAAATATCACAATGGATTCGAGATAATAAAATCAGTTGGCAGGGAAAACCCATAGATGATGTCTTGAAATACGCAAAATATTGCGAAGATGAAATTGAGAATAAAAAGAAGGCTCTCAAGGAAAAGGTAATGTGGGCACAAGTGAAATTAGCTGAACAGCAGGAAAAACAGTTAAGTAAATTAAATTCTAATAATAATGCTCAGAATGCCACTGCTGGGGGAGGAGGAAAGCCCCGAGCTAAAATTAGTCGGGAAGAGGCCATGAAGAAGTTTCCGTGCCATGGGTGCGGCCAGATAGGGCATTGGAGAGACGAGTGTCCACACCTGCAGGCCGGTAATGCCCCTGTAAATGGTTTAAATCCACAGGTGCCGAAAGAAGGGACAAGAAAGAACCAGCAACAGGTAAAATTACCTCCAGTACCTCGCGCTCCTAGACAGAATTTTAAGAATCAGGGTCAGCAGAATAAGAGGGCGGAAGTATGGGAAATCGAGAATGAAAGAGATGCAATCATTCCACAGTATTTGTTAAATGATACCTTCCTCTGTGAAAATCAAGATTGACGGGGCCTGAGAGGGGAGGATGAGGAGTGCGTACTTGGCGCCTCCTTACCGGTAGACCAGACTAGACCATACATTGAAGGAAAGGTTGAAGGAAAAGACGTCACCTTTCTGTTGGACACTGGTGCTACCAGATCTACTGTAAGAACAGTGGATGTTCCTAACCTACCCCTCTCGGGAGAAGCGATCCAAGTAGTGGGTGTCTCCAATCAAATAATAAGTACTCCAGTAACTGAACCAATGGAAGTTTCTATAGGAAATTTCAAGGAAATGCACAGATTTGTGGTCTGTGATTCCAGTCCTGTGAACCTGCTAGGACGTGATTTGTTGTGCAAGATGCATTGTACCATCTATTGCACACCAAAAGGCGTCGAAATTCAGACCCCAGATGAAGATGGTCTGTACAAACTGATGTTGGTCAGACAAGATGCTGATATCAAACCTTTAACAGTTGAGGATTTACCTGAAGAGCTCCAGTTAAGAGTAGTACCAGAAGTGTGGGATTTCACAGGAAAAGATGTAGGCCTAATGGCAAATGTGGACCCAGTTAAAATAGCAATAAAAACAAATGCAGTATACCCCAAAACGAAACAGTACAAAATGAGTGCAGAAGTAAAAGCAGGAGTAGCGACTGAGATTACCAGGCTGCTCGAAGCAGAAATAATAGAGGAAGTGATGAGCAGTCCCTGTAATTCACCTATCATTGGGATCAAAAAGCCTAGTGAAAAATACCGGGTGGTGCAAGATTTGCGCAAGGTAAACCAAATTGTTGTGCCTTGCTGTCCTGTTGTGCCTAACCCTGCAGTGATACTATATCAGATTCCTTGGAATGCAGAATGGTTCACTGTCATCGACCTGTGCCATGCATTCTTTTCCATCCCATTGCATCCAGAAAGCAAGTTCCTTTTTAGTTTTGAATTTGACAGTCATATCTATGTCTGGAATCGTGTCCCCCAGGGGTACACCGAAAGTCCATCGATTTTCAACCAGATACTAAAAAAGTGCCTTGAAACCCTAGTGCTGCCAAGAGAGTCTGTTTTGGTGCAGTACATAGATGACCTGTTAGTGGCATCTAAAACCCAGACGGACTGTGTCACTGACACAATTGCCTTGCTGAATCACCTAGGAAAAGGAGGACATAAAGTGTCACCTGACAAGTTACAACTCAGTGAAGTATCTGGGACACCAGATAGAAAGAGGAATCAGGAAAGTTACTACAGAAAGAATCAAAATAATTAAAGCAATGGAGCTGCCCAGAACTCAGAAAGAGGTGAGAATGTTCCTAGGGGTTGTGGGTTACTGCAGACAATGGATTGTAGGATTTGCAGCTCTAGCAAAACCCCTGATAAAAATGACCAAGAAAGGAGTAGAAGACCCCATCAGTTGGGACAGTGAAAGCATGAACGCTTGGGTAACTTTGAGAAACTGTCTATGTACTGCTCCTGCATTGGGTATGCCTGATTACTCTAAGCCCTTTGAGCTATTCTGTGACACGAGAGAGAATTGTGCTCTTTCAGTCCTGACCCAGGAGCACGGATTAGTTAGACGACCGGTGGCCTATTTTTCGGCCACCCTAGATCCAGTGGCTGCTGGATTACCTGGATGCCTGAAAGCAGTGGCTGCTACTTGCGTCAGTCTGGAACAGAGTGAGAACATTGTCATGGGACATCACGTCACTGTATATGTTCCTCATTCTGTTGTAATCCTACTGACTAGAACTAAGACCCAGTACCTCACACCTAGTCGGCTGACTAAGTATGAGAGAATTTTGATTGGTGCTGAAAATGTAACAATTTCCCGGTGCAATGTCCTAAACCCTGCGACACTGTTACCTGTTCCTCTGGATGTAGAAATTGAAGAGGGAGGGGAACATAATTGCATCGATTTAACTGAGTTCAGTACTAAGCCCCGTCCGGACATTCGTGAGATAGCTTTACTTGATGGAGGTCTTACCATCTTTGTGGATGGCTCGTGTTTAAGACATGAAAGTGGAAGACTGTGTGCTGCCTATGCTGTGGTCACATTGACGCACACTCTGGAAGCATCTTACTTATGCGAGGTGAAATCTGCACAAGTGGCAGAGCTCATCGCGTTAACCAGAGCATGTAAGAGGGGTAAGAACAAAAGAATAACTGTTTACACCGACAGTCAGTACGTTTACGGGGTTGTTCATGAATTCGGCCAATTGTGGTTGCAAAGAGAATTCATGACTTCCTCAGGCACCCCTATCAGAAATGGAAAGGTGGTGCATAACTTACTGGAAGCTATCCAATTGCCCAAAGAATTGGCTGTGGTCAAGTGCGCGGCTCACAAATCTGGGAATGGTGATGTGACCGCCGGTAATAGGTACGCTGACCAAATTGCCCAATTTTGTGCCCGATACCAAATGTCCCTCCAAATTGCGTTGTGGGGTGGAACCAGCTGCCAACTTATGTTGTTTGAGAATGTGTCAACGTGGGAAGAATTAAAGGATTTGCAACAGGCAACAGACAGGCAAGAAAAAGGCAGGTGGGCAGCAGATGGATGCAAATTGAGAGATGATGGTGTGGTGGTAAACCCGACTGGGGTGCCTGTACTGCCTGACAGCTTGATAGACCCCATGGTCAGAATGATAAATGAACCAACACATATGGGAAGGGACGCAATGTGTCGGGTGTTTGACAAGGTGTTCTGTAATTCAAAATTCAGGAACCAGGCGGAAAGGCTTTGCCAGAGGTGCCTAGTGTGTCAGCAATTCAATGCAGGAAAAAGGACTGTGGTAGAACAGAGTACTGTTGGAAAGGCAGTAGGTCCCTTTGTCAGAATGCAGGCAGACTTTATACCAATGCCTAGGTGTCAAGGGTATAGATACATCTTAGTCATAGTTTGCCTATTCTCCCGGTGGGTGGAAGCATATCCCGCAAAGAAAAATGATGCCCTAACTACAGCCAAGTTATTGCTCAGGGAGTTGATACCTAGGTACGGAATTCCCGAGACAATCGAAACGGACCAAGGTGGGCATTTTGCCAACGATGTCCTAGAAGAACTCGGTAAAGCATTCAAAATGAAGCAAAGACTGCATTGTGCCTACCGTCCAGAGGCTTCTGGGGTAGTGGAACAAATAAATGGCACCCTGAAATCCAGATTGGCCAAAATGTGTGATTCCACAAAGATGAACTGGACAGAGGCTTTACCCCTTGTGCTGATGAGTTTGAGAAGTATCCTGGACCGAAAAACTGGCCTAAGTCCCCATGAAGTGTTAATGGGAAGAGTGATGCGACAGGCATGGGTACCCGGACACAAACTGCTAAGCATTTCTGATGATATGGTATTAGAATACTGCAAGCAGCTGGGTGACCAAGTGCGTTCTCTCTCTCAGCAGATTGGAGAGACAGCTGACGAGTGGCCAAAGACTCCAGCACATAAACTGCAACCAGGAGATTGGGTGGCGTTAAAGAAACACACCCGGAGCAGTTGCCTGAAACCAAGGTGGGGAAAGCCACGACAAGTGATCCTCGTCACTACAACTGCTGTAAAGTGTGCTGGTGTACCGAAGTGGATCCACGCCAGCCACACGAAGCGGGTAACTGGAGAAAACGCGACTGGAGCTGAAGGCAGGGCAGCTGAAGAGGCTTCCGAGGAAGAGAGTCCGGAGCTAGCTGACATCGAACTGCCGAGCACAAGTCGAGACGTTGAATGGTTCCCCGCCGACGACCAGGTTCATGACCCAATACGAACCAGGAAATATTCCTACTTAGACAGTGAGTGGGATAGTCCAGGTGAGCTAGAGATAGAAGAGGAAGGTCAGGTCAACGAAAACCACATCACACCTGATCAGGAAATAGGCCAAGTAGGGTCAGATCAAGACATCGAAACTCCTCCTGAAACTCCGGAGACTGGAGAGGGACAGATATTAATTAGAGCTGACGTTCATGCAGAAGAAAACAAAGAGATCGAAGAGCATGAACAGGAACAGATAGAAATAGACCAACGTGTTCAGGCAACCGAAATAAAAGCAACCAAAAATAAAAAGCAAGTACGATTTGAACCTGAACAGGATCAGATTAGGGACCAGGCAGAAGAAATAGATGAAAGACCTGGAACTAGTCAGACAGGTAGGGAAACAGGAGTGCCACAACAAAAAGTAAAGAGAGTGCACGAAGAAGGCCAAGTTTCCTCAACTACTGGGAGGCACGGAGGTAGAAGTGCACCCCGATACGTCAAGAGACTGAGGCTCAGACTAAAGACAGTCGAAGAAAAACTGAAAGACCGAAAAAGGGCTGAAAGTGAAAGAAAGGCAGCCCAAGGCAAATCGCTAAGAAAGAGCGACAGAGTAAAGAAACAGAACCGACTGTATCGGAGCCCTGAATGGACTTACTTTGTGTTGGAGGAAATTGACGAGCCCCACCACAGTGGCAAAAGTGACGAAGAGTCCATCGCTGATCGGAGTTCTGACGAAGACCCTCCTTGAGAGAGCCTCGAAGTGAGCCTCTGGTACAAAGAAACGAAGAGGGGTAGCAAAAGCCACCTGTAAGCTAAAAATGTCTGATCCGAATGTCTCTGGAAGGTCCAGATTTGGGTGTCTTAAAACTTGCTGTAAGATATGCTTGTGTAGTATAGCAATGCTAATAGTGATGTGGATAGGACTAACAGTTTTTCTACCTTTTATGATAAGTAAAAATCCTAACTTGTCCCCTACTGAACCAGAAGCAGTAGACGTAGGGGCTGTACAGACTGCAGAGACACCACGAAGCTTAGAAAGACGCGACAAACAAGTAAGTCTGACACACACACGACCTAATTTAGAAGCATCAGATGAGGATGGACTACACTTTCACAAAATGAGAAACAGGACACATTTAAATGTTTTTGCTAACTTGTTAGTGCATTACGTAGAAGCTATGGAAATAGAAGACTGTTATGTCTGCATGAAGCTACCAACCTCGGTGGCTGAAGGCGTGACATATCACCATCTACCTTTAACCTATGGAATTTCCTGTAGTATATTGGCTAGCTTGTTTTATAGGAGCACTTTGCAGTACTATTATTCAAATGCTGACGTAGTATTTTCTGAACTTCCCATTAGAGGACACCTGAACCTTGTGCATGTTAGAAGTGAAGTGACCCGTTATATGGGAGAATATTTTCTGACTATAGGCAACATAGATTTAGATGAAGCAAGACAAGCTAATCTGACCTGTTCTCTGCAAGAGCAGGAAAAGATGTTCATAAAGATGGCAGACAGAAGGAGAGAAAAGTTTCAGAAGAAGGCAAATGACGAAAAGGATAGAGTCCCTAGGTGGGCTGAGCACATGGATAACACCTCGCAAGGCGAAGCTAATCCTGCCTTGTTGTTGGATTTTGAACGAAAGGGGAAACTTTGTATCCATAGGGAAAAGACAGAGTACTATAACAATGTATTCATCGGTTCCAGCGAGTGTGAACATAATTACAAGGTAATTGGTTGGTTGGGGTTTCAAAAATGGGTCAGAACCTGTGTTTCCCGGAATATATTATATATGTGGGAACAAGGCTTATTTCAAATTGCCGGACCACTGGTATGGAAGCTGCTACTTTGGCATTGTTTTCCCGAAAATATACCATGTGAATAACGCAGCTGGAAGCGATGAAGAAACTAATGGCTTAGTGCGTAGTAAACGTGAAAGTGTAGGTGAAATTATAGGTGATATTTTTAGTGCACTGATACCTGGAATGGGGGTAGTTCTGAACACTCATAGAATCTGCAAATTGTCTACAGTAGTGGACCGGCTATCAACGGACACTGCTGCTGGATTCCTGATGGTCAATACTGAAATGGTTGCGATCAGATCAATGGTTTTGCAAAACCGCCTTGCTCTTGACACCCTATTAGCAAAAGAGGGCGGAGTCTGTAGAATGCTGAAAGCGCAACATTGTTGCACTTACATTCCTGATAAAAGTATCGAATTAAAACAATATGTGAAGAACATAACTAATTTGGAAAAAGAACTCGAACCGTTGGAGGTTGACAGTGCCTGGACGAGACTGACTGGAGGTCTCTCCTCTATAGGTAGTTGGTTTACTAACCTAGGTAGAAATATTTTGTGGAAAATACTGATGCCAATAGTTGTAATAGGCGTAGTTTTATTGATCATTTTCATTTGCTGCAAATGCCAGAAATGCAAAAAGAAATATACAGTAAATAAGAGGGGGGTGAAGAGAAATATTGATGAACTAGAATTAGAAGAATTAAGGAATGAAGTCTACAAAAAGGTGAAAAATCACCACTCTCATAGAGAAGTTGAAAGAAAACTCAACAATAAGTTTGTTGAAATCCAAATGAGTGATGTGGATGAATGAGAAAAAGTTGGCATCTGTTTCCTTTATGTGGTGATGATAGTAAATATCATCAAAGAGGGGATTGATGGAGCAAGGATTCGCACGTAAAGCGCCTTGCTCACATACAAGAGCCTCGCCTGAATGTATAATCATATTAATCCAGTTGTTCGTCATTTATTAAGCGTTTTTCCAAACACGCGGGTGTCCCCAGGATGCTTGCTTGTATGTCTTTCCCATACTAACGAAGCTTGCACTAAAGAAACGGCTGCTTCGCTGAAATTCAGTCTGCGCATGCGTCGGTCATACCCATGTGATGTGACGCACTCGCATTCTGGAGGGAGTCTATTGCACATGCGCACTGCTGCAAACATGGCCGCTTGTCTTTCACCACGCTCTGTGCTTGCTACAGCTGCTTCAGCCTATCTGTCTTTTCGCACTAAACAGTAATGCTATAGTTATTATAAAATAAGGGATGTTTAGAATTTCATCATGGTATACAGTGTGATCATTCTATATGTGATATTAATTTGTTCTCGCTTAGCTTTCATGTACCGCGTCCCTGGGGCTGGGAAATTCGGGAGTGGAGCCATACTTGAGGCTCTGCTGGGCTCCGACATGTGACCAGGGAAAAACTCTACTGCGCAGAAGCTGAGACAAGCCAGCTGGCTCCTGAAGCAAAATGCGCCTGAGAAACTCTCTGGGAAGACCAAATCTCACCTTGGAAGAAGCAATTCTGTTGCTACCTATTGTGAACTTTACTGTACTGCTGTATGCCTATGCATGGGAACGTGAACCCAAGGGGCGGGTAGGAAAATTTTAATATTTAGGATGGGAAAGTCGAATTCTAGGAGGTGGTAATGACCGCACCACCTCTCCTGACCAATCATAATGTGAGAAACAGTCACTTGCAACATTAGTGGGTGGTCTGAGGGACCCCAAAATAGTATAACTACCCTAGTTTAGCTTAGGAAAATTGTCCGACTTGTCCGAGTAGCAGACCTGTCACTGACCCTACGAACTCTATAGGTGCTCAATCTAGAGTGCTGCGGAGCACTCTGTCCATACTTTCCACAAACTCCTAAGGGGTGGAAATAATCCTAAGTGCTGGCGAAGCACTTTTTCTGGGAAATTCGAAAACCCAATCGGGGTTGCTGGCGGATTACTTGCAGGAGAGGGGTAACGCAGGCGTTGCTGTCCGAAGCTGTGGGTGTTGGTCGTACCCTGGGAGGCCCAGTCTTGACCCAAAACCTGAGGGGTATCCTGTCCTGACTGTCCTTGGGCTGTGTCTACTCGCATTCTGGGAGTCCAAATCCTTGAGGGTCCTTGTCCCCGTCTTTTCCAAACTGACCCGTGGCCAGGGTTAGTTCTCACTCCTATTTAGGTAAATATAAACTGTGGGTTTGCGCTTTCTCATAGTCTTCTCTCGCTTAGACTCATATCTTTCTCTCTTTCTTAAGGGAATATTCTTGACTTTGATATTGATTTCTGAAATGCCAAATTATATATGTTTTGCTTATTAGATTTGTTCCACATCTCTCCCTCCCTTTAGAACCTTGCTGAATTGTCGAATTTATTAGTATGTTCCAATTTTTCCCTTTCCTTTAGTATGATTGCGGTGAACTTAGCAAGAATAGTCTAAAGCACTTAGGATAAGTACATGTTTTAGGTCCCATCCATATCCTATGTCCTAGTATAAAGTTGCAGTGACTAGTTCTGTTCTAAATTCCTACCTTTAGTCTTCCCATATACTCAAATGGTCCTAGCTTTAATCCATAGTTACCTAGTGGTTTTAATCCTAATGATTGACGTATTATTCTGCATATCACTTATTGCCTTGTCATATTTTCTTTGAACTTCTATATAAAACTTTTAACATCATCAGGTGTCTGTGGTCATTTTACAGAAATTGTGGATAAGTATGTACTGATTTATAAAGAGTATTTTTCCTAGGCCCCTGTCTACTATTTCCCTGATAGCTCCAGATCTGTCATAAGTAATGTGCCTGTGGTAAGTCGGGTACATGGTAAGCAGAGGTGAAACCAAACTTTAATTGCTCATAGCAGCGTGCAGGAGGGGAAGAAACAATGGTAATCTTCACCCGGTTCACCCAAATGTCATTGTTGTATCTGAATTTGCACGCCAGGGCCCAGTGCGTGTAAGAAATTGGTAATCTCGGTGACCCGGGTGGACTGCGCGCTCTATCAGTAATTTTCTGGTAACCAGAGGATGGTTTGGACTAGTTAGATTAGGTAGACAGGATAACTGATAAATAAACCGTGAAAATAAAATGTGCTGCTGAAATTTCTATGCTGCTGATATTTTTTTTATTACATTGATTTAAAGATTTTGAACATTTTTAGGATATATATGTCTATGCATATGAATGTTGCATTGCTGCTATCAGTGTGTATGTAATATTAACAGAAAAATTGTTTGTAAATGTTAAGTGTAGTCCGAATCCCCGGGGAAGTATTTAGCTAACGGTGAGCAGAATCCGGTTAGCTGTTGAAGTCACTGGTTTGAGTCATTAGTGCAGGGTTAAGAATAACTGGAAGCACTAATTAGGACCTTTGTTTGCATCTGAAGTAAATGATAGCTACGAGTCCTTTATAAAACTTTCATTGCGATATCACCTAGTAAGGGTCGCATACAGAAGAAGTAGTAGGGTCTCCGAGGCTTGAATGGTAAGTAAAATTAGTCCGCTGGTGAAAGCCTGACTTAGTATATTTCCCAGGAAGAAGTGGATAAGTCAGGGGAATAACAGGTTCTATTTTACGTATGTAAAAGGTTAGGCAAAGAAGTCTACCTTGAGTGAATGAAAAGTAGACAGAAGTGGTTTACTAGCAGTGAAAGAAAATTCTTTTATCTCTTTAGAACACTCAGACATAGTGGCAAACGTTGCGTGTTGTTGACTAAAATTTGCATTCGCACTTTAGGGAGAGTAAAAAGTTTCCGTTACCTTGTGAAGGAGGGAGTCGGGCGGAAAGCTGCTCTGACGTCACTCCGTGCCGCGCTGGTATTGGTCAAAACAGCGGGTGTGTAGTGAAGCTGAATTTGTGAAGGAGGGGTGAGTGCCGAAGCGTGAGACTCTGTCTTGCGGAAAGGCCGCGTACCCATTGGTTAAGGTTTTTTGTATTCTCTGAGTTGATTGGGTATTACGAAATAAAAGTTGCGTTAGCATTGGAAGCACAAAGGTAAACAAAATTAATCAGGCCGAGTTAGAAGCGAGTCTGGAAAGTTGCATGTGGTATCCAGATTTCATACCAAATCCAAAGTACCTAGGATTTCATAAGGATCAGCTTATACGAGGTAGACCGCACATGATGTATGGAGTAAAAAGGAAAATGTCATTTACTGATAAAATAAAGAATTTTTTCAAAACTGACAAGCCCATTAGAACGAGGGAAGGCGTGCTCATTCCCCCGCCAAATACTCCTGCCTCTTTCATGATGTTTGATAAAGGGTACCATACCTGTGTCTGGTTAGAAAACTGGGCAAAGTATACTGCAGATGACGGAGTCCTAGCATTCCCTGTTGAAGGTACATTTAATGGTCGGATTCTGTTTAACTTAAGGACCCGCATGAATGAATTACATCCTAGACCTAGGTTGACCCAGTACGAAGCCCTGGAGGAATGGGAGATTGAGGCTCTAGAGCGAGATAGACCCCGGATGGACAAGGGAGTAAGTAAATGGTATCCGAGGGTTCAAGCACAGACCAAAGAGCAGAAAATGAAACAGTGGAGGCAAACCATGATGACTGAAGGACTGTTCCCAATGATGGGGGTGTTAGAAGAGGGGAAAGGAAAAAGTAAAGAAAAGACCCATCATTTAATGCCCGTGGGGGACTCAGAGGATGAGCACCTAGAAGATCTGTTAATGAAAAATCCACCTCCCTATGTTGCAGAATTAGAACCTGTGCATTCTCCAAACCCATTTTCGAAATATCCCCGATGTCGGAGGGATAGTGATACAGATGGAACGGGTACAGACAGTAAAACCAGTAATGGGGATGGGTTTTGCAGACCTAAATCCACGGTCCCGAATTATCAGCCGTTTGGAGAAGGACCACCCCGATTGGTCACTCCGACTGCTCCAAGTATTTATCCTCCCTTGGTACCACAGGTATTGCATGACAACGCTGCAGAAAAGGCTTTACGAGAGAAGGAGAAAGAAGCCCAGGCTAGACAGCGAGATGATTTAGTTCGAACCATTGCCCAGATACATCCCCATCCTGATTCCCTGACTATTCCAGTAACTATTGGTCCAGCTATTCCACTGTATAGGGATGACCTGGCTAGTCCTCGTCCTCCTGTTATCTCCCCAATACTGCCTACTCCTAGCATCCCTCCCCCGAGAAAGGAAGTATTCATAGATGACGACCAAGAAAGTGAATGTGAGTCAGTGGTTCTGATGGATTTGCCCATTAGAGAACCTAGGACTAGCATGTCAGGATCCAGAAGTCAGAATAAGGCAAAAGAGGTTCTGATTGGGAGTACGTCGGGGGTTAGGAGTGCCACAGTAGTATCCCCAGAAGAATTAGACAGATGGACCAAGGAGCTGGAAAAGGAGGCCACTCCCCAACCCAAAGCATTAGAGATATATAAATTGAGAATAGAAATAGAAGAGATGATGGCTGGAAATGTGGGAGTGGAGCGCCTGAACTCTTTTAGTGAAGAAGAGTTGCTGTTCATCAGTAAAAACCTTACTCGAAACGCTAGGTTGCTCCATGAAAGGATAATGGACACAGCCTCAGAAATGGGAATCAATGTCAGTCGCTCCAAGATTCTTCAGAAACCTTATAGAGTAGATTTTTCTGACAAAGATCTGGAAAGCTTAAATGTAATGGGAAAACAGATCCAAATAAAAGAATTACTGAAACTCTTACAGAAATGGGGGGATGTAGGAAAGTGGAGAACCCGGTGGGCAAAGAAAAGGGAAGACAGCAGGGCTAAGTCTCAGGCTTCAGAATTCGTGTTAAAAGAAGTAAACCCGACAGAAAAATTGTGTCCCATGAGAGAGGTCCCGGGAGGAAAATATGTCCATGTCCCTTGGTCCCGACAGGATATTGTGTCATTTACAAATGATTTCCCGAAATTACGGGAGAAGCCTGTTGATTGATACAGGCAGGTAGAACGCTTCATAAAAGTTCAGAAATGCCTCTTGAAAGACCTGGATGGGTTTTTCGACATTGTGGTCCCTGTAGATCTATGGACCGAATGTAAAATAGAAATTAATTGGCCCAATGATGAATATCCCAGAGATGAGAAAACCGGAGCTCCCTCACCTGAGGTAATGAGGAAGTATGACCAGGTCATACAGTACCTTAAGAAAAAGGTGCCCGCAAAAGAGACAGATTGGACCAGAATAGATAGAACCACCCAAGAACGCGATGAAACTGTCCATTCCTTTTATGAAAGGTTACTGCAAGTATTCAAAACTTACAGTGGTATCGATAATGTGGACATGAAAGACATGACCCATTTCAGTTACAGATTTGTGCTAGGATTAAGACCTGAAATATCACAATGGATTCGAGATAATAAAATCAGTTGGCAGGGAAAACCCATAGATGATGTCTTGAAATACGCAAAATATTGCGAAGATGAAATTGAGAATAAAAAGAAGGCTCTCAAGGAAAAGGTAATGTGGGCACAAGTGAAATTAGCTGAACAGCAGGAAAAACAGTTAAGTAAATTAAATTCTAATAATAATGCTCAGAATGCCACTGCTGGGGGAGGAGGAAAGCCCCGAGCTAAAATTAGTCGGGAAGAGGCCATGAAGAAGTTTCCGTGCCATGGGTGCGGCCAGATAGGGCATTGGAGAGACGAGTGTCCACACCTGCAGGCCGGTAATGCCCCTGTAAATGGTTTAAATCCACAGGTGCCGAAAGAAGGGACAAGAAAGAACCAGCAACAGGTAAAATTACCTCCAGTACCTCGCGCTCCTAGACAGAATTTTAAGAATCAGGGTCAGCAGAATAAGAGGGCGGAAGTATGGGAAATCGAGAATGAAAGAGATGCAATCATTCCACAGTATTTGTTAAATGATACCTTCCTCTGTGAAAATCAAGATTGACGGGGCCTGAGAGGGGAGGATGAGGAGTGCGTACTTGGCGCCTCCTTACCGGTAGACCAGACTAGACCATACATTGAAGGAAAGGTTGAAGGAAAAGACGTCACCTTTCTGTTGGACACTGGTGCTACCAGATCTACTGTAAGAACAGTGGATGTTCCTAACCTACCCCTCTCGGGAGAAGCGATCCAAGTAGTGGGTGTCTCCAATCAAATAATAAGTACTCCAGTAACTGAACCAATGGAAGTTTCTATAGGAAATTTCAAGGAAATGCACAGATTTGTGGTCTGTGATTCCAGTCCTGTGAACCTGCTAGGACGTGATTTGTTGTGCAAGATGCATTGTACCATCTATTGCACACCAAAAGGCGTCGAAATTCAGACCCCAGATGAAGATGGTCTGTACAAACTGATGTTGGTCAGACAAGATGCTGATATCAAACCTTTAACAGTTGAGGATTTACCTGAAGAGCTCCAGTTAAGAGTAGTACCAGAAGTGTGGGATTTCACAGGAAAAGATGTAGGCCTAATGGCAAATGTGGACCCAGTTAAAATAGCAATAAAAACAAATGCAGTATACCCCAAAACGAAACAGTACAAAATGAGTGCAGAAGTAAAAGCAGGAGTAGCGACTGAGATTACCAGGCTGCTCGAAGCAGAAATAATAGAGGAAGTGATGAGCAGTCCCTGTAATTCACCTATCATTGGGATCAAAAAGCCTAGTGAAAAATACCGGGTGGTGCAAGATTTGCGCAAGGTAAACCAAATTGTTGTGCCTTGCTGTCCTGTTGTGCCTAACCCTGCAGTGATACTATATCAGATTCCTTGGAATGCAGAATGGTTCACTGTCATCGACCTGTGCCATGCATTCTTTTCCATCCCATTGCATCCAGAAAGCAAGTTCCTTTTTAGTTTTGAATTTGACAGTCATATCTATGTCTGGAATCGTTTCCCCCAGGGGTACACCGAAAGTCCATCGATTTTCAACCAGATACTAAAAAAGTGCCTTGAAACCCTAGTGCTGCCAAGAGAGTCTGTTTTGGTGCAGTACATAGATGACCTGTTAGTGGCATCTAAAACCCAGACGGACTGTGTCACTGACACAATTGCCTTGCTGAATCACCTAGGAAAAGGAGGACATAAAGTGTCACCTGACAAGTTACAATTTTGTAAGAACTCAGTGAAGTATCTGGGACACCAGATAGAAAGAGGAATCAGGAAAGTTACTACAGAAAGAATCAAAATAATTAAAGCAATGGAGCTGCCCAGAACTCAGAAAGAGGTGAGAATGTTCCTAGGGGTTGTGGGTTACTGCAGACAATGGATTGTAGAATTTGCAGCTCTAGCAAAACCCCTGATAAAAATGACCAAGAAAGGAGTAGAAGACCCCATCAGTTGGGACAGTGAAAGCATGAACGCTTGGGTAACTTTGAGAAACTGTCTATGTACTGCTCCTGCATTGGGTATGCCTGATTACTCTAAGCCCTTTGAGCTATTCTGTGACACGAGAGAGAATTGTGCTCTTTCAGTCCTGACCCAGGAGCACGGATTAGTTAGACGACCGGTGGCCTATTTTTCGGCCACCCTAGATCCAGTGGCTGCTGGATTACCTGGATGCCTGAAAGCAGTGGCTGCTACTTGCGTCAGTCTGGAACAGAGTGAGAACATTGTCATGGGACATCACGTCACTGTATATGTTCCTCATTCTGTTGTAATCCTACTGACTAGAACTAAGACCCAGTACCTCACACCTAGTCGGCTGACTAAGTATGAGAGAATTTTGATTGGTGCTGAAAATGTAACAATTTCCCGGTGCAATGTCCTAAACCCTGCGACACTGTTACCTGTTCCTCTGGATGTAGAAATTGAAGAGGGAGGGGAACATAATTGCATCGATTTAACTGAGTTCAGTACTAAGCCCCGTCCGGACATTCGTGAGATAGCTTTACTTGATGGAGGTCTTACCATCTTTGTGGATGGCTCGTGTTTAAGACATGAAAGTGGAAGACTGTGTGCTGCCTATGCTGTGGTCACATTGACGCACACTCTGGAAGCATCTTACTTATGCGAGGTGAAATCTGCACAAGTGGCAGAGCTCATCGCGTTAACCAGAGCATGTAAGAGGGGTAAGAACAAAAGAATAACTGTTTACACCGACAGTCAGTACTGTTACGGGGTTGTTCATGAATTCGGCCAATTGTGGTTGCAAAGAGAATTCATGACTTCCTCAGGCACCCCTATCAGAAATGGAAAGGTGGTGCATAACTTACTGGAAGCTATCCAATTGCCCAAAGAATTGGCTGTGGTCAAGTGCGCGGCTCACAAATCTGGGAATGATGATGTGACCGCCGGTAATAGGTACGCTGACCAAATTGCCCAATTTTGTGCCCGATACCAAATGTCCCTCCAAATTGCGTTGTGGGGTGGAACCAGCTGCCAACTTATGTTGTTTGAGAATGTGTCAACGTGGGAAGAATTAAAGGATTTGCAACAGGCAACAGACAGGCAAGAAAAAGGCAGGTGGGCAGCAGATGGATGCAAATTGAGAGATGATGGTGTGGTGGTAAACCCGACTGGGGTGCCTGTACTGCCTGACAGCTTGATAGACCCCATGGTCAGAATGATACATGAACCAACACATATGGGAAGGGACGCAATGTGTCGGGTGTTTGACAAGGTGTTCTGTAATTCAAAATTCAGGAACCAGGCGGAAAGGCTTTGCCAGAGGTGCCTAGTGTGTCAGCAATTCAATGCAGGAAAAAGGACTGTGGTAGAACAGAGTACTGTTGGAAAGGCAGTAGGTCCCTTTGTCAGAATGCAGGCAGACTTTATAACAATGCCTAGGTGTCAAGGGTATAGATACATCTTAGTCATAGTTTGCCTATTCTCCCGGTGGGTGGAAGCATATCCCGCAAAGAAAAATGATGCCCTAACTACAGCCAAGTTATTGCTCAGGGAGTTGATACCTAGGTACGGAATTCCCGAGACAATCGAAACGGACCAAGGTGGGCATTTTGCCAACGATGTCCTAGAAGAACTCGGTAAAGCATTCAAAATGAAGCAAAGACTGCATTGTGCCTACCGTCCAGAGGCTTCTGGGGTAGTGGAACAAATAAATGGCACCCTGAAATCCAGATTGGCCAAAATGTGTGATTCCACAAAGATGAACTGGATAGAGGCTTTACCCCTTGTGCTGATGAGTTTGAGAAGTATCCTGGACCGAAAAACTGGCCTAAGTCCCCATGAAGTGTTAATGGGAAGAGTGATGCGACAGGCATGGGTACCCGGACACAAACTGCTAAGCATTTCTGATGATATGGTATTAGAATACTGCAAGCAGCTGGGTGACCAAGTGCGTTCTCTCTCTCAGCAGATTGGAGAGACAGCTGACGAGTGGCCAAAGACTCCAGCACATAAACTGCAACCAGGAGATTGGGTGGCGTTAAAGAAACACACCCGGAGCAGTTGCCTGAAACCAAGGTGGGGAAAGCCACGACAAGTGATCCTCGTCACTACAACTGCTGTAAAGTGTGCTGGTGTACCGAAGTGGATCCACGCCAGCCACACGAAGCGGGTAACTGGAGAAAACGCGACTGGAGCTGAAGGCAGGGCAGCTGAAGAGGCTTCCGAGGAAGAGAGTCCGGAGCTAGCTGACATCGAACTGCCGAGCACAAGTCGAGACGTTGAATGGTTCCCCGCCGACGACCATGTTCATGACCCAATACGAACCAGGAAATATTCCTACTTAGACAGTGAGTGGGATAGTCCAGGTGAGCTAGAGATAGAAGAGGAAGGTCAGGTCAACGAAAACCACATCACACCTGATCAGGAAATAGGCCAAGTAGGGTCAGATCAAGACATCGAAACTCCTCCTGAAACTCCGGAGACTGGAGAGGGACAGATATTAATTAGAGCTGACGTTCATGCAGAAGAAAACGAAGAGATCGAAGAGCATGAACAGGAACAGATAGAAATAGACCAACGTGTTCAGGCAACCGAAATAAAATCAACCAAAAATAAAAAGCAAGTACGATTTGAACCTGAACAGGATCAGATTAGGGACCAGGCAGAAGAAATAGATGAAAGACCTGGAACTAGTCAGACAGGTAGGGAAACAGGAGTGCCACAACAAAAAGTAAAGAGAGTGCACGAAGAAGGCCAAGTTTCCTCAACTACTGGGAGGCACAGAGGTAGAAGTGCACCCCGATACGTCAAGAGACTGAGGCTCAGACTAAAGACAGTCGAAGAAAAACTGAAAGACCGAAAAAGGGCTGAAAGTGAAAGAAAGGCAGCCCAAGGCAAATCGCTAAGAAAGAGCGACAGAGTAAAGAAACAGAACCGACTGTATCGGAGCCCTGAATGGACTTACTTTGTGTTGGAGGAAATTGACGAGCCCCACCACAGTGGCAAAAGTGACGAAGAGTCCATCGCTGATCGGAGTTCTGACGAAGACCCTCCTTGAGAGAGCCTCGAAGTGAGCCTCTGGTACAAAGAAACGAAGAGGGGTAGCAAAAGCCACCTGTAAGCTAAAAATGTCTGATCCGAATGTCTCTGGAAGGTCCAGATTTGGGTGTCTTAAAACTTGCTGTAAGATATGCTTGTGTAGTATAGCAATGCTAATAGTGATGTGGATAGGACTAACAGTTTTTCTACCTTTTATGATAAGTAAAAATCCTAACTTGTCCCCTACTGAACCAGAAGCAGTAGACGTAGGGGCTGTACAGACTGCAGAGACACCACGAAGCTTAGAAAGACGCGACAAACAAGTAAGTCTGACACACACACAACCTAATTTAGAAGCATCAGATGAGGATGGACTACACTTTCACAAAATGAGAAACAGGACACATTTAAATGTTTTTGCTAACTTGTTAGTGCATTACGTAGAAGCTATGGAAATAGAAGACTGTTATGTCTGCATGAAGCTACCAACCTCGGTGGCTGAAGGCGTGACATATCACCATCTACCTTTAACCTATGGAATTTCCTGTAGTATATTGGCTAGCTTGTTTTATAGGAGCACTTTGCAGTACTATTATTCAAATGCTGACGTAGTATTTTCTGAACTTCCCATTAGAGGACACCTGAACCTTGTGCATGTTAGAAGTGAAGTGACCCGTTATATGGGAGAATATTTTCTGACTATAGGCAACATAGATTTAGATGAAGCAAGACAAGCTAATCTGACCTGTTCTCTGCAAGAGCAGGAAAAGATGTTCATAAAGATGGCAGACAGAAGGAGAGAAAAGTTTCAGAAGAAGGCAAATGACGAAAAGGATAGAGTCCCTAGGTGGGCTGAGCACATGGATAACACCTCGCAAGGCGAAGCTAATCCTGCCTTGTTGTTGGATTTTGAACGAAAGGGGAAACTTTGTATCCATAGGGAAAAGACAGAGTACTATAACAATGTATTCATCGGTTCCAGCGAGTGTGAACATAATTACAAGGTAATTGGAGGTTGGGGTTTCAAAAATGGGTCAGAACCTGTGTTTCCCGGAATATATTATATATGTGGGAACAAGGCTTATTTCAAATTGCCGGACCACTGGTATGGAAGCTGCTACTTTGGCATTGTTTTCCCGAAAATATACCATGTGAATAACGCAGCTGGAAGCGATGAAGAAACTAATGGCTTAGTGCACAGCTTTCCAAACTTTCCACGTCGGTGACACACCTTTTCGACAATCTTAATCTTGTGACACGGTAATGCGAGCGACCGCAGCGAGCGAGCCGAACCTCCTACAGGGGGTTCTGGGGGTTACTCTTGCAAGAAAATTTTGAAAAAATAGTGGGCCAATGGTGCAGTTTCAAGTAAATTTGAGAAAGCAGGAAGGTTCTAACAAAGACAGTGACTAGCAAAACTTGGTGTAAGCAAGGTTAGGTGTGTGCCTGAAACAAGAATATAACCATGCACACATTGACACATGCCCCATTGATTTACAGCACAAAAAGGGGGGGTGCACGCACTGCCAACCCTTCCAACCATGCACAAAGTCCACCTGATGCCTTGCTGAATATGAGTTATACAAAAATCCGTTCAGAACCCATCATGCAACTTATCAGCCGGTCTCTGCGCATTAAACTCAGGTTAGACTGCTTTACTCAGCGCAGCGCGCCAAAAAGCACATCATCCTTACTTCACTGTGCCTTGCTATCCATCTCTCTCCCATCTCTCTCTCCTCTCCCTCCTCTCCCTCTCCCTCTCTCCCTCCTCTTCCTCTCTCTCCTCTCCCTCCCTCTCCGTCTCCCTCTCACTCCTCTTCCTCTCCCTCCTCTCCCTCTGTCTCCTCTACCTCTCTCCCTTCCTCTCCCTCCTCTCCTTCTCTCTCCTCTCCATCTCCCTCTCACTCCTCTCCCTCCTCTCCCTCTCTCTCCTCTCTGTCTCCCTTTGACTCCTCTCACTCTCCCTCCTCTCCCTCCCTCTCCCTCCTCCTTCTCTCCCTCCTCTCCCTCTCTCTTTCTCTCCCTCCTCCCCAACTCCCTCCTCTCCGTCTCCCTCCCCTCCCACCTCTCCCTCTCCCCCCTCTCCCTCCTCTCCCTCTCTCCCTCCCTCTCACTCCTCTCCCTCCTCTCCCTCTCTCTCCTCTCTGTCTCCCTCTGACTCCTCTCCCTCTCCCCCCTCCCTCCTCCTTCTCTCCCTCCTCTCCCTCTCTCTCTTCCTCTCCCTCCTCCCCGTGTCCCTCCTCCCCGTCTCCCTCCTCTCCGTCTCCCTCCTCTCCCTCCCTCTCTCCCTCCTCTCCCTATCTCCCCCTCTCCCTCTCCTCGCTCCCTCTCTCCCTCCTCTCCCCTCTCTCTCCCTCCTCTCCCTCTCCCTCCCTCTCTCCCTCCTCTCCCTCTCCCTCCCTCCTCTCCCTCTCTCTCCTCTCCCTCTCTCTCCCTCCTCTCTGTCTCCCTCCTCTTCCTCTCCCTCCTCTCCTTTTCTCTCCCTCCTCTCTCCTTTCCTCTCCCTCTCTCCCTCCTCTCCGTCTCGCTCCTCTCCCTCTGCCCTCTCTCTCCCTCCTCTCCCTCTCCCTCCTCTTCCTCTCCCTCCTCTCCCTCTCTCTCTCCTCTCCCTCCCTCCCTCTCCTCTCCCTCTCTCTCCTCTCCCTCCTCTCCATCTCCCTCTCACTCCTCTCACTCCTCCCTCTCTCCCTCCTCTCCCTCTCTCTCCCTCTCTCTCCTCTCCCTGCAGTCTCTCTCTCTCCCCTCTCTTTCTCTTTATCTCTCTGGCTCTCTCCCTCAGTATCTCTCTCGGCCTCTCTCTCCATCCTTCAGTATCTCTCTCTCCTCTCTATCCCCCCTCTCTATCCCACCTCTTCGTTATCTCTCTCTCTACATCCTTCAGTCTCTCTCCCCCTCTCTCTCCCTCTCTATCCCTCCTCTCTCTTTATCTCTCTCTCTCCATCCTTCAGTCTCTCTCCCTCTCTCTGTGTTTCTCTCCCTCGGTATGTCTCTCGCCCCCTCTCTCCATCCTTCAGTATCTCTCTCTCTCTCTCTCTGTCTCTCCCCTCTCTCTCGCTCGCTCTCTCCCTCTCTATCACTCCCTCTATATCTGTGGCACCCTTTTGCCATTATCCTTCTCTCAGGAATTCTCGCGTGAGCTGCCCCTGGAAAAGCATTTCCTCTGCTGTTTGTGCATAAAAAGGAGCCGTTGGTTCTGATATAATTATTAAATGCAACTACTCAGAAATAAATTAAACAAAATAGCCAAATACAATTATGTAATGTTTTGTAAATAAATGCGGAGGTCATAAGATAAAAATGCCATGGACCTGAGGCTGGACAGAGTTCCCACCTCTCTGCTAACGCCTGAGTTTTGTAAGTAATAAGATGGAGCGCCTTGAACCAGTGCGCCAAGCAGAGACTCCTTCCGAAACTGCTCGGAAGCTGCCACTGCAAGTGTCTGACAAGGTCAAGGAGCAGGAATCATGTTCGCAGCAGCCGGCCCCCCTGGCTAATTTCGGGGGGGGGGGGCTGAAACATTAAGCAGTAGGAGATAGAATGACGCTGCAGGGGCTCTTAGAAATGGTGAAACATCAACAAAGCCTCTTTAATATGCACACGGTCTTTTGAAGATCTGTGAAGTGCTGGGGTGCGGCTGTGAGCAGGCCGGGGAGCTGTCTGAGCCTGGGCTGCCACACACGAGGGGGGGTCATTGTCAGGCGACACACCCACAGAGTGGAGGCGACACAGTACTGTGTCGCGCCACACACTTTGGAAAGCTCTGGCTTAGTGCGTAGTAAACGTGAAAGTGTAGGTGAAATTATAGGTGATATTTTTAGTGCACTGATACCTGGAATGGGGGTAGTTCTGAACACTCATAGAATCTGCAAATTGTCTACAGTAGTGGACCGGCTATCAACGGACACTGCTGCTGGATTCCTGATGGTCAATACTGAAATGGTTGCGATCAGATCAATGGTTTTGCAAAACCGCCTTGCTCTTGACACCCTATTAGCAAAAGAGGGCGGAGTCTGTAGAATGCTGAAAGCGCAACATTGTTGCACTTACATTCCTGATAAAAGTATCGAATTAAAACAATATGTGAAGAACATAACTAATTTGGAAAAAGAACTCGAACCGTTGGAGGTTGACAGTGCCTGGACGAGACTGACTGGAGGTCTCTCCTCTATAGGTAGTTGGTTTACTAACCTAGGTAGAAATATTTTGTGGAAAATACTGATGCCAATAGTTGTAATAGGCATAGTTTTATTGATCATTTTCATTTGCTGCAAATGCCAGAAATGCAAAAAGAAATATACAGTAAATAAGAGGGGGGTGAAGAGAAATATTGATGAACTAGAATTAGAAGAATTAAGGAATGAAGTCTACAAAAAGGTGAAAAATCACCACTCTCATAGAGAAGTTGAAAGAAAACTCAACAATAAGTTTGTTGAAATCCAAATGAGTGATGTGGATGAATGAGAAAAAGTTGGCATCTGTTTCCTTTATGTGGTGATGATAGTAAATATCATCAAAGAGGGGATTGATGGAGCAAGGATTCGCACGTAAAGCGCCTTGCTCACATACAAGAACCTCGCCTGAATGTATAATCATATTAATCCAGTTGTTCGTCATTTATTAAGCGTTTTTCCAAACACGCGGGTGTCCCCAGGATGCTTGCTTGTATGTCTTTCCCATACTAACGAAGCTTGCACTAAAGAAACGGCTGCTTCGCTGAAATTCAGTCTGCGCATGCGTCGGTCATACCCATGTGATGTGACGCACTCGCATTCTGGAGGGAGTCTATTGCACATGCGCACTGCTGCAAACATGGCCGCTTGTCTTTCACCACGCTCTGTGCTTGCTACAGCTGCTTCAGCCTATCTGTCTTTTCGCACTAAACAGTAATGCTATAGTTATTATAAAATAAGGGATGTTTAGAATTTCATCATGGTATACAGTGTGATCATTCTATATGTGATATTAATTTGTTCTCGCTTACCTTTCATGTACCGCGTCCCTGGGGCTGGGAAATTCGGGAGTGGAGCCATACTTGAGGCTCTGCTGGGCTCCGACATGTGACCAGGGAAAAACTCTACTGCGCAGAAGCTGAGACAAGCCAGCTGGCTCCTGAAGCAAAATGCGCCTGAGAAACTCTCTGGGAAGACCAAATCTCACCTTGGAAGAAGCAATTCTGTTGCTACCTATTGTGAACTTTACTGTACTGCTGTATGCCTATGCATGGGAACGTGAACCCAAGGGGCGGGTAGGAAAATTTTAATATTTAGGATGGGAAAGTCGAATTCTAGGAGGTGGTAATGACCGCACCACCTCTCCTGACCAATCATAATGTGAGAAACAGTCACTTGCAACATTAGTGGGTGGTCTGAGGGACCCCAAAACAGTATAACTACCCTAGTTTAGCTTAGGAAAATTGTCCGACTTGTCCGAGTAGCAGACCTGTCACTGACCCTACGAACTCTATAGGTGCTCAATCTAGAGTGCTGCGGAGCACTCTGTCCATACTTTCCACAAACTCCTAAGGGGTGGAAATAATCCTAAGTGCTGGCGAAGCACTTTTGCTGGGAAATTCGAAAACCCAATCGGGGTTGCTGGCGGATTACTTGCAGGAGAGGGGTAACGCAGGTGTTGCTGTCCGAAGCTGTGGGTGTTGGTCGTACCCTGGGAGGCCCAGTCTTGAACCAAAACCTGAGGGGTATCCTGTCCTGACTGTCCTTGGGCTGTGTCTACTCGCATTCTGGGAGTCCAAATCCTTGAGGGTCCTTGTCCCCGTCTTTTCCAAACTGACCCGTGGCCAGGGTTAGTTCTCACTCCTATTTAGGTAAATATAAACTGTGGGTTTGCGCTTTCTCATAGTCTTCTCTCGCTTAGACTCATATCTTTCTCTCTTTCTTAAGGGAATATTCTTGACTTTGATATTGATTTCTGAAATGCCAAATTATATATGTTTTGCTTATTAGATTTGTTCCACATCTCTCCCTCCCTTTAGAACCTTGCTGAATTGTCGAATTTATTAGTATGTTCCAATTTTTCCCTTTCCTTTAGTATGATTGCGGTGAACTTAGCAAGAATAGTCTAAAGCACTTAGGTTAAGTACATGTTTTAGGTCCCATCCATATCCTATGTCCTAGTATAAAGTTGCAGTGACTAGTTCTGTTCTAAATTCCTACCTTTAGTCTTCCCATATACTCAAATGGTCCTAGCTTTAATCCATAGTTACCTAGTGGTTTTAATCCTAATGATTGACGTATTATTCTGCATATCACTTATTGCCTTGTCATATTTTCTTTGAACTTCTATATAAAACTTTTAACATCATCAGGTGTCTGTGGTCATTTTACAGAAATTGTGGATAAGTATGCACTGATTTATAAAGAGTATTTTTCCTAGGCCCCTGTCTACTATTTCCCTGATAGCTCCAGATCTGTCATAAGTAATGTGCCTGTGGTAAGTCGGGTACATGGTAAGCAGAGGTGAAACCAAACTTTAATTGCTCATAGCAGCGTGCAGGAGGAGAAGAAACAAAGGTAATCTTCACCCGGTTCACCCAAATGTCATTGTTGTATCTGAATTTGCACGCCAGGGCCCAGTGCGTGTAAGAAATTGGTAATCTCGGTGACCCGGGTGGACTGCGCGCTCTATCACAATGAGCAAGGGTCTCACATCTGAGAATACCCTTCCACGCTTAGGGTGGACAAAAATATTTACAACAAGGGGTGGTGAGGGACAGAGTCTCTGAATTAAGCAGAAAGCTCTCACCCAGTCAAGAGATCAGGGCTAGATCCAACACCGTTTTTTAGCTCACTGCACCATCCCAGTTTCAGAACCTGGCTGTATGCAAATTAGTCTGTTCCTGTCCCAGTGCATGATGGGAACAGGGCAAACCAAACTACAAAAGCCAATTCTTACACTGGGAAGGAAACAAGCTCCCGGGGACCGGTTTCTGGCATTACAGCCGTCTTCGGCCCAGTTTGCTTGAATCCTGATGCTGCAATGAGCAAGGGTCTCACATCTGAGAATACCCTTCCACGCTTAGGGTGGACAAAAATATTTACAACAAGGGGTGGTGAGGGACAGAGTCTCTGAATTAAGCAGAAAGCTCTCACCCAGTCAAGAGATCAGGGCTAGATCCAACACCGTTTTTTAGCTCACTGCACCATCCCAGTTTCAGAACCTGGCTGTATGCAAATTAGTCTGTTCCTGTCCCAGTGCATGATGGGAACAGGGCAAACCAAACTACAAAAGCCAATTCTTACACTGGGAAGGAAACAAGCTCCCGGGGACCGGTTTCTGGCATTACAGCCGTCTTCGGCCCGGTTTGCTTGAATCCTGATGGTGCAATGAGCAAGGGTCTCACATCTGAGAATACCCTTCCACGCTTAGGGTGGACAAAAATATTTACAACAAGGGGTGGTGAGGGACAGAGTCTCTGAATTAAGCAGAAAGCTCTCACCCAGTCAAGAGATCAGGGCTAGATCCAACACCGTTTTTTAGCTCACTGCACCATCCCAGTTTCAGAACCTGGCTGTATGCAAATTAGTCTGTTCCTGTCCCAGTGCATGATGGGAACAGGGCAAACCAAACTACAAAAGCCAATTCTTACACTGGGAAGGAAACAAGCTCCCGGGGACCGGTTTCTGGCATTACAGCAGTCTTCGGCCCGGTTTGCTTGAATCCTGATGGTGCAATGAGCAAGGGTCTCACATCTGAGAATACCCTTCCACGCTTAGGGTGGACAAAAATATTTACAACAAGGGGTGGTGAGGGACAGAGTCTCTGAATTAAGCAGAAAGCTCTCACCCAGTCAAGAGATCAGGGCTAGATCCAACACCGTTTTTTAGCTCACTGCACCATCCCAGTTTCAGAACCTGGCTGTATGCAAATTAGTCTGTTCCTGTCCCAGTGATGGATCAAGCCCTGATCTTTGGACTGGGTAAGAGTGGTCTGCTTAATTCAGACACTCTGTTCATCACCACCCCCTTTTCTGAATCGTTTTTGGCCACTATAGGTGTGGCAGGGTATACTCAGACATGAGTCCCTTTCTCACTGCACCATCAGGATTCAAGCAAGCCGGGCCGACGAGGCTGAAATGCCAGAAACCGGTCCCCGGTAGCTTGTCTCCTTTCTGGTGAAGAATTGGCTTGGTAGTTTAGTCTGCCCTGTTCCCATGATGCACTGGGCCATGGACAGACTGATTTGCATATAGCCAGGTTCTGAACTGGGATGGTGCAGTGAGATAAATAACGGTGATGGATCAAGCCCTGATCTTTGGACTGGGTAAGAGTGGTCTGCTTAATTCAGACACTCTGTTCATCACCACCCCCTTTTCTGAATCGTTTTTGGCCACTATAGGTGTGGCAGGGTATACTCAGACATGAGTCCCTTTCTCACTGCACCATCAGGATTCAAGCAAGCCGGGCCGACGAGGCTGAAATGCCAGAAACCGGTCCCCGGTAGCTTGTCTCCTTTCTGGTGAAGAATTGGCTTGGTAGTTTAGTCTGCCCTGTTCCCATGATGCACTGGGCCAGGGACAGACTGATTTGCATATAGCCAGGTTCTGAACTGGGATGGTGCAGTGAGATAAATAACGGTGATGGATCAAGCCCTGATCTTTGGACTGGGTAAGAGTGGTCTGCTTAATTCAGACACTCTGTTCATCACCACCCCCTTTTCTGAATCGTTTTTGGCCACTATAGGTGTGGCAGGGTATACTCAGACATGAGTCCCTTTCTCACTGCACCATCAGGATTCAAGCAAGCCGGGCCGACGAGGCTGAAATGCCAGAAACCGGTCCCCGGTAGCTTGTCTCCTTTCTGGTGAAGAATTGGCTTGGTAGTTTAGTCTGCCCTGTTCCCATGATGCACTGGGCCAGGGACAGACTGATTTGCATATAGCCAGGTTCTGAACTGGGATGGTGCAGTGAGATAAATAACGGTGATGGATCAAGCCCTGATCTTTGGACTGGCTAAGAGTGGTCTGCTTAATTCAGACACTCTGTTCATCACCACCCCCTTTTCTGAATCGTTTTTGGCCACTATAGGTGTGGCAGGGTATACTCAGACATGAGTCCCTTTCTCACTGCACCATCAGGATTCAAGCAAGCCGGGCCGACGAGGCTGAAATGCCAGAAGCCGGTCCCCGGTAGCTTGTCTCCTTTCTGGTGAAGAATTGGCTTGGTAGTTTAGTCTGCCCTGTTCCCATGATGCACTGGGCCAGGGACAGACTGATTTGCATATAGCCAGGTTCTGAACTGGGATGGTGCAGTGAGATAAATAACGGTGATGGATCAAGCCCTGATCTTTGGACTGGGTAAGAGTGGTCTGCTTAATTCAGACACTCTGTTCATCACCACCCCCTTTTCTGAATCGTTTTTGGCCACTATAGGTGTGGCAGGGTATACTCAGACATGAGTCCCTTTCTCACTGCACCATCAGGATTCAAGCAAGCCGGGCCGACGAGGCTGAAATGCCAGAAACCGGTCCCGGGTAGCTTGTCTCCTTTCTGGTGAAGAATTGGCTTGGTAGTTTAGTCTGCCCTGTTCCCATGATGCACTGGGCCAGGGACAGACTGATTTGCATATAGCCAGGTTCTGAACTGGGATGGTGCAGTGAGATAAATAACGGTGATGGATCAAGCCCTGATCTTTGGACTGGGTAAGAGTGGTCTGCTTAATTCAGACACTCTGTTCATCACCACCCCCTTTTCTGAATCGTTTTTGGCCACTATAGGTGTGGCAGGGTATACTCAGACATGAGTCCCTTTCTCACTGCACCATCAGGATTCAAGCAAGCCGGGCCGACGAGGCTGAAATGCCAGAAACCGGTCCCCGGTAGCTTGTCTCCTTTCTGGTGAAGAATTGGCTTGGTAGTTTAGTCTGCCCAGTTCCCATGATGCACTGGGCCAGGGACAGACTGATTTGCATATAGCCAGGTTCTGAACTGGGATGGTGCAGTGAGATAAATAACAGTGATGGATCAAGCCCTGATCTTTGGACTGGGTAAGAGTGGTCTGCTTAATTCAGACACTCTGTTCATCACCACCCCCTTTTCTGAATCTTTTTTGGCCACTATAGGTGTGGCAGGGTATACTCAGACATGAGTCCCTTTCTCACTGCACCATAAGGATTCAAGCAAGCCGGGCCGACGAGGCTGAAATGCCAGAAACTGGTCCCCGGTAGCTTGTCTCCTTTCTGGTGAAGAATTGGCTTGGTAGTTTAGTCTGCCCTGTTCCCATGATGCACTGGGCCAGGGACAGACTGATTTGCATATAGCCAGGTTCTGAACTGGGATGGTGCAGTGAGATAAATAACGATGATGGATCAAGCCCTGATCTTTGGACTGGCTAAGCGTGGTCTGCTTAATTCAGACACTCTGTTCATCACCACCCCCTTTTCTGAATCGTTTTTGGCCACTATAGGTGTGGCAGGGTATACTCAGACATGAGTCCCTTTCTCACTGCACCATCAGGATTCAAGCAAGCCGGGCCGACGAGGCTGAAATGCCAGAAGCCGGTCCCCGGTAGCTTGTCTCCTTTCTGGTGAAGAATTGGCTTGGTAGTTTAGTCTGCCCTGTTCCCATGATGCACTGGGCCAGGGACAGACTGATTTGCATATAGCCAGGTTCTGAACTGGGATGGTGCAGTGAGATAAATAACGGTGATGGATCAAGCCCTGATCTTTGGACTGGGTAAGAGTGGTCTGCTTAATTCAGACACTCTGTTCATCACCACCCCCTTTTCTGAATCGTTTTTGGCCACTATAGGTGTGGCAGGGTATACTCAGACATGAGTCCCTTTCTCACTGCACCATCAGGATTCAAGCAAGCCGGGCCGACGAGGCTGAAATGCCAGAAACCGGTCCCCGGTAGCTTGTCTCCTTTCTGGTGAAGAATTGGCTTGGTAGTTTAGTCTGCCCTGTTCCCATGATGCACTGGGCCAGGGACAGACTGATTTGCATATAGCCAGGTTCTGAACTGGGATGGTGCAGTGAGATAAATAACGGTGATGGATCAAGCCCTGATCTTTGGACTGGCTAAGAGTGGTCTGCTTAATTCAGACACTCTGTTCATCACCACCCCCTTTTCTGAATCGTTTTTGGCCACTATAGGTGTGGCAGGGTATACTCAGACATGAGTCCCTTTCTCACTGCACCATCAGGATTCAAGCAAGCCGGGCCGACGAGGCTGAAATGCCAGAAGCCGGTCCCCGGTAGCTTGTCTCCTTTCTGGTGAAGAATTGGCTTGGTAGTTTAGTCTGCCCTGTTCCCATGATGCACTGGGCCAGGGACAGACTGATTTGCATATAGCCAGGTTCTGAACTGGGATGGTGCAGTGAGATAAATAACGATGATGGATCAAGCCCTGATCTTTGGACTGGCTAAGCGTGGTCTGCTTAATTCAGACACTCTGTTCATCACCACCCCCTTTTCTGAATCGTTTTTGGCCACTATAGGTGTGGCAGGGTATACTCAGACATGAGTCCCTTTCTCACTGCACCATCAGGATTCAAGCAAGCCGGGCCGACGAGGCTGAAATGCCAGAAGCCGGTCCCCGGTAGCTTGTCTCCTTTCTGGTGAAGAATTGGCTTGGTAGTTTAGTCTGCCCTGTTCCCATGATGCACTGGGCCAGGGACAGACTGATTTGCATATAGCCAGGTTCTGAACTGGGATGGTGCAGTGAGATAAATAACGGTGATGGATCAAGCCCTGATCTTTGGACTGGGTAAGAGTGGTCTGCTTAATTCAGACACTCTGTTCATCACCACCCCCTTTTCTGAATCGTTTTTGGCCACTATAGGTGTGGCAGGGTATACTCAGACATGAGTCCCTTTCTCACTGCACCATCAGGATTCAAGCAAGCCGGGCCGACGAGGCTGAAATGCCAGAAACCGGTCCCCGGTAGCTTGTCTCCTTTCTGGTGAAGAATTGGCTTGGTAGTTTAGTCTGCCCTGTTCCCATGATGCACTGGGCCAGGGACAGACTGATTTGCATATAGCCAGGTTCTGAACTGGGATGGTGCAGTGAGATAAATAACGGTGATGGATCAAGCCCTGATCTTTGGACTGGCTAAGAGTGGTCTGCTTAATTCAGACACTCTGTTCATCACCACCCCCTTTTCTGAATCGTTTTTGGCCACTATAGGTGTGGCAGGGTATACTCAGACATGAGTCCCTTTCTCACTGCACCATCAGGATTCAAGCAAGCCGGGCCGACGAGGCTGAAATGCCAGAAGCCGGTCCCCGGTAGCTTGTCTCCTTTCTGGTGAAGAATTGGCTTGGTAGTTTAGTCTGCCCTGTTCCCACGATGCACTGGGCCAGGGACAGACTGATTTGCATATAGCCAGGTTCTGAACTGGGATGGTGCAGTGAGATAAATAACGGTGATGGATCAAGCCCTGATCTTTGGACTGGGTAAGAGTGGTCTGCTTAATTCAGACACTCTGTTCATCACCACCCCCTTTTCTGAATCGTTTTTGGCCACTATAGGTGTGGCAGGGTATACTCAGACATGAGTCCCTTTCTCACTGCACCATCAGGATTCAAGCAAGCCGGGCCGACGAGGCTGAAATGCCAGAAACCGGTCCCGGGTAGCTTGTCTCCTTTCTGGTGAAGAATTGGCTTGGTAGTTTAGTCTGCCCTGTTCCCATGATGCACTGGGCCAGGGACAGACTGATTTGCATATAGCCAGGTTCTGAACTGGGATGGTGCAGTGAGATAAATAACGGTGATGGATCAAGCCCTGATCTTTGGACTGGGTAAGAGTGGTCTGCTTAATTCAGACACTCTGTTCATCACCACCCCCTTTTCTGAATCGTTTTTGGCCACTATAGGTGTGGCAGGGTATACTCAGACATGAGTCCCTTTCTCACTGCACCATCAGGATTCAAGCAAGCCGGGCCGATGAGGCTGAAATGCCAGAAACCGGTCCCCGGTAGCTTGTCTCCTTTCTGGTGAAGAATTGGCTTGGTAGTTTAGTCTGCCCTGTTCCCATGATGCACTGGGCCAGGGACAGACTGATTTGCATATAGCCAGGTTCTGAACTGGGATGGTGCAGTGAGATAAATAACAGTGATGGATCAAGCCCTGATCTTTGGACTGGGTAAGAGTGGTCTGCTTAATTCAGACACTCTGTTCATCACCACCCCCTTTTCTGAATCTTTTTTGGCCACTATAGGTGTGGCAGGGTATACTCAGACATGAGTCCCTTTCTCACTGCACCATAAGGATTCAAGCAAGCCGGGCCGACGAGGCTGAAATGCCAGAAACTGGTCCCCGGTAGCTTGTCTCCTTTCTGGTGAAGAATTGGCTTGGTAGTTTAGTCTGCCCTGTTCCCATGATGCACTGGGCCAGGGACAGACTGATTTGCATATAGCCAGGTTCTGAACTGGGATGGTGCAGTGAGATAAATAACGATGATGGATCAAGCCCTGATCTTTGGACTGGCTAAGCGTGGTCTGCTTAATTCAGACACTCTGTTCATCACCACCCCCTTTTCTGAATCGTTTTTGGCCACTATAGGTGTGGCAGGGTATACTCAGACATGAGTCCCTTTCTCACTGCACCATCAGGATTCAAGCAAGCCGGGCCGACGAGGCTGAAATGCCAGAAGCCGGTCCCCGGTAGCTTGTCTCCTTTCTGGTGAAGAATTGGCTTGGTAGTTTAGTCTGCCCTGTTCCCATGATGCACTGGGCCAGGGACAGACTGATTTGCATATAGCCAGGTTCTGAACTGGGATGGTGCAGTGAGATAAATAACGGTGATGGATCAAGCCCTGATCTTTGGACTGGGTAAGAGTGGTCTGCTTAATTCAGACACTCTGTTCATCACCACCCCCTTTTCTGAATCGTTTTTGGCCACTATAGGTGTGGCAGGGTATACTCAGACATGAGTCCCTTTCTCACTGCACCATCAGGATTCAAGCAAGCCGGGCCGACGAGGCTGAAATGCCAGAAACCGGTCCCCGGTAGCTTGTCTCCTTTCTGGTCAAGAATTGGCTTGGTAGTTTAGTCTGCCCTGTTCCCATGATGCACTGGGCCAGGGACAGACTGATTTGCATATAGCCAGGTTCTGAACTGGGATGGTGCAGTGAGATAAATAACAGTGATGGATCAAGCCCTGATCTTTGGACTGGGTAAGAGTGGTCTGCTTAATTCAGACACTCTGTTCATCACCACCCCCTTTTCTGAATCGTTTTTGGCCACTATAGGTGTGGCAGGGTATACTCAGACATGAGTCCCTTTCTCACTGCACCATCAGGATTCAAGCAAGCCGGGCCGACGAGGCTGAAATGCCAGAAACCGGTCCCCGGTAGCTTGTCTCCTTTCTGGTGAAGAATTGGCTTGGTAGTTTAGTCTGCCCTGTTCCCATGATGCACTGGGCCATGGACAGACTGATTTGCATATAGCCAGGTTCTGAACTGGGATGGTGCAGTGAGATAAATAACGGTGATGGATCAAGCCCTGATCTTTGGACTGGGTAAGAGTGGTCTGCTTAATTCAGACACTCTGTTCATCACCACCCCCTTTTCTGAATCGTTTTTGGCCACTATAGGTGTGGCAGGGTATACTCAGACATGAGTCCCTTTCTCACTGCACCATCAGGATTCAAGCAAGCCGGGCCGACGAGGCTGAAATGCCAGAAACCGGTCCCCGGTAGCTTGTCTCCTTTCTGGTGAAGAATTGGCTTGGTAGTTTAGTCTGCCCTGTTCCCATGATGCACTGGGCCAGGGACAGACTGATTTGCATATAGCCAGGTTCTGAACTGGGATGGTGCAGTGAGATAAATAACGGTGATGGATCAAGCCCTGATCTTTGGACTGGGTAAGAGTGGTCTGCTTAATTCAGACACTCTGTTCATCACCACCCCCTTTTCTGAATCGTTTTTGGCCACTATAGGTGTGGCAGGGTATACTCAGACATGAGTCCCTTTCTCACTGCACCATCAGGATTCAAGCAAGCCGGGCCGACGAGGCTGAAATGCCAGAAACCGGTCCCCGGTAGCTTGTCTCCTTTCTGGTGAAGAATTGGCTTGGTAGTTTAGTCTGCCCTGTTCCCATGATGCACTGGGCCAGGGACAGACTGATTTGCATATAGCCAGGTTCTGAACTGGGATGGTGCAGTGAGATAAATAACAGTGATGGATCAAGCCCTGATCTTTGGACTGGGTAAGAGTGGTCTGCTTAATTCAGACACTCTGTTCATCACCACCCCCTTTTCTGAATCGTTTTTGGCCACTATAGGTGTGGCAGGGTATACTCAGACATGAGTCCCTTTCTCACTGCACCATAAGGATTCAAGCAAGCCGGGCCGACGAGGCTGAAATGCCAGAAACCGGTCCCCGGTAGCTTGTCTCCTTTCTGGTGAAGAATTGGCTTGGTAGTTTAGTCTGCCCTGTTCCCATGATGCACTGGGCCAGGGACAGACTGATTTGCATATAGCCAGGTTCTGAACTGGGATGGTGCAGTGAGATAAATAACGATGATGGATCAAGCCCTGATCTTTGGACTGGCTAAGAGTGGTCTGCTTAATTCAGACACTCTGTTCATCACCACCCCCTTTTCTGAATCGTTTTTGGCCACTATAGGTGTGGCAGGGTATACTCAGACATGAGTCCCTTTCTCACTGCACCATCAGGATTCAAGCAAGCCGGGCCGACGAGGCTGAAATGCCAGAAGCCGGTCCCCGGTAGCTTGTCTCCTTTCTGGTGAAGAATTGGCTTGGTAGTTTAGTCTGCCCTGTTCCCATGATGCACTGGGCCAGGGACAGACTGATTTGCATATAGCCAGGTTCTGAACTGGGATGGTGCAGTGAGATAAATAACGGTGATGGATCAAGCCCTGATCTTTGGACTGGGTAAGAGTGGTCTGCTTAATTCAGACACTCTGTTCATCACCACCCCCTTTTCTGAATCGTTTTTGGCCACTATAGGTGTGGCAGGGTATACTCAGACATGAGTCCCTTTCTCACTGCACCATCAGGATTCAAGCAAGCCGGGCCGACGAGGCTGAAATGCCAGAAACCGGTCCCCGGTAGCTTGTCTCCTTTCTGGTGAAGAATTGGAATGGTAGTTTAGTCTGCCCTGTTCCCATGATGCACTGGGCCAGGGACAGACTGATTTGCATATAGCCAGGTTCTGAACTGGGATGGTGCAGTGAGATAAATAACGGTGATGGATCAAGCCCTGATCTTTGGACTGGGTAAGAGTGGTCTGCTTAATTCAGACACTCTGTTCATCACCACCCCCTTTTCTGAATCTTTTTTGGCCACTATAGGTGTGGCAGGGTATACTCAGACATGAGTCCCTTTCTCACTGCACCATCAGGATTCAAGCAAGCCGGGCCGACGAGGCTGAAATGCCAAGAGCCGGTCCCCGGTAGCTTGTCTCCTTTCTGGTGAAGAATTGGCTTGGTAGTTTAGTCTGCCCTGTTCCCATGATGCACTGGGCCAGGGACAGACTGATTTGCATATAGCCAGGTTCTGAACTGGGATGGTGCAGTGAGATAAATAACGGTGATGGATCAAGCCCTGATCTTTGGACTGGGTAAGAGTGGTCTGCTTAATTCAGACACTCTGTTCATCACCACCCCCTTTTCTGAATCGTTTTTGGCCACTATAGGTGTGGCAGGGTATACTCAGACATGAGTCCCTTTCTCACTGCACCATCAGGATTCAAGCAAGCCGGGCCGACGAGGCTGAAATGCCAGAAACCGGTCCCCGGTAGCTTGTCTCCTTTCTGGTGAAGAATTGGCTTGGTAGTTTAGTCTGCCCTGTTCCCATGATGCACTGGGCCAGGGACAGACTGATTTGCATATAGCCAGGTTCTGAACTGGGATGGTGCAGTGAGATAAATAACGGTGATGGATCAAGCCCTGATCTTTGGACTGGGTAAGAGTGGTCTGCTTAATTCAGACACTCTGTTCATCACCACCCCCTTTTCTGAATCGTTTTTGGCCACTATAGGTGTGGCAGGGTATACTCAGACATGAGTCCCTTTCTCACTGCACCATCAGGATTCAAGCAAGCCGGGCCGACGAGGCTGAAATGCCAGAAACCGGTCCCCGGTAGCTTGTCTCCTTTCTGGTCAAGAATTGGCTTGGTAGTTTAGTCTGCCCTGTTCCCATGATGCACTGGGCCAGGGACAGACTGATTTGCATATAGCGAGGTTCTGAACTGGGATGGTGCAGTGAGATAAATAACAGTGATGGATCAAGCCCTGATCTTTGGACTGGGTAAGAGTGGTCTGCTTAATTCAGACACTCTGTTCATCACCACCCCCTTTTCTGAATCGTTTTTGGCCACTATAGGTGTGGCAGGGTATACTCAGACATGAGTCCCTTTCTCACTGCACCATCAGGATTCAAGCAAGCCGGGCCGACGAGGCTGAAATGCCAGAAACCGGTCCCCGGTAGCTTGTCTCCTTTCTGGTGAAGAATTGGCTTGGTAGTTTAGTCTGCCCTGTTCCCATGATGCACTGGGCCAGGGACAGACTGATTTGCATATAGCCAGGTTCTGAACTGGGATGGTGCAGTGAGATAAATAACGGTGATGGATCAAGCCCTGATCTTTGGACTGGGTAAGAGTGGTCTGCTTAATTCAGACACTCTGTTCATCACCACCCCCTTTTCTGAATCGTTTTTGGCCACTATAGGTGTGGCAGGGTATACTCAGACATGAGTCCCTTTCTCACTGCACCATCAGGATTCAAGCAAGCCGGGCCGACGAGGCTGAAATGCCAGAAACCGGTCCCCGGTAGCTTGTCTCCTTTCTGGTGAAGAATTGGCTTGGTAGTTTAGTCTGCCCTGTTCCCATGATGCACTGGGCCAGGGACAGACTGATTTGCATATAGCCAGGTTCTGAACTGGGATGGTGCAGTGAGATAAATAACGGTGATGGATCAAGCCCTGATCTTTGGACTGGGTAAGAGTGGTCTGCTTAATTCAGACACTCTGTTCATCACCACCCCCTTTTCTGAATCGTGGAATAATACCCGGCCTAGTGGAAACCTGATGCAAAGGGCCTCCGGTATATCTCGTGGCAGGAGAATACCTGCGAGAGGGGCATCCTATTGAGAAGAATGTCCTTCAAACTCTCTATCCTTGCAATGTGAAGCCAAGCTGCTGACAGTGAAGAAACCGACGGACCAGCAGAAGACAACATCATCCTAGTCTAAGATCTGGTTATCCTGTTTGGCGTCACCCTCAAAAGCAAGATCTCAGTGGACTGATCAACACAATTCCGCGGTGTAAGTCCAGAAGCGCACGCCCACCGAGAACCAAGACATCAAGCCAAGAAGAACTAAAGTTTCAGCCGCAATTTCCATCACCGTCATCAAGCAAGCAGCTGAAGAGACTCATTGTAAATTTGTAATTACTGTATATTTCTGTACTTCCTCCCACAGGTTCGGACGTTTTGTCTTTCCTTAATTTTTATTAAAGTTTGGGAGGAATGTAGTGTCCTAGCAGACACCGGCAAGGGTTAAATTGTAAAGCTACACTAAATACCCACCCACCACTGATGTCACGACATCACGTGACACAGTTAATAAAAAGAGCCAAGCGCACGTGCTCGTGGCTCACTAACCCACTATACCCCTGTGTCTGTGTCACAGTCCTTCCACCATGTGGGCCTAGGGCCCCAAGACTCAACAGTTGCCAGTGTAGCTGTTGCAAAAGAGGCGATGCAGTAGTTCTTGATGTCATATTCCGTACCAGGCGGGCTGCAGTGTTCTAAGCCACTTGCAGTTTATTCAGTAAGGCTTCATTTGTGGCAGTCGTGCATTGCAGTAGTCTAGGCAGCTAATCACTAG
The DNA here is from genome assembly GCF_964263255.1 of Lissotriton vulgaris. Taxonomy (NCBI): domain Eukaryota; kingdom Metazoa; phylum Chordata; class Amphibia; order Caudata; family Salamandridae; genus Lissotriton; species Lissotriton vulgaris. The sequence continues at coordinate 216,787,131 of NC_141685.1, read as the reverse complement.
TGCCTGAATCAAGGTTTTACATACCTCGAGTGGAAGGAATTGGAATATCCTAAGCATAGAGTGTGCCTTGGCTCTAGTATGTTTTACTTACATTTCATAGGAGCAGAAGAGACCATCTCTATTGTGAGTGACTGAATGTGCATTTATTGTTGAGTGACTATGTATATAAATGCCTGAGGCCAGGAAATCTGTTGATTTCCAGTCTTTTTGCCCACGTAGTTGTTTTTCTTATGGTTTTAAATTATTGCTGAAATAAATGGAAGGATTCTCCACTTAGAGAAAGTTAACATAGATCTCATTGTAATTATATGTCTTATTGTTTATTACCTTCATGAAGGGACCAATGTCTTTTGTAATGTTATGTATACCCTCGGTCCCTTTGACGTACAGGGTCCCATTGTCCCTTTATAAACAACCTAATTCTGCCTGTCACAGTTTGAAATGAGGAATAACATGCATAAAAATATTTACGAGTCGTAAAATACAAATAATTTCTGCATTACCGGCCTGTCTTCACCAAGGAAAATCTTCCAATGCCTGGTGGCAATCACGTCTGTTGAAAATACAGGAAGTGCAACCCATAATCCAAAATCTAGTTCAAACATCAAAGAAGGCTTCCAGAGTCATTCTTTCATTCAATACTAGACACATTGACCTGCACCACCACACTCCACCCTGGTGAAGACCTTCAGTTATTGTGAATCACTGCTGAAACACATACACCTGAATTGAATATACCCGGAATTCATGGTTCTCGCTCCAGAGGAATGGCTCTTGTAAGAGCTCTCAGAACAGACACTTGGCTTGGTTCAGCACTCACCCCAAGAGCTAGCGGTTGCCCCTTGCGGAAGATCTTCAGGTACGCTGGTACATGGCTCGAAGATGGCGGCTGCTCTTGCTGGTTCATCTTGCTGAATTCGCCTTTCCACTGCTGTTGTGGGACTCTCAATGAAGAAGGCCTGTTTCAAGGGCTGCATGACAAAAATGGAAAGAGTATGTAAGGCTCTCCGACTTTGCTAACAACTAGATCATTATGATTCCTGATTTGACCAATGTAAAACTCGTGGATTAATACTGATCGTAGCAACATGCAAACCTTTGTCAAACAACACTGGGACTATTTCCATACACAGATCTCTGTATGCGTGCAGTTCATTAACTCCAGGGGCCGTGGTATGGAAGTGCCCCAGGGACGCAACGGTAATTGTGTCCGCTTTGTGCACCCCGGGACACTTTAGTATTATAGAAGGGGCCGCAGACGCTTGTGTGTCCTCTTTTGTAATACAGATGGAGCTGGCGCACATAATGCTTCAGTGCTATCATCAGAGGGCGTTCCCTTATTTGCATGGGGGCTGGCCTCATGCAAATGAGGGAACCCCTTTGCCTCTGTAACCGCACTGTATGATAGACGCGGGCGCAAAGGCAAAGAAGCTGTCAGGAGGCGCACAGACAGTGCGCCACCTGGAGGAGGTAAAAGGGGTTCCATGGACCCCCAGAAATTCCCTTGCAAGCGGGTTCACTTTTATGTGCATGCTTTTGTATTTGTTTGTCTCTCCTTGTGTCCCTTTGCAATTTTCTCTTGACTCCTCCCACTTTCAAGCAGACATTCCACATTTTACATCCACTCCACGCTGCAACTCCCGTTCTTAAATTACCGCTAAAATGTAGGCTGGAACTACATATATGGAGTTATATGCACTCTTGGTGGAGAACTCTGCGTATTAGACATGGATTAACACAGGCGTAGATGTAAGCTTGTACCATTGTAAATTGCATTTAAGAATACGTAAAGTAGTTGTAATAGTGCTTGAGAGCACATACTTCTAAATGCCTTTGTGAATGGCCCAAAGCTCGTAAATGCGGCATGAACTGACCCCACTGGGCTTTCTTTATCAGTTTGTTTTGAAATGTAGCAAAACTGTTTTTGTGGGGGCAGGGTCCGGTGGGAGAAGTGTTTTTTGATTTAGTAATGATATCTAACAATGAACATTTAGAACACAATAGACATCTCATCATAGACCCGAGTTACATGCAAGAAGGAAATGTCCCTAAGCAACTAATCAACCGGCTTCACTTCGCGCTGACAGCAATGTTTACATTTGCATCCATTTAATTACCATCATAATTAGGCAGTCTTTGCATTGTCTCAGATTCCCCATGTTAGGTATCTTTTCCTCAGTCACCACCAGCCAACAGCTAATATTATTAGCAAGTGTTGTGGAAATCTCTTTCTGGAGACACAGCCCAATTAGTTCATTGGAGTTCCACCCTCTGACAAAAGGAAGTGACAGCACAGGAAGTAACATCACAGGAAGCGACAGCCCAGGAAATGGCTTTATAGCCCTATCACACCCGTCATGAAAATGGGAAAGGGTCTGAGACATGGAGTTGGAGTGTTGTTTTAAATCTATGGCTGTGATAGAGTTTTTTTATGTATTGTATTTTCGTCATAAAAAAATGTTTTAAAAAACGGTAAGAAGAGTCAATCTTTGAAAAAAGAGAGTTCAAGAAGTATCATTTATTAAACAGAGTTTCTGTAGAAAAAATATAATTGTGTATGTTGTGAGTGCACATTCACTTTGAGGGGATACACTCTCAGGCAGTTACAGGTGGTAACAGGTATCTGTACAAAATATCGAATAGGGGATATCAAGTTACCGCAATATTATGGCCAAAATAACATTTCTTTCACCATGTGAAAAGAAATGTGTAACATAATTTTCATTGCCCTCAATCGTTCAGGAATAGAGAGCGCTTTACGCAATAAACGTTTACTCTTCCCTGAGACCCTACTCGACATGAACCAAAGTTCTCGCTCCCAAGCGTCTTCTGAACATTAAAATTCTACTGCCAGATTTTACTCATATTCAGTCACACATCACTCCGCACTCTGCTGAGGCGCATCTCCCTGTGCATCACTGACGCAAATCGCCCAATACTCCTCTCAGGTGTACCACTCAGCATATCAGCCAGAGCTCTCACGAGGCACATTGCCCAATGCCTTCATGATACACATCACCCTGTACTTTTCTGCGGCACAGCACGTTTTTCCCCTTTGTTCACATTTCCTTGTGGCCACTGCAACAATTCTTCATATGCTCTGCTAATGCTCTGTTACTGGGATTCTGCTCAGAAACAGAACTATGCTTGGGACCATAGAACATCAGTATGTAGGGACTGAGTCACCATACGACAGCCCTGTCCATGAGCCTGAGTCCGACTAGCAATAGTGCCTCACTTGCCCTCCTAACCTTCCCAGAGAGGACAATGATTTAGCACCCCGGGAACATAAAACTCTCGAGCCTCTCAGGGATTTGGTAACAGGACACACCCTTTCACTCTCCCACTCGTACCTGTCCACAATAAGAAAATAAAGAGGCACGAGGAAGTTTACAATGTTTATTTAAACTATTGTGCTCTAAGATGCAATAACTGCGCCACAATTAGAAAACAAATGCATGTCAATGATGTCATCAGGATGGGTAATAAACTGTATACAATAAAAAGCCCTGTCATCTTATCTGACAGATCTGCCTAGACTCTCCCGTACTACTGAAGCTAAGTGGTTATAAATTATAGATCACTGGGTCATTCCCGGTACCTCAGCATACACAGGTGGATGTTCTACATCTGAGCTGACACAGCACCCTTATCTCAGGACCTTTGCTCTGTGAGTGTGCTTTTTTTAGAACCCCTGTCCTCAGTTATATGACACGATGTGTGTATTCAAAACAGCACCTGCATTCTTTCATTAATTCTAGGTGCTAGAGGGAATAACAAGGGGCAATGCAGTTTGACCTTGTCTAGGTTGTTCAGACTAAACCCCAGGAAAAGGCTAAATATCGAAAAAATATCCTGGTTCTGTGTGAAATACAATGTAGCTCAAAAATAAGCGTGATATTGAAAAACGTGTGCAAGAAGAAAAAACACCCTACAATGTGCACAATTAGGCTAACATAGCGAAAACGACAATGTGCCATGCAAGAAACACACGGAAGCACCTCACCTTACCCCTCCTGCTCCTCAGGGTGATGCATACCTGTGTTCTCTCACCACGTGCACCTCTTGTTGGCCAATGTTCAGAGGGGGCTCTTCCTCCTCTCACACCTGCTGATATTTATGGGGGGATTAGTCCAGTATATATTGGAACATGCAGAGTTTTGTGGGTAAGGACCGAACGTTGCACATAGTACCCTAATAATGTGTGATGCACACCGAAGATGCACCGCCCTGCATGTCAGTTTCTGCCCCCCCGTTCCTGCTTCCATGGCTTTCATCCTTATTGGTGTGTTGGCCCGGCCCAGAGGAGCATTTTAGCTTCACTATCTTTAGATCTTCTGGGTTAAATACCAACAGGAGATTCCAGATAGAAACTGTCTACCTATGCCCATTGACTGTCTACCAATGCCCATTGATATGAACATGTCTCTGTTCTCTCATTCCTTGTGGGTGCTCTCTTTTCAAATGCCTTGACCTAGTGTGAGTCCGACACTCACCAAAGTGCTGCGAAGTATCCGCGGCGTGTGCTTACACCCCTCTACCCTCCTTCTATTCACCACATTACACGGAGGTGCAAAGCTGCCTTCACTTTCCTTTTAGCTCCTGGTCAATATAATACCTCTGTTGATTGCGCCCTTTGGCAATGCTCTTAAGACATGGTGCAGAGCGTCTTGAGTAAAAGTCAAATACGTTTTGAGGCGCTGTATTTGTTTTTTTTATGAATGTGGGTCTTGTTCTCCAGTTTATTTAAAGAAGTTGTCATGGATATCTTCTTGAGGGAAGTGGATTTTTCTTTAATTATTTTTACCTTAAGGTGGACTAGCACATAACACCTGTGATTGTCAAGGATTAAACACACACTTGTGGTGCTCTTAGTTGCTGCCAGAGGCTCCATGTTCTGTATCCAGCTTGGAAAAGCATATTGTGTCAAGACCTTACCTCTTCTAAGGTCTATGTGTTTGACATTTCTCTGTAGTTTTAGGTCCTGGTTTTGATAGTGTTGCTGCCAACCAAACCTATTGTTTGAAAAACACAGAGTGGCTCTTTCAGCTGTTTTTATTCTTTGTTTTGCAGTTTTAAATAGTGCAAACTCGACACCAAAGTATTGGAGTGCTTTACATGAGCATTGGTTACATTTTACATTCCTTTTTGCTAGGCACAGGGAGATTGAGATGTTATGTTACATGGATTTTTAAAGCGCAAACACATACGCGTAGGTGTCTAGGCGCTGCTCCATTGAGAGCATGTAACAGGTCGAAGACTGATACTAAGATGGAGTATCTACAGCAGATAAATGGTGAAGGTTTTAGGGAGATGGGCTGACTTTAATCTAGAAAAGATAGAGAAGAGCGCTTTGAAGGTAAAAGCCATATGTCTTTAGGCTTTTTCTAAAGTAGGTTTGAGATTGATCTGATAGAAAAAGGGAGGGCATTCCATTCTTTGTCAGTGGAGTTTACAAAACGTCCTCCTCCCCAATTTGATTGTTTGAATCTATTCACAACTACTTATCGAGTACCCATGGATCTCAGGTTTATTCCAGGGATATACCATTTAAAAGCCTGTTTGAGCCAGTCTGGGCCTTCTCCATGGGGGGCCTTATGTGCAAGGCAGAGAGCCTCAAATCTGATTTGTTGTCTGACAGGCAACCAGTGAAGACATTTGATGGCCTGTGTGACTGACTGATATTTGAGGATCCCTGTAAATAGTCTTGTCGCAGCATTTTGCAGGACCTTATTTAAATGTTGCTGCTGCAAGTTTAAATACAGCGCATTGCAGTACTCAGCTTTGGAAAGTATGAGAGCCATAGCTACTGTTTTTAAGGCCTTGTTGGGGATGAAACGAAAAGCTTTTTTAGCATCCTTAGAACTTGAAATGTTGACGACGTGACAGCATTAACCTGCAGTCCAAAAGGCAGCTTGTTATCTACTATTACTCTAAGATTTTTGGCTTTGCATACTGGTTCAGGAGGGGAACCTAATTCTACTGGCCAGTAGACTGGTGTCCATAGGAAGGGTAGTTTCCAAATAATAACCTCAGTTTTTGAGGCATTTAATTTCAAGCAGTTCATATTCATCCAGTCTCCAACTGCAGACATGCAGTCATGGAAAGTGGATGCTGCTGGGTTATTTGAAGCAGACAAGGCTACCACCATTTGTGTATTTTCGCGTTTGAAGCAAGATCCAAAAATGATCTGATAAGTAAGGCCATGGGTTTAAGGTAGATGTTAAATAATGTAGGGCTGAGTACGGACATCTGAGGGAGTGAAAAAGGTTTGGACACAAATGGGTCTAGTTCTACTACTTGAAATCTCCTAGACAGGAAATATTTTAGCACTTTAAGTGCTGACTCCTCGATCCTGACAGCCCAGCGGCACTCAACCAACACCTTGTGGTCGATCGTATCAAAGGCTGCCGACAGGTCAAAGAGTATTAGAAAAGCTTTCCCACCTCCATCTATTATGGATCTGATCACCTCAGTTGTTTTAATTAAGGCAGTTTCAGTACTGTAACCACTTCTAAAGCCAAATTGGGTAGTATCAAGCATCTTGGGTAACTCAAGATTAATAGCCTTTTCTAATATTTAGGCTTTGAAAAGGCAGACGCGAAATTGGTTGATTCATGTTTCCATCATGGAATTGAAAATGTCGATTAAGCACATTGCTACAGTTTCAGCAGCTTGAATCAAAATTGACGGAGGGCAAGGGTCCTTCGGCAACCCAGATTTGATGGATTTAATAAGGTAAATGACCTGAGCTAATGATAGTGTAAAAATGTTTTAGAGATTAGAAAGATATTTTGTCAGAGGTGACTTGAGTTGAGTTGTTACATTTTGAGACAAATGTTTATTAAATTTATTGAAAATCTGAGCCACCTTATCCAACAAGACGTTAGCCAGAGTTTTACAGAATGTTTGACTAATATTTGGGTTGATACTCCTAGGTGGTCAAGTTAAATAAAATATCACCCTAAAAGATTCTTTGGATCAGTTTTCCAAGGCCATTATTTTTTGTGTGAAGTAGGATGTTTTTTCTTTGAGAAGAAGGTTTTGGTTATTAAGGCAAGTTTTATAGTTTCAATTTTCTTTGCGGTCATACCTCTTACTCCATACTCTCTTCTGTTATCTACATGTTTGTTTTTGGAGCCAGAGGTTGTCTGTGAACCAAGGGCCAGAAGGAGAAATTCTACTAGCATTATGGCAGTTCGGAGGTGTAATAACCGCTGCAGCTGATAGAGTCTATTTAGTGTAGATAGAGGAGGAGTGTTCCAAATTATTGGAGGGAAGGGTATATCGTCTAATAGGATTTAGTTTAAGATTTTGCCTTCAAGTTTATTGCAGGCATATGTTAGTCTTTTGAAAGTGTGATGGGCCAGGACTATGTTTTTTACTAACCTTTATGTCAAATAAGACTGCATGGTGACCTGCTCGGAGCAGGTTAGCGGGATAGAGTTTTTCATGATCACTGAAAATTTTTGTGACTCCATCTAAAGTGCGGCTAGCTATATGATTTGGATTTTCCACTAGTTGGGACAGTCCTTGCCCTTTGAGTGTTTCATTTATATTAGGCGTGTCACTATCTTCGAAATCTTCCAGATGGAAGTTAAAATCTCCCAAAAAGGTGAAGTCATTATTGGCGAAACCTTCCTCTAGAAGGGTGCGAATATGTTGAATGAAGTTGGTCCTAGGGCCTTGAGGGTGATAAATTAATATGCCCCACCAGGATTGATTATTTGAGAGTTGGACCATATTATGTTATGTTATGTTAAATGAGACTTCTATAGCTCACAGCTGCCCCAGCAAAGGGGCGTCCCGGCACTTAGGATAGGCCGAAGAAACACAACACTAAAAAGACAGCAGAGAGATCTGGGGCACAGAATACTAAAGGACAGGAAGAAGCAGAAAGGTTTTGATAGCCCTTCTGAACTCAAGCAAATCATTGAGGGCACGGATGTGGCATGGAAGTGAGTTCCAATGTTTGGCAGCTAAAACACGGAAGGAACGTCCACCAACTCTGCAAAGCCTAAATCGTGGAACAACCACCAGATTTTGGCCAAGGGACCTCAGAGATCGTGAAGGGACATAGGGGTTAAGAAGTTTCTCAAGAATCCGAGGGGAAGATGACTTGAGGATCTTAAAGGAGAGACATAAGGTCTTAAAGTCAATCCTTTGCACCATTGGAAGCCAGTAGAGGGCACGGATAGTTCCTTTTGCAGAGCAAAACCTCGGTAGGACAACCACAGCCCTAGCCGCAGCATTCTGAACACGCTGTAGCTGCACAATTTCCGCTTGATTAGCCCCTAACAAAAGTGAGCAGGCATAATCAAGTCGGGATAAGATGCTTGCCTGAATAATCAGCTGCCTGGTAGGGGCATCAAAAAATGTTAATACGGGCCTCAAGCCACGTAAGATCCCGAAACAGGTTGCTGCTACTTTTTTTGTATGGCCACAGAAAGTAAGGGCTGGGTCTAGCAAAACACCTAGGTTTTTAACCTCCGAAACCGGAGTAGGAGTAGTTCCTAACTCTGGGGGCCGCCAATTATCACCCCAGAGGTTGCTATGCTTGCCCACAATCAGACCTCCGTTTTCTTGGCATTAAGCTGGACACAATTAGCTGTCATCCAGCCAGCCACTGCCAGGAGACCATTTTGAAACCTAAGGGCGTTGAGGTCGGAATTCCCACTAAGAGTAACCCCCAGCTGCGTGTCGTCAGCATAGGAGACAACAGTCATACCCCACAGCTTGGCGGCCGCAGACAGAGGCTGCACATAAGATTGAATAATGTGGGACTCAGTCCCGATCCCTGGGGAACTCCCAATTCCAGAGGGTAAGGTTTAGACTCATAGGGCAGAGTGGCGACCTTAAAAGAGCGGTCTGCCAGAAAAGACCGAAACCATTTGAGTGCCATGCCAGAGACACCTGCATCTCCCAACCGTTGCAGTAATATCGCGTGGGAGACTGTGTCAAACGCGGCGCTGAGGTCGAGCTACACCAGTGCCGCAGTTTGACCAGAATCCACCACAGTCCGCAGGTATTCAGACATCGAGAGAAGAGCTGTCTCGGTGCTGTGGCCAGCACGAAAACCATTCTGGGAAGAACCCAAAATATTGACCCTCTGTAGATGTTCAGACAAGATGTTATTTACAAGGGCCTCAGCGACCTTCGCGGCCCATGGAAGAAGAGAAATAGGTCGATAATTCTCTAATTTAGGAGGATCTGATGTGGATTTCTTCAAGATGGGAGTGACATAGGCCTGTTTCCATTTGATAGGGACTGTGCCTGAAGAGAGAGATAGATTAATAAGATGACGTACATGGGGCAGACAACGAGTTGAGGATTCTCTCAGCTGTGCTGGTATAAGTGGGTCAGCAGGTGACCCAGATTTCACCTTAGTTGCCAAGCTATCAAATACTTCCCCGGACATATCAGGGAGGATTGAAAGGGCTATATCGACGGTGAAGCTGGGCCTCGAAATCTCACTCAGTGGGCCTCGGGAAGGAGCGGTAGATGGTTTGTATCTTTTCATGAAAAAAAGTGCTAGTACCATGAACGGAAAGGCTTTACATTCTAATGTGGGTACCTTTTTAACCATAGTAGGCATATTGTCTCTGAGTATTAGGATGAGGCCACCAGCTTCTTTTCGAGGTCTATCTACATGATGAAGTGTGAAGTTGGGGGTGGAGGTGCTTGCTAGTAGGTTAGGACTCGACGACTGGTCGGCTCAGGTTTCGGTAATCCAAGCTATATCAAGGTGATGACTTTCCTTAAATTCTCTTTTCTACTGTTCAGTTTTGAATTTCTAGATTTGGAGTTTATCCAAGGAATAATATCCCACAATCTGGGCAAAGGAATAATTTGTCTTGGGTGTCCATTTGAGGTTTGAGACACAAACAACCATGGCACTTACCTTTGTTGTTCAGTCCAAAAAGCACCTTTCTGGAATAGGTTAGCAAAGGTGGGGGCTAAATAGGGGCAGGGAGCTGGCGCTGTGCCTTTGGCATGCCAGAAGAATGCATGCTGCGCAAAAGTACTATGAGCCGCATTAAATCCCCTGATTCGGCCAGAATCACAAGATGTTTAGCGAATGCTGAGACTCCAACCTGGTTCCCAAATTCCAAAGTTGGCAGCTCTGGTCCTTAGGCCACATCTTATTCTTTACCCAGGCTTCAGCGCCTGTCAATTACTTCCTGGCCAGTGGAGCGTCTCTTACCTAGTGCTACTTGCTCTTTTGGTGTATCCTTCAGTCTCTGCTTTTGTGCTTTCATTAAGCAGCTGGCTCTCCCCTGGAGGGTCTCACTCTTATATGATAACACAGCATGCTTTAGCACATTAAACCCAGACCTTTCGGGGCCATACGTAGGTAATTTGTGTTTTGCAATTCTCAAATTGCGATTTTTAGGGAATCGCAATTAGAGAATCGCAAAACGCAATGTAGGTAGGATTAGCAACATTTTTTGCAAATCCCACTTATTCCTTATTTGCGAATCGCAAGTTGAGATTCGCAAATAAGGAATACATTTTCCTTCATTCCTATGGGCTAGAAGGCCCATAGGAATGAATGGGAAGATATTCTCAATTTGCGAGTCTCAATTAGAGAATTGCAAATTGAGAATGCAATTTCAGGGTTGTAAGGGTGTCAATAGGACACCCTTTTGAACCCATGAAATTAACATGTGTGCACATGTGGCCCTATGTGACCCACATGGCACTTTGAAAAATGCCAAAAAGTGCATTTTTCAAAGAAATCGCAAAATACCACCAACCTGAAGTTGCTGGTATTTTGCAATTCCTTACGCCAAAATTTGCACAACTTGGGTGCATCCTACGTTGCATTTAAGGCATCACAATTTGCGATTCCTTATATGCAATAGCAAAATAAGGAATCAAATTTTGCGATTCCTTATTTTGCATGTGGGTTTTTGTGTGCTACATAGCACACTGTCCCAATTGCGATCGCAAATGCTGAAACTCTGCAAATTTCAGCATTTGCGAGCGCAATTAGGCTTCCTACATATGGCCCTTGGTTTTTTAAATGCTTTTCTTTGTTTGCGTATGACTCATGGCTATGGTTCGCCTGATAACTTGCTTGCTTATGTTATTACCAACATAAGTCACCTTGTGTAAATGTCACCGTGCCCGCAATGCCTAGGTGTGAAAGTGCCAGTTAGTTTATTAATGTAAATATTATGCTAGTTATATGGTGCTTTCGGCAGATCCCTCTAAGAATACCACTATGTACAATAACCATTATGCATTATGCAAATGAAACTGGTCCTCATGTCTCCTGGAGCCATTGGCTTTCATGTGTTTTCATGGTTTGCCATGGATGGGCAGTCCATCATTTTGTGAATGGTTACATTGTCCAATTGTGTTCCCATATGGTGTGGTGATTGGGCTCAAGTAGTTGGTTGTCAGTGTGGTTTATTTGATGCATTTGCTTTATTTACATTCCTTCGACAAAAAACAACCTAGGCAACTAATGTTCATTCATCAAGCCTACGTTCGAGTCGCTTTCCCTGACGTCCCGCCGCCGGACATATGGAGCTCTGCTGAATATCTTCGGGCAGGGAGATCTTTTAAAACAATCAACATACGGAGCTCTGCCAAATATTTTCGGGCAGGGAGATCTTTTAAAACAATCGCCTTATATTTACTACCCATGATCCTTGGAGAACCTTCCTTAATCTTGCAGTAAGAATATATGGCTTAAGGTAATCTGATATACAGATTCTCAAATATAAAAAGAAGACTCCATTGACCAAGTCTATATAACCAGCTACATACTTGCTATAAGTCTCTGGTTGGCGGGAATTAAACCGATAAGTTTCATCCAATCAGCTCCTGTAACATCCAATCACCAGAGGGAATATTCGAGCAACAAATTGAAACGTTATCTACTTTAGCTGTATTATTACTACTGCTCAGTTTACGTGGCTGCTCCAGAAGAAGGCGCTGGTTCGCCGAAACGCGCGTAGAGACTCATTGTGCCACTTAGATTTTTTAATCTTTTTAACCTGTGTTCATATAAAATGTTTTGAATGTATGATTTCTATTGACATTGTATGATATATGATTCTAATTTTGTCATTTTGTCTTTTTTAATTGCATTTGTGTCATTGATTTTCCTAAATGTTTAAAACCAATAATAAAATAAGTATTTTTGCAATAAGTTGTAGCCAATTGTCCTTATATATTATATTGTTGTATGTCTTAAAACATTAGTTGCCTAGGTTGTTTTTTGTCGAAAGCCTTGTTTTCCCTGACCTAGGAACCATCGTATCCACACTTTCAGGGGGTCCTTGTTAAATACACGTCATGGATGGGCAGTCCATCATTTTGTGAATGGTGACATTGTCCAATTGTGTTCCCATATGGTGTGTTGATTGGGCTCAAGTAGTTGGTTGTCAGTGTGGTTTATTTGATGCATTTGCTTTATTTACATTCTAATTGCTGTTTCTGGCGCTTTTGTTCAAAAAGCACATTTTGTTTTATGACAGGTTACGGTGTTTACACCTTTATTCACAACAAGCGTGCACATGTCCCCTTCTTAAAAGGTATTCTTTTGATCAAAAATACCAACAACACCAAATTTTACTGTGTCTACCTTTTAAGTTCACAATTTTTACAATGCAAACTTGATTTTCTGATTTCTTCTCTTAAATCTCTGCTTTAAACAAAAAGCTATCGTGGTCTGTTCAACGAAGCTGCTCCCAGCTGCTGTAGCCCAGGATGTTGCTTTGTTATTGGGCAGTCTTTCTAGGAAAGCAGGGAGATCACAAACAGACTTGCCCAACTATTGCCTGGCACTTCCCCAAACAAAAAGCCAGGCCCAGTTGCTTTGACAATGTCTTTTTGTGTGTCTGAACAATAAAATGTCTTCGGTAGCAATTCTAATTAGTTTGTTTACCCTTCTCCACAATAGTTTTCTTAGCCATTGTTTACTTTTCAAACCTGGCGTTAAGTGTCCTGGGCTGTAAATGTTAATGGTATGAGTGCAAGATAAGAGGCTCACTGCACCTTGGACGCGAGGGATTCCACGAATACAGGTCTTCTTTTCTACCTGTGCTGCAGAACCAATGGAAACGCCTTGTTACAGCTCTGCTGCGAAGAAGCCCTTCTCAACCAGAGATAAACTAGTTACTGCACTGCTCTCATCACACATCCCCTCTCACCCCAGGCTAGCTTTGACACATAGAAATGCTCTTTTGTGGAGTTCACAAAGACAGATGTGGAAGAGTTCTCAATACCAATAGGTCATGCCTAAAACAGACCCGGCCTGGAAGCACCCATGCAACCCATCCATACCAGTCGCTCACCATTACTTCTCTAATGCATGTATTCCTCTGCCAATCTTGTCATCCTTGCATTAACTCACTCACCTGCCAAGCAAGTATTTGAAATGCAATAGGTCTCACATTAGGAAGGTGTGAGCTATTGGTATTGTAAATAACAATTTTTTAAATGTGTTGGCTTTGAAAATATGTAAATTAATAGCATTGTTATTCATAAAGTCAATAGCTTACACTTTCCTAATACGAGTCTTATTGGCTATGGTAATGCTTGTTGGTAGCAAGCAAGGACAATACTGTTGTGGTGCTGAGTGATGATGTGGTTGGGCGGAGTGATGTCTTGGTGTATTAGAGTGATGGGGTGGTGTATTAGAGTGATGTGGTGGTGTCCCCGAGTGATAGTGCTTCTGGCAGCCTGGAGCTGCTAGTGTGAGGATGTGAGAGTGCTTCGGGCAGCCTGTAACTGCTAGTGTGAGAGGATGTGAGAGTGCTTCTGGCAGCGTGTAGCTGCTAGTGTGAGACGATGTGAGAGTGCTTCTAGCGGCCTGTAGCTGCTGGTGTGAGAGGATGTGAGAGTGCTTCTGGCAGCGTGTAGCTGCTAGTGTGAGAGGATGAGAGAGTGCTTCTGGCAGCATGGAGCTACTGGTGTGAGAGGATGTGAGAGTGCTTCTGGCAGCGTGTAGCTGCTAGTGTGAGAGGATGAGAAAGTGCTTCTGGCAGTTTGTAGATGCTAGTGTGAGAGTGCTTCTGGCAGCCTGTAGCTACTAGTATGAGAGGACGTGAGAGTGCTGTTATTAGTGTGAGAAGCACGTGAGAGTGGTGTCTGTGATGTCAGGATGCTACTCTGTGAAGAGTGTGAGAGTGTTGACAGTAGTGTCTGATGGCTACTCTGTGAAGTATGTAAATGTAAATGTACAGGAATTTATATAGCGCAAATCACCAAGCGGTTTCTAAGTGCTTGCTTAGGGAACCCGTCCTGGTATTCCCCTGTGAGATAACCCCGGCAGGGTATCCACAAGGTGAAAGCCAGGCATCCCACTGCGAGGGGCCGTTGTGGAGATTAAGCAAGCTATTGCCCAGAGTCGCAGAGTGTGAACCCGTGAATCGAGTAGGCACCGGAGCGAGAATTGTCGAGTCCGTGGACATTTTAGGACTCAAGACCCCGCCGAGCCGGGAATTGAACCCTGGTCCCGGGCTGACCTCTGCTTCCAGGTCTGCCTCCTCTAACCAGTGAGCCACACCATGTGAGAGTGGCTTTGGTAGTGTGTGACTGCTAGTCTGAGAGGAATGTGAGGGTGCTGTCTGCAGCAGAGGCTGCAATTCTGTGAAGGGTGTGAGAGTGTTGGCAGTAGTGTCACACACCTGGGCTGTGAGGGGCGTGAGAGTGGCTCTGCTGGTGGATTCTCAGACGGGTGTGGAAATGCTGTCAGTAGTGTGAGCCTGCTACATTGTGAGGGTTGTAAGAAGGCACCGATTGTACAACCGATGGTCTTTTAAAGGTGTAACAATGCACCCTCTTGTGTGCGCCTGTAACTTGTGAGGGGAGTGTCATTGCTGTCTCTATGCGGCTGTTTTCCTCATTAAAGTTCCCCTTAAGTGTTCATTGAGACATTGACTGAAGACTCTCTGAGTACTCAGTTACTGATGGGCGAGTCTTACTCTTGAAAGAACACGCATAATCATTCCTCTGACGGTGGGGTGTGATAGATTGTTTTCAGGATCATTAAGGATCAAGGTTGCATATCTGTTTACTTTTCAGAACCCTGGCTCTAGGGCTCAATTTGTGAAAAAATTTGTTCCAGGGCTCTCTTCAGGAGGCCACTGCAGCTTGCACTGCACATTGCTAACCCGGGCGTAGTTCGTGTAGTAGCCCTACGTGTAGCTACGTGAAGTGCACTTCGCACTATGCGAGCTACGCGTAGCTATGCGAACTGCGTAGTACACTGTGCAAAATGCTGTTCGCACTGATTGAACAGTGCCGGATGTTTGTCCGCACTACACAATCAGTGCAAACCGTATCTTGCACAGTGCAAGCGGTTGTTTTCTGCCGCTCGAGTTGCAGCTTTCTCAACGCGGACTGACACTATCTCATCGCGAGCAGTTGCGAGCAAACGCAACCACTCTCCATGAGAAACCTGACCTCCCCACGTTGAGAATCTGACCGGGAGGTGTATTTTCCTCGCTCAAGATCGGCAACTTGATGTTGCTGATCAAGAACGGGGAAAAAGTCTCGCCGAGATATAATTTTGCTCACTCGCGGTCGACAACTTGACTACGAGGACTGTGTGCAAGCAAAAAATTACCGTTACGCTACACGTGTTTGCACTGTGCTACGTTCAATTCGCGTATTGCGAAGTAGCACAAACTTCGCAAACTATGAGAGAGTAGCGTAGTACTTCGACCAGGGTTACACATTGCACCTGTGATGGTAACAGCACAACTACTAACCATGACGCCCCAACAACTGGGACAATTTGGACTATTTCAGGCCCCCAAAGCTATAGGAATGAGATGGGTGACAGGAAATAGTCATTTTGAATGTATATTGAATGAATAAATAACTGTTGTTGTAGTTACCATTAAATTAGCCAAAAAGCTTCACCGTGTGGAAGACTGTCACAAGCGCAGGTATTGACAATTAAGCACTGGTGCCAAGCACAGGCGGCAACTACTGGCTCAAATTAAGTACTGCCTTGCTCGGTGACTTTTATCAGCCACTGTCCACTCATAAACTACCACACATACATCACTGATAACCACATCGTTTGCACAAATGGTGTGTGTACTGCTACCACCAAACATGGCTTACACCGGTACACAGAATCAGAGCCCTCTTCTGGGTGCCTGCTGACACCAACCCTCTACTCCAGACTCTGACATCACATGAACAGCTCTGCTGCAGCTTCCAGGAGCTGCCCTCCTCGGCTGGCACAGATTCCTTCTTCCAGCCAAGCAATGGCTCCTTGCCTCATACTAGTATTAGTTATAAATACATTTTAGAATATTAACATCAATTGACTGAATAGAGAAAGAGAAATGCAAAGTGAGACTTTTTTGATCCTTCCGTTCTACTAGGGGTATTGAGCCTAAACGGGCCCACTTTTTCTTTGGTTGCTTTCTAGCTCCTTGCCCTGCACCATTAGTCGCCATCTTATTTAAAGAGAAAGGCTTTGTAACTGGACGTGGGAACTCTCGGGGATTTCAGTCCAGTCTCTGGGACTGGGTCAACCTCCCAAGCGCCAGGATACCTTCTTGGGTGATAGTGTGCTCTACTAAACTTTAAAACATAACATAACATGAAAATGAGACATAAGAAAAAAAAGTGATTCGCCTAGGATGGTAACCTTCAGCAATGGGAGAAACAGCAAATGTCCCTGGAGGGGCAGCGTTTTAATAGTTCACACGTTTCCATTCAGCACATGACCTTAAAATGTGAAAATGGTGTTGAAATGCAGCCCTCGAGCCTATATTTTAAGAAATGCTCTGTAGAGGACAGCCAGGTCACCATTTCTGGAGAAGTCTGGCCTCGAGCCATTGGAAAGAGCTATTTATTCCCCAGAACCACTAAAGTTCACCCCTATGTGCAAGTGTCGAAGAGTGACAAGGGGAGGGGAGTGGTGTCAGCCCAGGCAAGAAGGGACACGGCCAAGGGACATTTAAAACCATCAAAATATACATAGGAGGGTCCCTGCAACGTGACAATTCAAGGGGAAAACCAGGAAAAAACAGCCTAATATACAACACAAAACCACTAATGCAATAATCATATCCTACAGTGATATCCCACAGAGAAAATGAACAAAATTTCTTTCAAATATATATTTTTTATTATCAAATAAAAAAATTGAAAAAAATCAATTTGATAATAAAAAATATATATTTGAAAGAAATTTTCTCTGTGGGATATCACTGTAGAATGTGATTCTTGCATTAGGAGTTTTGTGTTGTATATTAGGACATTTCAAAGCATCTGCATTATAAGGCAGATGCTGGAAGCCGTGTCATCAAGGATGGTACTCTTGTCTCCAACCATGTGATGAAGATGGGGAGTGTGATCTCAGGCACCTTCATTAGTGTAAAAACTACAAATGATTCTATTTTCTGACTCTTGTAGTGCTCAGAGGCAGACCTGCTCTTGAGACCTTCAGGCCGGTCGAACCCGCAGGCTTCAGTGCCAAGGTAAGATGTGAACTGAATAAAGTAGTTTTTCTTTAACCGGCTAGTACTTAATTTGTAAAAATTAAAGTGCCAGGGCCCTTGGCAGGAGGCCACTGCAGCTTGCACCACCCATTGCCCCTGCCAGCGCTGCCAGTGCCTGAACCTACACAACTACTAACATTCACACTCCTACAAGTGTGACAATTGGGACGATTTTAGGCCACCAAACACTATAATAATCGTGTGAGTAGCAGGTATTGTTCTTTTTTTAATGTACATTGACTTATTAAACACTGTTGTTGTGCTCATCTCAAAATTAGACAGAGAGTGCCACCATGAGGTGGACTGTCGCTAGAGCCAGTGCTGACAATCTGGTGCTGGTGCCCAGCACCGGAAACCACAGCCTCAAATTAAGCACTGACCCAGACGTAGGTGTCTTTATCAGGATCATGTAAGCGAGAGATGAGTTAGGTAACTCCTATACAATCTAACTAACTGCAAGAGGTATTGCAATTGCTTAATGTCTTTATGATTCTATGTTGCAAAATTACTTAAAGGGCTTTCTTATACACCATACCCTCCCCGTAACCCTTCCAGCCGCATCTTACCTTACTTCTCACCATAGAGCCTGTTATCTTAAAATGTATAGGAGTTATTTAACTCAACAAAATAGTAAATGCCAGTACCAAGCATTAAATGCTAATCGTAACCACCCAACCACATGCCTTACCCCGCATGAACCTTATAGTTAAAGGAATGGGTATTAGTCCCTGATGAAAAACTGCTTAAAATACTTATTTTCCCTAAACCTATTCTTAAACTCGGCTTCACATGGTCCCAAATCTCTCTTCCTCACGTATGGTGTGGATGCACCTACTTTGCTTGTCACAAATCTACGTTGGACTACATCCATACTGTTTGTGTCTTTGCAGACTAGAGAAAGCCCCAGGGTATTGAGACACATAAGGGGCGAAACACGTGTCTGCAGCTCACTGAACATTATCACAGCACATGTATATTATAATGTTGGATTAAATTCACATTGGAATAAAGAACCTGTCTCCAACTAAAATAAAAAGTACATCTGAAAGTAACATTGAAGGACTCTGAATATTCTGTATCACTTTTGGGGGGAAACGCACACTTTCGCTACCTGTGTTAAAAAATAGAGGAGAAGTGTGTCCAAACCTCACCAAGTGGACTGCCCCTCGACAACTATTGGTATTACTCTACAGGGTGGGTGAGTTGAACCTGGACTCTCACCATTTCAACCAACGATAGGGCTTATGTTTGTCCACTCAAAGGGGGGGCTCCACATCTGAAGTGCACCCGCTCTGGTGAACATAACTTGAGAAACCAAGGAGAGTTCAAAGTGGAAAATCAGGGGGTGGCAAAGCTTGGGACCCTCAAAGCACACAACTTACAAGCTTAGAACAGAGTACAGATTAAGGGAGGCGAGGCCTCCAAGGAAACATTCTGAAGGGCCTGAGTGATTAAAGCGCTTAGAAACCACCAAAATACATTGATAATGGCAAGGACACTGAATGAGTCCCAAGGATGCAACCCCAAGTACTTGTGTTAGCCCATGAGTGGAGGGAGGACTTCATAGAGTGAGAGATCCCAAATGCATGGCTATAGGTCCCACGTCAAAGGGAGAGATTATGAGGTCACAGAGATATTGGGGTGATACAAGGAGAGGTAGGTCTAAAACACCTCATAGGATCCACGTGAGACACAGAGATGGCAACAAATGAAAACAAAGCAGAGAAACTGCCTTGTAATGAGAGTGCAGCCAGTGCTCCAGACATCACAATTCCATGTGTCTGCAGTGCTGGAAATATTTGCCCCTTGGAATGCCCCAATACTAGTCCCAGTATAAAGCCCCAGTAAGGGGTCACTGAAAAACATAGGCAGCAGAACACACACATATTCTGAAATACAAAAAGGAGTCAAATAAACCTTCCAAGGGTTCGACAAGAAGAAAGGAAAAGAAATCCAATAGATGGTCAGAAAGACCTTGAGGGAAGAAGAAGTGAGGAACTGGATCTCGCGGACTGCGGGTATGGAAGATGGCGGCAGGGTTATATGAGCAAGGAAGGCCTTGGCCTGGTGGAGGGACTTCCATCATGGCAGCCCAGTGACCTCCTCGACCCCGACAGTCCTAATGACAACTAAGTCCGTGCATCCCATACTCATGGAGTAAAAGGGGCCATGTGCCTTTAACCCGTTTCCTTCGCCGCGAATTCAGCCGCGGCACGGGGGGCTTGGGCATGGGCGAGGCGCTTCGGCACTCATGACGGCTCCACGCCGTTGTGCCTCAAGGGCGGCATGTACTCAAGACAGCGTGGTTCCGTCACAACCCAGCCCACTCATTAATTCTCCTGCACAGGCGGGGAATTAGTGCCGCGTGGGAGGAGCGGCAGCGGCATGATGGCTCCACGTCGTCATGAGCACACGCCTACCATGACTCATGACAGCGTGGAGCCGTCATGAGCACCGAAGGGGTTAAATAGCAGTGTGGTCCAGTAATCAGAGAGGAGGCTGCTGGCACAAGTCCGGAAGCCATGGTTCGCCCCTTTAAAGACCTCAACATGCTGTGTCCACTGTTGACTCCATCTCTCTAAACAGATGGGCCTGGCATCCCTCACATCCCCTATTAATAATTTATAGAGCACAGTAACCCTGGGACTGGAGTGAGGGATGATGCTCTCATGAACTGAAACACTGGGTACCGCAGGCTTTAACAGTTGTATGTAAAAGAATACCATTGTATAACAGCAATTTATAGAGCCAAATATTGGCTATATATGGTGTTTCATAATAACATATTTAACTTACCTGAGTGAGATTTTTGAAATGTATCAATTTTATTTAAGGCACGCTATTTCCAGGTTTAACTGATTTTTACACAGGGGAAAATAACATGTTTGTCTATATTTGTTAAAAGATGCTGGAATGGGGGCGTGGCGAAGATAGTGGCGGAGTAAGACGCACTTTCAGTCCCTCCTGTGCCACACATTACAAAGCTTTGTATATCGTCCTGTTGAGGGCCCATCCGCGCTGCTACCTGTGGTACTGAGGGGCGAGGTCCCGTCTGGCATTCGCTGGAGCCCTTTGTCCCGAGTTTGGGCTGAACGGCGGCGGAGAGGCGAAGTGCGGCCTGTCTGGGTGGCCCGCCGAGAGCGCCTCGTGACTGACGGAGTGGGGTGGCGACCGGGCCCCGGTGAGGTGCGGTTGGAGGAGTGGAGCAGCGGAGTCGGGTCCGGCACCTCCCAGTACACAGCGGATGGTTCCAAGTTGTCCCGGGCTCTGAGCACCGTAGAGCTGCGCGTACAGCTAGTGTGGCGGAGAGGCCGGTCGGGGCCTTGCAGTGACGGCAAAGGGGTGAGCTGGGCCCAGCAGAGCAGCGCGGGGGGCCGGGAGGCTCCTTGGAGCCCATCAGTGGTGCGGCACGGCCCCAGGAGAGCGGACGAGTGGCATCGCCTGGAATTGCCGGCCGCCTGGTCCGCGGGCCGGTGGACCCCTGGAGGAACCCGTGTCTGCTGGGAACAAGACAGCGGAGTGTCGCCCGGGGCCCAGAGGGAGCAGCTCGGCCAGGCCGGCTACACGATCGGCTGGTGGTGGGCCGACAGCGTCGCCTGGCCAGGAACGCAGTGAGTGGTGGGAGCCCAGCACTGGTGGTGGGGTCCTGGCCCCAGAGCTGGTTGTGACATCGCCTTGAGGCGCGGGGGCCTTGTGAGGAGAGTTGAGGCCCCCCGTTTCGGAGTCGCGGGCGGCGATAGCGGTTTGGGGGTGAGGCACTTCCCTGACTGAGTGTGAGCGGAGCTGGCCGCACATGTGTGGATAGCCCGGTCTGGGCCTTGTTGAGAGGATGTTGCCGGGCCCTGGAGCGCGCAGGCCCTAAGGGGGTAACGACGGGGAGCGCGGCCCTGCGGAACAGCCGCGGCCTTGTGAGACCTGGTACTGGTGGTTGACTGGCCTACTGTCGCGTGAGCCTAGCGACCCACTTGAAGGTGAGGAGCGGGCAGTGGCAGACACCCCCCCTGATTGGCCCAGAGGCGGTGAGGGCCTTGCGAGCTTGGCGGTCCCGAGCTGGGCAGCGAGGTGAGGACGGCTGTGGAGGGCCTTGTATGGTGTGGCGGCGGTTGGCCTGTCCCGGAGCCAAGGAGCCAGGAGTGGGCGACTACTGGGCGGACCTTGCTGGGGGAGCAGCGTTGGAGAGAGCGGCCCTGCGCTGCCGCTGAAGAGTGTGGGTCTTCCCCTGCCTCCCACCCAGTAGTCTTTAGCTGGTGGAGGGGCCGAGTGCAGGCCTCGTGTTTGGTCTGTGACTGGGTGCATTGTGTCTGCGGATTTAGAGCGGGCACGTCGACCGCTGAGGTGCCCCCTGCACTGCTCACGCTGCTTGCCAACAAACTCCCTGGGGGCCGAGCATGGCGACAAACAGAATCAAGAAGGACAAGACGGTGAAGGAAGGGGCCCCAAAAGTGGCAGTGCCGTCCACACCACCGGAGGGTGACGTCGTCGCCGCAGAAAGATGACCCAGACATTGCTGAACTGCGTTCTCAACTAGCGTCTGATCTCCGGGAGGTACGGCGCGATGTAGATTGTGTGGGGGGGCGGGTTGCCACACTGGAGGAACATGATTCGGGGATGGCGGATGATATACATCAGCTCCAGCAGGACGTGATTCGCTTTACAGAGCAGAACCTAGACCTGCAAGCTGAGGACCTAGAAAATAGGTCCCGCCATAATAACATTAGGATACGGGCTGTGCCGTGGAAGGGTCATGGATCGGACCTGCGGGAATATGTGGAGGCGCTCTTCAGGCACATTCTGCAGGAGGAGGACCTACCGGCCATCCAAATGGATCGCGTGCATCGGGTGGGTCTGCCGAGGAGAGCTAAAGCCCCCCTCGCCCGACATCTTGGTGTGTGCATGACTTTCAACTCCAGGAGAGGATTCTGAGGAGTGCACGTGACCGCACCCCACTGCAGTTCCGCAAACATCACCCTCGGCTCTTTCAGGACCTTGCGGCTTCCACCCTTACCAAACAGAGAGAATTCAAGCCCATCACCAGCTTCCTCCGCGAGCAGGGCGTTCCCTATTCCTGGGGGCACCCATTCAGGCTTATATTCAAGTGGCGGAACAAGCTTATCCAGGTCCGGTCTCAGGATGCAGCCTACGATATCGTCGGAATGGACCGGCCCATCCCGGCCCCTGGCGTGGGTGCCTCGCCCAGCAGACGTCGGAGGAGCTCTGAGGGCTGGTAACGGGTTGGCAAGTCTGCTCCCATCGTGAAACCTGACATGTCCACAAGCCTGATGGAGCGGGGAGCGGCAGTGGCCTCCGTGGCTCAAGTGACAGATGCTTCGGCAGGCACATGAGGTATGGTCCCACCGCTTGGCTCCAACAGGGCCGGCAGCTGGCGCCGGCTGGTGGGGTACTAAAGAAGGTAACTGACTGGTCCTTGATGTCCTGGGCTGGGAGGAAGTCCTGTATCAGGAACTGGATGAGTGACTGGTTGGTGCCATGTTCCCCTGCCCTTGGGACTTATGATACGATCTGTTGTATGTTAACTCTTCTTGCACTGTAATGCGGGGGGGAGGGTTTGGGGGAGCTATTGTGCTGTTTGTTTGGGATTCATGGGTGGGTTGGTGGGATGGTGGGGGGGTCATGGTGGCGGCTTTTCGACTTTGGGGCTTTTATTTATGTGTGCACTGGGGTGTATGCTAGTTCCGATATACATTCAGGTATAGTGGCCGGACACGGGTTAGTTGGGTCCCCTTTGGCCTTGATGAGACTGCTGTTTCTCCGTTAATGCCATGGCACCTATTTTAATAGCCACTTGGAACGTAAAGGGCCTAAACTTGCTGCAGAAACGGCTCAAGGTGTGGAAATGTATCGTAGACCATCATCTAGATGTGATCGCCTTACAAGAAACCCACTTAGCCAGAGCAGACGAATCACGCCTCAAGCACAAACAATTCCCACTTATTTACCGATCCTCAGCTGCCACTAAACACCGGGGGGTGGCCCTTCTCTTCCGCGCTGCGATTCAGTTTCAGCCACTAGGGGTCCAGGGGGATAAAGAGGGCCGCTGGATCATGGTAAATGGGGTTCTGAGGGGCAGGGTCTGCACTTTTGTAGCGCTTTATGCTCCCAACACTGGTCAAACACCCTTTCTTTCCAGCTTATTAGGGAGAAAAGGCAATTTTGTGGAGGGCCCCCTTCTCCTCCTGGGAGACTTCAATCTCATTTGGCAAAAAGGCCTTGACAGCACACACACACAGAGGTCAGATGCAGGGACTTTCACAGGGGAGACACAACAACACTTTCAAGATTTGGGGCTCTTGGACACTTAGCGGGTACTTTACCCACAGACACGAGATTTCACATTCTTTTCCCACATCCACAGACCATACTCCTGCCTAGATTACATTTTCATCAGCCAATCTCTGCGGGGCACTCTCCAGGAGGCAAACATTTTTCCTTTCTCGGTTTCTGACTACAGCCTACTCTAGATTCATGTACTTTTTAATTTTTGTGATTTTTTTTATTTGCACGCGCACCCACCCATTTGCCCGCCTTGACCCATAGATTGCAGCCGCCACTAGGCACAATGCTAAAATACTACTCACATATGCCACAGCCCCCACCTCACATAATAACACTTTACAAAGAATTAAAGGCCTGATTTCTCAGTGCTTTCACCTCCACTACACACCAAGGCATAGTGGCACATACCACAATAAGAGCACATCTCTAGCCATCATGCACCGCGCTGAGACACTATCCATTCAATCTACAAACCCAGACACTTCCAACGAAGCGCAGTCAATGAAGCAGCGTGCTGCCTGTCTGCAGAGCGAGTTTCTGCTGCAGAGTTTCAGAGGCCGGGAGTCCTATTTAAATGCAATGTATATAATATAATGTAATATAGTATAATATATTATAATATAATGCAATCTAATATAATATAACAGTGTAATATAATATAATGTTACATAGTGTAAGAGAATATGATGCAATACTATCCCCTCCCCTCCCTCATACGAATTATTGAAACATTGTTTATGTGTACTGTACCTTACTATGCACTTATTTGATGTAACTTTTAGCGCAATGATCCTAAATGGAAAGCGCTCTAATACCCTCTTGGGTCAAGTTCACTCTATATAAAACTTTATAAATAAAATGAAAAAATAAAAAAAATATTATATAATCTAATATAATATAGTATAATATAATATAACATAATATAATATAACATAATATAAAATCGTATAATGTCCTCGACAGAATGTGCCCTTCAGGTATAAACACAAGTTCCTTTGCATTAACTCTACCATCAGAGGCATCCATCAAGTGTAACATTCATGCCGAAGTAGGACTTACTCACTCAGGCTCCTGTGGTCGGGCACACCGCTGCCTCTCTCCCCGGCTCTGTCACTGACTGACTCCAGAGCCCAGCATCCTTCTTTATATCCGGGGCAGAGGTCAGAGTCCAGCCTCTGCTTTATACCCTGCCCATGGGTCAGCGGTGCTGGGGGTGTGTCTCAGACTGGGCTCAGCCCCTCACACAACATCTGCTCCTGGAAGTTGTTATGCATAGAAGCCATAATGATGGAAACAGGAGGGAAGGGGCAAAGTCTACAGATACTGATCAGTTAGATGGATGCAGTCCCGGCTCTCCCTGCATTAGAACAGCACCCTGTGCTCCTGCACATGCTATAGGCCATGACTCACACCTCCTGGATGTATGTGGCTTGTGCATCACACAATCGGAAAAAATAAAAGAAAGCGGCCTCAACCACAATTTATGACAGCACACAATGTGGGTGCAACATGGAAATGCATTTTTGAATATTTAATGGCAATATAAAGCATACTATGAAAGCAACAATTTTGAAAAATAGATGATTTAAACGTAACTATACGGGGGATTACGAATTACCTTCCGAGGACTTTTGAGGGAAATGGGTACCAAACAGTGCCCTGGTCAAAACTGAGAGGGATGTACAGACAATATGGCCAAAGTGCAGGGATAAGTGGCCTCCCCAAAGATGGTGTAGGAAGTGTGTCACTTTTATTTTGATTCTCTTTTGTTGAATAAAAAAGTAATCTAGCACCAAGGCGGGCTTCAGAGCCCTGTACAAGAGGGGGGTGTGAGGAGACACGTGAGAGAACGAGGAACATACTACTTACTGTACAGAGGGGCAGGAGACTTCCATAGGAGTACAGTAAAAAGAGTATACTATATATGTAATGACATGATGACTAAGCATGAATTAGCAGAGCATTACAGTGTAAGAGGATTGCAATATCAGGAGTGTTCATGTGTTGAGGTAAACAACCTGGATGGCCCACAATGAGAGAACAGGTACAGAATGACAAGTATAAATCTAGAGATAGTGTAAAGCAGTGATTAGCCCACACCCCAGGAGGCCAAAGTAGGGGCTCATGACCAAAGGAGGTCTCTGTAGAGGAAACATCTGATGGCAGGAACACATGTATCCTTGGAGCTGGGAAGTTTGAAGGACATCATGCTTCACCACGGAGTAAATATGTAAGGAAAAAAGAAAGTAACACAAAGCAGCAGTTAGCTAAGAGCACACTGTAAAACATTAGTAGCTGTAAAAGATGCACGGGTTAAGGATGCTCCAGCTGCCCTCTGAAGGCAAGGATCCTTGGAGGTGGAGGCTTTTCACAGCAGAGTGAGCAGGAGTAAAAGAGAAAGACTCAGACTCAGGAGGGATTACAGGGGAGGGCACTGATTCATAAACTGGGGAGGTCCCAGTGTACAGAAGGAATATAAAGTTACATTGAAAGACTGGGGCCCGGATATATGAAAGATTGAGTTGCTCCTGTGTCACGCAGGCTAACACAAGGATAATGCAATCCTTAAGTCAGATTTACTCAGCCACGCAGGGCCTATTTGTGTGACCATAAGCGGCTGTGTAAATCTTGAATAATGTAAAACAGCGCAAGCCACTGCCTTGTATTACTCTGAGCCAGGAAGGCATTACATGGGTGGGCCAGGGGTGTTCTCACGCATTCCCCATGGATCTTGGTGCACTCTTAGAATTACCAAGACATGCAAACCTGGGAATGTGTCAAAATTGTGCACCTTCCCAATAGAGGCGCAACTAGGAGAAATATCTTAATTTCAATTTGCTGTTTCCTCTCTCTAAGTGTGCTGCGTTCTGCGTGCCACGTCACCTCAGTTTAGGGCCAGTCATATGCAAATCAGTCTTGACCCCGCTCCAATGGGAACAGTCCAGCCTTGAACTGGAGCACAAAGCAACCCAGGACCAGTTTCACCCTTATTAGGGCTCATCAGCCAGGTATAGCTTGGTTCCAGTTGCACAGTGAGCACGGGCCGCCAGGGTATACCCATCAGAATTGCGACAGCAAAAACAGATTGATGGATGGAATGCTTGAATTAATCTCAGCCACAGGCAATACGAAAGACTCAGCAAAAACAGGATTAAGTAATATTGATCAGTCAGGGGGCTTCAGTCCCGATCCTCATCGGGAAGTCAACTGCTGCAACTTTTTATGTGAGATGTCCTGTGTCGTTGTCTAGCTGAATGTGCATCAGCCGCAGAGCAGACTAATTCTTGATGCCTCGCCTTGTAGGTTGAGTGACTGTTTTTTATTCCTATTTTTGCTGAGTCTTTACTGCCAGAATCTTTCCTCTAAGATTCAGATGGAATTTTAGCAGGCCTGATGATCCCATAACAAGGGAAGGGTCTAAAGTTGTCGATATAAAGGCTGAATGTGTTTTACAACTGTCAACATTTTCATCTATTGATGTTTGTTGAATTCTTGAAAAAAAACGAATTTCTTACTACTTAGAACAGTTGCTGTTTTTAATTGACACATAAAAAATATGTTTGTACAATCTGATTGCGCATTACTAAAATTTTGAAAGCAATTTTTATCCTTAACCTAAATCTTTTTTGCATATCTGCAGCAGCCTATTTTATACTGTATGAAATTCAACTTTGAAATAAGTAAATATATTCACATTGCTTTCTGTCACAGGGTGGGGCCTCATAGCAATAGAAATGCGCAGCACTAGTCCCCATTACACCAACCAGAATCCAGTCATGTGGCTTTCTCGTTATAAATGCAGTGATGGCATTGACAAGGAGAACTTCCAAAATGTAAAATAATGCGCTTTGCACTGATTGGGTCAACTTGGATGTACTTTTCATTCAACATGTGTGCATTATTTAAGTGCAAAAACTAAAAAATAGAATATTTTGTATTTTTTAAGTTACTCCTTTGACCCCGCCCCATTGGACTCCGGATCCCAGTTCTCATACTTTATTTTAAATCACTTTGACCGCTGGGCAAGATGCCGTGTGTTGCATTGTGTGTCTTGTTTGTGTATTTTAGGAATAGACGGAAATAGCTTCTGATCGGAAAGCCACAGCGGATAAAGGCGGGAGTGGAGTGTGCCTGGTGGACTTTGACTCTGGCCCACGTGGCAGCAGCTTTCATGTGCTGCATGCACCTTGCGAAAGGACCCCTAGCGTCTACATGTGAAATAAAACCCCATGGACCTCTGAATTGTGTATAATGCAGTTTCATTCCATCAGTTGTGCAGGTTCTCTGCACAATTTCCTTCCACCTTGCACTCTTTTCTGTTCGCAGACTGTGGGGGGAAAGTGCGCCCTGCGCAGAGATTTCAAAAAGGTTCAACACCCTATCCCCACCTGTGAAACACAACTTAAGATGTGTAATTCTCTGAGATAGCTGCCTGCGGAGCAACTGCGATGTCTTCTGGAGCTTTAATTGTGCCCAGAAACAATTTGCAGATGAGTGTCTGGAAAATAGAGGTTATTGAGAAGACAACACTGATCCAGCGTGGCAAAATGCTCTTTGGGGATCAGTTAGATTCTGTTCGCTAAAGCGTTTAAGGATCAGAAGCATACCCTTCCAAGAGTAAGTCTGCTCAAGTAGGTTTCGGAACAAGAGGGTGAAATCGTCTCCTCGTCTGGAACTTAAGTTGTATTCGGTGCGTAAGCAGAGGTACCAAAGAATTTCCCTCTTAGGAAATATTCTGGGAAAAAGAGCCTGGCAAAGAAGAGGTCCTGACAATTGTATTCCCACAAGTCTTTTTCTCAATTACTGGCAAAAAGATGTCACGGGTGCGTGGGTGTTGATCATTGTAAAAAAAAGGTTATGCGATAGAAGTTTTGGAAAAGGCTCTTCTGGGGGGATTTTGTCTCTGGGACCTTTCTGGTACCATAGGCGTGATTCCTTCTCCACAAACAGGTTTCCTGGATGGTGATACACTGGGATCCGGCTCTCAGGATCTGATTCTGAGAATCCTGGTAACTCAACAGAGGAAAGACGACTTGTCTTGGCGGATGTCATGGACAATCTTCTAAAAGCGGTTCAGCTGAATTCTCCAGACCCCACGATAGTAACAACAGATGTCAGTCTATTAGGTTGGGGTATACAGGGAGACTCTATGCAGGTGCAGGGCTTCTGGTTTCACATCGAGGCTCAGAGATCCTCAAACTGGAGAGAGTTTGAGGCAATGAGGCGAGCTCTTCTTTCCATGAAGTCTCTTCTAACAGGGCAAGTAGTATTCATTCGGACGGTCAATGTTACCACCAAGGCCTATGTGAACAGGGAGGGACAAGGTCCCAGGCACTGAACTTAATTGCACACAAGCTTTTGTCTTGTACTTGGATCTTCCGGATTTCTCTGAGAGCAATTTATATTCAGGGAACATCCAACATAACAGCAGATATGCTAAGTAAGAACATTCCTTCCTCTCTGGAGTTTCCTCAAGACCCGTCAGTGTTCTCTCTACTGACTCATCGTTCGGGCAAAATAATCGTAGATCTTTTTGCCTCAGGCCACCATGCCAATGTTCACAAATGTATAAGAGATAGGAATTAACAGGATTGGGCATAGGATGCTCACGTGTCGATGGTGAAAGGGTCATTTTTAAGCTTTTCCTCACCTTCCTCTGATGGAAGCATTCTTGTAAAAGTGAGGAGAAGAAAGCAAGTGTAATCCTTATTGACGTTCGGTGGCCTCAAAATAATTGTTTTCCTCTCTTGATGGTGATGAAGGTGGCTCCGGAGTGCCCACTGCCTCTGGTTCCTTCCCCAATCACATTTCTGATTCTGAGCATGAAGTGATTGAAGAGAATACACTTGATGGCTGGGAGACTAAGAGGAGGGGATTGAGAGAGCAGTGTCTACAAGGAATCAGTGGTCACGTTGCAAGTTTCTAGGAAGTTATCTACTCAAAAGTCTTATAATAGACATTAGGGATCTTTTTCTCTGTGGTGTGAGAGGAAAGGCCTAGATCCTCAGTCTGTGATTCTATGAAGTTCATGCAGGATGGAAAAAAAGATGTGGATTGTCAGTGACCATACTTCGAGGCTAGCGGGCCACAATCCAGGCTTTCAGAAGGCCTTCGAAGACTTTGGTGGAAGATGAGGGGTTGATTTGCAGTCTTTTGAAGGGTTTGGTCATTTTCTGTGCTCTGCTTTTATGGTTTTCTTACTTGGGATTTGTCCTCAGATTTGATGGCACTGACGAAGGCTCTGTTTAAGCCTGTGGAACAGGCGGAGTTGCCGTTTTTGACTTTCATAGCTTTTTTTTGGGTGGCTATCACTTCTGCTAGAAGGTTGGGTGAGTTAGGGGCTCTCTCATGCAGGTTCCCTTTTGTACATTTTTTCAGGACAGAGTGGTTTTGTTCCGGTTCCTTCCTTTGTTCTAAAGGTCAACCCTGCCTTTCATAGGCTGCAGGAAGTAATTTTGTCTGCATTTTATCCTCGGGAAGAGGCTAGGCTGTATTTGTTGGATGCAAGAAAGGCTCTTTTTCTGTACATTGAAAGGGTGCAGAAATTTCAGAAGGCAGAATATTTATTTGTGAATTGTGGGCCAGGAATAAGGGATGAAAACCCAGTGACTGCAACTTTCAGTAGGTAACTTTGGTAAGGCCTTTGAAGTGGAAGGGCAGCTTCGCTAGATTCAGGGAAGCTCGACCCATGGTATGTCGTCTACTATTGCTGAGTGGCATGGGGCTTCACTTTCCAAGATCTGTAGAGCGACTACATGGTCTGATTCCTCTACTTTTGCTACCCATTATAGATTGTCAGATGTACAGGGCCTTACTGATGTGTTTGGATACAGAGTTCTCTCTTCTATGGAGCAATAGAGGACAGTAGTTTTTTTTGTTGTTTCAATATAGCCGTTCTTCCCCCCGCATACATGGTCAGTTGTCTATTTTTTGGGGTTTTGTACATCTTGTACGAACAGAGCTAAAGCAAGGGCGGTATATAAGGTTAATGTTTGTATTACTTACTGGCAACAGCATTACCCTAAGTCCTACCGGCCTTGCTTTCATTCATATTCCCTCCACCTTCCCAGTATGTACAACTGACTCTTGAGTACGTGGTTGGCTTGAATACTGACAGCAGCACTGGCGGAGGGAGCATAGTATTACTTCCCTTGGCATGTGATTGGGTCTAGGTGAGGCAGGGGTTCCACATCTCTACTAAATTAAAGCGAGGGAGTAGGACTCAGGGAGAAGTGTGGCTCAATGGTTAGAGCAGGCAGACCTTGATGCAGAGCTCTGGCCAGGGACCAGGGACCAGGGTTCGATTCCCGCCTCGGCGGGTCTTGGGCTCATAAATTCCTCTGACCGGATATTCTCGCCTCAGTGCCTATTCTAATCATGGGTCCCACACTGCAACTCTGGACAATAGCTTGCTTAGTCTCCACAATGGCCCCCACAGCGCCGGGGATGCCTGGTTTCACCATGGGGTTGCCCAGGAGTGGACACTTCACACGGAAAACCAGGAAGGGTTCCCTTGTGGTATTCGTACAAGCGCCGGGAGACCCACTGCGGGTAGCTGTGCGCTATACAAGTACAAAGACAACACATGCACATTCATACATCTTTAAAGCTTACGGACTAGTTTAGATTTGTAAGTGGTTTAAGCCATTTGAGGGAACCCACCTGCACCAATTAGTAAATTGCAGTACCTGTGTGTACTCATATGAGTGTTGCCTCTAGCCTTCAAATTGGTCAAGATTAAAAAGCATGCGAAGAGCAGAGTGCAAGTATGTAGTAGTCTGGGCTGACAGGAGGCGAAACATCTCTGTCCACAGAATGCTGCAAATTCAAGGTTTAATTCTCTGTATTTTATTAGTTCATATTGTTTAAGTGTTTTCAAGATTTGCATTTTCATGAAAAATAGAGGTTGCTGAATAATATTTTTAATAATGAAACCAATTCAGTAATAGAAAACTAATATGAATGCAGTTGGCACGTGTCTAAAAATAATGTACAGAAGTGTGTTTATTAAACTATTTTAGTTAGGCCACATTTTCACATCTCGCTCTCCTGTGTAGCTTTGCAGAACAAGAGACTTATTGCCTGATTTAGATCTTGGCGGATAGGATACTCCAGCGCAAATTTGACAGATATGCGTATTAAAAGTGCCATAGGATATATTGCATTTGCAATATGGCGTACAAGACATACGTCATGTTCGAGACAGAGTACCCTGTCCACTGTATTAAAAGTGCCATAGGATATACTATAATTTGCAATACAGCGTACGCACATACGTCATGTTCGTGACGGAGTATCCTGTCCACTGTATTAAAAGTGCCATAGGATATACTATAATTTGCAATACAGCGTACGGCACATACGTCATGTTCGTGACGGAGTATCCTGTCCACTGTATTAAAAGTGCCATAGGATATACTATAATTTGCAATACAGCGTACGCACATACGTCATGTTCGTGACGGAGTATACTGTCCACTGTATTAAAAGTGCCATAGGATATACTATAATTTGCAATACAGCGTACGGCACATACGTCATGTTCGTGACGGAGTATCCTGTCCACTGTATTAAAAGTGCCATAAGATATACTATAATTTGCAATACAGCGTACGGCACATACGTCATGTTCGTGACAGAGTATACTGTCCACTGTATTAAAAGTGCCATAGGGTATACTATAATTTGCAATACAGCGTATGGCACATACGTCATGTTTGTGACAGAGTATACTGTCCACTGTATTAAAAGTGCCATAGGATATACTATAATTTGCAATACAGCATACGGCACATACGTCATGTTCGTGACGGAGTATCCTGTCCACTGTATTAAAAGTGCCATAGGATATACTATAATTTGCAATTCGGCGTACGGCATATACGTCATGTTCGTGACGGAGTATCCTGTCCACTGTATTAAAAGTGCCATAGGATATACTATAATTTGCAATTCGGCGTACGGCATATACGTCATGTTCGTGACGGAGTATCCTGTCCACTGTATTAAAAGTGCCATAGGATATACTATAATTTGCAATTCGGCGTATGGCATATACGTCATGTTCGTGACGGAGTATCCTGTGCGCCAAGATCTAAATCAGTCCCAGAACGATATACAGAATTTTCCGTAAGCGGGATGTATTGTGAATGAACTCTCTTGTATTCCTAATGTTGCAATGTGTCCACAGTCTTTCATGCTGTAGTTCTGTTGCTGGGCTAGCACTCTTCTACTGGTGTACTGCTAATTCTTTAGCAATGCTGCAAATTAGTTGAACTTCCTATGAAAACGTGACACCGAAGATGCTCAAAGTTTTTTATGGAAATGGGATAGTGTTATAGGTCTTGGGGTGACGATTCATTCTGCGATTTGACCAATATTGCTTACTTTTAGTCATGCCACCATGAAACTGCAGTTTCTCTCATTTTCTATATAAATATTAGGTATAAAAAAAATCCTTGTTTTTGAGGTGAGCCAAGGACTCTTTCTTTTTTACCAGAGATGCTGTCCATTTCATTGTGATTTTGCTGGTTACTTGGCTTTCAAAGAAGAAAAGAATTGAAGTCAGAACAGTGCATGACATTAAAATACCAGTACCAGAAGAAGTTTATTTTATTTTGTATTTGCGCGATAACCCTCCTAAGGTGCAGAACTATATACATGGAAAAAGAAATATAGCACCCTGACATAAGGAGTTTGAAGCACTATATAAATGCAATTGCAAAACTTGCAAAAATGTGCATCTGTAGGGCATATGTGCTTCCTATAGGGATCTAACAGCCTGATTCATCAAAGACCCGTTTTGCGAGTCTTCAATAGCGAATCATAAGGAATCGCTATTACAGACTCGCAAAACGGGATTCATGTAGGAATCGCAAAAAGAATTGCGATTCCTACATATTCCTTATTTGCGATAAGCAAATTGCTAATCGCAAATAAGGAATAACTCCCCATTCATTCCTATGGGCCAAAAGGCCCATAGGAATGAATGGGGAGTATTCCTTATTTGCGATTAGCAATTAGCTAATCGCAAATAAGATGGCGATTTAAAGGGCGCCAGGGGTGTCCAAAGGACACTCTGTAGCACCCCTTAAATGCAAATTGAAACAGGTGTTGCGCACACACGTGTCCAAAGGACATGTGTGTGTGCAACATGCAACTTAGAAAAATGCTTTTAAAAGCATTTTTCTAAGTTTTTCGCTATTTACCACGATGCTTGACCTCGCGGTAAATAGCGGGCCGAAATTGCAAATTCGCAGTTTTTAAATGGATGATGAATTGCATTTAAGGAATCTCAAATAGAGATTCCTTAAATGTAATTCCTTGCTAAATTGCGAAATCGCTATTACCGATTTTTGCATTTGGGATGATGAATCCCAAATGCAAAAATAGCGCTCGCAAAGGGCCAGATTCTCAGAATCTGGCCCTTTGCGAGCCGATTTCGGCTTGATGAATCAGGCTGTAAAACTCCAGCTCTCGTTTCAGCAGAGACATCTCTGATTTTCATCCTTCAAGGACTGATATGATGGATAAGACTACAGGACACAGTTCTGAAAAACTGTGAAATATCCTGTAGCATGTGCTGTGCAGAATGCAAATGTTATCATTTGTAAACAGAAAAAAAAAGGTTTCAGGAAAAGTTCAGGTTGCAAAGAAGACCGATACATTAAAAGTTTCAAAAGTATTAAAATGCATCAGGCACGTTGCTTTTGAAAATCAAAGCTCTCTACAAGTATTTTAACTCTTTCCAAAAAATGGATAGAATGATGTTGTGTGTTGCGAAGTAACTGTGGGTATTCAGACTTAGATACGTTTCCTGAGTTTTGTAGCACCTTAATTGATGCACTTCAAAATCTTTACTACATATTCAATGTGTGTAGTTATGTACAATACTGTACATTTACCTCTGGTATAAGTCTTTGCTGTAAGTGGCTTTCAGTGACTAAGGTCTCGATTGCAATAGGCCCACTTAATTCTGATGTGTTCAGTAACTCATCTTATGGCCACGTTTTGTGGCAAGCACCACAATCTAAAGTTTTTCACAGGTAAATTTCGCTGGCAAACCTGTTGACATTTCCTGGGGAAAAATGGTGGATTTGGTGTAGGAATCATCAACTTCTGCAGGATTTTATTTTTTAAAAGAAAAAAGATAATTCTCCCCCTCCCATGAGGGTCGTTTCCTCTGGTTTGGGGAGCATTTAGCAGTTTTCACTGCCCCTTATCCGCCAGGGTTTTCCTGGCGGTGACGGGCACTGAAGACTGACCTCTAATTCCACTCCTTGAAATTAGGTGGGAGGAATTAGAGGTCTGCCTTAGAGGTCTGCCTCTCACGGCCTTAGCTCCACGGGGCTGTTGGAGGTTCGATCATGGCGCAGATCAGGGGCGCCTTAGGCATGTGCAAGCTGTGCACCTGCACAGGGCCACCAAACCCCAGGGGCCACCACGCCAATATATATATCCTTAATATAATAATCCTCTGAGGATGGATACATATTTGCGTGGCTGCCCCTGGCAGGGATTTGGCGGCCTCCGGCTCTGTTCCACTTCCACACACCCTGACCCCTCCTATTCACTGGCCTCTGTGCTCCGCCCCGCCCGGACCCCCTCTTCCGGGGCCCCCTACCAACGCTCCCTGCCCAGGGCCGCCATGAGCCTAGAGTCGCCCCTGCGCAGATGGAGTTGTCTCAGCTGTGATTAAACCTAAGGTCCACCCACCTGCGCATACATTGGGAGGACGGACCACAGTCTTTGCGGGAAATTTCTTTGTTGCCTTTGAGATGGAGTATACATACGACCAAGATATAAATCGGTGTAGGTATTTTCTGTCTTGGAGTAACTGCATCCTGCTCAGATAAGACAGTGCTATATCTCTGAAAATAAATGCGGATGGGTTTAGCTATGCGTGGTCTGGCTTGGCTACTGTGCCCAATTTCCTGCCGGCCTGCCGACCACACCTCAGGAGATACTATTTTGTCCACAACTCTCATTTGTTTACTCTACCTTAATTAATCCTGCTTGTCCAAAAGCTTTTCATAGTTGTTCTGATCTAGCCCTAGTCTCCTGTTAGATGCCTGTCTCATGCATTCACACTACTTTCCACAGTTACTTTGTCCTGCAACTACTAAACATTAAGATAAGGAAATCTTATTTAAACCTCCCTTTGCTTTGGACAAGAATCTGTAGAAATATACTAACCACTCTATTTACATGAACCGGCTTTGATTATTCTGTATGCACTGATGGCAAATATTTTCATGAAAGGTTTTATTGTTTCACAATTTGCTCCAGATAGCATTGCTATGTATATTCCATGTTAGGGTGTCAGTTCTCCACTGCCATAGGCATTCAGCAGGGCACAAGTCTTAAAAATAGAAGTGGGGGGCGTTGACGTCACGACAGGAAGTGACGTCACGAAGAGTGGCTTGCACCATCAGACTCATTGCCTCCCCTCGCTCACCCCTTAGATGCGATTGCATCAGAGAAGCCAGCGTTCTGAATGGGCTCCGATCTCGCCCTAGAGAGGCCAAAGAGTGAATGTGTGACTCCATTTGCTCCAGTTATCGAACTCCCGGTAAAATAAATGGGGAGACACCGTCCACCCGCGTGCTACCCCAACTCGAGCCCTGGCGTTCAGTAACTTTGCTTCGAGAGGACATGTTTCTTGGTTCCGTTTAGAGACTGTTGGGTCCAGGTGAGACATGTGGTTATGTTTCTGCATTGAAGCCACTGAGGCAAAGAAATAGGGCTCAAATTGGTTTTGAGGTATTTTATGACACCGGGGACCTGCTGATTGGTATAAAGACGATGATGACATAATAAGGAATGTTGGGAAACTTAGTTTATGTTAAAAGTTTAATTGGCTGCTTTGGGAAAGCAATTCAAAAAACATCAAGGAAAGAAAGCATAATCCTTGCCTCCTTAATTGATTCGAAAGTTTTAGACGTGAGAGCTAGAAAAAGTTGCATTCCTGTACACCTAAGCTCTCTTTTAACTATGGATGCCATTCAGAGGAGGAAAGAAGTCACAGCAGGAACAGAGGACAAAGGAATGAGAAGTATCAGACAAGTTTACTTTAGGGACCGCCCTATGCACGATTACTAGCAGTGATCACATCCGTGCCACGGACAGGGCTGCCACCGTAATGCTAAAAAAGCCTGTATCAATTTGGAAAGCCTCCACATGGGAAATACACACGAGCCACAGCTGTTATACACCTGGTACCATATTCGATCAAAAGATTCCGCTGCAGATTTACAATAAGTGGCACATTCCCAGGGATGCGCCAGTTATTGTGCGCCGCAGCTCCACCATCCATGGTGCGCCGCATTTACAATGCGGCGCACCATGGGGCAAAAACGTCACGCATCTGTGCCATAAAGGTGGCGCATTGCTGGAGTTGCGTCGCAAGCGCGACGCAGCTCCAGCAAGGCTCGAGGGTGCCCTATCTGTCCAATGCTGCGTCAAGCCTTACGCCTGCTTCAAGCAGGCGCAGGGTTTTGACGCTGCATTGGCCTAAAAGTGACTGAGTGAAATCTTGTAGATTTCACTCAGCCACTTTTGCGATGCGCACCTGCCCCGGAACGCCCACCCTGCGGCGGAACGCCCACATGTGGCGCAGGGCTTTACAAAGTGACGCATCTGCCTAGATGCGTCACGTTGTAAATGGGTCGCAGGGATGCGCCACGTTTACGCCGCCGTTGCGTGACGCAACGGCGGCGCAAGTCCGACATAAATCTGCCCTTAATACGCCTGAACTAATCAATACGTACATACTTGGTATTACAGACAAGTTTTTACAATCCTCTATATACTTCTTGATGATTAATTTATGTATTTTGTGGTTTCCAACCAACAGGATTACGGTTTTAATGTAAGGTTATTTCAATAATTAACTATGCACGGTAATTCAATAGCCAATAATCATAATGATCACTGAGAGATGGGGTAAATGTGAAGATGCCCTTGGATTACAGCGCAGTGTTACAACCCTGCACTGCTCTGTACTAAAGATTAATAAAATAGTGTACACCTGTGGCCGTGCTGGAAAGACTTCTAAGAGGTGGTGAAATCCAGGCTAATGCCCAACATTTGAGACAGAATATTATCAGGACATTCATTCAAGAATAACACTGGCAAATGTTTGCATTTTTATAGCATCACTATTGGTGTCTGAAGTCTCAGAGCAGTAAGACTAATCTACATCACTCCATGCATTCACTCATCTATTCAACCAGAGTTTCATTCACACACTTATTCAACCATTCATCCAAATACTCACCCATTGCTCAATCCATCCCTGTACTTACTCACTGATTAATTATCACTGCATAGAGGCACTCATTCATTCATCAAAGCACAATCTATTCCATCTAAGTGTGGAGTCACAATCATGCACTCATCCTTCCACTCACTGAAACTCGCCAGTCAATGACTTGCTTGTTCGGTTGTGCGTTTAGCAGGCTCATGAAGGAAACTCAGGCTTCCATACATAGAAATAAAATAAAAATACACATTTTAATATGAATCCAAACAACATTGTGGTGCGGAAACCCCACCCGGGACGTCAACCAGGTGCGTCCCAGCCCACTTCCGGTCCCAAACACACAACACACAGAGTTCTTCTTTCAGTTGCGTACTACAGCTGCACCCCTTAAAAAGTAGGTAAAGTAGTGAAATAAATAATATGGTCAACTCAGTAGAAACAGTTTCATTGGATTACCTATACATTAAAAAACACAAATAAACGCATTTGAAAACAGCATGTTTCATTAATAACAAAACAGCTCCAAACAACAAATTGATTCTAATAATATGATATCAAATGAGGCATGTTTAAAGAGCTAACCGTACACCCCAGCATTTTACATACAACTCATGCAGGCTAGCGCTTCAGCGCCCGCATAAGCGCTACATAAACATTACAAAGAAAGAAAAGCCCCCTTTCCCACGAGGAGCCCTGAGCGTGCAGCCCCACCCCTCCGCGGTGACCCATCCCCAGGGGCCGCACTTTGACATCACCCGCGGAGGGAAACTCTGACAGCGGCCGTTTCCGAAAATAGCTCGTGTGCGGATTGGATGGCCGTCACAGACAGCGATAACGGACACACCTCAAACACACTTTCCGACTACGTGCTGTAGCACTTATTTTTTCCGCCCACCCTCCCCAGTCAGTCTCACTTTATAATGTTTTTTTTTCAAGAATCAGTGCACTGCTACTGATTTATTTTGTTATAGCCTGGAGGCATACGCCCTCGCATGGTGACATGGACACAACACAACATTTTATTGTATTGTAATTGCATTTATATAGCGCTTACTACCCATGACGAGGCTACGAAGCGCTTTTTTGGCGAGTAGCACAATACTCCTGGACCCATAAAGGATTAGTGGTGAATTAGTATAGTGAAAAACGAAAGTAGTTTAAGTGGTGGATAGGTTTGTCAGTTATTTGGATAGAGAAGTATAGCTGGGGGATAGAAGAGGGAAAAAAGTTAGCATTTATAAAGCGCTTGCTACCCCTGATGAGGTGTTGAAGCTCTTAACTCGCGAGTAGCACGCTACTTCGGAACCCATAAAGGATTTGTGGTGAATTAGTATAGTGAAATATGAAATTAATTTGAGTGGTAGACATTAGTCAGTTGTTTGGATTGAAAAGGATAGTGGAGGGATGGTTTGGAGCTCATAGCAGTAGGAGGAGCCTTGGGATGAGTAAAAGGCAGGTGGAGGGGAAGAGTCAGCGGGAAGGGTTTAGAAGAGTTTGTTTGGGGGATCGGAATAGTAAAAGAGGTGTCAGATGATGCAAGGAGGGGTAGAGTAGGAGAGAGTCTAGAAAGGGTTATTTGGGGGATCATAGTAGTGGTATGGGATTTGGAATGAATGGAAGAGGGTGGAGGTAGAGGATATATTGATAGAGGTATAGGGTGAGAAATAGGGTAGTGCATTGGATATGCTGATTTAGAAGGAAAATAACAAATATATACATCCATAAGTACAAGGAAGGTATATAGATGCATAAAGGAAGGTAGTGTATTTAGATTAAAGATGCATTAAATAAACTCTGGTTTACAAGTGTTATTTTACTTTAAGTTAATTGTATATATATATATATATATCACCTCCTTGTGGCTCCCTCCTTCCCCAGATGGCGCTCCAGTCGTGGTCGCGTCACTCCTGCAGTTGAGCCCAACTGCTATGTATTTCAACAAGATTTCCCCCTCACACAAGGCAGAAAAGTCGGAGTCGCTTTCAAATCAAAATCCAGCACAACGCTGCGGTTAAGTTTCTTTGGTGGTTTTATTCATCCATGGGGTCAAAAAACAAAAAAACCAACGCGTTTCGACAGCGTCCGCTGTCTTGCTCACGGTTAGTTGTGTGTCAAACTCACATTGTTTTTGAAACATTGGTAAATGTTACAGGCACCGCCCTATTGGGGTATTCACAACAAGCATTATGGGATTGGTAGTTTTTGTTAAACCTTATCACAGTTAATGCATTCCCAACAAGCATTCTGGGATTTGTAGTCTTTTCCAAACTTATCACAATTAATGCATTTAAATTCGATACCAATCCGTTTGAATTATTCACAATTATCAATTTCCAACATTCTGGATACGGTGTTCGTTATTTACAGTGCCTTTACAAATTAACCAAATTAACTAATTTAACCAAAACGAAATAGTCAGTATATATATATATATATATATATATATATATATATATATATATATATATATATATATATATATATATATATATATATATATATATAACATCCAAAGGCAACCTCAATGGAGTATCCCTCGTCAAGTGGGGGTGGCGCGCTGCCGGCGAGGAAACCGGTAGTCAATATTCAGGCAAAACGGCGTTCCAAGCGCACTACTCAGGTACCAAAGAAATCCACACCAACAAGCAGGTCTGTCAAGTAGGTAGGGTTTATTCACGCCATAAGCCCTACGTGACGCGTTTCGCACTCCGTGAGTGCTTGTTCACTCACGGAGTGCGAAACTATATGTGTACGCTCCCAGTTTGTCCCAAACTTAGAAAATGCACTCCAACTCTCACCGATGGCGGGTGAAAGCAGTGACAGCATACCGCAGGTTGCAGCGGCATATGGATCTTCCTGTCTGCTTAATTCTTGACGCCTGACGCGTTTCAGTGCCTCCGCACTTCTTCAGAGGCGTGGTCTTCACATGCCCATCCATTTCAATGCCAAACGTCCAATGAGCGGCTCGGTTGAGCCCAGATGGAATTCTGGGACATGTGGTTTGTAGCGGCATGTTGTACTGTTCTCAATCCCTTTTTGGTGAAAGTTCCCATATGAGGCTCAGTAACATCTGGAGTCCCATGGCCCCCACTTTAGCGAGGCGGTGCATTTTCTGCGGCTGGACGACCGCAATATGTGTACGCTCCCAGTTTGTCCCAAACTTAGAAAATGCACTCCAACTCACACCGATGGCGGGTGAAAGTCACGTATATACATGTTAAAATAATGTGACTATCAGTGTGACTATCAGTACACCTGTTGTGTGGCATATTATATGCTGCTGAGCAAGTGTTTCACCTGCCCAAGTATATTAAATAGAAAAAATGTTTAAAAAAATTGGGCAGTCTGTCTGTCCATGCTGTGTGTTCAGCAACCCTTCCATTGAATTTCAAGGAGGATTGTACCTGCCTGTGAGATTTGTTTCCTGTAGTTGTCAAATGCCAATCAGAGAGCAACTCAGCTTAGATCCATCCACCATTCCCTGTCCTCTGCCGCCTTGAGGACCCATTTGTGTTGGCCACTGTGACAGTTGTCCTGAAGAAGATCCACTTTTAATATGTAGAAGAAACACATTCTCCAGTGATAGCCTGTAGGGGGTCACTACAACATCTTGAAGGGACAACCCCTACATTCCCCACATGAAGGGCTCCACATAAGCAGGAGACAGCCAGACCAGCCATCCTATCGTGACAATGCATTATCATTCAGAAACAAGCACTGGCAAACCCAATAGGTTTAGTTAGCCTTTTGGCTTTGCCAGTGCTCGTTTAAAATTACCTTGGCTTTTATGAAAAGTCGTTATTGGGGAAGCTGCAGGGCCCTCACCAATCAAAAAAAACACAAAACTTTGGCTAAAAGCAAATATATTGTTTTTATATAAAAAACACAACAATAAAAAACATGTTGCCAGTCCTTGAGATTCATGGGAACTTCTTTATGTGAATGCACATGCTCCCTGCTAATAGGCAGAATGTAGTCTGCCTCAGTGAAGTTAGCCAATGGCTGAAGTGGGCTGTCCCACTGGCCCACGCCGTCTGCTGTAGTCTAGTGGATGGAAGAAAATGAGAATGGACCAACTGCAGACCAAAGGATGAAGAGGGCTGGCTGAAACCCCCTACAGCAGTGGTTCCCAATCTGTGCGCTGCGGCGCCCTGGTGCGCCCTCCAAAGTAGCCAGTAGTGCGGCGCTTCAAAGGTTTCAGATTTTCCAATTCGCCATAAATTGCTGGTAACATCTTTGAAATGTGCAGTTATTTAGTAAAAACATAAAAACTCTGTCCATCAGATGGCAGCAGAGTATTCATTATTGAGAGGTCAGAAACTAATGGATTTCTCGCATTTCCTGCTTCAGAAGCCAGCAACCAAATGCGAGGAACAGACAAGTGGAAAGATTATGGTGAGTGGAAACTTGGTGTGAACGGGGGGGAATAGGACAGGATAGGGAGAGACAAAAGGGAGGAAGGTGGGAAGCGAATTTCGGGAGAGTTTCTAAAGCACAAAGAGAAAGAGTAGAATATCAAAAGTTTCCTGTCTGTAACAACAACCGTAGGTAGGAAGAAAACACTGTCACAATAGCGGCTATGGGCATCGAGCATGCTAAAAAGGCATTGGCTAGTGACTGGGCATAGGCCCTTCAGGAGCGCTGCAGAGTTTCTAAGACCTTACTAGACCATCACAGTGATCTAGACACTGCCTTGGTAAAACTGGCTTTATATAATTAAATTAACATAACTGCTTCATTCTACTCACTATAAAGTGTCGCACATTTGTAGTGTCACACATAAGAAGTACCCTAAAAACATTGAAATGTCTCCCATGTTTACAGAAAACTCAGCAGCTATACTATATTTAACTATTTAATTATATAAAGCCAGTTTTACTAAGGCAGTGTCTAGATCACTGTGATGGTCGAGAGACGCCTTATAAACTCTGCAGCGCTCCTGAAGGGCCTCTGCCCAGTCACTAAAAAATGTCACGTAATAATAGAGAGCTGCGGCCAACGATCAATAAGCCAAGGGAGCCATGGGTTGAAAAAGTTTGGGAACCACTGCCCTATAGGTATGTATAGTTTATATATAATTGCAGTAAGATCAAAAGCTTTTGGCTAAAGCCAGTCCTAAAACAGTCATAACAGCAGTGATGAAAAGAGATTGTTCTATTACCTGGAGGAGAGAATACTTTAAAGATGTAGGGGTACCCTTGGTGAGTTAAGAAGGTTATATCTAATTTACATCCACCACATAAGAACATATTCCTTACAGGTGAATATAGGTGTTGGAAAGTGGGTTATTGGTAGGGGCAAATGTAGGTCTGCCACTAGCAATAAGGCCACTAAAACATGGTAGGACTTAGCATAGGTCTTAGAAAATTAATCCTATGCTGAACCCTTGGCAATGTGGCTGCGAGCAGACAGGCTTAACTTCAAAGACAGGTATGTAAAGCATTTAAAAACACCATTTCAGTAAATAATCAAGACACAACACATAACAAAATCCAATACCAATGTCTAAAAATAGGAATTATTTCTATCCTTGAAATGACACCAAAACAACAAAAATCCAATGTAGGGAACCGGAGATATGAATTTTCAAAGATTTATAAAATATAGCACTTAGAAGCTTATAGCACCATATTGTGATACCTGCTCGCGATATACCGGGCCAAAGTCAAAGTTTTAGGCCAGGTGCGATGAAGCCCTGAGCAGCTACAGTTCACGGCAGGTCCTGGTCGCAGTTTCTACCTTCACACTTAGAAACTTTTCTGGAACTTTTCTTCCCGAGGTCCCTCGAAGCTCCAAGACAGTCCGGATTCGATGAGGGTTAGCAGGCTTATCATTCAATGATCTCCCGGTTATCCACCCTGGAGCAGACATAGAGAATTTCTCTCTAGAGCTTCAGCGGGGTAATCCAGGAATCCAGGCCGACATGCAATGGAAGACAGGTGGCTTGGCTTTCGCGGTTGCTCCCGGTCACCTTTTCTACGAGCGGACTTTTCTGAAGCTTTTTTTTGCTGGGTCTCTGGATGCTCTTCATGTAGCCCGATCCTGTGAGGGTGCACCGGCTTCAGATTTCTTCTAGTCCCAGTCAATCTCTGGAAGTTGAAGCGATGGAGCTTTTAGTGGGACAAACCTGGTTGGCATAGCCGGCCCGCGGTTGAAAGCAGGCGGCCTGGCTGGCCAGGTTGAGCTGGTCCTTCTATAGAGCTTTTTTTCAAAGTTGCTCCAAAGTTCTGCAAACTTCTTGAACTTCTTCCTGAAGTTCCTCAAGGTGTCCCAAAGTGTCTTAAACTCACTCCAAGGGTCTGGAGGCTCCAAGATGGTCCTTGAAAGTTGAGGACTTCAGTTCCCACAATCCTCTGCTACAAAACCCTTACAAATCCACAAGGTGCGGATTTAGTTGGTGATGTTCGAGATGAGCTCTTTTAACCTGTAGCTTTCAGGGAGTCCACTCTTTAGTTCTTTTTCAGCAAGATAATCCACAGGGCTGTAGTTTCAGATACTGCAGTCTTCAGAGGTCAGTCCTTAGAAATCTTTGCACAGCAATCTTCTTAGCTTGGCAATGTACTGCTTCAGTAAGTTTCAAGCAGCATATCTAGAGGGCTCTGCCCCTCTCAGATACTTATTCCAAGTTCTCTGGATCAGGCAGGAGGTCACTTGTGACCAATG
The DNA here is from genome assembly GCF_964263255.1 of Lissotriton vulgaris. Taxonomy (NCBI): domain Eukaryota; kingdom Metazoa; phylum Chordata; class Amphibia; order Caudata; family Salamandridae; genus Lissotriton; species Lissotriton vulgaris. The sequence continues at coordinate 216,742,428 of NC_141685.1, read as the reverse complement.
GGAGCAGGGTAACTACTCCAAGATATGACCACATCCTGTAGAGTATGGCATTATATTGTCCCTGAGTGCATCACATCTTCTAAATCCATAATAGCTGATTTTCCAGCAAGGAGGTAAGAGCTGGCTAAACACACCCCTGGGATGGCTAATTTACGTAGACTCTCCCCCCTGCCTCTGCTCATACCTTCCTTAATCCTGCCATCTGCCTAAGGTGAGAAGTTCAGAGTTGTAAATGAAGCTGTTCTCTGCTCTCCTCTTTGAAGAACATAGATTATGACTCCTCCCCCTGGCCTGGCATTCCTATGGAACAGCACACTGCCCTGCCAGCAGAGCTGGCTGACCCCAGGGATTGTTTATCACCTCTTCAAGGTAGCCTGGATAAACCACTTAACTCTGACCAATCAGGGCAGACTACTGGAAGGCTGAATCTGGACTTACAAACAAGAAAGTCTTATAACTTCTTGTATGTACACTTTAGGAGAAATTCAACAATATCATATTGTTGAATTTATTAATACCATCCGGGGAAGTCTTTGAATGGCACTTCTATCCCTCTCCTATCAAGAGTTATTAATCCATATCTTCCTACCATGTTAACCTATGTAGCAGGGGATTTGCAATGGGAAAAAGGATTTGGGCCATTTGTCCAGCACCATGACTTACAAACGCATATTTTATAAGTACTTTGCTTATATCTACAGAACCCCTACCCTAGGTGCAACTATGGGAGACTTTAGGGTTCTGAATCTGTAGAAATATTGCATATCCTCCCTCCACAGTGCTCCTAGCATCAAAGTCGAATTTGAGCAGCACTTTACCACAAAGTGGGAAGTGAAACGTGAAATTTCACATTACCCAGGCATATAAAAACTCATTTAATAAGGGTGGACCTTATTAATACCTGCCACCCCTCACCCCCACCCTTGGGATACCTATGGGAGACCCTGGGGTCCCTAATATGCCACAACAATTTAGGTTATCCATGTTTAAGTGCCCCAAACACCAAAGTCGAGTTTGGGCAGAATTGACTTTTTAAAAAGCAGTCCTGGCACCCAGGGCTGTTTTTAAACTGACCTCAGGCTTCAGCAGTGCACACATGCAAGAACAGAAAAAGGCTGATGGCCACTAAACTGGCATGCCCGAGGGTACTTGATACTTCTAGGTTGTTTCAATCCCCCTGCCCTATATACTATGGGCCTATAGGGAAGGTCATGCCAATCACAGGGGTACCCCACCATACCATTGTGTACCCTAGTGTATGTAGGTGTTTTAACTGAGTTCTAATGTGTCTCTTTCAGCATAGCACTGGCCCTGGGCCTGGTTAGGTAGAGCCGAGGGTCAGTAAAAATCAGTTACCACCAGTAAGCAAAATGTTGGGTGGTGCCCAGGGCACAGGATGACTTTGTAACAATAGGAGTCTAAGTGTAAAAGAGACAATAGTCTTTGTTAGTTATCCTAGCTGTGTGTACATGGTGGAGTGCAGTTAGTCCTAACAGACTATGCGTAACTACGAGCAGAGTGCATAACTACTCACAGGCCCAATATCCTTTTATCACCTCTACACACTCTTGGGAAAGGACATTTTGTGAGCAGGTGTGAGAGTTGTTTTCTTTTTCTCACTTTGACATCAGTAGAAACTGAGGTGATGCTAGCATAATCAGTTTACACTGTGGTCCATCTTGAATCACTGTCGTAGCACACCACATGATGACTAGTGCTACTGTTTCTTGTTCTAAATAAAAGAAGTGCACGTTTACTCCAACAATTGAAAAACATTCCCCTAGACTTCTCTCAGCACCCTGCTTAACCTAAATCCATTATGTTTGCTTGTTTTTTGTTTGCTTCCTGTCAAGGGATACCTGGCTTGGCAGTTAGGGCTGGACTGTTCCCATGAGGCACAGGGTCAAGACTGATATGCATATAGCTGGGTCTGAAATGGGGTAGTGAAGTGAGCTAAAGAACGATGATGGATTCAAGCCAGATCTATGCCTGGGGGTGAGTGTCTGAAAGGTTTCAGTGCTCTGTCCATCATCTACTTGTGTTTACGCTATTTTTCAATAACAAACGTCTTTCAGATAATTGCTGTGGGATCCTTGTTTTATCTTCTGTAACTTTCTCCTGATTAATTGCTCTTTATTAATTGTATCTTGTCTGCTGAAAACTTTTTTGTTTAAAATTATTCACTGAACCATTGTTGCTTTAACATTGTTCATTGGCACCAAGTTCTGGAAATAGGGCTGCCCCTGTTTGTTGTAATCTGCATAAGTAATATGGCGTCAGCTGGCTTAAAGTGTGGTCAGGGCAGGGTGGTCTCATCTGGCATTGCTAAAACACAGGCCAAGGCTGCACTCAATAAGAACACAAAGAAGGCATATAAAAGATGTGGGCTTAATAAGGAAATCTAATCAAATGACATAGGAAAAGCTATTGTAAACAGCTTAGAAAAATGTTATGTTATGTTAGAGCATATTTATAGAGCGCGCGGCTACTCCCTGGAGTTTCCCGGTGCTAAAAAACATCCAAACGTCAAGTAACATAAACACAACCAGAACACTGCCAACAGCTCACAACTGGAAAACTCACGTTTTAAGCCTTTTCCTAAAGGTAAGAAGGTCAGGACTCTGTCTGATCGCGAAAGCGAGACTGTTCCACAGCCGTGAGGCAGCTGCGTGAAAAGATCTACCCCCTATCCGGGCCCAAAACACCCTAAGAGTAGTGATCAAAAGTTGGGATGAAGATCTCAGGGAGCGCTGAGGGAGATAAGGCTGAAATCTTTCCCTAAGGTAAGGAGCTATGATCTTATGAAAGGCTTTAAAAACCAAAACCAATGCTTTAACCCCTTCGATGCTGATGACGGCCATCAGCCGTCATGCACTACGGTGGGCGTGTGCTGATGACGGCTGGGGGCCGTCATAAACCCACCCACTCGCGATTCTGCCGAACAGGCGCAGAATCGCGGCAGCGCCCAAGGGGTTAAACTGAATTCTCTTCTGGACTGGACGCCAATGAAGGGAAGAGAGAAGCTGGGTGGTCTGAGTTCTAGAACCTAACAAGAAAATGGCCCTGGCTGCTGCATTCTGGATCACTTGTAGTTGGCTCAAAAGATATTCAGGCAAGCCGAGATACAAGGAATTAACATAGTCCAATCTGGACATTTTCAACGCCTGAACCACTGTCTTCTTGTAAGGGATAGAGACCAATGGGAGGAACTTTCGCATCATTTTCAACAAACCAAAGCAAACCCCGGCTACCGAGTGTACTTGGACTTTCATGGAAAGGGTGGAATCCGTCTTGACTCCCAGGTTTTTCACTGTAGAAACGGCCAACACAGGGGGAGACATATCCTAGGGCCACCATTCATGCCAGATATCCGGTGGTTGAGGCCCAAAAAAGATAATCTTGGACTTCTCGCAGGTAAACAACAGCTGAGTGTCATTAGCGTATGACACTATTTTGGCACCAAAACTCTCAGCGAGAGGGGCCAGGGGGGCCATATACAGATAAAAAAACATAGGGCTCAAAATAGAGCCCCGAGGCACCCCCACATTCAGAGGAGGAACTACCGCCGAGAAGGGAGGAGCCCAGATGGTTTCAGAACGGTTAGCCAAAAAGGATGCAAACCAACTCAACACCGTGACTCCAATACCGCTATCACTAAGTCTTTCCAGTACTCTCGGGTGGGGCACGGTGTCAAAAGCTGCCGAGAGATCCAGCAGCACCAAAACGGTACAGCCTCCTCTATCCAATGCTGCTTTAATGGTTTCTGCAACTTCCAATAAAGCCGTCTTGTTGAAAGTGAGCCCATAATTCTATCGATGCCCAGGCTGCTGGCGCAAACCGCCTCTTAGTTCCCATTCTGAATAGTTACCAAAATAAAGAGACGGGCGCTGGGAGCAGGAATCAAGAACAGGGTTTATTTCTCATGAGGAGAGCCAGTCATTTCGGACACGAAACACAGTGTCTTTCGGGAGGTGCTTTAACAAGTGAGCTTGAGACTCTTGCTTTTATACATTGCAGAACATTTGATGATACAATCAGGTCAGTATGTCGCAAAAGGAAAACATTCCTATAATCCTCGTGATGATCCTACTCCACATACGTTCACAATGGGGACCCTTGACCTGCTGATAAGAGGGGAGGGCAATCATGCAGCTGAGTGCTTCGTAGGATGTGTGCGCCTAATCATGGCCCAGGGGGTGGGGTGGCTAGGCATACAATAAGGGCAGTAAATGGTATCTCCTGGCTTAGGCGATGGCCTCGGACATGTGTGGTCAGCCGAACTCGGGGGAAGGGGTCATCAAAGGAGTGGTATTCATGCCTACGTGGACAATCGAGCGCGGAGGGAGGGCTCGTCAATAGAGGGGCATTCATGGAAGGGAAGGGGGTGCTGGTCAGGCGCGGCCGTGACTCCTCAAGGACAGGGCTTTGCGGAAGAAGAGGGTTTATGACTTGCTCATATGAGGAGAAGGAGGGGGTCAGGGTGCGTGCAGGGCCAGAGTCGCGCAGAGAGAGAGAGAGAGAGAGAGATCTTATGACCTGTACATGAGAGAACAGGGGCAGTCAGATACAACTGGGGGGGGGGGGCTATGACAGCTGAGGCGAAGGATGCTTCTTCGAGAGGGAAATGGGGAAGGCCTGGGTCGAGCAGGAGGGTTACCTTTTCACATCAGGATCGCGCAAAGGGAAAGGGTTTCATGGTCTATACATGAGAGAGGGGGTGCAAGATACGCGCAGGAGGGAAGCTGGGGATTCCAATGGGTAGAAAGGCCATGGTGCCTAGGATGGCTGTACATATGCATAGGGGTACGGGTTCTTACTGGCAGGGTGATACGGTCAATAATTTACAGTATCCATGGTGCCCACAGGGAGAGGAGTGGGAAAGGAAGGGAAATGAGTGCTGTCTATGTACATCAGTTTCGTCAGATTTTACAGTCTGAGTACTAAAATTGTCTCGAAAGCCCGACTGGCTAGGGTGCAGCAAATCATTGGTCTCCACAAAGTTTGTTAAGACTTTGTTGACAAATTTTTCCAGAACCTTTGAAAAGAAAGGCAAAAGCGAGATTGGTCTGTATTTACATGCTACCTCAGGTTCTGCCGAAGGTTTCTTCAATAATGAAAGGATGTTTGCATGTTTCCACCTATGTGGCATCAGCCCCCCCGTAGAGCCATGTTCAGAATAGTATTCACACAAGGATTAATCACATCTGCTAGTGAAGATAAGACCCTTTCTGGGCAAGAGTCCGAGCCAGATTTCAAAGTTTTCACAAACATCAGAGATTGCTCTAAGGTAATCTCTGGGAACTCCCTCAGGGAGGCCCTGGGGCTGGAACAGGCCACTAGATGGGAGACCTCAACAGCCTCCCGATCCAGAGATTGAGCTTCAAAGAAATCCTGGATAAGTTTAATTTTTTCATGGATAAAGAGGGCCATTCGTTCTGCCCAATCGCTTGTAGGAGCAAACGGTTGGCTTATAGAGGCAGGGGAGGTAATGCTTTTTACAACATTAAAAAGGGTTTTACTCTTATTAGCCGCCATATCTATTTTTGTGGACAGAAAACGTTTCTTTGCCTCGCGTATACTCTTATAGTAATTATTCAATGCCAGTTTGTAGATCAATTTATCTGAGGGATTATAGTTCCTCGGCCACTCTCTTTCACAATATTTACAGGCTCTTTTACTCTCCCTTAGAGCCTCAGAGAACCAAGGGGCTGAGACTCGAGTAGATTTGACAGGTCTCACACAAGGGGGGGGGGGCAATTCAGTAACTTAGGAAGACAGGAAAATAGCTTGGGAAGACAGGGAGAGTATATGTAATGTCACACATCGATTTGTCAACAAAGTTTGACACTATAAAAAGGGCTTTACTTTGGGAGAAGATATGGAAATGAGTGTCCTGCAGGTTTATTAAAGGTGATTATTCAACTACAGGAAGGCTCATGGACCAGGGTTGAACTAGAGGGTAACGGAGCACTGTCTTGAAAAATTAACACCTCTAATGGTTTGAGGCAGGGGTGTATGATGGCCCGCTCCTGTCCCCAATATATATTGCAGACGTCATAGTAGGATTATACCCGGCTCGATCCTTTCCACCAAAATTAGGCAATGAGGCCATCTCAGTAATGTTCTATGCAGATGATAGGGTTTTGCTGGATCTTATGCTGATCGGCCTTCAGAGGCAAATATATCTTTTGCAGAATACAGTAAGTGCAATGACCTAAAAAAAAATTTTACGACTAAAACCAAAGTTATGGTCTTCTAAAAGGGAGGGTCCAGAATAAAGGGTTTAAGTGGTGGCTAAGTGGTGTCTCAGTTAAAGTGGTAAAGGAACATAGCTATCCTGGTCTTGTTTTTAGATATAACATCAACTTCACACCTCATATTGATCTCCAGTAAGCACAAGCTAAGCCTATTTTTGGTGCTTTATATGGAATGGACTATGATGGACTTAGCATTGGGTCATAAGTCCATCGTAGGAGCTAAGAGAGACTTTTAATGTCAAACCTGTTAACCTGCTATTTTATGGGTGTGAGGTGTTGCCCGTAAAATATCTGAGGAGGGTGCAGACTATAGAAAGGAATGTGTGTAAAAATAGCTTGGCCTGCTGAGAGGATCCGTAAATAGTGTCCTGAGGTTAGAATTGGACCTTACTAGTGTACTATTTAAATACAAACAGAGGCTCCTTAATTATTGGTTTAGTCTCCATAGAGCAGAAGAGGGCTCCTTAAGGCAAACAATCACATCCCTGCCGAAAGAGAAGTATGCTGGTCAATAAGCTACTAATCTCCTTGATATTAACATCTCCCTGGATGCTCCAGTAGGGTAGAACTCCAAAGAATGTCGGCAGTGCACTGGGGGGTCTGATTAGCAGTTCCACAGTGCACTTTCAGTAAAAAAGCATCAGTGCTAAAGCAAAAAGTGTGTGTGGGGGCGTGTAAAAAAGGGCACTTTCAAACAGATACTTAGAGTGACACTTTCACACGAGCAAAACCAAGAAAAGAAGTGCACAGAAAGACATACACATTTGAAAGTTGTTAGAACTAGGGGTCTCTAGTTCGCTGAGGTAGGTACCTTAGTCCAAATAGGGACCCTTGCTACCAGTCAGGGTAAGGAGGGACACACCTTTAGATAATCTCTGCTCACACCCTGGTAGCTTGGCACAAGCAGCCAGGATTATCTCCAAGGCAATGTGTAAAGTGTTTGCAACCACACTCCCAGTAACACAGTGATAAGACCAAAGGATAGAAAACCAGCATATGCGTATTTGTAATAATTCACTTGGCAGGTTACTAGGCCAACAATCACTTGAAGGTTCTTGCGGTATTAAAGAGCAATTCACGTTCTCCAATGCAGTCCTAGTACAATGCTATGCAGTTCGTTACGTAATAATAGGACGGTCCTTAACCCCTTCGGTGCTCTGGACTGCCGGGAGCCGTCATGAGGCACGCTGGGCGTGTGCTCACGACGGCACACTGCCATCCTGGCACCCACCCACGGGGAGAGCTTGCACTCCCCCATGAACCACCGATCTTGCTGGCCCCACCGGGGAGCCCCACGACCCTCCCGCCCCCTCCTCTATGTCATCTATTGACGTCAGCGCACATTGAGCGCCAATATCATTAGATGAAACTGGACGCGGTGGAAGACATTTGCTTCCAGCGTGTCCAGGCGGAGAAGGTGAGTTTCTCCTAGGGGAGGGTTTTTTTCCAAACACAGAGTCATCGGGGGGAAAGGAAAGGGTTATCCTTTCCACCAATGTCTCTTTGAGCATTCCTGCTGCATGATGGCTTGATCGTGCAGCAGGAATGCCCACTAGACACCAGGGATTTTTTTATTTTATTTTTGTTTTTTTCTAATTGTGCAATCTATTCGTGGAACGGCCCGTGGGCAAGGGTCGCTCCCCTTGGGGACATATTCTTTGGCCGTTTCTGCCTCGTGGGGTGGGCAGATCGGCCCAAATATTTTGGTAGATTGCCCCACACTGGGGTTTTTTGTGTGAGTTTTGTTTTTTCTCTATGTAATGCATGCAGGGAGCGGCCCCTTGGGCAAGGATCACTCCCCTTTGGGGGACATATTGTTTGGCCGTTTTTGCCCCCATGGGGGGCAGGGGAAGATCGGCCCAACTAGTTTTTGTATATGGCCCACTAGGCCACCATAGATTTTTCTGTTTTAGTTTACTTTTTTGTAATGCATGCGGAGAGCGGCCCCTTGGGCATGGGTCGCTACCCTTTTGGGGAAATATTATTTGGTTGTGTCTGCCCCCATAGGGGGGCAGATTAGTCCAAATATTTTTTTATCAGGCCCACTGGGCCACCATGGATTTTATTTGTTTTAGTTTATTTTTTTGTATTACATGCGTGGAGCAGCCCTTTGGGCAATGGTCGCTCCCCTTTGGGAGGACATATTATTTGGCCATTTCTGCCTCCCGGGAGTGCGGGTGTGGCAGATCCACCCAAATTAATTATAGATAGACCACTAGGCCACCAACAATTTTTTTGTTTTTGTGTTTTTTGGCCCCTTGGGCATGGGAAATTTAGTCTGGCCCAAGGGGCCCCACTGAGCGGGGAGCGATTGGCCCAAAATGATATCAGATGGCCACTAGGCCACTAGGGATTTTTTCTATAGATGATTGTGCGGAGTGGCCCCATGGACAAGGGCCGCTCCCCTTTATGGGGTTGAATATTTCAGCTGTTTCTGACCCCTTGGCCTTTTGCATTTAGGCCCACCAACCTGCCATTGTGACTGGTAGATTGTTTGTGGACTGGTTTATTATCTTCATATGTGACTGTAATGTTTTATTTCTCATTTTTTCTAGTGCTTTTTGTTCTTGTTTGCGGTTTCTGCAGTTTTGCGTAGTTGCATTTATTTGGTAAGAAAAACTTTTTTTGTTACATTTACTCCAAATGACATGCACAAGTGAATTTTTAGTAAGTGGTGTCAAAACAGCAGCATATTTAGTTTGTTTTCGGAGCGTGAAATTCTTTGCGATATCTTTTGCATTGTCTTATATGTCTTCTCTTTTTTAGTGGGATATTGTTGGTCCTTGCTGTGTCTCTGCAGAGTAGGTAGTGAGTCTATCTGCTTCTGACAAGTGAGTGGTATCGTTTTGGAGTATATAGGTCTTTTTGAGAGAGCCACATTTTGTTTATTAGTTTTTCTACAAAGTGTTTGTTGTTATAGACTTGTTTGACAGTTTCCTTTGTTAGTAATGGTTTATGCGGAATTACTGCTCAGTAGGCGGTTGGTATGCTTTTTGAATCTTCCTCTGAGCAGGATTATGAGACTGACAGTACGTCTGAGCAGAGGAGGGAGGGGAAAATTGAGGCAGTGAGTTGTGTCTCCACATGGAATCATCGGATGATGAATCTACTCTTAGTGCAGATGAAGTACCTGTTTTAGAGAAGGTCACTTATGTGTCGATGGTGCAGCAATAGGCATCTGGATTGTAGCCTCAGGCTGCTAGGCTTCCTACTGGAATGGCTGGACTCTGGGTTGATCCAAACATGGTGCAGCTGGTGTTACTTGCCTTTACTGGTGATGCAGGGTGTAGAGTGAATTGTAAGCATGGGGGAATTTTGCGAATCTGGCGTTCGCGAATTTTGCGAATTTGCGAACTCGCAATCCGCAAAATCTGCGAATTCTCGCGAATTTGCGGATTTCTTTTTTTATTTTGTGTTCGCAAGGATTTCTGCCAGTTCGCAAGGATTTCTGACAGTTCGCGAGGGTTTTGTAACAATTCGCAATCGCGAACTTACATGTCGGCTCGCAACGGTCACGATTATGTTGTTTCTACGTCTGGTTCATCATCATAGGTTCCCAGCACCCTCTGTTTCACCCCTGCCACCCTCTGTTTTACCCATGCCACCCTCTGGTACATCAATGCCTTATGCCACCCTCTGGTTTATCATCACTGTAGATTATGGGGGGAAAAAGCAAGCACACCTGCCTGCTTCAACTGACATGAATTAATTTGGGGTTGATTTATTAATGTGTCACTGTTTTAAAATTCCAGTCTGGCACCTGCATCCTTATCTGTAATTTGCTTTCTGTTGCAGTGCAATTTTTTTTTTCCAGGACCTTTGTGGCCTATTTGTAGCTATTCTATGAGCCTGCTGTGAGGGTCAGAGCAGGGTCATACAATTGTTGCAACTAGCAACTGAACAATTGTTGCAACTAGCAACTGAACTTTGGAGGGGCCCTTGTCAGGAAGCACTACAGGGAACGGTTACTAATGATGAGTTTGAACTTTTGAACCTGCTTTCACTTTTGCAAAACTCGTTTTTCTGCAGAGCAGCATTACAGCAACTTTAATGCTCCACCAAGCTTATATGAGAAAGTTGATTTCTAATCCAAAAGTTATCCAAAGAAAATCAAAAGGCCTCAAATCTAAAAAAGTGCAGGCAAATGTCAACCTGAGGAGTTATTCTGATAAAAATAATCATTTTCAGAAGGTCTATGCTGCTTGCTAGTAGATTTCTTGTGCGGAATTGCAATTTTTGTAATTTCGTGAGTGCAAGATTGTTGCTGCCCGCCGCACCTACATGTTCGCAATTGCGAACTTACACCGCAAAGAAAAAAAATCCGCTGCGTGCGAATTTGCGGATTTTGCGGGAAATTCGCGAATCTCGCGGATTGCGAATTTACCGAAAATCCGCAAAATCCGCGAGCGTAACGGATTTTCCGCCCATGCTTAGTGAATTGTGAAATGTGTTTGCCTATACAGTTTTTTCAGTTGTTTATGGATGATGTGCTTTTGGCTGAGATTGTTGAGCAGACTAATTTGTATGCAGAACAGTATTTGATGGACAACAGTGAAAGACTTGGGCCCTACTCTAGAGTTACCCGGTGGACTCCCACAAATTTGGATGAGATGAAGAAGTTTTTGGGTTTGACTTTTTTGATTGGTTTGATAAGGAAGCCGTCCATTGCTTCATATTGGTCCACAAGTCCAGTGATGGCAATTGGCATATTTCCTGCAATTATGAGTTGTGATCGGTATTTGCTTCTGCTCCATTTTGTTGATAAGGTTTCGGCGTTGCCATGAGATTACCCTGACTGTGACCGTCTTTTTAAAATTCGACCTGTTCTTGATCACTTTGTAGATCGATTTTCAGAGATCTATATTTCAGGGAAATAAATATCTATTGATGGGTCTTTGGTCCTGTTCAAGGGTTGTTTGGTTTTTTGACAGTACATTACTAGCAAGAGGGCACTTTATGGAATTAAGCTGTACATGTTGTCTGAGAGTAGGACAGGATATTTCTATAATTTCCGGGTGTACACTGGTAGGGATTCCACTATTAAACCCCCTGGTTGTCTGTCTACTTTTGGAGTTTCAGAAAAAATTGTGCGATCTTGCTAGAGGACTGTTTAACAGAGGCCACCATTTGCACCTTGATAACTTTTACACTGCTGTGCAATTGTTTAAGTAATTGTTCAAAGTGGACACTTTTGCTTGTGGCACAATTCTCTAACCGAAAAAGGTTATCCAAAAGAGCTTCTTTTGCAAAAAGCTTCAGAGGGGACAGTGCAGTTCCTTGTGTAGTGATGAACTACCAATTAGCTGTGAAATTTGTGGACAGGAGGGATGTGTACATGCTGACTACCATCCATGATGAGAGTACTTCACCTGTGGCTGTTTGAGGTCATATTGCAAAAGTGCGCAAACCAGTGTGAATTTTAGACTACAATAAGCACATGGGTGGTGTTGATAGAGTAGGTCAGAGGTTGGAACCTTACGCTGCTATTCGTAAGGCTTACATTTGTTCTTTGCGGAAGGGGTGTGTTGCTGAAGCCCCGTGTACTTTGGCATTCTCGGACATCTTCCTGCACCTGTGACTCTACTCCTTGCGGAAGCCGCTTTGCGTGAGCCGCTCAAGCTGTGTTCTATCGAGGGAGCACTGTCCCCACTTGTTTACCGGACCAGGAATAATCTTAGCAGCGGAACATCTACACAGAGGCTCACAGCGGGACTGCGAGGACCAGCGTGCAGTGCGGCATGATCTGCCGCAGCTGGTCCTCTTCCCGCCTCTTCCCTGCACTTTAAAATCTGGGTTGGACTTTGATTACCTGTGTTCTTTGCGGAAGGGGAGTGCTCTCATCCACTATATAGGCTCACCCCCATTTCCGGCCCGCGGCACGCGCACGAACACGCACGGGCGAAGCCCGGGCCAAGGGCGGGCCCATTTGTGCCCGTTCGTGACCGAGCGTGACCGGACCGGGCTCCCCCTCTAAACCCTGGGATTGTCTGATTCGTAAGTCCTTTTTGTTATTTTATAGAAACTGTCTATCTCATCTATTTACTGTATTCTAGACGTGTCTCTGCGTTTACGCCTTGGGTTCAGCTTACATCATGTTTACTCGAGGCTTGCGGAGCAAAACGGCAGCGGGGGGGGGACAAGCTAACAGGCCCAATAGATAGTTTCATCATAAGGGCAAATTCGTTCATCGATCAAGGGATTACTCTCATGGAACGTAGAGTTTCCCAAGATCTCGCCTTGGCAAAAAGATCGTCCTTGGGTCTTATTTCAGCTGCTAGAACCCCAGAGAAGGCTAGGGAAACAGGCCTTTTACATGCCTATGTCCCAACACAGTGTCCCAAAAGAGGTAGATTTATCAGTATCCCAGCTCCTAACCGACTCTCAACTAAGCCTGGCTTTGGAAAAAACCCCGGAACTAATTATGAATTTATCGATAGGCGACAACTGTACTGGGGAGTCCAGGGGAAGGAGGGAGGGTGCCATACCAAAGAAAAAAAAGGATAAACAGAGCTGGGAAAACCAATGAAATATCTGATAATCATAGGGATGAATCTGACCAACCAGCATCACGGGGTCACGGTCAACCAGAACTGGATCCGATTAACGGGGATGCCAGCTCAGTAGGCGTTGAGGCTTCTGCCATCCTCGTTGGCGATTCTGGCACTGATGAAGTTGAGGAACTACTCCTAACTAAAATGGGTGAGCTATTTAAACTTCATCTCTCCCCTCTAGAGGTTAGATTGTCCTATATAGAAAAACAGCTAGCTTATGTAGGAGAGTAGGGTCTGCAATCCAATGGTCACCCCCGATTTTTGCTTTTTGCTTCACTGGTTTACGACTTTCCCTGGCTGTGGGCCTGCTAATCAGACCCACAGCCTAGCTGTTCTCTCTCTAAATTGACAATCATGTACCTTAGGTGCATTTACCAATTGGTACTGGGCCACCTTATCAGTCCCTGTACAGTGTACTATAGGTACCCAGGGCATAGGTGTACTCAGGGCCTACCAGGGGCTGAAGCATGTATTATGCCACCCCTGGCTGGCCATCTAAACAGACACAACTGGCGGCACGACAGCTGGGGCAAGGTAGTGTAATCACCCTTTGCTTTGGACACATATATTCCTATCAGTCACTCCTATGGCAGGCCTTATCAATCCTGAAGGCAGAGTGCTTGGAATTATGTGAGATGGTGCTCTGGCATGAGCTGAGCCCGTTTGCAGCTTGCGGAACCAAGTCCTAATAGCTGTTCCATGATAACACTATACCATATACTCTTAAGTGCATTATAATCCTCGCTATTAAATGCTAACTCTGGTATAACACTATCAAAACATGTCGAGTAAGGTGTTATACGAATTGGAATACTATCCTCTCGCCAATTCTGGTGACGGGGGTAGCATTCCACCCTTCTAGAGGGACACGACATGTATGTAACTGTGAACCCCGGTTAATGTTAACTCGAGCCTCAGCATCACAAAATGGATGCTGCCACCACAGACACAAGTTTGACCTCCTGCTGCTGGGAGTCCTTCCAGTGAGGGAGGCTTGGACAAAGGGTTTCCTGCCTTGAGAGGTGCTAGCACCACCCCAGACAGGATTTTGTGTATTAGGTAGGACAGGGCTGAAAGGAATGAGACATGCCTGGGGCACACAAGGTGTCTCTGTGCATATACCGGTCTAAACAAGTTCCTGGGGCACTCCAGCCCCAGAGCTGTCGCAAGACCGGACAAAGGAAAGGGGGTGTAACCACCCCCCTTCCTGGTCCCACCCAGGGGAGGGACCTAGTCGTAGTGCAGCCTACCTTTAGCTGGATAAAGGTAGGAGCTGGTCCCATTCCAAATTAGATTATCCTGAACAACTTTACAAGAAGAAACTCTGGACTTCGATGTTCTGCTCCACAGAAGACTGAAGAAATCTCCCTTATGGGCAAGGAGTGTCCACCCTGCACAAACAGGCACCATCAGAGTACCGCGGCTTCCCTTTGTCGTCTTCCTGCAAGGATCCAGACTTCAGAGCCCAATGAGACCCGGATTCCCAGACCTCTCCGACCTCTACCTACATCTGCAGCACAGCTGAGATCCGTGGGTGCGACGAGACACGTGGGACCGGCCATCTTAAAAGAAGCAGCACTTCGCTCCAGCACGATTTCAGAGGCATCCTCATCCAAGTGCTTTGGGGACTGAGAAGCCCCGACCCCGAGCAGCTCCTGCACTGAGGACCAGCCCTTCAGCATACACGAGATCTGCGTGGGACCCTTCTGCCTGTTTGCTGCTCGACGCGTTGTCTGGTCACTTGCCGGCTGGCTAGTGGCCTCCTAGACGACGAACTCCGACAACTTCACTGCTGGTCTGGTTGCTCCAGACTGGCCCTTGCTTCCTTCCAAAAGAGGAGCACCCCGGAGCCTCCTGGTCCACTCCAGACGCCGTTTCCACTCACCTCGTGGGTTGCCTTTGCCAAGGCCTGTTGAACCCGAATCCGGAGACGACACCGCCGACAGCGAGAGCCTGCGTGGGACAGCTCGTGTCTCCATACTGGTCGTCGAAGACACCACCTGGTCCACGTGGCTGCAGAGACAAGCGTCCACCTTCACCTGATCGCGACGACGACATCTGGTCCCACTCCAGTCACTGGCTAGTGACCATTGTCCCCTCTGCTTTCAGGTTCTTCTCTTCACTGATCCACCCTTGGATCACACCGGACATCTTCCTCCTGACCGCCTGCAGCATCTTTTCCTCCAGGCTCCATAGACTTCAACGCCGGAACACGACACGACTTGGCACCTATGCACCCGCAGCCTGTGGGTGAGGTAACACGAGCATTTTGCTGCTCAAGGGTAGCTTGACTCTCCTGGTGTCCAGTTCCACAGTCATTTTAGTCCTATCTAGTCAGGGACGTCCGTACTCACCTTTTCTTAAAACTGTACTGTCCATAGACGTCTGTACGCATCTCGCGTGTGAATTCACACTCTGCACACGCGCTCCTACAGCCTCTGGACAGCTCCATTCCTTTGATTGACTTTCACATTCCACTTACTTAGTATATGGTTTGTCATGCCCCTAGGGCACCATTGTAAATCGTGCAACTTAAACGCATTTTTCCTAAGAGTTTGTCATGTGCTTAGCCCTCTGACCTCATAAAGAGTTCAGAGGTGTATGTTAGTTAATAAATACTTGTTTATTTTCATAACAACCTTTGTGGTGTCCTTTCATGTGGTATTCAAGGGGTTATATGTGGTAAAACAGCTGGCTTCACATGCCAAAAGAGTTTAGCCTAAAGACTGCTTTGCCCATGCTACCATTAGGATAGCTGGTCTATAAGGTTGACTTACAACCAATCACCATAAGGGTTGTTTGGACTGATACAAGGTGATCACTAGAACTAGTGAGCATCATATATCAGGCCAACTTCTCACAGCTGACTTATGTGCTCTTACCAAAAACGCACCAACTAAAGTGGCATCTAAAAGTGGGGCCAATAAACGTAACCAATCAACTAAATCAAAACTTAATAAACCTGTGGGGCCCCCGGCTAAAATTATATCCACCCCTAGTATACATCCCAGCCATGAAGGAAAACCATGTAGGGCTTTGTCTGTACCTCCTATCAGAGAGCGGAACAGGGGAGGAGCAGAAGGCAGACCCATTCTGAATCTACCGCCTGAGTCAACCACCTATGTGCTGGTTATGACGGGGTCCCAGAGTTCGCGGACCATACCAAGGAATCGAACTGGTCATTGAAAAATAGGGTCCTACATTGGATGAATAGTAATAGACCGCTCCCGCCAAACCGCTTTAGAAAGATTCTAATGGTGCGTAGCTATAGGGAAGGAGAGAAAAACAATCCTGGGTGACTGTATTGTGCTAAATTTTGAGGACCCACACACGGTTGATCATATTTGCTCTTGGAACATGCAAGGCGGAACTGAAGGTATTGATACCAAACACCTCTCTTTCTTTTATCCCCCTATATGGCGTCCTGGCCCCGATCACGATGCTTATGAGGGAAACTGGTGAAGAGTAGGTCGACGAGACTAGGGGGGTGACTGGGGGGATTGGGGAGGTAACTTTAACTTTAATAGAGATTCAGCCTTTAGAGACACCTGGAGAGGTATTCAGACTGCCAATAGATTTGACTGTCTGGATATGGTAGACTGACTGTCCCCGGCCCTTGAGGCTAAGGATACTGATTTAACAGTAAACCCCACCATTTCATGCCCCACAGTAAATGAGAAGCGCAGGACAGGTACTCCAGTGAACATCCTTTCCGAGATGGCTAAATTAAGTAGCCCAACTCGAAGTGAGTTACCTGTTAAGAATGTGGGGGTTGGTGATGCTAGAGCAGTTCATATATCCAGCCCAGGCCGTTCCCCAACCCCTATCACACTAGATGTAGGGACATCACTATATGCCCAAAGGGATAGGATGGGCCTATTATCATGGAACGTAGCGGGTCTTTCAAATAAAGTAAAGGACCCAACATTCCTGAAATTTGTAGATAAGTTAGACGTAATCTGCCTCCAGGAATGCTGGGAGAAGGCTGAGATACATCTAGAGGGTTACAGCACACATTTTTTAGCAGTACAACCCAATAATAGAGGCAGATGTTCTGGGGGTTATGTACCTTTATATCCAATAAAATTTATCCAAGTACCAACTGTTTAATTACGGGCGGTCTCATTATTACCAGGTTCTCTCTCTAAGGTTGGGTGAAAACCCCCCTATTATCTTGATTAACTTGTACAACAATATCCCAAAGGACGACCAACAAAGGGCCTAAGACGAATTAAATGATGCCATATGTAGGGGAAAGGATCTGAACAGAAAGAACGATATATCATAGTGACGGGGGATTTTAATTGCCATTTATGTCCACCTAGTGACACGAAGATTTGTGGTATGGTGAATCTTAAGGGCGATCCTTGCACACACTTTGAGCACTCCGTGCTTGGGAACTTATTCAACCATTTAATATACGATTGGGACTTAGGTTTTGCTAATGAATTATGCAACTCACAGATTGATTTCCAACCCACCTTTGTCGGGCGTGGGTCCCGGTCTATTATCAATTATACATTGGTCTCTACCAGCTACCATCGTAGTGCCCGCTCATTTAATACTGAACACATTGCGCTCAGTGACCACTTTCCAATTAGCTCAATCTTTGAAATAGGGCGGTGTGGCAGGAAAGTTCCTAAAGTAGCTGAAAATATTTACTTTCATGGGATTTCCTTGGCTAGAACCAATGGTTATGTAATCAAATGGAACAAGGTAAATCCGATTAATTTTTTTAAGAATCTAGTAGAGGACCAGATAGAAGATTTTATGATCTGCTTAGAGGAGAACCCCAACCCTACTAAGGTCATCGCAGCTTTTCATAAGATCTCTGCTCACCTTAGTAGTAAATTTACTGGTTCATCACGAAAACGGGGGAAAAGTAAAGCGGAGGGCTGGTTCAACCATGAGTGCACAAAGGCTCATTCCTACCTGATCCAAACCTTGAAAAAGGTACCTAGAAATGTGCTAGAGATCAGAGCAGCCAGGGTATCTTATAAAGTTGCCTTACAAAAACGAAGGAAGGATCTGAAGCAGGCAGCATGGGGAGCCTTAATTAAGGCGAGCGCCCTAAAAGATAATACCGCATTTTGGAACGCGGTTAACGCCCCGTTTTTTGTTGAAAAGAATTCTGACCAGGTAGAGATCGCTATAGAGGAGAATGTCTGGGTTAAACATTTTACCGAGTTATACCATCAAGATGCTCGGCCCGGATCAAAGAGACCAGGCTTGGGACTGATGAGAACCATAGAACCTGATATACCAAACCTATTCCCCCTCAACGTAGTCTTCTCTTTAGCAGAGGTGGAACTAGCAATAGCAGATAGCACCAACAGTAAAGCCCCGGGACCAGATGGTATTCCAATTGATATCTATAAGGATAACATCACCCTGTGGGCACCACTCCTGACCAATGTGCTAAATAGCTGTAACATCAAGGGTTTTCCAACTACGTGGCAGGAAGCTATTGTAGTGCCAATATTTAAAAAGGGGGATCGAAATGACCGTAAATGCTATAGGCCGGTCTCCCTCCTCGATTCGTTGATGAAGGTGGCAGGTAGAATCCTCTTAAATCGTCTGCAGACATGGGCTGAGGAGGAAGCTGTCCTTTCCAAATTTCAGTATGGTTTTAGGTCAGGTCTTGGCACTGTCAAACAAGGCCTAAATTTGGCATTGTTAATAGGTAAATATACAGCAGCAAAGAAGGGAAATCTATTTATGACTTTCATAGGTCTCAGCTCGGCTTTCGACTGTCTGAACCATGATGTTATGTGGGATACCTTAGCAGATCTTGGTATTGATTTTAACATTCTTAACTTTCTCAAAGAGCTATATAGAGGAGCGGGGGCCAAAGTCCGTTACGGAAAAACAGGCGAATGTACGTCCAAATTCCCACTTGGGAAAGGTGTTCGCCAGGGATGTATCCTGGCCCCATTTCTCTTCAATTTGTATATTAATGGGGTGGCAGACCATTTAATAAAATTGGACGTGGATTACCCCCAAATTGATGGAGAACGTGTGCCTATCCTACTGTATGCCGACGATGCGGTTATTATGCTTAGAACTCAAATAGGTCTTCAGAAGGCTTTAACTCGCTTCTCGGCATACATGGGAGATAGGGGTCTTAAGATTAACATAGGGAAGACCTTTACCATGTGCTCCTCCTCTAAGGCAAACATTTCTTTTAATACGTACTTAGGAAAGTCAAAGATAGGCTTAACTAACACTTTTTCTTCTCTAGGGACTGTTTTTAATAAAAGGGGTACCTGGAAATCAGCTATTATGACCAGGAATTTAGCTTTTTCACAGGCAATTGGTGTTTTAAAACAGTTCGCAAATAAGCTAGGGGACAGACCAGTACACATTTTGCTTGAAATATACAGGGCCAAATGTGTATCTACGGTTGTGTATGGAGCTGGTATATGGGGGGTTGCAGACTGCCACGACAAACAAAGGAAAATGGTTTCCTGTGTTATCTCCTTGCTGTTCCCCGATCAACCTCCACTTATGTTTGTCATAAAGAACTGGCTCTACCCTATATTACAGATCTAATTACGATAAGCCCTGTGTTGCTTTGGCACAAGATCTGGAACTCTGCAGAAACTGTGTTTAACAGGGCGATTATTGCGGACTGTATTAAACTTGAGGGGTCTAAACAGATTCAGTGGCTTTCCTATGTACAGGAATTTTTTACCAATATAGGGCACCCTGAATTTTACTATTCACCTTCAACTTTGTCTTTAATCTCAAGAAAAGCATTAAAGGAATCCTGTCTTGCCTTTCTGGAGGATCGACGCTGGTGTTTAGAAGGAAAAAAGGTTTCTGTTATTTATCACCAATCTTTGCTGCAGAGCTCTGGTCTGCAGCTTTATCTATCACCTGATCAGACGAGCTATAGCAGAATGCTTTTAGCTCGCCTAAGAACCAGAACCTTCTTTAGGCTGTTAACTTTTCCTAAACCAAACGATTGGTCGTCACAATTAGCCAGCTGTCCGTGTGATGATGGGGCATGTGCTCCTTGCAGGCTGTAAAGGAGCCTGAGTGGAGAACATGCAAAGTGCGCATGACTTTTTGGGCTTCCTGAGACGGCTGGCCAAGCATTCATGCACACTTAGGAGGGTGCCCACCACTCTTCCACCCCTGCACTGCCCAGCCCGTCCCACAAAACTGCCTCAGTCGTAAAAAATAAAATGATAACTGTGCGTTATTATAATTTTATTTTGCAGTTTTTGCAGTGATGAAAGGCAGTGGGGTGACGTTCCCCCACCTTAGCCCCTGATTGTATTGTGACATTTACATAGCGCTTTCTACTCCTATGTGGGTCACTGAAGCGCTTGCCTTCATGGGTAGCATGCCACACTGTGTACGTAGTGTAGTTGAAAGTGTTTTGTCTTTGTTTTGATCTTGTGTGGGAATTATTGTCTTAACAGTAATGCACTGTTTTGAGAAGGATTTCAGGTCTGAATCCAAAGTGTTTCTTGTGCCTGTTGTAATAAAGGAAAAAGTGTTTTTTAAACAACTACCTAGTTTGAGGACGTTGGAGAATACAATATCAAATTTATATTTATGGTCTCAGCTTTGAAAAGCAACTAAACTGCATATATATGTATACATAATTTGTAATCAACCCCCAAAGCTCAGTAACGTGATATCTCATGGCTAGAGCTCACGTGCTGTTTTTAAGTATGATAACAAAATGTGTGCACCTGTTCATATCGGAAATAACCTATCCAATTTACGTAACAAAGCATGTAACAACGCAGTCCCGCACATTACAAACGAATGCAAGCATCTAGCAGATTCATGGAAAACTCACACATTAAAACGAAGCATAGTCAGCAGGACAGCATCCATTCAAAGCTGGATTAACACACTGACTGCAAAGAGGCGCTTTATCTTGTGCACAAGTTACAAGTGGACAGCCCCCCCCCCCCACCCTCCCCCCCTCCCCTTCACCATCTCACCTGTGCCTCTCCTGCTCCTCCAGGGCACTCAGCCCCTTCCCAGAATAATAGCGCTTTGGTTTCTAGGCACTGTTGCTTGCAGTCATCTGATCACCGCTGCTCCTCTTGACAGCAGATGTTTTCAGTCCGGCGGGGGCCTGCCGGTGCCGGGGGCTGCGTGGAGGCTGAGGGCTGCAGGCCTTGAAAACATGGTGCCTCCGGACTCCGTGCCTCCTGCTTCCCCTCCTCTGCCATGAAAGGAAAACAAATATGCTGCGTCTTACACGCCCGAGCGTCGCAGCCAGTCAGGCGCAGTGCGAGGTCTCAGGGGAAAGGAAGGCGCCTTGCAGGAAAACAGCAGGCAAGGAAGGCCACGCGAGGTCAAGTTAAACTATTCATCCATGTGGCTTCGGGCCGCTGACACCCCGTTAGCTTCTGGTATGCTCAAAGAGCCCCGGGCACTGGCTCAGCTTCAATCAAGTGGGCGATTATATACATTCATCATTTCCGTTGGTGCCTGCCTAACAGATCACGCACAGATCTGCAGATTACAAGTAAACAAGACACCTCTGCACCCTGAGCTGCCCACTGGTGCCCAGGGCACTTACTGTCGGCGTGCCCACAGGGCCAAAGCTCCTCAAACAGAGTGCGCTGTGAGCTGGTGCCAGGGCGCTATAAGATGCGTGACTGATGAATTTTAGTAACCCCACACTAAAATGCGTTAGTGTAACCACCAATGCGTGATACTTGGCTGGGCTGTATTACCCTCGTAGGACGACTTCCTTGAATCCGAGAACAGTTTACAGCAGTGTAGGACTGGCCTTTCGGGCAGGCTGACAGTGTGGCACTGCCTGGTGGTCAGCTTAAAATGGAAATTGTATGGGCTATTTTTTTGGTCCCTTCAAGATCCATAGAACCGAGAAAACAGAGCACGCTGGATGAGGAGTCGTGGCCTAATGGCTAGAGCTGCTGACTGTGGAACTGGGGAACATCCTTCGAGCTCTGACCTCTACTCAACATCCTGTGATAATGGGGAAATCAATTCATCTCCCTGTAATAAAAAAAAAAATCAAAATGTGATGTAATCTGGTGCTGCCTTTGAGCCAAGTTTGTGCTACATAAAAACTGCACCATAAAAAGCTGCCCATCTTGTAGTTCCAGACTGCCTGAAATGACAAATTCAAATCTGAATAAGGAACTTAACTTGCCACAGCACACAGAACTAATCACGAGTGTTGGGAGGGCCTGGCTAGGCGATACCTGAGCTGACATCCCACCTTGACTGCACAGGTAGGAGACGTGCCCACACCGCCATCTGTGAGCCCCTGGGAGGGGAGTGGAAGACACAGGGCCCTGTGAGACCGAATGGTGAGCATGGAGAGGGCACAAAACAGCTGGAGGGCATACCGAGGGGGCCAAGTAGGAGCAGTCTGTCCTGGTTGGAGTGCATGACTCTGCCTGTCCTCTAGTGAAGGGAGTGGCATGGTGCACCCTCTCAGTATTCTCAGATCCCATGGCGGTCACATAGGAGCCACTATTGTCTCAGACTTGCCCTAAGACCGCCGCGGTCCCGATGGCATGAGTTCTTTGACCCCTTAGAATATCTATGACTTCTATGCAGTGCAGGCCAGTGGACCAGAGCCTTGGAATGGCGGTACAATGCGCTAAAAAATGTTGCTCCACTAAAAACATGCTCACAAAGCCCTCCATCTCTCTGAATATGGAGTGCCCCAACACCCTGAGCATGCCTCTGTCTCCCGGGGATGTGGAGGGAGAGGCGCTGGTAACCCCGCTCTTACTTAGAAGTGTTGTTCTCCGCCTTCAGAGAGGATCTACAGACAGTCAAAGAGGGATCTGATGTAGGAGTTGCAAGTGGTCCGAAGAGAGGTGTCCGAGATTTGAGACAGATAATGCCCTTGAAAATAATTAAATATCTAGAGACGAAGAAATTGAACAGTTCCAAGAAGAAATTATACATCTCATCGATCAACAACTCGATCACCAAGCCCACGCCGAAGCCCTTAAAAACAGGTCACGGCGCAATAATATAAGGATAAGGGGGACTTCCAGAGCTGAGGAGGCGGAAGAACTCGGAGAGTATTTCACGTCTCTCATCGCCCAGATCCTAGGAGCGACAGATATCCCCCTAGACAGGGTACATAGGGTGGGCCCTCCAAGGTCTGTGAGTGCATCACCATTGGACATACTGACGTGCGTTCATGAATTTCCCCTAAAAGAGCCGGTTCTACTCAAGGCCAGAGATATGAATCTGGTGCAGTTCCATAGCAATCCACTGCAACTGTTTCAGGATCTCTCAGCAATCACACTGCAGAAAAGGAGGTAGTTCTGTCCAGTGACGACCTTCCTCTGAGACAAAAACATCATGTATTCCTGGGACCTTCCCTTCCACCTGGTCTTCTCATGGGGAGGGAAACTCTAACAGTTTTGCTCATTTAAGGCAGCCTGTAATTTGTTGCAGATCAACAGTGCTGAGGGCCACTCCCCCTGAATGGCCGGAACAGCCCCTAAAACTAGCAGACGCTCCCGCTGGAAGAGGAAGCTTTCTGGTACCGGAGTCACAATAGCCCAGAAGAGGAGAGCAGTTCTGGACCGATTGGCTGAAGACCCAGCTTCACAGAACACCAGTTGAGGCGCTGGGACTGTAATTATGTTTTTTCTTTTGAACTCGGGCTGGAGTAGGAGAGACCTGCATCCTGGAGACCAGCCAGCTATGAACCTTGATGGAGCGGGTTAATGAACAATATTTTGTTCAGGCTTGTGAAGTCAGACTTCCATAATGTTTTAATAAAACTAATATGTTTGCTGCATGCTATTAAATCAACCTAGAATAA
Source organism: Lissotriton vulgaris (assembly GCF_964263255.1). Taxonomy (NCBI): domain Eukaryota; kingdom Metazoa; phylum Chordata; class Amphibia; order Caudata; family Salamandridae; genus Lissotriton; species Lissotriton vulgaris. The sequence continues at coordinate 216,718,825 of NC_141685.1, read as the reverse complement.
ACTGTGCAACATGAACACATGGGACTAACATTATGCTTATTTGTGCAAAATGCAAACAAAATAATACAATAATTATTGTCTATTGTCTTTGTCATATACTAACTGCTACTGTCAAAAATAATAGCATGTGCTTTTAAATGTGCTTTTGTCTTGTCTTTTCTGTGACAAATACAGTTCCAGATCGGATTGGTATATCAAAGGTAATATATGCTGCTTAAATGTGCTTTTGCTAGGTAATATAATTAATGGGTTAACATTTAGCAAAGGGTGTGGGTAACAGAACAAATGTCAATTCTTTAATTAATTGATGTTTTATGTTTGTTTAAATAATAGTTTTCCAAATGAAGCTTAGAGTTGGCTGCTGCAGAAAAATAATGCATTCTAAAAAAGTGACGCAAGAAAAAGTGGTGCAGAAAATTGACGCTTTCTGAAAAGAGGCCTGCTGATGAAAAGCCACAAGAGAAAACTTATTTTGAAAAAGATGAGAAGCCTATAAACTTTTATTGTGAAAAGTTTTTGAAAAGAACTGCAAAAGGCGACTCTGTGGAGAGGTTTGCTATTGTGCCACGGGAAGGTCAGAACAGACAGGCTCAAGGCCAAGATGTGAGTCGCGGCATTTTTGTGCACTTCATGAACATCTTTGCTACAAAATGTAGCAGCCTAAGGAAGTGCCGCCAGGACTCTGTGCATGAACAATGGGTTAGTAAAAAAGCCCGGACCTGAGGTGGAAGATGTCACAATTTACTGTGGCATGATGTGGTTCAGCCAATGGGGAGCCAGAATTCTGCTGTTGGGATGTGAAAATAGTTAGTTTAGCCTTAGTTTTAGGTTATAAGAATTGGCTAAAGGAGCAGACTTTTGCCTACGCTTCTTGATTTCAGAGGGTCGTGTTCTGCTGATCGACGAACGCACATAAGGAAAGGAGACTTTTTAAAGACTTTGTTTTCAGGCGATGAGGGTAGAGACAGGGAATTAGTTAGGGTTTGGAAATGCTCTTTTTCACTTATTTCTGTTAATGAATACTATTTCTTGAATCAAGCTCTCTTTATAAATGCTGAATAAACCTTTCTTTAATGACATTTTCTAATACTTGTTTAATAAAGTTCCAAAGCCTAAGTTTTCATGAATCTGTTTGAATAAACTTACTAAATGACAAGCTGGTCTTGTTTATTGTAGATAGTTTAAACAACATATTAGATTCATTTGCCTCATGATTCAGCTGCTCTGTTATTTTTATGAGCCTGGTATTGATTGGTAAGTTTGGTGGTAGATGGTGACATCATTTATGCAGAATTTTGGTAGGAGCGCTGGATCAGTTTTTGGTAGCATTCGTACGGTTGTATGTTTTTTTTACATACGTGACATATGCATGTTACATACATGTCAGTATAAGTCATAGGATTAATGTTTAACATATGTTGAGTTTTTGGTTTTGTCAGACCGTTATATGTAGTTGTGATGGAGCGGTAATTTCTTCTGGTAGTTTCTCAATGCAAAACCCTCATGCTACCTCTAATTTACCGCTCAAAAGGTGTTGGGCCCTTCACACCATGTATTACCTTCAGGAGACTTTAAATAAAGATGAACAGTCAAAAATGCAATTATTATTTAAGCCAATAAAGAGAGTTGCTGAGTATTTACAGGGTTTTATTTTCTAGTAAAAAAGTACATTTTTCTCTGACCCTTTATTCATTAGTAAAATATCAATCAGGTTACAGAATTTGGAAAACAGAAAAAATAGCATTGATACAGAACATATTACAGTCTGCATATAAGCATTACATATAGGAAATAAATTGTGGCGCAAAATGTCATTCAGAATTCTTAAAGAGTTTCTAAGAAAAATAGTCTTGCAAGGCTAATCAATAATTAAATAGTTGGCAAAAATCTCCCATAAAGAGAAATACATGCATAAGACAAATAAATCTTTTCAGACCTAATTAATTAGTCAAAGCATAACTTAAAGTTTAGCATCTAATTCTATTTTAATCAGCTGCACTCTCTGTCTGTCTGTGTCTAAAGAGCAAGCAGGGAGTGAGACAGCCCCTCCTTCACCAGACCTCAAGGGAATGTGGCCAAGATATGACGTGGAAGCAAGAAACCTCCCCCTGACACTCCTCGGACGCAAACCCTCCCTTCAGCAATCTCCCGGGACGTTTCTCGTACCTAACCCATAGAAGCCTAAGCCAAAATGAGCAAGAAGCCAGCTGAGCTAAGAAAGCCAGCCCCTCCTCTGGAGAGGTCAGTTTTATACACAAAATTTTGGCAGACTACACAAAATGTTGCATTTCAGGAGTTGATTGGTCAGTCATGGTGGCATGAGTTCTCATTTTTCTGACGCATTCAAAAAACCTGACTATATCAGTTTTAACAAAACAAGTATACATGAATAATACATTTATAAACATTTGCAACATTTACTAGGGAAAATGTGTCTATAGTTTCCTGTCACAGTGCAGCAGGACGAATACTTTATCAAACTGGTACATTGGCACAATCACAAGAATGTACAGTTCAAGGTGTCTTTCACTTCTTTGTGGTTTGAGTCAAGCTGCCACAGTCTGCGCATGCTCTCTTCTCTTTCAAAGCAAGCCAAATCCTTGCTGGTTTCACAGGCAGCCATTTAATGGTAGGCCCCAAAATAAAACAAACACAAGATAATATTAATTTCATGTAAATCAGCACATTATGTTTCCAAACTCCATACTAATACTCATTATAAATGTTTTCCTAGCCAAGCTACTAGTGTAAAGCAGCTTTTCTATTATTTATGACAACATGTAAAATAAATGTGCAAGTGCAACAAAGAAAAAGAGATGTTATTAACTGAAAATATTTATCAAAATATGCAACAAGTCAAAGTCTTTTAAGACAGGAATAGTGGATTTAGGGATGAGCTGGGAAGAGAGAAACATATTCTATTAATCTTCAAAGCTAAAAAGGCCACTTTTCTCTACACTGCAAAAACACATGTTAATTCAGCAAAAGCATTTGAGACTGAATAGGCCTCACTTTCATATTTTTCATGTGCCATGTTTTTAACTTGCACCAAAAGGTGTGTGGCAATTTAAATGCAGTTTGTCTGAAGCACAAAAAATAAAACAATGCCTGACTGCAGATGAAATCTGCTCCATCAATCCACCCTTCTGATAATTCAAAACATAATAAAATGATTTTTAATTCTATGTCAGGACCGGAGGCTTCAGATTATGCTATATCTTCCTTCGCTTTATTAACATAAAGACTCCACAGCAGCTTAGGAAAAGATATAATAATAACAAAAAAATGCTTTAAACGTAAAGCATTGACGGAATGTTCAACAAATCAAACAACAACTCCCAAGAGTCTCTTTGTATAATGATAGTCCATAGTCCTTCCACTCTGTCCATCACCACTATAAAACCGGACTTCTCATCTTCTTCCTCCTCTTTCTTCGCTGCTCCCGCAGCCAGATAAGTGCTTTTCATGTTTTTTCCGTTTTCGATGTTACTGATTGTATTGTGTACGATCGTTGGGGGACTCATTGCATGGTTTATTCCCTTACAGAGTCCCCGGTCGCGGGAACGTTCTTCGTTCCTACGCGATCTTATTTCCAAATTGTGTGCGGTGCGTACGTAGACCGCCAGGGGGCGGCCTGTCGTCTCGCCGACCCTTCGGCGCGCCTCCGCAGTGCCAGGAGCCGCGCCGTGGAGTCTGCTTGCGCAGGAGCCAGCCCTCGCGTACCCCTCTGACACCTGGTGCCCCGGGTCTGTAATCCCTGCTTTTGATGCCCCGTTGGGGTCTGTATTGCGGCTCTGACCGCGTGAACCACCTTCGGGTGTCCTTTGTGCACCTCTTTATTCAAAGTGTGGCTTAGCGCGCTTGAGGGGTGCGAAGACCCGGTCCCGGCGAGGAGGGTCTGCGCGCTTGGGGGTTGGTGCTGCCCACCTGCCACGTCAGTTGGCCAAAAACGTGATCGCAGCCGGTTGGCCTGCCCATATTCGAGTTCTATCTCGATTGCCACCCTTCAGGGTGCCCCGCATTTGTCCTTGGTGCCAAGATGGAAGGGGAATACGAGGGAGAACCCTACCCCTATCTGCAGGACGACGAGTTCTACCAGGCGGTGGACAATTCCATCTACCGCTGCGTGACGGAGGTGGTAGGCCCCATGGAAGACCGCCTTTCCGCCCGCATCGTGGAAGAGTGCGCGAAGCTGGCATCGGCGCATGTGCCTCCGACCCCCGATCTCCCGGGGACGTCCGGCGGGTTGCCACCCGCCCCGAAGAGGCCCTGTAAGGAAGGGCCGTCATCGGAGGCCCAAGGTGTGGACAGGAGTGCCTTTGAGCGTCTTCGAGACGCCTTCCTGGCTAAGGCGACGGCGGTGCCCCCTGCGCCCTTGGTGGACCCTAGTGCTTCGGGGGACGTGTCTACGGCCCCCGCCTCTCCAGTGTAAGACTCTCCGGACACGGATGACGACGGGGAGTCGACCCGATCTTGGCTTCCGGCGTCCTCTGCCAAGGAGATGCCCCGAGATGAGTCGGGCATGCTGGATCCGGACGAGATCGTCCACCCCCGCTCCGCGGCCTGGACACCGGGGGAGAAGGTGGCGAAATTTGTCGCGGGCAGGATGCGCAAGCCCCTGGAAAAGGAAGCAAGGGGTTGCCTGCGGGGGGAGTGCCCTCAGCCAACTTTGGAGGGGAAGGTGGCCATGACCCCGGAATTGGATCCCAAGATGGCCACCTTCCTGGCGAAATTTATGAAGGACCCCAGGAAAGGGATTGATCGGTCCTGGCGGGCCTGCCAGGACAAACTGTTAGATGCGGTTGGGCCCGCCACGAAGATCCTCGACATGGCGGAGGAGGCTAAGGCAAATGGCACCCGGAGGTGCTCTCGAATTGCGCCCAGAGGGTGATTGTATTCTTGGGCAACGCCAACTGTGCCCTGTCTACGGAGAGGCGGCGTTCGCTCCTAATCAAGTTGGACCCGAAATTGGGGGACCTGGCCTCGTCGGAGGCGGGTGCTGTGGCCCAGGGAGGCCTCTTCGGCGAACCCTTCATCAGGGAACTGGGCAAGTTCGTGAACACGTTCACGTCGCTGGATAAGGCCCAGTCCAGCATTAAGAGGGTGTTTCACCAACGTTTCTCCTGAGGGGCCGGTCGCGGTAGGGGCCGCGCGATCGGCCGTGGCCAGCAGACCAATAAAGGACAAGGCTCCGGAAGAGGTCAATACCAGACCTCTGCCAACTATACCACCTTCTACCCCACCAGGGGGCAACGCTTCAGTGGCAGAGGGTTCAAGAAGAACTCCGGACAAGGAAATGCCCCCGGTAAGTGTACTTTGTTTGGATCAAGTTCCTATTGGGGGGCGGCTGGCAAGCTTTTACGAGGAGTGGGAATTGCTCACTGCCGACGCTTGGGTTTTACAAACTGTACGAGGTTTCCATATAGAATTTTACGACCAGCCCACGCAAGCGAGGCCCCCGCGCCAGATGGTCTTTTCAGAGTCCGACGCGCGATTGATAGACGGGGAGATCTCGGACTTGCTGCGCAAGGGAGCCATCCGTCTATCAACGCGCCACCCGCACGGGTTCCTCAGCAACGTCTTTTTAGTGGACAAGACGGATGGGGGCAAGAGACCTGTGATCAATCTCAAGGAATTCAATGGGTGGTTGGTCTATCGTCATTTCAAAATGGAGGGTATCCACCTCCTTCGAGACGTGCTCCTCCCTCGGGATTGGATGGTGAGACTGGATCTCAAGGACGCCTACTTGGTCGTCCCCATCCACCCCCCTCATCGTCGTTTCCTACAATTCCTGTGGGCCGACAAGGTGTTCGAATTCACCGCTCTGCCGTTCGGCCTTTCTTCGGCCCCGTGGTGCTTCACGAAGGTTCTCCACCCGGTAGTGGAGTTTCTCAGAAGTCAAGGGGTCCGTATGCTAGTATACTTGGACGACATCCTCCTCATGGGGCAGTGTCCGGTGGTGTTGGCGGGCCAGCTGCGACAAGCTGTCGGCCTGCTCCAGAGGCTGGGGTTTGTGATCAACCGCTCCAAGTCGGTTTTGGTTCCCACTCAGCAGATCACCTTTTTAGGTTTCGTGGTGGACTCGGTGCAGGCGGTCTTGAGCCTGCCGGGTCGGAAGGTCGCAAAAATACGACACCTGCTTCGGCAGACGATCGCGAGGGATCGTACGTCCCTACGCCATATCGCCAAGGTGGTGGGTCTTCTCTCGTCCTCCATCCAGGCGATTTTCCCAGGCCCACTGCACTACAGGGCTCTCCAATGCCTGAAGGCGCAACATCTGCGCCGTGGGATGAGTTACGATCAGTGGGTCCCCCTCACGGACGAAGTGAAGGAGGAAATGTCATGGTGGCTGTCTCACATGGAGGCGTGGAATGGTCGGGCGATCTTCGGTTCGGCTCCGGACCTGATCATAGAGTCCGACGCCAGCAGGTCGGGCTGGGGCGCCCGGTGCGGGGATTTTTCCACCGGCGGCGCCTGGTCTTCAGAAGAACAACGATTGCATATCAATTGTTTGGAGCTCCTGGCGGGCTCCTTCGCAGTTCGTTGTTGGACCAAGGATTCGGTCAAGGCCTGTGTCCTGTTACGGATGGACAATATTTCGGCGGTTCGTTATGTGAAACATCTAGGAGGTCCTCGTTCCCGCGCCTTGGCGGACTTGGCGAAGGACTTCTGGGATTATTGCCTGTCTCGTCACATTGCGGTGACGGCGGAGTATCTGCCGGGTCAGTGCAATCAAGTGGCGGATTGGCATTCCAGACATCTCAGGGACGCCAGCCAGTGGAAACTGGATCCGGAGGTTTTCCGGTGGCTGCACACCCTCTGGGGTCCCTTCTCGGTGGACCTCTTTGCGTCCCGTCTCGACCACCAGCTGCCGCGTTTTTTCAGCTGGAGGCCGGACCCTCTAGCGGAGGCCACGGACGCGTTTTTGCAGGATTGGAGTCGGGAACAACCGTTTGCGTTTCCCCCGTTCTCCATGATAATGCGAGCGGCGGCCCAAATACGCCGCCAGGGAGCGCAGCTGGTGTTGGTTACACCACTCTGGACGTCTCAAGTGTGGTTTCCGGTTCTTCTGGAACTTTCTTGGGATTTTCCAATCCTACTCCCCCTGTTTCCTCTGCTCCTGACAAATCCGGATCAGGAACCTCATCCCCTCGTCACGCAGAACTCTCTCCGCCTCGTGGCGTGGAGGCTCTCAGGAGACGCTGGTCGCTCCCAGGCCTTTCGGGGTTGGCTGAGCACTTGCTCTCCAAAGCATGGGCCGATAGTACGACGAAGCGTTACAGATCCGCTTGGCTTAAGTGGATGCGTTGGTGTTTACGAAGGGATTTGGATCCCTTGGTCGCAGGCCTCGTTCCCGTGCTGAATTTCCTGGCACATTTAGCCGACAAGGGCCTGGCATATAGAACGATAAATGCTATTCGATCGGCGATTTCGGCAGGCCACGACAACATCGATGGCCATCCAGTAGGGGAACATCCTTTTGTTTGCCGGCTTTTGTGGGCTATCCGCCTCGCGTTACCTCCGGAACCCAGGTACTCCGTCCTTTGGGACGTCAATTTGGTTCTGAATTTGTTCTTGTCTTGGCCGGCCAATTCCTATCTGTCTCTTAAAGAGCTGTCGGCGAAGTTAGCCATGTTGTTATGTTTGGTTTCTTGTAGACGCGTCTCTGACGTGCGCGCGCTGGATGTCTCTGCACGCATTTTTTTCCCGGATGGGGTTACTTTTACCGTGGGCCGACGCACTAAAACGTTGTCGTGGTCCATTTCATATCCAGCTTTTCTTGACACTCCTAAGTTGTGTGTTGTGCAATGCCTCAAAGCATATGAGGACCTGACCTTGGATTTGCGCCCTCCGGGCGAGCGTCAGTTGTTGATTGCCCTGCGGAAGCCACACAAAGCTGTCTCCTCTCCCACTATTGCTCGGTGGGTGCGGTGGGTCATGCAAGAAGCGGGCATCAATACTTCTCTCTTTGGAGCACACTCCGCCAGGGGGGCCATGGCCTCGAAGGCATTCTCGGTGGGTGCTCGTTTGGAGGACCTAATGCGAGCGGCGGATTGGTCCTCGGATTCCACCTTTAAGAGGTTTTATTTTAAGCCGGTGGTGGATTTGGCCCAGTTGGTGGTAAGTAAGCTTTGAACTAGCATAATCTGAAGCCTCCGGTCCTGACATAGAATCGAAATTTGCCTAGCTTACGTAACGGTAAGTTTCAATTCTATTAAGGACACGAAGGCGAGGATTATCCCACCCAGGCTACAGTGGTGTCTCTACCCACCCGTATGGCAGTAAGTAAAGCGTTTTCCTTTACATTGTCAGTACTGTATTAGTCACTGAATGCTCCTCGCCTTATTATCGCATTCCTGGACCACCTCGCTGATGCTGTTCCTTTTTCGACAGGCATCGACGGTGCTAAACAGGACCAATGAGGCTCAAGCGTGAACTGCGCGAAGAAAGAGGAGGAAGAAGATGAGAAGTCCGGTTTTATAGTGGTGATGGACAGAGTGGAAGGACTATGGACTATCATTATACAAAGAGACTCTTGGGAGTTGTTGTTTGATTTGTTGAACATTCCGTCAATGCTTTACGTTTAAAGCATTTTTTTGTTATTATTATATCTTTTCTTAAGCTGCTGTGGAGTCTTTATGTTAATAAAGCGAAGGAATATATAGCATAATCCTCGCCTCCGTGTCCTTAATAGAATTGAAACTTACCGTTACGTAAGCTAGGCAAATTTCGATTCATCACACATATTTCCATATTTCATTTTCAAAAGTGATTTTCTTTTTTTTTTTTTAATTGCGAAAGCTGAGCATATAACTACTTTACTTCTATTTCTAAGGCAAACACAAGTCTATCTGTAATCAGATCATATATAGCCAAGCCCAAATGTTTTAGTGCAGAGTTCTGTAAGTAGCTTCTTGGAACAGTTAGTCTTCTTTAAAATAAGTAACTAAAATAATAAAAAAGGAATTCAACAGGACAGTTTCAGCATTTCTTTTCTCTTTGTCATCAGCTTGCCTTCAGAATGGCTCATACAGTGTGGCATTCTCTACTTTTTCCATGCAAATTAGACTACTTAGGTGCTGAGAAACTCTGACAGAGCACCATCAATCTCTTGCACTTTTTCAACCAATGCCTTTCACACTTATTTTCACTTTGATCAGATTCAGATGTTTCACCACAGCATCTCTCAGATCAAAGCCGTTGCATCATCCATTATGCAGATCTTGTGTAGCAGCTGCAATCTGGTGAGAAACTGCACACTGTACATCAACCAGACCTACACAGCAATGGCTAGTGTTCTCCTCAGTGTTTTCCACAAGTGCATTTGCATATGCATTTTCAAGCCACTTTGGTGTTGGTGAGACACCGTCTTTTGCAAAAGGTAACTCTGTGTTGCCATTGTGTCGCTTTATCATGCTTGACACTTCAGGCAGATAGCTACAATCCATTCCTTGTCCAATCTGTTGTTCTGCACTCATTATCTTTGAGACCACATTATGATCTGATTTCAGAGAAACTGGCAATCTATACCTGGGCATCAGTCTTTGCAATAACACTTTTGCCACTATGCAGTTGTCAGTTTTCTCAAAAACAGTTCTGATACAACCCTGTTGTGCTGCTTCAAAAACATTTTCTTGAGCCTCTTTTAATTCACCTGTGAAGATTCCATAGAATGTACATGCTAACAGAACATAAATGTGTGCAACTGAATAAGCATTTCTCTCTCCCATGACAACAGTGACTCTCATTTGAGCAGATATACTGCATGTTATGGTAAGGGCAATCAATTTCGAATTTTGGGCTGAGGTAACTACTGAAAGCCATGAAGCTTTGACAACATAATATATAAGGAGCACAGCATGTGCTGCTTTTAATGTGTCACCTTTCAAACATGGGCCATCTACAAAGTGGACATTGTTGGGCTGACTCAGGCGTTCATCTTTAAAGTCTAAATTTGGCTTTATGCATATTTTCATGATATTTAGACACTCATTTTCAGTTTCATCACAAACCAAATCATTTGCTGACATTTCTGTGAAGTTAGGGTCAAAGGTCATTGGTAAATACATCACAGAGCTTTGAAAACATTCATCTTTTTCAATGGGCAATGAGAGAGCGCAGCCCTCCCTCTCACTGCAAATTGGTGTATTTTCTTTCAAATAAACTTTCATTCCTAGTGCTGGGGCGCGACATTCTTTCTCTTTCAACTCTAGGAATGCTTTTATGCAATTGTTGTTCAATGGAAGCGGATCAAACACATCCTCATGTGTCAGCCTCAGTAAGGGCTTAGCCACTAGGGAAAGGTTTAGTAACCACTCTCTACAGCAGCTAACCATTCCCAAAAATGTCCTGACTTCTTTCTTTATTTGAGGTGGATTTATCTTGGAAATTATTTCCACACTTTCTGGTGACACCTTTCTACCTCCCTTTCCAATTTTGTGTCCCAGATATTCATCTTCTTTTTGACAGTACTCCTGACTATTCTCATGCAATGGCACGGTTACATGGACTTTGCAAAAATCAATAAAAGTAAGCCATTCTTCAGCACATGGAATGTGAAAAAATATATTGGCTGGATTCGGTACCACAGGACAACATGAAAAAATATGCTTTTAATCTCCTGCCCTATTCTGTTCTTTTCATTTATTTTCTGTGAGCCTGTGATCAGAAAGTTAAACAAACTTCCAATCAATTCCATCAAAAATCTTTTTATTGGTAAAATTTCTGCAACTGATGGTGTTCCTGAATGCATGTCATTTGGTTCTAACTTTAATAAGACATGTTCTGCACATTTTATTAATTTGGCATCCTTCTCTGTGAACTCTCTTATTTCTGTGTTTATTTTTTCAAAATCAGAAGGTAATTTTTCAACTGTCTTTTCTGAACATAATGCTACAGCTGTCTCTTGTTGGGCCATTTTAAAATGTACATTCTCATCAGGAATCTGAAAAATAACATTATCTGATGTACAGTAATCTGTGCTGCTTAATTTGCAAAACAATTGTTTTTCTGCTAGGCCTGAGTCACAGACAACAGTTTTGCAATCTTCCTCAAATGGACCTAATTTTGGTTCAAATTCTTCTAAAACTGGGTTTGTAATTTCTTTGTTTAAAACTCCTGCAATTAAATCTGGACTTTCCACTGCCTTCACAATGGACTTGGTAAATTCAGAATTGTGAGTGTTAAAACTCTCATTTTCAAACACAGCAACCTGTTGGACTGGGTTCTGATTTTGTCTCTGGAAATAATTCACATTTGCTCTGGACATCTTATTTAAATACATTTTAGCAGTTTCCATATTTTGTGGGACCATCTTTGCTTGGAAAATTCCTGCCATAGGTACCTGTTTCAGAACTCACATTTGCATTTGCTTAGCTTGCATATTTTGCATCTGCATTTCTCCATGTTTTTGTGCATCATGTTTAAATTTATTTTTCTTCTTCCAATGCTCAAATCTGCTATAAAGATGGCAAAAGGACATATTTTCCAGCAGTACAACATCCATCCCTTAATTTTCACAAACCAAAACACCTTTACTTCCATCCTGTGTTATTTTAATCTGTACCAAATCAACATCCTTTGCTAGCACTCCACCCTTCAGGAAAATAATCACTGCTATATTTTCCTCCATAACAACAGAAAATGATGGTGCATTCATGCAAACCCTTTTCATTGTCTCTTCACCTGGCCTTTGCACAACTTTAGATTCAAACCACATTTTTGTCTGCATGGCAATGTAAAAGAACATTTCCAAAATAATGCACAGCTCTTTTTAAATCTCAACAAATCCATCAACATTTGGGTACCACAGCATAATTATGTCTCTCAATTGTGGGAATGTGTTCAGAAATGCTGCAAGTTCACTTTTATTCTGTAGAATAGGAACATGCACTTCTCCCACCTTTTCTCTCAATGAGTAAGCAAAAGCTTCTCCCTCATTCTTCTTATTATTTTTCTCAACTAAATCTGGTGGCTTCTTTTCCTTATCCAGTTTCATTGCAAGGTCTGGTGGTTTCTTTTTCTTCTCATGTTTTCTTTCCCATGTGTCTCCTAATTTCTCAAACCCATTGCATTTAAAAATATATTTTATTTCTGCAATGTGCAATTGCATTCCTAAAGAACACATTTTCTCATTTGCTTTATCATCCATATGTACCCTAAAACTTTTCTGAGATGGGAAACTTCCTGAAACATCAATTTCATAATTTTGAGCCAAATCTGTCAGGCCAATATGGGTAGTTAATGCACACGCAACTATTTCCTTACTCAGGGAAATTAATTCTTTTTCCTGACACTGGTTCACATTTTCATTATTTAAACAGCATGGGCTGTTATTTTCTCCATGTTCAAGTGCTGAATTTAAAACACTAAGCTGTTTCTCTTTTTCAGGGCCTGTGTTAATATGTTCTCCCATGTTTTCTATCTTTTTAATCACTGCTGTTTCCTCAAAGCAGGTTTGAGAAATCCCATTTTCAAATATATTTATTTTATCCTGTGTGTAGATGTTGTAAAGGCCATGTTTCCCTCACCTTTCAGTGCTTGCGGTAATTTCTGTTCAATAACCTGTGAATTCTGAGTTTCTGAAATAAACTCGGCCATAATCACTCCATTTGCAGCTCTTTGAACCTTTTCAGTAGGGACCATATTAATTGGGACAGTCATAATTTTTCTATGCATTATCTGTGCATCTGCAGTTAGCAATTCTTGGACTGGATCAGGCACATTTGAAGCAGTAACACCTGGAGGTATCACTGTCAGTGCTGAATCAACAGGTAATGGGTCTATCTGAAATGTTTGCACAGTTTTCTCAATCTGTGTTTTTCTCTGTTCAACAGAAGCAGTAGCCACTGTAGTGCTTACTAGTGCACTATTTTCAGTATTTTTAATGGGAACCACATAAAGTGGTGAACACTCAGTTAACAATGTATCCATTATTTTATCCCCTGAATCATTATTTATTTGAAGCTCCTTATCATCATTAATTCTCTTCTCCTGCATTTGGTGCTTTACCTTTTTATCCTCACTTGCTTTCTCTCTTGCTGCTTTTTCCCACAGGCTTAAGGCCTCAAATTGTGCAGCTTTAGATGGTGTCTTTATTTCACATAAGACTTCCCTTAATTTGTCAATAATTTGCAATTCAAAAGTACCATCTTTTGGAAACCTCAAAACGCCCTCTTTTTCAGTAATCTTGCACCATTGGTGAACCCACATACATGTATTTTGTCCCAAATTGGTAGACATAAAATGCACAGGTGTTCCTTCAGGAGCATCACCAATAAAAAACAAATTTTTCACTTTACCTCCTAACAGCTTCTTTAAGCCTTCAAACAATTTCATTTTTGCAATAGTTCAATGCAATTTCTTTTTTCCAAAGCTGTCAGTCTCAATTTTAGTCAGTTTTACTCCTACTACTGACCCTCCACAAAATCTTACTGCAATATTTCTCTTAATCAATAACTCTGTTAGTAACAACATAAATACACTCGCTACTCTGTCTGTTGTGCTAAATAAAGGATAGATTTATATTCACTGCGAGTAACACATTCCGCTTACCCTTCACAAAGTAAGACCTTCCGTTTACTCTTCAAACACTACAGGTAAATCCCTTCCGCTTACCTTTCACTCAAGCTCAGAAGAACCTGCTACTCCTTTGGCCTTATCCTTCAGGATATATCTTAGGCCAAAGTTTCACCAGCGAACCCTTGTGCTGTCAATCAAGCTCAGAAGAACCTGCTACTCCTTTAGTGTGACCCTTTCTAGGTGATATCAGACTAAAGTTTCACCAGCGAACTCTTTGCTACAATCACTCACACAGAAAATAGTCCCTAATTTAACACTGCCAGCCCTACCTAACTTCTCAGTGTTATTCCAACAGACGAGTAACCTCAGTGCAGTGTGGCTTCCATTTACCACCCGCTATTCCTTCCCTGGATTCCACAGGTGTGCATACCTGCGTGTTGCAAACAACATAGAACAATACACTAACTTAACATAAAGAGTTAAAACATGTAATCAATAACCAAAAATTATATCCTATGAAATTACCAATATAATCAATAACACCATCAATTCAAAATGAGCAAAATATCACCAACAGTAAAAATCCTTACTATTTTCAACACTTCAAAAATACATGCTAGCATATTAACAACATTTCACAACCCTATTCATACTCACACCACTTCTTGCATCACCTTCCAGTACTGCTTTGCCAGTCTTCAGGTTCTGATCATTGGAGCCAGGAATCAGGACTTGGACATTTATCTAACTTGGGCAATTATTTTATTTCCCTACTTAAGGTCAATGATCCATTAGTTGAGTAGTTGATGGTAAAATCAATAATCATTAATCACCAAACTAATCAATAATGACCATCCTCTGATTATCAAAAACTGATGGAGCGGTAATTTCTTCTGGTAGTTTCTCAATGCAAAACCCTCATGCTACCTCTAATTTACCGCTCAAAAGGTGTTGGGCCCTTCACACCATGTATTACCTTCAGGAGACTTTAAATAAAGATGAACAGTCAAAAATGCAATTATTATTTAAGCCAATAAAGAGAGTTGTTGAGTATTTAAAGGGTTTTATTTTCTAGTAAAAAAGTTAATTTTTCTCTGACCCTTTATTCATTAGTAAAATATCAATCAGGTTACAGAATTTGGAAAACAGAAAAAATAGCATTGATACAGAACATATTACAGTCTGCATATAAGCATTACATATAGGAAATAAATTGTGGCGCAAAATGTCATTCAAAATTCTTAAAGAGTTTCTAAGAAAAATAGTCTTGCAAGGCTAATCAATAATTAAATAGTTGGCAAAAATCTCCCATAAAGAGAAATACATGCATAAGACAAATAAATCTTTTCAGACCTAATTAATTAGTCAAAGCATAACTTAAAGTTTAGCATCTAATTCTATTTTAATCAGCTGCACTCTCTGTCTGTCTGTGTCTAAAGAGCAAGCAGGGAGTGAGACAGCCCCTCCTTCACCAGACCTCAAGGGAATGTGGCCAAGATATGACGTGGAAGCAAGAAACCTCCCCCTGACACTCCTCGGATGCAAACCCTCCCTTCAGCAATCTCCCGGGACCTTTCTCGTACCTAACCCATAGAAGCCTAAGCCAAAATGAGCAAGAAGCCAGCTGAGCTAAGAAAGCCAGCCCCTCCTCTGGAGAGGTCAGTTTTATACACAAAATTTTGGCAGACTACACAAAATGTTGCATTTCAGGAGTTGATTGGTCAGTCATGGTGGCATGAGTTCTCATTTTTCTGACGCATTCAAAAAACCTGACTATATCAGTTTTAACAAAAGAAGTATACATGAATAATACATTTATAAACATTTGCAACATTTACTAGGGAAAATGTGTCTATAGGTTCCTGTCACAGTGCAGCAGGACGAATACTTTATCAAACTGGTACATTGGCACAATCACAAGAATGTACAGTTCAAGGTGTCTTTCACTTCTTTGTGGTTTGAGTCAAGCTGCCACAGTCTGCGCATGCTCTCTTCTCTTTCAAAGCAAGCCAAATCCTTGCTGGTTTCACAGGCAGCCATTTAATGGTAGGCCCCAAAATAAAACAAACACAAGATAATATTAATTTCATGTAAATCAGCACATTATGTTTCCAAACTCCATACTAATACTCATTATAAATGTTTTCCTAGCCAAGCTACTAGTGTAAAGCAGCTTTTCTATTATTTATGACAACATGTAAAATAAATGTGCAATGTGCAACAAAGAAAAAGAGATGTTATTAACTGAAAATATTTATCAAAATATGCAACAAGTCAAAGTATTTTAAGACAGGAATAGTGGATTTAGGGATGAGCTGGGAAGAGAGAAACATATTCTATTAATCTTCAAAGCTAAAAAGGCCACTTTTCTCTACACTGCAAAAACACATGTTAATTCAGCAAAAGCATTTGAGACTGATTAGGCCTCACTTTCATATTTTTCATGTGCCATATTTTTAACTTGCACCAAAAGGTGCGTGGCAATTTAAATGCAGTTTGTCTGAAGCACAAAAAATAAAACAATGCCTGACTGCAGATGAAATCTGCTCCATCAGTTGTAAGGGTTTTTCCAGCAGTGAGAAAAATTCCTGGTTTGCCATGGCAAGAGTAGTGTGACGCTGTTATCAGGACGCTGTTATCAGGTTACACAGTTCATTTGTTCTGCTTCAAAAGGTGATATTGTCGCATATCATAGTGTTGTGGACATACAACACAAGTTTAGGGTTCTAGGTGTGTTGAGTAAATTGTATGTATGATAGTGAGGATTGTCTATGAAATTGTAGCATTGAGTATAGGGACTTAGAGCCTGTTTTAAAACTCTCAGTGAAAAGAGTAATAGGATTCATCCAAGCTTGTGTGAAGGGTAAGCGTCATTTCTCTTCTAAGGTTAGAGTCCTAAGGAAGAGATAAGCGTCGTTGTTTACTGGCGAAAGAGGTTTACTTCTAAGGTTAGAGTCCTGAGGAAGAAACAAGTATGCATGTATAGGGAATTCCTTTGTATGAATGTATGTGTAAATGTGATAGAAAATATTCTGGAGAAGTAGCGTCGTCTATTTCAAATGAATGAGTGAAAATCTGTGTGTCTGAGAAGCTACTGTTTTTTTTTTTAGGGAAGCAGGCAAATGGTTCGTTTTGTGTAGTCACTAAATTGTCCCAAAAGTAATTGTAAAGCGCTATTTAAATGTATTAAAAAGTGTTAATAAGAAAATGAACGTTTCACAATAGAGTAGTACAAGATGGTAAGAAATATAAAAAAAGATCAGCATTTCATAAAAAGAAAAAACTAATTGAAACTATTGTTGAAAAGGCTTTTGAATTAAAAAGGAAATTATTCAATTTAGTTCTAAACAGAAGGCGATCATTAGATAAGCCAATACGTTTTATGAAGGACAAAAGTAAAATGAAGAGACTGATTAACAGAACTAACTTTTGTGATTTTTTTGGGTGAATGGAAGCACACTTCAAGTTCAGAGCCTTTTTTTAATGAAGAGAGCAATTTTCAAACCCATACATTAGTTTATGCAGTTGATACCAGTGGTCATGCTTATGAAGTGAAGAACGGTTGTGCAATTGACAAAGAAAAGATGGTTCCTAGAAATGTACAAGAAGTGATAGCTGATGAAGTTCTAGGGAGACATACTAAAGTGAGATTCTATCAGAGAGAGCCTAGTATCTCACTAGACCCCATAAGATTCAAAACACTTAAGAATTATCACCTCTTCACATTGATAGAATCTCATTGTTTTTATGATAATGCTAGGAGGGTGATTCTATCAGTACCTCTACGCTTCCCATCTTGTTTTGGAATTACTGGCAGCGCACAGCTGTGGAGGCCCAATGAAAATTTGTAACCTTGCTCTCAGAAAACTACAAAAGTGATTCTGCATCCGACGGCAACCACCTGGTAGATCGAGGGACCCTTCTATAACCACATCTTTCGCAATTGAAAATGGCTGATCTAGGCCTAGCATTCACTGAAGACGAGATTTCCAATCTAATGTCAACCCTGGGGACTTTTGAGGATTTGAGCACCACAGGCCCCTCAACAAGAAATAACGATTGGGATGAATTGGAAGAACTAAGGAGAACCCAGATAAAAACTGCAATCCATGGCCTACTCATGTCTGAATACCTCAAAGTAAACACTGCACCATCAGGTCTCGTAGTCCGCAATGAACCTTTCATTTTCTTACATGATAAGACTTTTAAAATCGACTGGTCAAAAATCTCGTGGCGATGTACCCGAGATTGGATTGTGCTCATTATAAAGACTGCAAGCAGATTGGCAAGCGAACTAAAGGTCGAGATACAAACGATAGAAATACGTCTAAAGAGTTATGAATCTCCCGCTGACCTTAAAAAATATCTGGATGAACTGAATAAATCATTGAACGAGTTCGAAACTACCCTGAAAGAGAATAAATATGAGAAACTAAAAAAAGACACCAGTAGATGGACCAAGGAAAGAATCTACCCCTATATCAAAGATGATTACAAACCAACAAACGAAAATACCACTGATGATGAATCATCCGACTCTGGATCAAATAGCTCGAATTCCAGTCGTAATAAAAGCCCGAGATACCAAGGTACAAGGAGGAACTTCCGTAGACCAAACTACAGTGGCACAAGAGGATGGCACAATTTTCAACCCCACATGATGTATCCCCAACAACAACAATATGGCCCAGCCCCCTTTCAACATCCGCGGGTACCGTTTCCAACTTGGGGATACCAACAGCAAGACTATGGCTACTTCGATCAATCCACGCCTTTTTTAGGGGCACGCCAAGGACGGACCAAGGGGAGAAACCGGAGGGGCACCACGGTACATTGGAATACCGGAGAGGAAGAAACCCCATGGGTATCAACAAGGAGCATGACAGGCGCCACGAGGAACCAGAAGTGAGCCTGGTGGTGAACCTCTAAGACATTGAACTAACAGAGCCACAGAAAAGAGTTCTGGAGAAGGGCTTAGGATATGTACCTACTGCTAACATGGACAAATTCCATCTTTGTAAAGAAGTACAAGAATTCATGCGACGCCTGAAGTTGCAAGTCTTTTTTAAAGACAAGAAGGATGAAACAGAACAGGGGGATACCAAACTAAGACCAAAATCTAGGTTCACTCCTATGGACAACACTCTTCCAATTGAACTCTTAACTTTTGAGAAAGCGGTAATGAGGGAACTTGAAGACATCAAACCTCTGGAGAAACGCGCTTTCCAAAATATCACCAAAGAAGAACGGAAAGCATTGCGAGATCTGAGCAATAACGAGGGAGTCATAATAAAGCCAGCTGACAAGGGCGGTGCTACTGTCATACAAAATATAGAACAGTACGACAAAGAATGCATGAGACTACTACAGGACCGAAGGAACTATGAAGTCCTTCATATCGACCCCACCGAAAGAATAAAAACCAAGATCAGCACAATGGTGGAGGAGGCATTAGCTCACGACTGGATCACTAAAAAGGAAGGGGAATTTCTCTGTCAAAAGAATCCAAAAATCCCATATATGTACACCCTTCCCAAGATCCACAAAACCTGCAGAACCCTCCAGGACAACCCATTGTCTCTGGAATCGGGTCCATTTTGGAACCGATCTCGAGATTTGCGGACGCCTTCCTCAGACCCATGGTTCAAAGAACATCTACGTTTCTCAGGGATACCAAAGATGTATTGAATTTGCTCGAAGAGGTGACCTTCGACCCAAACACTCAGCTGTTAATCAGCTGTGATGTTGAGAGTCTCTATACTAGCTTGCCACACCACGCAACCTTGGAGATCATCAAAGATGTCCTCTTTGAAGACTTTTGGGAATATCAGACACCACGTAATGTGGTGATGGATTGCTGTTCTCTAGCATTAAAAGAATTTTTTTTAATATAAAGGCACCCTATACTTACAAAAACACAGTACCAGCATGGGGAGCACATTTGCTCCTAGCATAGCCGGTCTCTATGTGCACCATCTAGAGGTGACCAAAATACTGAACCCCAACAACCCTTTCAGAACCAACATCGATACATCGATGATATCCTTATCATCTGAGATGGAGATGAAAGAAACTCTGAACAATTTTTGACTTGGCTGAATCTACAGGATGATTTCTTGAAATTCACGAGCACCACCTCCAACAGCAACCTGGTTTTCCTAGACCTGAACATCTTTCCCAAAGATGGAAGACTAATGACCACATCTCAAAAGCACCTCAAAAAATTGCCTCTTAATGTAGAACAGCTTCCACCCTAAACATCTACGGGATAACCTCCCATATGGTTAGTTTCTGCGCCTCCGCAGGAACTGCACGGAATTGGGAACTTTAGACTACAGTCCAAAGACCTAAAACAGAAATTAGAAGCCCGGATGTACCCAAACAGAATTATTGATCAGGCGTACAAACGAGCCAAAAACAACTGCCGGAAGAGCCTTTTGTAAGAAAAAGTACCAAAAGAGGAAGAGAAAAGACCCATCTGTGTGACCACGTACAATACCAGTTCTAATCAAGTGACAAAAATCATTAATAGAAATTGGAAGATTCTGAACAGTGGTGGTCTGCAGATACCTAAACCTATCTTTTCACACAAAAAAGCACAAAGCATAAGAGATGTGTTGGTACACACAAGACCCAAATCCAACAACACCAACAGGCAGAAGAATCCAAATGTTGTACAGGGTCACCACCCTTGTGGAGGATGCAAAGTCTGTTGTCTAACTGGAAAGAGTAAAAAACTGACCTTCAACAATGGTACTGTTTGGGAACAGAGAAGCTTCAGTAACTGTAATAGTGCCAATGTTGTGTACCTAATCACCTGTCCCTGCAAACTCCAGTATGTGGGAATGACGAGCAGGGCAGTAAAGATCAGGATAGGCGAACATAAGAGCACTATAAATTGCAAAAAATCAAGCACAAAACTCACGAATCACTTTTTGGAAAAGAATCATAAACCTGAGGACATTTCATGGACTGTGATAGAACAGGTTAGCAACGAAAATTTTCTCCTGGAAAAAGAACAAAGATGGGTGTTTCGCATTCAATCCCACAAAACAGGTCTGAACGATGATATACCCTGGGGGCAGTTATAATGGACTCCTAATTGTCACCAGAGACATAACTTTGAAATCTTGTCAAAACCAGCTGTTCAGTGGGTACTCTCCGTGATAGATTACATAGTTTCTCCCTCAAAAAATTCCACATAAGAATGGCATCTGTTATTTCTGGCCTTTTAATATATTTTTTCTGGCCACATTAATCATTCCCCTATCTCCTATATTGGTTTTTGATAATTGCTAGACCTGTTCATGTGGCCGATATATATTAATTTGTATAAACTAAGAAACCCCAGCTTAGCCTCCGAATGAAAGTGTAGAAAGACTTCCGCTTCTCTACCTAACGGTGCCAAAAAGCGGCAGCCATTTTAGGTCAGCGCACTAGTTTTTCCAAGCTGCCGCCAACACACGCGGATGACAATGCGGAATTGAATGGGCTTTATAACGATGCAACATGCAAGAGACCGGCAGTCCTCGGAGCAGCACGGGGGTAGGAATAAGGAAGCGTTCTCATGCCGGTGATTCGACCGCGCTGAACACCCTTCGCCTGCAAGCTCATGGGGCATTGAACACTCATGAAAAGAGTACGTATAATGCCATTTCGAGGGTCAAATGTCGATATAACCATTGTTTTTAAACGCAAATAAGGGTCTCCTATATTTCTTCCATTTAGGTTGTTTGTTTGAGTGTATTGAGTCGCAATTGTATGTGTGATGAGACAAACGTGAACCCCAGTATTACGATGGTTCTACAGAATATATCTGGTAGAATCAACCAGTTATGAGAGGTGTACTGAATCTGCCTATTTTATCACAGAAGGCATAACCATAGGTTTTGCAGCACAAGGCGATTTCCTACCAGTGTGTTTTATGACCAGAAAAACATTTTGTGCCATTACTCAATTCGATGTGACAAACACACATTTATGTTGTTTTCTCCCTCTCTCTTTTTCTCCTTTTCCTTTACAGAGACCGCAATAGGTCAATATTTTTAGTATTCATTGAAAATTACCATGCTTCACTAGGGCCAGCTCATGCCCTGAAGCCCAAACAGTCAGCCTATTTTTGCTGTATTGTTTGTAGGACAGTAGGCATACCACTGTAGAACTGAGCTATCAGTAGTAGGGATCACTATATGGTCCTGATGAGTAAGCAGTAGGGGACTGCTTACGAAACATGTCGACCTGGTAGTAAGCTACTGCTCTACCTCACAATCCCCTTCTTAATGTTCCCAGCTAGAGAAGCGAATAAAATATATTTTTTCTACTGAGCCAGGGAATTTTAAATTTTTTGTATTTTTTGCACTCACTTGTTAGGTCCCTACACGTCACGGACACCCCTGCACCTACACATAGCCTCTGTCACAACTTAAAGTTCTCCCGCGTAGTTCGTTTGGTCGATGCACGCCCCGCCCCGTTATAGGGACGGGAAGACCCCTATGATGAAGCATGACACTAAAGGACTTTTTAGTATGTGAGGGGTATTTTAAAAAGCACATAGTGCTCTTGTCTTTCTAGACCTAAGAGAGAGCCTAGTATCTCACTAGACCCCATAAGATTCAAAACACTTAAAAATTATCACCTCTTCACATTGATAGAATCTCATTGTTTATATGATACTGCTACGAGGGTGATTCTATCAGTACTTCTACGCTTCCCATCTTGTTTTGGAAGACATACTAAAGTCCCAGGGCCCGATTCACAGAACTAACTTAAGACAAAATCCTAAATCTACTACTTTTGGTATTCACAGAAGTTAGGATTTTGTCTTAAGTTTGTCTTAAGACAAACTTAAGACAAAATCCCAACTTCTGTGAATACCAAAAGTAGTAAGTTTAGGATTTTGTCTTAAGTTAGTTCTGTGAATCGGGCCCACCAGTGTATACTTGGGATTGTAGTACTATTTGCAGTATACAACAGGAGTCTATTGATATTGTTCCAAATTTCTTACAAGAGTATACTAAAAAAAAGTGCTAAAACAAAAGATTAAAATGCTGCATGGAATAGATCCTTGTAAAGTGATAAAAAAAATACTGGTTTGCACGGTCATTCTCTGGCTTGTCTTTCTAGAAAAGTGTGTGCAAGTGGTTTCATCATTTGAGAATGTAAGCAGTATATCACTCTCAAATGCTGAAGTTAGTAAGAAGATTGTACTATGCAAAAAGTCCAGCAATTCTTTTAAGTGACTTAAACAGTGCTCTTTTGCATGGGACAGTATCATATGTAAAAATGGTTTGTGATAAAATTGAGTTTTCTTACTTTGGTCCTGAACAAGAGTGTAGAGAAAGTGAGAGTTTGATAGAAGTAGGTGTAGAAGAAGGCGTGGAAGTTAGAAGTACTGAGAAGTTTGAAGAATAAATTACGAAGATTAAGGTAATTTATTGTGAAAGACCAAACTATGGGGGTCATTACGATGGAGGATTTTCCGCATCCTCCGGGCCAGCGGAAGCCACCGCCGGCCCGGATGATGCGGAAAATCCTCTGCGGACCCACCAGGACCCACCGCCACATTAGGATGGCTGGTGGGTCATGGTTTAGGTCCGCAGCTTTTCCGCCGCGGCTGGCTTACAACCGCGGCGGAAAAGCACTAAAATGGTGACGGTGTCTCTCAGACACCGTCAGCCAGATTAGGTTGTGCTTTTGAACATGCTTTTCCGCGGCGGCTTTTCCGCCGTGGAAAAGCATGTGTAACTGCACTGCGGGGGCCCGTTGCGGGCCCCCTAGGTGTAGTGGGGGGTGCACATGGGGGGTACCTATGGTACCCCCCTGCATTTGCGTGCACAATGCAGCAGGCACCGCGCAGTGCCTGCCGCTTTGTGCACGCAAATGCAATGCGTGCTTTTTTAACATTGCCGCGGGTGCAGCTTGAAGCTGCACCCGCGGCAATGTTAAAATAGAGGATGTGACCGCCACCCTGGCGGTCACATCCTAATCTGCACAGAGGGAACGCCGCAGCCCATGCGGACGTTCCCTCATGCTCTGGGGTCGCGGACGGACGCAAGTCCGTCCGCGATCGTAATGACCCCCAATGTCTGTATTTGTTGTCGACGAACTCACTATAGAAATCAAACTAGAAATGTTGATCTGTATTTAAAAAGTGAAAAAGAAAACAATGATAAGTGGAAGGAATTTGCAACTTATTTGTTCGTGGAAGATTGCTTTGATTTGGGTAGTGATCAACGTATTTGTAAATATTGCTATACCAAATTTGAGGATAACAAAATGCCAGCTAGACCTGTACATAATAACCTAGAGTTGGTAGGTATTCCTCCAGAGCTGGTAGATTTAAATACTTAAGAGTCCATTCTGATTCACTCTGTGCACCCGTTTCAGACTATTGTTCGTATTGAGCCTAAAACAGGTAAGTTGCCTCCCACAGATTTACAGAGAGGATTAAAAGGAAGAGTTGTGTATTTACATTTAGATTTAAAGACAAATATTGAAACTATTGGTGTAGAAAAAGAGGAAACTGAACCTGTAGGTATTCTAGTTAATGGTGTTCCTACGAAGAGTCGGAAAATATGGCAAGAATTAATAGATGTGAGCATAGTGCAAAAGGCTACTTTTTATCTAAAAAAACAATGATTACAACAAAAATGTGTATGTGGAAGAAGAATAAATAGTTTTAGGAGATGATAGCTAAATTTCAAATGGCCAAATTGAAAAAGTGAAGAAATGTTGTTAACAATTTAGTGTCCATCCTTTACATTCCAAAGAATTGATGGGAAATACAATTGAATTATTCCAAATAATAATAGTAAGAATAATAATAATAGGGGCATTTGTAGAGCGCTGAGTTACGCACACCGGCGTGTCCCCGCGCTAAGATGAGAGAGGCGGAAAACAGGGAGTTTAGCTGCAGGGCAGGCAGTTATCTGACATAGAGGTAAGTTTTTAATTTAGCTCGGAACCTGGTTTCTTCCGGTTCCAAACGTAGATCCACCGGGAGTTTGTTCCAATGGTTTGCCGCTAAATACCTAATGGATCTGCCTCCCATGCGGGCTTTCTTCACCTTGGGGATTCTCAGCAGTCCCCCACCCGCAGATCTTAGTGCTCGGGCAGGTTCGTCGGATTCAATCAAGCTCTGCAGATGTCGAGGTGCCCTGCCATTCAAAATCCGATGGCAGGTGCAGAGGGCCTTGTACTCAACTCTGCTCCTCACAGGGAGCCAATGTAGCTTCTGCAAGGCCTCCATCGAAGGCGCCCTTTTGGGCAACCTGAGGATCAAACGTGCTGCCGCATTCTGCAGCACTTGAAGGAGACCAAAACTCTTCCCCGGTGTCCCCAGGTATAGCAAGTTCGCATAGTCCAACCTTGCGGTCACCAAAGCATGTACCAGGGTTTTGCGAGCTTCCATTAGCAGTAGTTCAAGGACTTTCCTCAGCCTTTTCAGGACTCCAAAACACATGCCCACCACACGGTTGATTTGGGGCCCAAAAGTGAGACCCGCATCAAACCATACTCCTAGGTTTTTTGCCTCCTGACAGGGGGTGGGGGTCGGTCCTAGACAGGATGGCCACCAAGCCGACGACCAAGCAGACTGGTCTCTCCCCACCACCAGCACCTCTGTCTTGCTGCCGTTGAGTTTCAAACAGTTCAGGGCCATCCAATCGGCAAGATCTTTCATGCACGATTGGAAGCCATCTGCAGCAAGACAGGGCGCATGCGACAGGGAGATGACCAGTTGCGTATCATCGGCATAAGATACCATTTGGAGGCCATGACTCTCTACAATGGAGGCGACAGGCGCAACATACAAATTAAAAAGGTTCGGGCTCAGAGACGAGCCCTGAGGCACGCCTTGGCCCAAAAATACCCCTTTGGAGTAGCAGTCGCCCTGCCTCACTTGGAAGCTTCTTACGGTTAGGAAGGCCTGGATCCACCTCAGCGCAGTGTTAGCGATGCCACCTCTGTTCAGACACTGTAGCAAGGTGGAATGTGCTACAGTGTCGAACGCCGCGCTGAGGTCTAAAAGGATCAAGGCCATCGTTTGCCCCTCATCTACACCCTATCTCAGATGTTCTGTTGCCATCAGTAGGGCAGACTCTGTTGAGTGGCGAGGTCTAAAGCCAAACTGCGTAGTATGGAGCAACCCTGCCTCCTCCACATATTCCATAATTTGGGTGTTTATCACCTTCTCAGCCACTTTGGACAAAAAAGGCAGGAGTGAGATGGGCCTCAGATTTTCTAACACCTCAAAACTGATGTGAGGCTTCTTCCGGAGAGGGAGCACCACTGCCTGTTTCCACCCCTTAGGTAACATGCCAGACTTAAAGGAGACATCCAGGACATGCTTTATATAGAGCTCCAGGACCTCCAAGCTGTCCCCCAACCGTTTAGGGGACACCGGATCCAAAGGGGAGCCAGATTTTACAGAGAGACATACCCTGACTAGCTCTTCAGGAGGGGGAGTGATGAAGTTTGTGAGGAGCCCCTGAATCTCCGTGCCCACCGATGTTACCTCAAACTCAGCCCCTGAAGAAAGCAAAGGGGACTCCCATGGGTGTTTGATAAAACAGTTTTGAAGCTCGTTGTTTTCCACAGCTCTTCCCCACTGGAAAAGGTGGACGATATGAAGAACCACCAGTATAGATTCCTGCATCAGAATATCGGACAACAATATTGTACTCAGAAGACCCAAGATTTCGACAATGTATTATATATATATTTCATCTTTTGTTTGAAAATGACTTGTCTGGACTCTGCAGTCAACCACATATTAAAAACAGGAGTTCATCTTCAAAATGTTTCTGCCAAGGAACTCATGGACAAAGTACATCAGAGAGATGATCATTTAGAATCTCAATTGATTTATTTGATGGTATGTCAACATGGTACTAATGAGTATTGGTATCGTCGTCATGGAGAACTTAAATGTATGTTAAGGAACGTAGGAACTCCTACGCGGTTTGTTTTGCTAAGCTGTGCTGAATATGCTTGGTACGATTTACTTGAATTTCTTCGAGAAGCAAATTCAAATTTTAAAAACATTGAATTCAAGACACCTGGAAAACTGTGTTCCTTGGAACTTGCAAATGTGTGCAGATATTTTAATCAAAGGTATCAAGCTATGATGTCTTTTATCTATAATAAAAACAACCCAACTCTTGGAGAAGTTATTGATTTCTTTTAGAGAAAGGAGTACCAAGCTAGAGGTGCTCTTCATATACATATGCTTTTATGGATCAAGGATGCACGCAAATTTGGAACTGATTCGGATGAGACTGTTTTATCTTTTATTGAAGACTATGTTACATGTGCTATACCAAAAATAAGAGAAGAAAACAGCTTAAGACAACAAATTTTACGGTTTCCAACTCATCGATGTGGCAAATACTGTCGATGGAAATACAAGTCAAAGGAAAAGTTTTATACCAATTGTCGTTTTGGATTTCCACGTCAAGTAATATCCAAAGGAAGAGTCGACAGTTTCCTGTCAGAAGTAAGGCATACTATCACTAGAAAATCTCCAAAAAACACTTACAATTTAAAAGAAGTGAATAATCAAAGTATATTAATGATTATAATTAGGGCTCTTGGTTTTATGGTATTTATTATTTGAACATTTCTGTCTGTATTTATCCATATTTATATTTTGGGCATTTTATCTGTGTTTATCCATATTTATTTTATGTTTTGTGTATAAATGTAGTTGTAAAACTGTACATTTACAAATTTATTTAAATGATAGACGCGCACAAATTATTTTGATTTCTGTAGTGTTTAACAATGTAATTTTCCCAATATTACATAGTTCTACATCCACCGGCTAATATTAGCATTATACCACAATTTAAGTTGATACATGCAGTTATTTTAAAGAAATGTCATGCTGTTTTTTTAATTTCCCATGCTGTCCATCTGCTCAGCTTTTGGGCTATGTATAATTCAGGAAAGAAAATACAAAGCGTCACTTAAAAGAAGCACATTTTCTGCATTTATCCACTTCAAAAAATAAATAGAGACAGAAAACACATTGTTTTCTGTCTGTATATATCTGCATAAATCCATAAAAACAGAAAACAGGGAGCCTTAATTATAATCCAGTTATTTTGTTGATGTGGAATGCTAATATGGATATCCAGTATGTTGCGGATAATTCCATTGTTATTGCTCGGTATGTAACGTCATACATAACAAAATCTGAAAAGACGGAGTTGAAAGAAATGTGCGAAGATATTTCCCAAGACAAGACTCTTAGTAAGGAGTTGTACAGCTTAAATTCAAAGATGCTGTCCCATCCAGAGATTGGATCCTACGAATGTTCAGATTGGTTGTCCTCTACAAGTTTATATTCAAAGTCAAGAGGAATCATTTGGGTTAGTCTAGGTCTTGCGGCAACACAAAATCGAGTACTTAAATCAATACATGAAATCAAATATTTAGCATTACATGAACCGGAAAGCACAGATATTGTTAAAACAAACATGTTGGATATGTACTATCCAAATAAAGTCCCCATCTTGAAAACTTATGTCTCTGTGAAGAACTGCAATATTACAGTTTCAAGAGAAATATTACAGGATGTTTGGTGAAACATAGTAAAGGAAATCTGATTAATCACAGAAAACTGCATTGCGATACTCCTGATAAAAGAGAATTTTACTATTTAGCACTTCTGCAACTCTTCAAGCCTTGGCGTACTGAAATGGAATTACTTGGAGATTTTCCATGTTATGAAGATTCTTTTATTGCATGTAAAGATAGCATTGAATGCAAAGTTTTTCCAATTTATCTCCAAATGTTGAATGAAGAAATTGAACAGGAAGCTAGTATTGCATTTGAGATTGTTAGAGACAATTCTCATGATAGTCAAAGTTCTGCTCCACTCAGTCAAGATCCACTAGGACAACCAATTCTTGAAAATGAAGCAGCAATTGCGATGAGTGAAGTGAAAATCGCAATGCATCAAGCTCAACATGATATTATGGACTTAGGAAACTTGGAAGAACAACTAAATATTGAACAGAAAGAAATAGATCAGCAAGTGACACACCAGATCGACCATGGTTATCTTCATGAAAAAAAATGCACATTCACATCTTTTAAACCTTTTCAAATGTATATCAGTGGTCAAGCTGGGACAGGAAAAAGCTTCTTAATTAAAGTTGTTACCAGTTATCTACAGAAAACCACTGAATCACATTTATCTTGTGTTGTAAGCGCTCCAACTGGGTTAGCAGCACACAACATTAAATGGTTTACATTACACCGCTTACTGATGCTACCTGTTGAACATGAAAACAAGTTGGAATATCACAAGCTATCTGGAAAAGCTTGTTATGAGGTTTCAAGAGTACTAAAGAAAATGAAACTTGATAATTAATGAGGTGATCAAGGTCTCAAACTTAGTGCTTGCCTTTGTGTATTTAAGAATGCAGCACATTTTAAAAACAAAATACAGTGTCTTATTTGGAGGAAAACATGTGATTGTTTTTGGCGATCTACTGCAACTTACTCCTGTAAAAAGACAACCAGTATTTAAAACATGTGGGCATGAAGACACCAGAAAGTCTTGGGAAGTATTGGAAATGTGAACATTTGGTCATATTTTGAACACAAAGAACTTATTAAAAATATGCGACAGGTAAGTGATGAAGATCATGGAAGCATTCTTCAACATATCAGAATTGGTGTATTGACAGAACATGGTAAAGAAGCTTTGCAAAGTCGACTACTTACAAACTTGTTACCAAATTAAAAAATTTCTCTGGAAATATTATACAAAAATAATTCTATAATCTGCCTAATGCCAACACTGCGAGAGTGTTCTAGATTCAATGAACAACTTTTGAAGCTAGAAAAGCAAAAAATAATAAAAATGGAAGCCATTGATAAAATAGAGCACAACGGAATTACTATTATTTTGACAAAATATTTAAAAACAAAATTGGATTTATTGGACAAATCTATATCAAAGACTGCTGGTTTATAAAAAGAATTTATATGTATGTAAAAACTGTGGGATCATTTTATGGCATAATTTGGATGTGGAAAAATGTTTAGTGAATGGAGCAATGGGAAAAGCTTTTGATTTTGTTAAATATCAAAATAGAGATGGAATTGAATTTTTGAAGATTAAATTTGATCAGATTGAAGAAGTAAAATAGATTGGACGTTGTTCTGTTAGTTTTTTGCTTGTTAACCCCTTCGACGCTTGTGACGGAACGGTTCCGTCACGAGCGCCGGTTGGGCTGTGCTTATGATGGAACCATTCCGTCATGGCCACGCCCGTTTCTTAGAACCTTCAGCACCGCGCTGAAGGTGTTAAAGATTCGTATGTTCGTAGAAAACAGTTTATTCTTTCTTTAGCATTTGTGGTGACATTCATAAATCTCAAGGTTTAAGTGTAGACAGTGCTTTGATAAACATTGGAAGTACCGTTTTTAAAGAAGGAATTTCATATGTTGCATTATACCGAGTCAGAACTTTATCTGGATTGTATTTGATTTATTTTGATGAGAGAAAGATTAGTGCAGATTCAAATTGTGTAAGAGAGTATAATCGGTTAAGAAAACTGTATGCTCCAAACTTAGGTGAATATCCTGTATATGAAAAGCGTGTAGTAGGTCGAAAACGAACATATGAGAATCTCTGTAGTGAAGTTGGAAAGAAGAAAAGAAATCAAGAGAATGTTGAGATTCCAATCAAAAAGAAAAAGGACACTGTTGAAGAGATTGTAGGATAGCATTTAGAAAATAGTTCAGGCATCAACTGCTATGCTAATGTAGTGGTGAATGTTGTAATTTTTCTAAGAAATCTCCAACAGCAAATTATGGAGAATCAAGAAAAAAGGTTTTGTTCCTTGTTGCATTCTATTTTTGTCAAAGATATCTTTATTAGAAACGTTTGGTGCATACATTACACAAGCAAAAACTTGTACCATCAAGAGATCCAACGTAGGGGAACATAAGCCGCAAAAGAAGTTGGTAAATAGGCTGAGGGCCTCAATAAGAATAAGTCATCTCCGTTTCTTAATAAGGAAGATAAATAAAAGTTACAGCTGCTAAACAGTCGGAGCGTTTCTTTTTTCCTGAACAATGTAAAAATATGACCAATATGCAGCATTGCTAAGCAACCAGGCACGTGAGCGTCAATCTTATCATAGGACCATGACAATACCTTCACCAAAGCGTATATCTGGGGTGCTATAGGAGAGTGAAATCCAGCTCACCAACCTGTGTTCCAACGTGGGACATGCCTGTAGAAGACAACAACAAAGAACAACCCATCCTCACCTCCACACCCTTCCCCCACCCTACCCGTGGTGGCAGCAACAAACAAACAGTCAGAAAACTGGACGGCTTTTCATACAGTAATCAAAATTGAAAAAGATGGAGAGCTCTGATGGAAGGGGAGCAAACTGCAGAATGGAGGCCCTGAGAGAGGAAGGAAACCAGGGGACACCATTTGAATACAAAGTTCTTATAGTCGTCTCTAAAGATATCGGCCATACGTTCCAGACTTAGGAATTTCCAGAGACGAGAATGCCAGAGAGAAATCGCCAGGGCCTCTCTCCTCTTCCAAGCAGCCGCTAGGGTGACCTTAGCCGTGCCAATGCAGAGTCACATAATCGTTTCGTCAGCTCTGGTCTGGTGTTCAAGGGCGGGGTCACAGAGCCACAGGAGGATCCCCGCCATAGTGGTAGGAATGGGATAGCCCAGCATATCTTTCATTTGAGCTAAGATTTCTTCCCAGAATGGACGAATAGTTCGGCAGTCCCACCATATGTGCCTAAAATCACCCAGAAGCCGACATCCTCTCCAACATCTGTCCGAAGATGTGGGGAACATCTGTCAGAGTTTGGAAGGATAACTTGGTCTGTGCAATCCATACTCGCATCTCATACTCATGGAGTAAAAGGGGTCATGTGCCTTTAACCCCTTCCCTGTGCCGCAAATTCTGCAGCGGCGCGGGGGCTAGGGCATGTGGGCGGTGCTTCAGCGCTCATGGCGGCTCCACGCCGTCATGGCTCACGGGCGGCGTGTGCTCATGACGGCGTGGTTCCGTCACAACCCTGCCCACTCATTAATTCTCCCACACAGGCGGGGAATTAGTGCTGCATGGGAGGAGCAGCAATGGCATGACAGCTCCACGCCGTCATGAGCACACACCTACCGTGACTCATGACGGCGAGGAGCCGTCATGAGCACCAAAGGGGTTAAATAGTAGTGTGGTCCAGTTATCAGAGAGGAGGCTGCTGGCGCCAGCCCAGAAGCCATTGTTTGC
Organism: Lissotriton vulgaris; assembly: GCF_964263255.1. Taxonomy (NCBI): domain Eukaryota; kingdom Metazoa; phylum Chordata; class Amphibia; order Caudata; family Salamandridae; genus Lissotriton; species Lissotriton vulgaris. The sequence goes on along the minus strand of NC_141685.1, from coordinate 216,687,022 downwards.
CCCTTTAAAAAGCTCAACATGCTTTGTCCACTGTTGACTCCATCTCTCTAAACAGACAAGCATTTCAATAAACCCTCCATTCATGTCCTTGATTATGTTACTGTTGATTCTAGCGCCAAGAAACCAACCGGTGATAGTGCGCTTAATAAGTTTTTTATTAACATATTATTATTAACAGGGGCCTGGCATCCCTCACGTCTCCTGTTAATAATGTATAGAGCAGAGTGGCCCTGGGGCTGGAGTGAGAGGTGATCCCATGAACTAAAACACTGGGTACCACATGCTTTAGCAGTTGTATGTAAAAGAATAACATTGTATAAAAGTAATTTATAGAGCCAAAGATTGGCTATATATGGTGTTTCATAATAACATATTTAACTTATCTGTGAAAGATTTCTGAAATCTATCAATTTTATTTAAGACATGCGATTTCCGGTTTAAGTGATTTTTACAAAGGGGAAAAAAACATGTTTGTCTATATTTGTTAAAAGATACAGGAATTAGATTTTATTTTCAGTGTCTCCCTATGCTTTTAGGGACCACCGCCAGGCTGTGAACTATGTAAATTGAATAAAGAATTTTAAAACGGTGTAACATTTTATTTTGAAGCTTGAACTTTTGCAGATATTTCCAAATCTTGGTGCCACATTGTTAATGTTTCCAAATAAGTGATCTGGTTTATTGTATATTTCTTTATAGGACACTAATGCCCTTCAGATACTGAAGCGTGAGTCTACATTTACCAGTTTATAAATGTAAAAAATTCGAATTGTAAAATGTTTACCTACCAAAAAAGAAATGTAATTTGAATTTTCAATAAAATATGCATATTGACAAATGACAATGAACACCAGATGTGGAAATCGCTTGACGTGTATCTGGACTCCTATGAACCCCCATGATTTCATCTGAGGGGGACGGCTGTCCACAAAACAAAATGCTATAAACCCAGAATTGGCTCATCTCTATAGTACTGTTCTTGTAACCTATCTCCTCCCTTTCTTTTCTACTCTCTCTCTTTCTTTCATCTATCCTGATCTCCAAGACAGTGTAAAGAAGTCCGCCAAACATGTACAACAACTACCTGTAACCATGGCAACACCAGCCAAGCTTGGCTGGTACCCCGTAACGATAAAGCAAATGTACTTGCCTGTAAAAAATTTTAGTAAAATATTTTGAAATAAAAAAACAAAAAACTTAGAAATACTTGGTGGAAGAAAATTGGACCTGGGCTAAAGTCCAAGGCCCGGATTTGCTAAGGCTTTGCGCCAGGGGTGGTCGGCTTCGCAAAGGGACAAAAGGCACCATAGGGTTTTTAGTTAAGGGGAGTTCTTGGACCAGATAAGCACAAACACCCATAGGCTGAGCCACTGAAATAGCCAGGCTGGGCTTTGTGTCAAAAACAAATGCTGACCAGAATCAGACAAAGGGATCCTTCTGAGTCTATCTAGGCATAGGATGTTTACTTCACAGATATGCTTCCAGTACAAATCCTGTGTTAACTATACTACTCCTAAACTGGGAAAAATCCTAACTTTAGGACTTCAGTATTCACAGAGGCATTAAGGAGTCCTAAAGTTAGGACTCCTCACTTCTGTGAACACCGAAATGAGTAAGTGCCTTCTGTGAATACCGAAATGAGTAAGTGCCTTCCGTGAATACCAAAATGGTAGTAAGTTTAGGATTTTGTTATAAGTTAGATCTGTGAATCGGGCCCTCAGTGCTTTCCCCTCCACTGCACACCAAGGCATAGTGGCACATACCACAATAAAAGCGCATATCTAGCCATCATGCACCGCGCTGAGACACTTTCCCCTCAATCTACAAGCCCAGACACTTCCAACGAAGCGCAGTCAATGGAGCAGCGTGCTGCATGTCTGCAGAGCGAGGGTCTGCTGCAGAGTTTCAGAGGCTTAGAGCACTATTTAAATGCAATGCATATAATATAATATAGTATAATATATTATAAGATAATGTAATATAATATAATATTACAGTGTAATATAATATAATGTTACATAGTGTAATATAATATGATATAATACAATATAATGTAATATAATATAATATAATATAATATAATATAATATAATATAATATAAAATCATATAATATCATATTTCATATAATATCATATAATATCCTCGACATAATGTGCCCTTCAGGTATAAACACAAGTTCCTTTGCATTAAGTGCTGCATTGTGTAACTCTGCCATCAGAGGCATCCATGAAGTGTAACATTCATACAGAAGTAGGTGTTACTCACTCAGGCTCCTGTGGTCGGGCGCACCGCTGCCTCTCTCTCCCCGGCTCTGTCACTGACTGACTCCAGAGCCCAGCATCCTTCTTTATATCCGGGGCAGAGGTCAGAGTCCAGCCTCTGCTTTATACCCTGCCCATGGGTCAGCGGTGCTGGGGGTGTGTCTCAGACTGGGCTCAGCCCCTCACACAGCATCTGCTCCTGGAGGTTGTTATGCATAGAAGCCATAATGATGGAAACAGGAGGGAAGGGGCAAAGTCTGCAGATACTGATCAGTTAGATGAATGCAGTCCCGGCTCTCCCTCCGTAGGAACAGCACCCTGTGATCCTGCACATGCTATAGGCCATGACTCACACCTGCTGGATGTATGTGGCCTGTGCATCACACAATAGGAAAAAATAAAAGAAAGCGGCCTCAACCACAGTTTAGGACAGCCCACAATGTGGGTGCAACATGGAAATGCATTTTTGAATATTTAATGGCATTATAAAGCATACTATGAAGGCAACAATTTTGAAAACTGGATGATTTAAAGGTAACTATACGGGGGATTATGGATTACCGTCCAAGCACTTTTGAGGAAAATGGGTACCAAACAGTGCCCTGGTCAAAACTGAGAGGGATGTACAGACAATATGGCCAAAGTGCAGGGATAAGTGGCCTTCCCCAAAGATGTTGTAGGAAGTGTTTCACTTTTATTTTGAATCTCTTTTGTTGACTAAAAAAGCAATCTACCAGAGCGCTGCACAAATGGAGGGTGTGAGGAGACAGGTGATAAAACGAGGAACATACTACTTACAGTACATAGGGGCAGGAGACTTACAGAGGAATATAGTACAAAGAGCACATAATGTATGGAAAGATATGAGGACAGGAGACAGAAGAAAGAATTAGCAGAGCATTACAGTGTAAGAGGATTACAATATCAGGAGTGTTCATGTGCTGTGGATGGTCCACAGTGAGAGTACAGGTACAGAATGACAAGTATAAATCTAGAGACAGTGTAGGGCAGTGATTAGCCCACACCCAGGAGGCCAAAGTAGGGGCTCATGACCAAAGGAGGTCTCTGTATCTGATGGCAGGAACACAAATATCCTTGGAGCTGGGAAGTTTGAAGGACATAATGCTTCACCAGGGAATAAATATGTAAGGAAATGAGTAAGTAACACAAAGCAGCATTTAGCTTACAGCACACTGTAAAAGAGTTAGTAGCTGTAAAAGATGCTCGAGTTAAGGATGCTCCAGCTGCCCTCTGAAGTCAAGGATCCTTGGAGGAGGAGGCTTTTCACAGCAGAGTGAGCAGGATTAAAAGAGAAAGACTCAGACTCAGGAGGGATTACAGGAGGGCACTGGTCCATAAACTGGGGAGGTCCCAGTGTACAGAAGGAATATAAAGTTACATTAAATGACGGGGGCCAGGATATATGAAAGGATTGAGTTGCTCTTGCGTCATGCAGGCAAACACAAGGATAATGCAATCCTTAAGTCAGATTTACTCAGCCACGCAAGGCCACCTTGTGTGACCATATGTGGCTGTGTAAATCTTGAGTAATGTAAGACAGCGCTAGCCACTGCTTTGTATTACTCTGAGCCAGGAAGGTATTACATGGGTGGGCCATGGGTGTTCTCACGCATCCAGCAATGGATCTTGGTGCACTCCTAGAATTACCTAGACATGCAAACCTGGGAATGTGTCAAAATTGTGCGCCTTCCCAATAGAGGCGCAACATGGAGAAATATCTTAATTTCTATTTGCTGTTTCCTTTCTCTAAGTGTGCTGCATTCTGCGTGCCACGCCACCTCAGTTTAGGGCCAGATACATGCAAATCAGTCTTGACCCTGCTCCAATGGGAACAGTCCAGCCTTGAACTGGAGCACAAAGCAACCCAGGACCAGTTTCACCCTTATTGGGGCTCATCAGCCAGGTATAGCTTGGTTCCAGTCGCACAGTGAGCACGGGCTGCCAGGGTATACCCATCAGAATTGCGACAGCAAAAACAGATTGATGGATGGAATGCTTGAATTAATCTCAGCCACTGGCAATACGAAAGACTCAGCAAAAACAGGATTAAGTAATATTGATCAGACAGGGGGCTTCAGTCCCGATCCTCATCGGGAAGTCAACTGCTGCAACTTTTTATGTGAGATGTCCTGTGTCGTTGTCTAGCTGAATGCGCATCAGCCGCAGAGCAGACTAATTCTTGATGCCTCGCCTTGTTGGTTGAGAGACTGATTTTTATTCCTATTTTGCCGAGTCTTTACTGCCAGAATCTTTCCTCTAAGATTCAGATTGAATTTTAGCAGGCCTGATGATCCCATAACAAGGGAAGGGTCTAAAGTTGTCGATATAAAGGCTGAATGGGTTTTACAACTGTCAAAATGTTCATCTATTGATGTTTGCTGAATTCTTGAAAAAAACCGAATTTCTTACTACTTGGAACAGTTGCTGTTTTTAATAGACACATACAAAAAAATGTTTGTACAATCTGATTGCGCATTACTAAAATTTTGAAAGCATTTTTTATCCTAAACCTAAATCTTTTTTGCATATCTGCAGCAGCCTATTTTATACTGTGTGAAATTCAACTTTTAAATAATTAAATATATTCACATTGCTTTCTGTCACAGGGTGGGGCCTCATAGCAATAGAAATGCGCAGCACCAGTCCCCATTGCACCAACCAGAATCCAGTCATGTGGCTTTCTCGTTATAAATGCAGTGATGGCATTAACAAGGAGAGCTTCCAAAATGTAAAACAATGCGCTTTGCACTGATTGGGTCAACTTGATTGTACTTTTCATTCAACATGTGTGCATTATTTAAGTGCAAAAACTAAAAAATAGAATATTTTGTATTTTTTAAGTTACTCCTTTGACCCCGCCCCATTGGACTCCGGATCCCAGTTCTCATACTTTATTTTAAATCACTTTGACCGCTGGGCAAGATGCCGTGTGTTGCATTGTGTGTCTTGTTAGTGTATTTTAGGAACAGACGGAAATAGCTTCCGTTCGGAAAGACACAGCGGATAAAGGCGGGAGTGGCGTGTGCCTGCTGGACTTTGACACTGGCCCACGTGGCAGCAGCTTTAATGTGCTGCATGCACCTTGTGAAAGGACACCTACGTCTACATGTGAAATAAAACCCCATGGACCTCTGAATTGTGTTTAACGCAGTTTCATTCCATCAGTAGTGCCCCCTTCTCTGCACAATTTCCTTCCACCTTGCACTCTTTTCTGTTAGCAGACTGTGGGGGGAAAGTGCGCCCTGCACAGAGATTTCAAAAAGGTTCAACACCCTATCCCCACCTGTGAAACACAACTTAAGATGTGTAATTCTCTGAGATAGCTGCCTGCGGAGCAACTGCGATGTCTTCTGGAGCTTTAATTAGCCAGAAACAATTTGCAGATGAGTGTCTGGAAAATAGAGGTTATTGAGAAGACAGCACTGATCCAGCGTGGCAAAATGCTCTTTAGGGATCATTTAGATTCTGTTCGCTAAAGCGTTTAAGGATCGGAAGCATACCCTTCCAAGAGTAAGTCTGCTCAAGTAGGTTTCGGAACAAGAGGGTGAAATCTTCTCCTCGCCTGGAACTTAAGTTGTATTCGGCGCGTAAGCAGAAGTACCAAAGAATTTCCCTCTTAAGAAATATTCTGGGAAAAAGAGCCTGGCAAAGAAGAGGTCCTGACAATTGTATTCTCACAAGTCTTTTTCTCAATTACTGGCAAAAAGATGTAACGGATGCGTGGGTGTTGATCATTGTAAAAAAAGGTTATGCGAAAGAAGTTTTGGAAAAGGCTCTTCTGGGGGGATTTTGTCTCTGGGACCTTTCTGGTACCATAGGCGTGATTCCTTCTCCACAAACAGGTTTCCTGGATAGTGATACACTGGGATCCGGCTCTCAGGATCTGATTCTGAGAATCCTGGTAACTCAACAGAGGAAAGCCGACTTGTCTTGGCGGATGTCATGGACAATCTTCTAAAAGCGGTTCAGCTGAATCCTCCAGACCCCACGATAGTAACAGATGTCAGTCTTTTAGGTTGGGGTATACAGGGAGACTCTATGCAGGTGCAGGGCTTCTGGTTTCACATCGAGGCTCAGAGATCCTCAAACTGGAGAGAGTTTGAGGCAATGAGGCGAGCTCTTCTTTCCATGAAGTCTCTTCTAACAGGGCAAGTAGTATTCATTCGGACGGTCAATGTTACCACCAAGGCCTATGTGAACAGGGAGGGACAAGGTCCCAGGCACTGAACTTAATTGCACACAAGCTTTTGTCTTGTACTTGGATCTTCCGGATTTCTCTGAGAGCAATTTATATTCAGGGAACATCCAACATAACAGCAGATATGCTAAGTAAGAACTTTCCTTCCTCTCTGGAGTTTTCTCAAGACCCGTCAGTGTTCTCTCTACTGACTCATCGTTCGGGCAAAATAATCGTAGATCTTTTTGCCTCAGGCCACCATGCCAATGTTCACAAATGTATAAGAGATAGGAATTAACAGGATTGGGCATAGGATGCTCACGTGTCGATGGTGAAAGGGTCATTTTTAAGCTTTTCCTCACCTTCCTCTGATGGAAGCATTCTTGTAAAAGTGAGGAGAAGAAAGCAAGTGTAATCCTTATTGACGTTCGGTGGCCTCAAAATAATTGTTTTCCTCTCTTGATGGTGATGAAGGTGGCTCCGGAGTGCCCACTGCCTCTGGTTCCTTCCCCAATCACATTTCTGATTCTGAGCATGAAGTGATTGAAGAGAATACACTTGATGGCTGGGAGACTAAGAGGAGGGGATTGAGAGAGCAGTGTCTACAAGGAATCAGTGGTCACGTTGCAAGTTTCTAGGAAGTTATCTACTCAAAAGTCTTATAATAGACATTAGGGATCTTTTTCTCTGTGGTGTGAGAGGAAAGGCCTAGATCCTCAGTCTGTGATTCTATGAAGTTCATGCAGGATGGAAAAAAAGTATGTGGATTGTCAGTGACCATACTTCGAGGCTAGCGGGCCACAATCCAGGCTTTCAGAAGGCCTTCGAAGACTTTGGTGGAAGATGAGGGGTTGATTTGCAGTCTTTTGAAGGGTTTGGTCATTTTCTGTGCTCTGCTTTTATGGTTTTCTTACTTGGGATTTGTCCTCAGATTTGATGGCACTGACGAAGGCTCTGTTTAAGCCTGTGGAACAGGCGGAGTTGCCGTTTTTGACTTTCATAGCTTTTTTTTGGGTGGCTATCACTTCTGCTAGAAGGTTGGGTGAGTTAGGGGCTCTCTCATGCAGGTTCCCTTTTGTACATTTTTTCAGGACAGAGTGGTTTTGTTCCGGTTCCTTCCTTTGTTCTAAAGGTCAACCCTGCCTTTCATAGGCTGCAGGAAGTAATTTTGTCTGCATTTTATCCTCGGGAAGAGGCTAGGCTGTATTTGTTGGATGCAAGAAAGGCTCTTTTTCTGTACATTGAAAGGGTGCAGAAATTTCAGAAGGCAGAATATTTATTTGTGAATTGTGGGCCAGGAATAAGGGATGAAAACCCAGTGACTGCAACTTTCAGTAGGTAACTTTGGTAAGGCCTTTGAAGTGGAAGGGCAGCTTCGCTAGATTCAGGGAAGCTCGACCCATGGTATGTCGTCTACTATTGCTGAGTGGCATGGGGCTTCACTTTCCAAGATCTGTAGAGCGACTACATGGTCTGATTCCTCTACTTTTGCTACCCATTATAGATTGTCAGATGTACAGGGCCTTACTGATGTGTTTGGATACAGAGTTCTCTCTTCTATGGAGCAATAGAGGACAGTAGTTTTTTTTGTTGTTTCAATATAGCCGTTCTTCCCCCCGCATACATGGTCAGTTGTCTATTTTTTGGGGTTTTGTACATCTTGTACGAACAGAGCTAAAGCAAGGGCGGTATATAAGGTTAATGTTTGTATTACTTACTGGCAACAGCATTACCCTAAGTCCTACCGGCCTTGCTTTCATTCATATTCCCTCCACCTTCCCAGTATGTACAACTGACTCTTGAGTACGTGGTTGGCTTGAATACTGACAGCAGCACTGGCGGAGGGAGCATAGTATTACTTCCCTTGGCATGTGATTGGGTCTAGGTGAGGCAGGGGTTCCACATCTCTACTAAATTAAAGCGAGGGAGTAGGACTCAGGGAGAAGTGTGGCTCAATGGTTAGAGCAGGCAGACCTTGATGCAGAGCTCTGGCCAGGGACCAGGGACCAGGGTTCGATTCCCGCCTCGGCGGGTCTTGGGCTCATAAATTCCTCTGACCGGATATTCTCGCCTCAGTGCCTATTCTAATCATGGGTCCCACACTGCAACTCTGGACAATAGCTTGCTTAGTCTCCACAATGGCCCCCACAGCGCCGGGGATGCCTGGTTTCACCATGGGGTTGCCCAGGAGTGGACACTTCACACGGAAAACCAGGAAGGGTTCCCTTGTGGTATTCGTACAAGCGCCGGGAGACCCACTGCGGGTAGCTGTGCGCTATACAAGTACAAAGACAACACATGCACATTCATACATCTTTAAAGCTTACGGACTAGTTTAGATTTGTAAGTGGTTTAAGCCATTTGAGGGAACCCACCTGCACCAATTAGTAAATTGCAGTACCTGTGTGTACTCATATGAGTGTTGCCTCTAGCCTTCAAATTGGTCAAGATTAAAAAGCATGCGAAGAGCAGAGTGCAAGTATGTAGTAGTCTGGGCTGACAGGAGGCGAAACATCTCTGTCCACAGAATGCTGCAAATTCAAGGTTTAATTCTCTGTATTTTATTAGTTCATATTGTTTAAGTGTTTTCAAGATTTGCATTTTCATGAAAAATAGAGGTTGCTGAATAATATTTTTAATAATGAAACCAATTCAGTAATAGAAAACTAATATGAATGCAGTTGGCACGTGTCTAAAAATAATGTACAGAAGTGTGTTTATTAAACTATTTTAGTTAGGCCACATTTTCACATCTCGCTCTCCTGTGTAGCTTTGCAGAACAAGAGACTTATTGCCTGATTTAGATCTTGGCGGATAGGATACTCCAGCGCAAATTTGACAGATATGCGTATTAAAAGTGCCATAGGATATATTGCATTTGCAATATGGCGTACAAGACATACGTCATGTTCGAGACAGAGTACCCTGTCCACTGTATTAAAAGTGCCATAGGATATACTATAATTTGCAATACAGCGTACGCACATACGTCATGTTCGTGACGGAGTATCCTGTCCACTGTATTAAAAGTGCCATAGGATATACTATAATTTGCAATACAGCGTACGGCACATACGTCATGTTCGTGACGGAGTATCCTGTCCACTGTATTAAAAGTGCCATAGGATATACTATAATTTGCAATACAGCGTACGCACATACGTCATGTTCGTGACGGAGTATACTGTCCACTGTATTAAAAGTGCCATAGGATATACTATAATTTGCAATACAGCGTACGGCACATACGTCATGTTCGTGACGGAGTATCCTGTCCACTGTATTAAAAGTGCCATAAGATATACTATAATTTGCAATACAGCGTACGGCACATACGTCATGTTCGTGACAGAGTATACTGTCCACTGTATTAAAAGTGCCATAGGGTATACTATAATTTGCAATACAGCGTATGGCACATACGTCATGTTTGTGACAGAGTATACTGTCCACTGTATTAAAAGTGCCATAGGATATACTATAATTTGCAATACAGCATACGGCACATACGTCATGTTCGTGACGGAGTATCCTGTCCACTGTATTAAAAGTGCCATAGGATATACTATAATTTGCAATTCGGCGTACGGCATATACGTCATGTTCGTGACGGAGTATCCTGTCCACTGTATTAAAAGTGCCATAGGATATACTATAATTTGCAATTCGGCGTACGGCATATACGTCATGTTCGTGACGGAGTATCCTGTCCACTGTATTAAAAGTGCCATAGGATATACTATAATTTGCAATTCGGCGTATGGCATATACGTCATGTTCGTGACGGAGTATCCTGTGCGCCAAGATCTAAATCAGTCCCAGAACGATATACAGAATTTTCCGTAAGCGGGATGTATTGTGAATGAACTCTCTTGTATTCCTAATGTTGCAATGTGTCCACAGTCTTTCATGCTGTAGTTCTGTTGCTGGGCTAGCACTCTTCTACTGGTGTACTGCTAATTCTTTAGCAATGCTGCAAATTAGTTGAACTTCCTATGAAAACGTGACACCGAAGATGCTCAAAGTTTTTTATGGAAATGGGATAGTGTTATAGGTCTTGGGGTGACGATTCATTCTGCGATTTGACCAATATTGCTTACTTTTAGTCATGCCACCATGAAACTGCAGTTTCTCTCATTTTCTATATAAATATTAGGTATAAAAAAAATCCTTGTTTTTGAGGTGAGCCAAGGACTCTTTCTTTTTTACCAGAGATGCTGTCCATTTCATTGTGATTTTGCTGGTTACTTGGCTTTCAAAGAAGAAAAGAATTGAAGTCAGAACAGTGCATGACATTAAAATACCAGTACCAGAAGAAGTTTATTTTATTTTGTATTTGCGCGATAACCCTCCTAAGGTGCAGAACTATATACATGGAAAAAGAAATATAGCACCCTGACATAAGGAGTTTGAAGCACTATATAAATGCAATTGCAAAACTTGCAAAAATGTGCATCTGTAGGGCATATGTGCTTCCTATAGGGATCTAACAGCCTGATTCATCAAAGACCCGTTTTGCGAGTCTTCAATAGCGAATCATAAGGAATCGCTATTACAGACTCGCAAAACGGGATTCATGTAGGAATCGCAAAAAGAATTGCGATTCCTACATATTCCTTATTTGCGATAAGCAAATTGCTAATCGCAAATAAGGAATAACTCCCCATTCATTCCTATGGGCCAAAAGGCCCATAGGAATGAATGGGGAGTATTCCTTATTTGCGATTAGCAATTAGCTAATCGCAAATAAGATGGCGATTTAAAGGGCGCCAGGGGTGTCCAAAGGACACTCTGTAGCACCCCTTAAATGCAAATTGAAACAGGTGTTGCGCACACACGTGTCCAAAGGACATGTGTGTGTGCAACATGCAACTTAGAAAAATGCTTTTAAAAGCATTTTTCTAAGTTTTTCGCTATTTACCACGATGCTTGACCTCGCGGTAAATAGCGGGCCGAAATTGCAAATTCGCAGTTTTTAAATGGATGATGAATTGCATTTAAGGAATCTCAAATAGAGATTCCTTAAATGTAATTCCTTGCTAAATTGCGAAATCGCTATTACCGATTTTTGCATTTGGGATGATGAATCCCAAATGCAAAAATAGCGCTCGCAAAGGGCCAGATTCTCAGAATCTGGCCCTTTGCGAGCCGATTTCGGCTTGATGAATCAGGCTGTAAAACTCCAGCTCTCGTTTCAGCAGAGACATCTCTGATTTTCATCCTTCAAGGACTGATATGATGGATAAGACTACAGGACACAGTTCTGAAAAACTGTGAAATATCCTGTAGCATGTGCTGTGCAGAATGCAAATGTTATCATTTGTAAACAGAAAAAAAAAGGTTTCAGGAAAAGTTCAGGTTGCAAAGAAGACCGATACATTAAAAGTTTCAAAAGTATTAAAATGCATCAGGCACGTTGCTTTTGAAAATCAAAGCTCTCTACAAGTATTTTAACTCTTTCCAAAAAATGGATAGAATGATGTTGTGTGTTGCGAAGTAACTGTGGGTATTCAGACTTAGATACGTTTCCTGAGTTTTGTAGCACCTTAATTGATGCACTTCAAAATCTTTACTACATATTCAATGTGTGTAGTTATGTACAATACTGTACATTTACCTCTGGTATAAGTCTTTGCTGTAAGTGGCTTTCAGTGACTAAGGTCTCGATTGCAATAGGCCCACTTAATTCTGATGTGTTCAGTAACTCATCTTATGGCCACGTTTTGTGGCAAGCACCACAATCTAAAGTTTTTCACAGGTAAATTTCGCTGGCAAACCTGTTGACATTTCCTGGGGAAAAATGGTGGATTTGGTGTAGGAATCATCAACTTCTGCAGGATTTTATTTTTTAAAAGAAAAAAGATAATTCTCCCCCTCCCATGAGGGTCGTTTCCTCTGGTTTGGGGAGCATTTAGCAGTTTTCACTGCCCCTTATCCGCCAGGGTTTTCCTGGCGGTGACGGGCACTGAAGACTGACCTCTAATTCCACTCCTTGAAATTAGGTGGGAGGAATTAGAGGTCTGCCTTAGAGGTCTGCCTCTCACGGCCTTAGCTCCACGGGGCTGTTGGAGGTTCGATCATGGCGCAGATCAGGGGCGCCTTAGGCATGTGCAAGCTGTGCACCTGCACAGGGCCACCAAACCCCAGGGGCCACCACGCCAATATATATATCCTTAATATAATAATCCTCTGAGGATGGATACATATTTGCGTGGCTGCCCCTGGCAGGGATTTGGCGGCCTCCGGCTCTGTTCCACTTCCACACACCCTGACCCCTCCTATTCACTGGCCTCTGTGCTCCGCCCCGCCCGGACCCCCTCTTCCGGGGCCCCCTACCAACGCTCCCTGCCCAGGGCCGCCATGAGCCTAGAGTCGCCCCTGCGCAGATGGAGTTGTCTCAGCTGTGATTAAACCTAAGGTCCACCCACCTGCGCATACATTGGGAGGACGGACCACAGTCTTTGCGGGAAATTTCTTTGTTGCCTTTGAGATGGAGTATACATACGACCAAGATATAAATCGGTGTAGGTATTTTCTGTCTTGGAGTAACTGCATCCTGCTCAGATAAGACAGTGCTATATCTCTGAAAATAAATGCGGATGGGTTTAGCTATGCGTGGTCTGGCTTGGCTACTGTGCCCAATTTCCTGCCGGCCTGCCGACCACACCTCAGGAGATACTATTTTGTCCACAACTCTCATTTGTTTACTCTACCTTAATTAATCCTGCTTGTCCAAAAGCTTTTCATAGTTGTTCTGATCTAGCCCTAGTCTCCTGTTAGATGCCTGTCTCATGCATTCACACTACTTTCCACAGTTACTTTGTCCTGCAACTACTAAACATTAAGATAAGGAAATCTTATTTAAACCTCCCTTTGCTTTGGACAAGAATCTGTAGAAATATACTAACCACTCTATTTACATGAACCGGCTTTGATTATTCTGTATGCACTGATGGCAAATATTTTCATGAAAGGTTTTATTGTTTCACAATTTGCTCCAGATAGCATTGCTATGTATATTCCATGTTAGGGTGTCAGTTCTCCACTGCCATAGGCATTCAGCAGGGCACAAGTCTTAAAAATAGAAGTGGGGGGCGTTGACGTCACGACAGGAAGTGACGTCACGAAGAGTGGCTTGCACCATCAGACTCATTGCCTCCCCTCGCTCACCCCTTAGATGCGATTGCATCAGAGAAGCCAGCGTTCTGAATGGGCTCCGATCTCGCCCTAGAGAGGCCAAAGAGTGAATGTGTGACTCCATTTGCTCCAGTTATCGAACTCCCGGTAAAATAAATGGGGAGACACCGTCCACCCGCGTGCTACCCCAACTCGAGCCCTGGCGTTCAGTAACTTTGCTTCGAGAGGACATGTTTCTTGGTTCCGTTTAGAGACTGTTGGGTCCAGGTGAGACATGTGGTTATGTTTCTGCATTGAAGCCACTGAGGCAAAGAAATAGGGCTCAAATTGGTTTTGAGGTATTTTATGACACCGGGGACCTGCTGATTGGTATAAAGACGATGATGACATAATAAGGAATGTTGGGAAACTTAGTTTATGTTAAAAGTTTAATTGGCTGCTTTGGGAAAGCAATTCAAAAAACATCAAGGAAAGAAAGCATAATCCTTGCCTCCTTAATTGATTCGAAAGTTTTAGACGTGAGAGCTAGAAAAAGTTGCATTCCTGTACACCTAAGCTCTCTTTTAACTATGGATGCCATTCAGAGGAGGAAAGAAGTCACAGCAGGAACAGAGGACAAAGGAATGAGAAGTATCAGACAAGTTTACTTTAGGGACCGCCCTATGCACGATTACTAGCAGTGATCACATCCGTGCCACGGACAGGGCTGCCACCGTAATGCTAAAAAAGCCTGTATCAATTTGGAAAGCCTCCACATGGGAAATACACACGAGCCACAGCTGTTATACACCTGGTACCATATTCGATCAAAAGATTCCGCTGCAGATTTACAATAAGTGGCACATTCCCAGGGATGCGCCAGTTATTGTGCGCCGCAGCTCCACCATCCATGGTGCGCCGCATTTACAATGCGGCGCACCATGGGGCAAAAACGTCACGCATCTGTGCCATAAAGGTGGCGCATTGCTGGAGTTGCGTCGCAAGCGCGACGCAGCTCCAGCAAGGCTCGAGGGTGCCCTATCTGTCCAATGCTGCGTCAAGCCTTACGCCTGCTTCAAGCAGGCGCAGGGTTTTGACGCTGCATTGGCCTAAAAGTGACTGAGTGAAATCTTGTAGATTTCACTCAGCCACTTTTGCGATGCGCACCTGCCCCGGAACGCCCACCCTGCGGCGGAACGCCCACATGTGGCGCAGGGCTTTACAAAGTGACGCATCTGCCTAGATGCGTCACGTTGTAAATGGGTCGCAGGGATGCTCCACGTTTACGCCGCCGTTGCGTGACGCAACGGCGGCGCAAGTCCGACATAAATCTGCCCTTAATACGCCTGAACTAATCAATACGTACATACTTGGTATTACAGACAAGTTTTTACAATCCTCTATATACTTCTTGATGATTAATTTATGTATTTTGTGGTTTCCAACCAACAGGATTACGGTTTTAATGTAAGGTTATTTCAATAATTAACTATGCACGGTAATTCAATAGCCAATAATCATAATGATCACTGAGAGATGGGGTAAATGTGAAGATGCCCTTGGATTACAGCGCAGTGTTACAACCCTGCACTGCTCTGTACTAAAGATTAATAAAATAGTGTACACCTGTGGCCGTGCTGGAAAGACTTCTAAGAGGTGGTGAAATCCAGGCTAATGCCCAACATTTGAGACAGAATATTATCAGGACATTCATTCAAGAATAACACTGGCAAATGTTTGCATTTTTATAGCATCACTATTGGTGTCTGAAGTCTCAGAGCAGTAAGACTAATCTACATCACTCCATGCATTCACTCATCTATTCAACCAGAGTTTCATTCACACACTTATTCAACCATTCATCCAAATACTCACCCATTGCTCAATCCATCCCTGTACTTACTCACTGATTAATTATCACTGCATAGAGGCACTCATTCATTCATCAAAGCACAATCTATTCCATCTAAGTGTGGAGTCACAATCATGCACTCATCCTTCCACTCACTGAAACTCGCCAGTCAATGACTTGCTTGTTCGGTTGTGCGTTTAGCAGGCTCATGAAGGAAACTCAGGCTTCCATACATAGAAATAAAATAAAAATACACATTTTAATATGAATCCAAACAACATTGTGGTGCGGAAACCCCACCCGGGACGTCAACCAGGTGCGTCCCAGCCCACTTCCGGTCCCAAACACACAACACACAGAGTTCTTCTTTCAGTTGCGTACTACAGCTGCACCCCTTAAAAAGTAGGTAAAGTAGTGAAATAAATAATATGGTCAACTCAGTAGAAACAGTTTCATTGGATTACCTATACATTAAAAAACACAAATAAACGCATTTGAAAACAGCATGTTTCATTAATAACAAAACAGCTCCAAACAACAAATTGATTCTAATAATATGATATCAAATGAGGCATGTTTAAAGAGCTAACCGTACACCCCAGCATTTTACATACAACTCATGCAGGCTAGCGCTTCAGCGCCCGCATAAGCGCTACATAAACATTACAAAGAAAGAAAAGCCCCCTTTCCCACGAGGAGCCCTGAGCGTGCAGCCCCACCCCTCCGCGGTGACCCATCCCCAGGGGCCGCACTTTGACATCACCCGCGGAGGGAAACTCTGACAGCGGCCGTTTCCGAAAATAGCTCGTGTGCGGATTGGATGGCCGTCACAGACAGCGATAACGGACACACCTCAAACACACTTTCCGACTACGTGCTGTAGCACTTATTTTTTCCGCCCACCCTCCCCAGTCAGTCTCACTTTATAATGTTTTTTTTTCAAGAATCAGTGCACTGCTACTGATTTATTTTGTTATAGCCTGGAGGCATACGCCCTCGCATGGTGACATGGACACAACACAACATTTTATTGTATTGTAATTGCATTTATATAGCGCTTACTACCCATGACGAGGCTACGAAGCGCTTTTTTGGCGAGTAGCACAATACTCCTGGACCCATAAAGGATTAGTGGTGAATTAGTATAGTGAAAAACGAAAGTAGTTTAAGTGGTGGATAGGTTTGTCAGTTATTTGGATAGAGAAGTATAGCTGGGGGATAGAAGAGGGAAAAAAGTTAGCATTTATAAAGCGCTTGCTACCCCTGATGAGGTGTTGAAGCTCTTAACTCGCGAGTAGCACGCTACTTCGGAACCCATAAAGGATTTGTGGTGAATTAGTATAGTGAAATATGAAATTAATTTGAGTGGTAGACATTAGTCAGTTGTTTGGATTGAAAAGGATAGTGGAGGGATGGTTTGGAGCTCATAGCAGTAGGAGGAGCCTTGGGATGAGTAAAAGGCAGGTGGAGGGGAAGAGTCAGCGGGAAGGGTTTAGAAGAGTTTGTTTGGGGGATCGGAATAGTAAAAGAGGTGTCAGATGATGCAAGGAGGGGTAGAGTAGGAGAGAGTCTAGAAAGGGTTATTTGGGGGATCATAGTAGTGGTATGGGATTTGGAATGAATGGAAGAGGGTGGAGGTAGAGGATATATTGATAGAGGTATAGGGTGAGAAATAGGGTAGTGCATTGGATATGCTGATTTAGAAGGAAAATAACAAATATATACATCCATAAGTACAAGGAAGGTATATAGATGCATAAAGGAAGGTAGTGTATTTAGATTAAAGATGCATTAAATAAACTCTGGTTTACAAGTGTTATTTTACTTTAAGTTAATTGTATATATATATATATATATCACCTCCTTGTGGCTCCCTCCTTCCCCAGATGGCGCTCCAGTCGTGGTCGCGTCACTCCTGCAGTTGAGCCCAACTGCTATGTATTTCAACAAGATTTCCCCCTCACACAAGGCAGAAAAGTCGGAGTCGCTTTCAAATCAAAATCCAGCACAACGCTGCGGTTAAGTTTCTTTGGTGGTTTTATTCATCCATGGGGTCAAAAAACAAAAAAACCAACGCGTTTCGACAGCGTCCGC
The DNA here is from genome assembly GCF_964263255.1 of Lissotriton vulgaris. Lineage (NCBI taxonomy): Eukaryota > Metazoa > Chordata > Amphibia > Caudata > Salamandridae > Lissotriton > Lissotriton vulgaris. The sequence continues at coordinate 216,669,499 of NC_141685.1, read as the reverse complement.
TGTCTTGCTCACGGTTAGTTGTGTGTCAAACTCACATTGTTTTTGAAACATTGGTAAATGTTACAGGCACCGCCCTATTGGGGTATTCACAACAAGCATTATGGGATTGGTAGTTTTTGTTAAACCTTATCACAGTTAATGCATTCCCAACAAGCATTCTGGGATTTGTAGTCTTTTCCAAACTTATCACAATTAATGCATTTAAATTCGATACCAATCCGTTTGAATTATTCACAATTATCAATTTCCAACATTCTGGATACGGTGTTCGTTATTTACAGTGCCTTTACAAATTAACCAAATTAACTAATTTAACCAAAACGAAATAGTCAGAAATATATATATATATATATATATATATATATATATATATATATATATATATATATATATATATATATATATATATATATATATATATATATATAACATCCAAAGGCAACCTCAATGGAGTATCCCTCGTCAAGTGGGGGTGGCGCGCTGCCGGCGAGGAAACCGGTAGTCAATATTCAGGCAAAACGGCGTTCCAAGCGCACTACTCAGGTACCAAAGAAATCCACACCAACAAGCAGGTCTGTCAAGTAGGTAGGGTTTATTCACGCCATAAGCCCTACGTGACGCGTTTCGCACTCCGTGAGTGCTTGTTCACTCACGGAGTGCGAAACTATATGTGTACGCTCCCAGTTTGTCCCAAACTTAGAAAATGCACTCCAACTCTCACCGATGGCGGGTGAAAGCAGTGACAGCATACCGCAGGTTGCAGCGGCATATGGATCTTCCTGTCTGCTTAATTCTTGACGCCTGACGCGTTTCAGTGCCTCCGCACTTCTTCAGAGGCGTGGTCTTCACATGCCCATCCATTTCAATGCCAAACGTCCAATGAGCGGCTCGGTTGAGCCCAGATGGAATTCTGGGACATGTGGTTTGTAGCGGCATGTTGTACTGTTCTCAATCCCTTTTTGGTGAAAGTTCCCATATGAGGCTCAGTAACATCTGGAGTCCCATGGCCCCCACTTTAGCGAGGCGGTGCATTTTCTGCGGCTGGACGACCGCAATATGTGTACGCTCCCAGTTTGTCCCAAACTTAGAAAATGCACTCCAACTCACACCGATGGCGGGTGAAAGTCACGTATATACATGTTAAAATAATGTGACTATCAGTGTGACTATCAGTACACCTGTTGTGTGGCATATTATATGCTGCTGAGCAAGTGTTTCACCTGCCCAAGTATATTAAATAGAAAAAATGTTTAAAAAAATTGGGCAGTCTGTCTGTCCATGCTGTGTGTTCAGCAACCCTTCCATTGAATTTCAAGGAGGATTGTACCTGCCTGTGAGATTTGTTTCCTGTAGTTGTCAAATGCCAATCAGAGAGCAACTCAGCTTAGATCCATCCACCATTCCCTGTCCTCTGCCGCCTTGAGGACCCATTTGTGTTGGCCACTGTGACAGTTGTCCTGAAGAAGATCCACTTTTAATATGTAGAAGAAACACATTCTCCAGTGATAGCCTGTAGGGGGTCACTACAACATCTTGAAGGGACAACCCCTACATTCCCCACATGAAGGGCTCCACATAAGCAGGAGACAGCCAGACCAGCCATCCTATCGTGACAATGCATTATCATTCAGAAACAAGCACTGGCAAACCCAATAGGTTTAGTTAGCCTTTTGGCTTTGCCAGTGCTCGTTTAAAATTACCTTGGCTTTTATGAAAAGTCGTTATTGGGGAAGCTGCAGGGCCCTCACCAATCAAAAAAAACACAAAACTTTGGCTAAAAGCAAATATATTGTTTTTATATAAAAAACACAACAATAAAAAACATGTTGCCAGTCCTTGAGATTCATGGGAACTTCTTTATGTGAATGCACATGCTCCCTGCTAATAGGCAGAATGTAGTCTGCCTCAGTGAAGTTAGCCAATGGCTGAAGTGGGCTGTCCCACTGGCCCACGCCGTCTGCTGTAGTCTAGTGGATGGAAGAAAATGAGAATGGACCAACTGCAGACCAAAGGATGAAGAGGGCTGGCTGAAACCCCCTACAGCAGTGGTTCCCAATCTGTGCGCTGCGGCGCCCTGGTGCGCCCTCCAAAGTAGCCAGTAGTGCGGCGCTTCAAAGGTTTCAGATTTTCCAATTCGCCATAAATTGCTGGTAACATCTTTGAAATGTGCAGTTATTTAGTAAAAACATAAAAACTCTGTCCATCAGATGGCAGCAGAGTATTCATTATTGAGAGGTCAGAAACTAATGGATTTCTCGCATTTCCTGCTTCAGAAGCCAGCAACCAAATGCGAGGAACAGACAAGTGGAAAGATTATGGTGAGTGGAAACTTGGTGTGAACGGGGGGGAATAGGACAGGATAGGGAGAGACAAAAGGGAGGAAGGTGGGAAGCGAATTTCGGGAGAGTTTCTAAAGCACAAAGAGAAAGAGTAGAATATCAAAAGTTTCCTGTCTGTAACAACAACCGTAGGTAGGAAGAAAACACTGTCACAATAGCGGCTATGGGCATCGAGCATGCTAAAAAGGCATTGGCTAGTGACTGGGCATAGGCCCTTCAGGAGCGCTGCAGAGTTTCTAAGACCTTACTAGACCATCACAGTGATCTAGACACTGCCTTGGTAAAACTGGCTTTATATAATTAAATTAACATAACTGCTTCATTCTACTCACTATAAAGTGTCGCACATTTGTAGTGTCACACATAAGAAGTACCCTAAAAACATTGAAATGTCTCCCATGTTTACAGAAAACTCAGCAGCTATACTATATTTAACTATTTAATTATATAAAGCCAGTTTTACTAAGGCAGTGTCTAGATCACTGTGATGGTCGAGAGACGCCTTATAAACTCTGCAGCGCTCCTGAAGGGCCTCTGCCCAGTCACTAAAAAATGTCACGTAATAATAGAGAGCTGCGGCCAACGATCAATAAGCCAAGGGAGCCATGGGTTGAAAAAGTTTGGGAACCACTGCCCTATAGGTATGTATAGTTTATATATAATTGCAGTAAGATCAAAAGCTTTTGGCTAAAGCCAGTCCTAAAACAGTCATAACAGCAGTGATGAAAAGAGATTGTTCTATTACCTGGAGGAGAGAATACTTTAAAGATGTAGGGGTACCCTTGGTGAGTTAAGAAGGTTATATCTAATTTACATCCACCACATAAGAACATATTCCTTACAGGTGAATATAGGTGTTGGAAAGTGGGTTATTGGTAGGGGCAAATGTAGGTCTGCCACTAGCAATAAGGCCACTAAAACATGGTAGGACTTAGCATAGGTCTTAGAAAATTAATCCTATGCTGAACCCTTGGCAATGTGGCTGCGAGCAGACAGGCTTAACTTCAAAGACAGGTATGTAAAGCATTTAAAAACACCATTTCAGTAAATAATCAAGACACAACACATAACAAAATCCAATACCAATGTCTAAAAATAGGAATTATTTCTATCCTTGAAATGACACCAAAACAACAAAAATCCAATGTAGGGAACCGGAGATATGAATTTTCAAAGATTTATAAAATATAGCACTTAGAAGCTTATAGCACCATATTGTGATACCTGCTCGCGATATACCGGGCCAAAGTCAAAGTTTTAGGCCAGGTGCGATGAAGCCCTGAGCAGCTACAGTTCACGGCAGGTCCTGGTCGCAGTTTCTACCTTCACACTTAGAAACTTTTCTGGAACTTTTCTTCCCGAGGTCCCTCGAAGCTCCAAGACAGTCCGGATTCGATGAGGGTTAGCAGGCTTATCATTCAATGATCTCCCGGTTATCCACCCTGGAGCAGACATAGAGAATTTCTCTCTAGAGCTTCAGCGGGGTAATCCAGGAATCCAGGCCGACATGCAATGGAAGACAGGTGGCTTGGCTTTCGCGGTTGCTCCCGGTCACCTTTTCTACGAGCGGACTTTTCTGAAGCTTTTTTTTGCTGGGTCTCTGGATGCTCTTCATGTAGCCCGATCCTGTGAGGGTGCACCGGCTTCAGATTTCTTCTAGTCCCAGTCAATCTCTGGAAGTTGAAGCGATGGAGCTTTTAGTGGGACAAACCTGGTTGGCATAGCCGGCCCGCGGTTGAAAGCAGGCGGCCTGGCTGGCCAGGTTGAGCTGGTCCTTCTATAGAGCTTTTTTTCAAAGTTGCTCCAAAGTTCTGCAAACTTCTTGAACTTCTTCCTGAAGTTCCTCAAGGTGTCCCAAAGTGTCTTAAACTCACTCCAAGGGTCTGGAGGCTCCAAGATGGTCCTTGAAAGTTGAGGACTTCAGTTCCCACAATCCTCTGCTACAAAACCCTTACAAATCCACAAGGTGCGGATTTAGTTGGTGATGTTCGAGATGAGCTCTTTTAACCTGTAGCTTTCAGGGAGTCCACTCTTTAGTTCTTTTTCAGCAAGATAATCCACAGGGCTGTAGTTTCAGATACTGCAGTCTTCAGAGGTCAGTCCTTAGAAATCTTTGCACAGCAATCTTCTTAGCTTGGCAATGTACTGCTTCAGTAAGTTTCAAGCAGCATATCTAGAGGGCTCTGCCCCTCTCAGATACTTATTCCAAGTTCTCTGGATCAGGCAGGAGGTCACTTGTGACCAATGGGAGCAGGGTAACTACTCCAAGATATGACCACATCCTGTAGAGTATGGCATTATATTGTCCCTGAGTGCATCACATCTTCTAAATCCATAATAGCTGATTTTCCAGCAAGGAGGTAAGAGCTGGCTAAACACACCCCTGGGATGGCTAATTTACGTAGACTCTCCCCCCTGCCTCTGCTCATACCTTCCTTAATCCTGCCATCTGCCTAAGGTGAGAAGTTCAGAGTTGTAAATGAAGCTGTTCTCTGCTCTCCTCTTTGAAGAACATAGATTATGACTCCTCCCCCTGGCCTGGCATTCCTATGGAACAGCACACTGCCCTGCCAGCAGAGCTGGCTGACCCCAGGGATTGTTTATCACCTCTTCAAGGTAGCCTGGATAAACCACTTAACTCTGACCAATCAGGGCAGACTACTGGAAGGCTGAATCTGGACTTACAAACAAGAAAGTCTTATAACTTCTTGTATGTACACTTTAGGAGAAATTCAACAATATCATATTGTTGAATTTATTAATACCATCCGGGGAAGTCTTTGAATGGCACTTCTATCCCTCTCCTATCAAGAGTTATTAATCCATATCTTCCTACCATGTTAACCTATGTAGCAGGGGATTTGCAATGGGAAAAAGGATTTGGGCCATTTGTCCAGCACCATGACTTACAAACGCATATTTTATAAGTACTTTGCTTATATCTACAGAACCCCTACCCTAGGTGCAACTATGGGAGACTTTAGGGTTCTGAATCTGTAGAAATATTGCATATCCTCCCTCCACAGTGCTCCTAGCATCAAAGTCGAATTTGAGCAGCACTTTACCACAAAGTGGGAAGTGAAACGTGAAATTTCACATTACCCAGGCATATAAAAACTCATTTAATAAGGGTGGACCTTATTAATACCTGCCACCCCTCACCCCCACCCTTGGGATACCTATGGGAGACCCTGGGGTCCCTAATATGCCACAACAATTTAGGTTATCCATGTTTAAGTGCCCCAAACACCAAAGTCGAGTTTGGGCAGAATTGACTTTTTAAAAAGCAGTCCTGGCACCCAGGGCTGTTTTTAAACTGACCTCAGGCTTCAGCAGTGCACACATGCAAGAACAGAAAAAGGCTGATGGCCACTAAACTGGCATGCCCGAGGGTACTTGATACTTCTAGGTTGTTTCAATCCCCCTGCCCTATATACTATGGGCCTATAGGGAAGGTCATGCCAATCACAGGGGTACCCCACCATACCATTGTGTACCCTAGTGTATGTAGGTGTTTTAACTGAGTTCTAATGTGTCTCTTTCAGCATAGCACTGGCCCTGGGCCTGGTTAGGTAGAGCCGAGGGTCAGTAAAAATCAGTTACCACCAGTAAGCAAAATGTTGGGTGGTGCCCAGGGCACAGGATGACTTTGTAACAATAGGAGTCTAAGTGTAAAAGAGACAATAGTCTTTGTTAGTTATCCTAGCTGTGTGTACATGGTGGAGTGCAGTTAGTCCTAACAGACTATGCGTAACTACGAGCAGAGTGCATAACTACTCACAGGCCCAATATCCTTTTATCACCTCTACACACTCTTGGGAAAGGACATTTTGTGAGCAGGTGTGAGAGTTGTTTTCTTTTTCTCACTTTGACATCAGTAGAAACTGAGGTGATGCTAGCATAATCAGTTTACACTGTGGTCCATCTTGAATCACTGTCGTAGCACACCACATGATGACTAGTGCTACTGTTTCTTGTTCTAAATAAAAGAAGTGCACGTTTACTCCAACAATTGAAAAACATTCCCCTAGACTTCTCTCAGCACCCTGCTTAACCTAAATCCATTATGTTTGCTTGTTTTTTGTTTGCTTCCTGTCAAGGGATACCTGGCTTGGCAGTTAGGGCTGGACTGTTCCCATGAGGCACAGGGTCAAGACTGATATGCATATAGCTGGGTCTGAAATGGGGTAGTGAAGTGAGCTAAAGAACGATGATGGATTCAAGCCAGATCTATGCCTGGGGGTGAGTGTCTGAAAGGTTTCAGTGCTCTGTCCATCATCTACTTGTGTTTACGCTATTTTTCAATAACAAACGTCTTTCAGATAATTGCTGTGGGATCCTTGTTTTATCTTCTGTAACTTTCTCCTGATTAATTGCTCTTTATTAATTGTATCTTGTCTGCTGAAAACTTTTTTGTTTAAAATTATTCACTGAACCATTGTTGCTTTAACATTGTTCATTGGCACCAAGTTCTGGAAATAGGGCTGCCCCTGTTTGTTGTAATCTGCATAAGTAATATGGCGTCAGCTGGCTTAAAGTGTGGTCAGGGCAGGGTGGTCTCATCTGGCATTGCTAAAACACAGGCCAAGGCTGCACTCAATAAGAACACAAAGAAGGCATATAAAAGATGTGGGCTTAATAAGGAAATCTAATCAAATGACATAGGAAAAGCTATTGTAAACAGCTTAGAAAAATGTTATGTTATGTTAGAGCATATTTATAGAGCGCGCGGCTACTCCCTGGAGTTTCCCGGTGCTAAAAAACATCCAAACGTCAAGTAACATAAACACAACCAGAACACTGCCAACAGCTCACAACTGGAAAACTCACGTTTTAAGCCTTTTCCTAAAGGTAAGAAGGTCAGGACTCTGTCTGATCGCGAAAGCGAGACTGTTCCACAGCCGTGAGGCAGCTGCGTGAAAAGATCTACCCCCTATCCGGGCCCAAAACACCCTAAGAGTAGTGATCAAAAGTTGGGATGAAGATCTCAGGGAGCGCTGAGGGAGATAAGGCTGAAATCTTTCCCTAAGGTAAGGAGCTATGATCTTATGAAAGGCTTTAAAAACCAAAACCAATGCTTTAACCCCTTCGATGCTGATGACGGCCATCAGCCGTCATGCACTACGGTGGGCGTGTGCTGATGACGGCTGGGGGCCGTCATAAACCCACCCACTCGCGATTCTGCCGAACAGGCGCAGAATCGCGGCAGCGCCCAAGGGGTTAAACTGAATTCTCTTCTGGACTGGACGCCAATGAAGGGAAGAGAGAAGCTGGGTGGTCTGAGTTCTAGAACCTAACAAGAAAATGGCCCTGGCTGCTGCATTCTGGATCACTTGTAGTTGGCTCAAAAGATATTCAGGCAAGCCGAGATACAAGGAATTAACATAGTCCAATCTGGACATTTTCAACGCCTGAACCACTGTCTTCTTGTAAGGGATAGAGACCAATGGGAGGAACTTTCGCATCATTTTCAACAAACCAAAGCAAACCCCGGCTACCGAGTGTACTTGGACTTTCATGGAAAGGGTGGAATCCGTCTTGACTCCCAGGTTTTTCACTGTAGAAACGGCCAACACAGGGGGAGACATATCCTAGGGCCACCATTCATGCCAGATATCCGGTGGTTGAGGCCCAAAAAAGATAATCTTGGACTTCTCGCAGGTAAACAACAGCTGAGTGTCATTAGCGTATGACACTATTTTGGCACCAAAACTCTCAGCGAGAGGGGCCAGGGGGGCCATATACAGATAAAAAAACATAGGGCTCAAAATAGAGCCCCGAGGCACCCCCACATTCAGAGGAGGAACTACCGCCGAGAAGGGAGGAGCCCAGATGGTTTCAGAACGGTTAGCCAAAAAGGATGCAAACCAACTCAACACCGTGACTCCAATACCGCTATCACTAAGTCTTTCCAGTACTCTCGGGTGGGGCACGGTGTCAAAAGCTGCCGAGAGATCCAGCAGCACCAAAACGGTACAGCCTCCTCTATCCAATGCTGCTTTAATGGTTTCTGCAACTTCCAATAAAGCCGTCTTGTTGAAAGTGAGCCCATAATTCTATCGATGCCCAGGCTGCTGGCGCAAACCGCCTCTTAGTTCCCATTCTGAATAGTTACCAAAATAAAGAGACGGGCGCTGGGAGCAGGAATCAAGAACAGGGTTTATTTCTCATGAGGAGAGCCAGTCATTTCGGACACGAAACACAGTGTCTTTCGGGAGGTGCTTTAACAAGTGAGCTTGAGACTCTTGCTTTTATACATTGCAGAACATTTGATGATACAATCAGGTCAGTATGTCGCAAAAGGAAAACATTCCTATAATCCTCGTGATGATCCTACTCCACATACGTTCACAATGGGGACCCTTGACCTGCTGATAAGAGGGGAGGGCAATCATGCAGCTGAGTGCTTCGTAGGATGTGTGCGCCTAATCATGGCCCAGGGGGTGGGGTGGCTAGGCATACAATAAGGGCAGTAAATGGTATCTCCTGGCTTAGGCGATGGCCTCGGACATGTGTGGTCAGCCGAACTCGGGGGAAGGGGTCATCAAAGGAGTGGTATTCATGCCTACGTGGACAATCGAGCGCGGAGGGAGGGCTCGTCAATAGAGGGGCATTCATGGAAGGGAAGGGGGTGCTGGTCAGGCGCGGCCGTGACTCCTCAAGGACAGGGCTTTGCGGAAGAAGAGGGTTTATGACTTGCTCATATGAGGAGAAGGAGGGGGTCAGGGTGCGTGCAGGGCCAGAGTCGCGCAGAGAGAGAGAGAGAGAGAGAGATCTTATGACCTGTACATGAGAGAACAGGGGCAGTCAGATACAACTGGGGGGGGGGGGCTATGACAGCTGAGGCGAAGGATGCTTCTTCGAGAGGGAAATGGGGAAGGCCTGGGTCGAGCAGGAGGGTTACCTTTTCACATCAGGATCGCGCAAAGGGAAAGGGTTTCATGGTCTATACATGAGAGAGGGGGTGCAAGATACGCGCAGGAGGGAAGCTGGGGATTCCAATGGGTAGAAAGGCCATGGTGCCTAGGATGGCTGTACATATGCATAGGGGTACGGGTTCTTACTGGCAGGGTGATACGGTCAATAATTTACAGTATCCATGGTGCCCACAGGGAGAGGAGTGGGAAAGGAAGGGAAATGAGTGCTGTCTATGTACATCAGTTTCGTCAGATTTTACAGTCTGAGTACTAAAATTGTCTCGAAAGCCCGACTGGCTAGGGTGCAGCAAATCATTGGTCTCCACAAAGTTTGTTAAGACTTTGTTGACAAATTTTTCCAGAACCTTTGAAAAGAAAGGCAAAAGCGAGATTGGTCTGTATTTACATGCTACCTCAGGTTCTGCCGAAGGTTTCTTCAATAATGAAAGGATGTTTGCATGTTTCCACCTATGTGGCATCAGCCCCCCCGTAGAGCCATGTTCAGAATAGTATTCACACAAGGATTAATCACATCTGCTAGTGAAGATAAGACCCTTTCTGGGCAAGAGTCCGAGCCAGATTTCAAAGTTTTCACAAACATCAGAGATTGCTCTAAGGTAATCTCTGGGAACTCCCTCAGGGAGGCCCTGGGGCTGGAACAGGCCACTAGATGGGAGACCTCAACAGCCTCCCGATCCAGAGATTGAGCTTCAAAGAAATCCTGGATAAGTTTAATTTTTTCATGGATAAAGAGGGCCATTCGTTCTGCCCAATCGCTTGTAGGAGCAAACGGTTGGCTTATAGAGGCAGGGGAGGTAATGCTTTTTACAACATTAAAAAGGGTTTTACTCTTATTAGCCGCCATATCTATTTTTGTGGACAGAAAACGTTTCTTTGCCTCGCGTATACTCTTATAGTAATTATTCAATGCCAGTTTGTAGATCAATTTATCTGAGGGATTATAGTTCCTCGGCCACTCTCTTTCACAATATTTACAGGCTCTTTTACTCTCCCTTAGAGCCTCAGAGAACCAAGGGGCTGAGACTCGAGTAGATTTGACAGGTCTCACACAAGGGGGGGGGGGCAATTCAGTAACTTAGGAAGACAGGAAAATAGCTTGGGAAGACAGGGAGAGTATATGTAATGTCACACATCGATTTGTCAACAAAGTTTGACACTATAAAAAGGGCTTTACTTTGGGAGAAGATATGGAAATGAGTGTCCTGCAGGTTTATTAAAGGTGATTATTCAACTACAGGAAGGCTCATGGACCAGGGTTGAACTAGAGGGTAACGGAGCACTGTCTTGAAAAATTAACACCTCTAATGGTTTGAGGCAGGGGTGTATGATGGCCCGCTCCTGTCCCCAATATATATTGCAGACGTCATAGTAGGATTATACCCGGCTCGATCCTTTCCACCAAAATTAGGCAATGAGGCCATCTCAGTAATGTTCTATGCAGATGATAGGGTTTTGCTGGATCTTATGCTGATCGGCCTTCAGAGGCAAATATATCTTTTGCAGAATACAGTAAGTGCAATGACCTAAAAAAAAATTTTACGACTAAAACCAAAGTTATGGTCTTCTAAAAGGGAGGGTCCAGAATAAAGGGTTTAAGTGGTGGCTAAGTGGTGTCTCAGTTAAAGTGGTAAAGGAACATAGCTATCCTGGTCTTGTTTTTAGATATAACATCAACTTCACACCTCATATTGATCTCCAGTAAGCACAAGCTAAGCCTATTTTTGGTGCTTTATATGGAATGGACTATGATGGACTTAGCATTGGGTCATAAGTCCATCGTAGGAGCTAAGAGAGACTTTTAATGTCAAACCTGTTAACCTGCTATTTTATGGGTGTGAGGTGTTGCCCGTAAAATATCTGAGGAGGGTGCAGACTATAGAAAGGAATGTGTGTAAAAATAGCTTGGCCTGCTGAGAGGATCCGTAAATAGTGTCCTGAGGTTAGAATTGGACCTTACTAGTGTACTATTTAAATACAAACAGAGGCTCCTTAATTATTGGTTTAGTCTCCATAGAGCAGAAGAGGGCTCCTTAAGGCAAACAATCACATCCCTGCCGAAAGAGAAGTATGCTGGTCAATAAGCTACTAATCTCCTTGATATTAACATCTCCCTGGATGCTCCAGTAGGGTAGAACTCCAAAGAATGTCGGCAGTGCACTGGGGGGTCTGATTAGCAGTTCCACAGTGCACTTTCAGTAAAAAAGCATCAGTGCTAAAGCAAAAAGTGTGTGTGGGGGCGTGTAAAAAAGGGCACTTTCAAACAGATACTTAGAGTGACACTTTCACACGAGCAAAACCAAGAAAAGAAGTGCACAGAAAGACATACACATTTGAAAGTTGTTAGAACTAGGGGTCTCTAGTTCGCTGAGGTAGGTACCTTAGTCCAAATAGGGACCCTTGCTACCAGTCGGGGTAAGGAGGGACACACCTTTAGATAATCTCTGCTCACACCCTGGTAGCTTGGCACAAGCAGCCAGGATTATCTCCAAGGCAATGTGTAAAGTGTTTGCAACCACACTCCCAGTAACACAGTGATAAGACCAAAGGATAGAAAACCAGCATATGCGTATTTGTAATAATTCACTTGGCAGGTTACTAGGCCAACAATCACTTGAAGGTTCTTGCGGTATTAAAGAGCAATTCACGTTCTCCAATGCAGTCCTAGTACAATGCTATGCAGTTCGTTACGTAATAATAGGACGGTCCTTAACCCCTTCGGTGCTCTGGACTGCCGGGAGCCGTCATGAGGCACGCTGGGCGTGTGCTCACGACGGCACACTGCCATCCTGGCACCCACCCACGGGGAGAGCTTGCACTCCCCCATGAACCACCGATCTTGCTGGCCCCACCGGGGAGCCCCACGACCCTCCCGCCCCCTCCTCTATGTCATCTATTGACGTCAGCGCACATTGAGCGCCAATATCATTAGATGAAACTGGACGCGGTGGAAGACATTTGCTTCCAGCGTGTCCAGGCGGAGAAGGTGAGTTTCTCCTAGGGGAGGGTTTTTTTCCAAACACAGAGTCATCGGGGGGAAAGGAAAGGGTTATCCTTTCCACCAATGTCTCTTTGAGCATTCCTGCTGCATGATGGCTTGATCGTGCAGCAGGAATGCCCACTAGACACCAGGGATTTTTTTATTTTATTTTTGTTTTTTTCTAATTGTGCAATCTATTCGTGGAACGGCCCGTGGGCAAGGGTCGCTCCCCTTGGGGACATATTCTTTGGCCGTTTCTGCCTCGTGGGGTGGGCAGATCGGCCCAAATATTTTGGTAGATTGCCCCACACTGGGGTTTTTTGTGTGAGTTTTGTTTTTTCTCTATGTAATGCATGCAGGGAGCGGCCCCTTGGGCAAGGATCACTCCCCTTTGGGGGACATATTGTTTGGCCGTTTTTGCCCCCATGGGGGGCAGGGGAAGATCGGCCCAACTAGTTTTTGTATATGGCCCACTAGGCCACCATAGATTTTTCTGTTTTAGTTTACTTTTTTGTAATGCATGCGGAGAGCGGCCCCTTGGGCATGGGTCGCTACCCTTTTGGGGAAATATTATTTGGTTGTGTCTGCCCCCATAGGGGGGCAGATTAGTCCAAATATTTTTTTATCAGGCCCACTGGGCCACCATGGATTTTATTTGTTTTAGTTTATTTTTTTGTATTACATGCGTGGAGCAGCCCTTTGGGCAATGGTCGCTCCCCTTTGGGAGGACATATTATTTGGCCATTTCTGCCTCCCGGGAGTGCGGGTGTGGCAGATCCACCCAAATTAATTATAGATAGACCACTAGGCCACCAACAATTTTTTTGTTTTTGTGTTTTTTGGCCCCTTGGGCATGGGAAATTTAGTCTGGCCCAAGGGGCCCCACTGAGCGGGGAGCGATTGGCCCAAAATGATATCAGATGGCCACTAGGCCACTAGGGATTTTTTCTATAGATGATTGTGGGGAGTGGCCCCATGGACAAGGGCCGCTCCCCTTTATGGGGTTGAATATTTCAGCTGTTTCTGACCCCTTGGCCTTTTGCATTTAGGCCCACCAACCTGCCATTGTGACTGGTAGATTGTTTGTGGACTGGTTTATTATCTTCATATGTGACTGTAATGTTTTATTTCTCATTTTTTCTAGTGCTTTTTGTTCTTGTTTGCGGTTTCTGCAGTTTTGCGTAGTTGCATTTATTTGGTAAGAAAAACTTTTTTTGTTACATTTACTCCAAATGACATGCACAAGTGAATTTTTAGTAAGTGGTGTCAAAACAGCAGCATATTTAGTTTGTTTTCGGAGCGTGAAATTCTTTGCGATATCTTTTGCATTGTCTTATATGTCTTCTCTTTTTTAGTGGGATATTGTTGGTCCTTGCTGTGTCTCTGCAGAGTAGGTAGTGAGTCTATCTGCTTCTGACAAGTGAGTGGTATCGTTTTGGAGTATATAGGTCTTTTTGAGAGAGCCACATTTTGTTTATTAGTTTTTCTACAAAGTGTTTGTTGTTATAGACTTGTTTGACAGTTTCCTTTGTTAGTAATGGTTTATGCGGAATTACTGCTCAGTAGGCGGTTGGTATGCTTTTTGAATCTTCCTCTGAGCAGGATTATGAGACTGACAGTACGTCTGAGCAGAGGAGGGAGGGGAAAATTGAGGCAGTGAGTTGTGTCTCCACATGGAATCATCGGATGATGAATCTACTCTTAGTGCAGATGAAGTACCTGTTTTAGAGAAGGTCACTTATGTGTCGATGGTGCAGCAATAGGCATCTGGATTGTAGCCTCAGGCTGCTAGGCTTCCTACTGGAATGGCTGGACTCTGGGTTGATCCAAACATGGTGCAGCTGGTGTTACTTGCCTTTACTGGTGATGCAGGGTGTAGAGTGAATTGTAAGCATGGGGGAATTTTGCGAATCTGGCGTTCGCGAATTTTGCGAATTTGCGAACTCGCAATCCGCAAAATCTGCGAATTCTCGCGAATTTGCGGATTTCTTTTTTTATTTTGTGTTCGCAAGGATTTCTGCCAGTTCGCAAGGATTTCTGACAGTTCGCGAGGGTTTTGTAACAATTCGCAATCGCGAACTTACATGTCGGCTCGCAACGGTCACGATTATGTTGTTTCTACGTCTGGTTCATCATCATAGGTTCCCAGCACCCTCTGTTTCACCCCTGCCACCCTCTGTTTTACCCATGCCACCCTCTGGTACATCAATGCCTTATGCCACCCTCTGGTTTATCATCACTGTAGATTATGGGGGGAAAAAGCAAGCACACCTGCCTGCTTCAACTGACATGAATTAATTTGGGGTTGATTTATTAATGTGTCACTGTTTTAAAATTCCAGTCTGGCACCTGCATCCTTATCTGTAATTTGCTTTCTGTTGCAGTGCAATTTTTTTTTTCCAGGACCTTTGTGGCCTATTTGTAGCTATTCTATGAGCCTGCTGTGAGGGTCAGAGCAGGGTCATACAATTGTTGCAACTAGCAACTGAACAATTGTTGCAACTAGCAACTGAACTTTGGAGGGGCCCTTGTCAGGAAGCACTACAGGGAACGGTTACTAATGATGAGTTTGAACTTTTGAACCTGCTTTCACTTTTGCAAAACTCGTTTTTCTGCAGAGCAGCATTACAGCAACTTTAATGCTCCACCAAGCTTATATGAGAAAGTTGATTTCTAATCCAAAAGTTATCCAAAGAAAATCAAAAGGCCTCAAATCTAAAAAAGTGCAGGCAAATGTCAACCTGAGGAGTTATTCTGATAAAAATAATCATTTTCAGAAGGTCTATGCTGCTTGCTAGTAGATTTCTTGTGCGGAATTGCAATTTTTGTAATTTCGTGAGTGCAAGATTGTTGCTGCCCGCCGCACCTACATGTTCGCAATTGCGAACTTACACCGCAAAGAAAAAAAATCCGCTGCGTGCGAATTTGCGGATTTTGCGGGAAATTCGCGAATCTCGCGGATTGCGAATTTACCGAAAATCCGCAAAATCCGCGAGCGTAACGGATTTTCCGCCCATGCTTAGTGAATTGTGAAATGTGTTTGCCTATACAGTTTTTTCAGTTGTTTATGGATGATGTGCTTTTGGCTGAGATTGTTGAGCAGACTAATTTGTATGCAGAACAGTATTTGATGGACAACAGTGAAAGACTTGGGCCCTACTCTAGAGTTACCCGGTGGACTCCCACAAATTTGGATGAGATGAAGAAGTTTTTGGGTTTGACTTTTTTGATTGGTTTGATAAGGAAGCCGTCCATTGCTTCATATTGGTCCACAAGTCCAGTGATGGCAATTGGCATATTTCCTGCAATTATGAGTTGTGATCGGTATTTGCTTCTGCTCCATTTTGTTGATAAGGTTTCGGCGTTGCCATGAGATTACCCTGACTGTGACCGTCTTTTTAAAATTCGACCTGTTCTTGATCACTTTGTAGATCGATTTTCAGAGATCTATATTTCAGGGAAATAAATATCTATTGATGGGTCTTTGGTCCTGTTCAAGGGTTGTTTGGTTTTTTGACAGTACATTACTAGCAAGAGGGCACTTTATGGAATTAAGCTGTACATGTTGTCTGAGAGTAGGACA
Source organism: Lissotriton vulgaris (assembly GCF_964263255.1). Taxonomy (NCBI): domain Eukaryota; kingdom Metazoa; phylum Chordata; class Amphibia; order Caudata; family Salamandridae; genus Lissotriton; species Lissotriton vulgaris. The sequence goes on along the minus strand of NC_141685.1, from coordinate 216,653,662 downwards.
GGATATTTCTATAATTTCCGGGTGTACACTGGTAGGGATTCCACTATTAAACCCCCTGGTTGTCTGTCTACTTTTGGAGTTTCAGAAAAAATTGTGCGATCTTGCTAGAGGACTGTTTAACAGAGGCCACCATTTGCACCTTGATAACTTTTACACTGCTGTGCAATTGTTTAAGTAATTGTTCAAAGTGGACACTTTTGCTTGTGGCACAATTCTCTAACCGAAAAAGGTTATCCAAAAGAGCTTCTTTTGCAAAAAGCTTCAGAGGGGACAGTGCAGTTCCTTGTGTAGTGATGAACTACCAATTAGCTGTGAAATTTGTGGACAGGAGGGATGTGTACATGCTGACTACCATCCATGATGAGAGTACTTCACCTGTGGCTGTTTGAGGTCATATTGCAAAAGTGCGCAAACCAGTGTGAATTTTAGACTACAATAAGCACATGGGTGGTGTTGATAGAGTAGGTCAGAGGTTGGAACCTTACGCTGCTATTCGTAAGGCTTACATTTGTTCTTTGCGGAAGGGGTGTGTTGCTGAAGCCCCGTGTACTTTGGCATTCTCGGACATCTTCCTGCACCTGTGACTCTACTCCTTGCGGAAGCCGCTTTGCGTGAGCCGCTCAAGCTGTGTTCTATCGAGGGAGCACTGTCCCCACTTGTTTACCGGACCAGGAATAATCTTAGCAGCGGAACATCTACACAGAGGCTCACAGCGGGACTGCGAGGACCAGCGTGCAGTGCGGCATGATCTGCCGCAGCTGGTCCTCTTCCCGCCTCTTCCCTGCACTTTAAAATCTGGGTTGGACTTTGATTACCTGTGTTCTTTGCGGAAGGGGAGTGCTCTCATCCACTATATAGGCTCACCCCCATTTCCGGCCCGCGGCACGCGCACGAACACGCACGGGCGAAGCCCGGGCCAAGGGCGGGCCCATTTGTGCCCGTTCGTGACCGAGCGTGACCGGACCGGGCTCCCCCTCTAAACCCTGGGATTGTCTGATTCGTAAGTCCTTTTTGTTATTTTATAGAAACTGTCTATCTCATCTATTTACTGTATTCTAGACGTGTCTCTGCGTTTACGCCTTGGGTTCAGCTTACATCATGTTTACTCGAGGCTTGCGGAGCAAAACGGCAGCGGGGGGGGGACAAGCTAACAGGCCCAATAGATAGTTTCATCATAAGGGCAAATTCGTTCATCGATCAAGGGATTACTCTCATGGAACGTAGAGTTTCCCAAGATCTCGCCTTGGCAAAAAGATCGTCCTTGGGTCTTATTTCAGCTGCTAGAACCCCAGAGAAGGCTAGGGAAACAGGCCTTTTACATGCCTATGCTGATGTTCACAGTGTCCCAAAAGAGGTAGATTTATCAGTATCCCAGCTCCTAACCGACTCTCAACTAAGCCTGGCTTTGGAAAAAACCCCGGAACTAATTATGAATTTATCGATAGGCGACAACTGTACTGGGGAGTCCAGGGGAAGGAGGGAGGGTGCCATACCAAAGAAAAAAAAGGATAAACAGAGCTGGGAAAACCAATGAAATATCTGATAATCATAGGGATGAATCTGACCAACCAGCATCACGGGGTCACGGTCAACCAGAACTGGATCCGATTAACGGGGATGCCAGCTCAGTAGGCGTTGAGGCTTCTGCCATCCTCGTTGGCGATTCTGGCACTGATGAAGTTGAGGAACTACTCCTAACTAAAATGGGTGAGCTATTTAAACTTCATCTCTCCCCTCCAGAGGTTAGATTGTCCTATATAGAAAAACAGCTAGCTTATGTAGGAGAGTAGGGTCTGCAATCCAATGGTCACCCCCGATTTTTGCTTTTTGCTTCACTGGTTTACGACTTTCCCTGGCTGTGGGCCTGCTAATCAGACCCACAGCCTAGCTGTTCTCTCTCTAAATTGACAATCATGTACCTTAGGTGCATTTACCAATTGGTACTGGGCCACCTTATCAGTCCCTGTACAGTGTACTATAGGTACCCAGGGCATAGGTGTACTCAGGGCCTACCAGGGGCTGAAGCATGTATTATGCCACCCCTGGCTGGCCATCTAAACAGACACAACTGGCGGCACGACAGCTGGGGCAAGGTAGTGTAATCACCCTTTGCTTTGGACACATATATTCCTATCAGTCACTCCTATGGCAGGCCTTATCAATCCTGAAGGCAGAGTGCTTGGAATTATGTGAGATGGTGCTCTGGCATGAGCTGAGCCCGTTTGCAGCTTGCGGAACCAAGTCCTAATAGCTGTTCCATGATAACACTATACCATATACTCTTAAGTGCATTATAATCCTCGCTATTAAATGCTAACTCTGGTATAACACTATCAAAACATGTCGAGTAAGGTGTTATACGAATTGGAATACTATCCTCTCGCCAATTCTGGTGACGGGGGTAGCATTCCACCCTTCTAGAGGGACACGACATGTATGTAACTGTGAACCCCGGTTAATGTTAACTCGAGCCTCAGCATCACAAAATGGATGCTGCCACCACAGACACAAGTTTGACCTCCTGCTGCTGGGAGTCCTTCCAGTGAGGGAGGCTTGGACAAAGGGTTTCCTGCCTTGAGAGGTGCTAGCACCACCCCAGACAGGATTTTGTGTATTAGGTAGGACAGGGCTGAAAGGAATGAGACATGCCTGGGGCACACAAGGTGTCTCTGTGCATATACCGGTCTAAACAAGTTCCTGGGGCACTCCAGCCCCAGAGCTGTCGCAAGACCGGACAAAGGAAAGGGGGTGTAACCACCCCCCTTCCTGGTCCCACCCAGGGGAGGGACCTAGTCGTAGTGCAGCCTACCTTTAGCTGGATAAAGGTAGGAGCTGGTCCCATTCCAAATTAGATTATCCTGAACAACTTTACAAGAAGAAACTCTGGACTTCGATGTTCTGCTCCACAGAAGACTGAAGAAATCTCCCTTATGGGCAAGGAGTGTCCACCCTGCACAAACAGGCACCATCAGAGTACCGCGGCTTCCCTTTGTCGTCTTCCTGCAAGGATCCAGACTTCAGAGCCCAATGAGACCCGGATTCCCAGACCTCTCCGACCTCTACCTACATCTGCAGCACAGCTGAGATCCGTGGGTGCGACGAGACACGTGGGACCGGCCATCTTAAAAGAAGCAGCACTTCGCTCCAGCACGATTTCAGAGGCATCCTCATCCAAGTGCTTTGGGGACTGAGAAGCCCCGACCCCGAGCAGCTCCTGCACTGAGGACCAGCCCTTCAGCATACACGAGATCTGCGTGGGACCCTTCTGCCTGTTTGCTGCTCGACGCGTTGTCTGGTCACTTGCCGGCTGGCTAGTGGCCTCCTAGACGACGAACTCCGACAACTTCACTGCTGGTCTGGTTGCTCCAGACTGGCCCTTGCTTCCTTCCAAAAGAGGAGCACCCCGGAGCCTCCTGGTCCACTCCAGACGCCGTTTCCACTCACCTCGTGGGTTGCCTTTGCCAAGGCCTGTTGAACCCGAATCCGGAGACGACACCGCCGACAGCGAGAGCCTGCGTGGGACAGCTCGTGTCTCCATACTGGTCGTCGAAGACACCACCTGGTCCACGTGGCTGCAGAGACAAGCGTCCACCTTCACCTGATCGCGACGACGACATCTGGTCCCACTCCAGTCACTGGCTAGTGACCATTGTCCCCTCTGCTTTCAGGTTCTTCTCTTCACTGATCCACCCTTGGATCACACCGGACATCTTCCTCCTGACCGCCTGCAGCATCTTTTCCTCCAGGCTCCATAGACTTCAACGCCGGAACACGACACGACTTGGCACCTATGCACCCGCAGCCTGTGGGTGAGGTAACACGAGCATTTTGCTGCTCAAGGGTAGCTTGACTCTCCTGGTGTCCAGTTCCACAGTCATTTTAGTCCTATCTAGTCAGGGACGTCCGTACTCACCTTTTCTTAAAACTGTACTGTCCATAGACGTCTGTACGCATCTCGCGTGTGAATTCACACTCTGCACACGCGCTCCTACAGCCTCTGGACAGCTCCATTCCTTTGATTGACTTTCACATTCCACTTACTTAGTATATGGTTTGTCATGCCCCTAGGGCACCATTGTAAATCGTGCAACTTAAACGCATTTTTCCTAAGAGTTTGTCATGTGCTTAGCCCTCTGACCTCATAAAGAGTTCAGAGGTGTATGTTAGTTAATAAATACTTGTTTATTTTCATAACAACCTGTGTGGTGTCCTTTCATGTGGTATTCAAGGGGTTATATGTGGTAAAACAGCTGGCTTCACATGCCAAAAGAGTTTAGCCTAAAGACTGCTTTGCCCATGCTACCATTAGGATAGCTGGTCTATAAGGTTGACTTACAACCAATCACCATAAGGGTTGTTTGGACTGATACAAGGTGATCACTAGAACTAGTGAGCATCATATATCAGGCCAACTTCTCACAGCTGACTTATGTGCTCTTACCAAAAACGCACCAACTAAAGTGGCATCTAAAAGTGGGGCCAATAAACGTAACCAATCAACTAAATCAAAACTTAATAAACCTGTGGGGCCCCCGGCTAAAATTATATCCACCCCTAGTATACATCCCAGCCATGAAGGAAAACCACGTAGGGCTTTGTCTGTACCTCCTATCAGAGAGCGGAACAGGGGAGGAGCAGAAGGCAGACCCATTCTGAATCTACCGCCTGAGTCAACCACCTATGTGCTGGTTATGACGGGGTCCCAGAGTTCGCGGACCATACCAAGGAATCGAACTGGTCATTGAAAAATAGGGTCCTACATTGGATGAATAGTAATAGACCGCTCCCGCCAAACCGCTTTAGAAAGATTCTAATGGTGCGTAGCTATAGGGAAGGAGAGAAAAACAATCCTGGGTGACTGTATTGTGCTAAATTTTGAGGACCCACACACGGTTGATCATATTTGCTCTTGGAACATGCAAGGCGGAACTGAAGGTATTGATACCAAACACCTCTCTTTCTTTTATCCCCCTATATGGCGTCCTGGCCCCGATCACGATGCTTATGAGGGAAACTGGTGAAGAGTAGGTCGACGAGACTAGGGGGGTGACTGGGGGGATTGGGGAGGTAACTTTAACTTTAATAGAGATTCAGCCTTTAGAGACACCTGGAGAGGTATTCAGACTGCCAATAGATTTGACTGTCTGGATATGGTAGACTGACTGTCCCCGGCCCTTGAGGCTAAGGATACTGATTTAACAGTAAACCCCACCATTTCATGCCCCACAGTAAATGAGAAGCGCAGGACAGGTACTCCAGTGAACATCCTTTCCGAGATGGCTAAATTAAGTAGCCCAACTCGAAGTGAGTTACCTGTTAAGAATGTGGGGGTTGGTGATGCTAGAGCAGTTCATATATCCAGCCCAGGCCGTTCCCCAACCCCTATCACACTAGATGTAGGGACATCACTATATGCCCAAAGGGATAGGATGGGCCTATTATCATGGAACGTAGCGGGTCTTTCAAATAAAGTAAAGGACCCAACATTCCTGAAATTTGTAGATAAGTTAGACGTAATCTGCCTCCAGGAATGCTGGGAGAAGGCTGAGATACATCTAGAGGGTTACAGCACACATTTTTTAGCAGTACAACCCAATAATAGAGGCAGATGTTCTGGGGGTTATGTACCTTTATATCCAATAAAATTTATCCAAGTACCAACTGTTTAATTACGGGCGGTCTCATTATTACCAGGTTCTCTCTCTAAGGTTGGGTGAAAACCCCCCTATTATCTTGATTAACTTGTACAACAATATCCCAAAGGACGACCAACAAAGGGCCTAAGACGAATTAAATGATGCCATATGTAGGGGAAAGGATCTGAACAGAAAGAACGATATATCATAGTGACGGGGGATTTTAATTGCCATTTATGTCCACCTAGTGACACGAAGATTTGTGGTATGGTGAATCTTAAGGGCGATCCTTGCACACACTTTGAGCACTCCGTGCTTGGGAACTTATTCAACCATTTAATATACGATTGGGACTTAGGTTTTGCTAATGAATTATGCAACTCACAGATTGATTTCCAACCCACCTTTGTCGGGCGTGGGTCCCGGTCTATTATCAATTATACATTGGTCTCTACCAGCTACCATCGTAGTGCCCGCTCATTTAATACTGAACACATTGCGCTCAGTGACCACTTTCCAATTAGCTCAATCTTTGAAATAGGGCGGTGTGGCAGGAAAGTTCCTAAAGTAGCTGAAAATATTTACTTTCATGGGATTTCCTTGGCTAGAACCAATGGTTATGTAATCAAATGGAACAAGGTAAATCCGATTAATTTTTTTAAGAATCTAGTAGAGGACCAGATAGAAGATTTTATGATCTGCTTAGAGGAGAACCCCAACCCTACTAAGGTCATCGCAGCTTTTCATAAGATCTCTGCTCACCTTAGTAGTAAATTTACTGGTTCATCACGAAAACGGGGGAAAAGTAAAGCGGAGGGCTGGTTCAACCATGAGTGCACAAAGGCTCATTCCTACCTGATCCAAACCTTGAAAAAGGTACCTAGAAATGTGCTAGAGATCAGAGCAGCCAGGGTATCTTATAAAGTTGCCTTACAAAAACGAAGGAAGGATCTGAAGCAGGCAGCATGGGGAGCCTTAATTAAGGCGAGCGCCCTAAAAGATAATACCGCATTTTGGAACGCGGTTAACGCCCCGTTTTTTGTTGAAAAGAATTCTGACCAGGTAGAGATCGCTATAGAGGAGAATGTCTGGGTTAAACATTTTACCGAGTTATACCATCAAGATGCTCGGCCCGGATCAAAGAGACCAGGCTTGGGACTGATGAGAACCATAGAACCTGATATACCAAACCTATTCCCCCTCAACGGAGTCTTCTCTTTAGCAGAGGTGGAACTAGCAATAGCAGATAGCACCAACAGTAAAGCCCCGGGACCAGATGGTATTCCAATTGATATCTATAAGGATAACATCACCCTGTGGGCACCACTCCTGACCAATGTGCTAAATAGCTGTAACATCAAGGGTTTTCCAACTACGTGGCAGGAAGCTATTGTAGTGCCAATATTTAAAAAGGGGGATCGAAATGACCGTAAATGCTATAGGCCGGTCTCCCTCCTCGATTCGTTGATGAAGGTGGCAGGTAGAATCCTCTTAAATCGTCTGCAGACATGGGCTGAGGAGGAAGCTGTCCTTTCCAAATTTCAGTATGGTTTTAGGTCAGGTCTTGGCACTGTCAAACAAGGCCTAAATTTGGCATTGTTAATAGGTAAATATACAGCAGCAAAGAAGGGAAATCTATTTATGACTTTCATAGGTCTCAGCTCGGCTTTCGACTGTCTGAACCATGATGTTATGTGGGATACCTTAGCAGATCTTGGTATTGATTTTAACATTCTTAACTTTCTCAAAGAGCTATATAGAGGAGCGGGGGCCAAAGTCCGTTATGGAAAAACAGGCGAATGTACGTCCAAATTCCCACTTGGGAAAGGTGTTCGCCAGGGATGTATCCTGGCCCCATTTCTCTTCAATTTGTATATTAATGGGGTGGCAGACCATTTAATAAAATTGGACGTGGATTACCCCCAAATTGATGGAGAACGTGTGCCTATCCTACTGTATGCCGACGATGCGGTTATTATGCTTAGAACTCAAATAGGTCTTCAGAAGGCTTTAACTCGCTTCTCGGCATACATGGGAGATAGGGGTCTTAAGATTAACATAGGGAAGACCTTTACCATGTGCTCCTCCTCTAAGGCAAACATTTCTTTTAATACGTACTTAGGAAAGTCAAAGATAGGCTTAACTAACACTTTTTCTTCTCTAGGGACTGTTTTTAATAAAAGGGGTACCTGGAAATCAGCTATTATGACCAGGAATTTAGCTTTTTCACAGGCAATTGGTGTTTTAAAACAGTTCGCAAATAAGCTAGGGGACAGACCAGTACACATTTTGCTTGAAATATACAGGGCCAAATGTGTATCTACGGTTGTGTATGGAGCTGGTATATGGGGGGTTGCAGACTGCCACGACAAACAAAGGAAAATGGTTTCCTGTGTTATCTCCTTGCTGTTCCCCGATCAACCTCCACTTATGTTTGTCATAAAGAACTGGCTCTACCCTATATTACAGATCTAATTACGATAAGCCCTGTGTTGCTTTGGCACAAGATCTGGAACTCTGCAGAAACTGTGTTTAACAGGGCGATTATTGCGGACTGTATTAAACTTGAGGGGTCTAAACAGATTCAGTGGCTTTCCTATGTACAGGAATTTTTTACCAATATAGGGCACCCTGAATTTTACTATTCACCTTCAACTTTGTCTTTAATCTCAAGAAAAGCATTAAAGGAATCCTGTCTTGCCTTTCTGGAGGATCGACGCTGGTGTTTAGAAGGAAAAAAGGTTTCTGTTATTTATCACCAATCTTTGCTGCAGAGCTCTGGTCTGCAGCTTTATCTATCACCTGATCAGACGAGCTATAGCAGAATGCTTTTAGCTCGCCTAAGAACCAGAACCTTCTTTAGGCTGTTAACTTTTCCTAAACCAAACGATTGGTCGTCACAATTAGCCAGCTGTCCGTGTGATGATGGGGCATGTGCTCCTTGCAGGCTGTAAAGGAGCCTGAGTGGAGAACATGCAAAGTGCGCATGACTTTTTGGGCTTCCTGAGACGGCTGGCCAAGCATTCATGCACACTTAGGAGGGTGCCCACCACTCTTCCACCCCTGCACTGCCCAGCCCGTCCCACAAAACTGCCTCAGTCGTAAAAAATAAAATGATAACTGTGCGTTATTATAATTTTATTTTGCAGTTTTTGCAGTGATGAAAGGCAGTGGGGTGACGTTCCCCCACCTTAGCCCCTGATTGTATTGTGACATTTACATAGCGCTTTCTACTCCTATGTGGGTCACTGAAGCGCTTGCCTTCATGGGTAGCATGCCACACTGTGTACGTAGTGTAGTTGAAAGTGTTTTGTCTTTGTTTTGATCTTGTGTGGGAATTATTGTCTTAACAGTAATGCACTGTTTTGAGAAGGATTTCAGGTCTGAATCCAAAGTGTTTCTTGTGCCTGTTGTAATAAAGGAAAAAGTGTTTTTTAAACAACTACCTAGTTTGAGGACGTTGGAGAATACAATATCAAATTTATATTTATGGTCTCAGCTTTGAAAAGCAACTAAACTGCATATATATGTATACATAATTTGTAATCAACCCCCAAAGCTCAGTAACGTGATATCTCATGGCTAGAGCTCACGTGCTGTTTTTAAGTATGATAACAAAATGTGTGCACCTGTTCATATCGGAAATAACCTATCCAATTTACGTAACAAAGCATGTAACAACGCAGTCCCGCACATTACAAACGAATGCAAGCATCTAGCAGATTCATGGAAAACTCACACATTAAAACGAAGCATAGTCAGCAGGACAGCATCCATTCAAAGCTGGATTAACACACTGACTGCAAAGAGGCGCTTTATCTTGTGCACAAGTTACAAGTGGACAGCCCCCCCCCCCCACCCTCCCCCCCTCCCCTTCACCATCTCACCTGTGCCTCTCCTGCTCCTCCAGGGCACTCAGCCCCTTCCCAGAATAATAGCGCTTTGGTTTCTAGGCACTGTTGCTTGCAGTCATCTGATCACCGCTGCTCCTCTTGACAGCAGATGTTTTCAGTCCGGCGGGGGCCTGCCGGTGCCGGGGGCTGCGTGGAGGCTGAGGGCTGCAGGCCTTGAAAACATGGTGCCTCCGGACTCCGTGCCTCCTGCTTCCCCTCCTCTGCCATGAAAGGAAAACAAATATGCTGCGTCTTACACGCCCGAGCGTCGCAGCCAGTCAGGCGCAGTGCGAGGTCTCAGGGGAAAGGAAGGCGCCTTGCAGGAAAACAGCAGGCAAGGAAGGCCACGCGAGGTCAAGTTAAACTATTCATCCATGTGGCTTCGGGCCGCTGACACCCCGTTAGCTTCTGGTATGCTCAAAGAGCCCCGGGCACTGGCTCAGCTTCAATCAAGTGGGCGATTATATACATTCATCATTTCCGTTGGTGCCTGCCTAACAGATCACGCACAGATCTGCAGATTACAAGTAAACAAGACACCTCTGCACCCTGAGCTGCCCACTGGTGCCCAGGGCACTTACTGTCGGCGTGCCCACAGGGCCAAAGCTCCTCAAACAGAGTGCGCTGTGAGCTGGTGCCAGGGCGCTATAAGATGCGTGACTGATGAATTTTAGTAACCCCACACTAAAATGCGTTAGTGTAACCACCAATGCGTGATACTTGGCTGGGCTGTATTACCCTCGTAGGACGACTTCCTTGAATCCGAGAACAGTTTACAGCAGTGTAGGACTGGCCTTTCGGGCAGGCTGACAGTGTGGCACTGCCTGGTGGTCAGCTTAAAATGGAAATTGTATGGGCTATTTTTTTGGTCCCTTCAAGATCCATAGAACCGAGAAAACAGAGCACGCTGGATGAGGAGTCGTGGCCTAATGGCTAGAGCTGCTGACTGTGGAACTGGGGAACATCCTTCGAGCTCTGACCTCTACTCAACATCCTGTGATAATGGGGAAATCAATTCATCTCCCTGTAATAAAAAAAAAAATCAAAATGTGATGTAATCTGGTGCTGCCTTTGAGCCAAGTTTGTGCTACATAAAAACTGCACCATAAAAAGCTGCCCATCTTGTAGTTCCAGACTGCCTGAAATGACAAATTCAAATCTGAATAAGGAACTTAACTTGCCACAGCACACAGAACTAATCACGAGTGTTGGGAGGGCCTGGCTAGGCGATACCTGAGCTGACATCCCACCTTGACTGCACAGGTAGGAGACGTGCCCACACCGCCATCTGTGAGCCCCTGGGAGGGGAGTGGAAGACACAGGGCCCTGTGAGACCGAATGGTGAGCATGGAGAGGGCACAAAACAGCTGGAGGGCATACCGAGGGGGCCAAGTAGGAGCAGTCTGTCCTGGTTGGAGTGCATGACTCTGCCTGTCCTCTAGTGAAGGGAGTGGCATGGTGCACCCTCTCAGTATTCTCAGATCCCATGGCGGTCACATAGGAGCCACTATTGTCTCAGACTTGCCCTAAGACCGCCGCGGTCCCGATGGCATGAGTTCTTTGACCCCTTAGAATATCTATGACTTCTATGCAGTGCAGGCCAGTGGACCAGAGCCTTGGAATGGCGGTACAATGCGCTAAAAAATGTTGCTCCACTAAAAACATGCTCACAAAGCCCTCCATCTCTCTGAATATGGAGTGCCCCAACACCCTGAGCATGCCTCTGTCTCCCGGGGATGTGGAGGGAGAGGCGCTGGTAACCCCGCTCTTACTTAGAAGTGTTGTTCTCCGCCTTCAGAGAGGATCTACAGACAGTCAAAGAGGGATCTGATGTAGGAGTTGCAAGTGGTCCGAAGAGAGGTGTCCGAGATTTGAGACAGATAATGCCCTTGAAAATAATTAAATATCTAGAGACGAAGAAATTGAACAGTTCCAAGAAGAAATTATACATCTCATCGATCAACAACTCGATCACCAAGCCCACGCCGAAGCCCTTAAAAACAGGTCACGGCGCAATAATATAAGGATAAGGGGGACTTCCAGAGCTGAGGAGGCGGAAGAACTCGGAGAGTATTTCACGTCTCTCATCGCCCAGATCCTAGGAGCGACAGATATCCCCCTAGACAGGGTACATAGGGTGGGCCCTCCAAGGTCTGTGAGTGCATCACCATTGGACATACTGACGTGCGTTCATGAATTTCCCCTAAAAGAGCCGGTTCTACTCAAGGCCAGAGATATGAATCTGGTGCAGTTCCATAGCAATCCACTGCAACTGTTTCAGGATCTCTCAGCAATCACACTGCAGAAAAGGAGGTAGTTCTGTCCAGTGACGACCTTCCTCTGAGACAAAAACATCATGTATTCCTGGGACCTTCCCTTCCACCTGGTCTTCTCATGGGGAGGGAAACTCTAACAGTTTTGCTCATTTAAGGCAGCCTGTAATTTGTTGCAGATCAACAGTGCTGAGGGCCACTCCCCCTGAATGGCCGGAACAGCCCCTAAAACTAGCAGACGCTCCCGCTGGAAGAGGAAGCTTTCTGGTACCGGAGTCACAATAGCCCAGAAGAGGAGAGCAGTTCTGGACCGATTGGCTGAAGACCCAGCTTCACAGAACACCAGTTGAGGCGCTGGGACTGTAATTATGTTTTTTCTTTTGAACTCGGGCTGGAGTAGGAGAGACCTGCATCCTGGAGACCAGCCAGCTATGAACCTTGATGGAGCGGGTTAATGAACAATATTTTGTTCAGGCTTGTGAAGTCAGACTTCCATAATGTTTTAATAAAACTAATATGTTTGCTGCATGCTATTAAATCAACCTAGAATAAACTGTGCAACATGAACACATGGGACTAACATTATGCTTATTTGTGCAAAATGCAAACAAAATAATACAATAATTATTGTCTATTGTCTTTGTCATATACTAACTGCTACTGTCAAAAATAATAGCATGTGCTTTTAAATGTGCTTTTGTCTTGTCTTTTCTGTGACAAATACAGTTCCAGATCGGATTGGTATATCAAAGGTAATATATGCTGCTTAAATGTGCTTTTGCTAGGTAATATAATTAATGGGTTAACATTTAGCAAAGGGTGTGGGTAACAGAACAAATGTCAATTCTTTAATTAATTGATGTTTTATGTTTGTTTAAATAATAGTTTTCCAAATGAAGCTTAGAGTTGGCTGCTGCAGAAAAATAATGCATTCTAAAAAAGTGACGCAAGAAAAAGTGGTGCAGAAAATTGACGCTTTCTGAAAAGAGGCCTGCTGATGAAAAGCCACAAGAGAAAACTTATTTTGAAAAAGATGAGAAGCCTATAAACTTTTATTGTGAAAAGTTTTTGAAAAGAACTGCAAAAGGCGACTCTGTGGAGAGGTTTGCTATTGTGCCACGGGAAGGTCAGAACAGACAGGCTCAAGGCCAAGATGTGAGTCGCGGCATTTTTGTGCACTTCATGAACATCTTTGCTACAAAATGTAGCAGCCTAAGGAAGTGCCGCCAGGACTCTGTGCATGAACAATGGGTTAGTAAAAAAGCCCGGACCTGAGGTGGAAGATGTCACAATTTACTGTGGCATGATGTGGTTCAGCCAATGGGGAGCCAGAATTCTGCTGTTGGGATGTGAAAATAGTTAGTTTAGCCTTAGTTTTAGGTTATAAGAATTGGCTAAAGGAGCAGACTTTTGCCTACTCTTCTTGATTTCAGAGGGTCGTGTTCTGCTGATCGACGAACGCACATAAGGAAAGGAGACTTTTTAAAGACTTTGTTTTCAGGCGATGAGGGTAGAGACAGGGAATTAGTTAGGGTTTGGAAATGCTCTTTTTCACTTATTTCTGTTAATGAATACTATTTCTTGAATCAAGCTCTCTTTATAAATGCTGAATAAACCTTTCTTTAATGACATTTTCTAATACTTGTTTAATAAAGTTCCAAAGCCTAAGTTTTCATGAATCTGTTTGAATAAACTTACTAAATGACAAGCTGGTCTTGTTTATTGTAGATAGTTTAAACAACATATTAGATTCATTTGCCTCATGATTCAGCTGCTCTGTTATTTTTATGAGCCTGGTATTGATTGGTAAGTTTGGTGGTAGATGGTGACATCATTTATGCAGAATTTTGGTAGGAGCGCTGGATCAGTTTTTGGTAGCATTCGTACGGTTGTATGTTTTTTTTACATACGTGACATATGCATGTTACATACATGTCAGTATAAGTCATAGGATTAATGTTTAACATATGTTGAGTTTTTGGTTTTGTCAGACCGTTATATGTAGTTGTGATGGAGCGGTAATTTCTTCTGGTAGTTTCTCAATGCAAAACCCTCATGCTACCTCTAATTTACCGCTCAAAAGGTGTTGGGCCCTTCACACCATGTATTACCTTCAGGAGACTTTAAATAAAGATGAACAGTCAAAAATGCAATTATTATTTAAGCCAATAAAGAGAGTTGCTGAGTATTTACAGGGTTTTATTTTCTAGTAAAAAAGTACATTTTTCTCTGACCCTTTATTCATTAGTAAAATATCAATCAGGTTACAGAATTTGGAAAACAGAAAAAATAGCATTGATACAGAACATATTACAGTCTGCATATAAGCATTACATATAGGAAATAAATTGTGGCGCAAAATGTCATTCAGAATTCTTAAAGAGTTTCTAAGAAAAATAGTCTTGCAAGGCTAATCAATAATTAAATAGTTGGCAAAAATCTCCCATAAAGAGAAATACATGCATAAGACAAATAAATCTTTTCAGACCTAATTAATTAGTCAAAGCATAACTTAAAGTTTAGCATCTAATTCTATTTTAATCAGCTGCACTCTCTGTCTGTCTGTGTCTAAAGAGCAAGCAGGGAGTGAGACAGCCCCTCCTTCACCAGACCTCAAGGGAATGTGGCCAAGATATGACGTGGAAGCAAGAAACCTCCCCCTGACACTCCTCGGACGCAAACCCTCCCTTCAGCAATCTCCCGGGACGTTTCTCGTACCTAACCCATAGAAGCCTAAGCCAAAATGAGCAAGAAGCCAGCTGAGCTAAGAAAGCCAGCCCCTCCTCTGGAGAGGTCAGTTTTATACACAAAATTTTGGCAGACTACACAAAATGTTGCATTTCAGGAGTTGATTGGTCAGTCATGGTGGCATGAGTTCTCATTTTTCTGACGCATTCAAAAAACCTGACTATATCAGTTTTAACAAAACAAGTATACATGAATAATACATTTATAAACATTTGCAACATTTACTAGGGAAAATGTGTCTATAGTTTCCTGTCACAGTGCAGCAGGACGAATACTTTATCAAACTGGTACATTGGCACAATCACAAGAATGTACAGTTCAAGGTGTCTTTCACTTCTTTGTGGTTTGAGTCAAGCTGCCACAGTCTGCGCATGCTCTCTTCTCTTTCAAAGCAAGCCAAATCCTTGCTGGTTTCACAGGCAGCCATTTAATGGTAGGCCCCAAAATAAAACAAACACAAGATAATATTAATTTCATGTAAATCAGCACATTATGTTTCCAAACTCCATA
The DNA here is from genome assembly GCF_964263255.1 of Lissotriton vulgaris. Lineage (NCBI taxonomy): Eukaryota > Metazoa > Chordata > Amphibia > Caudata > Salamandridae > Lissotriton > Lissotriton vulgaris. The sequence goes on along the minus strand of NC_141685.1, from coordinate 216,638,602 downwards.
CTAATACTCATTATAAATGTTTTCCTAGCCAAGCTACTAGTGTAAAGCAGCTTTTCTATTATTTATGACAACATGTAAAATAAATGTGCAAGTGCAACAAAGAAAAAGAGATGTTATTAACTGAAAATATTTATCAAAATATGCAACAAGTCAAAGTCTTTTAAGACAGGAATAGTGGATTTAGGGATGAGCTGGGAAGAGAGAAACATATTCTATTAATCTTCAAAGCTAAAAAGGCCACTTTTCTCTACACTGCAAAAACACATGTTAATTCAGCAAAAGCATTTGAGACTGAATAGGCCTCACTTTCATATTTTTCATGTGCCATGTTTTTAACTTGCACCAAAAGGTGTGTGGCAATTTAAATGCAGTTTGTCTGAAGCACAAAAAATAAAACAATGCCTGACTGCAGATGAAATCTGCTCCATCAATCCACCCTTCTGATAATTCAAAACATAATAAAATGATTTTTAATTCTATGTCAGGACCGGAGGCTTCAGATTATGCTATATCTTCCTTCGCTTTATTAACATAAAGACTCCACAGCAGCTTAGGAAAAGATATAATAATAACAAAAAAATGCTTTAAACGTAAAGCATTGACGGAATGTTCAACAAATCAAACAACAACTCCCAAGAGTCTCTTTGTATAATGATAGTCCATAGTCCTTCCACTCTGTCCATCACCACTATAAAACCGGACTTCTCATCTTCTTCCTCCTCTTTCTTCGCTGCTCCCGCAGCCAGATAAGTGCTTTTCATGTTTTTTCCGTTTTCGATGTTACTGATTGTATTGTGTACGATCGTTGGGGGACTCATTGCATGGTTTATTCCCTTACAGAGTCCCCGGTCGCGGGAACGTTCTTCGTTCCTACGCGATCTTATTTCCAAATTGTGTGCGGTGCGTACGTAGACCGCCAGGGGGCGGCCTGTCGTCTCGCCGACCCTTCGGCGCGCCTCCGCAGTGCCAGGAGCCGCGCCGTGGAGTCTGCTTGCGCAGGAGCCAGCCCTCGCGTACCCCTCTGACACCTGGTGCCCCGGGTCTGTAATCCCTGCTTTTGATGCCCCGTTGGGGTCTGTATTGCGGCTCTGACCGCGTGAACCACCTTCGGGTGTCCTTTGTGCACCTCTTTATTCAAAGTGTGGCTTAGCGCGCTTGAGGGGTGCGAAGACCCGGTCCCGGCGAGGAGGGTCTGCGCGCTTGGGGGTTGGTGCTGCCCACCTGCCACGTCAGTTGGCCAAAAACGTGATCGCAGCCGGTTGGCCTGCCCATATTCGAGTTCTATCTCGATTGCCACCCTTCAGGGTGCCCCGCATTTGTCCTTGGTGCCAAGATGGAAGGGGAATACGAGGGAGAACCCTACCCCTATCTGCAGGACGACGAGTTCTACCAGGCGGTGGACAATTCCATCTACCGCTGCGTGACGGAGGTGGTAGGCCCCATGGAAGACCGCCTTTCCGCCCGCATCGTGGAAGAGTGCGCGAAGCTGGCATCGGCGCATGTGCCTCCGACCCCCGATCTCCCGGGGACGTCCGGCGGGTTGCCACCCGCCCCGAAGAGGCCCTGTAAGGAAGGGCCGTCATCGGAGGCCCAAGGTGTGGACAGGAGTGCCTTTGAGCGTCTTCGAGACGCCTTCCTGGCTAAGGCGACGGCGGTGCCCCCTGCGCCCTTGGTGGACCCTAGTGCTTCGGGGGACGTGTCTACGGCCCCCGCCTCTCCAGTGTAAGACTCTCCGGACACGGATGACGACGGGGAGTCGACCCGATCTTGGCTTCCGGCGTCCTCTGCCAAGGAGATGCCCCGAGATGAGTCGGGCATGCTGGATCCGGACGAGATCGTCCACCCCCGCTCCGCGGCCTGGACACCGGGGGAGAAGGTGGCGAAATTTGTCGCGGGCAGGATGCGCAAGCCCCTGGAAAAGGAAGCAAGGGGTTGCCTGCGGGGGGAGTGCCCTCAGCCAACTTTGGAGGGGAAGGTGGCCATGACCCCGGAATTGGATCCCAAGATGGCCACCTTCCTGGCGAAATTTATGAAGGACCCCAGGAAAGGGATTGATCGGTCCTGGCGGGCCTGCCAGGACAAACTGTTAGATGCGGTTGGGCCCGCCACGAAGATCCTCGACATGGCGGAGGAGGCTAAGGCAAATGGCACCCGGAGGTGCTCTCGAATTGCGCCCAGAGGGTGATTGTATTCTTGGGCAACGCCAACTGTGCCCTGTCTACGGAGAGGCGGCGTTCGCTCCTAATCAAGTTGGACCCGAAATTGGGGGACCTGGCCTCGTCGGAGGCGGGTGCTGTGGCCCAGGGAGGCCTCTTCGGCGAACCCTTCATCAGGGAACTGGGCAAGTTCGTGAACACGTTCACGTCGCTGGATAAGGCCCAGTCCAGCATTAAGAGGGTGTTTCACCAACGTTTCTCCTGAGGGGCCGGTCGCGGTAGGGGCCGCGCGATCGGCCGTGGCCAGCAGACCAATAAAGGACAAGGCTCCGGAAGAGGTCAATACCAGACCTCTGCCAACTATACCACCTTCTACCCCACCAGGGGGCAACGCTTCAGTGGCAGAGGGTTCAAGAAGAACTCCGGACAAGGAAATGCCCCCGGTAAGTGTACTTTGTTTGGATCAAGTTCCTATTGGGGGGCGGCTGGCAAGCTTTTACGAGGAGTGGGAATTGCTCACTGCCGACGCTTGGGTTTTACAAACTGTACGAGGTTTCCATATAGAATTTTACGACCAGCCCACGCAAGCGAGGCCCCCGCGCCAGATGGTCTTTTCAGAGTCCGACGCGCGATTGATAGACGGGGAGATCTCGGACTTGCTGCGCAAGGGAGCCATCCGTCTATCAACGCGCCACCCGCACGGGTTCCTCAGCAACGTCTTTTTAGTGGACAAGACGGATGGGGGCAAGAGACCTGTGATCAATCTCAAGGAATTCAATGGGTGGTTGGTCTATCGTCATTTCAAAATGGAGGGTATCCACCTCCTTCGAGACGTGCTCCTCCCTCGGGATTGGATGGTGAGACTGGATCTCAAGGACGCCTACTTGGTCGTCCCCATCCACCCCCCTCATCGTCGTTTCCTACAATTCCTGTGGGCCGACAAGGTGTTCGAATTCACCGCTCTGCCGTTCGGCCTTTCTTCGGCCCCGTGGTGCTTCACGAAGGTTCTCCACCCGGTAGTGGAGTTTCTCAGAAGTCAAGGGGTCCGTATGCTAGTATACTTGGACGACATCCTCCTCATGGGGCAGTGTCCGGTGGTGTTGGCGGGCCAGCTGCGACAAGCTGTCGGCCTGCTCCAGAGGCTGGGGTTTGTGATCAACCGCTCCAAGTCGGTTTTGGTTCCCACTCAGCAGATCACCTTTTTAGGTTTCGTGGTGGACTCGGTGCAGGCGGTCTTGAGCCTGCCGGGTCGGAAGGTCGCAAAAATACGACACCTGCTTCGGCAGACGATCGCGAGGGATCGTACGTCCCTACGCCATATCGCCAAGGTGGTGGGTCTTCTCTCGTCCTCCATCCAGGCGATTTTCCCAGGCCCACTGCACTACAGGGCTCTCCAATGCCTGAAGGCGCAACATCTGCGCCGTGGGATGAGTTACGATCAGTGGGTCCCCCTCACGGACGAAGTGAAGGAGGAAATGTCATGGTGGCTGTCTCACATGGAGGCGTGGAATGGTCGGGCGATCTTCGGTTCGGCTCCGGACCTGATCATAGAGTCCGACGCCAGCAGGTCGGGCTGGGGCGCCCGGTGCGGGGATTTTTCCACCGGCGGCGCCTGGTCTTCAGAAGAACAACGATTGCATATCAATTGTTTGGAGCTCCTGGCGGGCTCCTTCGCAGTTCGTTGTTGGACCAAGGATTCGGTCAAGGCCTGTGTCCTGTTACGGATGGACAATATTTCGGCGGTTCGTTATGTGAAACATCTAGGAGGTCCTCGTTCCCGCGCCTTGGCGGACTTGGCGAAGGACTTCTGGGATTATTGCCTGTCTCGTCACATTGCGGTGACGGCGGAGTATCTGCCGGGTCAGTGCAATCAAGTGGCGGATTGGCATTCCAGACATCTCAGGGACGCCAGCCAGTGGAAACTGGATCCGGAGGTTTTCCGGTGGCTGCACACCCTCTGGGGTCCCTTCTCGGTGGACCTCTTTGCGTCCCGTCTCGACCACCAGCTGCCGCGTTTTTTCAGCTGGAGGCCGGACCCTCTAGCGGAGGCCACGGACGCGTTTTTGCAGGATTGGAGTCGGGAACAACCGTTTGCGTTTCCCCCGTTCTCCATGATAATGCGAGCGGCGGCCCAAATACGCCGCCAGGGAGTGCAGCTGGTGTTGGTTACACCACTCTGGACGTCTCAAGTGTGGTTTCCGGTTCTTCTGGAACTTTCTTGGGATTTTCCAATCCTACTCCCCCTGTTTCCTCTGCTCCTGACAAATCCGGATCAGGAACCTCATCCCCTCGTCACGCAGAACTCTCTCCGCCTCGTGGCGTGGAGGCTCTCAGGAGACGCTGGTCGCTCCCAGGCCTTTCGGGGTTGGCTGAGCACTTGCTCTCCAAAGCATGGGCCGATAGTACGACGAAGCGTTACAGATCCGCTTGGCTTAAGTGGATGCGTTGGTGTTTACGAAGGGATTTGGATCCCTTGGTCGCAGGCCTCGTTCCCGTGCTGAATTTCCTGGCACATTTAGCCGACAAGGGCCTGGCATATAGAACGATAAATGCTATTCGATCGGCGATTTCGGCAGGCCACGACAACATCGATGGCCATCCAGTAGGGGAACATCCTTTTGTTTGCCGGCTTTTGTGGGCTATCCGCCTCGCGTTACCTCCGGAACCCAGGTACTCCGTCCTTTGGGACGTCAATTTGGTTCTGAATTTGTTCTTGTCTTGGCCGGCCAATTCCTATCTGTCTCTTAAAGAGCTGTCGGCGAAGTTAGCCATGTTGTTATGTTTGGTTTCTTGTAGACGCGTCTCTGACGTGCGCGCGCTGGATGTCTCTGCACGCATTTTTTTCCCGGATGGGGTTACTTTTACCGTGGGCCGACGCACTAAAACGTTGTCGTGGTCCATTTCATATCCAGCTTTTCTTGACACTCCTAAGTTGTGTGTTGTGCAATGCCTCAAAGCATATGAGGACCTGACCTTGGATTTGCGCCCTCCGGGCGAGCGTCAGTTGTTGATTGCCCTGCGGAAGCCACACAAAGCTGTCTCCTCTCCCACTATTGCTCGGTGGGTGCGGTGGGTCATGCAAGAAGCGGGCATCAATACTTCTCTCTTTGGAGCACACTCCGCCAGGGGGGCCATGGCCTCGAAGGCATTCTCGGTGGGTGCTCGTTTGGAGGACCTAATGCGAGCGGCGGATTGGTCCTCGGATTCCACCTTTAAGAGGTTTTATTTTAAGCCGGTGGTGGATTTGGCCCAGTTGGTGGTAAGTAAGCTTTGAACTAGCATAATCTGAAGCCTCCGGTCCTGACATAGAATCGAAATTTGCCTAGCTTACGTAACGGTAAGTTTCAATTCTATTAAGGACACGAAGGCGAGGATTATCCCACCCAGGCTACAGTGGTGTCTCTACCCACCCGTATGGCAGTAAGTAAAGCGTTTTCCTTTACATTGTCAGTACTGTATTAGTCACTGAATGCTCCTCGCCTTATTATCGCATTCCTGGACCACCTCGCTGATGCTGTTCCTTTTTCGACAGGCATCGACGGTGCTAAACAGGACCAATGAGGCTCAAGCGTGAACTGCGCGAAGAAAGAGGAGGAAGAAGATGAGAAGTCCGGTTTTATAGTGGTGATGGACAGAGTGGAAGGACTATGGACTATCATTATACAAAGAGACTCTTGGGAGTTGTTGTTTGATTTGTTGAACATTCCGTCAATGCTTTACGTTTAAAGCATTTTTTTGTTATTATTATATCTTTTCTTAAGCTGCTGTGGAGTCTTTATGTTAATAAAGCGAAGGAATATATAGCATAATCCTCGCCTCCGTGTCCTTAATAGAATTGAAACTTACCGTTACGTAAGCTAGGCAAATTTCGATTCATCACACATATTTCCATATTTCATTTTCAAAAGTGATTTTCTTTTTTTTTTTTTAATTGCGAAAGCTGAGCATATAACTACTTTACTTCTATTTCTAAGGCAAACACAAGTCTATCTGTAATCAGATCATATATAGCCAAGCCCAAATGTTTTAGTGCAGAGTTCTGTAAGTAGCTTCTTGGAACAGTTAGTCTTCTTTAAAATAAGTAACTAAAATAATAAAAAAGGAATTCAACAGGACAGTTTCAGCATTTCTTTTCTCTTTGTCATCAGCTTGCCTTCAGAATGGCTCATACAGTGTGGCATTCTCTACTTTTTCCATGCAAATTAGACTACTTAGGTGCTGAGAAACTCTGACAGAGCACCATCAATCTCTTGCACTTTTTCAACCAATGCCTTTCACACTTATTTTCACTTTGATCAGATTCAGATGTTTCACCACAGCATCTCTCAGATCAAAGCCGTTGCATCATCCATTATGCAGATCTTGTGTAGCAGCTGCAATCTGGTGAGAAACTGCACACTGTACATCAACCAGACCTACACAGCAATGGCTAGTGTTCTCCTCAGTGTTTTCCACAAGTGCATTTGCATATGCATTTTCAAGCCACTTTGGTGTTGGTGAGACACCGTCTTTTGCAAAAGGTAACTCTGTGTTGCCATTGTGTCGCTTTATCATGCTTGACACTTCAGGCAGATAGCTACAATCCATTCCTTGTCCAATCTGTTGTTCTGCACTCATTATCTTTGAGACCACATTATGATCTGATTTCAGAGAAACTGGCAATCTATACCTGGGCATCAGTCTTTGCAATAACACTTTTGCCACTATGCAGTTGTCAGTTTTCTCAAAAACAGTTCTGATACAACCCTGTTGTGCTGCTTCAAAAACATTTTCTTGAGCCTCTTTTAATTCACCTGTGAAGATTCCATAGAATGTACATGCTAACAGAACATAAATGTGTGCAACTGAATAAGCATTTCTCTCTCCCATGACAACAGTGACTCTCATTTGAGCAGATATACTGCATGTTATGGTAAGGGCAATCAATTTCGAATTTTGGGCTGAGGTAACTACTGAAAGCCATGAAGCTTTGACAACATAATATATAAGGAGCACAGCATGTGCTGCTTTTAATGTGTCACCTTTCAAACATGGGCCATCTACAAAGTGGACATTGTTGGGCTGACTCAGGCGTTCATCTTTAAAGTCTAAATTTGGCTTTATGCATATTTTCATGATATTTAGACACTCATTTTCAGTTTCATCACAAACCAAATGATTTGCTGACATTTCTGTGAAGTTAGGGTCAAAGGTCATTGGTAAATACATCACAGAGCTTTGAAAACATTCATCTTTTTCAATGGGCAATGAGAGAGCGCAGCCCTCCCTCTCACTGCAAATTGGTGTATTTTCTTTCAAATAAACTTTCATTCCTAGTGCTGGGGCGCGACATTCTTTCTCTTTCAACTCTAGGAATGCTTTTATGCAATTGTTGTTCAATGGAAGCGGATCAAACACATCCTCATGTGTCAGCCTCAGTAAGGGCTTAGCCACTAGGGAAAGGTTTAGTAACCACTCTCTACAGCAGCTAACCATTCCCAAAAATGTCCTGACTTCTTTCTTTATTTGAGGTGGATTTATCTTGGAAATTATTTCCACACTTTCTGGTGACACCTTTCTACCTCCCTTTCCAATTTTGTGTCCCAGATATTCATCTTCTTTTTGACAGTACTCCTGACTATTCTCATGCAATGGCACGGTTACATGGACTTTGCAAAAATCAATAAAAGTAAGCCATTCTTCAGCACATGGAATGTGAAAAAATATATTGGCTGGATTCGGTACCACAGGACAACATGAAAAAATATGCTTTTAATCTCCTGCCCTATTCTGTTCTTTTCATTTATTTTCTGTGAGCCTGTGATCAGAAAGTTAAACAAACTTCCAATCAATTCCATCAAAAATCTTTTTATTGGTAAAATTTCTGCAACTGATGGTGTTCCTGAATGCATGTCATTTGGTTCTAACTTTAATAAGACATGTTCTGCACATTTTATTAATTTGGCATCCTTCTCTGTGAACTCTCTTATTTCTGTGTTTATTTTTTCAAAATCAGAAGGTAATTTTTCAACTGTCTTTTCTGAACATAATGCTACAGCTGTCTCTTGTTGGGCCATTTTAAAATGTACATTCTCATCAGGAATCTGAAAAATAACATTATCTGATGTACAGTAATCTGTGCTGCTTAATTTGCAAAACAATTGTTTTTCTGCTAGGCCTGAGTCACAGACAACAGTTTTGCAATCTTCCTCAAATGGACCTAATTTTGGTTCAAATTCTTCTAAAACTGGGTTTGTAATTTCTTTGTTTAAAACTCCTGCAATTAAATCTGGACTTTCCACTGCCTTCACAATGGACTTGGTAAATTCAGAATTGTGAGTGTTAAAACTCTCATTTTCAAACACAGCAACCTGTTGGACTGGGTTCTGATTTTGTCTCTGGAAATAATTCACATTTGCTCTGGACATCTTATTTAAATACATTTTAGCAGTTTCCATATTTTGTGGGACCATCTTTGCTTGGAAAATTCCTGCCATAGGTACCTGTTTCAGAACTCACATTTGCATTTGCTTAGCTTGCATATTTTGCATCTGCATTTCTCCATGTTTTTGTGCATCATGTTTAAATTTATTTTTCTTCTTCCAATGCTCAAATCTGCTATAAAGATGGCAAAAGGACATATTTTCCAGCAGTACAACATCCATCCCTTAATTTTCACAAACCAAAACACCTTTACTTCCATCCTGTGTTATTTTAATCTGTACCAAATCAACATCCTTTGCTAGCACTCCACCCTTCAGGAAAATAATCACTGCTATATTTTCCTCCATAACAACAGAAAATGATGGTGCATTCATGCAAACCCTTTTCATTGTCTCTTCACCTGGCCTTTGCACAACTTTAGATTCAAACCACATTTTTGTCTGCATGGCAATGTAAAAGAACATTTCCAAAATAATGCACAGCTCTTTTTAAATCTCAACAAATCCATCAACATTTGGGTACCACAGCATAATTATGTCTCTCAATTGTGGGAATGTGTTCAGAAATGCTGCAAGTTCACTTTTATTCTGTAGAATAGGAACATGCACTTCTCCCACCTTTTCTCTCAATGAGTAAGCAAAAGCTTCTCCCTCATTCTTCTTATTATTTTTCTCAACTAAATCTGGTGGCTTCTTTTCCTTATCCAGTTTCATTGCAAGGTCTGGTGGTTTCTTTTTCTTCTCATGTTTTCTTTCCCATGTGTCTCCTAATTTCTCAAACCCATTGCATTTAAAAATATATTTTATTTCTGCAATGTGCAATTGCATTCCTAAAGAACACATTTTCTCATTTGCTTTATCATCCATATGTACCCTAAAACTTTTCTGAGATGGGAAACTTCCTGAAACATCAATTTCATAATTTTGAGCCAAATCTGTCAGGCCAATATGGGTAGTTAATGCACACGCAACTATTTCCTTACTCAGGGAAATTAATTCTTTTTCCTGACACTGGTTCACATTTTCATTATTTAAACAGCATGGGCTGTTATTTTCTCCATGTTCAAGTGCTGAATTTAAAACACTAAGCTGTTTCTCTTTTTCAGGGCCTGTGTTAATATGTTCTCCCATGTTTTCTATCTTTTTAATCACTGCTGTTTCCTCAAAGCAGGTTTGAGAAATCCCATTTTCAAATATATTTATTTTATCCTGTGTGTAGATGTTGTAAAGGCCATGTTTCCCTCACCTTTCAGTGCTTGCGGTAATTTCTGTTCAATAACCTGTGAATTCTGAGTTTCTGAAATAAACTCGGCCATAATCACTCCATTTGCAGCTCTTTGAACCTTTTCAGTAGGGACCATATTAATTGGGACAGTCATAATTTTTCTATGCATTATCTGTGCATCTGCAGTTAGCAATTCTTGGACTGGATCAGGCACATTTGAAGCAGTAACACCTGGAGGTATCACTGTCAGTGCTGAATCAACAGGTAATGGGTCTATCTGAAATGTTTGCACAGTTTTCTCAATCTGTGTTTTTCTCTGTTCAACAGAAGCAGTAGCCACTGTAGTGCTTACTAGTGCACTATTTTCAGTATTTTTAATGGGAACCACATAAAGTGGTGAACACTCAGTTAACAATGTATCCATTATTTTATCCCCTGAATCATTATTTATTTGAAGCTCCTTATCATCATTAATTCTCTTCTCCTGCATTTGGTGCTTTACCTTTTTATCCTCACTTGCTTTCTCTCTTGCTGCTTTTTCCCACAGGCTTAAGGCCTCAAATTGTGCAGCTTTAGATGGTGTCTTTATTTCACATAAGACTTCCCTTAATTTGTCAATAATTTGCAATTCAAAAGTACCATCTTTTGGAAACCTCAAAACGCCCTCTTTTTCAGTAATCTTGCACCATTGGTGAACCCACATACATGTATTTTGTCCCAAATTGGTAGACATAAAATGCACAGGTGTTCCTTCAGGAGCATCACCAATAAAAAACAAATTTTTCACTTTACCTCCTAACAGCTTCTTTAAGCCTTCAAACAATTTCATTTTTGCAATAGTTCAATGCAATTTCTTTTTTCCAAAGCTGTCAGTCTCAATTTTAGTCAGTTTTACTCCTACTACTGACCCTCCACAAAATCTTACTGCAATATTTCTCTTAATCAATAACTCTGTTAGTAACAACATAAATACACTCGCTACTCTGTCTGTTGTGCTAAATAAAGGATAGATTTATATTCACTGCGAGTAACACATTCCGCTTACCCTTCACAAAGTAAGACCTTCCGTTTACTCTTCAAACACTACAGGTAAATCCCTTCCGCTTACCTTTCACTCAAGCTCAGAAGAACCTGCTACTCCTTTGGCCTTATCCTTCAGGATATATCTTAGGCCAAAGTTTCACCAGCGAACCCTTGTGCTGTCAATCAAGCTCAGAAGAACCTGCTACTCCTTTAGTGTGACCCTTTCTAGGTGATATCAGACTAAAGTTTCACCAGCGAACTCTTTGCTACAATCACTCACACAGAAAATAGTCCCTAATTTAACACTGCCAGCCCTACCTAACTTCTCAGTGTTATTCCAACAGACGAGTAACCTCAGTGCAGTGTGGCTTCCATTTACCACCCGCTATTCCTTCCCTGGATTCCACAGGTGTGCATACCTGCGTGTTGCAAACAACATAGAACAATACACTAACTTAACATAAAGAGTTAAAACATGTAATCAATAACCAAAAATTATATCCTATGAAATTACCAATATAATCAATAACACCATCAATTCAAAATGAGCAAAATATCACCAACAGTAAAAATCCTTACTATTTTCAACACTTCAAAAATACATGCTAGCATATTAACAACATTTCACAACCCTATTCATACTCACACCACTTCTTGCATCACCTTCCAGTACTGCTTTGCCAGTCTTCAGGTTCTGATCATTGGAGCCAGGAATCAGGACTTGGACATTTATCTAACTTGGGCAATTATTTTATTTCCCTACTTAAGGTCAATGATCCATTAGTTGAGTAGTTGATGGTAAAATCAATAATCATTAATCACCAAACTAATCAATGATGACCATCCTCTGATTATCAAAAACTGATGGAGCGGTAATTTCTTCTGGTAGTTTCTCAATGCAAAACCCTCATGCTACCTCTAATTTACCGCTCAAAAGGTGTTGGGCCCTTCACACCATGTATTACCTTCAGGAGACTTTAAATAAAGATGAACAGTCAAAAATGCAATTATTATTTAAGCCAATAAAGAGAGTTGTTGAGTATTTAAAGGGTTTTATTTTCTAGTAAAAAAGTTAATTTTTCTCTGACCCTTTATTCATTAGTAAAATATCAATCAGGTTACAGAATTTGGAAAACAGAAAAAATAGCATTGATACAGAACATATTACAGTCTGCATATAAGCATTACATATAGGAAATAAATTGTGGCGCAAAATGTCATTCAAAATTCTTAAAGAGTTTCTAAGAAAAATAGTCTTGCAAGGCTAATCAATAATTAAATAGTTGGCAAAAATCTCCCATAAAGAGAAATACATGCATAAGACAAATAAATCTTTTCAGACCTAATTAATTAGTCAAAGCATAACTTAAAGTTTAGCATCTAATTCTATTTTAATCAGCTGCACTCTCTGTCTGTCTGTGTCTAAAGAGCAAGCAGGGAGTGAGACAGCCCCTCCTTCACCAGACCTCAAGGGAATGTGGCCAAGATATGACGTGGAAGCAAGAAACCTCCCCCTGACACTCCTCGGATGCAAACCCTCCCTTCAGCAATCTCCCGGGACCTTTCTCGTACCTAACCCATAGAAGCCTAAGCCAAAATGAGCAAGAAGCCAGCTGAGCTAAGAAAGCCAGCCCCTCCTCTGGAGAGGTCAGTTTTATACACAAAATTTTGGCAGACTACACAAAATGTTGCATTTCAGGAGTTGATTGGTCAGTCATGGTGGCATGAGTTCTCATTTTTCTGACGCATTCAAAAAACCTGACTATATCAGTTTTAACAAAAGAAGTATACATGAATAATACATTTATAAACATTTGCAACATTTACTAGGGAAAATGTGTCTATAGGTTCCTGTCACAGTGCAGCAGGACGAATACTTTATCAAACTGGTACATTGGCACAATCACAAGAATGTACAGTTCAAGGTGTCTTTCACTTCTTTGTGGTTTGAGTCAAGCTGCCACAGTCTGCGCATGCTCTCTTCTCTTTCAAAGCAAGCCAAATCCTTGCTGGTTTCACAGGCAGCCATTTAATGGTAGGCCCCAAAATAAAACAAACACAAGATAATATTAATTTCATGTAAATCAGCACATTATGTTTCCAAACTCCATACTAATACTCATTATAAATGTTTTCCTAGCCAAGCTACTAGTGTAAAGCAGCTTTTCTATTATTTATGACAACATGTAAAATAAATGTGCAATGTGCAACAAAGAAAAAGAGATGTTATTAACTGAAAATATTTATCAAAATATGCAACAAGTCAAAGTATTTTAAGACAGGAATAGTGGATTTAGGGATGAGCTGGGAAGAGAGAAACATATTCTATTAATCTTCAAAGCTAAAAAGGCCACTTTTCTCTACACTGCAAAAACACATGTTAATTCAGCAAAAGCATTTGAGACTGATTAGGCCTCACTTTCATATTTTTCATGTGCCATATTTTTAACTTGCACCAAAAGGTGCGTGGCAATTTAAATGCAGTTTGTCTGAAGCACAAAAAATAAAACAATGCCTGACTGCAGATGAAATCTGCTCCATCAGTTGTAAGGGTTTTTCCAGCAGTGAGAAAAATTCCTGGTTTGCCATGGCAAGAGTAGTGTGACGCTGTTATCAGGACGCTGTTATCAGGTTACACAGTTCATTTGTTCTGCTTCAAAAGGTGATATTGTCGCATATCATAGTGTTGTGGACATACAACACAAGTTTAGGGTTCTAGGTGTGTTGAGTAAATTGTATGTATGATAGTGAGGATTGTCTATGAAATTGTAGCATTGAGTATAGGGACTTAGAGCCTGTTTTAAAACTCTCAGTGAAAAGAGTAATAGGATTCATCCAAGCTTGTGTGAAGGGTAAGCGTCATTTCTCTTCTAAGGTTAGAGTCCTAAGGAAGAGATAAGCGTCGTTGTTTACTGGCGAAAGAGGTTTACTTCTAAGGTTAGAGTCCTGAGGAAGAAACAAGTATGCATGTATAGGGAATTCCTTTGTATGAATGTATGTGTAAATGTGATAGAAAATATTCTGGAGAAGTAGCGTCGTCTATTTCAAATGAATGAGTGAAAATCTGTGTGTCTGAGAAGCTACTGTTTTTTTTTTTAGGGAAGCAGGCAAATGGTTCGTTTTGTGTAGTCACTAAATTGTCCCAAAAGTAATTGTAAAGCGCTATTTAAATGTATTAAAAAGTGTTAATAAGAAAATGAACGTTTCACAATAGAGTAGTACAAGATGGTAAGAAATATAAAAAAAGATCAGCATTTCATAAAAAGAAAAAACTAATTGAAACTATTGTTGAAAAGGCTTTTGAATTAAAAAGGAAATTATTCAATTTAGTTCTAAACAGAAGGCGATCATTAGATAAGCCAATACGTTTTATGAAGGACAAAAGTAAAATGAAGAGACTGATTAACAGAACTAACTTTTGTGATTTTTTTGGGTGAATGGAAGCACACTTCAAGTTCAGAGCCTTTTTTTAATGAAGAGAGCAATTTTCAAACCCATACATTAGTTTATGCAGTTGATACCAGTGGTCATGCTTATGAAGTGAAGAACGGTTGTGCAATTGACAAAGAAAAGATGGTTCCTAGAAATGTACAAGAAGTGATAGCTGATGAAGTTCTAGGGAGACATACTAAAGTGAGATTCTATCAGAGAGAGCCTAGTATCTCACTAGACCCCATAAGATTCAAAACACTTAAGAATTATCACCTCTTCACATTGATAGAATCTCATTGTTTTTATGATAATGCTAGGAGGGTGATTCTATCAGTACCTCTACGCTTCCCATCTTGTTTTGGAATTACTGGCAGCGCACAGCTGTGGAGGCCCAATGAAAATTTGTAACCTTGCTCTCAGAAAACTACAAAAGTGATTCTGCATCCGACGGCAACCACCTGGTAGATCGAGGGACCCTTCTATAACCACATCTTTCGCAATTGAAAATGGCTGATCTAGGCCTAGCATTCACTGAAGACGAGATTTCCAATCTAATGTCAACCCTGGGGACTTTTGAGGATTTGAGCACCACAGGCCCCTCAACAAGAAATAACGATTGGGATGAATTGGAAGAACTAAGGAGAACCCAGATAAAAACTGCAATCCATGGCCTACTCATGTCTGAATACCTCAAAGTAAACACTGCACCATCAGGTCTCGTAGTCCGCAATGAACCTTTCATTTTCTTACATGATAAGACTTTTAAAATCGACTGGTCAAAAATCTCGTGGCGATGTACCCGAGATTGGATTGTGCTCATTATAAAGACTGCAAGCAGATTGGCAAGCGAACTAAAGGTCGAGATACAAACGATAGAAATACGTCTAAAGAGTTATGAATCTCCCGCTGACCTTAAAAAATATCTGGATGAACTGAATAAATCATTGAACGAGTTCGAAACTACCCTGAAAGAGAATAAATATGAGAAACTAAAAAAAGACACCAGTAGATGGACCAAGGAAAGAATCTACCCCTATATCAAAGATGATTACAAACCAACAAACGAAAATACCACTGATGATGAATCATCCGACTCTGGATCAAATAGCTCGAATTCCAGTCGTAATAAAAGCCCGAGATACCAAGGTACAAGGAGGAACTTCCGTAGACCAAACTACAGTGGCACAAGAGGATGGCACAATTTTCAACCCCACATGATGTATCCCCAACAACAACAATATGGCCCAGCCCCCTTTCAACATCCGCGGGTACCGTTTCCAACTTGGGGATACCAACAGCAAGACTATGGCTACTTCGATCAATCCACGCCTTTTTTAGGGGCACGCCAAGGACGGACCAAGGGGAGAAACCGGAGGGGCACCACGGTACATTGGAATACCGGAGAGGAAGAAACCCCATGGGTATCAACAAGGAGCATGACAGGCGCCACGAGGAACCAGAAGTGAGCCTGGTGGTGAACCTCTAAGACATTGAACTAACAGAGCCACAGAAAAGAGTTCTGGAGAAGGGCTTAGGATATGTACCTACTGCTAACATGGACAAATTCCATCTTTGTAAAGAAGTACAAGAATTCATGCGACGCCTGAAGTTGCAAGTCTTTTTTAAAGACAAGAAGGATGAAACAGAACAGGGGGATACCAAACTAAGACCAAAATCTAGGTTCACTCCTATGGACAACACTCTTCCAATTGAACTCTTAACTTTTGAGAAAGCGGTAATGAGGGAACTTGAAGACATCAAACCTCTGGAGAAACGCGCTTTCCAAAATATCACCAAAGAAGAACGGAAAGCATTGCGAGATCTGAGCAATAACGAGGGAGTCATAATAAAGCCAGCTGACAAGGGCGGTGCTACTGTCATACAAAATATAGAACAGTACGACAAAGAATGCATGAGACTACTACAGGACCGAAGGAACTATGAAGTCCTTCATATCGACCCCACCGAAAGAATAAAAACCAAGATCAGCACAATGGTGGAGGAGGCATTAGCTCACGACTGGATCACTAAAAAGGAAGGGGAATTTCTCTGTCAAAAGAATCCAAAAATCCCATATATGTACACCCTTCCCAAGATCCACAAAACCTGCAGAACCCTCCAGGACAACCCATTGTCTCTGGAATCGGGTCCATTTTGGAACCGATCTCGAGATTTGCGGACGCCTTCCTCAGACCCATGGTTCAAAGAACATCTACGTTTCTCAGGGATACCAAAGATGTATTGAATTTGCTCGAAGAGGTGACCTTCGACCCAAACACTCAGCTGTTAATCAGCTGTGATGTTGAGAGTCTCTATACTAGCTTGCCACACCACGCAACCTTGGAGATCATCAAAGATGTCCTCTTTGAAGACTTTTGGGAATATCAGACACCACGTAATGTGGTGATGGATTGCTGTTCTCTAGCATTAAAAGAATTTTTTTTAATATAAAGGCACCCTATACTTACAAAAACACAGTACCAGCATGGGGAGCACATTTGCTCCTAGCATAGCCGGTCTCTATGTGCACCATCTAGAGGTGACCAAAATACTGAACCCCAACAACCCTTTCAGAACCAACATCGATACATCGATGATATCCTTATCATCTGAGATGGAGATGAAAGAAACTCTGAACAATTTTTGACTTGGCTGAATCTACAGGATGATTTCTTGAAATTCACGAGCACCACCTCCAACAGCAACCTGGTTTTCCTAGACCTGAACATCTTTCCCAAAGATGGAAGACTAATGACCACATCTCAAAAGCACCTCAAAAAATTGCCTCTTAATGTAGAACAGCTTCCACCCTAAACATCTACGGGATAACCTCCCATATGGTTAGTTTCTGCGCCTCCGCAGGAACTGCACGGAATTGGGAACTTTAGACTACAGTCCAAAGACCTAAAACAGAAATTAGAAGCCCGGATGTACCCAAACAGAATTATTGATCAGGCGTACAAACGAGCCAAAAACAACTGCCGGAAGAGCCTTTTGTAAGAAAAAGTACCAAAAGAGGAAGAGAAAAGACCCATCTGTGTGACCACGTACAATACCAGTTCTAATCAAGTGACAAAAATCATTAATAGAAATTGGAAGATTCTGAACAGTGGTGGTCTGCAGATACCTAAACCTATCTTTTCACACAAAAAAGCACAAAGCATAAGAGATGTGTTGGTACACACAAGACCCAAATCCAACAACACCAACAGGCAGAAGAATCCAAATGTTGTACAGGGTCACCACCCTTGTGGAGGATGCAAAGTCTGTTGTCTAACTGGAAAGAGTAAAAAACTGACCTTCAACAATGGTACTGTTTGGGAACAGAGAAGCTTCAGTAACTGTAATAGTGCCAATGTTGTGTACCTAATCACCTGTCCCTGCAAACTCCAGTATGTGGGAATGACGAGCAGGGCAGTAAAGATCAGGATAGGCGAACATAAGAGCACTATAAATTGCAAAAAATCAAGCACAAAACTCACGAATCACTTTTTGGAAAAGAATCATAAACCTGAGGACATTTCATGGACTGTGATAGAACAGGTTAGCAACGAAAATTTTCTCCTGGAAAAAGAACAAAGATGGGTGTTTCGCATTCAATCCCACAAAACAGGTCTGAACGATGATATACCCTGGGGGCAGTTATAATGGACTCCTAATTGTCACCAGAGACATAACTTTGAAATCTTGTCAAAACCAGCTGTTCAGTGGGTACTCTCCGTGATAGATTACATAGTTTCTCCCTCAAAAAATTCCACATAAGAATGGCATCTGTTATTTCTGGCCTTTTAATATATTTTTTCTGGCCACATTAATCATTCCCCTATCTCCTATATTGGTTTTTGATAATTGCTAGACCTGTTCATGTGGCCGATATATATTAATTTGTATAAACTAAGAAACCCCAGCTTAGCCTCCGAATGAAAGTGTAGAAAGACTTCCGCTTCTCTACCTAACGGTGCCAAAAAGCGGCAGCCATTTTAGGTCAGCGCACTAGTTTTTCCAAGCTGCCGCCAACACACGCGGATGACAATGCGGAATTGAATGGGCTTTATAACGATGCAACATGCAAGAGACCGGCAGTCCTCGGAGCAGCACGGGGGTAGGAATAAGGAAGCGTTCTCATGCCGGTGATTCGACCGCGCTGAACACCCTTCGCCTGCAAGCTCATGGGGCATTGAACACTCATGAAAAGAGTACGTATAATGCCATTTCGAGGGTCAAATGTCGATATAACCATTGTTTTTAAACGCAAATAAGGGTCTCCTATATTTCTTCCATTTAGGTTGTTTGTTTGAGTGTATTGAGTCGCAATTGTATGTGTGATGAGACAAACGTGAACCCCAGTATTACGATGGTTCTACAGAATATATCTGGTAGAATCAACCAGTTATGAGAGGTGTACTGAATCTGCCTATTTTATCACAGAAGGCATAACCATAGGTTTTGCAGCACAAGGCGATTTCCTACCAGTGTGTTTTATGACCAGAAAAACATTTTGTGCCATTACTCAATTCGATGTGACAAACACACATTTATGTTGTTTTCTCCCTCTCTCTTTTTCTCCTTTTCCTTTACAGAGACCGCAATAGGTCAATATTTTTAGTATTCATTGAAAATTACCATGCTTCACTAGGGCCAGCTCATGCCCTGAAGCCCAAACAGTCAGCCTATTTTTGCTGTATTGTTTGTAGGACAGTAGGCATACCACTGTAGAACTGAGCTATCAGTAGTAGGGATCACTATATGGTCCTGATGAGTAAGCAGTAGGGGACTGCTTACGAAACATGTCGACCTGGTAGTAAGCTACTGCTCTACCTCACAATCCCCTTCTTAATGTTCCCAGCTAGAGAAGCGAATAAAATATATTTTTTCTACTGAGCCAGGGAATTTTAAATTTTTTGTATTTTTTGCACTCACTTGTTAGGTCCCTACACGTCACGGACACCCCTGCACCTACACATAGCCTCTGTCACAACTTAAAGTTCTCCCGCGTAGTTCGTTTGGTCGATGCACGCCCCGCC
Organism: Lissotriton vulgaris; assembly: GCF_964263255.1. Classification (NCBI taxonomy): domain Eukaryota; kingdom Metazoa; phylum Chordata; class Amphibia; order Caudata; family Salamandridae; genus Lissotriton; species Lissotriton vulgaris. The sequence continues at coordinate 216,619,320 of NC_141685.1, read as the reverse complement.
CCGTTATAGGGACGGGAAGACCCCTATGATGAAGCATGACACTAAAGGACTTTTTAGTATGTGAGGGGTATTTTAAAAAGCACATAGTGCTCTTGTCTTTCTAGACCTAAGAGAGAGCCTAGTATCTCACTAGACCCCATAAGATTCAAAACACTTAAAAATTATCACCTCTTCACATTGATAGAATCTCATTGTTTATATGATACTGCTACGAGGGTGATTCTATCAGTACTTCTACGCTTCCCATCTTGTTTTGGAAGACATACTAAAGTCCCAGGGCCCGATTCACAGAACTAACTTAAGACAAAATCCTAAATCTACTACTTTTGGTATTCACAGAAGTTAGGATTTTGTCTTAAGTTTGTCTTAAGACAAACTTAAGACAAAATCCCAACTTCTGTGAATACCAAAAGTAGTAAGTTTAGGATTTTGTCTTAAGTTAGTTCTGTGAATCGGGCCCACCAGTGTATACTTGGGATTGTAGTACTATTTGCAGTATACAACAGGAGTCTATTGATATTGTTCCAAATTTCTTACAAGAGTATACTAAAAAAAAGTGCTAAAACAAAAGATTAAAATGCTGCATGGAATAGATCCTTGTAAAGTGATAAAAAAAATACTGGTTTGCACGGTCATTCTCTGGCTTGTCTTTCTAGAAAAGTGTGTGCAAGTGGTTTCATCATTTGAGAATGTAAGCAGTATATCACTCTCAAATGCTGAAGTTAGTAAGAAGATTGTACTATGCAAAAAGTCCAGCAATTCTTTTAAGTGACTTAAACAGTGCTCTTTTGCATGGGACAGTATCATATGTAAAAATGGTTTGTGATAAAATTGAGTTTTCTTACTTTGGTCCTGAACAAGAGTGTAGAGAAAGTGAGAGTTTGATAGAAGTAGGTGTAGAAGAAGGCGTGGAAGTTAGAAGTACTGAGAAGTTTGAAGAATAAATTACGAAGATTAAGGTAATTTATTGTGAAAGACCAAACTATGGGGGTCATTACGATGGAGGATTTTCCGCATCCTCCGGGCCAGCGGAAGCCACCGCCGGCCCGGATGATGCGGAAAATCCTCTGCGGACCCACCAGGACCCACCGCCACATTAGGATGGCTGGTGGGTCATGGTTTAGGTCCGCAGCTTTTCCGCCGCGGCTGGCTTACAACCGCGGCGGAAAAGCACTAAAATGGTGACGGTGTCTCTCAGACACCGTCAGCCAGATTAGGTTGTGCTTTTGAACATGCTTTTCCGCGGCGGCTTTTCCGCCGTGGAAAAGCATGTGTAACTGCACTGCGGGGGCCCGTTGCGGGCCCCCTAGGTGTAGTGGGGGGTGCACATGGGGGGTACCTATGGTACCCCCCTGCATTTGCGTGCACAATGCAGCAGGCACCGCGCAGTGCCTGCCGCTTTGTGCACGCAAATGCAATGCGTGCTTTTTTAACATTGCCGCGGGTGCAGCTTGAAGCTGCACCCGCGGCAATGTTAAAATAGAGGATGTGACCGCCACCCTGGCGGTCACATCCTAATCTGCACAGAGGGAACGCCGCAGCCCATGCGGACGTTCCCTCATGCTCTGGGGTCGCGGACGGACGCAAGTCCGTCCGCGATCGTAATGACCCCCAATGTCTGTATTTGTTGTCGACGAACTCACTATAGAAATCAAACTAGAAATGTTGATCTGTATTTAAAAAGTGAAAAAGAAAACAATGATAAGTGGAAGGAATTTGCAACTTATTTGTTCGTGGAAGATTGCTTTGATTTGGGTAGTGATCAACGTATTTGTAAATATTGCTATACCAAATTTGAGGATAACAAAATGCCAGCTAGACCTGTACATAATAACCTAGAGTTGGTAGGTATTCCTCCAGAGCTGGTAGATTTAAATACTTAAGAGTCCATTCTGATTCACTCTGTGCACCCGTTTCAGACTATTGTTCGTATTGAGCCTAAAACAGGTAAGTTGCCTCCCACAGATTTACAGAGAGGATTAAAAGGAAGAGTTGTGTATTTACATTTAGATTTAAAGACAAATATTGAAACTATTGGTGTAGAAAAAGAGGAAACTGAACCTGTAGGTATTCTAGTTAATGGTGTTCCTACGAAGAGTCGGAAAATATGGCAAGAATTAATAGATGTGAGCATAGTGCAAAAGGCTACTTTTTATCTAAAAAAACAATGATTACAACAAAAATGTGTATGTGGAAGAAGAATAAATAGTTTTAGGAGATGATAGCTAAATTTCAAATGGCCAAATTGAAAAAGTGAAGAAATGTTGTTAACAATTTAGTGTCCATCCTTTACATTCCAAAGAATTGATGGGAAATACAATTGAATTATTCCAAATAATAATAGTAAGAATAATAATAATAGGGGCATTTGTAGAGCGCTGAGTTACGCACACCGGCGTGTCCCCGCGCTAAGATGAGAGAGGCGGAAAACAGGGAGTTTAGCTGCAGGGCAGGCAGTTATCTGACATAGAGGTAAGTTTTTAATTTAGCTCGGAACCTGGTTTCTTCCGGTTCCAAACGTAGATCCACCGGGAGTTTGTTCCAATGGTTTGCCGCTAAATACCTAATGGATCTGCCTCCCATGCGGGCTTTCTTCACCTTGGGGATTCTCAGCAGTCCCCCACCCGCAGATCTTAGTGCTCGGGCAGGTTCGTCGGATTCAATCAAGCTCTGCAGATGTCGAGGTGCCCTGCCATTCAAAATCCGATGGCAGGTGCAGAGGGCCTTGTACTCAACTCTGCTCCTCACAGGGAGCCAATGTAGCTTCTGCAAGGCCTCCATCGAAGGCGCCCTTTTGGGCAACCTGAGGATCAAACGTGCTGCCGCATTCTGCAGCACTTGAAGGAGACCAAAACTCTTCCCCGGTGTCCCCAGGTATAGCAAGTTCGCATAGTCCAACCTTGCGGTCACCAAAGCATGTACCAGGGTTTTGCGAGCTTCCATTAGCAGTAGTTCAAGGACTTTCCTCAGCCTTTTCAGGACTCCAAAACACATGCCCACCACACGGTTGATTTGGGGCCCAAAAGTGAGACCCGCATCAAACCATACTCCTAGGTTTTTTGCCTCCTGACAGGGGGTGGGGGTCGGTCCTAGACAGGATGGCCACCAAGCCGACGACCAAGCAGACTGGTCTCTCCCCACCACCAGCACCTCTGTCTTGCTGCCGTTGAGTTTCAAACAGTTCAGGGCCATCCAATCGGCAAGATCTTTCATGCACGATTGGAAGCCATCTGCAGCAAGACAGGGCGCATGCGACAGGGAGATGACCAGTTGCGTATCATCGGCATAAGATACCATTTGGAGGCCATGACTCTCTACAATGGAGGCGACAGGCGCAACATACAAATTAAAAAGGTTCGGGCTCAGAGACGAGCCCTGAGGCACGCCTTGGCCCAAAAATACCCCTTTGGAGTAGCAGTCGCCCTGCCTCACTTGGAAGCTTCTTACGGTTAGGAAGGCCTGGATCCACCTCAGCGCAGTGTTAGCGATGCCACCTCTGTTCAGACACTGTAGCAAGGTGGAATGTGCTACAGTGTCGAACGCCGCGCTGAGGTCTAAAAGGATCAAGGCCATCGTTTGCCCCTCATCTACACCCTATCTCAGATGTTCTGTTGCCATCAGTAGGGCAGACTCTGTTGAGTGGCGAGGTCTAAAGCCAAACTGCGTAGTATGGAGCAACCCTGCCTCCTCCACATATTCCATAATTTGGGTGTTTATCACCTTCTCAGCCACTTTGGACAAAAAAGGCAGGAGTGAGATGGGCCTCAGATTTTCTAACACCTCAAAACTGATGTGAGGCTTCTTCCGGAGAGGGAGCACCACTGCCTGTTTCCACCCCTTAGGTAACATGCCAGACTTAAAGGAGACATCCAGGACATGCTTTATATAGAGCTCCAGGACCTCCAAGCTGTCCCCCAACCGTTTAGGGGACACCGGATCCAAAGGGGAGCCAGATTTTACAGAGAGACATACCCTGACTAGCTCTTCAGGAGGGGGAGTGATGAAGTTTGTGAGGAGCCCCTGAATCTCCGTGCCCACCGATGTTACCTCAAACTCAGCCCCTGAAGAAAGCAAAGGGGACTCCCATGGGTGTTTGATAAAACAGTTTTGAAGCTCGTTGTTTTCCACAGCTCTTCCCCACTGGAAAAGGTGGACGATATGAAGAACCACCAGTATAGATTCCTGCATCAGAATATCGGACAACAATATTGTACTCAGAAGACCCAAGATTTCGACAATGTATTATATATATATTTCATCTTTTGTTTGAAAATGACTTGTCTGGACTCTGCAGTCAACCACATATTAAAAACAGGAGTTCATCTTCAAAATGTTTCTGCCAAGGAACTCATGGACAAAGTACATCAGAGAGATGATCATTTAGAATCTCAATTGATTTATTTGATGGTATGTCAACATGGTACTAATGAGTATTGGTATCGTCGTCATGGAGAACTTAAATGTATGTTAAGGAACGTAGGAACTCCTACGCGGTTTGTTTTGCTAAGCTGTGCTGAATATGCTTGGTACGATTTACTTGAATTTCTTCGAGAAGCAAATTCAAATTTTAAAAACATTGAATTCAAGACACCTGGAAAACTGTGTTCCTTGGAACTTGCAAATGTGTGCAGATATTTTAATCAAAGGTATCAAGCTATGATGTCTTTTATCTATAATAAAAACAACCCAACTCTTGGAGAAGTTATTGATTTCTTTTAGAGAAAGGAGTACCAAGCTAGAGGTGCTCTTCATATACATATGCTTTTATGGATCAAGGATGCACGCAAATTTGGAACTGATTCGGATGAGACTGTTTTATCTTTTATTGAAGACTATGTTACATGTGCTATACCAAAAATAAGAGAAGAAAACAGCTTAAGACAACAAATTTTACGGTTTCCAACTCATCGATGTGGCAAATACTGTCGATGGAAATACAAGTCAAAGGAAAAGTTTTATACCAATTGTCGTTTTGGATTTCCACGTCAAGTAATATCCAAAGGAAGAGTCGACAGTTTCCTGTCAGAAGTAAGGCATACTATCACTAGAAAATCTCCAAAAAACACTTACAATTTAAAAGAAGTGAATAATCAAAGTATATTAATGATTATAATTAGGGCTCTTGGTTTTATGGTATTTATTATTTGAACATTTCTGTCTGTATTTATCCATATTTATATTTTGGGCATTTTATCTGTGTTTATCCATATTTATTTTATGTTTTGTGTATAAATGTAGTTGTAAAACTGTACATTTACAAATTTATTTAAATGATAGACGCGCACAAATTATTTTGATTTCTGTAGTGTTTAACAATGTAATTTTCCCAATATTACATAGTTCTACATCCACCGGCTAATATTAGCATTATACCACAATTTAAGTTGATACATGCAGTTATTTTAAAGAAATGTCATGCTGTTTTTTTAATTTCCCATGCTGTCCATCTGCTCAGCTTTTGGGCTATGTATAATTCAGGAAAGAAAATACAAAGCGTCACTTAAAAGAAGCACATTTTCTGCATTTATCCACTTCAAAAAATAAATAGAGACAGAAAACACATTGTTTTCTGTCTGTATATATCTGCATAAATCCATAAAAACAGAAAACAGGGAGCCTTAATTATAATCCAGTTATTTTGTTGATGTGGAATGCTAATATGGATATCCAGTATGTTGCGGATAATTCCATTGTTATTGCTCGGTATGTAACGTCATACATAACAAAATCTGAAAAGACGGAGTTGAAAGAAATGTGCGAAGATATTTCCCAAGACAAGACTCTTAGTAAGGAGTTGTACAGCTTAAATTCAAAGATGCTGTCCCATCCAGAGATTGGATCCTACGAATGTTCAGATTGGTTGTCCTCTACAAGTTTATATTCAAAGTCAAGAGGAATCATTTGGGTTAGTCTAGGTCTTGCGGCAACACAAAATCGAGTACTTAAATCAATACATGAAATCAAATATTTAGCATTACATGAACCGGAAAGCACAGATATTGTTAAAACAAACATGTTGGATATGTACTATCCAAATAAAGTCCCCATCTTGAAAACTTATGTCTCTGTGAAGAACTGCAATATTACAGTTTCAAGAGAAATATTACAGGATGTTTGGTGAAACATAGTAAAGGAAATCTGATTAATCACAGAAAACTGCATTGCGATACTCCTGATAAAAGAGAATTTTACTATTTAGCACTTCTGCAACTCTTCAAGCCTTGGCGTACTGAAATGGAATTACTTGGAGATTTTCCATGTTATGAAGATTCTTTTATTGCATGTAAAGATAGCATTGAATGCAAAGTTTTTCCAATTTATCTCCAAATGTTGAATGAAGAAATTGAACAGGAAGCTAGTATTGCATTTGAGATTGTTAGAGACAATTCTCATGATAGTCAAAGTTCTGCTCCACTCAGTCAAGATCCACTAGGACAACCAATTCTTGAAAATGAAGCAGCAATTGCGATGAGTGAAGTGAAAATCGCAATGCATCAAGCTCAACATGATATTATGGACTTAGGAAACTTGGAAGAACAACTAAATATTGAACAGAAAGAAATAGATCAGCAAGTGACACACCAGATCGACCATGGTTATCTTCATGAAAAAAAATGCACATTCACATCTTTTAAACCTTTTCAAATGTATATCAGTGGTCAAGCTGGGACAGGAAAAAGCTTCTTAATTAAAGTTGTTACCAGTTATCTACAGAAAACCACTGAATCACATTTATCTTGTGTTGTAAGCGCTCCAACTGGGTTAGCAGCACACAACATTAAATGGTTTACATTACACCGCTTACTGATGCTACCTGTTGAACATGAAAACAAGTTGGAATATCACAAGCTATCTGGAAAAGCTTGTTATGAGGTTTCAAGAGTACTAAAGAAAATGAAACTTGATAATTAATGAGGTGATCAAGGTCTCAAACTTAGTGCTTGCCTTTGTGTATTTAAGAATGCAGCACATTTTAAAAACAAAATACAGTGTCTTATTTGGAGGAAAACATGTGATTGTTTTTGGCGATCTACTGCAACTTACTCCTGTAAAAAGACAACCAGTATTTAAAACATGTGGGCATGAAGACACCAGAAAGTCTTGGGAAGTATTGGAAATGTGAACATTTGGTCATATTTTGAACACAAAGAACTTATTAAAAATATGCGACAGGTAAGTGATGAAGATCATGGAAGCATTCTTCAACATATCAGAATTGGTGTATTGACAGAACATGGTAAAGAAGCTTTGCAAAGTCGACTACTTACAAACTTGTTACCAAATTAAAAAATTTCTCTGGAAATATTATACAAAAATAATTCTATAATCTGCCTAATGCCAACACTGCGAGAGTGTTCTAGATTCAATGAACAACTTTTGAAGCTAGAAAAGCAAAAAATAATAAAAATGGAAGCCATTGATAAAATAGAGCACAACGGAATTACTATTATTTTGACAAAATATTTAAAAACAAAATTGGATTTATTGGACAAATCTATATCAAAGACTGCTGGTTTATAAAAAGAATTTATATGTATGTAAAAACTGTGGGATCATTTTATGGCATAATTTGGATGTGGAAAAATGTTTAGTGAATGGAGCAATGGGAAAAGCTTTTGATTTTGTTAAATATCAAAATAGAGATGGAATTGAATTTTTGAAGATTAAATTTGATCAGATTGAAGAAGTAAAATAGATTGGACGTTGTTCTGTTAGTTTTTTGCTTGTTAACCCCTTCGACGCTTGTGACGGAACGGTTCCGTCACGAGCGCCGGTTGGGCTGTGCTTATGATGGAACCATTCCGTCATGGCCACGCCCGTTTCTTAGAACCTTCAGCACCGCGCTGAAGGTGTTAAAGATTCGTATGTTCGTAGAAAACAGTTTATTCTTTCTTTAGCATTTGTGGTGACATTCATAAATCTCAAGGTTTAAGTGTAGACAGTGCTTTGATAAACATTGGAAGTACCGTTTTTAAAGAAGGAATTTCATATGTTGCATTATACCGAGTCAGAACTTTATCTGGATTGTATTTGATTTATTTTGATGAGAGAAAGATTAGTGCAGATTCAAATTGTGTAAGAGAGTATAATCGGTTAAGAAAACTGTATGCTCCAAACTTAGGTGAATATCCTGTATATGAAAAGCGTGTAGTAGGTCGAAAACGAACATATGAGAATCTCTGTAGTGAAGTTGGAAAGAAGAAAAGAAATCAAGAGAATGTTGAGATTCCAATCAAAAAGAAAAAGGACACTGTTGAAGAGATTGTAGGATAGCATTTAGAAAATAGTTCAGGCATCAACTGCTATGCTAATGTAGTGGTGAATGTTGTAATTTTTCTAAGAAATCTCCAACAGCAAATTATGGAGAATCAAGAAAAAAGGTTTTGTTCCTTGTTGCATTCTATTTTTGTCAAAGATATCTTTATTAGAAACGTTTGGTGCATACATTACACAAGCAAAAACTTGTACCATCAAGAGATCCAACGTAGGGGAACATAAGCCGCAAAAGAAGTTGGTAAATAGGCTGAGGGCCTCAATAAGAATAAGTCATCTCCGTTTCTTAATAAGGAAGATAAATAAAAGTTACAGCTGCTAAACAGTCGGAGCGTTTCTTTTTTCCTGAACAATGTAAAAATATGACCAATATGCAGCATTGCTAAGCAACCAGGCACGTGAGCGTCAATCTTATCATAGGACCATGACAATACCTTCACCAAAGCGTATATCTGGGGTGCTATAGGAGAGTGAAATCCAGCTCACCAACCTGTGTTCCAACGTGGGACATGCCTGTAGAAGACAACAACAAAGAACAACCCATCCTCACCTCCACACCCTTCCCCCACCCTACCCGTGGTGGCAGCAACAAACAAACAGTCAGAAAACTGGACGGCTTTTCATACAGTAATCAAAATTGAAAAAGATGGAGAGCTCTGATGGAAGGGGAGCAAACTGCAGAATGGAGGCCCTGAGAGAGGAAGGAAACCAGGGGACACCATTTGAATACAAAGTTCTTATAGTCGTCTCTAAAGATATCGGCCATACGTTCCAGACTTAGGAATTTCCAGAGACGAGAATGCCAGAGAGAAATCGCCAGGGCCTCTCTCCTCTTCCAAGCAGCCGCTAGGGTGACCTTAGCCGTGCCAATGCAGAGTCACATAATCGTTTCGTCAGCTCTGGTCTGGTGTTCAAGGGCGGGGTCACAGAGCCACAGGAGGATCCCCGCCATAGTGGTAGGAATGGGATAGCCCAGCATATCTTTCATTTGAGCTAAGATTTCTTCCCAGAATGGACGAATAGTTCGGCAGTCCCACCATATGTGCCTAAAATCACCCAGAAGCCGACATCCTCTCCAACATCTGTCCGAAGATGTGGGGAACATCTGTCAGAGTTTGGAAGGATAACTTGGTCTGTGCAATCCATACTCGCATCTCATACTCATGGAGTAAAAGGGGTCATGTGCCTTTAACCCCTTCCCTGTGCCGCAAATTCTGCAGCGGCGCGGGGGCTAGGGCATGTGGGCGGTGCTTCAGCGCTCATGGCGGCTCCACGCCGTCATGGCTCACGGGCGGCGTGTGCTCATGACGGCGTGGTTCCGTCACAACCCTGCCCACTCATTAATTCTCCCACACAGGCGGGGAATTAGTGCTGCATGGGAGGAGCAGCAATGGCATGACAGCTCCACGCCGTCATGAGCACACACCTACCGTGACTCATGACGGCGAGGAGCCGTCATGAGCACCAAAGGGGTTAAATAGTAGTGTGGTCCAGTTATCAGAGAGGAGGCTGCTGGCGCCAGCCCAGAAGCCATTGTTTGCCCCTTTAAAAAGCTCAACATGCTTTGTCCACTGTTGACTCCATCTCTCTAAACAGACAAGCATTTCAATAAACCCTCCATTCATGTCCTTGATTATGTTACTGTTGATTCTAGCGCCAAGAAACCAACCGGTGATAGTGCGCTTAATAAGTTTTTTATTAACATATTATTATTAACAGGGGCCTGGCATCCCTCACGTCTCCTGTTAATAATGTATAGAGCAGAGTGGCCCTGGGGCTGGAGTGAGAGGTGATCCCATGAACTAAAACACTGGGTACCACATGCTTTAGCAGTTGTATGTAAAAGAATAACATTGTATAAAAGTAATTTATAGAGCCAAAGATTGGCTATATATGGTGTTTCATAATAACATATTTAACTTATCTGTGAAAGATTTCTGAAATCTATCAATTTTATTTAAGACATGCGATTTCCGGTTTAAGTGATTTTTACAAAGGGGAAAAAAACATGTTTGTCTATATTTGTTAAAAGATACAGGAATTAGATTTTATTTTCAGTGTCTCCCTATGCTTTTAGGGACCACCGCCAGGCTGTGAACTATGTAAATTGAATAAAGAATTTTAAAACGGTGTAACATTTTATTTTGAAGCTTGAACTTTTGCAGATATTTCCAAATCTTGGTGCCACATTGTTAATGTTTCCAAATAAGTGATCTGGTTTATTGTATATTTCTTTATAGGACACTAATGCCCTTCAGATACTGAAGCGTGAGTCTACATTTACCAGTTTATAAATGTAAAAAATTCGAATTGTAAAATGTTTACCTACCAAAAAAGAAATGTAATTTGAATTTTCAATAAAATATGCATATTGACAAATGACAATGAACACCAGATGTGGAAATCGCTTGACGTGTATCTGGACTCCTATGAACCCCCATGATTTCATCTGAGGGGGACGGCTGTCCACAAAACAAAATGCTATAAACCCAGAATTGGCTCATCTCTATAGTACTGTTCTTGTAACCTATCTCCTCCCTTTCTTTTCTACTCTCTCTCTTTCTTTCATCTATCCTGATCTCCAAGACAGTGTAAAGAAGTCCGCCAAACATGTACAACAACTACCTGTAACCATGGCAACACCAGCCAAGCTTGGCTGGTACCCCGTAACGATAAAGCAAATGTACTTGCCTGTAAAAAATTTTAGTAAAATATTTTGAAATAAAAAAACAAAAAACTTAGAAATACTTGGTGGAAGAAAATTGGACCTGGGCTAAAGTCCAAGGCCCGGATTTGCTAAGGCTTTGCGCCAGGGGTGGTCGGCTTCGCAAAGGGACAAAAGGCACCATAGGGTTTTTAGTTAAGGGGAGTTCTTGGACCAGATAAGCACAAACACCCATAGGCTGAGCCACTGAAATAGCCAGGCTGGGCTTTGTGTCAAAAACAAATGCTGACCAGAATCAGACAAAGGGATCCTTCTGAGTCTATCTAGGCATAGGATGTTTACTTCACAGATATGCTTCCAGTACAAATCCTGTGTTAACTATACTACTCCTAAACTGGGAAAAATCCTAACTTTAGGACTTCAGTATTCACAGAGGCATTAAGGAGTCCTAAAGTTAGGACTCCTCACTTCTGTGAACACCGAAATGAGTAAGTGCCTTCTGTGAATACCGAAATGAGTAAGTGCCTTCCGTGAATACCAAAATGGTAGTAAGTTTAGGATTTTGTTATAAGTTAGATCTGTGAATCGGGCCCTCAGTGCTTTCCCCTCCACTGCACACCAAGGCATAGTGGCACATACCACAATAAAAGCGCATATCTAGCCATCATGCACCGCGCTGAGACACTTTCCCCTCAATCTACAAGCCCAGACACTTCCAACGAAGCGCAGTCAATGGAGCAGCGTGCTGCATGTCTGCAGAGCGAGGGTCTGCTGCAGAGTTTCAGAGGCTTAGAGCACTATTTAAATGCAATGCATATAATATAATATAGTATAATATATTATAAGATAATGTAATATAATATAATATTACAGTGTAATATAATATAATGTTACATAGTGTAATATAATATGATATAATACAATATAATGTAATATAATATAATATAATATAATATAATATAATATAATATAATATAAAATCATATAATATCATATTTCATATAATATCATATAATATCCTCGACATAATGTGCCCTTCAGGTATAAACACAAGTTCCTTTGCATTAAGTGCTGCATTGTGTAACTCTGCCATCAGAGGCATCCATGAAGTGTAACATTCATACAGAAGTAGGTGTTACTCACTCAGGCTCCTGTGGTCGGGCGCACCGCTGCCTCTCTCTCCCCGGCTCTGTCACTGACTGACTCCAGAGCCCAGCATCCTTCTTTATATCCGGGGCAGAGGTCAGAGTCCAGCCTCTGCTTTATACCCTGCCCATGGGTCAGCGGTGCTGGGGGTGTGTCTCAGACTGGGCTCAGCCCCTCACACAGCATCTGCTCCTGGAGGTTGTTATGCATAGAAGCCATAATGATGGAAACAGGAGGGAAGGGGCAAAGTCTGCAGATACTGATCAGTTAGATGAATGCAGTCCCGGCTCTCCCTCCGTAGGAACAGCACCCTGTGATCCTGCACATGCTATAGGCCATGACTCACACCTGCTGGATGTATGTGGCCTGTGCATCACACAATAGGAAAAAATAAAAGAAAGCGGCCTCAACCACAGTTTAGGACAGCCCACAATGTGGGTGCAACATGGAAATGCATTTTTGAATATTTAATGGCATTATAAAGCATACTATGAAGGCAACAATTTTGAAAACTGGATGATTTAAAGGTAACTATACGGGGGATTATGGATTACCGTCCAAGCACTTTTGAGGAAAATGGGTACCAAACAGTGCCCTGGTCAAAACTGAGAGGGATGTACAGACAATATGGCCAAAGTGCAGGGATAAGTGGCCTTCCCCAAAGATGTTGTAGGAAGTGTTTCACTTTTATTTTGAATCTCTTTTGTTGACTAAAAAAGCAATCTACCAGAGCGCTGCACAAATGGAGGGTGTGAGGAGACAGGTGATAAAACGAGGAACATACTACTTACAGTACATAGGGGCAGGAGACTTACAGAGGAATATAGTACAAAGAGCACATAATGTATGGAAAGATATGAGGACAGGAGACAGAAGAAAGAATTAGCAGAGCATTACAGTGTAAGAGGATTACAATATCAGGAGTGTTCATGTGCTGTGGATGGTCCACAGTGAGAGTACAGGTACAGAATGACAAGTATAAATCTAGAGACAGTGTAGGGCAGTGATTAGCCCACACCCAGGAGGCCAAAGTAGGGGCTCATGACCAAAGGAGGTCTCTGTATCTGATGGCAGGAACACAAATATCCTTGGAGCTGGGAAGTTTGAAGGACATAATGCTTCACCAGGGAATAAATATGTAAGGAAATGAGTAAGTAACACAAAGCAGCATTTAGCTTACAGCACACTGTAAAAGAGTTAGTAGCTGTAAAAGATGCTCGAGTTAAGGATGCTCCAGCTGCCCTCTGAAGTCAAGGATCCTTGGAGGAGGAGGCTTTTCACAGCAGAGTGAGCAGGATTAAAAGAGAAAGACTCAGACTCAGGAGGGATTACAGGAGGGCACTGGTCCATAAACTGGGGAGGTCCCAGTGTACAGAAGGAATATAAAGTTACATTAAATGACGGGGGCCAGGATATATGAAAGGATTGAGTTGCTCTTGCGTCATGCAGGCAAACACAAGGATAATGCAATCCTTAAGTCAGATTTACTCAGCCACGCAAGGCCACCTTGTGTGACCATATGTGGCTGTGTAAATCTTGAGTAATGTAAGACAGCGCTAGCCACTGCTTTGTATTACTCTGAGCCAGGAAGGTATTACATGGGTGGGCCATGGGTGTTCTCACGCATCCAGCAATGGATCTTGGTGCACTCCTAGAATTACCTAGACATGCAAACCTGGGAATGTGTCAAAATTGTGCGCCTTCCCAATAGAGGCGCAACATGGAGAAATATCTTAATTTCTATTTGCTGTTTCCTTTCTCTAAGTGTGCTGCATTCTGCGTGCCACGCCACCTCAGTTTAGGGCCAGATACATGCAAATCAGTCTTGACCCTGCTCCAATGGGAACAGTCCAGCCTTGAACTGGAGCACAAAGCAACCCAGGACCAGTTTCACCCTTATTGGGGCTCATCAGCCAGGTATAGCTTGGTTCCAGTCGCACAGTGAGCACGGGCTGCCAGGGTATACCCATCAGAATTGCGACAGCAAAAACAGATTGATGGATGGAATGCTTGAATTAATCTCAGCCACTGGCAATACGAAAGACTCAGCAAAAACAGGATTAAGTAATATTGATCAGACAGGGGGCTTCAGTCCCGATCCTCATCGGGAAGTCAACTGCTGCAACTTTTTATGTGAGATGTCCTGTGTCGTTGTCTAGCTGAATGCGCATCAGCCGCAGAGCAGACTAATTCTTGATGCCTCGCCTTGTTGGTTGAGAGACTGATTTTTATTCCTATTTTGCCGAGTCTTTACTGCCAGAATCTTTCCTCTAAGATTCAGATTGAATTTTAGCAGGCCTGATGATCCCATAACAAGGGAAGGGTCTAAAGTTGTCGATATAAAGGCTGAATGGGTTTTACAACTGTCAAAATGTTCATCTATTGATGTTTGCTGAATTCTTGAAAAAAACCGAATTTCTTACTACTTGGAACAGTTGCTGTTTTTAATAGACACATACAAAAAAATGTTTGTACAATCTGATTGCGCATTACTAAAATTTTGAAAGCATTTTTTATCCTAAACCTAAATCTTTTTTGCATATCTGCAGCAGCCTATTTTATACTGTGTGAAATTCAACTTTTAAATAATTAAATATATTCACATTGCTTTCTGTCACAGGGTGGGGCCTCATAGCAATAGAAATGCGCAGCACCAGTCCCCATTGCACCAACCAGAATCCAGTCATGTGGCTTTCTCGTTATAAATGCAGTGATGGCATTAACAAGGAGAGCTTCCAAAATGTAAAACAATGCGCTTTGCACTGATTGGGTCAACTTGATTGTACTTTTCATTCAACATGTGTGCATTATTTAAGTGCAAAAACTAAAAAATAGAATATTTTGTATTTTTTAAGTTACTCCTTTGACCCCGCCCCATTGGACTCCGGATCCCAGTTCTCATACTTTATTTTAAATCACTTTGACCGCTGGGCAAGATGCCGTGTGTTGCATTGTGTGTCTTGTTAGTGTATTTTAGGAACAGACGGAAATAGCTTCCGTTCGGAAAGACACAGCGGATAAAGGCGGGAGTGGCGTGTGCCTGCTGGACTTTGACACTGGCCCACGTGGCAGCAGCTTTAATGTGCTGCATGCACCTTGTGAAAGGACACCTACGTCTACATGTGAAATAAAACCCCATGGACCTCTGAATTGTGTTTAACGCAGTTTCATTCCATCAGTAGTGCCCCCTTCTCTGCACAATTTCCTTCCACCTTGCACTCTTTTCTGTTAGCAGACTGTGGGGGGAAAGTGCGCCCTGCACAGAGATTTCAAAAAGGTTCAACACCCTATCCCCACCTGTGAAACACAACTTAAGATGTGTAATTCTCTGAGATAGCTGCCTGCGGAGCAACTGCGATGTCTTCTGGAGCTTTAATTAGCCAGAAACAATTTGCAGATGAGTGTCTGGAAAATAGAGGTTATTGAGAAGACAGCACTGATCCAGCGTGGCAAAATGCTCTTTAGGGATCATTTAGATTCTGTTCGCTAAAGCGTTTAAGGATCGGAAGCATACCCTTCCAAGAGTAAGTCTGCTCAAGTAGGTTTCGGAACAAGAGGGTGAAATCTTCTCCTCGCCTGGAACTTAAGTTGTATTCGGCGCGTAAGCAGAAGTACCAAAGAATTTCCCTCTTAAGAAATATTCTGGGAAAAAGAGCCTGGCAAAGAAGAGGTCCTGACAATTGTATTCTCACAAGTCTTTTTCTCAATTACTGGCAAAAAGATGTAACGGATGCGTGGGTGTTGATCATTGTAAAAAAAGGTTATGCGAAAGAAGTTTTGGAAAAGGCTCTTCTGGGGGGATTTTGTCTCTGGGACCTTTCTGGTACCATAGGCGTGATTCCTTCTCCACAAACAGGTTTCCTGGATAGTGATACACTGGGATCCGGCTCTCAGGATCTGATTCTGAGAATCCTGGTAACTCAACAGAGGAAAGCCGACTTGTCTTGGCGGATGTCATGGACAATCTTCTAAAAGCGGTTCAGCTGAATCCTCCAGACCCCACGATAGTAACAGATGTCAGTCTTTTAGGTTGGGGTATACAGGGAGACTCTATGCAGGTGCAGGGCTTCTGGTTTCACATCGAGGCTCAGAGATCCTCAAACTGGAGAGAGTTTGAGGCAATGAGGCGAGCTCTTCTTTCCATGAAGTCTCTTCTAACAGGGCAAGTAGTATTCATTCGGACGGTCAATGTTACCACCAAGGCCTATGTGAACAGGGAGGGACAAGGTCCCAGGCACTGAACTTAATTGCACACAAGCTTTTGTCTTGTACTTGGATCTTCCGGATTTCTCTGAGAGCAATTTATATTCAGGGAACATCCAACATAACAGCAGATATGCTAAGTAAGAACTTTCCTTCCTCTCTGGAGTTTTCTCAAGACCCGTCAGTGTTCTCTCTACTGACTCATCGTTCGGGCAAAATAATCGTAGATCTTTTTGCCTCAGGCCACCATGCCAATGTTCACAAATGTATAAGAGATAGGAATTAACAGGATTGGGCATAGGATGCTCACGTGTCGATGGTGAAAGGGTCATTTTTAAGCTTTTCCTCACCTTCCTCTGATGGAAGCATTCTTGTAAAAGTGAGGAGAAGAAAGCAAGTGTAATCCTTATTGACGTTCGGTGGCCTCAAAATAATTGTTTTCCTCTCTTGATGGTGATGAAGGTGGCTCCGGAGTGCCCACTGCCTCTGGTTCCTTCCCCAATCACATTTCTGATTCTGAGCATGAAGTGATTGAAGAGAATACACTTGATGGCTGGGAGACTAAGAGGAGGGGATTGAGAGAGCAGTGTCTACAAGGAATCAGTGGTCACGTTGCAAGTTTCTAGGAAGTTATCTACTCAAAAGTCTTATAATAGACATTAGGGATCTTTTTCTCTGTGGTGTGAGAGGAAAGGCCTAGATCCTCAGTCTGTGATTCTATGAAGTTCATGCAGGATGGAAAAAAAGTATGTGGATTGTCAGTGACCATACTTCGAGGCTAGCGGGCCACAATCCAGGCTTTCAGAAGGCCTTCGAAGACTTTGGTGGAAGATGAGGGGTTGATTTGCAGTCTTTTGAAGGGTTTGGTCATTTTCTGTGCTCTGCTTTTATGGTTTTCTTACTTGGGATTTGTCCTCAGATTTGATGGCACTGACGAAGGCTCTGTTTAAGCCTGTGGAACAGGCGGAGTTGCCGTTTTTGACTTTCATAGCTTTTTTTTGGGTGGCTATCACTTCTGCTAGAAGGTTGGGTGAGTTAGGGGCTCTCTCATGCAGGTTCCCTTTTGTACATTTTTTCAGGACAGAGTGGTTTTGTTCCGGTTCCTTCCTTTGTTCTAAAGGTCAACCCTGCCTTTCATAGGCTGCAGGAAGTAATTTTGTCTGCATTTTATCCTCGGGAAGAGGCTAGGCTGTATTTGTTGGATGCAAGAAAGGCTCTTTTTCTGTACATTGAAAGGGTGCAGAAATTTCAGAAGGCAGAATATTTATTTGTGAATTGTGGGCCAGGAATAAGGGATGAAAACCCAGTGACTGCAACTTTCAGTAGGTAACTTTGGTAAGGCCTTTGAAGTGGAAGGGCAGCTTCGCTAGATTCAGGGAAGCTCGACCCATGGTATGTCGTCTACTATTGCTGAGTGGCATGGGGCTTCACTTTCCAAGATCTGTAGAGCGACTACATGGTCTGATTCCTCTACTTTTGCTACCCATTATAGATTGTCAGATGTACAGGGCCTTACTGATGTGTTTGGATACAGAGTTCTCTCTTCTATGGAGCAATAGAGGACAGTAGTTTTTTTTGTTGTTTCAATATAGCCGTTCTTCCCCCCGCATACATGGTCAGTTGTCTATTTTTTGGGGTTTTGTACATCTTGTACGAACAGAGCTAAAGCAAGGGCGGTATATAAGGTTAATGTTTGTATTACTTACTGGCAACAGCATTACCCTAAGTCCTACCGGCCTTGCTTTCATTCATATTCCCTCCACCTTCCCAGTATGTACAACTGACTCTTGAGTACGTGGTTGGCTTGAATACTGACAGCAGCACTGGCGGAGGGAGCATAGTATTACTTCCCTTGGCATGTGATTGGGTCTAGGTGAGGCAGGGGTTCCACATCTCTACTAAATTAAAGCGAGGGAGTAGGACTCAGGGAGAAGTGTGGCTCAATGGTTAGAGCAGGCAGACCTTGATGCAGAGCTCTGGCCAGGGACCAGGGACCAGGGTTCGATTCCCGCCTCGGCGGGTCTTGGGCTCATAAATTCCTCTGACCGGATATTCTCGCCTCAGTGCCTATTCTAATCATGGGTCCCACACTGCAACTCTGGACAATAGCTTGCTTAGTCTCCACAATGGCCCCCACAGCGCCGGGGATGCCTGGTTTCACCATGGGGTTGCCCAGGAGTGGACACTTCACACGGAAAACCAGGAAGGGTTCCCTTGTGGTATTCGTACAAGCGCCGGGAGACCCACTGCGGGTAGCTGTGCGCTATACAAGTACAAAGACAACACATGCACATTCATACATCTTTAAAGCTTACGGACTAGTTTAGATTTGTAAGTGGTTTAAGCCATTTGAGGGAACCCACCTGCACCAATTAGTAAATTGCAGTACCTGTGTGTACTCATATGAGTGTTGCCTCTAGCCTTCAAATTGGTCAAGATTAAAAAGCATGCGAAGAGCAGAGTGCAAGTATGTAGTAGTCTGGGCTGACAGGAGGCGAAACATCTCTGTCCACAGAATGCTGCAAATTCAAGGTTTAATTCTCTGTATTTTATTAGTTCATATTGTTTAAGTGTTTTCAAGATTTGCATTTTCATGAAAAATAGAGGTTGCTGAATAATATTTTTAATAATGAAACCAATTCAGTAATAGAAAACTAATATGAATGCAGTTGGCACGTGTCTAAAAATAATGTACAGAAGTGTGTTTATTAAACTATTTTAGTTAGGCCACATTTTCACATCTCGCTCTCCTGTGTAGCTTTGCAGAACAAGAGACTTATTGCCTGATTTAGATCTTGGCGGATAGGATACTCCAGCGCAAATTTGACAGATATGCGTATTAAAAGTGCCATAGGATATATTGCATTTGCAATATGGCGTACAAGACATACGTCATGTTCGAGACAGAGTACCCTGTCCACTGTATTAAAAGTGCCATAGGATATACTATAATTTGCAATACAGCGTACGCACATACGTCATGTTCGTGACGGAGTATCCTGTCCACTGTATTAAAAGTGCCATAGGATATACTATAATTTGCAATACAGCGTACGGCACATACGTCATGTTCGTGACGGAGTATCCTGTCCACTGTATTAAAAGTGCCATAGGATATACTATAATTTGCAATACAGCGTACGCACATACGTCATGTTCGTGACGGAGTATACTGTCCACTGTATTAAAAGTGCCATAGGATATACTATAATTTGCAATACAGCGTACGGCACATACGTCATGTTCGTGACGGAGTATCCTGTCCACTGTATTAAAAGTGCCATAAGATATACTATAATTTGCAATACAGCGTACGGCACATACGTCATGTTCGTGACAGAGTATACTGTCCACTGTATTAAAAGTGCCATAGGGTATACTATAATTTGCAATACAGCGTATGGCACATACGTCATGTTTGTGACAGAGTATACTGTCCACTGTATTAAAAGTGCCATAGGATATACTATAATTTGCAATACAGCATACGGCACATACGTCATGTTCGTGACGGAGTATCCTGTCCACTGTATTAAAAGTGCCATAGGATATACTATAATTTGCAATTCGGCGTACGGCATATACGTCATGTTCGTGACGGAGTATCCTGTCCACTGTATTAAAAGTGCCATAGGATATACTATAATTTGCAATTCGGCGTACGGCATATACGTCATGTTCGTGACGGAGTATCCTGTCCACTGTATTAAAAGTGCCATAGGATATACTATAATTTGCAATTCGGCGTATGGCATATACGTCATGTTCGTGACGGAGTATCCTGTGCGCCAAGATCTAAATCAGTCCCAGAACGATATACAGAATTTTCCGTAAGCGGGATGTATTGTGAATGAACTCTCTTGTATTCCTAATGTTGCAATGTGTCCACAGTCTTTCATGCTGTAGTTCTGTTGCTGGGCTAGCACTCTTCTACTGGTGTACTGCTAATTCTTTAGCAATGCTGCAAATTAGTTGAACTTCCTATGAAAACGTGACACCGAAGATGCTCAAAGTTTTTTATGGAAATGGGATAGTGTTATAGGTCTTGGGGTGACGATTCATTCTGCGATTTGACCAATATTGCTTACTTTTAGTCATGCCACCATGAAACTGCAGTTTCTCTCATTTTCTATATAAATATTAGGTATAAAAAAAATCCTTGTTTTTGAGGTGAGCCAAGGACTCTTTCTTTTTTACCAGAGATGCTGTCCATTTCATTGTGATTTTGCTGGTTACTTGGCTTTCAAAGAAGAAAAGAATTGAAGTCAGAACAGTGCATGACATTAAAATACCAGTACCAGAAGAAGTTTATTTTATTTTGTATTTGCGCGATAACCCTCCTAAGGTGCAGAACTATATACATGGAAAAAGAAATATAGCACCCTGACATAAGGAGTTTGAAGCACTATATAAATGCAATTGCAAAACTTGCAAAAATGTGCATCTGTAGGGCATATGTGCTTCCTATAGGGATCTAACAGCCTGATTCATCAAAGACCCGTTTTGCGAGTCTTCAATAGCGAATCATAAGGAATCGCTATTACAGACTCGCAAAACGGGATTCATGTAGGAATCGCAAAAAGAATTGCGATTCCTACATATTCCTTATTTGCGATAAGCAAATTGCTAATCGCAAATAAGGAATAACTCCCCATTCATTCCTATGGGCCAAAAGGCCCATAGGAATGAATGGGGAGTATTCCTTATTTGCGATTAGCAATTAGCTAATCGCAAATAAGATGGCGATTTAAAGGGCGCCAGGGGTGTCCAAAGGACACTCTGTAGCACCCCTTAAATGCAAATTGAAACAGGTGTTGCGCACACACGTGTCCAAAGGACATGTGTGTGTGCAACATGCAACTTAGAAAAATGCTTTTAAAAGCATTTTTCTAAGTTTTTCGCTATTTACCACGATGCTTGACCTCGCGGTAAATAGCGGGCCGAAATTGCAAATTCGCAGTTTTTAAATGGATGATGAATTGCATTTAAGGAATCTCAAATAGAGATTCCTTAAATGTAATTCCTTGCTAAATTGCGAAATCGCTATTACCGATTTTTGCATTTGGGATGATGAATCCCAAATGCAAAAATAGCGCTCGCAAAGGGCCAGATTCTCAGAATCTGGCCCTTTGCGAGCCGATTTCGGCTTGATGAATCAGGCTGTAAAACTCCAGCTCTCGTTTCAGCAGAGACATCTCTGATTTTCATCCTTCAAGGACTGATATGATGGATAAGACTACAGGACACAGTTCTGAAAAACTGTGAAATATCCTGTAGCATGTGCTGTGCAGAATGCAAATGTTATCATTTGTAAACAGAAAAAAAAAGGTTTCAGGAAAAGTTCAGGTTGCAAAGAAGACCGATACATTAAAAGTTTCAAAAGTATTAAAATGCATCAGGCACGTTGCTTTTGAAAATCAAAGCTCTCTACAAGTATTTTAACTCTTTCCAAAAAATGGATAGAATGATGTTGTGTGTTGCGAAGTAACTGTGGGTATTCAGACTTAGATACGTTTCCTGAGTTTTGTAGCACCTTAATTGATGCACTTCAAAATCTTTACTACATATTCAATGTGTGTAGTTATGTACAATACTGTACATTTACCTCTGGTATAAGTCTTTGCTGTAAGTGGCTTTCAGTGACTAAGGTCTCGATTGCAATAGGCCCACTTAATTCTGATGTGTTCAGTAACTCATCTTATGGCCACGTTTTGTGGCAAGCACCACAATCTAAAGTTTTTCACAGGTAAATTTCGCTGGCAAACCTGTTGACATTTCCTGGGGAAAAATGGTGGATTTGGTGTAGGAATCATCAACTTCTGCAGGATTTTATTTTTTAAAAGAAAAAAGATAATTCTCCCCCTCCCATGAGGGTCGTTTCCTCTGGTTTGGGGAGCATTTAGCAGTTTTCACTGCCCCTTATCCGCCAGGGTTTTCCTGGCGGTGACGGGCACTGAAGACTGACCTCTAATTCCACTCCTTGAAATTAGGTGGGAGGAATTAGAGGTCTGCCTTAGAGGTCTGCCTCTCACGGCCTTAGCTCCACGGGGCTGTTGGAGGTTCGATCATGGCGCAGATCAGGGGCGCCTTAGGCATGTGCAAGCTGTGCACCTGCACAGGGCCACCAAACCCCAGGGGCCACCACGCCAATATATATATCCTTAATATAATAATCCTCTGAGGATGGATACATATTTGCGTGGCTGCCCCTGGCAGGGATTTGGCGGCCTCCGGCTCTGTTCCACTTCCACACACCCTGACCCCTCCTATTCACTGGCCTCTGTGCTCCGCCCCGCCCGGACCCCCTCTTCCGGGGCCCCCTACCAACGCTCCCTGCCCAGGGCCGCCATGAGCCTAGAGTCGCCCCTGCGCAGATGGAGTTGTCTCAGCTGTGATTAAACCTAAGGTCCACCCACCTGCGCATACATTGGGAGGACGGACCACAGTCTTTGCGGGAAATTTCTTTGTTGCCTTTGAGATGGAGTATACATACGACCAAGATATAAATCGGTGTAGGTATTTTCTGTCTTGGAGTAACTGCATCCTGCTCAGATAAGACAGTGCTATATCTCTGAAAATAAATGCGGATGGGTTTAGCTATGCGTGGTCTGGCTTGGCTACTGTGCCCAATTTCCTGCCGGCCTGCCGACCACACCTCAGGAGATACTATTTTGTCCACAACTCTCATTTGTTTACTCTACCTTAATTAATCCTGCTTGTCCAAAAGCTTTTCATAGTTGTTCTGATCTAGCCCTAGTCTCCTGTTAGATGCCTGTCTCATGCATTCACACTACTTTCCACAGTTACTTTGTCCTGCAACTACTAAACATTAAGATAAGGAAATCTTATTTAAACCTCCCTTTGCTTTGGACAAGAATCTGTAGAAATATACTAACCACTCTATTTACATGAACCGGCTTTGATTATTCTGTATGCACTGATGGCAAATATTTTCATGAAAGGTTTTATTGTTTCACAATTTGCTCCAGATAGCATTGCTATGTATATTCCATGTTAGGGTGTCAGTTCTCCACTGCCATAGGCATTCAGCAGGGCACAAGTCTTAAAAATAGAAGTGGGGGGCGTTGACGTCACGACAGGAAGTGACGTCACGAAGAGTGGCTTGCACCATCAGACTCATTGCCTCCCCTCGCTCACCCCTTAGATGCGATTGCATCAGAGAAGCCAGCGTTCTGAATGGGCTCCGATCTCGCCCTAGAGAGGCCAAAGAGTGAATGTGTGACTCCATTTGCTCCAGTTATCGAACTCCCGGTAAAATAAATGGGGAGACACCGTCCACCCGCGTGCTACCCCAACTCGAGCCCTGGCGTTCAGTAACTTTGCTTCGAGAGGACATGTTTCTTGGTTCCGTTTAGAGACTGTTGGGTCCAGGTGAGACATGTGGTTATGTTTCTGCATTGAAGCCACTGAGGCAAAGAAATAGGGCTCAAATTGGTTTTGAGGTATTTTATGACACCGGGGACCTGCTGATTGGTATAAAGACGATGATGACATAATAAGGAATGTTGGGAAACTTAGTTTATGTTAAAAGTTTAATTGGCTGCTTTGGGAAAGCAATTCAAAAAACATCAAGGAAAGAAAGCATAATCCTTGCCTCCTTAATTGATTCGAAAGTTTTAGACGTGAGAGCTAGAAAAAGTTGCATTCCTGTACACCTAAGCTCTCTTTTAACTATGGATGCCATTCAGAGGAGGAAAGAAGTCACAGCAGGAACAGAGGACAAAGGAATGAGAAGTATCAGACAAGTTTACTTTAGGGACCGCCCTATGCACGATTACTAGCAGTGATCACATCCGTGCCACGGACAGGGCTGCCACCGTAATGCTAAAAAAGCCTGTATCAATTTGGAAAGCCTCCACATGGGAAATACACACGAGCCACAGCTGTTATACACCTGGTACCATATTCGATCAAAAGATTCCGCTGCAGATTTACAATAAGTGGCACATTCCCAGGGATGCGCCAGTTATTGTGCGCCGCAGCTCCACCATCCATGGTGCGCCGCATTTACAATGCGGCGCACCATGGGGCAAAAACGTCACGCATCTGTGCCATAAAGGTGGCGCATTGCTGGAGTTGCGTCGCAAGCGCGACGCAGCTCCAGCAAGGCTCGAGGGTGCCCTATCTGTCCAATGCTGCGTCAAGCCTTACGCCTGCTTCAAGCAGGCGCAGGGTTTTGACGCTGCATTGGCCTAAAAGTGACTGAGTGAAATCTTGTAGATTTCACTCAGCCACTTTTGCGATGCGCACCTGCCCCGGAACGCCCACCCTGCGGCGGAACGCCCACATGTGGCGCAGGGCTTTACAAAGTGACGCATCTGCCTAGATGCGTCACGTTGTAAATGGGTCGCAGGGATGCTCCACGTTTACGCCGCCGTTGCGTGACGCAACGGCGGCGCAAGTCCGACATAAATCTGCCCTTAATACGCCTGAACTAATCAATACGTACATACTTGGTATTACAGACAAGTTTTTACAATCCTCTATATACTTCTTGATGATTAATTTATGTATTTTGTGGTTTCCAACCAACAGGATTACGGTTTTAATGTAAGGTTATTTCAATAATTAACTATGCACGGTAATTCAATAGCCAATAATCATAATGATCACTGAGAGATGGGGTAAATGTGAAGATGCCCTTGGATTACAGCGCAGTGTTACAACCCTGCACTGCTCTGTACTAAAGATTAATAAAATAGTGTACACCTGTGGCCGTGCTGGAAAGACTTCTAAGAGGTGGTGAAATCCAGGCTAATGCCCAACATTTGAGACAGAATATTATCAGGACATTCATTCAAGAATAACACTGGCAAATGTTTGCATTTTTATAGCATCACTATTGGTGTCTGAAGTCTCAGAGCAGTAAGACTAATCTACATCACTCCATGCATTCACTCATCTATTCAACCAGAGTTTCATTCACACACTTATTCAACCATTCATCCAAATACTCACCCATTGCTCAATCCATCCCTGTACTTACTCACTGATTAATTATCACTGCATAGAGGCACTCATTCATTCATCAAAGCACAATCTATTCCATCTAAGTGTGGAGTCACAATCATGCACTCATCCTTCCACTCACTGAAACTCGCCAGTCAATGACTTGCTTGTTCGGTTGTGCGTTTAGCAGGCTCATGAAGGAAACTCAGGCTTCCATACATAGAAATAAAATAAAAATACACATTTTAATATGAATCCAAACAACATTGTGGTGCGGAAACCCCACCCGGGACGTCAACCAGGTGCGTCCCAGCCCACTTCCGGTCCCAAACACACAACACACAGAGTTCTTCTTTCAGTTGCGTACTACAGCTGCACCCCTTAAAAAGTAGGTAAAGTAGTGAAATAAATAATATGGTCAACTCAGTAGAAACAGTTTCATTGGATTACCTATACATTAAAAAACACAAATAAACGCATTTGAAAACAGCATGTTTCATTAATAACAAAACAGCTCCAAACAACAAATTGATTCTAATAATATGATATCAAATGAGGCATGTTTAAAGAGCTAACCGTACACCCCAGCATTTTACATACAACTCATGCAGGCTAGCGCTTCAGCGCCCGCATAAGCGCTACATAAACATTACAAAGAAAGAAAAGCCCCCTTTCCCACGAGGAGCCCTGAGCGTGCAGCC
This sequence comes from Lissotriton vulgaris, assembly GCF_964263255.1. Classification (NCBI taxonomy): domain Eukaryota; kingdom Metazoa; phylum Chordata; class Amphibia; order Caudata; family Salamandridae; genus Lissotriton; species Lissotriton vulgaris. The sequence goes on along the minus strand of NC_141685.1, from coordinate 216,593,361 downwards.
CCACCCCTCCGCGGTGACCCATCCCCAGGGGCCGCACTTTGACATCACCCGCGGAGGGAAACTCTGACAGCGGCCGTTTCCGAAAATAGCTCGTGTGCGGATTGGATGGCCGTCACAGACAGCGATAACGGACACACCTCAAACACACTTTCCGACTACGTGCTGTAGCACTTATTTTTTCCGCCCACCCTCCCCAGTCAGTCTCACTTTATAATGTTTTTTTTTCAAGAATCAGTGCACTGCTACTGATTTATTTTGTTATAGCCTGGAGGCATACGCCCTCGCATGGTGACATGGACACAACACAACATTTTATTGTATTGTAATTGCATTTATATAGCGCTTACTACCCATGACGAGGCTACGAAGCGCTTTTTTGGCGAGTAGCACAATACTCCTGGACCCATAAAGGATTAGTGGTGAATTAGTATAGTGAAAAACGAAAGTAGTTTAAGTGGTGGATAGGTTTGTCAGTTATTTGGATAGAGAAGTATAGCTGGGGGATAGAAGAGGGAAAAAAGTTAGCATTTATAAAGCGCTTGCTACCCCTGATGAGGTGTTGAAGCTCTTAACTCGCGAGTAGCACGCTACTTCGGAACCCATAAAGGATTTGTGGTGAATTAGTATAGTGAAATATGAAATTAATTTGAGTGGTAGACATTAGTCAGTTGTTTGGATTGAAAAGGATAGTGGAGGGATGGTTTGGAGCTCATAGCAGTAGGAGGAGCCTTGGGATGAGTAAAAGGCAGGTGGAGGGGAAGAGTCAGCGGGAAGGGTTTAGAAGAGTTTGTTTGGGGGATCGGAATAGTAAAAGAGGTGTCAGATGATGCAAGGAGGGGTAGAGTAGGAGAGAGTCTAGAAAGGGTTATTTGGGGGATCATAGTAGTGGTATGGGATTTGGAATGAATGGAAGAGGGTGGAGGTAGAGGATATATTGATAGAGGTATAGGGTGAGAAATAGGGTAGTGCATTGGATATGCTGATTTAGAAGGAAAATAACAAATATATACATCCATAAGTACAAGGAAGGTATATAGATGCATAAAGGAAGGTAGTGTATTTAGATTAAAGATGCATTAAATAAACTCTGGTTTACAAGTGTTATTTTACTTTAAGTTAATTGTATATATATATATATATATCACCTCCTTGTGGCTCCCTCCTTCCCCAGATGGCGCTCCAGTCGTGGTCGCGTCACTCCTGCAGTTGAGCCCAACTGCTATGTATTTCAACAAGATTTCCCCCTCACACAAGGCAGAAAAGTCGGAGTCGCTTTCAAATCAAAATCCAGCACAACGCTGCGGTTAAGTTTCTTTGGTGGTTTTATTCATCCATGGGGTCAAAAAACAAAAAAACCAACGCGTTTCGACAGCGTCCGCTGTCTTGCTCACGGTTAGTTGTGTGTCAAACTCACATTGTTTTTGAAACATTGGTAAATGTTACAGGCACCGCCCTATTGGGGTATTCACAACAAGCATTATGGGATTGGTAGTTTTTGTTAAACCTTATCACAGTTAATGCATTCCCAACAAGCATTCTGGGATTTGTAGTCTTTTCCAAACTTATCACAATTAATGCATTTAAATTCGATACCAATCCGTTTGAATTATTCACAATTATCAATTTCCAACATTCTGGATACGGTGTTCGTTATTTACAGTGCCTTTACAAATTAACCAAATTAACTAATTTAACCAAAACGAAATAGTCAGAAATATATATATATATATATATATATATATATATATATATATATATATATATATATATATATATATATATATATATATATATATATATATATATAACATCCAAAGGCAACCTCAATGGAGTATCCCTCGTCAAGTGGGGGTGGCGCGCTGCCGGCGAGGAAACCGGTAGTCAATATTCAGGCAAAACGGCGTTCCAAGCGCACTACTCAGGTACCAAAGAAATCCACACCAACAAGCAGGTCTGTCAAGTAGGTAGGGTTTATTCACGCCATAAGCCCTACGTGACGCGTTTCGCACTCCGTGAGTGCTTGTTCACTCACGGAGTGCGAAACTATATGTGTACGCTCCCAGTTTGTCCCAAACTTAGAAAATGCACTCCAACTCTCACCGATGGCGGGTGAAAGCAGTGACAGCATACCGCAGGTTGCAGCGGCATATGGATCTTCCTGTCTGCTTAATTCTTGACGCCTGACGCGTTTCAGTGCCTCCGCACTTCTTCAGAGGCGTGGTCTTCACATGCCCATCCATTTCAATGCCAAACGTCCAATGAGCGGCTCGGTTGAGCCCAGATGGAATTCTGGGACATGTGGTTTGTAGCGGCATGTTGTACTGTTCTCAATCCCTTTTTGGTGAAAGTTCCCATATGAGGCTCAGTAACATCTGGAGTCCCATGGCCCCCACTTTAGCGAGGCGGTGCATTTTCTGCGGCTGGACGACCGCAATATGTGTACGCTCCCAGTTTGTCCCAAACTTAGAAAATGCACTCCAACTCACACCGATGGCGGGTGAAAGTCACGTATATACATGTTAAAATAATGTGACTATCAGTGTGACTATCAGTACACCTGTTGTGTGGCATATTATATGCTGCTGAGCAAGTGTTTCACCTGCCCAAGTATATTAAATAGAAAAAATGTTTAAAAAAATTGGGCAGTCTGTCTGTCCATGCTGTGTGTTCAGCAACCCTTCCATTGAATTTCAAGGAGGATTGTACCTGCCTGTGAGATTTGTTTCCTGTAGTTGTCAAATGCCAATCAGAGAGCAACTCAGCTTAGATCCATCCACCATTCCCTGTCCTCTGCCGCCTTGAGGACCCATTTGTGTTGGCCACTGTGACAGTTGTCCTGAAGAAGATCCACTTTTAATATGTAGAAGAAACACATTCTCCAGTGATAGCCTGTAGGGGGTCACTACAACATCTTGAAGGGACAACCCCTACATTCCCCACATGAAGGGCTCCACATAAGCAGGAGACAGCCAGACCAGCCATCCTATCGTGACAATGCATTATCATTCAGAAACAAGCACTGGCAAACCCAATAGGTTTAGTTAGCCTTTTGGCTTTGCCAGTGCTCGTTTAAAATTACCTTGGCTTTTATGAAAAGTCGTTATTGGGGAAGCTGCAGGGCCCTCACCAATCAAAAAAAACACAAAACTTTGGCTAAAAGCAAATATATTGTTTTTATATAAAAAACACAACAATAAAAAACATGTTGCCAGTCCTTGAGATTCATGGGAACTTCTTTATGTGAATGCACATGCTCCCTGCTAATAGGCAGAATGTAGTCTGCCTCAGTGAAGTTAGCCAATGGCTGAAGTGGGCTGTCCCACTGGCCCACGCCGTCTGCTGTAGTCTAGTGGATGGAAGAAAATGAGAATGGACCAACTGCAGACCAAAGGATGAAGAGGGCTGGCTGAAACCCCCTACAGCAGTGGTTCCCAATCTGTGCGCTGCGGCGCCCTGGTGCGCCCTCCAAAGTAGCCAGTAGTGCGGCGCTTCAAAGGTTTCAGATTTTCCAATTCGCCATAAATTGCTGGTAACATCTTTGAAATGTGCAGTTATTTAGTAAAAACATAAAAACTCTGTCCATCAGATGGCAGCAGAGTATTCATTATTGAGAGGTCAGAAACTAATGGATTTCTCGCATTTCCTGCTTCAGAAGCCAGCAACCAAATGCGAGGAACAGACAAGTGGAAAGATTATGGTGAGTGGAAACTTGGTGTGAACGGGGGGGAATAGGACAGGATAGGGAGAGACAAAAGGGAGGAAGGTGGGAAGCGAATTTCGGGAGAGTTTCTAAAGCACAAAGAGAAAGAGTAGAATATCAAAAGTTTCCTGTCTGTAACAACAACCGTAGGTAGGAAGAAAACACTGTCACAATAGCGGCTATGGGCATCGAGCATGCTAAAAAGGCATTGGCTAGTGACTGGGCATAGGCCCTTCAGGAGCGCTGCAGAGTTTCTAAGACCTTACTAGACCATCACAGTGATCTAGACACTGCCTTGGTAAAACTGGCTTTATATAATTAAATTAACATAACTGCTTCATTCTACTCACTATAAAGTGTCGCACATTTGTAGTGTCACACATAAGAAGTACCCTAAAAACATTGAAATGTCTCCCATGTTTACAGAAAACTCAGCAGCTATACTATATTTAACTATTTAATTATATAAAGCCAGTTTTACTAAGGCAGTGTCTAGATCACTGTGATGGTCGAGAGACGCCTTATAAACTCTGCAGCGCTCCTGAAGGGCCTCTGCCCAGTCACTAAAAAATGTCACGTAATAATAGAGAGCTGCGGCCAACGATCAATAAGCCAAGGGAGCCATGGGTTGAAAAAGTTTGGGAACCACTGCCCTATAGGTATGTATAGTTTATATATAATTGCAGTAAGATCAAAAGCTTTTGGCTAAAGCCAGTCCTAAAACAGTCATAACAGCAGTGATGAAAAGAGATTGTTCTATTACCTGGAGGAGAGAATACTTTAAAGATGTAGGGGTACCCTTGGTGAGTTAAGAAGGTTATATCTAATTTACATCCACCACATAAGAACATATTCCTTACAGGTGAATATAGGTGTTGGAAAGTGGGTTATTGGTAGGGGCAAATGTAGGTCTGCCACTAGCAATAAGGCCACTAAAACATGGTAGGACTTAGCATAGGTCTTAGAAAATTAATCCTATGCTGAACCCTTGGCAATGTGGCTGCGAGCAGACAGGCTTAACTTCAAAGACAGGTATGTAAAGCATTTAAAAACACCATTTCAGTAAATAATCAAGACACAACACATAACAAAATCCAATACCAATGTCTAAAAATAGGAATTATTTCTATCCTTGAAATGACACCAAAACAACAAAAATCCAATGTAGGGAACCGGAGATATGAATTTTCAAAGATTTATAAAATATAGCACTTAGAAGCTTATAGCACCATATTGTGATACCTGCTCGCGATATACCGGGCCAAAGTCAAAGTTTTAGGCCAGGTGCGATGAAGCCCTGAGCAGCTACAGTTCACGGCAGGTCCTGGTCGCAGTTTCTACCTTCACACTTAGAAACTTTTCTGGAACTTTTCTTCCCGAGGTCCCTCGAAGCTCCAAGACAGTCCGGATTCGATGAGGGTTAGCAGGCTTATCATTCAATGATCTCCCGGTTATCCACCCTGGAGCAGACATAGAGAATTTCTCTCTAGAGCTTCAGCGGGGTAATCCAGGAATCCAGGCCGACATGCAATGGAAGACAGGTGGCTTGGCTTTCGCGGTTGCTCCCGGTCACCTTTTCTACGAGCGGACTTTTCTGAAGCTTTTTTTTGCTGGGTCTCTGGATGCTCTTCATGTAGCCCGATCCTGTGAGGGTGCACCGGCTTCAGATTTCTTCTAGTCCCAGTCAATCTCTGGAAGTTGAAGCGATGGAGCTTTTAGTGGGACAAACCTGGTTGGCATAGCCGGCCCGCGGTTGAAAGCAGGCGGCCTGGCTGGCCAGGTTGAGCTGGTCCTTCTATAGAGCTTTTTTTCAAAGTTGCTCCAAAGTTCTGCAAACTTCTTGAACTTCTTCCTGAAGTTCCTCAAGGTGTCCCAAAGTGTCTTAAACTCACTCCAAGGGTCTGGAGGCTCCAAGATGGTCCTTGAAAGTTGAGGACTTCAGTTCCCACAATCCTCTGCTACAAAACCCTTACAAATCCACAAGGTGCGGATTTAGTTGGTGATGTTCGAGATGAGCTCTTTTAACCTGTAGCTTTCAGGGAGTCCACTCTTTAGTTCTTTTTCAGCAAGATAATCCACAGGGCTGTAGTTTCAGATACTGCAGTCTTCAGAGGTCAGTCCTTAGAAATCTTTGCACAGCAATCTTCTTAGCTTGGCAATGTACTGCTTCAGTAAGTTTCAAGCAGCATATCTAGAGGGCTCTGCCCCTCTCAGATACTTATTCCAAGTTCTCTGGATCAGGCAGGAGGTCACTTGTGACCAATGGGAGCAGGGTAACTACTCCAAGATATGACCACATCCTGTAGAGTATGGCATTATATTGTCCCTGAGTGCATCACATCTTCTAAATCCATAATAGCTGATTTTCCAGCAAGGAGGTAAGAGCTGGCTAAACACACCCCTGGGATGGCTAATTTACGTAGACTCTCCCCCCTGCCTCTGCTCATACCTTCCTTAATCCTGCCATCTGCCTAAGGTGAGAAGTTCAGAGTTGTAAATGAAGCTGTTCTCTGCTCTCCTCTTTGAAGAACATAGATTATGACTCCTCCCCCTGGCCTGGCATTCCTATGGAACAGCACACTGCCCTGCCAGCAGAGCTGGCTGACCCCAGGGATTGTTTATCACCTCTTCAAGGTAGCCTGGATAAACCACTTAACTCTGACCAATCAGGGCAGACTACTGGAAGGCTGAATCTGGACTTACAAACAAGAAAGTCTTATAACTTCTTGTATGTACACTTTAGGAGAAATTCAACAATATCATATTGTTGAATTTATTAATACCATCCGGGGAAGTCTTTGAATGGCACTTCTATCCCTCTCCTATCAAGAGTTATTAATCCATATCTTCCTACCATGTTAACCTATGTAGCAGGGGATTTGCAATGGGAAAAAGGATTTGGGCCATTTGTCCAGCACCATGACTTACAAACGCATATTTTATAAGTACTTTGCTTATATCTACAGAACCCCTACCCTAGGTGCAACTATGGGAGACTTTAGGGTTCTGAATCTGTAGAAATATTGCATATCCTCCCTCCACAGTGCTCCTAGCATCAAAGTCGAATTTGAGCAGCACTTTACCACAAAGTGGGAAGTGAAACGTGAAATTTCACATTACCCAGGCATATAAAAACTCATTTAATAAGGGTGGACCTTATTAATACCTGCCACCCCTCACCCCCACCCTTGGGATACCTATGGGAGACCCTGGGGTCCCTAATATGCCACAACAATTTAGGTTATCCATGTTTAAGTGCCCCAAACACCAAAGTCGAGTTTGGGCAGAATTGACTTTTTAAAAAGCAGTCCTGGCACCCAGGGCTGTTTTTAAACTGACCTCAGGCTTCAGCAGTGCACACATGCAAGAACAGAAAAAGGCTGATGGCCACTAAACTGGCATGCCCGAGGGTACTTGATACTTCTAGGTTGTTTCAATCCCCCTGCCCTATATACTATGGGCCTATAGGGAAGGTCATGCCAATCACAGGGGTACCCCACCATACCATTGTGTACCCTAGTGTATGTAGGTGTTTTAACTGAGTTCTAATGTGTCTCTTTCAGCATAGCACTGGCCCTGGGCCTGGTTAGGTAGAGCCGAGGGTCAGTAAAAATCAGTTACCACCAGTAAGCAAAATGTTGGGTGGTGCCCAGGGCACAGGATGACTTTGTAACAATAGGAGTCTAAGTGTAAAAGAGACAATAGTCTTTGTTAGTTATCCTAGCTGTGTGTACATGGTGGAGTGCAGTTAGTCCTAACAGACTATGCGTAACTACGAGCAGAGTGCATAACTACTCACAGGCCCAATATCCTTTTATCACCTCTACACACTCTTGGGAAAGGACATTTTGTGAGCAGGTGTGAGAGTTGTTTTCTTTTTCTCACTTTGACATCAGTAGAAACTGAGGTGATGCTAGCATAATCAGTTTACACTGTGGTCCATCTTGAATCACTGTCGTAGCACACCACATGATGACTAGTGCTACTGTTTCTTGTTCTAAATAAAAGAAGTGCACGTTTACTCCAACAATTGAAAAACATTCCCCTAGACTTCTCTCAGCACCCTGCTTAACCTAAATCCATTATGTTTGCTTGTTTTTTGTTTGCTTCCTGTCAAGGGATACCTGGCTTGGCAGTTAGGGCTGGACTGTTCCCATGAGGCACAGGGTCAAGACTGATATGCATATAGCTGGGTCTGAAATGGGGTAGTGAAGTGAGCTAAAGAACGATGATGGATTCAAGCCAGATCTATGCCTGGGGGTGAGTGTCTGAAAGGTTTCAGTGCTCTGTCCATCATCTACTTGTGTTTACGCTATTTTTCAATAACAAACGTCTTTCAGATAATTGCTGTGGGATCCTTGTTTTATCTTCTGTAACTTTCTCCTGATTAATTGCTCTTTATTAATTGTATCTTGTCTGCTGAAAACTTTTTTGTTTAAAATTATTCACTGAACCATTGTTGCTTTAACATTGTTCATTGGCACCAAGTTCTGGAAATAGGGCTGCCCCTGTTTGTTGTAATCTGCATAAGTAATATGGCGTCAGCTGGCTTAAAGTGTGGTCAGGGCAGGGTGGTCTCATCTGGCATTGCTAAAACACAGGCCAAGGCTGCACTCAATAAGAACACAAAGAAGGCATATAAAAGATGTGGGCTTAATAAGGAAATCTAATCAAATGACATAGGAAAAGCTATTGTAAACAGCTTAGAAAAATGTTATGTTATGTTAGAGCATATTTATAGAGCGCGCGGCTACTCCCTGGAGTTTCCCGGTGCTAAAAAACATCCAAACGTCAAGTAACATAAACACAACCAGAACACTGCCAACAGCTCACAACTGGAAAACTCACGTTTTAAGCCTTTTCCTAAAGGTAAGAAGGTCAGGACTCTGTCTGATCGCGAAAGCGAGACTGTTCCACAGCCGTGAGGCAGCTGCGTGAAAAGATCTACCCCCTATCCGGGCCCAAAACACCCTAAGAGTAGTGATCAAAAGTTGGGATGAAGATCTCAGGGAGCGCTGAGGGAGATAAGGCTGAAATCTTTCCCTAAGGTAAGGAGCTATGATCTTATGAAAGGCTTTAAAAACCAAAACCAATGCTTTAACCCCTTCGATGCTGATGACGGCCATCAGCCGTCATGCACTACGGTGGGCGTGTGCTGATGACGGCTGGGGGCCGTCATAAACCCACCCACTCGCGATTCTGCCGAACAGGCGCAGAATCGCGGCAGCGCCCAAGGGGTTAAACTGAATTCTCTTCTGGACTGGACGCCAATGAAGGGAAGAGAGAAGCTGGGTGGTCTGAGTTCTAGAACCTAACAAGAAAATGGCCCTGGCTGCTGCATTCTGGATCACTTGTAGTTGGCTCAAAAGATATTCAGGCAAGCCGAGATACAAGGAATTAACATAGTCCAATCTGGACATTTTCAACGCCTGAACCACTGTCTTCTTGTAAGGGATAGAGACCAATGGGAGGAACTTTCGCATCATTTTCAACAAACCAAAGCAAACCCCGGCTACCGAGTGTACTTGGACTTTCATGGAAAGGGTGGAATCCGTCTTGACTCCCAGGTTTTTCACTGTAGAAACGGCCAACACAGGGGGAGACATATCCTAGGGCCACCATTCATGCCAGATATCCGGTGGTTGAGGCCCAAAAAAGATAATCTTGGACTTCTCGCAGGTAAACAACAGCTGAGTGTCATTAGCGTATGACACTATTTTGGCACCAAAACTCTCAGCGAGAGGGGCCAGGGGGGCCATATACAGATAAAAAAACATAGGGCTCAAAATAGAGCCCCGAGGCACCCCCACATTCAGAGGAGGAACTACCGCCGAGAAGGGAGGAGCCCAGATGGTTTCAGAACGGTTAGCCAAAAAGGATGCAAACCAACTCAACACCGTGACTCCAATACCGCTATCACTAAGTCTTTCCAGTACTCTCGGGTGGGGCACGGTGTCAAAAGCTGCCGAGAGATCCAGCAGCACCAAAACGGTACAGCCTCCTCTATCCAATGCTGCTTTAATGGTTTCTGCAACTTCCAATAAAGCCGTCTTGTTGAAAGTGAGCCCATAATTCTATCGATGCCCAGGCTGCTGGCGCAAACCGCCTCTTAGTTCCCATTCTGAATAGTTACCAAAATAAAGAGACGGGCGCTGGGAGCAGGAATCAAGAACAGGGTTTATTTCTCATGAGGAGAGCCAGTCATTTCGGACACGAAACACAGTGTCTTTCGGGAGGTGCTTTAACAAGTGAGCTTGAGACTCTTGCTTTTATACATTGCAGAACATTTGATGATACAATCAGGTCAGTATGTCGCAAAAGGAAAACATTCCTATAATCCTCGTGATGATCCTACTCCACATACGTTCACAATGGGGACCCTTGACCTGCTGATAAGAGGGGAGGGCAATCATGCAGCTGAGTGCTTCGTAGGATGTGTGCGCCTAATCATGGCCCAGGGGGTGGGGTGGCTAGGCATACAATAAGGGCAGTAAATGGTATCTCCTGGCTTAGGCGATGGCCTCGGACATGTGTGGTCAGCCGAACTCGGGGGAAGGGGTCATCAAAGGAGTGGTATTCATGCCTACGTGGACAATCGAGCGCGGAGGGAGGGCTCGTCAATAGAGGGGCATTCATGGAAGGGAAGGGGGTGCTGGTCAGGCGCGGCCGTGACTCCTCAAGGACAGGGCTTTGCGGAAGAAGAGGGTTTATGACTTGCTCATATGAGGAGAAGGAGGGGGTCAGGGTGCGTGCAGGGCCAGAGTCGCGCAGAGAGAGAGAGAGAGAGAGAGATCTTATGACCTGTACATGAGAGAACAGGGGCAGTCAGATACAACTGGGGGGGGGGGGCTATGACAGCTGAGGCGAAGGATGCTTCTTCGAGAGGGAAATGGGGAAGGCCTGGGTCGAGCAGGAGGGTTACCTTTTCACATCAGGATCGCGCAAAGGGAAAGGGTTTCATGGTCTATACATGAGAGAGGGGGTGCAAGATACGCGCAGGAGGGAAGCTGGGGATTCCAATGGGTAGAAAGGCCATGGTGCCTAGGATGGCTGTACATATGCATAGGGGTACGGGTTCTTACTGGCAGGGTGATACGGTCAATAATTTACAGTATCCATGGTGCCCACAGGGAGAGGAGTGGGAAAGGAAGGGAAATGAGTGCTGTCTATGTACATCAGTTTCGTCAGATTTTACAGTCTGAGTACTAAAATTGTCTCGAAAGCCCGACTGGCTAGGGTGCAGCAAATCATTGGTCTCCACAAAGTTTGTTAAGACTTTGTTGACAAATTTTTCCAGAACCTTTGAAAAGAAAGGCAAAAGCGAGATTGGTCTGTATTTACATGCTACCTCAGGTTCTGCCGAAGGTTTCTTCAATAATGAAAGGATGTTTGCATGTTTCCACCTATGTGGCATCAGCCCCCCCGTAGAGCCATGTTCAGAATAGTATTCACACAAGGATTAATCACATCTGCTAGTGAAGATAAGACCCTTTCTGGGCAAGAGTCCGAGCCAGATTTCAAAGTTTTCACAAACATCAGAGATTGCTCTAAGGTAATCTCTGGGAACTCCCTCAGGGAGGCCCTGGGGCTGGAACAGGCCACTAGATGGGAGACCTCAACAGCCTCCCGATCCAGAGATTGAGCTTCAAAGAAATCCTGGATAAGTTTAATTTTTTCATGGATAAAGAGGGCCATTCGTTCTGCCCAATCGCTTGTAGGAGCAAACGGTTGGCTTATAGAGGCAGGGGAGGTAATGCTTTTTACAACATTAAAAAGGGTTTTACTCTTATTAGCCGCCATATCTATTTTTGTGGACAGAAAACGTTTCTTTGCCTCGCGTATACTCTTATAGTAATTATTCAATGCCAGTTTGTAGATCAATTTATCTGAGGGATTATAGTTCCTCGGCCACTCTCTTTCACAATATTTACAGGCTCTTTTACTCTCCCTTAGAGCCTCAGAGAACCAAGGGGCTGAGACTCGAGTAGATTTGACAGGTCTCACACAAGGGGGGGGGGGCAATTCAGTAACTTAGGAAGACAGGAAAATAGCTTGGGAAGACAGGGAGAGTATATGTAATGTCACACATCGATTTGTCAACAAAGTTTGACACTATAAAAAGGGCTTTACTTTGGGAGAAGATATGGAAATGAGTGTCCTGCAGGTTTATTAAAGGTGATTATTCAACTACAGGAAGGCTCATGGACCAGGGTTGAACTAGAGGGTAACGGAGCACTGTCTTGAAAAATTAACACCTCTAATGGTTTGAGGCAGGGGTGTATGATGGCCCGCTCCTGTCCCCAATATATATTGCAGACGTCATAGTAGGATTATACCCGGCTCGATCCTTTCCACCAAAATTAGGCAATGAGGCCATCTCAGTAATGTTCTATGCAGATGATAGGGTTTTGCTGGATCTTATGCTGATCGGCCTTCAGAGGCAAATATATCTTTTGCAGAATACAGTAAGTGCAATGACCTAAAAAAAAATTTTACGACTAAAACCAAAGTTATGGTCTTCTAAAAGGGAGGGTCCAGAATAAAGGGTTTAAGTGGTGGCTAAGTGGTGTCTCAGTTAAAGTGGTAAAGGAACATAGCTATCCTGGTCTTGTTTTTAGATATAACATCAACTTCACACCTCATATTGATCTCCAGTAAGCACAAGCTAAGCCTATTTTTGGTGCTTTATATGGAATGGACTATGATGGACTTAGCATTGGGTCATAAGTCCATCGTAGGAGCTAAGAGAGACTTTTAATGTCAAACCTGTTAACCTGCTATTTTATGGGTGTGAGGTGTTGCCCGTAAAATATCTGAGGAGGGTGCAGACTATAGAAAGGAATGTGTGTAAAAATAGCTTGGCCTGCTGAGAGGATCCGTAAATAGTGTCCTGAGGTTAGAATTGGACCTTACTAGTGTACTATTTAAATACAAACAGAGGCTCCTTAATTATTGGTTTAGTCTCCATAGAGCAGAAGAGGGCTCCTTAAGGCAAACAATCACATCCCTGCCGAAAGAGAAGTATGCTGGTCAATAAGCTACTAATCTCCTTGATATTAACATCTCCCTGGATGCTCCAGTAGGGTAGAACTCCAAAGAATGTCGGCAGTGCACTGGGGGGTCTGATTAGCAGTTCCACAGTGCACTTTCAGTAAAAAAGCATCAGTGCTAAAGCAAAAAGTGTGTGTGGGGGCGTGTAAAAAAGGGCACTTTCAAACAGATACTTAGAGTGACACTTTCACACGAGCAAAACCAAGAAAAGAAGTGCACAGAAAGACATACACATTTGAAAGTTGTTAGAACTAGGGGTCTCTAGTTCGCTGAGGTAGGTACCTTAGTCCAAATAGGGACCCTTGCTACCAGTCGGGGTAAGGAGGGACACACCTTTAGATAATCTCTGCTCACACCCTGGTAGCTTGGCACAAGCAGCCAGGATTATCTCCAAGGCAATGTGTAAAGTGTTTGCAACCACACTCCCAGTAACACAGTGATAAGACCAAAGGATAGAAAACCAGCATATGCGTATTTGTAATAATTCACTTGGCAGGTTACTAGGCCAACAATCACTTGAAGGTTCTTGCGGTATTAAAGAGCAATTCACGTTCTCCAATGCAGTCCTAGTACAATGCTATGCAGTTCGTTACGTAATAATAGGACGGTCCTTAACCCCTTCGGTGCTCTGGACTGCCGGGAGCCGTCATGAGGCACGCTGGGCGTGTGCTCACGACGGCACACTGCCATCCTGGCACCCACCCACGGGGAGAGCTTGCACTCCCCCATGAACCACCGATCTTGCTGGCCCCACCGGGGAGCCCCACGACCCTCCCGCCCCCTCCTCTATGTCATCTATTGACGTCAGCGCACATTGAGCGCCAATATCATTAGATGAAACTGGACGCGGTGGAAGACATTTGCTTCCAGCGTGTCCAGGCGGAGAAGGTGAGTTTCTCCTAGGGGAGGGTTTTTTTCCAAACACAGAGTCATCGGGGGGAAAGGAAAGGGTTATCCTTTCCACCAATGTCTCTTTGAGCATTCCTGCTGCATGATGGCTTGATCGTGCAGCAGGAATGCCCACTAGACACCAGGGATTTTTTTATTTTATTTTTGTTTTTTTCTAATTGTGCAATCTATTCGTGGAACGGCCCGTGGGCAAGGGTCGCTCCCCTTGGGGACATATTCTTTGGCCGTTTCTGCCTCGTGGGGTGGGCAGATCGGCCCAAATATTTTGGTAGATTGCCCCACACTGGGGTTTTTTGTGTGAGTTTTGTTTTTTCTCTATGTAATGCATGCAGGGAGCGGCCCCTTGGGCAAGGATCACTCCCCTTTGGGGGACATATTGTTTGGCCGTTTTTGCCCCCATGGGGGGCAGGGGAAGATCGGCCCAACTAGTTTTTGTATATGGCCCACTAGGCCACCATAGATTTTTCTGTTTTAGTTTACTTTTTTGTAATGCATGCGGAGAGCGGCCCCTTGGGCATGGGTCGCTACCCTTTTGGGGAAATATTATTTGGTTGTGTCTGCCCCCATAGGGGGGCAGATTAGTCCAAATATTTTTTTATCAGGCCCACTGGGCCACCATGGATTTTATTTGTTTTAGTTTATTTTTTTGTATTACATGCGTGGAGCAGCCCTTTGGGCAATGGTCGCTCCCCTTTGGGAGGACATATTATTTGGCCATTTCTGCCTCCCGGGAGTGCGGGTGTGGCAGATCCACCCAAATTAATTATAGATAGACCACTAGGCCACCAACAATTTTTTTGTTTTTGTGTTTTTTGGCCCCTTGGGCATGGGAAATTTAGTCTGGCCCAAGGGGCCCCACTGAGCGGGGAGCGATTGGCCCAAAATGATATCAGATGGCCACTAGGCCACTAGGGATTTTTTCTATAGATGATTGTGGGGAGTGGCCCCATGGACAAGGGCCGCTCCCCTTTATGGGGTTGAATATTTCAGCTGTTTCTGACCCCTTGGCCTTTTGCATTTAGGCCCACCAACCTGCCATTGTGACTGGTAGATTGTTTGTGGACTGGTTTATTATCTTCATATGTGACTGTAATGTTTTATTTCTCATTTTTTCTAGTGCTTTTTGTTCTTGTTTGCGGTTTCTGCAGTTTTGCGTAGTTGCATTTATTTGGTAAGAAAAACTTTTTTTGTTACATTTACTCCAAATGACATGCACAAGTGAATTTTTAGTAAGTGGTGTCAAAACAGCAGCATATTTAGTTTGTTTTCGGAGCGTGAAATTCTTTGCGATATCTTTTGCATTGTCTTATATGTCTTCTCTTTTTTAGTGGGATATTGTTGGTCCTTGCTGTGTCTCTGCAGAGTAGGTAGTGAGTCTATCTGCTTCTGACAAGTGAGTGGTATCGTTTTGGAGTATATAGGTCTTTTTGAGAGAGCCACATTTTGTTTATTAGTTTTTCTACAAAGTGTTTGTTGTTATAGACTTGTTTGACAGTTTCCTTTGTTAGTAATGGTTTATGCGGAATTACTGCTCAGTAGGCGGTTGGTATGCTTTTTGAATCTTCCTCTGAGCAGGATTATGAGACTGACAGTACGTCTGAGCAGAGGAGGGAGGGGAAAATTGAGGCAGTGAGTTGTGTCTCCACATGGAATCATCGGATGATGAATCTACTCTTAGTGCAGATGAAGTACCTGTTTTAGAGAAGGTCACTTATGTGTCGATGGTGCAGCAATAGGCATCTGGATTGTAGCCTCAGGCTGCTAGGCTTCCTACTGGAATGGCTGGACTCTGGGTTGATCCAAACATGGTGCAGCTGGTGTTACTTGCCTTTACTGGTGATGCAGGGTGTAGAGTGAATTGTAAGCATGGGGGAATTTTGCGAATCTGGCGTTCGCGAATTTTGCGAATTTGCGAACTCGCAATCCGCAAAATCTGCGAATTCTCGCGAATTTGCGGATTTCTTTTTTTATTTTGTGTTCGCAAGGATTTCTGCCAGTTCGCAAGGATTTCTGACAGTTCGCGAGGGTTTTGTAACAATTCGCAATCGCGAACTTACATGTCGGCTCGCAACGGTCACGATTATGTTGTTTCTACGTCTGGTTCATCATCATAGGTTCCCAGCACCCTCTGTTTCACCCCTGCCACCCTCTGTTTTACCCATGCCACCCTCTGGTACATCAATGCCTTATGCCACCCTCTGGTTTATCATCACTGTAGATTATGGGGGGAAAAAGCAAGCACACCTGCCTGCTTCAACTGACATGAATTAATTTGGGGTTGATTTATTAATGTGTCACTGTTTTAAAATTCCAGTCTGGCACCTGCATCCTTATCTGTAATTTGCTTTCTGTTGCAGTGCAATTTTTTTTTTCCAGGACCTTTGTGGCCTATTTGTAGCTATTCTATGAGCCTGCTGTGAGGGTCAGAGCAGGGTCATACAATTGTTGCAACTAGCAACTGAACAATTGTTGCAACTAGCAACTGAACTTTGGAGGGGCCCTTGTCAGGAAGCACTACAGGGAACGGTTACTAATGATGAGTTTGAACTTTTGAACCTGCTTTCACTTTTGCAAAACTCGTTTTTCTGCAGAGCAGCATTACAGCAACTTTAATGCTCCACCAAGCTTATATGAGAAAGTTGATTTCTAATCCAAAAGTTATCCAAAGAAAATCAAAAGGCCTCAAATCTAAAAAAGTGCAGGCAAATGTCAACCTGAGGAGTTATTCTGATAAAAATAATCATTTTCAGAAGGTCTATGCTGCTTGCTAGTAGATTTCTTGTGCGGAATTGCAATTTTTGTAATTTCGTGAGTGCAAGATTGTTGCTGCCCGCCGCACCTACATGTTCGCAATTGCGAACTTACACCGCAAAGAAAAAAAATCCGCTGCGTGCGAATTTGCGGATTTTGCGGGAAATTCGCGAATCTCGCGGATTGCGAATTTACCGAAAATCCGCAAAATCCGCGAGCGTAACGGATTTTCCGCCCATGCTTAGTGAATTGTGAAATGTGTTTGCCTATACAGTTTTTTCAGTTGTTTATGGATGATGTGCTTTTGGCTGAGATTGTTGAGCAGACTAATTTGTATGCAGAACAGTATTTGATGGACAACAGTGAAAGACTTGGGCCCTACTCTAGAGTTACCCGGTGGACTCCCACAAATTTGGATGAGATGAAGAAGTTTTTGGGTTTGACTTTTTTGATTGGTTTGATAAGGAAGCCGTCCATTGCTTCATATTGGTCCACAAGTCCAGTGATGGCAATTGGCATATTTCCTGCAATTATGAGTTGTGATCGGTATTTGCTTCTGCTCCATTTTGTTGATAAGGTTTCGGCGTTGCCATGAGATTACCCTGACTGTGACCGTCTTTTTAAAATTCGACCTGTTCTTGATCACTTTGTAGATCGATTTTCAGAGATCTATATTTCAGGGAAATAAATATCTATTGATGGGTCTTTGGTCCTGTTCAAGGGTTGTTTGGTTTTTTGACAGTACATTACTAGCAAGAGGGCACTTTATGGAATTAAGCTGTACATGTTGTCTGAGAGTAGGACAGGATATTTCTATAATTTCCGGGTGTACACTGGTAGGGATTCCACTATTAAACCCCCTGGTTGTCTGTCTACTTTTGGAGTTTCAGAAAAAATTGTGCGATCTTGCTAGAGGACTGTTTAACAGAGGCCACCATTTGCACCTTGATAACTTTTACACTGCTGTGCAATTGTTTAAGTAATTGTTCAAAGTGGACACTTTTGCTTGTGGCACAATTCTCTAACCGAAAAAGGTTATCCAAAAGAGCTTCTTTTGCAAAAAGCTTCAGAGGGGACAGTGCAGTTCCTTGTGTAGTGATGAACTACCAATTAGCTGTGAAATTTGTGGACAGGAGGGATGTGTACATGCTGACTACCATCCATGATGAGAGTACTTCACCTGTGGCTGTTTGAGGTCATATTGCAAAAGTGCGCAAACCAGTGTGAATTTTAGACTACAATAAGCACATGGGTGGTGTTGATAGAGTAGGTCAGAGGTTGGAACCTTACGCTGCTATTCGTAAGGCTTACATTTGTTCTTTGCGGAAGGGGTGTGTTGCTGAAGCCCCGTGTACTTTGGCATTCTCGGACATCTTCCTGCACCTGTGACTCTACTCCTTGCGGAAGCCGCTTTGCGTGAGCCGCTCAAGCTGTGTTCTATCGAGGGAGCACTGTCCCCACTTGTTTACCGGACCAGGAATAATCTTAGCAGCGGAACATCTACACAGAGGCTCACAGCGGGACTGCGAGGACCAGCGTGCAGTGCGGCATGATCTGCCGCAGCTGGTCCTCTTCCCGCCTCTTCCCTGCACTTTAAAATCTGGGTTGGACTTTGATTACCTGTGTTCTTTGCGGAAGGGGAGTGCTCTCATCCACTATATAGGCTCACCCCCATTTCCGGCCCGCGGCACGCGCACGAACACGCACGGGCGAAGCCCGGGCCAAGGGCGGGCCCATTTGTGCCCGTTCGTGACCGAGCGTGACCGGACCGGGCTCCCCCTCTAAACCCTGGGATTGTCTGATTCGTAAGTCCTTTTTGTTATTTTATAGAAACTGTCTATCTCATCTATTTACTGTATTCTAGACGTGTCTCTGCGTTTACGCCTTGGGTTCAGCTTACATCATGTTTACTCGAGGCTTGCGGAGCAAAACGGCAGCGGGGGGGGGACAAGCTAACAGGCCCAATAGATAGTTTCATCATAAGGGCAAATTCGTTCATCGATCAAGGGATTACTCTCATGGAACGTAGAGTTTCCCAAGATCTCGCCTTGGCAAAAAGATCGTCCTTGGGTCTTATTTCAGCTGCTAGAACCCCAGAGAAGGCTAGGGAAACAGGCCTTTTACATGCCTATGCTGATGTTCACAGTGTCCCAAAAGAGGTAGATTTATCAGTATCCCAGCTCCTAACCGACTCTCAACTAAGCCTGGCTTTGGAAAAAACCCCGGAACTAATTATGAATTTATCGATAGGCGACAACTGTACTGGGGAGTCCAGGGGAAGGAGGGAGGGTGCCATACCAAAGAAAAAAAAGGATAAACAGAGCTGGGAAAACCAATGAAATATCTGATAATCATAGGGATGAATCTGACCAACCAGCATCACGGGGTCACGGTCAACCAGAACTGGATCCGATTAACGGGGATGCCAGCTCAGTAGGCGTTGAGGCTTCTGCCATCCTCGTTGGCGATTCTGGCACTGATGAAGTTGAGGAACTACTCCTAACTAAAATGGGTGAGCTATTTAAACTTCATCTCTCCCCTCCAGAGGTTAGATTGTCCTATATAGAAAAACAGCTAGCTTATGTAGGAGAGTAGGGTCTGCAATCCAATGGTCACCCCCGATTTTTGCTTTTTGCTTCACTGGTTTACGACTTTCCCTGGCTGTGGGCCTGCTAATCAGACCCACAGCCTAGCTGTTCTCTCTCTAAATTGACAATCATGTACCTTAGGTGCATTTACCAATTGGTACTGGGCCACCTTATCAGTCCCTGTACAGTGTACTATAGGTACCCAGGGCATAGGTGTACTCAGGGCCTACCAGGGGCTGAAGCATGTATTATGCCACCCCTGGCTGGCCATCTAAACAGACACAACTGGCGGCACGACAGCTGGGGCAAGGTAGTGTAATCACCCTTTGCTTTGGACACATATATTCCTATCAGTCACTCCTATGGCAGGCCTTATCAATCCTGAAGGCAGAGTGCTTGGAATTATGTGAGATGGTGCTCTGGCATGAGCTGAGCCCGTTTGCAGCTTGCGGAACCAAGTCCTAATAGCTGTTCCATGATAACACTATACCATATACTCTTAAGTGCATTATAATCCTCGCTATTAAATGCTAACTCTGGTATAACACTATCAAAACATGTCGAGTAAGGTGTTATACGAATTGGAATACTATCCTCTCGCCAATTCTGGTGACGGGGGTAGCATTCCACCCTTCTAGAGGGACACGACATGTATGTAACTGTGAACCCCGGTTAATGTTAACTCGAGCCTCAGCATCACAAAATGGATGCTGCCACCACAGACACAAGTTTGACCTCCTGCTGCTGGGAGTCCTTCCAGTGAGGGAGGCTTGGACAAAGGGTTTCCTGCCTTGAGAGGTGCTAGCACCACCCCAGACAGGATTTTGTGTATTAGGTAGGACAGGGCTGAAAGGAATGAGACATGCCTGGGGCACACAAGGTGTCTCTGTGCATATACCGGTCTAAACAAGTTCCTGGGGCACTCCAGCCCCAGAGCTGTCGCAAGACCGGACAAAGGAAAGGGGGTGTAACCACCCCCCTTCCTGGTCCCACCCAGGGGAGGGACCTAGTCGTAGTGCAGCCTACCTTTAGCTGGATAAAGGTAGGAGCTGGTCCCATTCCAAATTAGATTATCCTGAACAACTTTACAAGAAGAAACTCTGGACTTCGATGTTCTGCTCCACAGAAGACTGAAGAAATCTCCCTTATGGGCAAGGAGTGTCCACCCTGCACAAACAGGCACCATCAGAGTACCGCGGCTTCCCTTTGTCGTCTTCCTGCAAGGATCCAGACTTCAGAGCCCAATGAGACCCGGATTCCCAGACCTCTCCGACCTCTACCTACATCTGCAGCACAGCTGAGATCCGTGGGTGCGACGAGACACGTGGGACCGGCCATCTTAAAAGAAGCAGCACTTCGCTCCAGCACGATTTCAGAGGCATCCTCATCCAAGTGCTTTGGGGACTGAGAAGCCCCGACCCCGAGCAGCTCCTGCACTGAGGACCAGCCCTTCAGCATACACGAGATCTGCGTGGGACCCTTCTGCCTGTTTGCTGCTCGACGCGTTGTCTGGTCACTTGCCGGCTGGCTAGTGGCCTCCTAGACGACGAACTCCGACAACTTCACTGCTGGTCTGGTTGCTCCAGACTGGCCCTTGCTTCCTTCCAAAAGAGGAGCACCCCGGAGCCTCCTGGTCCACTCCAGACGCCGTTTCCACTCACCTCGTGGGTTGCCTTTGCCAAGGCCTGTTGAACCCGAATCCGGAGACGACACCGCCGACAGCGAGAGCCTGCGTGGGACAGCTCGTGTCTCCATACTGGTCGTCGAAGACACCACCTGGTCCACGTGGCTGCAGAGACAAGCGTCCACCTTCACCTGATCGCGACGACGACATCTGGTCCCACTCCAGTCACTGGCTAGTGACCATTGTCCCCTCTGCTTTCAGGTTCTTCTCTTCACTGATCCACCCTTGGATCACACCGGACATCTTCCTCCTGACCGCCTGCAGCATCTTTTCCTCCAGGCTCCATAGACTTCAACGCCGGAACACGACACGACTTGGCACCTATGCACCCGCAGCCTGTGGGTGAGGTAACACGAGCATTTTGCTGCTCAAGGGTAGCTTGACTCTCCTGGTGTCCAGTTCCACAGTCATTTTAGTCCTATCTAGTCAGGGACGTCCGTACTCACCTTTTCTTAAAACTGTACTGTCCATAGACGTCTGTACGCATCTCGCGTGTGAATTCACACTCTGCACACGCGCTCCTACAGCCTCTGGACAGCTCCATTCCTTTGATTGACTTTCACATTCCACTTACTTAGTATATGGTTTGTCATGCCCCTAGGGCACCATTGTAAATCGTGCAACTTAAACGCATTTTTCCTAAGAGTTTGTCATGTGCTTAGCCCTCTGACCTCATAAAGAGTTCAGAGGTGTATGTTAGTTAATAAATACTTGTTTATTTTCATAACAACCTGTGTGGTGTCCTTTCATGTGGTATTCAAGGGGTTATATGTGGTAAAACAGCTGGCTTCACATGCCAAAAGAGTTTAGCCTAAAGACTGCTTTGCCCATGCTACCATTAGGATAGCTGGTCTATAAGGTTGACTTACAACCAATCACCATAAGGGTTGTTTGGACTGATACAAGGTGATCACTAGAACTAGTGAGCATCATATATCAGGCCAACTTCTCACAGCTGACTTATGTGCTCTTACCAAAAACGCACCAACTAAAGTGGCATCTAAAAGTGGGGCCAATAAACGTAACCAATCAACTAAATCAAAACTTAATAAACCTGTGGGGCCCCCGGCTAAAATTATATCCACCCCTAGTATACATCCCAGCCATGAAGGAAAACCACGTAGGGCTTTGTCTGTACCTCCTATCAGAGAGCGGAACAGGGGAGGAGCAGAAGGCAGACCCATTCTGAATCTACCGCCTGAGTCAACCACCTATGTGCTGGTTATGACGGGGTCCCAGAGTTCGCGGACCATACCAAGGAATCGAACTGGTCATTGAAAAATAGGGTCCTACATTGGATGAATAGTAATAGACCGCTCCCGCCAAACCGCTTTAGAAAGATTCTAATGGTGCGTAGCTATAGGGAAGGAGAGAAAAACAATCCTGGGTGACTGTATTGTGCTAAATTTTGAGGACCCACACACGGTTGATCATATTTGCTCTTGGAACATGCAAGGCGGAACTGAAGGTATTGATACCAAACACCTCTCTTTCTTTTATCCCCCTATATGGCGTCCTGGCCCCGATCACGATGCTTATGAGGGAAACTGGTGAAGAGTAGGTCGACGAGACTAGGGGGGTGACTGGGGGGATTGGGGAGGTAACTTTAACTTTAATAGAGATTCAGCCTTTAGAGACACCTGGAGAGGTATTCAGACTGCCAATAGATTTGACTGTCTGGATATGGTAGACTGACTGTCCCCGGCCCTTGAGGCTAAGGATACTGATTTAACAGTAAACCCCACCATTTCATGCCCCACAGTAAATGAGAAGCGCAGGACAGGTACTCCAGTGAACATCCTTTCCGAGATGGCTAAATTAAGTAGCCCAACTCGAAGTGAGTTACCTGTTAAGAATGTGGGGGTTGGTGATGCTAGAGCAGTTCATATATCCAGCCCAGGCCGTTCCCCAACCCCTATCACACTAGATGTAGGGACATCACTATATGCCCAAAGGGATAGGATGGGCCTATTATCATGGAACGTAGCGGGTCTTTCAAATAAAGTAAAGGACCCAACATTCCTGAAATTTGTAGATAAGTTAGACGTAATCTGCCTCCAGGAATGCTGGGAGAAGGCTGAGATACATCTAGAGGGTTACAGCACACATTTTTTAGCAGTACAACCCAATAATAGAGGCAGATGTTCTGGGGGTTATGTACCTTTATATCCAATAAAATTTATCCAAGTACCAACTGTTTAATTACGGGCGGTCTCATTATTACCAGGTTCTCTCTCTAAGGTTGGGTGAAAACCCCCCTATTATCTTGATTAACTTGTACAACAATATCCCAAAGGACGACCAACAAAGGGCCTAAGACGAATTAAATGATGCCATATGTAGGGGAAAGGATCTGAACAGAAAGAACGATATATCATAGTGACGGGGGATTTTAATTGCCATTTATGTCCACCTAGTGACACGAAGATTTGTGGTATGGTGAATCTTAAGGGCGATCCTTGCACACACTTTGAGCACTCCGTGCTTGGGAACTTATTCAACCATTTAATATACGATTGGGACTTAGGTTTTGCTAATGAATTATGCAACTCACAGATTGATTTCCAACCCACCTTTGTCGGGCGTGGGTCCCGGTCTATTATCAATTATACATTGGTCTCTACCAGCTACCATCGTAGTGCCCGCTCATTTAATACTGAACACATTGCGCTCAGTGACCACTTTCCAATTAGCTCAATCTTTGAAATAGGGCGGTGTGGCAGGAAAGTTCCTAAAGTAGCTGAAAATATTTACTTTCATGGGATTTCCTTGGCTAGAACCAATGGTTATGTAATCAAATGGAACAAGGTAAATCCGATTAATTTTTTTAAGAATCTAGTAGAGGACCAGATAGAAGATTTTATGATCTGCTTAGAGGAGAACCCCAACCCTACTAAGGTCATCGCAGCTTTTCATAAGATCTCTGCTCACCTTAGTAGTAAATTTACTGGTTCATCACGAAAACGGGGGAAAAGTAAAGCGGAGGGCTGGTTCAACCATGAGTGCACAAAGGCTCATTCCTACCTGATCCAAACCTTGAAAAAGGTACCTAGAAATGTGCTAGAGATCAGAGCAGCCAGGGTATCTTATAAAGTTGCCTTACAAAAACGAAGGAAGGATCTGAAGCAGGCAGCATGGGGAGCCTTAATTAAGGCGAGCGCCCTAAAAGATAATACCGCATTTTGGAACGCGGTTAACGCCCCGTTTTTTGTTGAAAAGAATTCTGACCAGGTAGAGATCGCTATAGAGGAGAATGTCTGGGTTAAACATTTTACCGAGTTATACCATCAAGATGCTCGGCCCGGATCAAAGAGACCAGGCTTGGGACTGATGAGAACCATAGAACCTGATATACCAAACCTATTCCCCCTCAACGGAGTCTTCTCTTTAGCAGAGGTGGAACTAGCAATAGCAGATAGCACCAACAGTAAAGCCCCGGGACCAGATGGTATTCCAATTGATATCTATAAGGATAACATCACCCTGTGGGCACCACTCCTGACCAATGTGCTAAATAGCTGTAACATCAAGGGTTTTCCAACTACGTGGCAGGAAGCTATTGTAGTGCCAATATTTAAAAAGGGGGATCGAAATGACCGTAAATGCTATAGGCCGGTCTCCCTCCTCGATTCGTTGATGAAGGTGGCAGGTAGAATCCTCTTAAATCGTCTGCAGACATGGGCTGAGGAGGAAGCTGTCCTTTCCAAATTTCAGTATGGTTTTAGGTCAGGTCTTGGCACTGTCAAACAAGGCCTAAATTTGGCATTGTTAATAGGTAAATATACAGCAGCAAAGAAGGGAAATCTATTTATGACTTTCATAGGTCTCAGCTCGGCTTTCGACTGTCTGAACCATGATGTTATGTGGGATACCTTAGCAGATCTTGGTATTGATTTTAACATTCTTAACTTTCTCAAAGAGCTATATAGAGGAGCGGGGGCCAAAGTCCGTTATGGAAAAACAGGCGAATGTACGTCCAAATTCCCACTTGGGAAAGGTGTTCGCCAGGGATGTATCCTGGCCCCATTTCTCTTCAATTTGTATATTAATGGGGTGGCAGACCATTTAATAAAATTGGACGTGGATTACCCCCAAATTGATGGAGAACGTGTGCCTATCCTACTGTATGCCGACGATGCGGTTATTATGCTTAGAACTCAAATAGGTCTTCAGAAGGCTTTAACTCGCTTCTCGGCATACATGGGAGATAGGGGTCTTAAGATTAACATAGGGAAGACCTTTACCATGTGCTCCTCCTCTAAGGCAAACATTTCTTTTAATACGTACTTAGGAAAGTCAAAGATAGGCTTAACTAACACTTTTTCTTCTCTAGGGACTGTTTTTAATAAAAGGGGTACCTGGAAATCAGCTATTATGACCAGGAATTTAGCTTTTTCACAGGCAATTGGTGTTTTAAAACAGTTCGCAAATAAGCTAGGGGACAGACCAGTACACATTTTGCTTGAAATATACAGGGCCAAATGTGTATCTACGGTTGTGTATGGAGCTGGTATATGGGGGGTTGCAGACTGCCACGACAAACAAAGGAAAATGGTTTCCTGTGTTATCTCCTTGCTGTTCCCCGATCAACCTCCACTTATGTTTGTCATAAAGAACTGGCTCTACCCTATATTACAGATCTAATTACGATAAGCCCTGTGTTGCTTTGGCACAAGATCTGGAACTCTGCAGAAACTGTGTTTAACAGGGCGATTATTGCGGACTGTATTAAACTTGAGGGGTCTAAACAGATTCAGTGGCTTTCCTATGTACAGGAATTTTTTACCAATATAGGGCACCCTGAATTTTACTATTCACCTTCAACTTTGTCTTTAATCTCAAGAAAAGCATTAAAGGAATCCTGTCTTGCCTTTCTGGAGGATCGACGCTGGTGTTTAGAAGGAAAAAAGGTTTCTGTTATTTATCACCAATCTTTGCTGCAGAGCTCTGGTCTGCAGCTTTATCTATCACCTGATCAGACGAGCTATAGCAGAATGCTTTTAGCTCGCCTAAGAACCAGAACCTTCTTTAGGCTGTTAACTTTTCCTAAACCAAACGATTGGTCGTCACAATTAGCCAGCTGTCCGTGTGATGATGGGGCATGTGCTCCTTGCAGGCTGTAAAGGAGCCTGAGTGGAGAACATGCAAAGTGCGCATGACTTTTTGGGCTTCCTGAGACGGCTGGCCAAGCATTCATGCACACTTAGGAGGGTGCCCACCACTCTTCCACCCCTGCACTGCCCAGCCCGTCCCACAAAACTGCCTCAGTCGTAAAAAATAAAATGATAACTGTGCGTTATTATAATTTTATTTTGCAGTTTTTGCAGTGATGAAAGGCAGTGGGGTGACGTTCCCCCACCTTAGCCCCTGATTGTATTGTGACATTTACATAGCGCTTTCTACTCCTATGTGGGTCACTGAAGCGCTTGCCTTCATGGGTAGCATGCCACACTGTGTACGTAGTGTAGTTGAAAGTGTTTTGTCTTTGTTTTGATCTTGTGTGGGAATTATTGTCTTAACAGTAATGCACTGTTTTGAGAAGGATTTCAGGTCTGAATCCAAAGTGTTTCTTGTGCCTGTTGTAATAAAGGAAAAAGTGTTTTTTAAACAACTACCTAGTTTGAGGACGTTGGAGAATACAATATCAAATTTATATTTATGGTCTCAGCTTTGAAAAGCAACTAAACTGCATATATATGTATACATAATTTGTAATCAACCCCCAAAGCTCAGTAACGTGATATCTCATGGCTAGAGCTCACGTGCTGTTTTTAAGTATGATAACAAAATGTGTGCACCTGTTCATATCGGAAATAACCTATCCAATTTACGTAACAAAGCATGTAACAACGCAGTCCCGCACATTACAAACGAATGCAAGCATCTAGCAGATTCATGGAAAACTCACACATTAAAACGAAGCATAGTCAGCAGGACAGCATCCATTCAAAGCTGGATTAACACACTGACTGCAAAGAGGCGCTTTATCTTGTGCACAAGTTACAAGTGGACAGCCCCCCCCCCCCACCCTCCCCCCCTCCCCTTCACCATCTCACCTGTGCCTCTCCTGCTCCTCCAGGGCACTCAGCCCCTTCCCAGAATAATAGCGCTTTGGTTTCTAGGCACTGTTGCTTGCAGTCATCTGATCACCGCTGCTCCTCTTGACAGCAGATGTTTTCAGTCCGGCGGGGGCCTGCCGGTGCCGGGGGCTGCGTGGAGGCTGAGGGCTGCAGGCCTTGAAAACATGGTGCCTCCGGACTCCGTGCCTCCTGCTTCCCCTCCTCTGCCATGAAAGGAAAACAAATATGCTGCGTCTTACACGCCCGAGCGTCGCAGCCAGTCAGGCGCAGTGCGAGGTCTCAGGGGAAAGGAAGGCGCCTTGCAGGAAAACAGCAGGCAAGGAAGGCCACGCGAGGTCAAGTTAAACTATTCATCCATGTGGCTTCGGGCCGCTGACACCCCGTTAGCTTCTGGTATGCTCAAAGAGCCCCGGGCACTGGCTCAGCTTCAATCAAGTGGGCGATTATATACATTCATCATTTCCGTTGGTGCCTGCCTAACAGATCACGCACAGATCTGCAGATTACAAGTAAACAAGACACCTCTGCACCCTGAGCTGCCCACTGGTGCCCAGGGCACTTACTGTCGGCGTGCCCACAGGGCCAAAGCTCCTCAAACAGAGTGCGCTGTGAGCTGGTGCCAGGGCGCTATAAGATGCGTGACTGATGAATTTTAGTAACCCCACACTAAAATGCGTTAGTGTAACCACCAATGCGTGATACTTGGCTGGGCTGTATTACCCTCGTAGGACGACTTCCTTGAATCCGAGAACAGTTTACAGCAGTGTAGGACTGGCCTTTCGGGCAGGCTGACAGTGTGGCACTGCCTGGTGGTCAGCTTAAAATGGAAATTGTATGGGCTATTTTTTTGGTCCCTTCAAGATCCATAGAACCGAGAAAACAGAGCACGCTGGATGAGGAGTCGTGGCCTAATGGCTAGAGCTGCTGACTGTGGAACTGGGGAACATCCTTCGAGCTCTGACCTCTACTCAACATCCTGTGATAATGGGGAAATCAATTCATCTCCCTGTAATAAAAAAAAAAATCAAAATGTGATGTAATCTGGTGCTGCCTTTGAGCCAAGTTTGTGCTACATAAAAACTGCACCATAAAAAGCTGCCCATCTTGTAGTTCCAGACTGCCTGAAATGACAAATTCAAATCTGAATAAGGAACTTAACTTGCCACAGCACACAGAACTAATCACGAGTGTTGGGAGGGCCTGGCTAGGCGATACCTGAGCTGACATCCCACCTTGACTGCACAGGTAGGAGACGTGCCCACACCGCCATCTGTGAGCCCCTGGGAGGGGAGTGGAAGACACAGGGCCCTGTGAGACCGAATGGTGAGCATGGAGAGGGCACAAAACAGCTGGAGGGCATACCGAGGGGGCCAAGTAGGAGCAGTCTGTCCTGGTTGGAGTGCATGACTCTGCCTGTCCTCTAGTGAAGGGAGTGGCATGGTGCACCCTCTCAGTATTCTCAGATCCCATGGCGGTCACATAGGAGCCACTATTGTCTCAGACTTGCCCTAAGACCGCCGCGGTCCCGATGGCATGAGTTCTTTGACCCCTTAGAATATCTATGACTTCTATGCAGTGCAGGCCAGTGGACCAGAGCCTTGGAATGGCGGTACAATGCGCTAAAAAATGTTGCTCCACTAAAAACATGCTCACAAAGCCCTCCATCTCTCTGAATATGGAGTGCCCCAACACCCTGAGCATGCCTCTGTCTCCCGGGGATGTGGAGGGAGAGGCGCTGGTAACCCCGCTCTTACTTAGAAGTGTTGTTCTCCGCCTTCAGAGAGGATCTACAGACAGTCAAAGAGGGATCTGATGTAGGAGTTGCAAGTGGTCCGAAGAGAGGTGTCCGAGATTTGAGACAGATAATGCCCTTGAAAATAATTAAATATCTAGAGACGAAGAAATTGAACAGTTCCAAGAAGAAATTATACATCTCATCGATCAACAACTCGATCACCAAGCCCACGCCGAAGCCCTTAAAAACAGGTCACGGCGCAATAATATAAGGATAAGGGGGACTTCCAGAGCTGAGGAGGCGGAAGAACTCGGAGAGTATTTCACGTCTCTCATCGCCCAGATCCTAGGAGCGACAGATATCCCCCTAGACAGGGTACATAGGGTGGGCCCTCCAAGGTCTGTGAGTGCATCACCATTGGACATACTGACGTGCGTTCATGAATTTCCCCTAAAAGAGCCGGTTCTACTCAAGGCCAGAGATATGAATCTGGTGCAGTTCCATAGCAATCCACTGCAACTGTTTCAGGATCTCTCAGCAATCACACTGCAGAAAAGGAGGTAGTTCTGTCCAGTGACGACCTTCCTCTGAGACAAAAACATCATGTATTCCTGGGACCTTCCCTTCCACCTGGTCTTCTCATGGGGAGGGAAACTCTAACAGTTTTGCTCATTTAAGGCAGCCTGTAATTTGTTGCAGATCAACAGTGCTGAGGGCCACTCCCCCTGAATGGCCGGAACAGCCCCTAAAACTAGCAGACGCTCCCGCTGGAAGAGGAAGCTTTCTGGTACCGGAGTCACAATAGCCCAGAAGAGGAGAGCAGTTCTGGACCGATTGGCTGAAGACCCAGCTTCACAGAACACCAGTTGAGGCGCTGGGACTGTAATTATGTTTTTTCTTTTGAACTCGGGCTGGAGTAGGAGAGACCTGCATCCTGGAGACCAGCCAGCTATGAACCTTGATGGAGCGGGTTAATGAACAATATTTTGTTCAGGCTTGTGAAGTCAGACTTCCATAATGTTTTAATAAAACTAATATGTTTGCTGCATGCTATTAAATCAACCTAGAATAAACTGTGCAACATGAACACATGGGACTAACATTATGCTTATTTGTGCAAAATGCAAACAAAATAATACAATAATTATTGTCTATTGTCTTTGTCATATACTAACTGCTACTGTCAAAAATAATAGCATGTGCTTTTAAATGTGCTTTTGTCTTGTCTTTTCTGTGACAAATACAGTTCCAGATCGGATTGGTATATCAAAGGTAATATATGCTGCTTAAATGTGCTTTTGCTAGGTAATATAATTAATGGGTTAACATTTAGCAAAGGGTGTGGGTAACAGAACAAATGTCAATTCTTTAATTAATTGATGTTTTATGTTTGTTTAAATAATAGTTTTCCAAATGAAGCTTAGAGTTGGCTGCTGCAGAAAAATAATGCATTCTAAAAAAGTGACGCAAGAAAAAGTGGTGCAGAAAATTGACGCTTTCTGAAAAGAGGCCTGCTGATGAAAAGCCACAAGAGAAAACTTATTTTGAAAAAGATGAGAAGCCTATAAACTTTTATTGTGAAAAGTTTTTGAAAAGAACTGCAAAAGGCGACTCTGTGGAGAGGTTTGCTATTGTGCCACGGGAAGGTCAGAACAGACAGGCTCAAGGCCAAGATGTGAGTCGCGGCATTTTTGTGCACTTCATGAACATCTTTGCTACAAAATGTAGCAGCCTAAGGAAGTGCCGCCAGGACTCTGTGCATGAACAATGGGTTAGTAAAAAAGCCCGGACCTGAGGTGGAAGATGTCACAATTTACTGTGGCATGATGTGGTTCAGCCAATGGGGAGCCAGAATTCTGCTGTTGGGATGTGAAAATAGTTAGTTTAGCCTTAGTTTTAGGTTATAAGAATTGGCTAAAGGAGCAGACTTTTGCCTACTCTTCTTGATTTCAGAGGGTCGTGTTCTGCTGATCGACGAACGCACATAAGGAAAGGAGACTTTTTAAAGACTTTGTTTTCAGGCGATGAGGGTAGAGACAGGGAATTAGTTAGGGTTTGGAAATGCTCTTTTTCACTTATTTCTGTTAATGAATACTATTTCTTGAATCAAGCTCTCTTTATAAATGCTGAATAAACCTTTCTTTAATGACATTTTCTAATACTTGTTTAATAAAGTTCCAAAGCCTAAGTTTTCATGAATCTGTTTGAATAAACTTACTAAATGACAAGCTGGTCTTGTTTATTGTAGATAGTTTAAACAACATATTAGATTCATTTGCCTCATGATTCAGCTGCTCTGTTATTTTTATGAGCCTGGTATTGATTGGTAAGTTTGGTGGTAGATGGTGACATCATTTATGCAGAATTTTGGTAGGAGCGCTGGATCAGTTTTTGGTAGCATTCGTACGGTTGTATGTTTTTTTTACATACGTGACATATGCATGTTACATACATGTCAGTATAAGTCATAGGATTAATGTTTAACATATGTTGAGTTTTTGGTTTTGTCAGACCGTTATATGTAGTTGTGATGGAGCGGTAATTTCTTCTGGTAGTTTCTCAATGCAAAACCCTCATGCTACCTCTAATTTACCGCTCAAAAGGTGTTGGGCCCTTCACACCATGTATTACCTTCAGGAGACTTTAAATAAAGATGAACAGTCAAAAATGCAATTATTATTTAAGCCAATAAAGAGAGTTGCTGAGTATTTACAGGGTTTTATTTTCTAGTAAAAAAGTACATTTTTCTCTGACCCTTTATTCATTAGTAAAATATCAATCAGGTTACAGAATTTGGAAAACAGAAAAAATAGCATTGATACAGAACATATTACAGTCTGCATATAAGCATTACATATAGGAAATAAATTGTGGCGCAAAATGTCATTCAGAATTCTTAAAGAGTTTCTAAGAAAAATAGTCTTGCAAGGCTAATCAATAATTAAATAGTTGGCAAAAATCTCCCATAAAGAGAAATACATGCATAAGACAAATAAATCTTTTCAGACCTAATTAATTAGTCAAAGCATAACTTAAAGTTTAGCATCTAATTCTATTTTAATCAGCTGCACTCTCTGTCTGTCTGTGTCTAAAGAGCAAGCAGGGAGTGAGACAGCCCCTCCTTCACCAGACCTCAAGGGAATGTGGCCAAGATATGACGTGGAAGCAAGAAACCTCCCCCTGACACTCCTCGGACGCAAACCCTCCCTTCAGCAATCTCCCGGGACGTTTCTCGTACCTAACCCATAGAAGCCTAAGCCAAAATGAGCAAGAAGCCAGCTGAGCTAAGAAAGCCAGCCCCTCCTCTGGAGAGGTCAGTTTTATACACAAAATTTTGGCAGACTACACAAAATGTTGCATTTCAGGAGTTGATTGGTCAGTCATGGTGGCATGAGTTCTCATTTTTCTGACGCATTCAAAAAACCTGACTATATCAGTTTTAACAAAACAAGTATACATGAATAATACATTTATAAACATTTGCAACATTTACTAGGGAAAATGTGTCTATAGTTTCCTGTCACAGTGCAGCAGGACGAATACTTTATCAAACTGGTACATTGGCACAATCACAAGAATGTACAGTTCAAGGTGTCTTTCACTTCTTTGTGGTTTGAGTCAAGCTGCCACAGTCTGCGCATGCTCTCTTCTCTTTCAAAGCAAGCCAAATCCTTGCTGGTTTCACAGGCAGCCATTTAATGGTAGGCCCCAAAATAAAACAAACACAAGATAATATTAATTTCATGTAAATCAGCACATTATGTTTCCAAACTCCATACTAATACTCATTATAAATGTTTTCCTAGCCAAGCTACTAGTGTAAAGCAGCTTTTCTATTATTTATGACAACATGTAAAATAAATGTGCAAGTGCAACAAAGAAAAAGAGATGTTATTAACTGAAAATATTTATCAAAATATGCAACAAGTCAAAGTCTTTTAAGACAGGAATAGTGGATTTAGGGATGAGCTGGGAAGAGAGAAACATATTCTATTAATCTTCAAAGCTAAAAAGGCCACTTTTCTCTACACTGCAAAAACACATGTTAATTCAGCAAAAGCATTTGAGACTGAATAGGCCTCACTTTCATATTTTTCATGTGCCATGTTTTTAACTTGCACCAAAAGGTGTGTGGCAATTTAAATGCAGTTTGTCTGAAGCACAAAAAATAAAACAATGCCTGACTGCAGATGAAATCTGCTCCATCAATCCACCCTTCTGATAATTCAAAACATAATAAAATGATTTTTAATTCTATGTCAGGACCGGAGGCTTCAGATTATGCTATATCTTCCTTCGCTTTATTAACATAAAGACTCCACAGCAGCTTAGGAAAAGATATAATAATAACAAAAAAATGCTTTAAACGTAAAGCATTGACGGAATGTTCAACAAATCAAACAACAACTCCCAAGAGTCTCTTTGTATAATGATAGTCCATAGTCCTTCCACTCTGTCCATCACCACTATAAAACCGGACTTCTCATCTTCTTCCTCCTCTTTCTTCGCTGCTCCCGCAGCCAGATAAGTGCTTTTCATGTTTTTTCCGTTTTCGATGTTACTGATTGTATTGTGTACGATCGTTGGGGGACTCATTGCATGGTTTATTCCCTTACAGAGTCCCCGGTCGCGGGAACGTTCTTCGTTCCTACGCGATCTTATTTCCAAATTGTGTGCGGTGCGTACGTAGACCGCCAGGGGGCGGCCTGTCGTCTCGCCGACCCTTCGGCGCGCCTCCGCAGTGCCAGGAGCCGCGCCGTGGAGTCTGCTTGCGCAGGAGCCAGCCCTCGCGTACCCCTCTGACACCTGGTGCCCCGGGTCTGTAATCCCTGCTTTTGATGCCCCGTTGGGGTCTGTATTGCGGCTCTGACCGCGTGAACCACCTTCGGGTGTCCTTTGTGCACCTCTTTATTCAAAGTGTGGCTTAGCGCGCTTGAGGGGTGCGAAGACCCGGTCCCGGCGAGGAGGGTCTGCGCGCTTGGGGGTTGGTGCTGCCCACCTGCCACGTCAGTTGGCCAAAAACGTGATCGCAGCCGGTTGGCCTGCCCATATTCGAGTTCTATCTCGATTGCCACCCTTCAGGGTGCCCCGCATTTGTCCTTGGTGCCAAGATGGAAGGGGAATACGAGGGAGAACCCTACCCCTATCTGCAGGACGACGAGTTCTACCAGGCGGTGGACAATTCCATCTACCGCTGCGTGACGGAGGTGGTAGGCCCCATGGAAGACCGCCTTTCCGCCCGCATCGTGGAAGAGTGCGCGAAGCTGGCATCGGCGCATGTGCCTCCGACCCCCGATCTCCCGGGGACGTCCGGCGGGTTGCCACCCGCCCCGAAGAGGCCCTGTAAGGAAGGGCCGTCATCGGAGGCCCAAGGTGTGGACAGGAGTGCCTTTGAGCGTCTTCGAGACGCCTTCCTGGCTAAGGCGACGGCGGTGCCCCCTGCGCCCTTGGTGGACCCTAGTGCTTCGGGGGACGTGTCTACGGCCCCCGCCTCTCCAGTGTAAGACTCTCCGGACACGGATGACGACGGGGAGTCGACCCGATCTTGGCTTCCGGCGTCCTCTGCCAAGGAGATGCCCCGAGATGAGTCGGGCATGCTGGATCCGGACGAGATCGTCCACCCCCGCTCCGCGGCCTGGACACCGGGGGAGAAGGTGGCGAAATTTGTCGCGGGCAGGATGCGCAAGCCCCTGGAAAAGGAAGCAAGGGGTTGCCTGCGGGGGGAGTGCCCTCAGCCAACTTTGGAGGGGAAGGTGGCCATGACCCCGGAATTGGATCCCAAGATGGCCACCTTCCTGGCGAAATTTATGAAGGACCCCAGGAAAGGGATTGATCGGTCCTGGCGGGCCTGCCAGGACAAACTGTTAGATGCGGTTGGGCCCGCCACGAAGATCCTCGACATGGCGGAGGAGGCTAAGGCAAATGGCACCCGGAGGTGCTCTCGAATTGCGCCCAGAGGGTGATTGTATTCTTGGGCAACGCCAACTGTGCCCTGTCTACGGAGAGGCGGCGTTCGCTCCTAATCAAGTTGGACCCGAAATTGGGGGACCTGGCCTCGTCGGAGGCGGGTGCTGTGGCCCAGGGAGGCCTCTTCGGCGAACCCTTCATCAGGGAACTGGGCAAGTTCGTGAACACGTTCACGTCGCTGGATAAGGCCCAGTCCAGCATTAAGAGGGTGTTTCACCAACGTTTCTCCTGAGGGGCCGGTCGCGGTAGGGGCCGCGCGATCGGCCGTGGCCAGCAGACCAATAAAGGACAAGGCTCCGGAAGAGGTCAATACCAGACCTCTGCCAACTATACCACCTTCTACCCCACCAGGGGGCAACGCTTCAGTGGCAGAGGGTTCAAGAAGAACTCCGGACAAGGAAATGCCCCCGGTAAGTGTACTTTGTTTGGATCAAGTTCCTATTGGGGGGCGGCTGGCAAGCTTTTACGAGGAGTGGGAATTGCTCACTGCCGACGCTTGGGTTTTACAAACTGTACGAGGTTTCCATATAGAATTTTACGACCAGCCCACGCAAGCGAGGCCCCCGCGCCAGATGGTCTTTTCAGAGTCCGACGCGCGATTGATAGACGGGGAGATCTCGGACTTGCTGCGCAAGGGAGCCATCCGTCTATCAACGCGCCACCCGCACGGGTTCCTCAGCAACGTCTTTTTAGTGGACAAGACGGATGGGGGCAAGAGACCTGTGATCAATCTCAAGGAATTCAATGGGTGGTTGGTCTATCGTCATTTCAAAATGGAGGGTATCCACCTCCTTCGAGACGTGCTCCTCCCTCGGGATTGGATGGTGAGACTGGATCTCAAGGACGCCTACTTGGTCGTCCCCATCCACCCCCCTCATCGTCGTTTCCTACAATTCCTGTGGGCCGACAAGGTGTTCGAATTCACCGCTCTGCCGTTCGGCCTTTCTTCGGCCCCGTGGTGCTTCACGAAGGTTCTCCACCCGGTAGTGGAGTTTCTCAGAAGTCAAGGGGTCCGTATGCTAGTATACTTGGACGACATCCTCCTCATGGGGCAGTGTCCGGTGGTGTTGGCGGGCCAGCTGCGACAAGCTGTCGGCCTGCTCCAGAGGCTGGGGTTTGTGATCAACCGCTCCAAGTCGGTTTTGGTTCCCACTCAGCAGATCACCTTTTTAGGTTTCGTGGTGGACTCGGTGCAGGCGGTCTTGAGCCTGCCGGGTCGGAAGGTCGCAAAAATACGACACCTGCTTCGGCAGACGATCGCGAGGGATCGTACGTCCCTACGCCATATCGCCAAGGTGGTGGGTCTTCTCTCGTCCTCCATCCAGGCGATTTTCCCAGGCCCACTGCACTACAGGGCTCTCCAATGCCTGAAGGCGCAACATCTGCGCCGTGGGATGAGTTACGATCAGTGGGTCCCCCTCACGGACGAAGTGAAGGAGGAAATGTCATGGTGGCTGTCTCACATGGAGGCGTGGAATGGTCGGGCGATCTTCGGTTCGGCTCCGGACCTGATCATAGAGTCCGACGCCAGCAGGTCGGGCTGGGGCGCCCGGTGCGGGGATTTTTCCACCGGCGGCGCCTGGTCTTCAGAAGAACAACGATTGCATATCAATTGTTTGGAGCTCCTGGCGGGCTCCTTCGCAGTTCGTTGTTGGACCAAGGATTCGGTCAAGGCCTGTGTCCTGTTACGGATGGACAATATTTCGGCGGTTCGTTATGTGAAACATCTAGGAGGTCCTCGTTCCCGCGCCTTGGCGGACTTGGCGAAGGACTTCTGGGATTATTGCCTGTCTCGTCACATTGCGGTGACGGCGGAGTATCTGCCGGGTCAGTGCAATCAAGTGGCGGATTGGCATTCCAGACATCTCAGGGACGCCAGCCAGTGGAAACTGGATCCGGAGGTTTTCCGGTGGCTGCACACCCTCTGGGGTCCCTTCTCGGTGGACCTCTTTGCGTCCCGTCTCGACCACCAGCTGCCGCGTTTTTTCAGCTGGAGGCCGGACCCTCTAGCGGAGGCCACGGACGCGTTTTTGCAGGATTGGAGTCGGGAACAACCGTTTGCGTTTCCCCCGTTCTCCATGATAATGCGAGCGGCGGCCCAAATACGCCGCCAGGGAGTGCAGCTGGTGTTGGTTACACCACTCTGGACGTCTCAAGTGTGGTTTCCGGTTCTTCTGGAACTTTCTTGGGATTTTCCAATCCTACTCCCCCTGTTTCCTCTGCTCCTGACAAATCCGGATCAGGAACCTCATCCCCTCGTCACGCAGAACTCTCTCCGCCTCGTGGCGTGGAGGCTCTCAGGAGACGCTGGTCGCTCCCAGGCCTTTCGGGGTTGGCTGAGCACTTGCTCTCCAAAGCATGGGCCGATAGTACGACGAAGCGTTACAGATCCGCTTGGCTTAAGTGGATGCGTTGGTGTTTACGAAGGGATTTGGATCCCTTGGTCGCAGGCCTCGTTCCCGTGCTGAATTTCCTGGCACATTTAGCCGACAAGGGCCTGGCATATAGAACGATAAATGCTATTCGATCGGCGATTTCGGCAGGCCACGACAACATCGATGGCCATCCAGTAGGGGAACATCCTTTTGTTTGCCGGCTTTTGTGGGCTATCCGCCTCGCGTTACCTCCGGAACCCAGGTACTCCGTCCTTTGGGACGTCAATTTGGTTCTGAATTTGTTCTTGTCTTGGCCGGCCAATTCCTATCTGTCTCTTAAAGAGCTGTCGGCGAAGTTAGCCATGTTGTTATGTTTGGTTTCTTGTAGACGCGTCTCTGACGTGCGCGCGCTGGATGTCTCTGCACGCATTTTTTTCCCGGATGGGGTTACTTTTACCGTGGGCCGACGCACTAAAACGTTGTCGTGGTCCATTTCATATCCAGCTTTTCTTGACACTCCTAAGTTGTGTGTTGTGCAATGCCTCAAAGCATATGAGGACCTGACCTTGGATTTGCGCCCTCCGGGCGAGCGTCAGTTGTTGATTGCCCTGCGGAAGCCACACAAAGCTGTCTCCTCTCCCACTATTGCTCGGTGGGTGCGGTGGGTCATGCAAGAAGCGGGCATCAATACTTCTCTCTTTGGAGCACACTCCGCCAGGGGGGCCATGGCCTCGAAGGCATTCTCGGTGGGTGCTCGTTTGGAGGACCTAATGCGAGCGGCGGATTGGTCCTCGGATTCCACCTTTAAGAGGTTTTATTTTAAGCCGGTGGTGGATTTGGCCCAGTTGGTGGTAAGTAAGCTTTGAACTAGCATAATCTGAAGCCTCCGGTCCTGACATAGAATCGAAATTTGCCTAGCTTACGTAACGGTAAGTTTCAATTCTATTAAGGACACGAAGGCGAGGATTATCCCACCCAGGCTACAGTGGTGTCTCTACCCACCCGTATGGCAGTAAGTAAAGCGTTTTCCTTTACATTGTCAGTACTGTATTAGTCACTGAATGCTCCTCGCCTTATTATCGCATTCCTGGACCACCTCGCTGATGCTGTTCCTTTTTCGACAGGCATCGACGGTGCTAAACAGGACCAATGAGGCTCAAGCGTGAACTGCGCGAAGAAAGAGGAGGAAGAAGATGAGAAGTCCGGTTTTATAGTGGTGATGGACAGAGTGGAAGGACTATGGACTATCATTATACAAAGAGACTCTTGGGAGTTGTTGTTTGATTTGTTGAACATTCCGTCAATGCTTTACGTTTAAAGCATTTTTTTGTTATTATTATATCTTTTCTTAAGCTGCTGTGGAGTCTTTATGTTAATAAAGCGAAGGAATATATAGCATAATCCTCGCCTCCGTGTCCTTAATAGAATTGAAACTTACCGTTACGTAAGCTAGGCAAATTTCGATTCATCACACATATTTCCATATTTCATTTTCAAAAGTGATTTTCTTTTTTTTTTTTTAATTGCGAAAGCTGAGCATATAACTACTTTACTTCTATTTCTAAGGCAAACACAAGTCTATCTGTAATCAGATCATATATAGCCAAGCCCAAATGTTTTAGTGCAGAGTTCTGTAAGTAGCTTCTTGGAACAGTTAGTCTTCTTTAAAATAAGTAACTAAAATAATAAAAAAGGAATTCAACAGGACAGTTTCAGCATTTCTTTTCTCTTTGTCATCAGCTTGCCTTCAGAATGGCTCATACAGTGTGGCATTCTCTACTTTTTCCATGCAAATTAGACTACTTAGGTGCTGAGAAACTCTGACAGAGCACCATCAATCTCTTGCACTTTTTCAACCAATGCCTTTCACACTTATTTTCACTTTGATCAGATTCAGATGTTTCACCACAGCATCTCTCAGATCAAAGCCGTTGCATCATCCATTATGCAGATCTTGTGTAGCAGCTGCAATCTGGTGAGAAACTGCACACTGTACATCAACCAGACCTACACAGCAATGGCTAGTGTTCTCCTCAGTGTTTTCCACAAGTGCATTTGCATATGCATTTTCAAGCCACTTTGGTGTTGGTGAGACACCGTCTTTTGCAAAAGGTAACTCTGTGTTGCCATTGTGTCGCTTTATCATGCTTGACACTTCAGGCAGATAGCTACAATCCATTCCTTGTCCAATCTGTTGTTCTGCACTCATTATCTTTGAGACCACATTATGATCTGATTTCAGAGAAACTGGCAATCTATACCTGGGCATCAGTCTTTGCAATAACACTTTTGCCACTATGCAGTTGTCAGTTTTCTCAAAAACAGTTCTGATACAACCCTGTTGTGCTGCTTCAAAAACATTTTCTTGAGCCTCTTTTAATTCACCTGTGAAGATTCCATAGAATGTACATGCTAACAGAACATAAATGTGTGCAACTGAATAAGCATTTCTCTCTCCCATGACAACAGTGACTCTCATTTGAGCAGATATACTGCATGTTATGGTAAGGGCAATCAATTTCGAATTTTGGGCTGAGGTAAC
Source organism: Lissotriton vulgaris (assembly GCF_964263255.1). Taxonomy (NCBI): domain Eukaryota; kingdom Metazoa; phylum Chordata; class Amphibia; order Caudata; family Salamandridae; genus Lissotriton; species Lissotriton vulgaris. Next base: position 216,553,979 of record NC_141685.1, on the reverse strand, counting down.
TACTGAAAGCCATGAAGCTTTGACAACATAATATATAAGGAGCACAGCATGTGCTGCTTTTAATGTGTCACCTTTCAAACATGGGCCATCTACAAAGTGGACATTGTTGGGCTGACTCAGGCGTTCATCTTTAAAGTCTAAATTTGGCTTTATGCATATTTTCATGATATTTAGACACTCATTTTCAGTTTCATCACAAACCAAATGATTTGCTGACATTTCTGTGAAGTTAGGGTCAAAGGTCATTGGTAAATACATCACAGAGCTTTGAAAACATTCATCTTTTTCAATGGGCAATGAGAGAGCGCAGCCCTCCCTCTCACTGCAAATTGGTGTATTTTCTTTCAAATAAACTTTCATTCCTAGTGCTGGGGCGCGACATTCTTTCTCTTTCAACTCTAGGAATGCTTTTATGCAATTGTTGTTCAATGGAAGCGGATCAAACACATCCTCATGTGTCAGCCTCAGTAAGGGCTTAGCCACTAGGGAAAGGTTTAGTAACCACTCTCTACAGCAGCTAACCATTCCCAAAAATGTCCTGACTTCTTTCTTTATTTGAGGTGGATTTATCTTGGAAATTATTTCCACACTTTCTGGTGACACCTTTCTACCTCCCTTTCCAATTTTGTGTCCCAGATATTCATCTTCTTTTTGACAGTACTCCTGACTATTCTCATGCAATGGCACGGTTACATGGACTTTGCAAAAATCAATAAAAGTAAGCCATTCTTCAGCACATGGAATGTGAAAAAATATATTGGCTGGATTCGGTACCACAGGACAACATGAAAAAATATGCTTTTAATCTCCTGCCCTATTCTGTTCTTTTCATTTATTTTCTGTGAGCCTGTGATCAGAAAGTTAAACAAACTTCCAATCAATTCCATCAAAAATCTTTTTATTGGTAAAATTTCTGCAACTGATGGTGTTCCTGAATGCATGTCATTTGGTTCTAACTTTAATAAGACATGTTCTGCACATTTTATTAATTTGGCATCCTTCTCTGTGAACTCTCTTATTTCTGTGTTTATTTTTTCAAAATCAGAAGGTAATTTTTCAACTGTCTTTTCTGAACATAATGCTACAGCTGTCTCTTGTTGGGCCATTTTAAAATGTACATTCTCATCAGGAATCTGAAAAATAACATTATCTGATGTACAGTAATCTGTGCTGCTTAATTTGCAAAACAATTGTTTTTCTGCTAGGCCTGAGTCACAGACAACAGTTTTGCAATCTTCCTCAAATGGACCTAATTTTGGTTCAAATTCTTCTAAAACTGGGTTTGTAATTTCTTTGTTTAAAACTCCTGCAATTAAATCTGGACTTTCCACTGCCTTCACAATGGACTTGGTAAATTCAGAATTGTGAGTGTTAAAACTCTCATTTTCAAACACAGCAACCTGTTGGACTGGGTTCTGATTTTGTCTCTGGAAATAATTCACATTTGCTCTGGACATCTTATTTAAATACATTTTAGCAGTTTCCATATTTTGTGGGACCATCTTTGCTTGGAAAATTCCTGCCATAGGTACCTGTTTCAGAACTCACATTTGCATTTGCTTAGCTTGCATATTTTGCATCTGCATTTCTCCATGTTTTTGTGCATCATGTTTAAATTTATTTTTCTTCTTCCAATGCTCAAATCTGCTATAAAGATGGCAAAAGGACATATTTTCCAGCAGTACAACATCCATCCCTTAATTTTCACAAACCAAAACACCTTTACTTCCATCCTGTGTTATTTTAATCTGTACCAAATCAACATCCTTTGCTAGCACTCCACCCTTCAGGAAAATAATCACTGCTATATTTTCCTCCATAACAACAGAAAATGATGGTGCATTCATGCAAACCCTTTTCATTGTCTCTTCACCTGGCCTTTGCACAACTTTAGATTCAAACCACATTTTTGTCTGCATGGCAATGTAAAAGAACATTTCCAAAATAATGCACAGCTCTTTTTAAATCTCAACAAATCCATCAACATTTGGGTACCACAGCATAATTATGTCTCTCAATTGTGGGAATGTGTTCAGAAATGCTGCAAGTTCACTTTTATTCTGTAGAATAGGAACATGCACTTCTCCCACCTTTTCTCTCAATGAGTAAGCAAAAGCTTCTCCCTCATTCTTCTTATTATTTTTCTCAACTAAATCTGGTGGCTTCTTTTCCTTATCCAGTTTCATTGCAAGGTCTGGTGGTTTCTTTTTCTTCTCATGTTTTCTTTCCCATGTGTCTCCTAATTTCTCAAACCCATTGCATTTAAAAATATATTTTATTTCTGCAATGTGCAATTGCATTCCTAAAGAACACATTTTCTCATTTGCTTTATCATCCATATGTACCCTAAAACTTTTCTGAGATGGGAAACTTCCTGAAACATCAATTTCATAATTTTGAGCCAAATCTGTCAGGCCAATATGGGTAGTTAATGCACACGCAACTATTTCCTTACTCAGGGAAATTAATTCTTTTTCCTGACACTGGTTCACATTTTCATTATTTAAACAGCATGGGCTGTTATTTTCTCCATGTTCAAGTGCTGAATTTAAAACACTAAGCTGTTTCTCTTTTTCAGGGCCTGTGTTAATATGTTCTCCCATGTTTTCTATCTTTTTAATCACTGCTGTTTCCTCAAAGCAGGTTTGAGAAATCCCATTTTCAAATATATTTATTTTATCCTGTGTGTAGATGTTGTAAAGGCCATGTTTCCCTCACCTTTCAGTGCTTGCGGTAATTTCTGTTCAATAACCTGTGAATTCTGAGTTTCTGAAATAAACTCGGCCATAATCACTCCATTTGCAGCTCTTTGAACCTTTTCAGTAGGGACCATATTAATTGGGACAGTCATAATTTTTCTATGCATTATCTGTGCATCTGCAGTTAGCAATTCTTGGACTGGATCAGGCACATTTGAAGCAGTAACACCTGGAGGTATCACTGTCAGTGCTGAATCAACAGGTAATGGGTCTATCTGAAATGTTTGCACAGTTTTCTCAATCTGTGTTTTTCTCTGTTCAACAGAAGCAGTAGCCACTGTAGTGCTTACTAGTGCACTATTTTCAGTATTTTTAATGGGAACCACATAAAGTGGTGAACACTCAGTTAACAATGTATCCATTATTTTATCCCCTGAATCATTATTTATTTGAAGCTCCTTATCATCATTAATTCTCTTCTCCTGCATTTGGTGCTTTACCTTTTTATCCTCACTTGCTTTCTCTCTTGCTGCTTTTTCCCACAGGCTTAAGGCCTCAAATTGTGCAGCTTTAGATGGTGTCTTTATTTCACATAAGACTTCCCTTAATTTGTCAATAATTTGCAATTCAAAAGTACCATCTTTTGGAAACCTCAAAACGCCCTCTTTTTCAGTAATCTTGCACCATTGGTGAACCCACATACATGTATTTTGTCCCAAATTGGTAGACATAAAATGCACAGGTGTTCCTTCAGGAGCATCACCAATAAAAAACAAATTTTTCACTTTACCTCCTAACAGCTTCTTTAAGCCTTCAAACAATTTCATTTTTGCAATAGTTCAATGCAATTTCTTTTTTCCAAAGCTGTCAGTCTCAATTTTAGTCAGTTTTACTCCTACTACTGACCCTCCACAAAATCTTACTGCAATATTTCTCTTAATCAATAACTCTGTTAGTAACAACATAAATACACTCGCTACTCTGTCTGTTGTGCTAAATAAAGGATAGATTTATATTCACTGCGAGTAACACATTCCGCTTACCCTTCACAAAGTAAGACCTTCCGTTTACTCTTCAAACACTACAGGTAAATCCCTTCCGCTTACCTTTCACTCAAGCTCAGAAGAACCTGCTACTCCTTTGGCCTTATCCTTCAGGATATATCTTAGGCCAAAGTTTCACCAGCGAACCCTTGTGCTGTCAATCAAGCTCAGAAGAACCTGCTACTCCTTTAGTGTGACCCTTTCTAGGTGATATCAGACTAAAGTTTCACCAGCGAACTCTTTGCTACAATCACTCACACAGAAAATAGTCCCTAATTTAACACTGCCAGCCCTACCTAACTTCTCAGTGTTATTCCAACAGACGAGTAACCTCAGTGCAGTGTGGCTTCCATTTACCACCCGCTATTCCTTCCCTGGATTCCACAGGTGTGCATACCTGCGTGTTGCAAACAACATAGAACAATACACTAACTTAACATAAAGAGTTAAAACATGTAATCAATAACCAAAAATTATATCCTATGAAATTACCAATATAATCAATAACACCATCAATTCAAAATGAGCAAAATATCACCAACAGTAAAAATCCTTACTATTTTCAACACTTCAAAAATACATGCTAGCATATTAACAACATTTCACAACCCTATTCATACTCACACCACTTCTTGCATCACCTTCCAGTACTGCTTTGCCAGTCTTCAGGTTCTGATCATTGGAGCCAGGAATCAGGACTTGGACATTTATCTAACTTGGGCAATTATTTTATTTCCCTACTTAAGGTCAATGATCCATTAGTTGAGTAGTTGATGGTAAAATCAATAATCATTAATCACCAAACTAATCAATGATGACCATCCTCTGATTATCAAAAACTGATGGAGCGGTAATTTCTTCTGGTAGTTTCTCAATGCAAAACCCTCATGCTACCTCTAATTTACCGCTCAAAAGGTGTTGGGCCCTTCACACCATGTATTACCTTCAGGAGACTTTAAATAAAGATGAACAGTCAAAAATGCAATTATTATTTAAGCCAATAAAGAGAGTTGTTGAGTATTTAAAGGGTTTTATTTTCTAGTAAAAAAGTTAATTTTTCTCTGACCCTTTATTCATTAGTAAAATATCAATCAGGTTACAGAATTTGGAAAACAGAAAAAATAGCATTGATACAGAACATATTACAGTCTGCATATAAGCATTACATATAGGAAATAAATTGTGGCGCAAAATGTCATTCAAAATTCTTAAAGAGTTTCTAAGAAAAATAGTCTTGCAAGGCTAATCAATAATTAAATAGTTGGCAAAAATCTCCCATAAAGAGAAATACATGCATAAGACAAATAAATCTTTTCAGACCTAATTAATTAGTCAAAGCATAACTTAAAGTTTAGCATCTAATTCTATTTTAATCAGCTGCACTCTCTGTCTGTCTGTGTCTAAAGAGCAAGCAGGGAGTGAGACAGCCCCTCCTTCACCAGACCTCAAGGGAATGTGGCCAAGATATGACGTGGAAGCAAGAAACCTCCCCCTGACACTCCTCGGATGCAAACCCTCCCTTCAGCAATCTCCCGGGACCTTTCTCGTACCTAACCCATAGAAGCCTAAGCCAAAATGAGCAAGAAGCCAGCTGAGCTAAGAAAGCCAGCCCCTCCTCTGGAGAGGTCAGTTTTATACACAAAATTTTGGCAGACTACACAAAATGTTGCATTTCAGGAGTTGATTGGTCAGTCATGGTGGCATGAGTTCTCATTTTTCTGACGCATTCAAAAAACCTGACTATATCAGTTTTAACAAAAGAAGTATACATGAATAATACATTTATAAACATTTGCAACATTTACTAGGGAAAATGTGTCTATAGGTTCCTGTCACAGTGCAGCAGGACGAATACTTTATCAAACTGGTACATTGGCACAATCACAAGAATGTACAGTTCAAGGTGTCTTTCACTTCTTTGTGGTTTGAGTCAAGCTGCCACAGTCTGCGCATGCTCTCTTCTCTTTCAAAGCAAGCCAAATCCTTGCTGGTTTCACAGGCAGCCATTTAATGGTAGGCCCCAAAATAAAACAAACACAAGATAATATTAATTTCATGTAAATCAGCACATTATGTTTCCAAACTCCATACTAATACTCATTATAAATGTTTTCCTAGCCAAGCTACTAGTGTAAAGCAGCTTTTCTATTATTTATGACAACATGTAAAATAAATGTGCAATGTGCAACAAAGAAAAAGAGATGTTATTAACTGAAAATATTTATCAAAATATGCAACAAGTCAAAGTATTTTAAGACAGGAATAGTGGATTTAGGGATGAGCTGGGAAGAGAGAAACATATTCTATTAATCTTCAAAGCTAAAAAGGCCACTTTTCTCTACACTGCAAAAACACATGTTAATTCAGCAAAAGCATTTGAGACTGATTAGGCCTCACTTTCATATTTTTCATGTGCCATATTTTTAACTTGCACCAAAAGGTGCGTGGCAATTTAAATGCAGTTTGTCTGAAGCACAAAAAATAAAACAATGCCTGACTGCAGATGAAATCTGCTCCATCAGTTGTAAGGGTTTTTCCAGCAGTGAGAAAAATTCCTGGTTTGCCATGGCAAGAGTAGTGTGACGCTGTTATCAGGACGCTGTTATCAGGTTACACAGTTCATTTGTTCTGCTTCAAAAGGTGATATTGTCGCATATCATAGTGTTGTGGACATACAACACAAGTTTAGGGTTCTAGGTGTGTTGAGTAAATTGTATGTATGATAGTGAGGATTGTCTATGAAATTGTAGCATTGAGTATAGGGACTTAGAGCCTGTTTTAAAACTCTCAGTGAAAAGAGTAATAGGATTCATCCAAGCTTGTGTGAAGGGTAAGCGTCATTTCTCTTCTAAGGTTAGAGTCCTAAGGAAGAGATAAGCGTCGTTGTTTACTGGCGAAAGAGGTTTACTTCTAAGGTTAGAGTCCTGAGGAAGAAACAAGTATGCATGTATAGGGAATTCCTTTGTATGAATGTATGTGTAAATGTGATAGAAAATATTCTGGAGAAGTAGCGTCGTCTATTTCAAATGAATGAGTGAAAATCTGTGTGTCTGAGAAGCTACTGTTTTTTTTTTTAGGGAAGCAGGCAAATGGTTCGTTTTGTGTAGTCACTAAATTGTCCCAAAAGTAATTGTAAAGCGCTATTTAAATGTATTAAAAAGTGTTAATAAGAAAATGAACGTTTCACAATAGAGTAGTACAAGATGGTAAGAAATATAAAAAAAGATCAGCATTTCATAAAAAGAAAAAACTAATTGAAACTATTGTTGAAAAGGCTTTTGAATTAAAAAGGAAATTATTCAATTTAGTTCTAAACAGAAGGCGATCATTAGATAAGCCAATACGTTTTATGAAGGACAAAAGTAAAATGAAGAGACTGATTAACAGAACTAACTTTTGTGATTTTTTTGGGTGAATGGAAGCACACTTCAAGTTCAGAGCCTTTTTTTAATGAAGAGAGCAATTTTCAAACCCATACATTAGTTTATGCAGTTGATACCAGTGGTCATGCTTATGAAGTGAAGAACGGTTGTGCAATTGACAAAGAAAAGATGGTTCCTAGAAATGTACAAGAAGTGATAGCTGATGAAGTTCTAGGGAGACATACTAAAGTGAGATTCTATCAGAGAGAGCCTAGTATCTCACTAGACCCCATAAGATTCAAAACACTTAAGAATTATCACCTCTTCACATTGATAGAATCTCATTGTTTTTATGATAATGCTAGGAGGGTGATTCTATCAGTACCTCTACGCTTCCCATCTTGTTTTGGAATTACTGGCAGCGCACAGCTGTGGAGGCCCAATGAAAATTTGTAACCTTGCTCTCAGAAAACTACAAAAGTGATTCTGCATCCGACGGCAACCACCTGGTAGATCGAGGGACCCTTCTATAACCACATCTTTCGCAATTGAAAATGGCTGATCTAGGCCTAGCATTCACTGAAGACGAGATTTCCAATCTAATGTCAACCCTGGGGACTTTTGAGGATTTGAGCACCACAGGCCCCTCAACAAGAAATAACGATTGGGATGAATTGGAAGAACTAAGGAGAACCCAGATAAAAACTGCAATCCATGGCCTACTCATGTCTGAATACCTCAAAGTAAACACTGCACCATCAGGTCTCGTAGTCCGCAATGAACCTTTCATTTTCTTACATGATAAGACTTTTAAAATCGACTGGTCAAAAATCTCGTGGCGATGTACCCGAGATTGGATTGTGCTCATTATAAAGACTGCAAGCAGATTGGCAAGCGAACTAAAGGTCGAGATACAAACGATAGAAATACGTCTAAAGAGTTATGAATCTCCCGCTGACCTTAAAAAATATCTGGATGAACTGAATAAATCATTGAACGAGTTCGAAACTACCCTGAAAGAGAATAAATATGAGAAACTAAAAAAAGACACCAGTAGATGGACCAAGGAAAGAATCTACCCCTATATCAAAGATGATTACAAACCAACAAACGAAAATACCACTGATGATGAATCATCCGACTCTGGATCAAATAGCTCGAATTCCAGTCGTAATAAAAGCCCGAGATACCAAGGTACAAGGAGGAACTTCCGTAGACCAAACTACAGTGGCACAAGAGGATGGCACAATTTTCAACCCCACATGATGTATCCCCAACAACAACAATATGGCCCAGCCCCCTTTCAACATCCGCGGGTACCGTTTCCAACTTGGGGATACCAACAGCAAGACTATGGCTACTTCGATCAATCCACGCCTTTTTTAGGGGCACGCCAAGGACGGACCAAGGGGAGAAACCGGAGGGGCACCACGGTACATTGGAATACCGGAGAGGAAGAAACCCCATGGGTATCAACAAGGAGCATGACAGGCGCCACGAGGAACCAGAAGTGAGCCTGGTGGTGAACCTCTAAGACATTGAACTAACAGAGCCACAGAAAAGAGTTCTGGAGAAGGGCTTAGGATATGTACCTACTGCTAACATGGACAAATTCCATCTTTGTAAAGAAGTACAAGAATTCATGCGACGCCTGAAGTTGCAAGTCTTTTTTAAAGACAAGAAGGATGAAACAGAACAGGGGGATACCAAACTAAGACCAAAATCTAGGTTCACTCCTATGGACAACACTCTTCCAATTGAACTCTTAACTTTTGAGAAAGCGGTAATGAGGGAACTTGAAGACATCAAACCTCTGGAGAAACGCGCTTTCCAAAATATCACCAAAGAAGAACGGAAAGCATTGCGAGATCTGAGCAATAACGAGGGAGTCATAATAAAGCCAGCTGACAAGGGCGGTGCTACTGTCATACAAAATATAGAACAGTACGACAAAGAATGCATGAGACTACTACAGGACCGAAGGAACTATGAAGTCCTTCATATCGACCCCACCGAAAGAATAAAAACCAAGATCAGCACAATGGTGGAGGAGGCATTAGCTCACGACTGGATCACTAAAAAGGAAGGGGAATTTCTCTGTCAAAAGAATCCAAAAATCCCATATATGTACACCCTTCCCAAGATCCACAAAACCTGCAGAACCCTCCAGGACAACCCATTGTCTCTGGAATCGGGTCCATTTTGGAACCGATCTCGAGATTTGCGGACGCCTTCCTCAGACCCATGGTTCAAAGAACATCTACGTTTCTCAGGGATACCAAAGATGTATTGAATTTGCTCGAAGAGGTGACCTTCGACCCAAACACTCAGCTGTTAATCAGCTGTGATGTTGAGAGTCTCTATACTAGCTTGCCACACCACGCAACCTTGGAGATCATCAAAGATGTCCTCTTTGAAGACTTTTGGGAATATCAGACACCACGTAATGTGGTGATGGATTGCTGTTCTCTAGCATTAAAAGAATTTTTTTTAATATAAAGGCACCCTATACTTACAAAAACACAGTACCAGCATGGGGAGCACATTTGCTCCTAGCATAGCCGGTCTCTATGTGCACCATCTAGAGGTGACCAAAATACTGAACCCCAACAACCCTTTCAGAACCAACATCGATACATCGATGATATCCTTATCATCTGAGATGGAGATGAAAGAAACTCTGAACAATTTTTGACTTGGCTGAATCTACAGGATGATTTCTTGAAATTCACGAGCACCACCTCCAACAGCAACCTGGTTTTCCTAGACCTGAACATCTTTCCCAAAGATGGAAGACTAATGACCACATCTCAAAAGCACCTCAAAAAATTGCCTCTTAATGTAGAACAGCTTCCACCCTAAACATCTACGGGATAACCTCCCATATGGTTAGTTTCTGCGCCTCCGCAGGAACTGCACGGAATTGGGAACTTTAGACTACAGTCCAAAGACCTAAAACAGAAATTAGAAGCCCGGATGTACCCAAACAGAATTATTGATCAGGCGTACAAACGAGCCAAAAACAACTGCCGGAAGAGCCTTTTGTAAGAAAAAGTACCAAAAGAGGAAGAGAAAAGACCCATCTGTGTGACCACGTACAATACCAGTTCTAATCAAGTGACAAAAATCATTAATAGAAATTGGAAGATTCTGAACAGTGGTGGTCTGCAGATACCTAAACCTATCTTTTCACACAAAAAAGCACAAAGCATAAGAGATGTGTTGGTACACACAAGACCCAAATCCAACAACACCAACAGGCAGAAGAATCCAAATGTTGTACAGGGTCACCACCCTTGTGGAGGATGCAAAGTCTGTTGTCTAACTGGAAAGAGTAAAAAACTGACCTTCAACAATGGTACTGTTTGGGAACAGAGAAGCTTCAGTAACTGTAATAGTGCCAATGTTGTGTACCTAATCACCTGTCCCTGCAAACTCCAGTATGTGGGAATGACGAGCAGGGCAGTAAAGATCAGGATAGGCGAACATAAGAGCACTATAAATTGCAAAAAATCAAGCACAAAACTCACGAATCACTTTTTGGAAAAGAATCATAAACCTGAGGACATTTCATGGACTGTGATAGAACAGGTTAGCAACGAAAATTTTCTCCTGGAAAAAGAACAAAGATGGGTGTTTCGCATTCAATCCCACAAAACAGGTCTGAACGATGATATACCCTGGGGGCAGTTATAATGGACTCCTAATTGTCACCAGAGACATAACTTTGAAATCTTGTCAAAACCAGCTGTTCAGTGGGTACTCTCCGTGATAGATTACATAGTTTCTCCCTCAAAAAATTCCACATAAGAATGGCATCTGTTATTTCTGGCCTTTTAATATATTTTTTCTGGCCACATTAATCATTCCCCTATCTCCTATATTGGTTTTTGATAATTGCTAGACCTGTTCATGTGGCCGATATATATTAATTTGTATAAACTAAGAAACCCCAGCTTAGCCTCCGAATGAAAGTGTAGAAAGACTTCCGCTTCTCTACCTAACGGTGCCAAAAAGCGGCAGCCATTTTAGGTCAGCGCACTAGTTTTTCCAAGCTGCCGCCAACACACGCGGATGACAATGCGGAATTGAATGGGCTTTATAACGATGCAACATGCAAGAGACCGGCAGTCCTCGGAGCAGCACGGGGGTAGGAATAAGGAAGCGTTCTCATGCCGGTGATTCGACCGCGCTGAACACCCTTCGCCTGCAAGCTCATGGGGCATTGAACACTCATGAAAAGAGTACGTATAATGCCATTTCGAGGGTCAAATGTCGATATAACCATTGTTTTTAAACGCAAATAAGGGTCTCCTATATTTCTTCCATTTAGGTTGTTTGTTTGAGTGTATTGAGTCGCAATTGTATGTGTGATGAGACAAACGTGAACCCCAGTATTACGATGGTTCTACAGAATATATCTGGTAGAATCAACCAGTTATGAGAGGTGTACTGAATCTGCCTATTTTATCACAGAAGGCATAACCATAGGTTTTGCAGCACAAGGCGATTTCCTACCAGTGTGTTTTATGACCAGAAAAACATTTTGTGCCATTACTCAATTCGATGTGACAAACACACATTTATGTTGTTTTCTCCCTCTCTCTTTTTCTCCTTTTCCTTTACAGAGACCGCAATAGGTCAATATTTTTAGTATTCATTGAAAATTACCATGCTTCACTAGGGCCAGCTCATGCCCTGAAGCCCAAACAGTCAGCCTATTTTTGCTGTATTGTTTGTAGGACAGTAGGCATACCACTGTAGAACTGAGCTATCAGTAGTAGGGATCACTATATGGTCCTGATGAGTAAGCAGTAGGGGACTGCTTACGAAACATGTCGACCTGGTAGTAAGCTACTGCTCTACCTCACAATCCCCTTCTTAATGTTCCCAGCTAGAGAAGCGAATAAAATATATTTTTTCTACTGAGCCAGGGAATTTTAAATTTTTTGTATTTTTTGCACTCACTTGTTAGGTCCCTACACGTCACGGACACCCCTGCACCTACACATAGCCTCTGTCACAACTTAAAGTTCTCCCGCGTAGTTCGTTTGGTCGATGCACGCCCCGCCCCGTTATAGGGACGGGAAGACCCCTATGATGAAGCATGACACTAAAGGACTTTTTAGTATGTGAGGGGTATTTTAAAAAGCACATAGTGCTCTTGTCTTTCTAGACCTAAGAGAGAGCCTAGTATCTCACTAGACCCCATAAGATTCAAAACACTTAAAAATTATCACCTCTTCACATTGATAGAATCTCATTGTTTATATGATACTGCTACGAGGGTGATTCTATCAGTACTTCTACGCTTCCCATCTTGTTTTGGAAGACATACTAAAGTCCCAGGGCCCGATTCACAGAACTAACTTAAGACAAAATCCTAAATCTACTACTTTTGGTATTCACAGAAGTTAGGATTTTGTCTTAAGTTTGTCTTAAGACAAACTTAAGACAAAATCCCAACTTCTGTGAATACCAAAAGTAGTAAGTTTAGGATTTTGTCTTAAGTTAGTTCTGTGAATCGGGCCCACCAGTGTATACTTGGGATTGTAGTACTATTTGCAGTATACAACAGGAGTCTATTGATATTGTTCCAAATTTCTTACAAGAGTATACTAAAAAAAAGTGCTAAAACAAAAGATTAAAATGCTGCATGGAATAGATCCTTGTAAAGTGATAAAAAAAATACTGGTTTGCACGGTCATTCTCTGGCTTGTCTTTCTAGAAAAGTGTGTGCAAGTGGTTTCATCATTTGAGAATGTAAGCAGTATATCACTCTCAAATGCTGAAGTTAGTAAGAAGATTGTACTATGCAAAAAGTCCAGCAATTCTTTTAAGTGACTTAAACAGTGCTCTTTTGCATGGGACAGTATCATATGTAAAAATGGTTTGTGATAAAATTGAGTTTTCTTACTTTGGTCCTGAACAAGAGTGTAGAGAAAGTGAGAGTTTGATAGAAGTAGGTGTAGAAGAAGGCGTGGAAGTTAGAAGTACTGAGAAGTTTGAAGAATAAATTACGAAGATTAAGGTAATTTATTGTGAAAGACCAAACTATGGGGGTCATTACGATGGAGGATTTTCCGCATCCTCCGGGCCAGCGGAAGCCACCGCCGGCCCGGATGATGCGGAAAATCCTCTGCGGACCCACCAGGACCCACCGCCACATTAGGATGGCTGGTGGGTCATGGTTTAGGTCCGCAGCTTTTCCGCCGCGGCTGGCTTACAACCGCGGCGGAAAAGCACTAAAATGGTGACGGTGTCTCTCAGACACCGTCAGCCAGATTAGGTTGTGCTTTTGAACATGCTTTTCCGCGGCGGCTTTTCCGCCGTGGAAAAGCATGTGTAACTGCACTGCGGGGGCCCGTTGCGGGCCCCCTAGGTGTAGTGGGGGGTGCACATGGGGGGTACCTATGGTACCCCCCTGCATTTGCGTGCACAATGCAGCAGGCACCGCGCAGTGCCTGCCGCTTTGTGCACGCAAATGCAATGCGTGCTTTTTTAACATTGCCGCGGGTGCAGCTTGAAGCTGCACCCGCGGCAATGTTAAAATAGAGGATGTGACCGCCACCCTGGCGGTCACATCCTAATCTGCACAGAGGGAACGCCGCAGCCCATGCGGACGTTCCCTCATGCTCTGGGGTCGCGGACGGACGCAAGTCCGTCCGCGATCGTAATGACCCCCAATGTCTGTATTTGTTGTCGACGAACTCACTATAGAAATCAAACTAGAAATGTTGATCTGTATTTAAAAAGTGAAAAAGAAAACAATGATAAGTGGAAGGAATTTGCAACTTATTTGTTCGTGGAAGATTGCTTTGATTTGGGTAGTGATCAACGTATTTGTAAATATTGCTATACCAAATTTGAGGATAACAAAATGCCAGCTAGACCTGTACATAATAACCTAGAGTTGGTAGGTATTCCTCCAGAGCTGGTAGATTTAAATACTTAAGAGTCCATTCTGATTCACTCTGTGCACCCGTTTCAGACTATTGTTCGTATTGAGCCTAAAACAGGTAAGTTGCCTCCCACAGATTTACAGAGAGGATTAAAAGGAAGAGTTGTGTATTTACATTTAGATTTAAAGACAAATATTGAAACTATTGGTGTAGAAAAAGAGGAAACTGAACCTGTAGGTATTCTAGTTAATGGTGTTCCTACGAAGAGTCGGAAAATATGGCAAGAATTAATAGATGTGAGCATAGTGCAAAAGGCTACTTTTTATCTAAAAAAACAATGATTACAACAAAAATGTGTATGTGGAAGAAGAATAAATAGTTTTAGGAGATGATAGCTAAATTTCAAATGGCCAAATTGAAAAAGTGAAGAAATGTTGTTAACAATTTAGTGTCCATCCTTTACATTCCAAAGAATTGATGGGAAATACAATTGAATTATTCCAAATAATAATAGTAAGAATAATAATAATAGGGGCATTTGTAGAGCGCTGAGTTACGCACACCGGCGTGTCCCCGCGCTAAGATGAGAGAGGCGGAAAACAGGGAGTTTAGCTGCAGGGCAGGCAGTTATCTGACATAGAGGTAAGTTTTTAATTTAGCTCGGAACCTGGTTTCTTCCGGTTCCAAACGTAGATCCACCGGGAGTTTGTTCCAATGGTTTGCCGCTAAATACCTAATGGATCTGCCTCCCATGCGGGCTTTCTTCACCTTGGGGATTCTCAGCAGTCCCCCACCCGCAGATCTTAGTGCTCGGGCAGGTTCGTCGGATTCAATCAAGCTCTGCAGATGTCGAGGTGCCCTGCCATTCAAAATCCGATGGCAGGTGCAGAGGGCCTTGTACTCAACTCTGCTCCTCACAGGGAGCCAATGTAGCTTCTGCAAGGCCTCCATCGAAGGCGCCCTTTTGGGCAACCTGAGGATCAAACGTGCTGCCGCATTCTGCAGCACTTGAAGGAGACCAAAACTCTTCCCCGGTGTCCCCAGGTATAGCAAGTTCGCATAGTCCAACCTTGCGGTCACCAAAGCATGTACCAGGGTTTTGCGAGCTTCCATTAGCAGTAGTTCAAGGACTTTCCTCAGCCTTTTCAGGACTCCAAAACACATGCCCACCACACGGTTGATTTGGGGCCCAAAAGTGAGACCCGCATCAAACCATACTCCTAGGTTTTTTGCCTCCTGACAGGGGGTGGGGGTCGGTCCTAGACAGGATGGCCACCAAGCCGACGACCAAGCAGACTGGTCTCTCCCCACCACCAGCACCTCTGTCTTGCTGCCGTTGAGTTTCAAACAGTTCAGGGCCATCCAATCGGCAAGATCTTTCATGCACGATTGGAAGCCATCTGCAGCAAGACAGGGCGCATGCGACAGGGAGATGACCAGTTGCGTATCATCGGCATAAGATACCATTTGGAGGCCATGACTCTCTACAATGGAGGCGACAGGCGCAACATACAAATTAAAAAGGTTCGGGCTCAGAGACGAGCCCTGAGGCACGCCTTGGCCCAAAAATACCCCTTTGGAGTAGCAGTCGCCCTGCCTCACTTGGAAGCTTCTTACGGTTAGGAAGGCCTGGATCCACCTCAGCGCAGTGTTAGCGATGCCACCTCTGTTCAGACACTGTAGCAAGGTGGAATGTGCTACAGTGTCGAACGCCGCGCTGAGGTCTAAAAGGATCAAGGCCATCGTTTGCCCCTCATCTACACCCTATCTCAGATGTTCTGTTGCCATCAGTAGGGCAGACTCTGTTGAGTGGCGAGGTCTAAAGCCAAACTGCGTAGTATGGAGCAACCCTGCCTCCTCCACATATTCCATAATTTGGGTGTTTATCACCTTCTCAGCCACTTTGGACAAAAAAGGCAGGAGTGAGATGGGCCTCAGATTTTCTAACACCTCAAAACTGATGTGAGGCTTCTTCCGGAGAGGGAGCACCACTGCCTGTTTCCACCCCTTAGGTAACATGCCAGACTTAAAGGAGACATCCAGGACATGCTTTATATAGAGCTCCAGGACCTCCAAGCTGTCCCCCAACCGTTTAGGGGACACCGGATCCAAAGGGGAGCCAGATTTTACAGAGAGACATACCCTGACTAGCTCTTCAGGAGGGGGAGTGATGAAGTTTGTGAGGAGCCCCTGAATCTCCGTGCCCACCGATGTTACCTCAAACTCAGCCCCTGAAGAAAGCAAAGGGGACTCCCATGGGTGTTTGATAAAACAGTTTTGAAGCTCGTTGTTTTCCACAGCTCTTCCCCACTGGAAAAGGTGGACGATATGAAGAACCACCAGTATAGATTCCTGCATCAGAATATCGGACAACAATATTGTACTCAGAAGACCCAAGATTTCGACAATGTATTATATATATATTTCATCTTTTGTTTGAAAATGACTTGTCTGGACTCTGCAGTCAACCACATATTAAAAACAGGAGTTCATCTTCAAAATGTTTCTGCCAAGGAACTCATGGACAAAGTACATCAGAGAGATGATCATTTAGAATCTCAATTGATTTATTTGATGGTATGTCAACATGGTACTAATGAGTATTGGTATCGTCGTCATGGAGAACTTAAATGTATGTTAAGGAACGTAGGAACTCCTACGCGGTTTGTTTTGCTAAGCTGTGCTGAATATGCTTGGTACGATTTACTTGAATTTCTTCGAGAAGCAAATTCAAATTTTAAAAACATTGAATTCAAGACACCTGGAAAACTGTGTTCCTTGGAACTTGCAAATGTGTGCAGATATTTTAATCAAAGGTATCAAGCTATGATGTCTTTTATCTATAATAAAAACAACCCAACTCTTGGAGAAGTTATTGATTTCTTTTAGAGAAAGGAGTACCAAGCTAGAGGTGCTCTTCATATACATATGCTTTTATGGATCAAGGATGCACGCAAATTTGGAACTGATTCGGATGAGACTGTTTTATCTTTTATTGAAGACTATGTTACATGTGCTATACCAAAAATAAGAGAAGAAAACAGCTTAAGACAACAAATTTTACGGTTTCCAACTCATCGATGTGGCAAATACTGTCGATGGAAATACAAGTCAAAGGAAAAGTTTTATACCAATTGTCGTTTTGGATTTCCACGTCAAGTAATATCCAAAGGAAGAGTCGACAGTTTCCTGTCAGAAGTAAGGCATACTATCACTAGAAAATCTCCAAAAAACACTTACAATTTAAAAGAAGTGAATAATCAAAGTATATTAATGATTATAATTAGGGCTCTTGGTTTTATGGTATTTATTATTTGAACATTTCTGTCTGTATTTATCCATATTTATATTTTGGGCATTTTATCTGTGTTTATCCATATTTATTTTATGTTTTGTGTATAAATGTAGTTGTAAAACTGTACATTTACAAATTTATTTAAATGATAGACGCGCACAAATTATTTTGATTTCTGTAGTGTTTAACAATGTAATTTTCCCAATATTACATAGTTCTACATCCACCGGCTAATATTAGCATTATACCACAATTTAAGTTGATACATGCAGTTATTTTAAAGAAATGTCATGCTGTTTTTTTAATTTCCCATGCTGTCCATCTGCTCAGCTTTTGGGCTATGTATAATTCAGGAAAGAAAATACAAAGCGTCACTTAAAAGAAGCACATTTTCTGCATTTATCCACTTCAAAAAATAAATAGAGACAGAAAACACATTGTTTTCTGTCTGTATATATCTGCATAAATCCATAAAAACAGAAAACAGGGAGCCTTAATTATAATCCAGTTATTTTGTTGATGTGGAATGCTAATATGGATATCCAGTATGTTGCGGATAATTCCATTGTTATTGCTCGGTATGTAACGTCATACATAACAAAATCTGAAAAGACGGAGTTGAAAGAAATGTGCGAAGATATTTCCCAAGACAAGACTCTTAGTAAGGAGTTGTACAGCTTAAATTCAAAGATGCTGTCCCATCCAGAGATTGGATCCTACGAATGTTCAGATTGGTTGTCCTCTACAAGTTTATATTCAAAGTCAAGAGGAATCATTTGGGTTAGTCTAGGTCTTGCGGCAACACAAAATCGAGTACTTAAATCAATACATGAAATCAAATATTTAGCATTACATGAACCGGAAAGCACAGATATTGTTAAAACAAACATGTTGGATATGTACTATCCAAATAAAGTCCCCATCTTGAAAACTTATGTCTCTGTGAAGAACTGCAATATTACAGTTTCAAGAGAAATATTACAGGATGTTTGGTGAAACATAGTAAAGGAAATCTGATTAATCACAGAAAACTGCATTGCGATACTCCTGATAAAAGAGAATTTTACTATTTAGCACTTCTGCAACTCTTCAAGCCTTGGCGTACTGAAATGGAATTACTTGGAGATTTTCCATGTTATGAAGATTCTTTTATTGCATGTAAAGATAGCATTGAATGCAAAGTTTTTCCAATTTATCTCCAAATGTTGAATGAAGAAATTGAACAGGAAGCTAGTATTGCATTTGAGATTGTTAGAGACAATTCTCATGATAGTCAAAGTTCTGCTCCACTCAGTCAAGATCCACTAGGACAACCAATTCTTGAAAATGAAGCAGCAATTGCGATGAGTGA
Source organism: Lissotriton vulgaris (assembly GCF_964263255.1). Taxonomy (NCBI): domain Eukaryota; kingdom Metazoa; phylum Chordata; class Amphibia; order Caudata; family Salamandridae; genus Lissotriton; species Lissotriton vulgaris. Next base: position 216,535,327 of record NC_141685.1, on the reverse strand, counting down.
AGTGAAAATCGCAATGCATCAAGCTCAACATGATATTATGGACTTAGGAAACTTGGAAGAACAACTAAATATTGAACAGAAAGAAATAGATCAGCAAGTGACACACCAGATCGACCATGGTTATCTTCATGAAAAAAAATGCACATTCACATCTTTTAAACCTTTTCAAATGTATATCAGTGGTCAAGCTGGGACAGGAAAAAGCTTCTTAATTAAAGTTGTTACCAGTTATCTACAGAAAACCACTGAATCACATTTATCTTGTGTTGTAAGCGCTCCAACTGGGTTAGCAGCACACAACATTAAATGGTTTACATTACACCGCTTACTGATGCTACCTGTTGAACATGAAAACAAGTTGGAATATCACAAGCTATCTGGAAAAGCTTGTTATGAGGTTTCAAGAGTACTAAAGAAAATGAAACTTGATAATTAATGAGGTGATCAAGGTCTCAAACTTAGTGCTTGCCTTTGTGTATTTAAGAATGCAGCACATTTTAAAAACAAAATACAGTGTCTTATTTGGAGGAAAACATGTGATTGTTTTTGGCGATCTACTGCAACTTACTCCTGTAAAAAGACAACCAGTATTTAAAACATGTGGGCATGAAGACACCAGAAAGTCTTGGGAAGTATTGGAAATGTGAACATTTGGTCATATTTTGAACACAAAGAACTTATTAAAAATATGCGACAGGTAAGTGATGAAGATCATGGAAGCATTCTTCAACATATCAGAATTGGTGTATTGACAGAACATGGTAAAGAAGCTTTGCAAAGTCGACTACTTACAAACTTGTTACCAAATTAAAAAATTTCTCTGGAAATATTATACAAAAATAATTCTATAATCTGCCTAATGCCAACACTGCGAGAGTGTTCTAGATTCAATGAACAACTTTTGAAGCTAGAAAAGCAAAAAATAATAAAAATGGAAGCCATTGATAAAATAGAGCACAACGGAATTACTATTATTTTGACAAAATATTTAAAAACAAAATTGGATTTATTGGACAAATCTATATCAAAGACTGCTGGTTTATAAAAAGAATTTATATGTATGTAAAAACTGTGGGATCATTTTATGGCATAATTTGGATGTGGAAAAATGTTTAGTGAATGGAGCAATGGGAAAAGCTTTTGATTTTGTTAAATATCAAAATAGAGATGGAATTGAATTTTTGAAGATTAAATTTGATCAGATTGAAGAAGTAAAATAGATTGGACGTTGTTCTGTTAGTTTTTTGCTTGTTAACCCCTTCGACGCTTGTGACGGAACGGTTCCGTCACGAGCGCCGGTTGGGCTGTGCTTATGATGGAACCATTCCGTCATGGCCACGCCCGTTTCTTAGAACCTTCAGCACCGCGCTGAAGGTGTTAAAGATTCGTATGTTCGTAGAAAACAGTTTATTCTTTCTTTAGCATTTGTGGTGACATTCATAAATCTCAAGGTTTAAGTGTAGACAGTGCTTTGATAAACATTGGAAGTACCGTTTTTAAAGAAGGAATTTCATATGTTGCATTATACCGAGTCAGAACTTTATCTGGATTGTATTTGATTTATTTTGATGAGAGAAAGATTAGTGCAGATTCAAATTGTGTAAGAGAGTATAATCGGTTAAGAAAACTGTATGCTCCAAACTTAGGTGAATATCCTGTATATGAAAAGCGTGTAGTAGGTCGAAAACGAACATATGAGAATCTCTGTAGTGAAGTTGGAAAGAAGAAAAGAAATCAAGAGAATGTTGAGATTCCAATCAAAAAGAAAAAGGACACTGTTGAAGAGATTGTAGGATAGCATTTAGAAAATAGTTCAGGCATCAACTGCTATGCTAATGTAGTGGTGAATGTTGTAATTTTTCTAAGAAATCTCCAACAGCAAATTATGGAGAATCAAGAAAAAAGGTTTTGTTCCTTGTTGCATTCTATTTTTGTCAAAGATATCTTTATTAGAAACGTTTGGTGCATACATTACACAAGCAAAAACTTGTACCATCAAGAGATCCAACGTAGGGGAACATAAGCCGCAAAAGAAGTTGGTAAATAGGCTGAGGGCCTCAATAAGAATAAGTCATCTCCGTTTCTTAATAAGGAAGATAAATAAAAGTTACAGCTGCTAAACAGTCGGAGCGTTTCTTTTTTCCTGAACAATGTAAAAATATGACCAATATGCAGCATTGCTAAGCAACCAGGCACGTGAGCGTCAATCTTATCATAGGACCATGACAATACCTTCACCAAAGCGTATATCTGGGGTGCTATAGGAGAGTGAAATCCAGCTCACCAACCTGTGTTCCAACGTGGGACATGCCTGTAGAAGACAACAACAAAGAACAACCCATCCTCACCTCCACACCCTTCCCCCACCCTACCCGTGGTGGCAGCAACAAACAAACAGTCAGAAAACTGGACGGCTTTTCATACAGTAATCAAAATTGAAAAAGATGGAGAGCTCTGATGGAAGGGGAGCAAACTGCAGAATGGAGGCCCTGAGAGAGGAAGGAAACCAGGGGACACCATTTGAATACAAAGTTCTTATAGTCGTCTCTAAAGATATCGGCCATACGTTCCAGACTTAGGAATTTCCAGAGACGAGAATGCCAGAGAGAAATCGCCAGGGCCTCTCTCCTCTTCCAAGCAGCCGCTAGGGTGACCTTAGCCGTGCCAATGCAGAGTCACATAATCGTTTCGTCAGCTCTGGTCTGGTGTTCAAGGGCGGGGTCACAGAGCCACAGGAGGATCCCCGCCATAGTGGTAGGAATGGGATAGCCCAGCATATCTTTCATTTGAGCTAAGATTTCTTCCCAGAATGGACGAATAGTTCGGCAGTCCCACCATATGTGCCTAAAATCACCCAGAAGCCGACATCCTCTCCAACATCTGTCCGAAGATGTGGGGAACATCTGTCAGAGTTTGGAAGGATGTAAATACCAGTCCATCATGGTCTTAAAATGGGCTTCCCTGAGGTCCTTGGAGTGATTGAAGTGGAAATATCGGACCAGAGGCAAGCCCGTCTTTCATCGGAAATTGGGTGCTGGACCAGACCCTCCCACATGGACATGTATCTAGGGCGCGGGGAGAGCTCAGTCTTAAACAAGATGCTGTAGATGAAGGAGATAACCCCTTTCATAGAAGCTGTTTTGGAAAGGAAGGCTTCATATTTTGTAAGGGTACGAGTAGCAGCTTCCCGATTGTGAGGAGTAAGAGCCCAGTGGATCAATTGCTTATAGTGGTACATTTCTGTGTTTTCTAAGTTAAATTCCCTCTTACAGCCGTCGAAGGTGAGGGGATAAAAGTCATGGAACAAGTGAATGAGAGCGAGACAACCACCCTTCTTCCTTGCCTCAAAGGCCCCCTCATGTTGGGCCGGGGGGAAACGTTGGTTTGTGGTGAATTGGGGTAAAAGGAGACGGGAAAGAGGTCCATCTATCGTCGTCGATTTCGTGTCCCAAACTTTAAGTGTGGTCTGTGTAGGTGTACTAATGTATGTGTTCGGAGGTCTGTCCTTGCAAGGGCGCCATACCAAATCCCAAATAGTCCGGCCCGTCATGCTACGGTCCATATGTAACCAGTGTTTCCCAGAGTCTCGTTGGGACCATTCGACTAAAACTCTCAGTTGGGCCTTCTTATAGTATAGATGAATGTCTGGTAATACAACCCCCCCTTCAGCGCGGGAGCGGCAAAGCATAGAATAAGAGAAGCTCGCTCGATCACCCTGCCAAATAAAACACACAATCATGGCCTTCATTCTCTGAAAAAATCACGCTCCAGTTCAATAGGTAATGCTTGAAATAGATAAAGTAGCTTGGGCAGGAGGGTCATCTTCACCGCGTGAATGCGGCCTAGCCATGATAGGAAGAGCAGTTTCCACTTTGCGAGCTCCACTTGGATGCGTGTGAGGAGTGACGGGAAGTTAGCGGCATAGATCCCGCGAATATTCGATGTCAGTTGGATCCCCAAGTATTAAATCGTTGTATAGGCCCATGCCAATGAGGTGAGAGAGCTGAGTCTAATGACCGCCTCCAGTGATAGGGTAAGATTCAGTATAAATGATTTACCAGAATTAATTTCAAACCCAGAAACGAGCTCGTACCGTTCAAGTTCCGACTGCAAACCCGGGAGAGAGGTTTCCGGCTCCGACAAGGACAAAAAGATATCGTCCGCAAATAGGGATATTTTATGGAGTTCCCCTGTGAACGGAATGCCCCGGATAACCGGGCTATTCCTGATTGCGAGGACCAGAGGTTCGATGCTTAGGGCAAAAAGTAAGGGGGAGAGGGGACAACCCTGTCATGTCCCTCTTGAATGTGGAAAAGTAGGTAACGGCACCCCATTGACGACCACCCTGGAGTGGGGAAGACGATAATTAGCTCAGATCATGTTAAGAAATTTGGGAGCAAAGCCAAATGTCGTGAGTGTGTGGAAGAGGAAAGCCTAGTCGAACCTATCGAAGGCCTTCTCGGCGTCCAGGCCTACTAAGACCACCGGGATTTGACGCCTGTTAACCTTCTCTATAAGATGTATGATTCTGCTGGTGTTATCGTGCGTCTGGCGGCCTTTAATTAAACAGGACTTGTCAGGGTGGATAAGAATGGGCATGAGTTCATTTAGGCATTTGGAAATAATGGAGGAGTACAGCTTAGCATCTAGGTTTAACAGGGCTATAGGTCTATAAGAGGCGCAGCAGTGGGGGTCTTTCCCTGGCTTGGGGATGACTGAGATCGCCGCTTCCAACATCGTACCCGAGGTTGCACCGTCTACCGCCATTTTGATAAAAAGGGTGACGAGATAGGAGACAGGTCAGGGGCAAAAGTGTTATAGAAAAGAGCTGTGTAGCCATCAGGCCCCGGAGCCCTTTTAGGTTTCAAGGCTTGATGGCTGAGGTGACATCCTCCAAGGTGATAGGGACAGTAAGTAGGTCATTCCACGCATCCAAAACTTGTGGCAGAGGCAGTGACTGGAGGTATTCTTGCTGCGCAATCTCATCTAAAGGATCTCCAGAGTTTAGGTCCCGATAAAAAGACCTAAAAATGGCCGCCTTATCCTCATATTTATGCACCACCGTCACTGACGGGTCCAAGATGCCACCAATGTACTCTTTCTCCCGCTTGTCCCTTCGGTTTCAGGGATTCCCGCTCATGTGCGCGCTGTCTGTTCAGGGCAGTATTAAGGGTTATGCATTCACCCCGGAGAACAGCCTTTAAGGTGTCCCAGTTTATGAACTCTGATGTGTCCTCTGGTTGGTTGACCTTAAAAAATTCAGTGATGACGGTCCGTAGTTTAGTACATGATTCCTTATCACGAACAAGAGAAGGAGGAAAGTACCATTTGGGAGTAGTCGGCACAGGACCCCGCCATTGAAGACAGACAGAATACAAACTTTGGTCGGAGACCGATAGAGGAAAGATCTTAGCGTCTTGCAAGTCACCCTGTAACGACTGACTAATGAATATATAGTCCAAACGAGAATATGTACGGTGAACATGGGGAAAAAAACGTATAGTTGCGTGTCTGTGGGTAAAGTGTGCCCCATGTGTCTAACAGGCCTAGGTCTCGCATTTGCTGCTGCATTTCCCCTGAAAAGGAGCCCGCATCTGCATGCTGTAAATGGGTACTATCAAGCTCTTTCTGCCAGATTAAATTGAAATCACCCATCAGGATCAGTTGGCCTTCTGCAAAATCTGTGAGTTTCCCCAGAACTGTGTGTAAGAAAGTTGGCTGGCCTGCATTGGGGGCGTATAGAGCGCAAAGGTGCAAAGTTGTCCCCTGAGGCGGCCCTTGACCATGATCCAGCAGCCGTCCTTATCGCTGAGGACTCCCAGGGGTTGGAATTGGATAACAGAGTGAAACATTATGGCCACCCCCTGGTGTTTCGTGTGTGCAGAGGATCTGTAAATGAGGGGGAAGAGTTTGTGCTTAAAGCGGGAGTCATCCGCTCTGGCTAAGTGGGTCTCTTGCAATGCCACCACATCTAAATGATGGTCTACTATGTATTTCCAGACCCTGAGACGTTTATGTGGAGAATTAAGGCCCTTGACATTCCAGATGGCAATGGTGATTGGCGTCATAGCAGCAGTAAAGAAACAACAATCTCCTCACGCCCAGTGTAACGCCTCAAAGCCCCCCCAAGGATGCCCCCACACAATTACAGAAAGCTACAAACAGCCAAAAGTATCTTCTTATAACATCCCATCCCCCAGAAAAACAGTAGTTAGAAAGCTTCCACCACCTCCCCACCCAACCCCGCCCAAAAACTCCGAAACAATTAGGAGACAAGTGAACACAAATAGAAGAAACAAACAAAAGTTCAGATCTCGTCATGAGGTCGATAGGTCCCCTTTGAGTTCATCGATGACTTCGGGTCCGAGGACCCGGTCCACGTCCGCTCCATCGGGCAATTAGACAGTAAGCAGTATGGCAAAGTTTAAGGTCATATTTGGCAACTCAGATAAGTGGGATCACTATTTGTAAACCTCAAAAGACAGAGTCCAACGAAGGCAGCCTTCACGATACAGAGAAAGTCCTGCAGAGGCCAGTAGTTCATCAGTGCATGAGAAGGTTCCATCGTCATAGAGCCAGGGGCCACAGTGGGGCTCAAGAGTGAGACCCTTTCGGCTCACCCGGTAGAAGCAGGCCCCTACCGCAGGTCCTCAGGAGTAGTTGCTAACAGCGGGAGGCTATGACAATGCGGAAGAACCCCCAAATAGACAGTCAGAAAGAATCAGCGCAAAGAGCGCTGTGACCAAGCGGAGGTGGATGGGCCTCCCGAGGGAGACCCTCCCTGGTTGTCCGTCACTGGCGTCTCTGCAGACGTGGAAATGCGTAGCAGAGCCAGACCTTCCTGAAGATCAGTGATGTGGGATCACTTGTTCTGAAATTCGAAGCTGAGCCCAAAGGGAAATGTCCATCTATACCTAATTTTATCCTCACGTAGTTTAGTAGTAAAAGGTCGGAGCGATTGTCTCCGTGCCAGGGTTGCAGGAGCGACGTCTTGATAACTGCTACAGGAGAAGTTCTGGAAGGAGATGGAGTCTTTGGCACTCGCCGCCTGTAAAACCGCCTCCTTAGTTTTGTAGGAATGGAATTTCGCCAGGATATCTTCTGGTCGCTTCTTCTCTCCTTGCTGCGGTGACCCCACATGGTGGATTCTATCCAACTTTATCTTGAGAGACTGGGGGAGACACTCTCTGAGAAGAGACCTATCACGAAGCCTCCAGGTTAGACCCCTCCGCGCCCTCTTCCAGAACCCTAATACGTAGATTTTCACTCCAAGATCTATTCTCGAGGGCCTCCGCTTTGAGGTGCGCCTGAAGTAGCTGGTCTTTGAGCGTTCGGACATCGTCTCTGAGTTCGACCGAACGCTGTTCCTGTACTTGTTGGTGCACTTCAAGGTCAAGGACTCTCGTGCCCATGGAGTCAACATCTTGTTGCAAGGAGGCAAGACGCTCTGTTAGATCTGACCGCAGCTTGTCGATAGAGGGCTTGATGTCTTGACTAATGTCCTTACGGAGGTCAGTTTTAAAGTCTTTGAACATATTCAGAAGTTCTGTTTTCGTGAGAGCCATCGTCGCCACCTTTGGATTACTTCTCAGTGACACTCGCTTTTCTGAAGATGCGAAGAAGTCAGAGACCTTGCTGAGAGATTTGGACATTGTTTTCTTTGGCGGCATAAGGTGCCACCTCCAGGAAGGCGGGGACGTCTGCAAGGCTCTATGGTCCACATCTGCAGGGACAGCAGTCTGAGGCGGGGTTGTCGGCATAAGCCCTCAGGCCTCAGAGCAGCTCCTTGACTGAGCAGAGCACAAGACCTGGCAAGCGTGAGAATGCCCCCTCTGTCACAGAAGAGTCAGAAGGTCGAGTGGACGGAGACTAGCCACGGAGGAGCAGAGTCAACACAGCACAGAGGACCATGTAGCAATGCTGGATTCAGGGCCGGGAGCCCTTGTTATGTGCAGGTCACATTGGACTCGTTGTCCATGTAGCATGGATCATGGGACCCACATCAGAAAAGCTGCAGTAGTCACCGCCCGGATGGCTGGATCGACTGATGCGGGGCGGTAGCGCAAAGATCCACCAAACAGGAGCACCCCAGCTGAGGCCAAAAGACAGGGTGCTCCTGAAGGGGAGGGAGAGATAGCCAGCAGACGTGAGGAGGAAGTAATGGATGGCGCGAAGACCCAGGGGAGGCAGTGAAGCGAGAAAACACACCTCTATAGAACAACGGGGGAGTATTTGGCATCCCTTCCAATTAGACTGCTGTTCAAGCCGCAGCGAATCAATCCCGCATTGTGGAATCAGAGGGCGTGTAAAATAGGGAAGGTCACACTCGGAGAGCCGTTAATGCCGCCATGCAGGGTAATACGGCCGCCATGTTCGGGTCAGGCACACGTGGCCCGCATCTGCGGTGCGCGAGTGGTGCGACATCGAAGATTCCTCACCACCGATCCTCACTCATCTGTCGATGCTCCGCGCTGAGAGGTGGCCGTCTCCGATCCGACACTGAGGAATCGGGAGATGGATTACCGGTAATGGACGTCACCTGCCATCCTGGAGTCAGCCGCCAGCGTGCTCGTGAGTGTAGCAGAGCTGTTTGGAGTGATCACCGCTGAGTCAGGGTGAACAAAGCCCACCCCCGCCGTCAGGGCACCTTCCGCCACAGCAGCAGTCAGCTTGGGAGGTCCGTGGGTCACCAAATATGCCGCAAATTACCCCAGGAGCAGCACGTGGACCAGGGACTGAGACAGTTCACGTCTGCTTGGCCATCTTGCCCGACCACGCCCCCCGTTGCACTCTATTTTTGAAAACTTAAGAACTGATAAAACTAAAATTCAAAGTGTTTCTAGCATTCGGAATCTTCTGGATATATGTTCTGGTTCTTCACAATTTACACAGAATGTACAGCAAGATGCTCAGGAATTTTGTTATGTTATGCTTGAAGTATTGGAAGATGAAGGAATAGAAATTGAAAATCTGTTTGGACTCCGTTATAGATAGAAAGATGAGTGTGAAGATTGTACATTTACTTCTACCACTGAAATAGACATGGAAAGATTCATATACTTGACAATACCAGATTGTAAAACAGTGTCTTTTAACAAATGAGTAAAATCAGCAAATCAAAATATGGAATGTAGTCAGTGCAAATCTGGAATGTTATCAACATTATTTATAGAAATATTTGATCTATATGTCATTTTAATGATACAACGTTGCAGACCAGATGGAAGAAAATTGGAAACTTTAATTAAAAATTTGTAGCAAGTCAACTATCAATATCATTAAGAACTTTCAAAGCAGTAGCAATTATGTTCCACAATGGACATTCTACAACATCTGGACAATACACTGTCTATTTAAAGTGCAATAAAGGATGGACACATTTTAATGATGCCCATTGGCTTTACAAATATTGGTTGCCTAATGAATTACCAAATTCATACCTACTATTTTTAATACCAAAGTTCTGAGAACATCATTCGGCATATTGGGAAGATGTCAATATGAATTAATGAGATTATTTTGGATATTTTAGATACAAAGGATTTCAGGAATATCATTCGGCCTAGTGGGAAGATATTGATATGAATTAGGAAGTGTATTTTTGATATTCTCACTGCAAATGATTTCAAGAACATCATTTAGTTTACAGGGAAGATATCAAGAATTGCTGATTCAATTATCTTTTTGTGTTCTTTCATATTGTATTTAGAAAATTGTCTTAGATAGAAGAATATCATATATTTGATATTTGTATTATATGCAATGTTATTGAGGATGCTCCTTTAGGAAATGTGAACATATTGTTGAGTTTGTTGTAATGTTTTGAACACAGATTTGTTTTTTAAACAATCTTATTGATTGTATTTTTATGCCCGCTGTTGCATGATGAGCAACATTGAAATCACTGACTATGGTGAAATCCAATAGATTCTGAGAACAGCAAAAAAGGCAAACTGAATATGTTATATAATGGTAAAATTATGTTGTGTTCTTAAAATTATAATATTATGTTATAACTGTATTTTTCTTCTCTTTTACAGACCCAAACTCCAAAGTTTGAAACTGATATAAATTTAGTTTATAAAAAAGAACTGAAAAAATTGTTTCTATGACATTCATATGTGCTTTAAAAAAAAGTAAGAATAAGTAACCCATGCACTACCCATGCAGTACTACACTCACCTGTGTACTTCCCATACTATCCTGTAACCACATACACACTGCTCATTCACACTCTTCCAATCACTCAACCACGACTTATATACTAATGCAATCACCCATGCATTATCCATCCACTCATGCAATAACTCGGGGATTACAAATACAAGTGCAATCATCGAGGCAATACTCATGCCTCGATGATTGCACTACAATCACCATGAACTACCCATTCACTCTTTGAATCAATCATGCTCTATACATTTACTCCAGAAATCATCCAGACATTAGAATGCAGTTATTTCTCTTTTTAAACCAGATAAGGTAGTTCTGAAAATAACTCTTTTTTTTCTTCTTTTTTGTTTTTAAATTTATTTGGTGTTTTTACTTTTTTGTAAATGTTTGGGTGTTTTTGGAAAACCGAAAAAAGTAACAGGCTAAAGTCTTAACTTTTGGAATTGTAAAGTCATTAAAAGAATATATTAAAAAATTAGCAGCGATGGTTCCTTGCTGTAGAGCAAACCGCATCCAAAGATTGTTCACCACAACATAGTATGGAGTTGCATTTTATGCATTGCTGTTTTAAGTTTGCAAACTCTGAGCGTATGTCCGGCCCTCAAGATGACGTAGTTGTCGCTCCTGAAGTGCTGGGACCAGCTCCCTGGTTACCTTGCTGCATATTTTGTTGTGCACGTAATATCTGCTCTGGTGCAAAATGTCTTGGAGGTATTGTCTGGGGGTGCTTATACATACTCAATGCACCACAAGAGTCACTTGAGACAAAATCCGTGGACAGAGAGTTCAGCTAACCTTCCTTGCAGTGACTTTCTTTTCACCATCTGGGATGGTAAAAAACTTCCAGACGATGGATTCTGGTCTCTTTTAGGGAGGTGGTCCTTTAATCTCTTATTCATGAGAAGTATGTTGTTGCTCAGGATTTGAAGAAGCCATTTTCAAAAATTTCCAAGAAACACTCAAAAAATGTACATACTAGCTGCAAAAACACAATAGGCGCCTCTCCTGAGAAGCTGCAGATAGAATGACAAAAATGGGTTGGGTCCTTGAACTGCTAGTGGAAACCCTTATGAACCAATAAAATGCTTTCTTTTAAAGTCACATGTGAGTCGCGCAACCAGCGTACACCTGACACAACTTCGCGAAAATATATTTAACAATAATATACGTTTATTACACGTAGAAATATCTGATTTTTATAGATAGATTAGATAATCCCTTGCCATCATATACACATTAAAGGTATATTCATATTGTTTTAAAACATTTTTTTTAAATGTGGAAGTCGCACACCCGGCGTACGTATATGACGCTACGCAGAGCCCGGCAATGCGTAACTGTTGCATACCAAACACGCACACGATGCGATCCAATACGTATGTGACGTTAGGCAGGGCCGAGTATATATATATATATATATATATATATATATATATATATATATATCCAACACAGTCCAGGACCCCAAATTAGACTGGCCACTCGGAAGCTGGTTTTCCCAAACACCACATTTATTGCGACATGCTTGTGGAGTTAAACATGAAGTCTGCTTTCAGTCTATTTCAATGCCAAACGCGTTTCGAGAGCTTAGCATACTCTCTTCTTCAGTGGCTTAGGTCAAAGAGGTGAAGTGTCTACATTCTGTACTTTATAATGAGCACCTGCCCTCCATGGGCGTGGCCACACATGGCCTTCTGGGCGCTGTAGTTTTAATGCTATCTTTTCCATGTGGATGCGCACTTCAACAAATTAAAACGTTTTTTTACATCCCAAGTGGGTGAAAGTTAAGATGCATGTCCTCTCTCCACTCAGCTTTTCTGTGGCAACAAGGTGTGGGTTCGCTCTCATACCTGGATAGAGACACGCTCCCCTTCCGCCTTTCGCGCTGTTTCCAAACGAGGTGTCAGCAAGGTCAAAGTTATTTTGCTTGAAGGGCCCAGTCCGCGACCAGGGAGGCCGCTGTAAATCCAACACCGTCCAGGACCCCAAATTAGACTGGCCACTCGGAAGCTGGTTTTCCCAAACACCACATTTATTGCGACATGCTTGTGGAGTTAAACATGAAGTCTGCTTTCAGTCTATTTCAATGCCAAACGCGTTTCGAGAGCTTAGCATACTCTCTTCTTCAGTGGCTTAGGTCAAAGAGGTGAAGTGTCTACATTCTGTACTTTATAATGAGCACCTGCCCTCCATGGGCGTGGCCACACATGGCCTTCTGGGCGCTGTAGTTTTAATGCTATCTTTTCCATGTGGATGCGCACTTCAACAAATTAAAACGTTTTTTTACATCCCAAGTGGGTGAAAGTTAAGATGCATGTCCTCTCTCCACTCAGCTTTTCTGTGGCAACAAGGTGTGGGTTCGCTCTCATACCTGGATAGAGACACGCTCCCCTTCCGCCTTTCGCGCTGTTTCCAAACGAGGTGTCAGCAAGGTCAAAGTTATTTTGCTTGAAGGGCCCAGTCCGCGACCAGGGAGGCCGCTGTAAATCCAACACAGTCCAGGACCCCAAATTAGACTGGCCACTCGGAAGCTGGTTTTCCCAAACACCACATTTATTGCGACATGCTTGTGGAGTTAAACATGAAGTCTGCTTTCAGTCTATTTCAATGCCAAACGCGTTTCGAGAGCTTAGCATACTCTCTTCTTCAGTGGCTTAGGTCAAAGAGGTGAAGTGTCTACATTCTGTACTTTATAATGAGCACCTGCCCTCCATGGGCGTGGCCACACATGGCCTTCTGGGCGCTGTAGTTTTAATGCTATCTTTTCCATGTGGATGCGCACTTCAACAAATTAAAACGTTTTTTTACATCCCAAGTGGGTGAAAGTTAAGATGCATGTCCTCTCTCCACTCAGCTTTTCTGTGGCAACAAGGTGTGGGTTCGCTCTCATACCTGGATAGAGACACGCTCCCCTTCCGCCTTTCGCGCTGTTTCCAAACGAGGTGTCAGCAAGGTCAAAGTTATTTTGCTTGAAGGGCCCAGTCCGCGACCAGGGAGGCCGCTGTAAATCCAACACAGTCCAGGACCCCAAATTAGACTGGCCACTCGGAAGCTGGTTTTCCCAAACACCACATTTATTGCGACATGCTTGTGGAGTTAAACATGAAGCCTGCTTTCAGTCTATTTCAATGCCAAACGCGTTTCGAGAGCTTAGCATACTCTCTTCTTCAGTGGCTTAGGTCAAAGAGGTGAAGTGTCTACATTCTGTACTTTATAATGAGCACCTGCCCTCCATGGGCGTGGCCACACATGGCCTTCTGGGCGCTGTAGTTTTAATGCTATCTTTTCCATGTGGATGCGCACTTCAACAAATTAAAACGTTTTTTTACATCCCAAGTGGGTGAAAGTTAAGATGCATGTCCTCTCTCCACTCAGCTTTTCTGTGGCAACAAGGTGTGGGTTCGCTCTCATACCTGGATAGAGACACGCTCCCCTTCCGCCTTTCGCGCTGTTTCCAAACGAGGTGTCAGCAAGGTCAAAGTTATTTTGCTTGAAGGGCCCAGTCCGCGACCAGGGAGGCCGCTGTAAATCCAACACAGTCCAGGACCCCAAATTAGACTGGCCACTCGGAAGCTGGTTTTCCCAAACACCACATTTATTGCGACATGCTTGTGGAGTTAAACATGAAGTCTGCTTTCAGTCTATTTCAATGCCAAACGCGTTTCGAGAGCTTAGCATACTCTCTTCTTCAGTGGCTTAGGTCAAAGAGGTGAAGTGTCTACATTCTGTACTTTATAATGAGCACCTGCCCTCCATGGGCGTGGCCACACATGGCCTTCTGGGCGCTGTAGTTTTAATGCTATCTTTTCCATGTGGATGCGCACTTCAACAAATTAAAACGTTTTTTTACATCCCAAGTGGGTGAAAGTTAAGATGCATGTCCTCTCTCCACTCAGCTTTTCTGTGGCAACAAGGTGTGGGTTCGCTCTCATACCTGGATAGAGACACGCTCCCCTTCCGCCTTTCGCGCTGTTTCCAAACGAGGTGTCAGCAAGGTCAAAGTTATTTTGCTTGAAGGGCCCAGTCCGCGACCAGGGAGGCCGCTGTAAATCCAACACAGTCCAGGACCCCAAATTAGACTGGCCACTCGGAAGCTGGTTTTCCCAAACACCACATTTATTGCGACATGCTTGTGGAGTTAAACATGAAGTCTGCTTTCAGTCTATTTCAATGCCAAACGCGTTTCGAGAGCTTAGCATACTCTCTTCTTCAGTGGCTTAGGTCAAAGAGGTGAAGTGTCTACATTCTGTACTTTATAATGAGCACCTGCCCTCCATGGGCGTGGCCACACATGGCCTTCTGGGCGCTGTAGTTTTAATGCTATCTTTTCCATGTGGATGCGCACTTCAACAAATTAAAACGTTTTTTTACATCCCAAGTGGGTGAAAGTTAAGATGCATGTCCTCTCTCCACTCAGCTTTTCTGTGGCAACAAGGTGTGGGTTCGCTCTCATACCTGGATAGAGACACGCTCCCCTTCCGCCTTTCGCGCTGTTTCCAAACGAGGTGTCAGCAAGGTCAAAGTTATTTTGCTTGAAGGGCCCAGTCCGCGACCAGGGAGGCCGCTGTAAATCCAACACAGTCCAGGACCCCAAATTAGACTGGCCACTCGGAAGCTGGTTTTCCCAAACACCACATTTATTGCGACATGCTTGTGGAGTTAAACATGAAGTCTGCTTTCAGTCTATTTCAATGCCAAACGCGTTTCGAGAGCTTAGCATACTCTCTTCTTCAGTGGCTTAGGTCAAAGAGGTGAAGTGTCTACATTCTGTACTTTATAATGAGCACCTGCCCTCCATGGGCGTGGCCACACATGGCCTTCTGGGCGCTGTAGTTTTAATGCTATCTTTTCCATGTGGATGCGCACTTCAACAAATTAAAACGTTTTTTTACATCCCAAGTGGGTGAAAGTTAAGATGCATGTCCTCTCTCCACTCAGCTTTTCTGTGGCAACAAGGTGTGGGTTCGCTCTCATACCTGGATAGAGACACGCTCCCCTTCCGCCTTTCGCGCTGTTTCCAAACGAGGTGTCAGCAAGGTCAAAGTTATTTTGCTTGAAGGGCCCAGTCCGCGACCAGGGAGGCCGCTGTAAATCCAACACAGTCCAGGACCCCAAATTAGACTGGCCACTCGGAAGCTGGTTTTCCCAAACACCACATTTATTGCGACATGCTTGTGGAGTTAAACATGAAGTCTGCTTTCAGTCTATTTCAATGCCAAACGCGTTTCGAGAGCTTAGCATACTCTCTTCTTCAGTGGCTTAGGTCAAAGAGGTGAAGTGTCTACATTCTGTACTTTATAATGAGCACCTGCCCTCCATGGGCGTGGCCACACATGGCCTTCTGGGCGCTGTAGTTTTAATGCTATCTTTTCCATGTGGATGCGCACTTCAACAAATTAAAACGTTTTTTTACATCCCAAGTGGGTGAAAGTTAAGATGCATGTCCTCTCTCCACTCAGCTTTTCTGTGGCAACAAGGTGTGGGTTCGCTCTCATACCTGGATAGAGACACGCTCCCCTTCCGCCTTTCGCGCTGTTTCCAAACGAGGTGTCAGCAAGGTCAAAGTTATTTTGCTTGAAGGGCCCAGTCCGCGACCAGGGAGGCCGCTGTAAATCCAACACAGTCCAGGACCCCAAATTAGACTGGCCACTCGGAAGCTGGTTTTCCCAAACACCACATTTATTGCGACATGCTTGTGGAGTTAAACATGAAGTCTGCTTTCAGTCTATTTCAATGCCAAACGCGTTTCGAGAGCTTAGCATACTCTCTTCTTCAGTGGCTTAGGTCAAAGAGGTGAAGTGTCTACATTCTGTACTTTATAATGAGCACCTGCCCTCCATGGGCGTGGCCACACATGGCCTTCTGGGCGCTGTAGTTTTAATGCTATCTTTTCCATGTGGATGCGCACTTCAACAAATTAAAACGTTTTTTTACATCCCAAGTGGGTGAAAGTTAAGATGCATGTCCTCTCTCCACTCAGCTTTTCTGTGGCAACAAGGTGTGGGTTCGCTCACTGTTGCATACCAAACACGCACACGATGCGATCCAATACGTATGTGACGTTAGGCAGGGCCGAGTATATATATATATATATATATATATATATATATATATATATATATATATATATATATATATATATATATATATATATATATATATATAATAATCGAAAAGGTCACCCTTGTGGAAGGAACCTTCCCAGCACGCCAATATTGCACTTTTCAATGATGAAGAGCCAGCAGTGTAGCGTAGGGATTCCTGCTTTATTCATTAACAACAGCTCCTGCCAGACGCGTTTCAGGTACTTCTTTCCTCAGTGGCAGATGGTGCTTTGAAAATCATGCCTCATGTGCTTCACATTTAACTCATAGTGAACCTCCCCAAGTGGGCGTAACCGTAGACCACGGCATGATGGTTCACAAAGTCCGCACATGTTCAAATTTTATCAAGTGAGCATTTGCATGAAAGTTATTTCATTGTCTCTTTCTTCCCAAGTGGGTAAAAACACGGATTCCTGCAGTCGCTCTGCCGTTCTTGCGCTTTCCATCAGGCTCGTGCTTCTCGCTTATTTGATCAACTTCTGCAGACCACTGCGAGTCTGCTTCAACAGAGTGGTTCCCTCCGCGACTGGGCCAGCCGCGTACATAATAATCGAAAAGGTCACCCTTGTGGAAGGAACCTTCCCAGCACGCCAATATTGCACTTTTCAATGATGAAGAGCCAGCAGTGTAGCGTAGGGATTCCTGCTTTATTCATTAACAATAGCTCCTGCCAGACGCATTTCAGGTACTTCTTTCCTCAGTGGCAGATGGTGCTTTGAAAATCATGCCTCATGTGCTTCACATTTAACTCATAGTGAACCTCCCCAAGTGGGCGTAACCGTAGACCACGGCATGCTGGTTCACGAAGTCCGCACATGTTCAAATTTTATCAAGTGAGCATTTGCATGAAAGTTATTTCATTGTTATATATAGGATATTAAATAATTTTAAAAATGAATAAGTAATAATTAAAGGACATTACAGTTCCAAAATATCACACAAAAAATTATCCAATTTATAGAAAAATAGATAGGGTTTATAAATATAATAATCTAAAATACCATTTAAAAAACCTTGAAATTCACTGAAAAAAACATAGGTTTCAGGGACGTTATAGTTAGAAATTTTAACTTAAAAATCTTTGAAATTTACTGAAAATACCATAGGTTTCATGAACGTTACAGTTAGAAATTAGCGTTTAAAAAAGCCTTAGGTTTCAGGGACGTTATAGTTAGTTGGCCATTTCACTCGTACATAACCAGAGAAATTCGGCATTTATAGTTAGAAGAGCTAACAATAACTTGCGCCCTCGCAATGCACTGCTAATGACATCACATATGACATCACTCATGACATGGTCAGTGACATCTCTGATGACATCTTAAATGACATCACTGATGACATCATCCACGTGATAATCTGATGCTCCTCCTCACACCCTAATATAACATTTGGTACACCAACTCTAAAATGCAGACTAACATTTTCGAAAGCATAGACACACCAATACCACTTACTACATACCCACTTACTGATTGCTAGGTCTACACACACGTCCATTCATTCACCCATACAGTTACTCATACATGCAGTCACTCATTAATACAGCATTATCATATGCACTCATACACCTACACAGACACTCACACACCACCACGCCCCCATAGACTTACCGACACACCTAGTCAGTCATGTAAATAACCAATCACACACCCATTTTACACTCTTATAGTTATCCACACACCACTTAAGTTATTCATACAGAAGTTAACACATACTTACTCTCTTCTACAATCACTAACACAAGCACACACTTATCCATACAGCCAGCCTCTCAATCACTCACTCTCACATATAGTCTTTTATATACTCCAACACTCACATATACTGCATTTCACATATGTAGTTACTCACACATGTACCACTGAGACATTCATTCACTCACCAACTCACCCACCCATACAGCCCTTCACAGATGCACTCTTGAACCCATACACCAAGTGAATCAACCACTCACACGTCTATGCACAGAGTCACCCACCTTCCACCCACCCCACCCACCCTCAGACCCCCATACAAATACTCAGGCAACAAATCCATAACCCAAATAGACACTCATGTAGCTACTGGCCTTTCCACTTCTTGGGGGATTCTAAATGGCTTCCCTGACTTGGGATCAATTAGAAGTGGTGTGGACACAACAGGCACCATCACCACTAAAGCTGCATCAGGTAGAGACGCTGGCGCTCCCTCTGGGGACGTGCTGGATCCAGTGGTACGCTTCGCCTAGCCTCGCCTTTGCCCCTTCATCACCTGTTTACCAGCTGTTATCCCTACAGTGCCCTCCTTCCCCTGCTTCACTGGGCTTGGAATAAGAGTCGAGGTGGTGGGTGAATCTGCCTTTGAACCCTTCTTATGTGTACCCTTGGCATGCACCACCTTCTCAGTTTTGGCCTATAAAAGCTGTCACCAATGTCACATCATTGGACATTCAGTGGCTTTGCTGATGTCTCCGTGCTGCACGTTCATTTGTTGTTTGTTGGTCTCCAATAAACTTTGCTATCTTATGTGCTGACAGAGAGTCTTATGTGTGGAATCATTTATTATTTCTATTTCAGCTTCTACAATGTGTTCACCATATTCTTTCTAATTGTTTACATGCACTTTTACTCTTCCTTAGAACTTCCGTATACCAAGGGGCAGAAGCGCGATTCACCTTGGCCACTCTCAGAGTAGATGGGGAAAGTTCAGAGGTGCTAAGAAGTAGCCATTGCTCCAAGGAGTGCACATCGCTTTCAAGAATCCCACAACTAGGAATAGGGTTGGATTGCAAAGCACTCTGCATCGCCTCGGGAGTGATCCAATTAAAAGGCCGAAAACTACTAGTCCCGACCTTTTCCTGTGATCAAGACCCATTGAGTTTCCTATGGACTCTGAAATTGATCAAGCAGCGGTAGGACCAGGTAAGAGGCCTCAACTTCTATCAGTTTGGAAGAGAAAATCTGGTCTAGTGTATGGCCCTTATCGTGTGTGGGTAGGTGGACAAAAGGGGTCAGATTTAGTATGTCAAGGGATTCACGCAGTTTGGGGCCTCAGGTTCTAAAAGGTTATCCATATGTAAGTTGAAGTCACCAAGGACCAGAAAATGACTGTACATAGACAAGAATGCATCTCACATGGAACATCTGCATGGGAAAAGCAGATGTAAATGCATGCAGGTGTGAGGGGGAACACAGTCCCTGCACATCTCACACACATGCAGGATGCCAGCACTGAAAGGCATGTGTAGTCTGCCCACATCTCCTGTCCATTTTAGGCTGAACAAGACATACATCACATATCACCATGTGTTTGGGGGTAGACTCACTGTGTCCAACACTGCGCAGTCCTCAATGTCCTTGCCCTGTCTATCAATCAATCAATCAAAGCCTTTGTAAAGCGTACTACATACCCGTGAGGGTCTCAAGGTGCTGGGGGGGGGGGGGGAATGCTGCTACTGTTCAAAGAGCCACATCTTGAGGAGTCTCCTAACGTTAGAAGGTCTCCGGTCTGCCGTAGGCAGATGGGGAGGGTGCTCCACGTCTTGGCGGGAGAATGATCTGCCGCCGCCGTCCACTCTTCGGATGCGGGGGACGGTGGCGAGGGCGTGGTCAGCGGAGCTGGCGGGCTGGGATGTAGAGGCAGAGACTTCTGTTCAGGTACGCTGGTCCGGTGTCGTGGAGTGCCTTGTGTGCGTGGGTGAGGAGCTTGAAGGTTATCCTCTTGTTGATGGGGAGCCAATGCAGGTTTTTCAGGTGGGGTGTGATGTGGCTGTGGCGGGGGATGTCGAGGTTCAGGCGTGCGGAGGTGTTCTGGATGCGTTGGAGTCCTTTCAGGAGTTTGGCCGGGGCTCCTGTGTAGAGTGCGTTGCCGTAACCTAGTCTACTGCTGATGAGGGCTTGGGTCACCGTCCTTCTAGTTTTGGTGGGGATCCACTTGAAGATCCTGCGAAGCATGCGGAGGGTGTTGAAGCAGGAGGAGGAGAAGGCGTTGACCTGCTTTGTCAAGGAGAGTGTGGAGTCAAGAATGACCCCTAGATTTCGTGCGTGGTTGGTGGGTGAGTGTAGGGCGTCCCAGGCCGAGGGGGTAGAGCTGAGGATGAGGACTTCCGTCTTGTCCGAGTTCAGCTTCAGTCGGCTGTTCCTCATCAAGTCGGCGACGACCTTCATTCCTTCGTGGAGGTTGGTTTTGGCGGTGTGGGGGTCCTTGGTGAGCGAGAGGATCAGCTGGGTGTCGTCGGCATAGGAGATGATGTTTAGGTCGTGCTTTCGGGCGACGTGGGTGAGTGGTGCCATGTAGACGTTGAACAACGTTGGGCTCAAAGATGAGGCTTGGGGTACACCGCAGATGATCTTTGTGGCTTCAGAGCAGAAGGGGTGGGAGGCGGACGCTCTGGGTTCTCCCAGAGAGGAAGGAGGTGGTCCATTCCAGGGCCTTCTCTTGGATTACGGCATCATGGAGGCGTGTTCTTAGTGTGCAGTGGCAGACTGTGGCGAAAGCGGCTGACAGGTCCCGGAGGATGAGGTTCGCAGTTTCTACATTATCGAGCATGATCCTGATGTCGTCGTTGGCGGCGATGAGGGCAGTTTCGGTGCTGTGGTTGCTGCGGAATCCGGACTGGGATGGCTCCAGGATGTTGTTCTCTTCGAGGAAGCTGGTCAGTTGTTTGTTGACGGCTTTTTCGATGACCTTCGCTCGGAACAGGAGCAGGGAGATGGGTCAGATGTTCTTGAGGTCCTTGGGGTCAGCCTTGGGTTTCTTTAGTAAGGCGTTGATCTCTGCGTGCCTCCAGGTCTCCGGGAAGGTCGCTGTCTCGAAGGAGATGTTGATGGTTTTCCGGAGTTGGGGTGAGATGGTGCTGCTGGCTTTGTTGAAGATGTGGTGTGGGCAGGGGTATTCCGGGGATCCGGAGTGGACAGTGTTCATGATCTTGATGTTGTCGTTGATGTTGGTCCAGGCGAGTAGGCGGTTGGTGAGGGTGGTGGTCGTGGGAGCGGGGTGTCGGCTGTTGCTGGGGTTGTGACGGTGTCAAAGCTGTCGTGGATGTCTGTGATCTTGTGATGGAAGATGGTGGCCAGCGAGTCGCACAGGTCTTGTGACGTGGAATGTCATTGGTGTTGGAACTGGGGTTGGAGAGTTCCTTTACAATGCTGAAGAGCTCTTTGCTGTTGTGTGCGTTGTTGTCTAGGCGGTCTCTGAAGGCAGTCCTTTTGGTGGATCTGATGAGTTGGTGGTGTCGGTGGGTGGCGTTCCTGTGGGCTGTGTAGCTTTCAGGTGTTCTTTCGTGGGTCCAGTTTTTTTCTAGTTTTCGGCAGGTTCGCTTGGAGGCCTGGAGGTCTTTGGGGAACCAGCTGGCTCTCTTGTTGGTGTGGGTGTTGGGGGGCTTCTTGAGCGGGGCGAGGGTGTTGGCGCAGTCATTGATCCATTGTCTGAGGCTGCGGTGTCGGTCGGGTCTGCAGCTGGGCTCTGGGTGATGGCGGCAGTTATCTGGTCCTCGGTGATCTTGCCCCAGCTGCGGCGAGGCATCTGCTGGGTGCGGTGGTGTGTGGTGGGTTTCCGGAAGGTGAAGTGGATGCAGCGGAGGTAGGTCCAGTGGAGTTCGGTGGTGCGGTTGAAGGAGACATGGGTGCTCCCTGAGAAGATGGGGTCAAGTGTGTGGCTGGTGGAATGTGTGGGTGCTGGGATGAGTTGTCTGACTCCGATGTTGCCAAGGTTGTTGATCAGGGTGGAGGAGTTTGCGTTGTTGTTGTTCTCGAGGTGGAAGTTCAGGTCCCCGAGGAGGATGTAGTCCGTGGAAGCGAGGGCGTGTGTGCTGATGAGGTTGGTGATGGAGTCGCTGTACTGCAGTCGGGGTCCGGGGGGTCTGTAGATGAGGGTGACTCTGAGGGTGTTGTTGGGGTCAGTGTGGATCTGGAAGTGCAGGTGTTAAGCAATGCTGAGGGTGTCGTTGGCGTGTGTCGAGATTTTTGTGGACGATGGCAATTCCTCCTCCTATTCCATTGGTGCGGTCCTTGCTGGGTGATCTTGTAGCCTTCCGGGATGGCTATGGCGATGTCAGGTGCCGAGGAGGGGGTCAGATAGGTCTCTGTCAGGAAGGCGATGTCTGGGGTGTTGGTGTCGAGTAGGTCCCAGAGTTCAACGTGTGTTTGTGGGTGGAGCGGGTGTTGAGCATGATACATCTGAGGAAGTTGGGTTCCATGTTGGGCGGGTTGGCGGGCTGGGTGCCAGTGAAGCTGCAGTTCCGGCAGGAGAAGGGTCCTTGGGTGCGTTTCCGGGAGGCCTGGCAGCAGGTGCAAGATCGTCCGGTGTTGAGTGCTTGGAGAGTGCTGGAGTCGTAGCGGTGGCGGGCGTCGTGGTGTGTGCGGGGGGCCAGGGTTCCTGGCACTGGGCGTGGTTCAGGTGCGGACAGATGCAGACAGGCTTGCCGTAGGTGTTCATTCGGCGCGCCAGCGGCATAGCCGCGAATCGGCTGGCATATATGGGGAGGTGGGAGGGAGGAGCAGCTGGGAGGCAGAAGGCAGGAGCAGCGAATGGGCAGTGGGCAGTAAGGGGGGCGGGCCACAGGGGACACGGCGTTGGGGAAAATGAGTGGCACAGAAGCAAAAAATGGGGCACAAAAACGAGGAGGAAAACAGTGGCACAGAAAGCAAAAAACAGGGCACAAAACGAGGGGGAAAACAGTGGCACAGAAAGCAAAATGGGGCACGAAAACAAGGGGGAGAAAAGAGTGCAGAAGGCAAAAGGACACAGAGATAGGCAAAAGGACGCAGAGAAGGCAAAAGAAGACACGGAGGTAGGGGGACAGCTGGGAAAACAGTCAGGACACAACAGGGAAATGCAGAGCGGAGGGTGAACAGACTTACGAGCGAGTCCTCAGCAGCGGCAGCTGGGGCAACGGTACACAGGCAGAGCTGTGCAGAGGGGGAGCGACCTACCAGTAGGGTCAAGGGTCGCCGGCATATATGGGGGTGGGAGGAAGGAACAGCTGTGAGGCGGGAGCAGCGAATGGGCAGTGGGCAGTCAGGGGGGTGGGGCTGCAGGGGACACAGCAGCATGGGAAAAGAGTAGCACAGAAGCAAAAAATGGGGCACAAAAACGAGGGGGAAGACAGTGGCACAGAAAGCAAAAAACGGGGCACAAAACGAGGAGAAAAACAGTGGCACAGAAAGCAAAATGGGGCACCAAATCAAGGGGGAGAAATAAGTGGCACAGAAGGCAAAAGGACACAGAGATAGGCAAAAGAACACAGAGAAGGCAAAAGGACACGGAGATAGGGGGCGGCTGAGAAACCAGAAGGCAAAACAGAAGTCAGGACACAACAGGGAAATGCAGAAAGCGGAGGGTGAGCAGACTTACAAGCGAGTCCTCAGTAGCCGCAGCTGGGGCAGGGGTACACAGGCAGAGCTGTGCGGAGGGGGAGCGACCTACCAGGAGGGTAAAGGGTCGTCCTGTGAATAGCTCACTATGTCATGGATGTCACATTGAGGGACATGATATCACAAATCCAAAATCCTTCTCACAATGCCGGTCATGTGCAATCTACAGGGCTGAGATGGCTCATAGCTGGAGCGCAATGAGAAAAGACAGATGTAATACTCTGTAAGTTAAGTGATGTGTCCTCGTCATTTTGGGCGGTGACTGTGCAGGCCAGGTGGGCCCCCACTGAGATGGACAACAGGGGCACACACAGCCATTCAGCCAAGCAATCACTGTCCTGACTCCTGCATTAACAACTTGCTGCATCACTGCATGGCTGACAAGACAACACATGTCACTCAAATATTGATGTGCAGGCAGGGAAACGTGTGGAATAGGGTACACCCACCTTCCCCTGGAGACAGCATGTTAGGCAATGCATGACACAACCCCACACTCTCAGGCACATACTGCATCAGTCCAACTAACTATATGCTCCCCCTGCACTCGCCCCCACTGTTTAAGACTTACCACTACATTTAAGGCACCATATAGCCTTGGGTACTGTATGAGCCTCGTCCGCCAGGACCTCCAGGACCTCCAGCTCCTTGCTTGTGAAGGGACTGGCACGGATCTTCTCAGTCCTTGCCATCACTTTGGACATGAGACAGTACAGGCAGAAGTGGTTGGTGAGGGGTATCAGGCAGCAGTCCCTGGAGGCAGCAGCAGATGAGGGGTCTCAGGCAGCAGACCCTGGAGGCAGCAGAGAAGGGGTCTCTGGCAGCAGTCCCTGGAGGCAGCAGCAGAGGAGGGGTCTCTGGTAGCAGGCCCTGGAGGCAGCAGCAGATGACGGGTCTCTGGCAGCAGTCCCTGGAGGCAGCAGCAGATGACGGGTCTCTGGCAGCAGTCCCTGGAGGCAGCAGCAGATGAGCGGTCTCAGGCAGCAGGCTCTGGGAGCAGTGGAAATGTGAGGCTCCCTCCAATGGTGGCGAGTAGTCACCACATAGATGTGGTGACCCAGTCCAACAGACAGGTGCCATTCACAAGGCAATGTAGGGAAGGACAGTCCAAAAAGTTATTTCAGTGGTGCTAAGCTGCTGCAATTGGTGTTCCAGGTCGGCCTTTTTTAAATGCAACCAATGACCGGCTCTGTGGTGGCGGAGCACACCTACCACAATTTTCAAAATTGCATCATGCTACCGCGATTAAGATTTCCATTGGCTGTAAGGGCATGGTACATGGCAGTGACACCGCAGGGGCCAGGTGGGTGCTACCGTGGTGGTGCATCTTTCAATTGCATCCAATGACCGGCTCCACAGTGGTGGAGCACCCCTACCGTGATTTTAAAAAATGCATCATGCTACCGCGATTAAGGTTCCCATTAGCTGTAAGGGCATGGTCCATGACGGTGACACACCACTGCTGCCAGGCGGAGGCTTCCGGGATTTGTGTGTCATACAGTGACATGGGTGGCCGGGATTGGGGTGGCAGAGCATGCAAACCGCCACTTGGGCATGTCTCTATGGCTGTCACTACCGCACTTGTGTTTTGGGGATTGTTGGTGGCACACCAGTGCTGCCAGGCGGTGGCTACTGGGATGTGGGTGCCATAGAATGACATGGGTGGCCGGGATTGGGGTGGCGCAGCATGCCAACCACCATTTGGCAATACATTGATATCTATCACTACCGCAATTGTGTCTTGGGCATTGGTGGTGACATACTGCTGGGGCCAGGCGGTAGCTAGCGCGATTTGGGTGCCATACATTTGCATGCCAACCGCCATTTGGCAATACATTTGGCCATTTGGCAATACATAGATATCTATCACTACCGCAATTGTGTCTTGGGCATTGGCGGTGACACACCGCTGGGGCCAGGCGGTAGCTACCGTGATTTGGGTGCCATACATTCACATTAGTCACCACAATTTGGGTGGTGGAGCATGCCAACCACCATTTGGCATGTCTCTATTGCTATCACTACAGCACTTGTGTTTTGGGGATTGTTGGTGACACACCACTGCTGCCAGGAAGTGGCTACCGGGATTTGGGTGACATACAATGACATGGGTTGCCGGGATTGGGGTGGCGGATTATTTTGACACCACCAATGGACACATCATGCTGTGTCAATGGCCATCTGGCAATCATCAACAGTGCACAGTGGCCATCTGGTTAATGGCACATCATTGTGCACACAATGCCAATGTTCCATTTACCCCACTGGTGACTACACATGCCATATTTGTGTATGGGATTTTGACATTGGTATGCACTCCCTCACATGTCACTTGTGATGTTGATGGGCCTGTACACAGGGCAGTGCTGTTATGGACTACAATGTGTACACATGTCAATGTGGTAAAGTGCAGTGAAAATCACAGCAATGTTTGTCTTAATGAATGATGTTCTGATTTGCCTGTCCTCTTATGTTTGATCATGCACACACTCATCATTTATGCTCAGCCTGTGGTCAATGAGTTGTTGATCTGTGCCAGGTTCAAATGACGCCTGAAGGTGTGTCAGGTACAGCAGCTAGGTATGAGACAGTGGGGTTGCATTGTTAGACATATGCTGGATGATACACCCCCAGGCGTGCCCATGGTAAATGTGGCCATATCACTATGTGCATTCACATAGACCAAGGTGGTTTTGGAGGTACTTGCTGTGTGTGAGTTGACACGTGTGCGATTACTGAAGCTGAAGGTGTCCCTACATGTAAGCTGGTCAGTAACTCAATTTGATGACAGTCATTGTTGGTGTTGTGTCAGCCAAAATGTGAGATGCTGTGCCCATCTCATGATGTATTACATTGACATGTGTCCACTTTCATCTCAACGAGGAGACCAAATCTGCATCGTCCCTTCACAGTGCTGGCAGACATGGAGGATGAGGCAATCGTCCAGAAATTCGGTCTGGATAGAGCCACCCTACAGACCCCTTTGTGCTATGTTGGTGCCCCACCTGCAGCCTCGCAGAACATATCCAACGGCTTTCATCCCAGCGTCAAAGGTGATGGCGGCCCTGCATTTTTTTGGCCACTGGACCATTCCAGCACAGTGTCCTGCGCAGGTGGGATGTCACAACTCATGTTCTGCTTGGTGCTGTGTGATGTTCTGTCCGGTATGATGATCTACAAGGACACATATATCAATTTCCCCAGGGGGCCTGAATTGCTAGCTGCAAAGTGAAATTTATATCCCCTCGGACACATCCCCCATGTTGTTGGTGCATTGAATGCACCCATGTTGGGCCTGTGCCACCACAGGCATGTGAGCACATCTACGGGAATCGTAAACTTTACCACTCCATAAACGTGCAAGTGGTGTGCCAGGCAGATATGATCATCTCGCTTGTGTGTGCCAAATTTCCTGGCTCGGCCAATGACTCATACATCCTGGGTAACAGCATTGTACCCCAGCTGATGGCTAATCTGCTTCCCGAGCGTGCATGAATTGTGGGTGAGTATGCCTAGTCATATAGCGTGTTGTGTGTGTGACCTGCTGTCTTCTGCCACAGCCTTATTGCAATGTTTATCAGTGTTTGTCACACCTAGGTGACTCTGCATATCCCAACCATCCTTGGTTGCTGAGCCCACTGAGGAATCCCAGGGCACCAGCTGACGTCCACTACAATGATGCCCATGGGTGGACACGGTGTGTGATGGAGCGTACTTTTGGTCGGCTGAAGTCACATTTCCTCTGCCTGGACAAGACCAGAGGTGCACTTGTACCCGCCCAGGAAGGTGTGTCAGGTTGTAGTGGCATGCTGCATGCTCCATGAGCAGCCAAGGCCCCCACCTGCAAACCAACTGGTGTACAGGGATGAGGACATTGGAGAGGAGAAAGGTGTTGACCTGCGTCAACAGCTCATCGCCCGCTACTTCACTTGAAGGTGGGGGACAATGTACAACGTACCCATTGTCTGATAATGTTGCTGTTGTTCTGAAGGTGTATGTGAGATTTGTGACAGCAGCAGGTTGTAGACTCAGTGGTGGCTGACAATGTTTCTGGGACAGTTCATTTAGGAACATGTGCAGGATGTGTATGTTGGCCCTTGTTGCTCATTGTGAAGTGTGCATGTAGGATTATCTTATTGTTAAGTGTTGTGTAATGTCTGTGATGCCACACCCAGACTAGTGAATGTTGTTCTGTTGTGTTTTCCTAGGTCCCTTCAATCTCTCCTTGCCTACATACATTCCAGACTCCAGGTACATTGTAATCATTGTGAAGACTGTAAATCCTAGAATAAAGACGGAGCAGGTACAACAACATGTATGTAAGGATTTTTTTATTTACAATAATGACATGTGAGGGTGGTGAACATGTACATTGAGGTGATTAGTGAAGCAGTGAGTTGACACTTATGGTAAATGAGATAATCGAGTAGTCACCACATAGATGTGGTGATCCAGTCCAACAGACAGGTGCCATTCACAAGGCAGTGTGTGGAAGGACAGTCCAAAAAGTCAATGCAGTGGTGAAGAGGGTTGCCATCATGGCTGGCTCTGTGACTGGCGTTTGTTAGGTGCTTTGCCAACCGATACTCCCAGTGTTTTCTTAGGACGCCCCCTTTGCCGCTTGGCAGGGGGGGCCTCTGCTGTAGGGCCAGTGGGGTCTGAGGATTTCCCCCTCGGTGTGACTGCCAGGAAGGATGGTGAACTGTCATCCTGTGGCCCACCAGAGGGAGGTGGAAGTATTGGTTGGTGCGCAGGCCTGTCCCTCAGTACCGCCACTAGCTGGCCCAAGAGGTCCACAATTTGGCCCATGCGGGTGTCCATGGACCTCATCAGCAGGAGGATGTTCACAGGAATCTTGTTCTGACTGGCTCATTGTCCCTGGGCCCATTCATAGGCCCCAAGGACTCTGTTTATGTGGTCCAGGGATTCGGTCCAAGACTCTGGTAGACTGTGGGTGACCCTGCCCCTGCCACCTGGCCTGCTGCCAGGGACCTGTTGCCTCACCACTATAGGCAGTCGCATCCTCTCCTTGCTCTCCTCAGTCGGTGGGATGGGGTGGTCATCCTGTGGGACAGGGAGAGTGTTGCAGGCAGCACTGGTGGTGGTGGTGGGGGTGTAGGACGCACCAGCCGTAACAGCAGGGGTCAGCAAAGACATTGGGATTGCTGCAGATGTGGTGGGGGGACGTTGGTGAACTGGTGCCTGTTGCGCCCTGGCACACCAAATGGGCCGGCTCGGAGCTCCTCGTCCAAAGAATCCCGGGAGTCAACATCTGAGAGTCGATGTTCCGGAGGGGGGGGGGGCTGTCTCTGCAGGTTGCTGGTGTTGTCCTCTGCAGTCAGTTCTTGGTCATCTGTGGGTCAGATGGGAAATGGTCATTGTAGTGCACCCCGCAAGCTGTGTGTTAGCTAGATGTTAGGTGAGGGTGAACCATACAATGGCTGCAAACTGCTTCTAGGTTGGTGTGGAGTGTTCCATCCTGCTCAGGTGTAGGACAGGGGGCATGGTGAGAGTAGTAGTGCAGGCCTTCCACCCCCACACAGCCCTCCCATGGAAGATGGCTACCTACCTGTATGTTTGTTTGTGGTGATACAATGGCTTCCAACTGCTCCTGGGTGGGGGAGTGCTCCATCCTGACCAGGTGTGGGACAGGGTTCATGATGGGAGTAGTAGTGCAGGCCTCCCACCCCAAACAGCCCTCCATGGCAAGATGGCTACCTACCTGTTAGTTTGATGAGGGTAATGTAATGGCTGGCACATGCTTCTGGGTGGGGTGGAGGGAGGGCTCCATATTGCTAAGCTGTGGGACAAGGGGGCCTGGTAGGAGTTGTTGTGCTGGCTGCCTGTACACAGACATGTTTTTGGGAGTGTGTGTTGCAGATGAATGGAATTTGTCCAAGGAGGTGTAGCTTAGTAGTTGTGCAAGGCAGTACATAGCAGTTTGGTGGTAGTCATTTGTTTGTACTTACCAGCCTCCACTCCCCCAGCTACTCCTGTGAGACTGTCTGGATGCAGTATGGCAAGCACCTTCTCCTCCCATGCAGTGAATGTTTTGGGTGGGATGGGAGGGCCACCACCAGTCCTGTCAGCCAGCTCACGGTTCTTGCTCCTCTTCTGTTTGGCAACCCTCTTCAGTTCAAGTCACCGCTTCATGATTTCATTTTTTGAGCATGGGGTGGTCCCTACTGCATTGACCTTCATGACTATCCTTGCCCACATTTGTGCCCTCGTGGCTAATGGTGTCTGTTGGACCAGGCTACCAAACCGTTGTGGTTCCACTCTGACTATCTCATCTACCATAACCTTCAACTCACTCTGTGAATTTGGGCATTTTCTGTGTTGCCATGGTGTGTGATGTGCAAAGTGGTTATGGGTGCAGGGGTCTGAGTGGTGGGTGTGGCAGTGATGTGTATGGAATGTGATGTGCAGGGGGTTAGAGGTGCAGGTGTGGAAGTGGTGGTGGTGCTGTGTGTGGTGCGAGTAGTGATGGTGTGTTGTTTGCCTCTCCTTTGTGCTCTGGTGTTGGGACCTTCAGTTGTGGAGTATTGCAAAGAAGGGGCTGGTTTTATACTCAGCTATGTGGGTGTGTCCAAATGGGGATTGCTGTCAGGTGTGTTGTGCGGGTTGTCCTGGGATTTGTATTTTTATATTTGCCATGTGGTTGTGTCATTGGTGTGTGTTCTGTGTTTTTGGGTGGCATGGCTAGTTTGCTGTGTGCACTTTGTGGCCTTATTGTGGTTTTTTTCTTTCGGCCACCAAATTTGTCACGGACGTCTGCACCCGTGGCTATGCTGCAGCTCTTCCGCCGGCTCTCCCATTCATCACTGTTGGCGACCACGGCGGTCGGAAACAGCGGAACGTACTGTGGGACCATCGGGGATATCTCATTTTCAGTGCGGTGTCTCCGCTAATCTGACGGCGGGTTGGTGTTTTTCTGCCACGGATGGGTTTTAGCAATCTCCGCCCGCTACGGGCAGTTTTTCTTTGACCCGTTCAGCCGTGGTCTGTGTTTTTTAGTGGTTGATCCTAATTTAGACAACGGTTTTTCCCCATTATCGGTGGGCGGTTGTTTTCCGCTTCCATGGCTGTCAGGGTGGTTTTCCAACCGCCATGCTAATAGACTGCATAGCCAGAATTATTTAAAAATTTTAAAAATTATAAGTAATAAATATAATGTAAAAATAAATTAAACTTGCATATATAAAGTATAATATATATTTACTTAATAATGTTAATAAATAAATATTTTAATAAATTATAAAATGTTAGAAATATTATGAGTGAAATTATGAGTGACATTTCAACGACCATGAGTGACACTTTTTCGCGAGCAAAAATCATGCAATGAAGACGAGAGAAACCATCTAAATATCTGAAATTACAGCCATTTGAGCAACAAATAACTCCAAGAACTTATTAAAACTGCTGCAGAGCACCAGAAATGGAACTAAGGGCACTAACCCTATTGCCACCTCCTCATGCATGCGCTCTGTGGCGCTGTGTCTCTGACAAGTTACAACATAGTCAACAGAACTGCCTACACAGTATCAGTCACGGCTCTGCCTGGCGTGCAGCGTTGGCCAAAGTACACTTACTTTATATTAATTTGAGACTGCTGTGTGTGTCTGCGTCCCGGTCGGTTCGACGGCCACACATCAGACTCCATGATGCACCCAGTTCTCCCACATGAGTGATTCGTCCCCTGCCTGGGCTGCACTACTGCTAGTTCGCGCCCGCAGAGACTCATCACCACGATGTTGATGGCGATGCCTCTCATGTTGCGTGACAGCCATGAGTCTGGTAGCAGTAGTCAAGTCACTCTGGCTGGTCCAACACGGGTTTTGTTGTGCAGATAGCAGCGCACCAGGACTCCTCGACGCAGTTGGGTCCGCTTCTCTGGCCTGCCTACCACCTTACCTCACTTTCTCTTCCTCCAGGACGAGGCACGAGATCACATCCAGATAACATCCCAGGGCCCCCTACGGTGTGCCACCACCAGTAGCAACCAACTGTAGGCACTTCATAATAAAATACATCCCTTATGATGCAGTTTCATTTTCAGCACAAACCGGAGAGAAGAAAGAGAAAATAATGGTAGCCCTGGAGGAAAAATTAAAAGACTGCATAAAAGGCCTGGCAGCTCCTTTTAATAAGCTGAGTGTGAGAGCAAACAGAGGGGAAGGATAGAAGAGGCTGACAGTCTGTGATGAAAGGAGTGACATGGGGGGAAGAGACAGGGAGATTTTATACTGTGAATAAAATGACACTGCGTGAAAGAGAACGCTGCCAGGGTGGCTGGGGAGAAGAAGGGCAGTGTGTGATGAAAGGAGGGCCGGGTAAGGCGTAGAAGAGGCCAAGAGCTGTGGTTTTCATACGGAAAGCAGGAGTGGAAAGTAAAAATGCAGGGTAGCACAAAAGGCAAGAGTGAAATAAAACGGATGAAAGTGTGCCCAGTTTTTTAGGGAGACTGCAGGGGACACAGGTAGAAAAAAGCCTTGAAACATAAGAAGCCACCCCCCCCTTGAACTGTACTGTTGTGGAGGGCTGTGCATTACCAGAGATAGCAGAGGGAGTAGTCTGGTATTTATCAGCCTGTGACACTATCAGGCTTCCAAAGGCCAATGGGTAAAGATTTGGCAACACTTTGAAATCTCCATGTCCCGTCAATAAATCCGAATTGAAACGAATTAGGCTGATGTGAATTACGGTAATTGGATTCACTGGCTTATTATATGATGAATTTTACAGTTATTTGTCACTTCCAAGGCTTGGAGCCTCGAGCTGCGCCGACATGAAAAGGCGTGCACGGATTAGATGGTTAATATATGAGCTTTCCTCGTGAGTATAACCAAAACACAACCAACAGCATTTATAAATGTTCATTTATGTAAGATTTTATGATTAAATAATTTCCTTGAACAGAACGGACAGGCCATTCTAGTATTCCACGGATGATTAAAAGAAAACTAATTTCCAGAAAATGTACCTATGAATAGTATTTGCCCAGTTCCGTACGATTACCGGATGCCCTTCACACATAACCCAGGTGTATACGTCACTTTATGGCTCCAAGTTGGTTTGCATGATTAGCGTTGAACTCTGAGGCATTTGAGGAATGTAAACGTCTGGCATGACCATAGCTGGGAAAGAGACAAGACCAGTGCTAGAGCATGACCAGGGCTAGCGTCTACATGAATGTTCAGAGCTTCAAATGCCTGCTTTGTGTGGTGTCACTGAGCACGTGCCAGTTTTGTGTGTTTTCACACATGCGCAAATATGTAGGTCGCAAAACTATGGCTTGGACATGTTTGATGAGTGTTTCGATATTAAGTGTATCACAATTTTTCAATTGTATGCCGAAATAATACATCTGCAGCTGGGAGGCGTAGGGTCTGAGTGATTGTCTGTTTCTGCAGCTTGCTGCTGCCCACAGACCTGAGCAAAGACACGGGTGTTACTTTCAAGTTATCCATGTACACAACATATTTCCATGCCCTCTGAGCGCACCTGCACATAACTGTTCATAAATTTCACAGTTGGCAAAATGTGGCCATCAACAGTGCTGCCCTTCTTTCGCGGTCAATTTCATTTTTGAAGAAAGAGCAGTCTCAGCAGATGTCAAGTGTTAGTGTTACCGTTTAGATGAACACAAGGATTTCTTATGTTTTATATTATAAATTCGGGAACAGGAGTTGCATCCCTCTGTGAATCAGCTTTGTTATCACTTCCAAGGCTAGACCCGAACCTAGATGTTGACGAACTCACCTCCCAATGCCTCACAGTCCTTACAGTCGAAATCAATAACGTCACTCCTCTCCAAAGCAAAAAGATTAGGCCCACTCCCTCATCACCCTGGTTCAACAAATCCCTCTATGAAGAAAGGAAGCAGCTAAGATTCCTGGAGAAACAATGGAGGCAAGCACCCTCCACCGATAATTTGGCCACACTTCGTTCAGCAAGATCCAAGTACCACAAGAGCATCTTCCTTGGGAAAGCATCGCACTTCAGAACCCTCCTTGACTCAGCCAAAAATAGACCCAAAAAACTATTCGATCTCATCAAGATTCCTAACTGCTATCCCCCAACCTCCAAGCTGGAGGATTCTACAAAGAAAGCAGCAGATTTTGCTGTATTCTTTGATGAAAAAGTCAAATCCCTAGTGGCTCAGGTTGCTCATCCTACCCCTCTAGAGGAGCGCAAATCCTTAGCCATCTGGCAGAACTTTGACCCCATCTCTCAAGATGCCCTCCTCAATTGCATCCTCGAAACAAAGCCCTCCAACCATTCTCTTGACCCCATCCCTAGTGCCATTGCCATCGACTTCTATACCCATTCTCTTTCCTATTGGACCACTCTGGTCAACCTCTCCCTCTGTCAAGGCTCCCTTCCTGTCTCCTTCCAAACTTGGCAGGTCACCCCTCTGCTTAAAAAACCCACTGCTGATGCGAATGACCTCAACAACTTCCGCCCCATCACTAACCTACCCTTTCTTGCGAAGATCACAGAAAGATGTGTAGCGAAACAATTCTCTCGTCATATTAAGGACAATAATCTTCTTGACAAATGTCAGTCCGGCTTTATCCAAAACTGCAGCACTGAAACAGCCCTATTGCAAGTGGTTGATGACGTGCTGAGGATACTCGACTCGGGAGGGGGTCCTGTCTTCTAATTCTCCTTGACCTTTCTGCAGCCTTTGACACTGTCAATCACAACACTCTCCTCAACACTCTGCAACAGAGAATGAGCATGGAGGGCACTGTGCTTAAATGGTTTGCTTCCTTCCTATTTTTAGATCCCAAATGATCAAAATAGCAAACTGTCTTTCATCTCCTTTGGCGGTAGGTCAAGGTGTTCCTCAAGGCTCTATACTTGCACTCACGTTGTTTAATCTCTACCTAGAACAACTGGGAAATCTCCTAAGTAAATCCGGGATCCACTATCATCTCTACGCAGATGACACTCAAATCTACCTCAATGTCACCTCCACTCACGATCTCGCCATCCTAAGCTCGACTCACGACTCCATTCAAAACTGGATGTCAACTCATCAACTGATTCTGAATCCCTCCAAAACTGAATTCCTCCTCCTCTCCTCCTCACTTTCTCCTCCCCAGTTCAATCATGGATGGATCAGATGAATTTACTTAACAATAAACCCATCATTGTCGACAGCGCAAAATCCCCTGGTGTCATACTCGACAAAAAACTCAATCTAATCCCCCACATCAATTCCATTGCAAAGTCTGCTAGAAACCAACTGCGCCTTCTTTAGGGAATTCGCCGCTTTTTCCCGGAGCATGACCTTAAAACCCTGGTGCAATCGCTGTTCCTCTCCAGACTGGACTACTGCAATTCTCTTCTTACTGGCCTCCCCAAATCCCACCTGTCCTCCTTTAAATCTGTCCTCCACTCAGCAGCCCGTTTCATTTGTGGGGCCAAAAGAAGCGACCACATCACACCGTTATTATCCAACCTTCGCTGGCTTCCCATCGAGGTTAGAGCTATCTACAAGACTGCCTGTATCACCCACAAAGCCTTGCACTCCTCCTCTCCTCGCTACCTGGCGAATAAACTGAAACTCTCTGGAGGCTCTAGACCATCTCGTAATGCGGAAAATTTACTGCTTGAACCTCCCACTTTCAAGAAGGAAAGATCGATGGCCCAATCCTTTTCAGGCAACACAGTGAGAATCTGGAACTTACTTCCGCCTCAGCTCCAGACCACCACCTCCTCCCAGGCCTTCAAAACGGACCTCAAAGTTCTTCTCCTCCAAAGACACCTCCAAATTTAATTCACGCCCTCGCTATTATCTGAAGGAAGACCTCCCATTATTGAAAATTCTATTCTCCATGACTATGGAAGTGCCTTCCCAGTGTGTTCTTGTGGTTGGAGTGTTTACCATTTATTTCAGTATTATCCTTGTACCTGTGTTTGGTACCCTTTTGTAACTTGCACACGTCACTTTTCTCTTGTAACACACTGTTTGCTACCTCTCACATTTTGTTGGCTTTAGATACTTGCACAAGTGCCACCATTGCCTACGTAACGATTGTTCTTGTGCTGGAGTGTCTGCAATTTATTGCAGTATAATACCTCTACATGAACTTTGTATGCTTTTGCAACCTGCACACATATCACCTTTTCCTCCTGGAATGTACCGATTGCTAACTCTTGTATTTTGGTTGCTCACTATTGTCACTTTTGTCTCATGTAACTTAACGTTTGCTTTTGTAATTTGTTCACTTGTAATTTCCTTCTCATGTATCATTACTGTTCCTATTGTGAAGCGCTCTGACACCTTCGGGTAAAGTCTGCGCTATATAAAATCACATAAATAAAATATATCAGCCAACAGGGCTACGTCTTTGGCCTGCGAGCTTGAGGCTCGTCGTGTACCTTGAAACCTTCGGCACATCAAGGGCTGTTCTGCAGGCAAGCGCTGGGAGACTGGCAGCGGAGCAGTGTGCTCTGGAGCAGAACAGAAGGCTGGCCACTCACTGCTGAGGGCAGCGCTGCCCCTCCCTCTGTCTCAGACCAGTAATTGGCTGGGAGTCAGTAAGTGGCGTCTGAAAGCCGCGCTGCGCCGCGGCTGGGGCAATTTGTAACATTGTAGCACTCTGACTCCAGAGCGGAGCAGAGTGCTAAATCTTTAACTATTACTTTACTGAGGCAGCTGGCTGCTGGCATGTCTGTGGTGAGCAACAGAGCCCGCGTACAGATCCACACACAGGCGCAGAGGGCGCATGCTGGCACGCCCGTTACCCGTGTTTCAGACTGCATTAAAAATGTGTGACAATGCATTTCAGTGCGGTGTTGCGGAACACCATACTGAAATACGTTAGTGTCACACCTGATGCGTGATACTTGGCAGGCCTGCAGGTAATTCCGCATAATGCAGTTTTTGAAAAGAGATGGAAACAAGAAAGTCATGAAGTTCTATATGACGCGTAATCAAGAGGAATGAGGCAGTAATACTGCCAGGCCAAAAATAATCAATAAAAAAAAAATCCCCCAAAAAATAAAAATAATAAACACAGTGAAGGGGCAAGGAATTCATTTGGAAAATCCAAAGGGACACAAAGCGGAAAAATGGGAGGCAAGAGTACAGGAACATGGCCCCTACATAAAAAACAGAACAGTAACAGCACATATCTATGCCTGTGTGGGTGGAGCTCCAGTCCACAGGCTCCACAGGCTCTAATTCAATCAGGTAATGGCATTCTCCCAGGGGAGATTTTCATTGAGTTTGTTCCAAAACTTTGTGGTTTGCTTAATATTCTGCACATCCATTTATAATAATTTGACTAAATTATTCGATTCAACAAAGTTTCCTTGGGGTGCTCTTATGGTGTTACACTACCCACCCACCAGGGTATGTCCTCAC
This sequence comes from Lissotriton vulgaris, assembly GCF_964263255.1. Classification (NCBI taxonomy): domain Eukaryota; kingdom Metazoa; phylum Chordata; class Amphibia; order Caudata; family Salamandridae; genus Lissotriton; species Lissotriton vulgaris. The sequence continues at coordinate 216,498,311 of NC_141685.1, read as the reverse complement.
TAGGACTCGAGGTACTAGAACAATATTGAACCAAAATACACCAGAGCATCCCAGATCATTATATCTATCATCCAACAGAGGAGTCAAAAAAATATAAAATGGAGTTTCTTCCACAAAGTATGTTTCAATTGGCCATTGATCAAGTGTCCTTTCAGTTGAAAATTAGACACAGTCTTGAATCAGGTCCTTCTGTTAACTTTATTTTCACTTCTTAAAACATGGAGAGCAACAGCAGCCGACGCACGTTTTGCCCCCCTGGGCTTTTTCAAGCCTCTAATTTGATAAAATCATGTCCAAATGTTCATAACACTGCTTTTGCAAAGTTAGCCTCCCTACTAGTTATTTTCGAACAGTTATTGGATGAAATGCCACGCCAACAGGCAGTGATGTCAACTACATTCAAAATAATGGGTCCTTTCCATACGCTGCCTCACATACACAAAGACTGCTTTGTACTCTTTTTGTTTTATCACTTACTCAGACCTTGATAAGTCCTTTCTGTGTCTTGCCGCATACACCGCTACTTGTAACCGGCAGCTAAGCTGCCCGACTTATCAAGGTCCGAGTAAATATGGTCCAGCGAAGATCAGACTCAGTGTGTTGGGCCTCAATCCAGTGGTTCACCAGGGGAGCAGCTTGTTTGCCTAACCTTATATTGGATTTGTGTTCACCCATACAGAGTCTGCATTCCCTGCCCGTTTCTCCAATATAAGCTAGGTCGCAGGGACTAGAAGATAAGGACTTAGGTGCAGCATACTGCTAGCGAGAGAGGTGGCTATACGGGCCGGTTTCAACCTCATTCAGCTTAAATTGCCTCACAGGGCATACATTACAAGGACTAGACTGCACTGTATCAGCGCTCCGATACCTCTGGGTCTGGCTAGCGCTATATAAAACCTCCTAATAAATAAATTAATAAATAAATAAATGAATTGACAATGACCCATAGAGGGTTCATGCTCTGGAACTGCCCCAGGATTCAGGGTTTCCGGAGGGTGGTGGGTGGCCGGATTTCAGAGGTCCTAAAATTCACCCTGGACCTCACACCACTGCTAGGGACTTTGAGAATTTGGGAGGAAAGATACAATAGATTGCTACAGGCTTTTGGTCTGCAATGAAGCACTGATGGTAGCCTGCCGAGATGTGATCATATACTGTGGGCAGGACAGGATTCAGACTTTGAATGCCCAGGAAGTGAAACTACAATGGTACATGATGGCTGAAATCAGGGGGGAACAGCGATTACAACGCAACTTTTACCACGCAGTACCTTTTCCACGCAACTTTTACAACGCAAGTCGTTACAACAACTTGCGCTGGGGGGCGCTGTAGGATAGGGAATAGTTTAATTTACTATCCAAAACCTTCCCTACTATCCATGGGGACTGGAGTTGGAATAGTAAATTAAACTATTCACTATCCAGCGCCCCTCAACACAAGTCATTGTAATGACTTGCGTTGTAAAACCTGCGTGGTAAAGGCATGCGTTGTAAAAGCATGCGAAGTAACGACATACATCCGAAATCAGAAGTGTCGGTCCAGGGGATGACTGAGCAAGTTTGAAAAGGTGTAGGGCCCCATGCAAACCACAGATCCCTGAGCCCAGAGGAGGCGACAGTGCGACTCCCAGTGGGAGGCCTGGGAGAGCAAGCTGAGGTCTACCAAGGTATATTTGGGTCTGAAGAGCCGCTGATTGTCAGTTTGTGAGAGTTACATTTATATCATTGTTAATGCATTATTGTCATTTCCGTCTGGAATGCCTCAGTTCCTCGGATGCAGGGGGTGGATGTTTGTTGGGTACCTTTTTGTGCGGAAAATTCCAAAAATAAAGGTTTTTATTTATTCATTTATTTTTAATGATGAGCGTCTTTCGCTTAGAAAGACCTCACGACGCTTCAGCACACCAGACAAGAATATCATTAGGGTCTTAACAAAGTGTCTGCAATAGAGCAACCAGAACACCACAAAGAGAATGAGGGCAAAGAGGAGCTGCTTTTGGGATATTGCTTGTCGACCAGTGAATGGGTCAATTTACCGACATTAGTTCCTCTTCAGCACTACAAAGGCCAACAACAGTTTTGGGAGAATGTGTTTTAATGCCCCGCTGATGACATCTTTTTTTCCTGATTGCAAGTGTTTAGAAAGAGAATACAATGCAAAGCACAGATTTTCAGAAAGTGCAAACAAAGGAATTAAAGTCTATTTAGGAGCTGAGCGGGTACTGTAAGTGTGCTGCAAAGATATAAACTTCCAAAATATTTTTATTTTCTTACCATGCTCCACTTCATATAATTCTTTATTTGGGCAGAGTCACCCTGAGCCGCATGCCAGGGTGAGTTGTGGCACATTTCCTGACGTCAGCGTATTAACCCTTCCACAGTATATTCATAGCTGTCAAGGTTTCAGATTGCAAAGTGTGAAATTTTCATAATTTCAGTGTAATTATGAGTGACATTTCAACGACTATGAGTGACACTTTCTTACAAGCAAAATCAAGCAATGAAGACACAGGAACATTAAATATTAGAAATTACACCCATTGAGCAATGAGATGGTTTTTAGAATCATGTCTTCAAACACATGTATGTAGTTAAGTCAAACGGGCGTGCATCATAACAAATATAAGCCCATGTTTATCTTGTGTGGGGAAAAGTGATGAGGCGGACGGGATATCACAAGGACCATGGCACAGTGAAAATCTCAATGTAGAAATTAATGTGAGTGTGCAGCATTTCTTTACATAGGAAGAGGGCGCCTACAACAGAACGTGTAAGTAAACATAATGGTGAATGGGTAGTAAGCAACATCATAAATATGTGTTTACGCTATAGATACATGACTGTAAGAACAGTTTTATGAGCCATTGCGCAGAGTACTCTCCAGTAACGTTTGCATATTTCATGCCATCTAATTAAACAATTCAGAAAAGGGGGTGGTGATGAACAGAGTGTCTGAATTAAGCAGACCACTCTTACCCAGTCCAAAGATCAGGGCTTGATCCATCACCGTTATTTAGCTCACTGCACCATCCCAGCTCAGAACCTGGCTATATGCAAATTAGTCTGACCCTGGCCCAGTGCATCATGGGAACAGGGCAGACCAAACTACCAAGCCAATTCTTATACTGGGAAGGAAACAAGCTTCCGGGGACCGGTTTCTGGCATTTCAGCCGTCTTCGGCCCCGCTTGCTTGAATCCTGATGGTGCAATGAGCAAGCGACTCACATCTGAGTATACCCTTCCACGCTTATGGTGGACAAAAACGATTCAGAAAAGTGGGTGGTGATGAACAGAGTGTCTGAATTAAGCAGACCACTCTTACCCAGTCCAAAGATCAGGGCTTGATCCATCACCGTTTTTTAGCTCACTGCACCATCCCAGCTCAGAACCTGGCTATATGCAAATTAGTCTGACCCTGGCCCAGTGCATCATGGGAACAGGGCAGACCAAACTACCAAGCCAATTCTTATACTGGGAAGGAAACAAGCTTCCGGGGACCGGTTTCTGGCATTTCAGCCGTCTTCTGCCCGGCTTGCTTGAATCCTGATGGTGCATCTGAGTATACCCTTCCACGCTTATGGTGGACAAAAACGATTCAGAAAAGGGGGTGGTGATGAACAGAGTGTCTGAATTAAGCAGACCACTCTTACCCAGTCCAAAGATCAGGGCTTGATCCATCACCGTTTTTTAGCTCACTGCACCATCCCAGCTCAGAACCTGGCTATATGCAAATTAGTCTGACCCTGGCCCAGTGCATCATGGGAACAGGGCAGACCAAACTACCAAGCCAATTCTTATACTGGGAAGGAAACAAGCTTCCAGGGACCGGTTTCTGGCATTTCAGCCGTCTTTGGCCCGGCTTGCTTGAATCCTGATGGTGCAATGAGCAAGGGACTCACATCTGAGTATACCCTTCCACGCTTATGGTGGACAGAAACGATTCAGAAAAGGGGGTGGTGATGAACAGAGTGTCTGAATTAAACAGACCACTCTTACCCACTCCAAAGATCAGGGCTTGATCCATCACCGTTTTTTAGCTCACTGCACCATCCCAGCTCAGAACCTGGCTATATGCAAATTAGTCTGACCCTGGCCCAGTGCATCATGGGAACAGGGCAGACCAAACTACCAAGCCAATTCTTATACTGGGAAGGAAACAAGCTTCCGGGGACCGGTTTCTGGCATTTCAGCCGTCTTCGGCCCGGCTTGCTTGAATCCTGATGGTGCAATGAGCAAGGGACTCACATCTGAGTATACCCTTCCACGCTTATGGTGGACAAAAACGATTCAGAAAAGGGGGTGGTGATGAACAGAGTGTCTGAATTAAGCAGACCACTCTTACCCAGTCCAAAGATCAGAGCTTGATCCATCACCGTTTTTTAGCTCACTGCACCATCCCAGCTCAGAACCTGGATATATGCAAATTAGTCTGACCCTGGCCCAGTGCATCATGGGAACAGGGCAGACCAAACTACCAAGCCAATTCTTATACTGGGAAGGAAACAAGCTTCCGGGGACAAGTTTCTGGCATTTCAGCCGTCTTCGGCCCGGCTTGCTTGAATCCTGATGGTGCAATGAGCAAGGGACTCACATCTGAGTATACCCTTCCACGCTTATGGTGGACAAAAACGATTCAGAAAAGGGGGTGGTGATGAACAGAGTGTCTGAATTAAGCAGACCACTCTTACCAAGTCCAAAGATCAGGGCTTGATCCATCACCGTTTTTTAGCTCACTGCACCATCCCAGCTCAGAACCTGGCTATATGCAAATTAGTCTGACCCTGGCCCAGTGCATCATGGGAACAGGGCAGACCAAACTACCAAGCCAATTCTTATACTGGGAAGGAAACAAGCTTCCGGGGACCGGTTTCTGGCATTTCAGCCGTCTTCGGCCCGGCTTGCTTGAATCCTGATGGTGCAATGAGCAAGGGACTCACATCTGAGTATACCCTTCCACGCTTATGGTGGACAAAAACGATTCAGAAAAGGGGGTGGTGATGAACAGAGTGTCTGAATTAAGCAGACCACTCTTACCCAGTCCAAAGAACAGGGCTTGATCCATCACCGTTTTTTAGCTCACTGCACCATCCCAGCTCAGAACCTGGCTATATGCAAATTAGTCTGACCCTGGCCCAGTGCATCATGGGAACAGGGCAGACCAAACTACCAAGCCAATTCTTGTACTGGGAAGGAAATAAGCTTCCGGGGACCGGTTTCTGGCATTTCAGCCGTCTTCGGCCCGGCTTGCTTGAATCCTGATGGTGCAATGAGCAAGGGACTCACATCTGAGTTTACCCTTCCACGCTTATGGGGGACAAAAACGATTCAGAAAAGGGGGTGGTGATGAACATAGTGTCTGAATTAAGCAGACCACTCTTACCCAGTCCAAAGATCAGGGCTTGATCCATCACCGTTTTTTAGCTCACTGCACCATCCCAGCTCAGAACCTGGCTATATGCAAATTAGTCTGACCCTGGCCCAGTGCATCATGGGAACAGGGCAGACCAAACTACCAAGCCAATTCTTATACTGGGAAGGAAACAAGCTTCCGGGGACCGGTTTCTGGCATTTCAGCTCTCTTCGGCCCGGCTTGCTTGAATCCTGATGGTGCAATGAGCAAGGGACTCACATCTGAGTATACCCTTCCACGCTTATGGTGGACAAAAACGATTCAGAAAAGGGGGTGGTGATGAACAGAGTGTCTGAATTAGGCAGACCACTCTTACCCAGTCCAAAGATCAGGGCTTGATCCATCACCGTTTTTTAGCTCACTGCACCATCCCAGCTCAGAACCTGGCTATATGCAAATTAGTCTGACCATGGCCCAGTGCATCATGGGAACAGGGCAGACCAAACTACCAAGCCAATTCTTATACTGGGAAGGAAACAAGCTTCCGGGGACCGGTTTCTGGCATTTCAGCCGTCTTTGGCCCGGCTTGCTTGAATCCTGATGGTGCAATCACCACCCCCTTTTTGAATCGTTTTTGGCCACCACAAGTGTGGCAGGGTATACTCAGACATGAGTCCCTTGCTCACTGCACCACCAGGATTCAAGCAAGCCGGGCCGACGACGGCTGAAATGCCAGAAACCGGTCCCCGGAAGCTTGTCTCCTTTCCGGCGAAGAATTGGCTTGGTAGTTTGGTCTGCCCTGTTCCCATGAGGCACTGGGTCAGACTAATTTGCATATAGCCAGGTTCTGAACTGGGGTGATGCAGTGAGCTAAATAACAGTGATGGATCAAGCCCTGATCTCTTGACTGGGTAAGAGTGGTCTGCTTAATTCAGACACTCTGTTCATCACCACCCCCTTTTTGAATCGTTTTTGGCCACCACAAGTGTGGCAGGGTATACTCAGACATGAGTCCCTTGCTCACTGCACCACCAGGATTCAAGCAAGCCGGGCCGACGACGGCTGAAATGCCAGAAACCGGTCCCCGGAAGCTTGTCTCCTTTCTGGTGAAGAATTGGCTTGGTAGTTTGGTCTGCCCTGTTCCCATGAGGCACTGGGTCAGACTAATTTGCATATAGCCAGGTTCTGAACTGGGATGATGCCGTGAGCTAAATAACGGTGATGGATCAAGCCCTGATCTCTTGACTGGGTAAGAGTGGTCTGCTTAATTCAGACACTCTGTTCATCACCACCCCCTTTTTGAATCGTTTTTGGCCACCACAAGTGTGGCAGGGTATACTCAGACATGAGTCCCTTGCTCACTGCACCACCAGGATTCAAGCAAGCCGGGCCGACAACGGCTGAAATGCCAGAAACCGGTCCCCGGAAGCTTGTCTCCTTTCCGGTGAAGAATTGACTTGGTAGTTTGGTCTGCCCTGTTCCCATGAGGCACTGGGTTAGACTAATTTGCATATAGCCAGGTTCTGAACTGGGGTGATGCAGTGAGCTAAATAACGGTGATGGATCAAGCCCTGATCTCTTGACTGGGTAAGAGTGGACTGCCTAATTCCGACACTCTGTTCATCACCATCCCCTTTTTGAATCGTTTTTGGCCACCACAAGTGTGGCAGGGTATAATCAGACATGAGTCCCTTGCTCACTGCACCACCAGGATGCAAGCAAGCCGGGCCGACGACGGCTGAAATGCCAGAAACCGGTCCCCGGAAGCTTGTCTCCTTTCCGGTGAAGAATTAGCTTGGTAGTTTGTTCTGCCCTGTTCCCATGAGGCACTGGGTCAGACTAATTTGCAAATAGCCAGGTTCTGAACTGGGGTGATGCAGTGAGCTAAACAACGGTGATGGATCAAGCCCTGATCTCTTGACTGGGTAAGAGTGGTCTGCTTAATTCAGACACTCTGTTCATCACCACCCCCTTTTTGAATCGTTTTTGGCCACCACAAGTGTGGCAGGGTATACTCAGACATGAGTCCCTTGCTCACTGCACCACCAGGATTCAAGCAAGCCGGGCCGATGACGGCTGAAATGCCAGAAACCGGTCCCCGGAAGCTTGTCTCCTTTCTGGTGAAGAATTGGCTTGGTAGTTTGGTCTGCCCTGTTCCCATGAGGCACTGGGTCAGACTAATTTGCATATAGCCAGGTTCTGAACTGGGATGATGCCGTGAGCTAAATAACGGTGATGGATCAAGCCCTGATCTCTTGACTGGGTAAGAGTGGTCTGCCTAATTCAGACACTCTGTTCATCACCATCCCCTTTTTGAATCGTTTTTGGCCACCACAAGTGTGGCAGGGTGTAATCAGACATGAGTCCATTGCTCACTGCACCACCAGGATTCAAGCAAGCCGGGCCGACGACGGCTGAAATGCCAGAAACCGGTCCCCGGAAGCTTGTCTCCTTTCCGGTGAAGAATTGGCTTGGTAGTTTGGTCTGCCCTGTTCCCATGAGGCACTGGGTCAGACTAATTTGCAAATAGCCAGGTTCTGAACTGGGGTGATGCAGTGAGCTAAATAACGGTGATGGATCAAGCCCTGATCTCTTGACTGGGTAAGAGTTGTCTGCTTAATTCAGACACTCTGTTCATCACCACCCCCTTTTTGAATCGTTTTTGGCCACCACAAGTGTGGCAGGGTATACTCAGACATGAGTCCCTTGCTCACTGCACCACCAGGATTCAAGCAAGCCGGGCTGACGACGGCTGAAATGCTAGAAACCGGTCCCCGGAAGCTTGTCTCCTTTCCGGTGAAGAATTGGCTTGGTAGTTTGGTCTGCCCTGTTCCCATGAGGCACTGGGTCAGACTAATTTGCATATAGCCAGGTTCTGAACTGGGGTGATGCAGTGAGCTAAATAACGGTGATGGATCAAGCCCTGATCTCTTGACTGGGTAAGAGTGGTCTGCTTAATTCAGACACTCTGTTCATCACCACCCCCTTTTTGAATCTAATTAAACAGCCAACAAAAAGTAAAGTTATCTCCATACGCCAGTATGATAATGTATCCCTCTTATTTGTACACTCTTTAACTGCAAGTATAATGTGTTCGAGCTGCATTAATGATCATTAACTGATAAAGAAAGACAGAAAAGCCACGATAAAAATAAATTACGATGATTCATAAAGACCCGATTCAGGTGGGAGACTACCGATTACTAAAGACAAAAATGGCTTCATTTTGGCTGTCTCCCGCCTGAAATGTGGACTCCGTAGTCTCTGCCTCAAATTACAACACTCTAGATATTGATGCAGCCCACTGCTACTATGATAAGCATACTGACATGGAACCCAATTCAGCCGTACATGAAAATAGCTCTCATTATGTGTATATTTTGCCACAGAAATGAACACCAATTGAAGAAGTACTGATGTACACACTTACAAGTGTCAACTCCAGGCTGTGACCCCGTGGAGATGGTTTAACGGCATTTGGCATGCTGTAGACAGTCCAGAAGACTTTTTGAACGCCGCTGCACTGTTGTAAATCAATCAGAAGACCTGGAACCGGCCTTCATTTTCAAAGGGGCTGTGACCCGAGAATGGGGGCAGCAAATGTGCGTGACTCCCGGATCAGGGAGGAGCTGCTAGGCAGGCACTTCAGAAGCACCCCGGTAGGGGACTCACACCACTGCTGGTAGGTGCTAATTATGTCACGAGTGAGCCACCCCCACGGAAATATGCTTTAGACTTCGGTTTCAGACTGCTGCTCTCCTCACACAGTGGCGGTCAGTCATGGCTCTCTGCCAGGAATGCGACTCATCACCGCACGGCGGCGCAGGTCATACATTGTTGCAGAAAGCCAGGGGCTGGCAGGCCATAGATCACTGCCTCAAGATCACGGAAGCAGCGCGCCGGCACAGGCAGACCCCAGGCAGTTCCTGCAGCCAGCTGACACACGCAAGTTTGCAGCCATCAGTGAGTGTGCACCTGAGACTGCCACTATGCATTATGTGTGACAATGCATTTCAGTGCGGTGCTGCAGAGCACCACACTGAAATGTGTGAGCGTCACACCTGATGCGTGATACTTGGCAGGACTGTATATTGTTATTGTAGTGAATTTTGTTGTCTAAATTTTTTTATTTTTGACCTATAGTAAGGATACCATACATTGACTATATAGTATATGGTTGTGTCCTGTTGTGACATCACAGCCTGCAGGGCCGCGAGGTTGTCAGCACAGCCCTGCCAAGTGTCACACATCCGGTGTGACACTAACGCATTTTTAGTTACATTACCGCATTACCGCATGTTAAAGGATTGTCACGCAGATAAGCTTATTTAAAAGCTAAGTGCATTATCAGTATTTGAGGTTGTCACTGTCAAGCCTGATTAAAATAGAGTCTGTGGCAGCTCCAGCAGGCTTGGGATTCAGCTGAGCTAAGGCAGCTTTAGTACAATGTATCCTGGTTGGATGTAACTGCCTCGGCTCGGCTATTACTGGCAGGCTGATGTCATCACGGTGAGACGTCACTGCAGAAGCGCGCGCAGTTTATTTTGGGCGCTCGATGCGGCTGGATAGTTTGCCGGCGGCGCAGCATGTCATCATCTTTAGAGGTAGTGCTGCCTATAACTACGGCACCGTCCGCCGGCTTTCATCGGCTGGGGCACCACGTGCTAGCTATTGTTATTACCGCCCCCTTTGAATCATGAAATGTCTTACTGTAGCCGACCGTCGCGGAGAGAAGTCAGTGACACCGGGGGCTGCCTGGACAGACTGGAGGTGAAGGGCCCTTCTTCTGTGAGGTTAGTGAAATTTTGCTATTGCCATATGTACGACTGGTCGTGGTCAGTGAGAGAGAGAACCTGTGTGCGTGAAGTTGAGATGCTGGCTGAGCCCCACACGTGCAGCTCCCTTCCACAGTACTTCGGTTATCTCTCCTCGATAAAGCCTTGGGAGAGGTCGCGGGGCTCTGAAGCGACTGGAAAGGTTTTGTTATTTGCTTGGTTAAGGAGCCACCCACCCACTCCCTCATTGGGCCTCCTTGTTTGTTCAGAGCGTCATTCTTCCTTTCAAGTAGAGGAAAAGAGATAAGAAGCAGCACATGAAGGCCACGGCGGATCTTTCACTTATTCAGAAACACTCAGTCTGCCCGGGTCAGGGCAGCTAGCACAGCACATCAAACCCCACTAGCTTCTTATTAAATAGAACAAACTGTGCCGTGTTTATTCACGCGTTCAAATAAATGCAATAGATTACTTTCGATTTATTAGGGCATTTTAAACTGCAGAGAACTTTAACCATTTAAACTAATAAAAACAGACAGTACAAACATACCGGAGAGCGTACCCAGTTCTACGTTTGAAGTGTGGCTCATCTCAATCACGTGCCTACCCAGACACCTACTAGCAAATGCACTCCATTCTAGACTTATTCTGAGTTTGCCTATGCCCCTGTCACTCACACAGTACGTCTCTGCTTTGTTTTTCAGTTTCGTTATAGCTAGGGTCACTGGTGGCTGTTGAGTGAGACTGAGAGTCACTCAGCTGATTATAATGACATTTTAAACCACTCCAAGCTGCTTTATCTAATTTCTATAATTTTAGCTAGAGTCTGATCAATGGTAGTTGTTTATATTTCTTACGTTTGGCAGCAGTTAACTTAGTTTCTCGTTCCTCAAATGTGTGCAATTTCTGATATTATTGTTTCCCTCCTCTTCATTGCTTAATTTTGCTCACGAGACAGTGTCACTCATAGTCATTGAAATGTCACTCATAATTACTCTAAAATTATTAAAATGTCACACATAGCAATCTGAAACCTTGGCAGCTATGTCAGCCCCGCAAACATATCGGCTTCTTTGGGCCCGCTCGGGGAGCACACAAAGAGAGAGCTAGGCACGTGACGTGAACGGGGCAGACAGTGCCCCTGTCCTTCTTCTAGCAGCATTATACATAATAAGAGTAGTAGTACAATACTGCAATGAAGGTTTTCTTTTTATAAATGAGCCCTCTCTGTCCTTAGTGCAAGCGCAGTTCAATATGCAACAGGCCCGGTTTAATCCGCGCACCGTTGCGGTAGGCAGTGTCTGTCCTCAGCGCATGCGCACTTTTTTTATCCAAGGCCCTCTTTAATCCGTTCTCCGCTGGGATAGCCTGAGCTGTCCTCAGCGCATGCGCAGTTGTTCATACAAGTCGCTCTTCAACCCGCGGTTCGCTGCGTGAAGTAGTATGTCTGTCCTCAGCCCGTGCGCAGTTGTTAACGCAAGGCCCTCGTTAACTCACGCACCGCTGCAGGAGGCAGTGTTTGCCCTCAGCGTATACGGTATTGTTTATCCAACAGGCCCGGTTGTATCTCCTCTCGGTTAGGCTGCTCAATACTCGGTGACGCAAACTAACAGTTTCATGTGCCTCAATATTCTCGGCCATAACGAGCAGGCATCACTTGTGACAAACCGCTGTTGCGCACGTGCGGCTGCAGATCACCTGGATTTCGTCTCGCGCGCGGTTTGTTGTCCAGGCAGCGCCTCCAGAGCCGGAGTCACATCTGCAAGGGTCCACTGCCCTCCCCTAGGGGTCCGGCCTCTCCTCCCTCGCCGCCTCTAGCAGAGCGAAAGCACAAGTGATCTAAGGTAAGACATGGTCTCGAGTCCACGGTCGAATAGCAGTAAAATATGAGAACTGCAGTGGGGGCGGGGCCTGTGGATGTGGGGGTGGGGCCTGTGGATGTGGGGGCGGGGCCTGTGGATGAGAGGGCGGGGTCGCCACAATAAACCCGCCCAGTCTGGGGGCATTGAATGATTCTTTCCAGAGTGCGCATGAATGCGCCCTCCTCTGCTGTGGGTGGGCATTCTTACCACCCACCACAGGTTAGGTTGTGAGCGGGCGGCCGTATGATTCTCGTGCACGCCGCCTTTGCCTGTGCGACTAGAAAGTGGTGGCGGCGTCAGCGAATGTTAGGGCGAGGTCAAAACAGCTAACCTGCCCAGACTGGAGGTATTGCATTATATAGGGAGCGGGCGCCATATGTTTCTGAGTTCGATTTCCTGAGTGCGCCGCCTGTGCGACCAGACTTTGGAACTCACTTCCTCCATACCTCTGCACTGCCACCTCTTTCAGCATCCTCCGAAAGGACCTTAAAACTCTTCTCTTTCAAGACACGGCTACCAATGACTGACTGTTTCGTGTTCCTCACTGGAGAACTAGTTTGTCCTTACTCTTCAACTGTGGAATGTGTTTTTTTGGAACCCTAATTGCTCCAACTTAAGTTTACATTGTGTAATTTTTAGCGGATTTATACTCTGTAAATATGTTACCATAATATCTAATCCTATATACTTCGCTCTATTGTAAAGCGCTCTGACACCTCTGGGTAAAGTATGCACTATAGAAAAACACATAAATAAATCCAATGCCCTGCTACCAGGTTATTGGAGACTCGTCGTGGCCTTGGGGTTCCCAGTCACACGTCCTCAGGTCTTTAGACTAAACACTGTTGCAGCTTGCAACTCAGAACTGTTCAATTCCTCAGGCTCTGGCGAGCTGCTTGTGGAGGCTTCAGGCATAATTCTGAATGCCGCCGTAGTCGCCGAATCTCAAGTTGCACATTCTTACCTTTCTCCTGGGCCACTGCAACCACAGACTTTACCTATTTGCTGACCGCATCTATAAACGATGTTTTTGACACAAGTGTGTTCACATGAGCATCTTTTAATTTGGCTGATCTGGGACGTGACCTGGGGCTTGCTGAAAATATTTGTAGGTCTTGCCTACGCAGTGCGCAAGCGCTGCTAAGGAGGAACCTCTTTGAATCGCTCAGGACTTTTGTTTAAATTTGTGCATGTTTTGCACTGTTCTCTATTGGCACTCGTGCACGTTTGGCGTTTCCCTTGCGGGAGCGCCATCTGTTTTCAATTATCTCACTCGTGCATTCAAAACAGATGGCACTGCAAGGTAGGTAGCCCTACATGGGCCCATGGCCTGTAAACTAAATGCCACTGGTGGGATGCAGCACTGCTTGTGCTACCCACTTAAGTAGCCCTTTAAACATATCTCAAGCCTGCCAATGCACAAGACATCACTGACAGGATAGGAGGGAGGTAGTGCAACTATCAAGGACCCCCTGTAAATCTTCTAGTACTCCTAGGACAGGGTAAGAATACAATAGAAAGCAAAATTCCTAGGCAGTCTATAGGTTTAGACTAATTCAATAACTCTTCGACATAGACAATATGATAACAGGAGCTCAGTGTGGAAGTAATATAACAACATTAAAACATATAGAAAATTAATTTTATTCATTTTTTAAATAAAATCACGCGGAAAAGACAAAGCAAAATTGTGATGCATCATGATTTAGGTACAATTCAATTGTTATTTGATATAACAGAGCCAAAATTTGGTCTAAAATCGAAAAAGCACATTAATACATATACATAAACATAATTTGTAACAGTCTTACAAAGACAAATAGTATGAGGTGGCTAGAAGATGAATGTTCTCAACCCGCTTTTCGGCACTGTGAGTGCCTTCATCAGGAGGACCAAAACTCTTTCTGTATTTGTTAGTGTATCAACTTCAAATAGTGGACTGCAGATATAACAGTAACACTGGACCTGATTTTACTAACTCAAAAGTGTCACTTATGAGGATGAGTGTAGAAGCTGTCATAAGGGTTAGATGACCGTACGTGGCGCTGATCGTACAGTTACACAGTTTTAACGAGGTGAAGTCGCACAGGGACGGTCGCTCCACTCTGGTCTCAAGCTTCTAGTTAACATATCCTTGGAGATGAGACTTTGAGCGGTATTGCAAATATTGCGCAAATCTAGAAATTTGTTAAAAACTGCCTGGGGCCAACTCTGCAAGATGGTGGGCCTTGTGCTCTTCCAGAAGAGATTACGAGATGGAGAGAACCGCCATGTTCGAAGATAGGAGGGAGGGCCTGAATAGGCTCTGTAGTGTTTCAACACAAAGAACTGCACACCCCCTATAGTTAGTCCGGAACAAGGACAGGGAAGGTAGGGCATCTGTACACTTCAAAGGTATGCCTCTAGAAGTTTCTGCCCACTTCAAAGGCACAACTGTGTATGAAAGAAGGACATTGGACACCACCACTTTAGTACACTTCTGGACCTGGGGACACTGCCAGGAACAAGGAGTACCACTTTGCTGGACTGCTGCTGTATAAGGAACTGCGCCCTGCTGTACTGGCCTGCTGCACTCTTGTCTGGGGAAGAATATCTAGGCCTGCAACTCTATCTTGAACCCGGTACTCCAGTGTGACTCAGAGGGCTAGTCTTTTGGCCTCCTGATCTGAGCCTCCGAGCCAAAACAAGCTCCCAAGCAGCTCCTGGAACAGTCTTCAGCACATTACTTGCTCCCAAATGGTGCTTCTCAGGCCCTAGACCCTTGGCGTGGTTCAGTGGGCTCCTAAATCAAGCTTTTGAACTCTTCAAGACTGCTCGCACAGAAATGCAGCGCGAGCCCCTGCCGCCTATCTCCTTGCACAGCAAGCATCAATCGATGTGGAAGATCACCAACGCAATACTCCAGCCCGACCGTCTGCGACACCCGGCCTGCTCTTCGTGCCATGTCCACCACCGACATCGACACTCTCCTTACTCCCTGCGACCCTCTCCAATGCGAACGGGGCTCTTGGCTCAAAACATAAGGTAAACCTTCAGCTGAACTAATCTGGGGCTCTATCTAATTCACTTTCCATCACGATCAGCTTGAACTTTTGACTTTGACCTGGGCCATCATGACCAGATTGCCTCGGTTGGCACTATGTTTTTAGGTGCTATGTAGAAGTTTATTCTTTAAAAATTCATATCTCTGGTTCTACTGATTGGGTTTTTGTCTTTTGGGTTTCGATTTGTTCATTAAACTAAGTTCTATTTTTCGAACCTGGTGTTGATTTTGTGTCCTGTTTACGCTGTTTTACTGTTTGAAGTGTTGCACAAATATTCACACATTGCCTCTAAATTAAGCCTGACTGCTCTGTGCCAAGCTACCAGGGGGTTGACCACAGTTTAATTTGGGGTTTGCTTGTGCCTTATCCTGACTAGGATTGTCAAATTCTGAAAAGGAGCATACAGTTATAACTAGATTCCTTCATGAATTATGCTCAAGCATGTAATTAAACCACATTTCATTTGCAAACTATACAAAATATTGTAAGATCCACCAAATTAGAAAATACAGCACAAAGAGTCTTGAGATTTCTTTTTTCATTGTATTCTTTATTTGTAGTCAAATGCGTCAGCCAAGCCAACGCGTTTTTCGTCAAACATGGACTTCATCAGGGTTGGAATAGTCTTTTATAGAAGCTCACCAAGGTGCTATTTCTGTAATCAGATGTAGTATAGATATATATCTGATTTTATATGCAGAGAATAGATGTAAGAAAACAACATACAGCAAGAGAGAAAATGGGGATATAAAAAAGAGTGACTGTTGTAGAAAAGAAGAATGAGAAACAGCAAAGGAGAAACAAAGGTTATGACGTGCGTGTGTGATTAGGGTGACCCGGATTTACCAGGACAACCCCAGTTTTTCAGATTTCAAGAAATTTGGCTCTTGTCCCTGTTTTCATAGCAGGCTAGCTGAAAGAGGCACATTTTTATGCATTCTAAAGGAGGACTGGCTAGTTTCTGTTATCAGAAAGTAATTTAATTAGCAGGTGTGAAACTGTGGTTTAAAATTGCATTTTATTTATTTCCTTGGTGTTTCGATGTTGATAAGCTCTGTCATCCATACCCCTCAGTTGATGTAAAATAGTCGTCCTTTTAGTTTTTGAAATTACAGTTTTTTTGTTTTCAAAATCTAGTAGTCTTATGAGTGACCAAAATAGCAAAAGAGATAGAAAGATAGAATAAGAGAATGGGAAAACTAAGTAAGAAATAGACTGAGAGAATGAAATAGAGTAAGAACCAGCGCAAAAGAGATACAAATTAACATGAAAGTGACTGCAAAATCAAGGGAAATGTAGAATAGAGTGAAAAAGTCAAAGGTAGCATTTAGAATTTGTGAGATGATGGATATCAGCCAGAGATTATCACATATGATGTCCCCCTCATTCAGAGTGCTTAAAGGTGCACACTCTGCAGGGTGGAGAGTGAGAAAGATGAGAATGGAGAGCAAGAGGAAACCCAATGGTATCAGAGAACAGAGTGAAAAAGAGGAAAGAAAGAGGGTGATGCAGACAAAGGTTGAGAAGAAGAGCAAATAAGGCAAAAATAAAACGGAGACAAAGATGAGGATGAGAGAAGAACAGAGGGATAAAAAGAGCAGCAGAGCTAGCAGAATAGAACAAAATCAAGAGAGCGAAAATACAACAGACAGTGAGACCTAAAAAGCAAGAAAAAACTAAGTGAGAAAAAAAACAATATTGAAAGAAAAAAGGCTGTTGAAAAAGAGGAAGAGAGTTAAAAGAAAATAGTGAGATAATACGGGAGAAATAAAGTGAGAAGCTAGAAAGAGAAAGTAAGACCATGAAGGTCCACTTGAGTGAGGGAATGAGAGGCTGAAAAGGATAGAAGAGGGACCACATTCGTGAGAGACATGTAAGGCGAGAAAGTAAAGTGGACTGAGAAAGGCAGCAGAGAAGGAATTTGTGATGTTAACGTTTTTTTTCTCATAAACTGTCCGTATTTTTCATAAATACTATAACCAGGCGCAGGTAGCAATGTCTTTTGCACGGAGATTTACTAATGAAAATCGAAACAATTACACAACTTATAGGTTGTGTGAATAAAGAAAAATCTGCAATATTGTTCCATAAAAAAAATTCAGGATAAACAGTTTTGAAGTTAACTCAAAATAGAATGATACATCGACTTTCAGGACCAACTAGTTCTCACAAGGAAATACTGTCTGTAGACTGCTGTTTTAGGGAAACAGCATGCCACAGAGTAAATGCGTCCAATTCTGTGAAGTATAAATAGTACAGTAATGATGACCCATACATCACTTTGATTGCCAACTTGCTGCACTCCAAGGAGTAGGCAGTCGAAGCAGCTACAAATGGAGGCTGCAAAGATTGAGAGAGAGAGAATTGACTAACTTGCCTATGGCTTAACTGGAATATCCTATTATAATTTGATATCTTCAAGTGTAGAGGTAAGGGCCGAGGAGCACATTGGGTGTCAGTGAGTACTGGAAAGTGGATAGGATCACTCATCCAGTGAGGCAGTAAAGCCAGAGTCTCAGAAAATGCATACCACTACCAATGATCACATGTTGTGAGTTTCAGTTTGACAGTGCCCTGTCCAGAGTGACGTGAGGTGTTAGTGGGGACATAAAGCCCTCACTTGCAAGGCAGGCAGCAAACTGAGTGCACAATAACACAATGTTTTTCTTGCTAATTTCCCTCCCATTATGTTGCCACTTCATTTTATGTTTTAGAGAAAGTCTTGCGTGATCAGTAAAGACAGCTGGCAGTTTGACAGCCCTTTTAAAAGAAACAAACACAATATGTTTATATTTCTCTTTAAAGTAAGTTCATATTATCAGAAACATAATAGTGCCATTTCTATAGCTAATATTATATAATATATATAAATATCTAAAATGATGTATATACCTTACCTGGGAGAAGGCACTGGTGGTATATATGTATATGTATATATGTATACATATACATATATACCACCAGTGCCTTCTCCCAGGTATGGTATGTAAATGTAAATGTGTTTCGATTTATATAGCGCAGCACTTTAACCCAGGGGTCTCATGGCGCTTGCTTAGGAAACCCGTCCTGGTATTCCCCTGTGAGATACCCCGGCGGGGTATCCACAAGGTGAAAGCCAGGCATCCCGCCGCGAGGGGCCGTAGTGGAGATTAAGCAAGCTATTGCCCAGAGTCGCAGAGTGTGACCCCGTGAGTCGAGTAGGCACCGGAGCGAGAATTGTCGACTCCGTGGAATTTTGAGCCCGGGACCCGCCGAGGCGGGGAATTGAACCCTGGTCCACGGCCGATCTCAGCTTCCGGGTCTGCCGCCTCTAACCACTGAGCCACGCTTCTCGCTCTCTGTATATACATATATTATCTACTGGCGGTCACCAGTAGATAGTTATAGTTAGGACCTATTTTCCATAGGAAATGCACAACAATCTATCTATTTGGAATAACTTTGACGAATCTTCGCAAAATTTTCAAAACTAATGGCCAGCTCCGGTCCGCTCCTATCCTTAAGTCTCGGGGTGATTTGTCAAGCGGGGGCCGAGAAAAAAGGGGTGGCCCAAAACTTGTTTTCCCCTTGCAATTTTCCATAGGAACCGTTCATCGCGGCTACAGCCCAAACTGCTGAACGGAATTACACCAAATTTGGCAAAGAGATAGTCCTTGGTTCAGACTCGTGCCTTTTGCTTAAATGGTGTAAATCTGTTCAGTAGTTCCTGAGAAATTCACAATTAAAAGTACATATATATCTAGGGCCGCTGATCCTTCAGTGCACAAGCTTTATGCTAATTGGCTGTCAACACTCCAAACGAGGAAGTGTTGGCAGCCATCTTGTGCCTCGGTTGAACCGAGGCACAAGAAACGTAAATAAAAAAACACGAAAAGGGGGCAGGGTAGAAACACCCTGACCTCCTAGGCCTGTTCAGGGGGTCCCACAAGGCCCCAAAATTGGCAAAATCCATGCAGGATGTGCGGATCCTGCCGATTTAAAATAAAAAATGCAGCGCAGGCTCCTGCTCTTCTTTGGTAATTGGCCCCGGGGGCGGGGAGGCCAAATCCCGGGGGCAATATTTTAAGCTCCTGCTCAGTTTGTCTGTCCTTTTAAAAAAAATATTGTTTTGATCCTGCCAGAACATAAGTAAAGAGCCTCTCGAAGGCCCAGCCCGCGGCAGTCCTGCTGGGCTGGAGTCTATAGTCAGAGGTGGTGTCACGCTGTGGGAGTACACCTCGTGCTGCTCCCCCGGCGGGGTCATCCGCATCTCCTTCTGCCTGCGGTTACAGAACCACGCCTGCATCACCTCCTTCTCCAGCTGCAGGCTGTCTGCCAGCGACGAGATCTCCTGGGCGGCCGGCTTGCTCCGCCGCTGCTTGAACTGCTTGGCGAACTGCTTGAGCTCGTCCGAGGTGGGCGTCTCTTCGTCCGAATGGTCCTGGTAGTGGTGGGAGCCCATGTTGCCTTGGTCGGAGTTCCTCAGCACTGGGTGCAGGGTCTGCATGGTGAGGGAGGGCGGCGGCGGCATCAGCCCCCCATGCTCCAGCATGCCGCTGATGCTGAAGCCGGTCTGCGAGTACACATTGAGCGGCTGAGATGGGTTGTGCGCCGGGCTGGCACTTCACGCGTTCTGGTGGTTGGTGTGTGGCGAGTGGTGGCCGACATGGGTCGTGCGGTGCCCCTTGTGCCGCCGGAGGGCACGGACGGACTGCCCCACGCCTACCTGCAGAGCCTGCGGACCCTCTTCGAAATCCTGGATGACGGGCGGCGGGGCGCGGTGCACATCACAGAGATCAAGTCCCACTGGCAGAGGGCAGACACCCTGATGCTGCCACCCGGGGTGCTGGAGTGCTAAAGTTTCTGAACTGCACGGGGCCTACAGGTTGGGAAAGTTCAGGCTGCATAACAATAACCCGCAGTGTAGGAGGATTCCAGCAGTGCGCCTCAGTGTCCCACAGATCGCATTAGTTAACGAAGGCGCAGGGGTTGTAGGCACGAAAACTTGCAAATCGACAGACTCGCGCGTCCGCCATCTTGAGGTCAATGACACTGCAAGGATTCGAAATACAATGATTATGATTAATTCCCGGGACAATAAAAATACATGTCGAGGCTAAATATGAGCCCTTGCTTAAATTTCACCCAGTATTCTCACAAGCGCATACTGCGAGAAGACTGGCACAAACTGCACTGCACACGCTGTAAAATATGATACTGTCGAAATGACAACGGCTGTACAATTAGTCTTTGTTGAATGTGGTATTGCTTTTGTCTCCATTTGCGCATCAATGCATGTGTCCCTTAATGTATCCAATGGTCATCCTTACATTTCCTGCAGATTAATACAACAGCGCAGATCCTGTTCAATTTGCTGTTTTTGAGTTTAAACATGGGCATGCAGTATTAATTACTGAAATGAAAGACACCGCGGGGAAGATGCAGTAAGTGCCGTGGGGTGGGTTTTTATCACTGCTGTTAATTGACAGAATGCAATTTTATGGACTAAACAGGAACAGTGTTTGTGCGTGAGTCTGTGTGTAATCAGGAGTACGGGGAGGCAGGAAGAGGGCTGTAACGCAGTCAACAGATGTGACCCCCCCCCCCCCATCTCCCTGACCTCCTGAATATGGGACCACTCAATATCACCACACTGATCAACAACCTCCACCCGAGAGGTGCCGGTTACAATCCCACAACATCACACAACCACCAGCCGCAGCTCGACGGACCTGCCTGGTGCATGATGTTATCTTTTCAATCGTTTCGTCCTTTTCAGTCACAGACACATTCCTGTAAAGTCCACTTGTCAGGTTTGAGATCCCGATGACACGCATTATTTATATTGGGTTCTGTCCTGTGGTGCGACTTCAGTTTGGTGGGTGTTTGCAGTTAGCACGTGTCTTGGTCGCTCGCCGAGGTGCCTGATTTCTGAGGTCTATGCCACACAGCCCATGGGCCACATCCTAATCCAGTTAACACCTGCCTCAAATGGCCAACTGGAATTTTACCCGGGTTGCTCATTTCTGTGCTAGTTATGCTACCGGCACTGCTCTGGCGATTACAAGATGATGGGGGTCTGCCGCCCCTGTAGTGTAGTTCCTATTTCCCTTATAGGTTCTGTTAATTGGAATAACATACACTATAGGCTTGGCATAGGACTGAGGTCAGTATGCTCCTATTATGTGTATTAAACTTAATTACTGTGTACCAGCTAGCTCAGAGGCCACTAGAAACTTCTTGAAGACAAGAAGGGAATATCTTCTGGCAACCACAAAGCATAAAACCCACATCCCTCAGGATCGTGGAAACAAAATACTACTTTTCATTCAGTCACTCATCTCATAGGAGTACATAGTAGAAACAGTTGGGTGTGTTTGCAATAAAATTTATTGCACAGTTGTTATTCTAGTACTGGTTATATGTGCTGCGACAACTGTTGGACAGTAGCAGAGAATTATGGCCAGCAGTGCAGTTAAATTAAAAGGCATTGTATAGTTCTACCATTTTGCAATAGTAATGAACTCATACATGAAATAAATAATGCTTTAAGATAAAGACTATACCCCTATGATGCCTAACTAGATGTACCTAAGTGTACCTAGCATGTGTAGGTCTTAGAGAGCCAAGAATCCCCCAAAGATTTAGTCTAACCCCATTACCTTAGTGGGACTTCATCCTGATCTCGAGTTGGACACCCAAAGATGGGTGATGGACCTCTGCCAGCTGGAGCTGCGGCATGATGCAGGTTGCAGTGTCTCAGGCAGAGTGTCACCATAGAAGTCTCGCTCTCCTCTGCTTTGCTTGGGCAAAGGGAGTTATACTTATACCGGATAGGTGCCTTGGATTGACGCAAAGTTGGTCAGAGGAAGATGAGTTATTGGAGAAAGGGTCTGTTTCCAAGAATTTGTGTTCTTAGAGAAAGGGCGTGTTTCCAAGAATTTATTGTGACGTAGGTTAGGCACTGTTGGACATGGAGATTACGTATTTAGGATGGACCGTCTTCTGTGCCCAGAGCACACTGATCAGATCTCTGTTGCTCGTTATTGTGAAGGGAGGGCTAATCTAGGTCAAAGGCCTGTGTGAAAGGGCCTGCCTGTCTCTGACACGAAGGATTTGTGCCTCTGAGACTGAGTACCTATGTTAGGGCCTCAATTTCGTTTATACCACCCCAAATACTACAGCATTGCATGAACCCTGCACTGCTGATGGATTACTGCAATTACCGCCCCTAAATCACCCAATTAATCGTGCCATGGTGTTGGTGCTGGCTTTCAGTGGCTCGTGCAGTCGGATTCTGAAGGTTTGCCACTGGGTGTGGGGTGTTGAGAATTCACTCTCAAGTGCACCAGGTTGGTTTGCATGTTTTTCCCTTGTTGGTGCGAGGCCTCCTCTTTCCGAGGGGTGCAGACTCTCACCTGTAGCAAGATCCCGTCTGTGTAACTTTGAGTGGTGGGACTCAAAGGGTGAGGCGAGAGGTGCATTCTTATGTGTATCCTTGGGCACTCACTTCATCGTGAGGGGTGGGTGCTGCCACTTCCGCTAGCCGACGTTTGCGTGTTAACTTGTGGTGTGCCTCCTCACTGCGAGGGGCGCTGGCAGTCTCCTGAGGGATTGTTCATCCGAGGGGTCACCACATCCTCTCTTCGTAGGGTGGTGGCACTCTTAGGTTCAGGAATATGGCTTTCGTGTGTTCACCCGTTGGTGCACCACCTCATCCTCTGTGCAGGGTGGTGGCACTCTCAGGTGCAGGAATATGGCTGTCGCGTTTTCACCTGTGGCAGCACCACCTCATCTTCTCTACAGGGTGGTGGCACTCTCGGGTGCAGGCATCCGTCTGTCGCGTGTTCACCCGTGGGAGCACCCCATCATTCTGTCTGTAGGGCGAGAACTCGCAGCCCAACAGATCTGCACCTGCTGCCTCAGCTACCAGCGCAAGCAGAGCCCCACGTCTGCTAACTATACCATGTATGAAACCTATGTTTTTTCCAGTGAAATTCTAAGGTTTTTTAAATGCTAATTCCTAACTATAACGTGGCTGAAACCTATGGTTTTTCAGTGAATACACACACACACACAAACACACAAACACACACCCCCTCCCTATAGGTTTCAGGGACGTTATAGTTAGTTGGGCATTTCACTCGTACAAAACCACAGAAGTTCCCCCGTAAGTTAGTTCAGCTAACTATAACTCGTGACCCCGCAATGCACTGCTGATGACGTCACATATTACATCACTCTTGACATGGTCAATGACATCACTTATGACATCATCCAGTGACTGTGTGTTTCTCTAAAGTTTAAATATGTTTTATATATATGCCAAGGTGTATTGAAGAATGAGTTGGTGTATGGAGGATTTAGTATGTGCGTCACTGACTCTATAAGTGAGTGATTTAATGTGTCTTACTGAATGCATGGGTTACTGACTAAACTGTCTGAATGTGTGTATCAGTATGTCTGTTGTTGTGTAAGCTGCTGCATGTGTTGGTCAGTAGCTACAGGAGTGTCTTTATGGGTTATTGATTGGTTGCCTGAGTATTTTTATGGGAGACTGACTGTCTGCGGGGGTGGGAGGTGTGTGACTCTGTGCATAGATGTGTGAGTGGTTGATTCACTGGGTGTATTGGTTCAAGAGTGCATATGGAAACAGCTGTATTGGCGGGTGAGAGTGTGTACGGGTGTGTTGGTGAGAGATTGGATGTCTCAGTGGTACATGTCCAAGTAACTACATATTTAAAAGGCAGTGTATGTGAGACTTGGAGTATATAAATTACTATACGTGAGAGTCGGTGACTGTGAGAGTGGCTCTATGGATGAGTGTGTACTTGTATCAGTGATTGTATAAGAGAGTAAGTACGTGTTTGTATATGTTTGAATAAGTGAGGTGTGTGTGTATAATTGTATAGATGAGGAAATGGGACTGTGATTCATTCTTTGAGTGACTGACTAGGTGTGTGAGTAACTCTATGGATGAGTGGCGGTGTGTGAGTGTCTGTATAGGTCTTTGAGTGCATATGTTATGTTAAAAATTGATTTGTAAAGCGCGCGTACACGGGGAGGTTTCATGGCCCTAATTTGATTGAGACCCAAGCCTTAGAGATTAGTTCAAAAAAGCCCGTCGGAATAGCCAAGTTTTTAGAACACTTCTGAAGCCAAGGAGATTGGTGCAGAAGCGGATTTCGGAGGGAAGGGAGTTCCAGAACATAGGGGCCAGAGAAGAAAACATGACTCACTGTTATGCTTTAGTCTAAAATGAGGGATAGATAATAGCTATTTGTGGGCTGAACAAACATTCCGTGTGGGAGCATATTTGTTGATCATGCTATTTACAAATTTCGGGCTCCTTCCATTGAGTGACTTAAAAATAAGACATCCAGTCTTAAAGGCACACCGCTGTACAACCGGAAGCCAGTATAATTGCTTTAAGAGATGAATAATATGGTAATGTCTTCGCTGGTGAACAATCAGACGTGCAGCCTGGTTTTGTACCGTCTGGAAACGTCTGGATAGATAGAGGGGGATGCCAAAGTAAAGTGAATTGGCATAATCAACATGGAACATGACCATGGCGATTATCATTTGAATCCGAGCTTCGTGGGTAAGAAATCTACAAATATGTTTTCTTTTCCGGAGTTGGAAAAAACAGGTGGAAATCACTGACCCCATCTGAGGCTTCAAAGTGAGATCCTGACTAATAGCGACCCCAAGGCTCTTGGCCGAGCTAGATGGGGAGGGGGACTGGCCAAGCTCCCTAGGCCAAAAATGGGGTCCCAATGGATTTTTAGCGCTACCACCTGTTAAGACCAACTCCGTCTTATCCGGATTAAGTTTAAGATTGTTCCTGTTTATCCACTGACTGATGAACAGCATGGTAGATTGAAAGGCATTAACCGACCCCAGGAGTTACTGATGGAGAAGATGACTTGTAGTGTTGTATTGATGAGTGACTGTATGTATGAATATTTGTATGGGTGAATGAGTGGATCTGTGTGTAGACCTAAGAATCAATAAGTTGGTATGTTGTAACTGGTATTTGTGTGTCTATGGTTTCAACAATGGTAGTCTATATTTTAGAATGGGTGTATCAAAGGTTATATTACGGTCTGAGGAGTTGCATTGTATTATCACATGGATGATGTCATCAGTGATGTCATTTAAGATGTCATCAGTGATGTCATCGACCATGTCATGAATGATGTAATATGTGCTGTCATCCATCAGCAGTGCATTGGGGGGGCGCGAGTTACAGTTAGCTGAACTAACTATAACAGGGGTATTTCTATGGTTTTGTACGAGTGAAATGTCCAACTAATTATAACGTCCCTGAAACCTATGTTTTTTTCAGTGAATTTCGAAGGTTTTTGTCATTTTAATTTCTAACTATAACGTGCCTGAAACCTATGTTTTTTTTAGTGAATTATAAATGTTTTTTAAATGCTAATTTCTAACTATAACGTCTGTAAAACCTATGTTTTTTTCACTCAATATATATATCGGCTCGGACAAGGAGAGCTACAGGCTGTCTGGCCTGCTAGTAGTGACACACTTACGAGCTAACCGGATGGCTCACAGAGGTAGAGCTGCGGGCCCGACTGCTCGCTGGCGCACAGCTGCAACCGATGCACTGGTTTCTAAAGGCATAGCCGCAATTGGTACTAATCATGATCTAACACAGATACATCATCCTCTACAATATCAACAACACACAAAACAATGTTGTGTAATGGCACTTATTTACTCTTGAACAATGAGAAATGCTGCAGCATTTTAAAAGGTATTCCATACACTGTGACTGTGTCACAACGTATAGTTTTCTGTAAAAACTTGCTGTTTCCTCCCTCTCAGGGGAGTTTCGGTACCTCGTTTTGGCCTTCCATTCCGACCTTGAAGGCAGAGTTCGACAAGCTGAGCCGAATAAGAGCCTTATTGTCCCAGAAAGAACTTTCTTTCACTTCTGACCTTGAGACTTCTGTCCTCCTGCAAGTGGCCAACACAACAACAGAATGTCATAATCTTTTAAACACTGATCTCCCACAACATTTTGCTGAACTAATTCATTCTATTTTCAATGCTTAGCATACAACAGGGCTAGCTCATTAGGTCTCGCCCTGGAATTCGCATCCGAAGGATGCGTCCAGGGTCGGAGACTTATAGCTGCCTGACACCGGGGAATGAGGGACACAAAACTGTGACGAGCGTGGATTGAGCTGCGTGCACGCGCGTCAACATTCACGCATGCGCACATCACAGCCGCGCACATCACAGTCACAGCCACACCTCCTCCCTCCCCCCCCCTTCGCCGCCGCCGCCGCACCTACACACACACACACAGAGCAGGCTGTTCACAACACATGCACACGCAGGCAGACACTAGCGCACACATACAGACACACACTACACCTCCCCAGGCGGCCCCCCCCCCCGCCCGCCGCCGCCGCCGCCCCCCAGCCGCCGCCGCCCCCGCCCCCCCAGCCGCCGCCGCCCACACACGAGAGTACACGCACAGACAATCCCCCCGCCCCGCCCCGCCTGCAAGCTCTCACTTACCGGCTCGGTGTGCAGGTTCCTGGGCCGTCTTTTGGCACGCCGCAGGGGTCTCCTCACCACTCGGGAGCCCCGTGTTGCCTCTGTTACCATGCAGTCTGCCCTCGCTCTTTCGCCCGGTCTCTCTGAAGCGCCCCGGGACTTCAGCGTGAAGCCTGCATGTTTCGGACGTCCTCCTCGGCAGTTACTTCCTGTTTCTTTGACGAGCCCCGCCCACGTCCAAACAAAGGCTGCCTGACTTCCAGAGTGCGCCCGCGATGAAGAGACGGCCATTTTGTCAGCACACAAGCACCTAGCACTGTGTTTATTTGCATACTGGACTGTCACTGTGCTTTCGGTAACGACGTACAGCTTCGGAGACTGCACACGTTGTAAGCATATTGTGGTGCACGTACAACAGACAGCTGAGTGCATAATCAATCTATGTGAGCAAAGAACATGTTTTCATAACCCTTGCTATCCTTTCCATTTAATTGTTTTGTTCCATTATTTGATTACATTTCCTGATATTTGACAAATGATTTCCGTGTACATGCAGAGGATTAAGCAATTGCAGTGAAAGGACACGCTTATGATGCTATCGCTAATTCTGTGGTTTTATGTATGTCCTGGTGAAATTTCTGTTACACAGTGTAATCTCAGTTAATTTCTGGCATTTGCTTTACATTTGTGATGAAATCATGGCAATTACGTGATTACACCGTGACCAGATCAAGTAAAGAAGCTTCTGTTCGGGTCAATATCCCATGGCATAAACACAGGAAACAAGGTTTGCAAAGAGAACGTGTGCAGATGCTGTTCGTGCACGCGTGATTTTGCGACTTTTTCTTAGTGCAAAATATGTCCTTGTATCCAAGAATGAATGCGAGGATGTACATGGCAAAACAGCTGCCAAATGCTGGACCGATGTTTTTTTGTTATTTCGTGTACTTATTGAAGAATTCCATGTATTTTTTGCAAAAGAATTTACGCAAATATCGCACACTCCTAATATTATATTACATTTCCTATTAATTATCACACACCATTTGCACACAATTGCTAAGGTTATTCTTTCTGAAGGATTTATCTTCATGTTGGGTTTTTTGTTTTCATTATGACGGAAATGAACCTCAACTACGCAGCTAGGGCATGTTTAAAAAAAAATTATTTCTGAATGCAGTGCACATTTTGTGCCTTGCTTCTCTTGGAGCGTGGGGACGCAGAGCCTACATGGAGTGGCTGTATAAAGGACATAGCACCACTTTTTATTGAATAGAAGGTCAATATTTTATTAAGCGTAACATGAGCATACGTGCATAGAGGATGGGCTGGTGGAAGGCTGGGAGAGAATTACAGGCAGTGATGCGGAGAATTTCGCCGTGTTCGTTGATTACAGTTTCCAAGCAGCTGTGAGCACCAAGAGATTACGGTGCGTCCGCTCTTGTTCCTTGAAGACTCTTACTCTAGCGCTCTCTAGTTTGCTGTCTTGCCTGTGGGCATTTGTCCCCAGCCAGATTGCATCTTTAATCTGTGTGGTTTCTGCATGTCGTAAACTCTATCCCAATATTAATAGCTTTTTCGTTTTTTTTTCCTTTCTAATTTACATGCGCTTAATTTATTTCATGCCAGCCTTTTAAATCAGAAACGCGCTCCGATTAAGGTCCATTGAGAGCTTTACATTACTGTTGCATGTGTGAGTGCAGAGTGCGTGCAGAGTGACAGTGAGTGCAGAGTGCGTGCAGAGTAACAGTGAGTGCAGAGTGAGTGCAGAGTGAGTGCAGAGTGACAGTGAGTGCGGAGTGACAGTGAGTGCGGAGTGACAGTGAGTGCAGAGTGACAGTGAGTGCAGAGTGACAGTGAGTGCAGAGTGACAGTGAGTGCAGAGTGCGTGCAGAAACAGTGAGTGCAGAGTGTGTGCAGAGTGCAGAGTGCGTGCAGAGTGACAGTGAGTGCAGAGTGACAGTGAGTGCAGAGTGACAGTGAGTGCAGAGTGACAGTGAGTGCAGAGTGACAGTGAGTGCAGAGTGCGTTCAGAAACAGTGAGTGCAGAGTGCGTGCAGAGTGACAGTGAGTGCAGAGTGCGTGCAGAGTGACAGTGAGTGCAGGGTGAGTGCAGAGTGCGTGCAGAGTGACAGTGAATGCAGAGTGAGTGCAGAGTGACAGTGAGTGCAGAGTGAGTGCAGTGACAGTGAGTGCAGAGTGACAGTGAGTGCAGAGTGACAGTGAGTGCAGAGTGACAGTGAGTGCAGAGTGACAGTGAGTGCAGAGTGCGTGCAGAAACAGTGAGTGCAGAGTGCGTGCAGAGTGACAGTGAGTGCAGGGTGCGTGCAGAGTGACAGTGAGTGCAGGGTGAGTGCAGAGTGACAGTGAGTGCAGAGTGACAGTGAGTGCAGAGTGACAGTGAGTGCAGAGTGACAGTGAGTGCAGAGTGCGTGCAGAAACAGTGAGTGCAGAGTGCGTGCAGAGTGACAGTGAGTGCAGAGTGCGTGCAGAGTGACAGTGAGTGCAGAGTGCGTGCAGAGTGACAGTGAGTGCAGAGTGCGTGCAGAGTGACAGTGAGTGCAGAGTGACAGTGAGTGCAGAGTGACAGTGCGTGCAGAGTGACAGTGAGTGCAGAGTGACAGTGAGTGCAGAGTGACAGTGAGTGCAGAGTGACAGTGAGTGCAGAGTGCGTGCAGAGTGACAGTGAGTGCAGAGTGCGTGCAGAGTGACAGTGAGTGCGGAGTGACAGTGCGTGCAGAGTGACAGTTAGTGCAGAGTGCGTGCAGAGTGACAGTGAGTGCGGAGTGACAGTGCGTGCAGAGTGACAGTGCGTGCAGAGTGACAGTGAGTGCAGAGTGACAGTGAGTGCAGAGTGCGTGCAGAGTGACAGTGAGTGCAGAGTGTGTGCAGAGTGACAGTGAGTGCAGAGTGCGTGCAGAGTGACAGTGAGTGCAGAGTGCGTGCAGAGTGACAGTGAGTGCAGAGTGAGTGCAGAGTGACAGTGAGTGCGGAGTGACAGTGAGTGCGGAGTGACAGTGAGTGCAGAGTGACAGTGAGTGCAGAGTGACAGTGAGTGCAGAGTGAGTGCAGAGTGAGTGCAGAGTGACAGTGAGTGCGGAGTGACAGTGAGTGCGGAGTGACAGTGAGTGCAGAGTGACAGTGAGTGCAGAGTGACAGTGAGTGCAGAGTGACAGTGAGTGCAGAGTGACAGTGAGTGCAGAGTGACAGTGAGTGCAGAGTGCGTGCATAAACAGTGAGTGCAGAGTGCGTGCAGAGTGCAGAGTGCGTGCAGAGTGACAGTGAGTGCAGAGTGACAGTGAGTGCAGAGTGCGTGCAGTGACAGTGAGTGCAGAGTGCGTGCAGAGTGACAGTGAGTGCAGAGTGCGTGCAGAGTGACAGTGAGTGCAGAGTGACAGTGAGTGCAGAGTGACAGTGAGTACAGTCACTCAGCACCACCACATTATCACTCAGAACCACCACAGCACCACTCAGAACCACCACAGCACCACTCAGCACCACCACAGCATCACTCAGCACCACCACAGCACCACCACAGCACCACCATAGCACCACTCAGCACCACCACAGCATCACTCAGCATCACCACAGCCCCATTCAGCACCACCACAGCCCCATTCAGCAGCACCACAGCATCACTCAGCACCACCACAGCACAAATATGTTCTCTCAATGTTTCAAGCTTTATTACAAATGTCACAAAAAGATGTTAATATTTCACTTCTGTTCTTGGATTTCGTTACAATAAAATACACTGAACATAATCTTCACAAAAGTTATTTACAAAAGTTTAAGCTATTGCCATTATAAATTACAATCACTTTTATTAAGTATTAAAAAAAATTAAAAGCCATTGTTATTTGTAATATCAATACATCTAAGTCACGTAAATACAAATGTTGCATTACAAATGCTATAGGTGTCACATTTGCGAAAGTTATAACTATTGGCATTGTAAATGACAAAGCTATTAATTTAGCTATTTTCAAAACCAACACATAAATGAACATTTGGTGAATTACCATTAAAATATTTGACTTTTTTACTAAGATATTATTGTACTCTTTTATGCAAACAAAATTTAGATACTGCATAAATAACTTTAATAAAACATATTTTATATATAGCTTTTTATGTAAAAAAATAACTATAGCACAAAGCAAAAAACAATTGCCATTTACAATGCTAATAGCTCAAACTTAAATAATGCGAGACCTATTGCATTGCAAATGCTTGTTTTTTTTAGCTTGTGAGATCCAGCCTTGTAACGTTTTTTCAAACTATTTTTGGTGTGATCCCTGCCTTCATTCATTCTGTTTTCTCGAGTGTTTTCAGCAGGTTGCCCTTCTACAACCTTTGGCTGCTGGACCTTTCCTCTTGATCTGCATGCTCAGAAATGGCTGCTCCACTTGTGCTCGTTCACAACCCAGCCCCACTACAGCTACCCTGCAACCACACGCTTGACTATTATGGTACCTTGCTGCTTGCCACTTTCAGCCTGGCTTACAATTTCTCTTTCCGCTATCCCTCGTATACTTGCATCCAACCAGTGTTCTCATGCATGTCCTGTCCCTTCCAATGGATTTTGAATCTATGCCTCACAAACACAGCGTCGTCTGAACCAGATTTTCCCTTACTGATGAACCCTTTGGTGAATCATGAGCATGAATGCTCCGGTATGGGTATCATTGCATATGCCGCATGTACGGCTGCACATGATTTCCTGCAACTGAGTTACATCTAGTACCAAGCAAGTTGCCCCGCTGTGGTGCTGGAAGCACCAATAATCAATGAGCATGTTTGCTCCTTCGAATTGCTCAATTGGATGGCGTCTACTTTTTCAGAGGAAAAAAATTATTTCCTATTGGAAGCTGTTGCAACTTACTGCTCTTACACACTGATGGTTTAATTTGGCTGTGCCACATGATCTTTTTTTCTCTCTCACCATGGCATTATTACATTTTTCTGTTTTCAGCACTGTAGACTTTCTTCGCCTACTTCATTTTCCTATATTGGATATCTTCTCTTCTTGGCTCTGGCTTTTTGGACTCTGTGTTCTACTTTGTTCACTGTGCACTGGACCGCCCAACGGGGAGGGTTTCATGGGGATTACGAGATGCCAACGATCGTTGCTAAGTTAGCATGAGTTCATACCTTGCATCACAGTCATTTTAGCCGCTTTTTCCGCACAACTCTAAATGTACTAGAGCTTTAAGAAATGTTTATGGCTTTTTTTATTTGTAATTCTTTAGCATTGGCTACAGGAAACAAAAATGCTAAACATTTACAAAAAAAACCCATAAACAATTCTAAAAGCACTAACTCTAATGGTGCGAGACCTATTGCATTTCCAATGCTTGTTTAAGAAATGCCCCCGGAACCTAGCCCACTCAGAGGCCTCATTAAAATAAAACGAGAGAACCCGCGACCCAAGCGTGAATTGCGCTGAGTTTTTTTTTTTTTTTTTAACGCTTTGTTTGGCCCTGGGGTCCTTCTGGGACCCCCCTAAGCAGGCCTACGGCGTCAGGGCCTTTCTACCCTGCCCCCTTCTATTGTTTTATATCTCTGTTTCTCTGTTTTCTTGTGACTCGCTTCTACTGAGTCACAAGATGGCTGCCAACACTTCCTGGTTTGGAGTGCTGGCAGCCAATCAGAGTGAAGCTCGTGCTTTGGACTCCGGCTCCACCCAGATATGGAAACTTTTATTTTTCTGATTCCTCAGCAACTACTGAACAGATTTACACCATTTAAAAAAAAGGTCGCTTTCTGACCCAAGCACTACCTTTTTGCCAAATTTGGGGCAATTCCGTTTAGCAGTTAGGGCTTTAGCTCGTCGCAAAATTTCCGAAGGAAATGAACATGGAGAAAACGCATTTTGGGAACCCCCTGTTTCTCAGCCCCCGATTGACAAATCACCCCCAAACTTTCAGGATAGGAGCTGACCTGAATAGACTTTTTTTGGGGAGAATTTCAGGAAGATTTGTCAAGAGACACCAAGTTATTAGCAAATGAAAAAAAAAATTCCTATGGAAACTAGGTTCTAACTATACCTACTGGCGAATGCCAGTCATATATATATATATATATGTATATATATATATATATATATATTCACTGAAAAAAACATAGGTTTCAGGCCTTATATAGTTAGGAATTAGCATTTAAAAAACCATTGAAATTGCTCCTATATAGTTAGTAGTACTAACTATATTTCGCGCACCCGCAATCCACTGCTGATGATGTCACATATTACGTCATTGATGACATGGTCAGTAACATCACTGATGACATCTCAAATGACATCACTGATTACATCACTGATGATATCATTCATGTGATAATACGATGCACCTCTTCACCCTCTAATATAACCTTTGATACACCCAGTGTTAAACACAGACTACCATTCTTGAAACCATTGACACACCAATACCAGTTACTACATATGCACACACTGATTGCTAGGTCTATACACACATCCAATCATTTACCCATAGAATCACTCATACATACAGTCACTCATCAATACAATACTATCATCTGCACTCAAACACCTATACAGACACTCACTCTCTGCCACTCATCCATGGAGTTACTCACACATATAGTCAGTCATGCAAAGAATCAATCACACTTTCATTTCCTCAACTATACAGTTATACACACAACACCTTACTTATTCAAACATATACTAACACATACTTACTTTGTTATAGAATTACTGATACACGTACACAATGATCCATACAGCCACTCGCACAATCAGTGGCTCTTATGTATAGTCATTTATATATGCCAGCTACCCACACACACACTCAGTCTCCCATACAAATACTCGGGCAACCAATCAATAACACATATAGCCACTCATATAGCTACTGATGAACACATGCAGTAGCTTACACAACAACATACATACTGATGCACACATTCAGACAGTTTAGTCACTAACCCAAGTATTCAGTAAGACACATATAATCACTCACTCATACATTCAGTCATGTACCTACTAAACCTTTCATCCAAACACTTATACATCCACTCATTCTTCAATATGTAAAACATATTTAAACTTTACAGAAACACAGAGTCACTGGATGATGTCATCAGTGATGTCATTTGAGATGTCATTAGTGATGTCACTGACCATGTAATGAATGATGTAATATTTGACATCATCAGCAGTGGATTGCGGGTGCGCGAAATATAGTTAGTACAACTAACTATATAGGAGCAATTTCAATGGTTTTTTAAATGCTAATTCCTGACTATATAAGGCCTGAAACTTATGGTTTTTTCAGTGAATTTCAAAGGTTTTTTATATGCTAATTCCTAGCTATATAATGCCTGAAACCTATGGTTTTTTCAGTGAATTGGCAAGGTTTTTTAAATGCAAATTCCTAACTATATAAGGCCTGAAACCTATGGTTTTTTCAGTGAATTTGCAAGGTTTTTTAAATGCTAATTCTATTAGCGGATAGTGTTTAAATATCCTTGTGGGACCACCTGAGCAGCCCTAGGGATCCGATTTTTGGACCGGAGGAAGATGCTCTCTGATTGTGCCGTATTTCTTGCCTTCTGCCCCCCTGATTGTGCCGTATTTCTTGTTCTGCCCCCCTGATTGTGCCATATTTCTTGGCTTCTGCCCCCTGATTGTGCCATATTTCTTGCCTTCTGCACCCTGATTGTGCCATATTTCTTGCCTTCTGCCCACTGATCGTGCCGTTTGTAGGGCCTTCTGTCCCCTGATTGTGCCGTTTTTCGTGCCCCTGCCCCCCTGATTGACTTATCTGTTTGTAGAGCGCGCGAATGCCCAAGGGCGTCTTTGCGCTGAGATGTACTACTGGCTCTTGAAGATGTTAATTAGAGCTGTGCAGAGAAAAGCCAGGTTTTAACTTCCTTTCTAAAGGATGGGCTGATTTTTATGTCTAGCGGTAGTTGGTTCCAGATTCTTGCTGTGTGTACCAGGAAGCTTCTTTCGCCCCAGTTAGCTCTCTTGAATCTCGGGACCCTGATGATTTTCATTTGGCTGGATCTGAGAAGTCTATTTGGCTCATATTGTTTTAAATGGGTTTTTAGAAATTTTGATCCAGTTCCGTTGATAGCTTTGTATGCTAGGAATAGTGATTTAAATTTTATCTTTTTTGTAATTGGTAGCCAGTGCAGATTTTTTAGTTTGTGGCTAATTGTTTCAAACTTTGGTATTCCGAGTATCAGCCTGGCTGCTGCATTCTGCAGGCGTTGAAGTTTGAGTAGGATTTTCTTCCTGGCTCCGGCGCATAGGCCGTTCCCCTAGTCCAGTCTGGACAAGGCCAATGCTGTCACCACTGTCTTGCGCGAGTCATGTGGTAGGTAAGGTAGGATTTTCTTGATCATTTTTAGGATGTACCAAAGTGATGCCTGCTTACTGGCTTGGGCATCGAATGAGAGATTGGTGTCTAGAATGATTCCCAGGTTTTTCACATTTTCTGACGATTCGGGGCACCATCCCAGATCTTTTGGCCACCATGAGTGGGGCCATATATTTGTGTCCCCTCCTAGTATCATGACCTCACTCTTGTCCCTTTTTAGTTTTTGGCAGTTCATTCTCATCCATTGGCTGATTTGTACCATGCAGAGTTGAAATTTTTCTGCTGTGTTCTCTACGTCCTTACTTATTGACACCACAATTTGGGTATCGTCGGCGTAGGATATTGGGGTGAAGCCACAGTTCCTTATTATGTGTGCAAGGGGAGCCACGTATAACTTAAAAAGAGTGGGGCTCATCGAGGAGCCCCGCGGGACTCCGCATGGCAGGTTTGAATAGGTTTAATTTTGCTTCTCCCGATTCTACTGAGAAGGTTCTGTTCTCTAAGTAGGAAGCAATGAGGGCACAAGCTGAGTCATGTAGTTGTGCTGTTTTCAGGCGTGTTATAAGGATCTCGTGGCTGACTGTATCGAAGGCCGCCGATAGGTCAAGTAGTACCAAGGCGGCCTTCGATCCATTATGCAGTACTCGCCTGAGTTCCTCCACTGCTGTAATCAGAGCAGTCTCTGTTCCATGTCCTTCACGGAAACCGAACTGAGAATGATCCAACCAGTTGCCGTCCATCAGATATCGAGATAACTGTTTGTTTAACAGTTTCTCTAAAACCTTTGCGGCAAAAGGGATCCTGGCTATGGGTCTGTAGTTGTTTGGAGTTTCGCAGTCTAGGTTAGGTTTTTT
Source organism: Lissotriton vulgaris (assembly GCF_964263255.1). NCBI lineage: Eukaryota > Metazoa > Chordata > Amphibia > Caudata > Salamandridae > Lissotriton > Lissotriton vulgaris. Next base: position 216,462,565 of record NC_141685.1, on the reverse strand, counting down.
CAGAAGCGCCCTGATTGATATCATTTTCCAGTCATCTGGGAAGATGTCGGTATTGATAATTTGGGAGAATAGTTTTTCTAGCACTATGCTCAGCTGTTCGGAGCAGATTTGCATTATTTTGGGTGGACAGGGGTCCGTTGGGCTACCTGAGTTAGTGGTATGAACCTCTTTCTGGATCTGTTCTGCTGTAGGGGGAGTGAAGAGGAATGATGTGGTTTGGACAGGTTGTTTCACTGGGTTTATTACGTGTGAAGTATCCTTTTTTGCCGTTTCCATGCTATGATTTTTAAAAGAGTCGTAGACTGATGAAACTTTACTGACAAAGAATTCACCTAGTACGTTGCAGAAGTCTGATGACAGTGCTTCTGAGTTGTTGTTCTCAAATTTTGATAATTTTTTAACAATGTCAAAAAGGGTTTTGCTAAAGTTTTTAGATTCATTGATTTTATGGATGAAGTATAATTAATTTCTTGTAGCTGGCTAAGGTAGCTTTGTATTCTTGTCTGAGGTGGGTATCATAATTGTTATCTTTGCCAGTGTTTGTTCACTGCTGGTATTGCCTTTGCCTGTGTTTCTTTGCTGCCGTCATTGTCTTTGACAGTGTTTCTGTGCTGCCATTATTGTCTTTGCCAGTGCTTGTTCGCTGCTGGTATTATCTTTGCCAGAGCTGTGTGGGCTGTGAGAGCTGTGAGAGCTGTGAGAGCTGTGAGAGCTGTGAGGACTGTGTGGCCTGTGTGGCCTGTGAGGGCTGTGAGAGCTGTGAGAGCTGTGTGGGCTGTGTGGGCTGTGAGAGCTGTGTGGGCTGTGAGAGCTGTGTGGGCTGTGAGAGCTGTGTGGGCTGTGAGAGCTGTGTGGGCTGTGAGAGCTGTGTGGGCTGTGAGAGCTGTGTGGGCTGTGAGAGCTGTGTGGGCTGTGAGAGCTGTGTGGACTGTGAGAGCTGTGTGGGATGTGAGAGCTGTGTGGGATGTGAGAGCTGTGTGGGATGTGAGAGCTGTGTGGGATGTGAGAGCTGTGTGGGATGTGAGAGCTGTGTGGGATGTGAGAGCTGTGTGGGATGTGAGAGCTGTGTGGGATGTGAGAGCTGTGTGGGATGTGAGAGCTGTGTGGGATGTGAGAGCTGTGTGGGATGTGAGAGCTGTGTGGGATGTGAGAGCTGTGTGAGCTGTGAGGGCTGTGAGGGCTGTGTGGGCTGTGTGGGCTGAGAGAGCTGTGTGGGCTGTGTGGGCTGTGAGGGCTGTGAGGGCTGTGAGGGCTGTGAGGGCTGTGAGGGCTGTGTGGGCTGTGTGGGCTGTGTGGGCTGTGTGGGCTGTGTGGGCTGTGAGAGCTGTGAGAGCTGTGAGAGCTGTGTGGGCTGTGAGAGCTGTGTGGGCTGTGTGGGCTGTGTGGGCTGTGAGGGCTGTGAGAGCTGTGAGAGCTGTGAGAGCTGTGAGAGCTGTGAGAGCTGTGTGGGCTGTGTGGGCTGTGAGGGCTGTGAGGCCTGTGAGGCCTGTGAGGGCTGTGTGGGCTGTGTGGGCTGTGTGGGCTGTGTGGGCTGTGTGGGCCGTGTGGGCTGTGCGAGCTGAGAGCTGAGAAAGGCATGCTGATTGGCTGCCACTGTCTGTCAACACTACAAACCAGAAAGTGTTGGGGCAGCCATCTTGTGCCTCGGTAGAACCAAGGCACAAGAAAGCAGTGAAACAAAGGTGCAAAACACGCAAAGTGGGCAGGGTAGAAGCACCCGGACCCCCTAGGCCTGCTCAGGGGATCCCACAAGGACCCCCAAGGCCCTAAAAAAATCTTTTTTCAGAAAAATCGCAGGGTGCTCGCACGGTGCGCGCACAGTACTCGTACGGTACTCGTACGGTACTTGTACCCCCGCGATTTTTCGAAAAAAAATATTTTTGGTGGGGGCCTTGTGGGACCCCCTGAGCAGGCCTAGGGGGTCAGGGTGCTTCTTCCCTGCCCCCTTTTTGAGTTCTACAGGTTTGCTTTTCTGCTGTCCTGTGCCTCAGTCTACCGAGGCACAAGATGGCTGCCAACAATTTCTGTTTTGGAATGTTCAGACAGTAGCAGCCAATCAGCATGCAGCTCGTACGCGGGAAGGTACAGAGTACAGTAAGCTTACGTGCACTCACGGTGTCCCACCCATAGATATATACTTTGGGAAAATTGAATTTTCTTAACTACTAGAGGGATTTTCACCAAATATAAAAAAGGCACTTCTGCATACCAGTCCCTACCATTTTGCCAAGTTTGGTGTAATTCCATTCAGCCGTTCGGGCTGTAGCCGTGTCTAAAGGTCCTATGGAAAATTGCATTGGGCTACATTTCACATTCAATTTTTTCAAAAACTACTGGAGGGCTTTACACCAAACATACAAAAGGCACTGCTGCATACCAGTCCCTACCATTTTGCCAAATCTGGTGCAATTCCGTTCAGCCGTTCGAACTGTAGCCTTGTCAGAATGTCCCTATGGAAATGAACATGGGGAAAACACGTTTTAGGACCCCCCTTTTTTCTCGGCCCCCGCTTGACGAATCCCCCCGAAACTTTCAGGGAAGGAGCGCAGCGAGGCAAGTTTAAGGAAAAAAAATTACAGGCAGATCCCTCAATCGGTGCCAAAGTTATTCCCAATAGAATGTTCGGAATTTCCTATGGTAACTAGGTCCTAACTATATATACCTACTGGCTATCGCCAGTAGGTAATATATATATATATTCACTGAAAAAACCATAGGTTTCAGCGACGTTATAGTTAGGAATTAGCATTTAAAAAACCTTAGAAATTCACTGAAAAAACCATAGGTTTCACACATGTAATAGTTAGCTGGACATTTCACTCATACTAAACCATTGAAATTCCCCCGTTATAGTTAGTTCAGCTAACTATAACTCCTGCGCTCGCAATGCACTGCTGATGACGTCACATATTACATCACTCATGATGTGGTCAGTGACATCACTCATGACATCTCAGATGACATCACTGATGACATCATCCTTGTGAAAGAGTGGCAGACCTCCTCTCACCGTAATATAACCTTTGATACACACATTCAAACATAGAAAGTAAAATTTTCAAAAAAATGAAGATAGGTTTTTCCAGTGAATTTCTAATGTTTTTTAAATGCTAATTCCTAACTATAAGGTGGCTGAAACCTATGGTTTGTTCAGTGAATTTCAAAGGTTTTGTAAATGATCATTTTTAGATGTATTAATTGTTATATTTTTTATACTGATTTACTACATTGTTTTACAGTATTTATTTTTAGATATTTTATTTTTTAAATTACATTACATATTTTTAATATAAATTGAAAAAAATGTTTTTAAAAATATTGAAATTGTAATATTTTTTTGAAATGTTTTAAATGTATTTTTTAATTTATATATATTTTATATAGCAGGCAATGATATCTTATGGAAAGAAATTCAAGTGACTGGTAAGTACGGTTCAAATTACTTTTCGGTATCAATACAGGGATGAAAGATGCAGCACTGACGTCTCTCCTGATAACAGGTGAGTAAATTGGAATTCGTAGTTCGGCTGATTTTAGAGGAGTTTTTAAAAGTTCCAAAACTCCACACTTAGAAGAATTTCCAAGTGAAACCAGTCAATGTTAGCATATGGAAGGAAATTCAAGTTACTGTAAGTATGGTTAGAATTACTTTTCAAGATCAGTACTGGGCTCAAAGATGCAGCACTAAAGTCTCTCCTGATAACAGGTGAGTAAATCGAAATTCGTAGTTCGGCTGATTTTAGAGGAATTTTTTTTAAAGTTCCAAAACTCCACACTTAAAAGAATTTCCAAGTGAAACCACTCAATGTTAGCCTATGGAAGGAAATTCAAGTTACTGTAAGTACAGTTAGAATTACTTTTCAGGATAAGTAGTGGGCTGAAAGATGCAGCACTGAGGTCTCTCCTGATAACAGGTGAGTAAATCGGAATTCATAGTTCGGCTGATTTTAGATCAATATTTTGCTCAATAGTGAAGGAAGGGGGCGGGGCCTGAGGTGACGTGTGCAAACACGCCCTGTGGCACGTTATAAGTTGGGGAATTAATTCCTCTTCAATCCTGAGGTCCCCTGTGGGCCAACTAGCCCACTAGGTACCTCCAGTATGCGCCAGGGAGCTGCGTTGCAGAGAGGTGTTCAGAGCCCATGCCACCTTTTTACAACACTTTTGGCCCCACGGAACCCATCCCCCGGGGCCTGGCCCTCTACGTTGGGGACCGTGAGGGACCTTATAAGTATTTAGTTATGCAACACAATATCCTTACTGCAACAACATTAACTGTTGCATGGCTAAACATTTCTAAGGTCCCAAAGGTGAGACCTATTGGCTATGCCAATGCTTGTTTTAGTTGCTTTTCATTACTCCATGGAGCGCACGTGTATCCATGTTTGTTTTTTTGTTTGTTCGTTCTAACCCCCTCTACGCATTCAAAAGAACCAAGCACTCTAGTTCAATGTGGATTATCCTGTTTAATATCTGGCACCATTAATTTCAATAAAAAGAAACATGAATGCGTTTCAGCTATCCTCGCAGCCTTTGTCAAACACACTCATTTTACACAATATATATGCTTCCCACAGGCATCGCCAATTGCGTCGAAATAGAAGAGTTATTGCCGTTTTCCCAAACTTTCAACTTGTTAAAGGTACATTTCTCTTTCTGTGCATACACCTGTGTTTGAACAAAGAATTGCATTTGCGTAACTCTACAGTTTTAAATGTCGTTTTTTCTACAATCGATAAATAGCAGTGTGAGCGCTGCATTCTTCAAAAATAAATGCCACTGTTGTATTCGCTACATTGAAGTGCTGGCAAAAGTTATCATGCACATTTCAAATAAGATAACAAGTGAGTGTACCTCCATTATCCTATGTCTATTGTCAGCCACGCACTCCATGTTATTTTTCTCATTAATAATAAAACAGTCCTTTACATTTGTACAGGCTTCATTTGTTTGCATGCAATCTCCGAGCCGGACGCAGTTCGAAACTTATGTTGAACGGGAACAATGTAAACATAACGGCATCATTTGTTTCATAGAACTAATCACCCAAGCAGTTTTATCAGTAAGAAGGAGAGCAATCTGTCGCCGGAACCACCCCTCTCCCCAGCAACGCCAGACAGCCTACTGTCTCCTCATGAACCACAGTCACCACTGAAGACACCACTTCGACCATGAAAGGCATCCACTCAGGAGCCCCCATGGGCCCCTGCCCGCCGCACATCTACTACAGAGCCGCCATCACCCCAGAACTAAGACGCACCATCAACACCACCTTCAAGACCGGCACCTTCCCCAACGACTGAGAACCCTTCCGAATTCTGCTCAAGAAGCTCTCAGCGCCCCCACCGACCTCATGAACTACTGACCCATCTCCCTCCTCCCCTTCATGAACAAAGTCACAGAGAAGATCGTCCATGGCCAGCTAACAAAATTCATCGAAGAAAACTCCATCTCGCCCCTCCCAATCCGATTCTGCAGCAACCACAGCACCGAGACCGCTCTACTCGCTGCCATAGGCAACATCCACACCCTCCTCGACCAAGGGCACACTGCAGCTCTGATCCTACTCGATCTCTCTGCAGTATTCAATATGGTCTCCCGCCGCACATTCACCGGAAGACTCCACAACGCCGGCATACAGGGAAGCGCCCTTGACTGGATCCGCTCCTTCCTCACCGGCAGAACCCAAAGAACCAGACTGCCACCCTTCCTCTCCGAACCCACAGAAATCAACTGCGGAGTACCACAAGGATCGTCGCTCTGCCCCATACTTTTCAACATCTACATTACCCTCCTCGTCACCATTGTCAAACAGTACTGACTCAGTATAGTATCCTATGCCCACAACACCCAGGTCATCCTCTCTCTCACCAAGGACACTACGCAATCAGACACAGTACATCTACTTCACCATTTGGGTTTTACAATAATTGCACAAAAATCTCACCTCTGTCCGGCGCAAGTGCAATCTTATCTGGGAACTTCCATCAATACTCTCAAAGCTCTAGCCACTCCCAATATAGCCAGGCCACACTATTACAATTTCAACCCAACCATCATTACCCGCCAAAGTCTTCATGCAACTGCTGGGAATGATGGCATCCTGCGTTGCAATCGTACCTCATACAAGGCTTCACATACATCCTCCAGAACAATGTCTAGCGAGTCAGTGGAATCAATCACAGGGGGCCAGATGTACAACATGATTTTGCATGCACAAACTGGTTTTGGAACCCGTTTGCGCATGCAAAATCACTGTTTGACATGTACAATTCCAAAATAGCGAGTTGCAGTTTATTTGCGACTCGCTATTTAGGAATTGCGTGTCGCAATTAGGAAGTGGCATTCTCTTCCTAATTGCGTCCGCAATGCTATGTGTGAATGTTTTGTGACCACAATTGTGGTCGCAAAACACTCGCAAATTAGCACCCTCTTCAAGAGGGTGGTAATGCAGGCGCAATTTCCAAGGGGTCCCTAGGGGACCCCTTCCACTTTGTGACTGTATCTAAAAATATTTTTTAAGGGCCGGCAGTGGTCTCAGGGACCACTGCCTGCCCTTAAAGAATGAAACAAAAAGGTTTCATTTTTTTTAAAAATGCATCCTGTTTTCCTTTAAGAAAAAACAGGCTGCATTAAAAAAAAAAAAAGCTGCTTTATTATAAAGCAGTCACAGACATGGTGGTCTGCTGAGCCCAGCAGGCCACCATCCCTTGTAAAGCTGGCATTCCCAATGGGCTTGCAAATTGCGAGAGGCTCATTAATATTAATGAGCCTTGCAATTTGCGTCCCCGATCTAGTGTTTGTAGACAGCGTCAACCATCGCACGCTGCAGTGGTGGAACCCTCAAAACTTAGCAAAAAGGCGGCCTTTCATAGACCCGATTCCACAGACACATCGTTAACCGGTTGGGGTGCCCATCTTCAACATTACAAAGTCCAGAGGCTGTGGTCGGACAAACACAAACGTCTCCACATCAACTACCTGGAACTTCTAGCAGTGTTCCTAGAACTCAGCTTTTCTCACCCAACTTGTAGGCAAGAATGTCTTAGTTCCCACGGACAACATGACAGCAATGTACTACCTAGAGAAACAGGGAGGGACTCACTCTCTCCAGCTGTCGCACCTTGCACAAAGCATTTGGGATTGGGCGAGTCACAAGAAAATCTATCTCCTAGCAGAACACCTCCCAGGAGTAGACCATCAAATTGCAGACCTGCTCAGCATACACAGGCAGCAAGTACACGAGTGGGAACTTAATCCTCAAGTTCTTCATCCATATGTTCAAAAAATAAGTTTTCCACAGATAGATCTGTTTGCCACAGTGCACAACGCAAAATGCCCAGACTATGCATCCAGGTTCCCACACCCAGCATCCAAAGGCAATGCCCTATAGATGATTTGCTCAGGGATATTTGCTTACGCTTTTCTGCCTCTCCTGCTAATTCCATTACTAGTTCAGAAGCTCAGACAAATGTCCCTCACTGATCTTAAAAGCCCCACATGTTCTCCTCAATTTTAGTACTCTCAACCTTAGAACTCTCAGTGGTTCCACATCTCACACCTTGCCTCCTCACTCAGAGCTATGAAGAAATCAGACATCCAATTCCCAGAGAACTCAACCTAGCGATTTGGCTCCTGAAGTCACAGAGTTTGGTTATTTGCAACTACCACTAGACTGTATGAATATTCTCAAGGACGTTAGAAAGCTTACTACTAGAGCATGTTTTGCAGCAAATGGAAACGTTTTGTTGCCTATTGTAACGACAACAATATCAATCATCTTGATGCGTTTGTAAATGTATAGGCATTTATATAGCGCACTACTTACCCGGAGGGTCTCAAGGCGCTTCGACCGCTGCGAAACCCTTCCTGGCTTCCCTGAGAGATGGTCCCTTAATGGGTATCTCCAGGGTGAGATCAGGCATCCCCGGCGGTCTGGTGGGGCCGTTAGTGAAGATGAGGCAAGCTAATGCCCAGAGTTGCCAAGTGTGATCGCTGATCAGAGTGGGCACCGAGGCGAGAGAATTATCGAGTCCGCTGACCCTGGTCCAGAAACCTGCCGCGCCGGGAATCGAACCCTGGTCCCGGGCCGTCCTCTGTGAGAACATCATTTGTTAGCTGTTGCATTTACAGCAATGTGGATTAACTTACACATCCATTTGTTTACACCTGGAAGGCGTAGCTGCATACTTGCAAAATAGACAAAACCTATCTCTCTTCAGAGTACCAGTGATTAAAGCCTTCATGGAAAGATTAAAAAGGGTTATACAGCCATGTATTCCACCTGCTCCAGAGTGGAACTTAAACATAGTTCTTACAAGGCTAATGGGCCCGCCTTTTGAACCAATTCAAAAATGTCAGTTACAATTCCTATCATGGAAAGTTGCTTTTCTCATAATGATAACCTCACTTAGGAGAGTTGATGAACTTCAGGCATTAACTATACAAGAGCCTTTCTTTCACCATCACAAAGATAGAGTGGTTCTACGTACCAATCCTAAATTTCTCCTTAAAATAGTTTCTGCTTATGGGTAATTTGTGTGCGATATCAAATTAAACTGACATAACATTAGCATTTTCATTATTTATTGCACCATCGTAATTCTTGTATAGAATTTATGTGCTGCAATGATAATAGAGCAAAAGATACACAATTGATGGACAGAATGCAGAACAAATCAAAACATTCACCCCCAGTCAAGAGATCTGGGTTAAATCCATCATTCTTTAGCTCACTTCGCCATCCCAGTTTAGTCCTGGCCATGTGCAAATCAGTCTTGACCCTGTGCCTCACGGGAACAGTTCAGCCCAAACTGCAATGATAATGGAAGCAGATAAAAGTACTTAGCAGTATAAGCACATTGAACAAAATAAATAGTTCCACCATCTTTCTAAAAAAATGTACATATGCAACCATATAAAAACTGTATGTAGCGTTTTCCTACTATGCTTTCCTGTGTGTGTGTCTGTTGGTGTCCGTGTGTCTGTCTTCCATTCCCTGTAGGGAAAGTATGTCGCTCCCCGTTGTAGAAGAGTCGGTCAAGAAGGAGCACACTGCATTGAATAATTTCTTAGTTTGCACTTTTTATTAGTATTACAGGAAATCACAAAGATTGATTGTCTCTTTTATATTCTTCTTTCCCACGGGGTCTTCCACTTCAGTCCCTTAGGTGAGCCTCAGCTGCCGTCGTCCCTCGGACAGAAGGAAAAGACTCAGGTAAGTGTTTTTGCTTTATGGTTTAGTAAAGGGAGGATGTAAGGGATAAATAATAGCTATGCATAAATGTGAAGGGAGGGGATAGAGGTTGGTGCTACCAAAAGAAAAAGATTAGCCGATGATTTCTGCTCTTGTCTTTCTTTTCCGTCTCACTTATTTCCTTTTCCCTGGGTCCCTTTCACCCCTCCGCCTCCCCCCTCGTCCCTCTTTGACTCAGCCCCTTTCCAAAAGCCCTTTAGATGCCCATGCACCTGGAAGAGCCACGTCCCTCAGGGCCCGTGGCGTGGTGACTCTGCGTCCTTCAGTGAGGTCTGGTCTTCTGCTTCGGCTTTCCCTCCTCCGCCAGGTTCGGGTGTTCCGCTCGCTGACGAGCTGTGACCTCCCCTGGGCTCCAGTTCTCTCTCTCGAAAGGTTGTTAGACCTTCTCTGTCTTTCCTGTCTTCCCCGCTAGTTTCTCCGCCACGCGTTCCCGTGCTGCGTGTAGCTGGACCAACTACTGACCAACTTGGCGCGCTCCCACCCCGCCTTTTGAAGCGTGTATCCTCTGAGAACTAGCTCTGCATTCCCCTGAGGCGGAAGCCGGGAGTTAGGCCGTAAACTAATTTTTAAATCGTTTTAAAAAATATATTGTTTGTTGAGTGTGATTGTGACTGCTACAGCCTCACCTTCGAATCCTCGCTCCCTCGCCGTGGCTAGAACCCCGCTCCTTGATCAGGTGAGTAGGCTCTGATGCAGGCGCAGACAGGGTTGGACGCCATCTTAGGCGTGAAAGAGGCTAGCGCACCAGCTGTTGGCTACCTCCCGCCCTCACAATACTACTTAAGGTGCGCTGATACGCAAGCGCTTAGAACTAGCTCTGCATTCCCCTGAGGCAGAAGCCGGGGGTTAGGCTGTAAACTAATTTTGAAATTGTTTTTAAAAATATATTGTTTTTTGAGTGTGATTGTGACTGCTACAACCTCACCTTCGAATCCTCGCCCCCTCGCCGTGGCTAGAACCCCGCTCCTCGATTAGGCGAGTAGGCTCTGACGCAGGCGCAGACAGGGTTGGACGCCATCTTAGGCATGAAAGAGGCTAGTGCACCAGCTGTTGGCTACCTCCCGCCCTCCCAATACTACTTAAGGTGCGCTGATACGCAAGCGCTTAGAACTAGCTCTGCATTCCCCTGAGGCGGAAGCCGGGGGTTAGGCTGTAAACTAATATTTTTATCGTTTTAAAAAATATATTGTTTGTTGAGTGTGATTGTGACTGCTACAACCTCACCTTCCAATCCTCGCTCCCTCGCCGTGGCTAGAACCCCGCTCCTCGATTAGGCGAGTAGGCTCTGACGTTGGCGCAGACAGGGTTGGACGCCATCTTAGGCGTGAAAGTGGCTAGCGCACCAGCTGTTGGCTACCTCCCGTCCTCCTCAGCCCCATAAAAAAAAAAGCCTACCCCCAACGGTGCAATCCCGTCGGCGCCAGTCCGCGCGGGCCAGGGGCCACCCCCCCTGCTCCTTCACTGGGACTGAGGAAGCATTATAGCTCAGAGCTCCTCCACCAACTACGGACCTCCACAATAGCAAGCTGCTGTCACCAGTTCCACCCTCTTGAGATTCCCTACCTTTGTCCTTGTTGTAATACAGACCTCATTAGCCCACCTACCAAGATTGACTCACAGGACTACCGTATGTTTCTCCTTAACTGTAGGTCCCTGCCAAAACATAGCCTAGAAATGTCCCTGCTGAATGGACGAACATACGCCTGATGTAGTCTTTTTGACTGAAACATGGCTGACCCAAGACTCTGAGCCTGACCTGGTGCAGGCTCTTACACCAGGCTACCAGATAGCTCGTACAGATTGCACTCACGGAAAAGGCGGGGGCTCGCTATCATATACAAGGGCGTGTATGTATGTCGCTGTTCGTTGGAGCCCATCGCTGACTGTGAAAGCATGCCCTTTGTCATTGAATTCTCCCCTAATAATGGCCTTACCGGCATTCTTATTTACCGTCCTCCTGGATCAATTAAACAATTTTAAACGGCTCTCCCCTCTGCTGTGGCCGAACTGGTTACCTCCCCGTCAAATTTCACGCTACTTGGCGATTTCAATGTCCATTTTGATAATACTTCGGACAACATCGCCACAGAGAAGGTAGCAAGTTTGGCTGCAGTTCAACTAGAGCAACTGGTTCTATCTCCCACCCATGTCAAAGGCCACCTCGTAGACCCTGTTTTCAGTAACTGCGAACACCTCAAAGTGGGCAATATTAGTCGCCTCCCCTGGACAGATAACTTTCTGATCCCCTTTACCTTGACCACATACACATCACCACCCCCATCTCTATCCCGCGCAAAATGCGAAACTGGCCTAAACTTCGCACAGACCACTGGACCAATATTCTTACCACCACCAGACCCTCACTCCTCTGCGACCCTCTCTTTAACAATAATGAATATAACAACCCGGATTACGAACTCATTGGACTCCATACTCCCCCTTCGTACTTCTGGCTCAAAAAGGCAGCACAAAACAGCGCCTTGGTATTCAGAAGAGCTTAGAGGCAAAAAACGTCTATGTAAGAGACTGGAAAGAAAGTGGCGCTTGAGCTATGCCACCAAGGATAAAGCCATTTATAGGGAGGCCATTAGGACCTATAAATCCGAAATAAAATCTACGCAATCAGCCTATTTCAACGAGAAAATAATGGCGGCCAGATCTAAGCCTAAAGAGAGATATCAGACAGTAAAAACTCTGATTAGGCTTCCACCTTCCCCGGCCGTCAACTATAATCCACTTTCCCGATGCAATGATTTGGCTAAGTTATTTTTCCAAAAAGTAAATACAATCTACCTATCCTTCCTGGACCCTCATGTAGAGCCCCCCACCCAAGGACCTTACCCAGCCGCGGAAATGGAGGACTCTCGTCAAAATATTTTAATCATTTTCCTCTGCTAGTTCCAGAAACACTTGAGCCTTTAATACACCAAATAAAATCTGGCTCTCCCTGTGACCCTGCTCCTCCGAGCACGCTAGTCTTGGCCGATAAAGCCATTCTTCCCACACTCATGGAGTTACTGAACTCTTCCATAATGACTGGGACAGTACCGCCTGCCTGGAAACATGCCATGGTATGAGCATTACTGAAGAAACCCACCCTCGACCCTGGCAACCTCAACAATTACCGCCAGATTTCATTACTCCCGTGGGCAAGCAAGGTCCTCGAAAAACATATCAACATCTTCTTAACCAGGTTTCTCGAGTGTAACCACCTGCTTGATGCTTCCCAGACAGGTTTCTGCCCCAAACATGGGACGGAGACTGCTTTGATGGCAGTAACAGAGGAAGCTAGGTGGATCTTGGATTAGGGAGGATCAGTGGCAGTGATCCTCCTTGATCTGAGCGCCGCCTTTGATACGGTAAAACATAAAATCCTTCTGCGCCGTCTCTTTAACTTGGGAATATCAAGAGAAGCCTTGGCCTGGTTCAAATCCTTCCTAAGTGAGCAGACCTTCCAAGTTTTTGAAGGAGCCTCTGTCTCCGCAAGTAAGCCTCTGGGTTGTGGGGTGCCGCAGGGCTCGTCACTGAGCCCTACGCTATTCAATGCATATATGAGACCACTGGCTGGGATCGTCCGTCCACATGTTATTAAGATCATTACCTATGCGGACGACACTCAGCTAGTGGTCTCCCTTGCGCAAAAGAATGGCCACCAACCACAGACCAGCCTGACAACATGCTTAGAACAGGTCAAGAGATGGATAACGAAGTCCTGCTTGAAGCTCAACGGAGAAAAAACTGAGCTTATGCTCCTTAGCCCATCAGCCCCCTCCACCTTGGAGCTGTTGTGGCCCATGAGCTTGGGCGTACCCCCCACTCCCAAAGACAACATAAAAAGTCTCGGGGTCTGGTTGGACAAATCATTGACCAATCAATACACAAGCAACTAAATTGTCAGCGACCTGCTTGGGCCTCATTAGGATGATGAAAAAAATCCTCCCGCTCCTTCCTTTTGAGGCCAAGCAGATAGTCATGCAAGGCCTAATTCAATCCCGCCTTGATTTCAGTAATGCCCTGTATCTTGGGGTGCCTGAGTACAGTCTGCAAAAACTTCAGCGGATTCAGAATTGTGCAGCACGCGCACTGCTTGGAACCCCACGTAGAATCCCGATAAAGCCTGGGTTGAGAGCTCTACACTGGCTCCCTGTCAGGGAAAGAGTCAAATTTAAATCTATGTGTATTGCCCACCAAGCATATTGGAAATCTGGTCCAGAAATTAGTCACTTTTTGATCTCTCCCTACCAACCCAACAAACAACTCCGCTCATCCCACTCCTTTTTGGCAAAAGTCCCCCGGATCCGGAGATCTAGAGCCGGAGGCCGGTCTTTCTCCTACAATGCATCCAAATTATGGAACACACTCCCCCTCCACTTAAGATCTAATCCCAATCTGCTGAGTTTTCGTAAACAGCTTAAAACCTTTCTTTTCAACTAAGCTAGTTTAATCCCCGGACCGACTCACTGGAAGGCACTACCCTAGTTTCTAGCGCCTGGACGCCTCAGGGCAGCTGCTGCGCTTAACAAAACCCCTTTTCATTTCATTTCATTTTCATTTCATTTTATTTCTGACGTCCGTCCTTAGCTACGGCTTAAAGGAGCCGCCTGCCGATTCCCCTCTCTCCACTTCTTGCTGGCAGCAAAGCGGACAACTGGTAACAGGGGACTGCTAATATAGGAGGGGAGAAATATATGAAGGGATGGCATGGCACTCCTTATCCTCTATCCCATCGTCTACCAAAGGGGCTACCTGACACACCCAACCCCCAGACACACCTAAAGATAGCTTATCCTTAAAACCCACCTCTCAAAAACAAGATACCAAACAAAAGAAAAATCTTAGGAGCTTCACGTGATGTCCCTAGTGTCTGATTACTGGTGTTTGTTTAGGTTTACAGGAGTCCAGAGGTTACATAGCAAACCTTGTCTATGCATGCCATGTATTTTTCATTCATTATTGAAGTATTTATAAAATCCACTCATCGCGTGCCAGAAGGGAGATGTATTTGGCTACAGTTGTTAATACAGCGCCAGACTAGATCTGGGCTTTGTCTCCTGCTCTACAGCTTGTACCCCTAAAAGTGCATCAATGTCTCCTTCCCTTGGAAGCAAATCCACTTGTATTCCAGTTTAAGCATATTTATTCTCATAAAATCACTTTCAAAATCCACAAAGTTCTGCAAATAAATTCAAATTCAGTCTGCCCCAATTCATTTTGGGGGTTCTTCCTTCATCAGGGGGCGCACGTGAGGAATCTATGTTGTATGGTATGTGTGGAAAATAGTGAAATAAGAATTAACTTGCCATGCAATCTAATCCTACATATACATAAATTAATAGTTTACTACTTATCCTGGTAGAGCCTAACTGCATGTCTGCATTTGTGGTATACCAGGGTCTCCACCTTTTCAATAGTGAGAGCTACTTCTGATCGAAGAGAAAAATCCTGATCTACTGCCTATATTACGTGGCTTAGCTAAGGGTAGATAAATGCCAAGCAACGTAATTGCTGCCCTAAAGCTCCCAGTCCTGCTGCAGTGAGTACATAGCATTTGTAGCACTGGGTTTGGAAAGGTTTACCTGCAGGGCCCCTAAGCCTTTGTAGCACAGTTAGGTTTACCTGCGGGACCCCAAGCATTTACAGTACTGGTAGAAACGGTGTATCTGTGGGGTCCCCAGGGACCCGTTTTGTTCATTTTATTCTTATTAACGAATCACATCTGAGCGGTGAGTTTTTCACTGAGGGTTGTGGTCTCTTTGTCATGCAATAGTGTAAATGTCGGGACCCCCTCTATATATATTTTGGTGACCGGGGAAGAGAGAGGAATACACTGTATATCACAATTTATCAAAATTCCCCCATGGTCAGATCATAATTTCTTATCAGGCTTCGCTCTCACAATTTAACCATCAAAGTTCACATTTAGTATAGGAATAACAGTCTCATATTTTTCATTTGAATCTCTTTTATTTCTTTTTTTCAATTTTATCAAAATTATTTAAACAATTATTTTATTTGTCTTTTTTTTAACGTTTTACAGAATCTTTTTTTTGGATTATATAAGTGTAATTCATCAGTTCATTAACATTTGTTACAATCCAAATACTTTATACAATGTAACATCAGTTATCATCATCTATACAATCAAATCATGTATTTGTTTGTTCTGAAAAGTGCAAAGTTTAAAGATACGACCAAACCAACTATACCCCTAACACATATAACAACTACCTCACATACATCACATTCATACAGTTTCACACGCTTACAAATTCTAAAACAATCTCTAAGTTTGGAAATAACAAAAGATCTTAAAAGTTTCCTAACGCCAGGTCTACGCGTTTCGGTGGGATGTGACCACCTTCCTCAGGACCAGCTTAGAAATCGTTTTATCCTTTCATTCTTCTTTGTGTGCAGGGTATCTTCCAATCAAATCCGTACAAGACCTTTACCACACATTTACGCATGCCGTGTAAGGGGAGAATCGGCAGGAAGAATCCATTCAAGGAAGATCGCATCACAGAGGAGCATTTGCCACAATTCAGTCAGCAAAACGAAGCCATACGTATGAAAGGAGACACATAAGAAGATTCGAAAGGTAGCCCCTGTCCACAAAACACTAAGATTGGACAGAAATCAAAATCTAAAAGACATACCAAACCTGCGCCCCCCTTGCCGAAAAAACAGAAAATTAAAACACAAGAAAAGGCCCCTTCAAACGCTAAAGACAAGATACTCTGTGAGAGTCCACAAGAACAAACTGCAGTATTAACTAAGCCAGAAGGAAGAGCCATATATAGGACATTTGCAGCAATATTAGTGGTGGTATATTGGGATCATTTACATCGACCACTAACGTAAATGTGTGGTAAAGGCCTTGTACGGATTTGATTGGAAGATACCCTGCACACAAAGAAGAATGAAAGGATAAAACGATTTCTAAGCTGGTCCTGAGGAAGGTGGTCACATCCCACCGAAACGCGTAGACCTGGCGTTAGGAAACTTTTAAGATCTTTTGTTATTTCCAAACTTAGAGATTGTTTTAGAATTTGTAAGCGTGTGAAACTGTATGAATGTGATGTATGTGAGGTAGTTGTTATATGTGTTAGGGGTATAGTTGGTTTGGTCGTATCTTTAAACTTTGCACTTTTCAGAACAAACAAATACATGATTTGATTGTATAGATGATGATAACTGATGTTACATTGTATAAAGTATTTGGATTGTAACAAATGTTAATGAACTGATGAATTACACTTATATAATCCAAAAAAAAGATTCTGTAAAACGTTAAAAAAAAGACAAATAAAATAATTGTTTTAAATAATTTTGATAAAATTGAAAAAAAGAAATAAAAGATTCAAATGAAAAATATGAGACTGTTATTCCTATACTAAATGTGAACTTTGATGGTTAAATTGTGAGAGCGAAGCCTGATAAGAAATTATGATCTGACCATGGGGGAATTTTGATAAATTGTGATACTCTTTGTCATGCAATACATGGGATGGTATTGTTCTCTCTAAGTGAGTATGAAGACAGAAGACTTCTATTATCTGGTGAGTTGCCCTACTGTTCATTTGCTCCTGTCCAGATCCTGGCCCCGCTTTAACAATTCAAGATTAATGTTCAGTAGTGGCAGTCACAGTATAAGGACTATGAGCAAGACCTGCTGTAGAGTTTTCGCTGTCCTAGGAAAAATGTCTCAATGTAGGAAAGGGCCTGTTTTGTATATGGTTAGCCTTCACTTTTTACCTGGAAAATTATATAGTTTTGACTGGAAGTACACAGGGTCCCTGCCAACCAAGACCCATGAGCCCGATCTCCTTCCCTTAAGTGTACCTGTCGTTTCCACGATTGGCACCCTGTTAGCTCACATATAAGTGTGTGATAAAAGATACCTCTGGTACCAAGGGCCTTGTTGTTAAAGAGGGTCTCTAAAGGCTGCAGCACAAATTATGCCAGCCTAAGGGACCCCTCACCAAGCACATACATACATACATACATGCATACATACTGCCACTGCAGCCTGTGTGTCTTGGTGCAGACAAAAAACTGAAGCGTCGACATGGCACACATCCCTGTATGTGATGCCCATAGGGAGTGTCTGAGATATAGATAAGACACCCCTCTAGCAAGCCTTATAGTGCATGCTGCTTTAGGGATATCTCCTGTGAGGCCATATCTGCATGAGCAGATATGCCCCTGCAATATCCTTGTCGATTCCTGGATATTGTAAGTGACCAGGGAAGCTCTATAGTAAGTACATTGGCTGGACACTTGTCATTATGAGCTCCCCAGCCTCATGAAGGTTTCTCTGAAATATAGGATATTTGATACCAAACATCTCAGCATAATAAACCTGCGCCGATTGCAGTGTCCAATTTATTAAAAATTGCTCACAGAGTGCCCCTTAGAGGGGTCCTCTAAGATCTACCAATCCTTAGTTTGATCACCGACTGGCCTGAGCCATCCTGCTACCACCAGACAGTGTTCTGTCCTCAAGGGTAGAGTGCCTGTGCACTTTGAGATCAATAACAATGCCTTTCCTGGGGGGAGGAATTCCCGCCCCCCCTACCCCCCCTCCCCCACATGTATCCTTTGTGAGCTTAATAAAATGTTGGAAATTCTACAAATCCTCACTCCTACATCCAAGTACTCTCAGGCTACCATTGTACACTCTGCTCTATCTGAAGAACAGCTCAA
The DNA here is from genome assembly GCF_964263255.1 of Lissotriton vulgaris. NCBI lineage: Eukaryota > Metazoa > Chordata > Amphibia > Caudata > Salamandridae > Lissotriton > Lissotriton vulgaris. The sequence goes on along the minus strand of NC_141685.1, from coordinate 216,444,606 downwards.
CATTTTCAAAATTCAGCTATTCTGCATGATATGGCTTGTAAATTATTTTGGGGGAAAGTTACATGTATTAACTATTTAATTTTAATACTATAGGTGATGGAAATTACGGACGAAGAAAGCAAGATTTAGCACCAGGCAACTGAATGTTAGTGCCATAAGAAGGATTATTTTGAAAAACTGAAGGACATCTAGCATTCTAAGTTTAAACAATTTCCAAAATCTAGGTGTGGCGAGGAAGTGGGAGCTGAGGAAAGTACTATACCTGTAAGTGAAGTCTCTAATTTTGCATTTCATTATTCCCAGAGCAAAGTCATATCTGTCCACACAACATCAGAAATAATGCCAGAAAGACCAATGAGCGCACAAAGGAAGGAGACGGCACGGGTACGAGGGAGGTTTAAGGTGGTTTACGTAAAGTTTTTTGCTGTGGGGACGATGTTTATTTTGGGCGTTGCTTGGGTTGCAATGAAGTGAGAGGTGACAGTCGGTGTAAGGGAGTCCGCACGAGTGTTGGTTTCAGTTGTGGGGTGGACACTGTGGAGTTATGGGTCAACACATTTTAGTTGACATTTATGGTTTTTTCACTCATTTGTCAATGTCATGTTATTTTACTTTAGTTTACATTAATGTATTGCTCAGTTAAGATGATTTTTCCATCTTGTTACAGAAACCCCTGATGAAGAGCCTCGCAGGCTCGAAATGCATTGGGTTTATTTACTCCATTATTGATGCATCTGTAAGAGACGAACCGGTGTACAAAGCCTGATAAAGCATACATTCGGTGAAGAAAAGTTGAATAATAAAAAGTGCAGATGTAATCCTACGGTCTGCGGAGTGATGAATCATGTCGAAAAAGGAGCAGTAAAAATAAGGAATAGTATTAAGGTATCAATGGCCTACTTGAGGAGTACTTTGATTAATTGGATACTCTTGGGTGATGAATCCCCATTTCTGGCAGTGCATCAGCGAGGAGCGCGAGACACGTGCCCAGGTTTTGTTCAATGTTACGATACTGTGGTAGAGGCGAACCACGGTTCACTGTTTGCACGCACTTACAAGGAGATTTTAAAGAATGGTTTCTATTAAAAGGAAAGGAGTGCACTCTCACACTCGTAGTTGCTTTTGTTCAGAAAGACCAATCACAGCATCCTCATCTGAAATATTATCAGAAAGACAAATCTGAAATATTATCAGAAAGACAAATTGCCTCAGCATAACAGAATAACGTTCATCTAAAGCATAATGTAAATCCAGAGAGGAAGCACACACTGCATAAAAGAAAGTTATAACAAAAGGTTTCTTCTGCAGACCATCAAAGAAAAGACACTGAAAGAAGACTCCGAAGCTGACACACTAACAACCAAAAGATTGGAAAATCCCCTTTGTTCAACAACCGTTTTTAACCAGTTACGCAAGTTTGAGACTATCTGCCTCGGGATATAACACCTCGACCCACTCTGCTCACCCTTGCGAAAACCTCAAAAATCCACCACTTTATTGTGTTCATGACCATCTCAGATTGTTTCCTTTTTATCGTGTACTGTTCTGTAATTCTATGTAAATAGCCTCAACCTTATCTGTTGTGCAGGAGTGATATGTAAAAAGTGATTAAATGAGCACCGTTGAGCTATAGCTAATGTAAATAAATCCTAGTCTTCAGAACTACAATCCTTAACCTTACACCAAACATAGAAAGGGTAAAAGGAACTAATGTTCTTCGACTGGTGAGCCACAATAGTACTATGCATGTTCTAATGTTCTCAGTTACTGCCTTTACGTCAGTGCAAAAAGGTACTTCTCAGTTTAATCATTAAATATCAGACTAACACCATATCACTGCATTGCTAAGAACCTGTACAAATAGATTTGAGAAAAACGTCAGTCGCAAAATAAGTTGCTGCCGGAGAGGCTGTAACCAAAAGACTATTATCTGCTAGAAACATTTTGACAGGTGTTACAGGGCTGCTGCTAGACATATTTTGCTCAATTCACCCTGTTAAGAAGATTACACACAATTTATTTTAAAGATAAATACTGAACATTATCCAAACAAGCCCGACTCTAAAATCGTATTCACTCTTACCGTGGCATATAAGCAAGAGAAAACTAAATGTAACTCTAAGAATACACCTTATAAAAACACTGGCTGTGAGAACAAATTCAATGTTCAAACCCGCCTCAATTAAAGCAAAATAACCCAAGTTGGGGAAAAAAGTTACCTGTGCCAAAAAAGATTCAGCCATAAATCTCATCTCACTGAATTTAAGAGAATGCACAGTGGGAAAAACCTCTCTCAGTGCTCAGTGTGCCAAAAAAGTTTCAGACGTAAATCTTATCTCACTGAGCATATGAGAATCCACACTGGGGAAAAACCTTATCAGTGCTCTAAATGCCAGAAAAGGTTTAGTATCAAACCGAGTCTATATCGACATGCATTAACCCACTCTGTGGAAAAACCTTATCAGTGCTCTGAATGCCAGAAAAGGTTTTGTAACAAACCGAGTCTAAATCGACATGCATTAACCCACTCCGTGGAAAACTCTTACCAGTGCTCTGAATGCCAAAAAAGTTTCAGCCGTAAATCGTATTTCACTGACCATATGAGAATCCACTCTGGGGAAAAACCTTATCAGTGTTCTGAATGCCAGAAAAGGTTTTATAACAAACAAAGTCTTTCTCGACATGTATTAACCCACTCTGTGGAAAAACCTTACCAGTGCTCTGAATGCCAGAAATATTTCAGTGACAAAAGAGCACTCACTCATCATACAAGGATCCACACTGGGGAAAAACCTTATCAGTGCACGGATTGCCAGAAATGTTTCATTGACAAAAACGGTCTCGCTCGGCATAGAAGAACCCACACTGGAGATAAACCTTATCAGTGCACGGAGTGCCAGAAATGTTTCATTGACAAAAGCCGTCTCTCTCTGCATAGCAGAACCCACACTGGGTATAAACCTTTTCGGTGCTCTGAATGCCAGAAATGTTTCAGTTACAAAAGCAGACTCACTGAACATACAAGAATCCACTGTGGGAAAAACCCTTATCAGTGCTCTGAATGCCCAAAACATTTCAAACTTAAATCACTTCTAACTGTACATTTGAGAGTCCACACTGGGGAAAAACCTTATCAGTGCTCTGAATGCCAAGAAAGGTTTTGTAACAAGCAAAGTCTTTCTCGACATGCAATAACCCATTCTGTGGAACATCCTTATCAGTGCTCTGAATGCCAGAAATGTTTCAGTGTAAAAAGTAGTCTCACACAGCATACAAAGATCCACGCTGGGGAAAAACTTTATACTTGCTCTGAATGCCACAAATGTTTCAGTCAAAAAAGCTGTCTAACTCGGCATACAAGGACCCACACTGGAGAAAAACCTTATCAGTGCTCTGAATGCCAGAAATGTTTCAGTGAAAAATGCCATCTTGCGTTGCATATGAAATCCCACACTGGGGAAAAACCTTATCAGTGCTCTGAATGCCAGAAATGTTTCATTGACAAAAGAAGTCTTTCTCGACATACAATGACCCACACTGGGGAAAATCCTTATCCATGCTCTGAATGTCAGAAATCTTTCAGAAACAAACTCAGTCTCACTCAGCATATACGAGCCCACACTGGGGAAAAACCTTATCAGTGCTCTGAATGCCCAAAAGATTTCAAACTTAAATCACTTTTAACTGCACATCTGAGATTCCACACTGGGGAAAAACCTTATCAGTGCTCTGAATGCCCAAAAGATTTCAAAGTTAAATCACTTCTAACTGCACATGTGCGATTCCACACTGGGGAAAAACCTTATCAGTGCTCTGAATGCCAGAAATGTTTCTGTGACAAAAGAAGACTCACTAAACATACAAGGACCCACACTGGGGAAAAACCTTATCAGTGCTCTGAGTGCGACAAATGTTTCAGTGAAAAATGCAATCTCACTCAGCATATAAGAACCCACACTGGGGAAAAACCTTATCAGTGCTCTGAATGCGACAAATGTTTCAGTGAAAAAATCAATCTCACTCACCATGTAAGAACCCACACTGGTGAAAAACCTTATAGGTGCTCTGAATGCCAGATATGTTTCAGTGAAAAAAGACGTCTCACTCAGCATATAAGAACCCACACTGGGGAAAAACCTTATCAGTGCTCTGAATGCCAAAAATGTTTCAGCCTTAAATCTTACCTCACTGCACATGTGCGAATCCACACTGGGGAAAAACATTATCAGTGTTATGAATGTCTGAAAAGATTCAGAGGTAGAGATGGTTACATGCACCATAAGAAAACTCACCATCAAAAATAATTCAGTGCTCCAAATGCCAGAAAAGCATCATTTTTAAATGCAATCTCACTCTACATGAGCAGACGCACACAAGGAAAAAACACAATGCTGTGAATGCCAGAAATTTCTATTTGATAGGCACAGCCTCACTTACCATAAGCGACTCCATACTGATGAAACACCTTATGTGTGTTTTGAAAGCCAGATAAGCTGCAGAGAAAAACGCTATCTCACCATGAGAAACTCCACACTGGAGAAAATCCTTATGCCATAAAAGCTTGTATCCGAAAGACAGTGTTATGCTTCATGAGAGAGCCCACTGTGGGGAAAAACCTCATGAGTGCTCCAAATGCAAGCAAAGTTTTGGTTACAAATTACTTCTCACTTGTTATGAGCGAACTCACATGGGAGAAAAAAGCCTTATGTGTGTTCTGAATCTCAGATAAGGTTTAATCACGAATACACTGTCACTTCACTTGAGAGGACTAAAGCCTTATACAGGAGGGGAAAGCCAGAAAAGTTTTACTCAGAAAGGCGATCTCACTAAATATGAGAAATGCATCCACAGTAAGGCGTATCTTGAGTTGCCGAAAAGCTTCAATCAACCTGACTTTACATGAGAGAGCACATATTGTAGTTGCAATAGGATTAATCAAGAAATTTTTGCAGGATAACTTAGGCTGCCCGCATCCAACCGCCAAAGAAATTTCAGGCCTTTAAAATGTTTTAATTGCAACAAAATCCACAATTTGAGTATCTGAAAGTTACTCAACTTTCAAGGTCTTTCCTTGACACAGGGAAGTGTTAGTACTTGCAAAAAGCAACTAATTACCAAAACATTCACAATAATGTCTTAAATTTTCTCCACCCAAAAGGTTTCTACTTACCCTTATTTCTTAATATATGACTGAAATCTAGATTTTCATGATAAGATTAAGCCTAGACGGTGTTCCTCAATGAAGGACTCTGCAAAGTGTAAAAAAACTCAGCCGCTCTACGCGGAGTTCTGCGATGGACCATGTGCAGGGCAAGAGGGTGCAGCTGCTTCTACTGGAACGGCAGCTTTGTCAATGCGAAGGAAGGTTTCTCAACGTCCGTGGTTGTGACCTGCCGCAACCACTCGCATTGAGAAATCCGACGACGAATCTTGCCAGGAAGTTGATTTTGCTCGCCAACTTGACCTTGGCGAGCGCAAGCAAGGAAAAATCTCATCAGGAGGTGGATTTTCCTCGCTCCAGTACATGACGTTGAAGAGCGCGAGCGTGGAAAAAAAGTTGCTACGCTCCACAGGTGCAGAGTTTTTAGGAACTCTCTGCGAGCAGAGTTCACCTCCCGGAATTAGATAATATACAACAGCAGGAAAACATAACAAAACAGTTACTTGCCTTCGGTTACGCTCGTTACCTGCAGATTCCTCACCTTTTGAATATTTTTCCAACACGCCAGACTGGATCCTCAAACTTTAAAGCAGGCCTGCTGCACGCAGTAGGAGACATCATGTAGCTCAGTGTCTACGTCATTTTGCTCCAGAAGTGACAAGCGTAGCCACATAGAAGCACTTCCCATGCGCACTGTGAACAAGGTCTATGAGTTCATTATCTCACAGGTCTGTATCACATATGCAGGCCCTGGGCAGACAATAATTCATCATTTTTATCATGATTAGAATTCAGATGAGGCCTTTTCATTTCCCCAGATTCTAATTGAATTCTCAGCAGCAAGTGTATATTTAAATCGTTGAGTGATGACTGCGCTGTGCTCAAGATGAAAGTGATATGATGATAAAACAGTCTGATCCACATTTTGCACACAGAAACAGGGCTGTAAATACTTTTGTACAATACAAGTTAAGCAAAGGCGATTCTTAGAAGACATAATTTATATGAAATAGTCCCTGTATAGTAATGTTTCAACCGCTCCAGTTAATTACCATGGTCTCATCAGGATGGTAGATCGCTGTCTCTCCCATAGGCTTCTCACACTATATTCAATACAACCTAGTAAGGATTCTTCTGTATCTTGGGGCAGAGTCATGGGAGGAAGTCAAATTCAACCAAGCAGTTCCAGTGCCCGTTTGTCGGACCAAACAACTGCAGCCAGTGAATCCTCGGCTCGCTGTCAAACAAGTTCAAGTGTGACTCTTCCTGATGAGACCATCGTCATTGACTGTGTTGTCTGTGAGAAGCCGCACCAGCCTTCCTGTGATGGTGGTCCGGAAGATCTTCACCGCCAAGTGAAATGCTTACAACTCTAACAGCTTGATGTGGAGTTGGGTCTCTGCCAGTGACGAGGGTTCCCTAATCTCCTCTGTCTCCCATATGGCCTTCCCATCCCAGAAGTAATACATCCGTTGCCACTGTTAAGTCTGGGTGGAATAGGGGGAGGGGTCTGCCACTGGCATAATCTAATTCACTGGAGAAAATGTTGGATACTGCCTACAATAGGGTGAGTCAGTGTCTGGAAGGACACAAAGAGGTTTTGAGGCTGTGCCAGCTGTAGCAGCAGGTCACTCAGTGGCATGATGTCCTGCACTTTGCCTTTGTGTGCCATGGCCATGAAAGAACTGGGAGACCTGTTGGAGTTGCAGCATGGTCTGGCGCTGGCAGTATTGAAAAACCCTACAGTAGCCAAAAGGGGATGAGACTTGTGATGAAATTGTGTGGCGGAGGCGGACAGACCCAAGGAATCTGGGGCCTAGTCCGCTTTTCTTGCTTAAAGGGCGAGAGCCATCGAATAGCTTGTCCATTAACGATGCTTGGGTATCTTTAGAGAAGCGTATATATCTAATCCAGGCAATGCACCGTAGTTCCACACTCATACCAATTGCCTGAGCCAAGCATTAGGCTATTTCCAAGTCACAACATAGTACAAACTTTGCTGCAACACATCAATCCTAAATAGCTTGTGTTCGCCGGCAGAGTGTGGGCCACTGTATCCCACAGGGCATGATTATATTGGGGAGCATTGTCATTCAGACCCTCCAGGATTTAGCAATGTGCAAAAAAAATGGCCAGTTTTGTAACTAGTCTGCATTTTACATAAAAATGCCAGTGAATGCTACCTCGTCCTTGCATTGATCCAGCGCTCGCCAATGGGCCAATAAAAGGAGGGGTCTGAGCAGCAGGCAGGTGAGGTGTTCTTTGTTTATTTACTCCTCACTGGCCTGCCTGCTGTTTTGCATTCATATCGAGGGCTTCGGACTCCACCACCATAGAGTAGGACTTTCCTGGCTGCAGCCTGGACTCTTCTGCAGCCAGAGTAGAGAACAGACTGTACATTTGAGTACGGGGCACCAAAAAGATCATCATGTAGGTTATACTGGCATGCTGCAGCAGTGTGCATATGTCTCCTCCACTCCTACAGCTTGCCCATTCTTCTTAATCCTCGCCCAGGGCTGTGGGTGCCCTAGGCAAAGAAATGGAAGGGGCATGGGCAAACCAGCATGGTGGCCACTGAGAGGGGCAGTATATTAATTCAGGGGTCCAGCTCCCATGGGAGATGTGGTGGAACTGGGGAAAAGGCAAGATTTTAATGTAGGGGCACACCGGGCCCAGGGGGGGTAATATATTTCTAAAGGCGCCCACCAAACGCGCCAGTGCCCCATCCACTGCTTGAAAAAAAAAACTATTTGAGCCCTCTGCCCTTTCTTTGGTGACTCCCACTCACCCCTTCTCATCCAGCTTTCCCTCACTAGTGTTTTGGTACTGGGGTCCATCGTTTTCAGGGTACAATGGTGAGTGTAGAGGCTGATGTTTGGCAATAGGGTAGGGGTCAGTTTGGGAGGGTGTGGCAGGATAGAGGGCAGTGTTATGGCAAAGCAGACAGTGTAGCCATGTAGTGTTTTGAGGGTGGGTTGCAGTGTGGGGGAGTAGCTTTAGGGCAAGCAGAAAGGGCCAGTGTTTTGTGGGAACAGATGATGGTGGTGTTTTGGAGAAAGGGGCTATAGTTTTCAAGGTTAGTGTGGTGGGGTTGGTGGCAGTGCTGTGGGGTAGGGTGACATGGAAAAGGGCTAGGCTATTCTAATTCCTTTTTTTTCTTGTGTAGAGTCTTGGAGGGTAGATTCTGCTGGTTCTAGAGCTCTTGGGCTATCTGGTAACTACAATATACTCTTGCTGCTTCAAGGCTCCAGTCGTTCTGGGGTTCAGTACACTTCTGGGAAACTCAGAACCTTGTTGGCTGGATCCATATTTTAGAACTCCCACTTGCAAAGGGTGGAAGTAACATATGTGCCCATCTCCATTTCACAATTTGCATCATGCCTATCCTATCTATCCTAGACAATCGTTGCAAGTGTGAAAACGGGCACCCTTTCACAGGACTGGCCCACAGGAAACTCATTGTTTTGTATCATATTTCGGTCTTTTTTTGCATTTTTCAAATTATTTGATTTTGGGGATATTAAGTGTTTACAACAGGGGTCTTCAACCTTATCTGTAGTGAGAGCTACTTCTGATCAGTGAAAGTCTTGAGCTACTCAAGGCTAATCATCTTGCACATTGTTACCAGACAGTTTGTCAAGTAGGGCCTTTTAGATTGAAGACTAACCATCTGTCTGCGCCTTCCGCGCCATGGTACTCCTATGATCTCAAGAAATGTAAAAAAAAAAATGTAGGCACCAATAATAATTTTGGAGGAAGAGTTACAGCCTATTGTTCAACACAGTTAAATCACTTTCATCATTTGGTTATAAAAATGTATCAACTCCCAGCCAAAAAGCTGTCATGAACTAGCTGAGTTCTTTTTTCCAAAGTAAATAAAATATTCCTGGATTTTAAGAGAACACCAGATAATCTTTAGGGGCAGATACAGTGGAGTAACTTACGGTGAATAAACTAACTTATCATTTCCTGGTAATGAGTACAGTCACCCCACTTTCTAAAGAGAAAGTATCTAATCTTATCAACACTATGAAATGTGGAGCCCCTTCAGATTCTTGTCCTCCGTCCGGTTTCAGCTACCATTTCTGCTCATCTCACTTTGTTATAACAATAGTGCTCAAGTCCATCTTTTTTCCAGATGCTTGGAAAAAGGCATCTATTTTGCCACTTCTAAAGACTCCTTCCCTCGATCCCTCAGATGTAAAAAACTACAGATGCAAATTAGTCCTTCCTCTTCCCGATTAAAAGTTTAGAAAAGGCCATGAATCAGGAGATCACCACCTTCTTTGAAAATACTGACTGTCTGGATCATGCTCAACATGGGTTTAGACCCTACTACTGTACAGAGTCGACCTTATCGCCAGTAACTGAAGAGATCAGATCCATTATGGATAGAGGAGATTAATGCGGCCTTGATCCTGTTGGATCTTTCGGCCATATTTGATACGGTTAACCATTTCTCTTTGGTAAGCCGTTTAGAAAGTATAAGCATCAAAGGTACTGCTCTGAAACTGACCAGGTTCTTTTTTGTCAAACAGAGAGCAACTGGTACACAAAAGACACTGGAAGGCAACCCACGGCTTCTGCCGCTTAAAAGAGCTACTCACTGCTCCCACCGCACAGGAGAACAAATCAAGGCTCTCAGTTGTGCTTAACGATGTTCCTGCCACGAGGAAAAACACCTTGCAGCACTTTATAGACACATAGAAATACTTGATGCTCCTACAAGGGACTACCGTTTGCCAAAGATTGCTCAGCCCCCTCCCGCCGCACTGGAGGACAGACAATGTTTTTTTTTTCTTCACCTACTATAGCATGTAATAGCTTGTAACATGTAATGGTAAATATCAACAGGGCTACATCAATCAGCAGCAGTAATAAAGCAGCATAGGTCTCTGTGAGAAAGTTCAGTCTTCTTCTCAGAACTCTAGGTCTCAACTGACCAGAAACTCATGTAGTGGTGAGGGGCACACAACAGGATCGCAACGGGGCCAGGATCACACAGGGTGCGGCAAACAAGGGGCTCTGTAAGAGTTCAACTTTTTGCACTAACGTGGCCAGAACTCAGCCCGCAGATAAAATTGCCCGGCCGCCACTTCCCGCCGCTGCTGGTGGACCATCCGCCACTCCCCCCGCTGGAGGACTGTCCAGGACTTCACCACTACACTCCGCCGCACCCGGCCACCACTCGTGGTACCTGCAGAAGCGGGCTCACGCTGAATCTGATCCGGGTGTGCTGGTATTCCACCGGTCCAAAAACGAAAATGCGAAGGCTCGCGGCTCCCACCACCGCGGTTCCCCACTGCTGCTGCTGCAAACCGCTGCAGACCGCCGCCACTCGCTTCCAGCTCGCGTCTGCTCCGACCTCTGACAACGAAACTCCGACTCCAATAGGTGGCGCTGCTTTATTGCCAAACGACCTGTGACATGTTTTCCTCTCCTCTGGCTCCAAGCTCTCCGTCTTTCCTTCCTTAACCCTTTATTCGTCGCTGCTTTTTGTCGTTGCATGTTTGCATCCCACGCCTGGTACCTTTGGAAGATTTTACCTCTGCCCCATTTTCACTTCCTTGTGGGGTCTCGGGGATCTTTAATAAGTCTAACTTTGCCTAATGCCTACATCACTCCATTAATTGGACTAGTTCAATCCTGCTGGTTCTCTGCATTCTTTTATGCCAATGATACCCAAATAGTGGTATCGGTTACAGCAGAACCTGAAAAAGTGGCAAAAGGTTTTAGACCGGGTATGACTAGCATCGCTAATAGGATGGAGAAGAATTTCTTAAAATTGGATGCAGAAAAAACAGAGTTAGTGCTATTTGGTAAAGATTCCTCCTTCTGGAACACCTTTTGGTGGCCACAGTCTCGAACCCCTTCCACTCCCAGTCCAGAAGGCTAGAAATTTGGGTAGTCGTCTTTGACTCAAAATTCACTTTTATTGATCACTCCAATCAGGTAACCTCTTCCTGTTTCCTTATCTTAGAACATTTAAAGAAAATCTTGCCATTCCTTCCCATGGAGCTTAGGAAAAGTGTTATCCTGGCTCTTGTATCTAAAATGGATTATTTTATTGAATTTCATATGGGCTTCTAGTTGTCTTCTCAATAAGTTACAAACAGTCCAAAATGTGGCAGCAAGAGTGCTGAAGAACCTCCCCAAATTCTTTTCAGCCTTTGAAGCGATTTAAGACATTGGCTGCCTATTAGGGAAATAACTAAATTCAAAGCCAATGCTGTGCCCATAAGGCACTGCATCAGGTTGGCCCTCGCTTCCTACAAGACATTCAAATGATATTCCCCTTCTCGTGCTCTATGGTCCAGCAATACTAGGCAGGTATGTGTACCCAGAATAAAAAGTGTCTATGGGGGAGGAAGACGTTTCTCCTCTTCTACCTCCAGATGGTGGAACTCTATCCAATCATTTGAGGTCAGCCTAAACTATTGAAGTTCAGAAAGGAACTTAAGCCTTTTCTTTTCAGCCCATAGTTTATTGTTCTCATCTAACTGCTTAGCAAATGTTTAGGTATTTTATATCCCATGCTGTCAGGTTTAAAATGACGCTAGTGCCAAGATGCCTTTTTGGTAATCGTGCGCTTAATAAAAAAATTAACATTTGCAATATCAGACTCTGTAGCGGCAGTCTGATGATAATAATATAAATTAAACACAGCCTTCCCTTCCCTTAACAGGAAAATATGACCTTGTTCTTATTTAAAAATTAACTCAAAGCCGTGAGTTAATCCAATGGTGTCTGGGAGCTACTGGTAGCTCGCGATCGACTTGTTGAAGACACCTGCTAAAGCGTCAATATTGGCTATGGGTAGAACAGACCAACGATTCGAGGATTCGTCATTATGGTTTCCTAACTGAGGTTTTTTAGACATATAATCCTCGAAATACCTTGAGAAATATCTTGATATCATCAAAGTGCCTTGGGACAGGAAATTGTATACCCAGTTCCGGTTTGGCTGCTTACCCATCAATGCCTTTACCAACCTTTGGCTAAATGACATCCGCCACCCCAAGGGATGCCCATCCTGTCCCGACCCAAACGAAACTGTGGGCCATGTTTTCTTTGCATGTCCAGCCTACGACAGACCAAGAAGGAATTGGTTGGTCCCACTACGCAGACTGTTGGGGGCCTACAGCCATCTTGACGCACTACGGAGTCTAAGATCAGATACGAGACCTTCCTTTGTATGTGCCATTGCAAAATTTCTTGGCCGGTTCTGGGCCATTAGGCGAAGGCTCCTGTCCAATCTTCCTTGTGCCATGGACCTGCTTTAGTGAACATTTTATGACTCGAGGGTGCTTTAATCCTTAGGATCTGTTTTTAACTTTCTTCTTAAAGCTTTTATCAATTTTTTTTTTAAATTGTGGATATTGTTTATTTATTTTTATTTATTTATTTAGTGTTTTATAGAGCGCGAACCAAACCCGTGAGGGTATCATAGCGCTTTACAGTAGTATCAGGTGGGATACCGAACAAAGGGGGGGTGGAGAGTCCGGGATAAGGGGAAAAAATTAGAAACAGTATATGGTAAACCAAACAGTCATGATATTCGATTACTATAAGGGATAGGAAAAGCAGTCTCATCACCCTGGAGGATTGTTCATAGTGCAGGGTGGGTAACATAGGGGAGGGTATCCAAGGAATAGTGCAGTGAGGTCAGGTAAAGTCAGGTTGAGGGTGTGATTGTAGCGGGAGCTTTAGGAGAGGAATTTGCCCATTAGGAAAGAGTTGGTTTCCTTTTTGAAGTGGACTAGAGACAGTATTCTTCTAATGGCAGGTGGGAGTGAGTTCCAAATTCTTGGGGCGGCTCCAGGGAAAGCCCGATTGTATGTTCTTTTTTTCCTGAAGCTTGCGGGTTGTAGCAGAAGGGCTCTGGCGGAACGGGAGTTTCTGAATCCTCCGGATAATACAAGTTTCTGTGCAAGAAAAGTAGGGGACTTGGAATAGAGATCCTGGTGGTTGATGCAGGCCAGTTGGAATTGGATTCTGGCCCCAAGAGGAAGCCAGTTCAGAGCTTTGAGGTGGGGCGAGATGTGGTCAAACTTCTTAGAGCCAGTTAAAAGTCTGGCGGCGGCGTTGAGGCAGGCTTTCAAGGGTGCCAGAGAGATCTTGGGTAGGCCTGCGAGAGTGGAGCTACCATATTCTAGTTGAGAGATGACTAAGGCCAGGATAGCCGATTTTAGATCGGGAGGGTCGAGGAAAGGTTTCAAGTGTGGTAAGTAGTTTAGGTGAAATCTGCCGGTTTTGGCCATCGCGTTGATATGGTCCCGCATGTTCAGGTTGCCGTCTAAGGTTATTCCCAGGGATTTAGCAGAGTCCACAATATCCCTGTTTTATCCTTTTAATTGATTTAAAAAAAATGCTGCATCTAAGTGATTTCCTCTGTGTTTACAATTCTTATGACGTGATACTTGACCATTTGAGCCTGGTGCACTAAATATCTACTTTTACTAGTGTTAACTCTATCATGGGCCCCACTGTTAAGGAAGAATATGTTTGTATCTTTTATGGTTTTACACCCGAAATAAAGATTATGATGATGATGAGGATGACACCTGCTTTACATGTTATAAAATTCGACCAAAAGCCCTTTCAAATATTTGTGTTGTTTTGAGGTGAGGGCTCTGTTGTGATTTTGAGGCCATACATTCATGTAAGGGCCTTTTCATCCTTTTTATGTCTCGGACTAGCGTCCCCCGCAGTGGCGGGGTGCAAGATTTTATGTTTTGCAGTATGGGGGCTTGAACCCGCCCCTCTTCTCCATTGGCTGGCCTCCTAAATGCTGGCCAGCCATTGGAGGAGAGGGGCGTCACTCGTTTCTAGTCCCGTCTTCAGCAGATTCTGGGATGTTTTTCCTCTCTTTTTTAAGCCCCGCCCCTTTTCTAGTGGTGGGCGTCTGTTCCCTCCCTTTCCGCCCCCTCCTCGTAGCCATTTCTGCCCTTGCATCCAGAGGCCAAGGTAGGTTTTCACGCTGGTTATTTTTTCGTTTTACTTTCGCAATACGAGTGTAGTTTTCATAAAACAAACCACTTTTTTTGTTTTACTTTTTATTGTGGATCTAACTGATGGCGGGGCGAACGTATGCGGAACGAACCTGCGAGGTTTTCCAGCCCTCAGTTGAGCCAGGCAGCTATTATGCAGAGGTGCCGGGTGAGGGAGGGCAGACAGAGGGGGCGTGGGCTCCAGCTCCTCCCGTGCTCACGCTTGCACAGTCAGGGAGGCGGGTGAACACACTCCCTCATAGCCTGGGCAGGCCGTCGCTGTACAGGAAGTGCACAGAGCACCTAGCACCTTCACCCAGGCAGCAGCAGAACCTTTGCTGTTCTAAGTCGAAAAGAGACAGTAACCCGAGGTACTCCGAGGGGAGAAAACACACTGTAGCAGCCACTTCACCGATGAGTGCCACAGCCTCATGCCCTCTCCGCTGCTCTGTTGTTCCTTCTGTCCACCTCTCTGAATAAAACAATAACAAATACGGCCTACTGTGGAAGCAACCCACCCAGAAATGAAGCAGCAAAGGGGCGAAAATTCACGTAAGTTTAAAAATTGTTCCGTATGAGCGGGAGATAACGCCGAGGGAGATGTTACTTTAAATCTGGGCGCCTGGTTTACTGAATTATGTAACTGCATAGCTTATGTAACTTTATAAGCAATCGCTCCTCACTGGCAGGCTAGGGGGAAGGCGGGGGACTGGACATTTTACTTTCTAACGCGTCCTTTTTTTCCCTACTGGTTATTGCGATCCCCACTTCCTCTAAACCCGGAAGCGGACGTCTGAGATGAGGACCTTTGAGATCAGGAAGAGGTCACGTGACTGGTCAAGGCAATGTCAGGTCACGCGAGACTCACCAATACCTGTTTTTTTCCGACCTTGCAATAAAGTAAAAATATCCTGTTCGCCCCTTTGTGTACTCGTTGCCAATGATTGATCACGAGCAAGTAAAGCTCTCCTGTTATTGGGTGACTAGTGCTAAGTTTTTAGTAGTAGCTGTCGGGCACAAACTTCTGCTACGAATCGGGCTTTTTAAAATAAGCCAGTAACAATATGATTTTGGAACTAACGTTGCCCAAAAAACTTCAACAAGCGACTGACTAAATTATTTTAAAAAGTGGGATGAAAGGAGCTCACTATCGCTTACCAGAAGCGGGGATGACAACACGGGGGCTGTCTTTTCTAGGGGCGGGTAGTTTTTCTAACCAATCGTAGGATACATGGACACTAAGACTTTCCTTTTACTTTCCAGTCTCCTGTCAATCATACTAAAACGAGCTTTCCGATTATATCCTCTTAGCTTCATTTACTGAAGTTGGTTAGAGTCTGCAGAAAGGCAAAACCAATTGGATTTTTCAGCAAGTTCAGAATCCGGGAGGTAAGACTCATATTTGGGAATCTCCCGCCTGATTTGGAAGTGTTGGGATGTGCTGTTTTTGGTCGACAGCTGTTTGCCGGTATTGTAGCACCCCTGGCGATTGAGGTTATCTGAAGTTTCTTTGATCTCGAGTACGAGCAGTAGGCAGAACCTAAAACGTGAGCATTGTTATGACTACAAGAGTGCGGATGTGGCACAGAACACAGCCGGAAGAAAAGTGGTGTATACCCAGAGCGTACATGGGTGTTAAGCGCATTATTGTTGTTTAAGCAATGGCTGTGGCATCCAAATGATTTGGTTTTTTTTGAGAAAGAGTCAGTTTTACAGAAGTGCTAATTATTTTGTAACTTTTGTATTTCTTTTTCAAGCGTTGCTGCAGTCGAGGTTTTACAGTGTTGGCAGTGTGTTACGACTGGGCATCATTAAGCAGTGTCGAGTGGGAAGAAAGGGTCATGTTGCTGCATTAAAACTGTTATGCTTTAAACACCCCATGATTTGACCTGTCTGGCTTGTGATATTTTAAAAGAAAGTGTGTATTTGGCTTTATCTAAATTACTATCTCGTTATACGTATTATTACAGATTGGTTTTTTTTCTCTGTAGCTTCAAGTTTTCAGTTCGGGGGGGGGGGGATCTGTGCTTGTTTTTCTGCCCCCTGGCTGTGCTTGCTCTCCTGTCCCCTCTCCTGCCCCTTTGCTGTGCTTGCTTTGTGTGTGTATGTGGCTGTGGGTGTGTGTGTGGCTGTGGGTATGTGTGTGGCTCTGGGTGTGTATGTGGTTCTGTGTGTGGCTGTGTGTGTGTGTGGCTCTGTGTGTGTGGGGGGGCTGTGTGTGTGTGTGGCTCTGTGTGTGTGTGTGTGGCTCTGTGTGTGGATAGCTTTTTTTGTAGGTGGCTCTATGTGCGGATAGTTGTTTTTGTAGGTGGCTCTATGTGTGGATAGCTTTTTTTGTAGGTTGCTCTATGTGTGGGTGGCTCTGTCTGTGTGAGGGTGGCTCTGTGTAGGTGGCTCTATGTGAATGGCTCTGTGTGGGTGGCTCTGTGGGGGTGGCTCTGTATGTGTGTGTGGGTGGCTTTGTGTGTGTGGCTCTGTGTGGGTGTAAATGCAATAGGTCATGCATTTGCGAGCGAATAAGCTATTGGCATTGTAAATGACAATGCCATTTATTTAACGATTAAGCTATTGGCAATGCAAATGACAATGCCATTTATTTATGATTAAAAAAAAAATGTCATGAGCAATGACAATAGCTCTACCTTTATTAATGCCGAGACCATTGCATTGTAAATGCTTGTTACATCATGAGTTCTTATGCGTCCACTGTATTCCTGTTTAAACTGTATTCCTTTTTTTGGTGTTTTTAAAAACCTTTTCTAAGAAAGTGAATTGACGAGGTTTCATTTTATTCTCTCCGTTGATATGTTTTCACCCTCCTTTATGGATTTTTTACAAACTGTTTAATTTTTTCCATTCTTTGGCACCACCAGTGTTGCATAGTGAATAGGTTTCAGTATTTATTTCCCTTTTTTGCTGAGGGTGATTTTGGTATGAATTTGGATTTTCCCTACACACTTATACTCTCATATATATATATTTTCATCCCCTTGTCACCTGATTTTATCCTCTTTTTTTAGGTCGAGGACTGTCGCACTGCGTAGCAGTGTGGGCGGAGTCCGAGATTTAATGTTTCTTAGAGGGGGCTTGAACCCGCCCCTCTTCTCCATTGGCTGGCCACGTGTGGGTGGCTCTGTATGTGTGTGTGGGTGGCTTTGTGTGTGTGGCTCTGTGTGGGTGTAAATGCAATAGGTCATGCATTTGCGAGCGAATAAGCTATTGGCATTGTAAATAACAATGCCATTCATTTATGATTAAAAAAAAAAATGTCATGAACAATGACAATAGCTCTACCTTTATTAATGCCGAGACCATTGCATTGTAAATGCTTGTTACATCATGAGTTCTTATGCGTCCACTGTATTCCTGTTTAAACTGTATTCCTTTTTTTGGTGTTTTTAAAAACCTTTTCTAAGAAAGTGAATTGACGAGGTTTCATTTTATTCTCTCCGTTGATATGTTTTCACCCTCCTTAATGGATTTTTTTACAAACTGTTCAATTTTTTCCATTCTTTGGCACCACCAGTGTTGCATAGTGCATAGGTTTCAGTATTTATTTCCCTTTTTTGCTGAGGGTGATTTTGGTATGAATTTGGATTTTCCTTACACACTTATACTCTCATATATATATATTTTCATCCCCTTGTCACCTGATTTTATCCTCTTTTTTTTAGGTCGAGGACTGTCGCACTGCGTAGCAGTGTGGGCGGAGTCTGAGATTTAATGTTTCTTAGAGGGGGCTTGAACCCGCCCCTCTTCTCCATTGGCTGGCAACGTGCGGGTGGCTCTGTATGTGTGTGTGGGTGGCTTTGTGTGTGTGGCTCTGTGTGGGTGTAAATGCAATAGGTCATGCATATGCGAGCGATTTAAGCTATTGTCAATGTAAATGACAATGCTATTTATTTATGATTTACAAAAATAAAAAAACAAAAAAATAAAAATGTCATGAGCAATGCCAATAGCTCTACCTTTAATCAGGCCGAGACCATTGCATTGTAAATGCTTGTTTCCCTGACTGCAATGGACTTCTATGCACCTATATTTAAACTCGGTTTGTGCAAATTTGCTTCAAACATTTTTGATACCCCTTTCTTTCTACGTGACTGTTCTTGCCTTTTTTCATTTCTCTGTGTTCCTGCAACCTCATTTGAAAAATTTAAAGTTTTCCATTGTTATTTCATTTCTGTTGCATTTTTATTTTGTTGCACTTACTTTAGAGCAGACTTGGTTGCTTTTTGAAATAAGTTTTACCAGCAAACATAAAGGAGATGATGGACAGAGCGCTGAACTTTTCAGACACTCGCCCCCAGTCACAGATCTGGGTTGAATCCATTATCGTTCTTTAGCTCACTTCGCCACCCCAGTTCAGACCCAGCCATATGCAAATCAGTCTTGACCCTGTGGATCCTGGGAACAGACCAGACCGTACTGCCAAGCCAGGTCTTCCTTGGACCAAAAACAAGCATCCTGGGACTGGTTTCGGGGTAACACCTCTCATCAGCCAGGCTAGCTTGAATCCCAGGATGCTTGTTTCTGGTCCAGTTGAGACCTGACTTGGCAGTTATCTGGGGTATCTATTCTAGGGTAAGGAATCTATAACTAATAGTCTCTTTCAGATGAACAAGTTACTTACCTTTGGTAACGATGTAACTGTAAGAGACATATATTAGTTATAGATTCCTTACCGCCCCACCCATCCTCCCCATTCTGCACACTGACTTCTAGAGATAGGGAATCCCTTGCAGGGCCCTAGTTTTGTGCACCAATGGTCAGTGTCTTGCATGGGTCTGTGCTTCTGGCATTGAACTTCGTGTCAGAACTGAGGTTAGCGCTCAGAAGCGGAGTCTAAGTAGACACGCAGTGTCATCCTGGCGACCACAACGCCAATGACATAGGCGGAGTCGACCGATGCCACCTACCGACACGCAGGGGTACTGCTAAGAAAAAAATCCTTGGATCCAGTCTGACGCCTGGGGGTAATTCTAAGGAAAGGAATCTATAACTAATATATGTCTCTCACAGATACATCGTTATCGAAGGTAAGTAACTTGTTTGTTTTGTGCCTGCCAGGTATGGTGCATCAATTGAGGGCTGATAATGAATAACATTAAGATATAAAGAAAACTGGGTGGGTGCCAGTGCTCAGCCTTGGCGAACACCTTAATTGATTGGTGAACACCTTAATTGTTCAGTCATCTGGCCCTGGGCGCTCCAGCGAACCTGGGCATAATCGTGGATATCTTCTTCATAAAGCCTGTCTGAAAGGGGATACGTTGGCCTTACTAGCAGTCCATTCCTCAATCTTGCTCAAGACCAATTGGGCAGACATTTTCTTTGCACAGTTGATCAAGCTGATCAGCCTGTAATTGGCTGGATGGAATCTATCCCCCTACTTATATATCGTGACGACATCCACTCCCTTCCAAGAGTCCGGAACTAAGGCCCCACTGATAATGGCATTAGTTAAGAAAAGGTTATACTAAGACAATTTATCTCTTTCTAGCAGAAGGATATATGCTGCAATGCTGTCTAATCCTGGAGCTCTACCTCTAGGTATTGCATCCAGAGATGCAGATGTCGGCCAGGTTAAGCAAAGGGCCAGGTATAGCTATAGAGTTGTCTGTTTACAGAGTCCCCAGCACAGTGTCCGGCTCATTAAATGGAGTTACTGAATAAAGATTGTAGAAATTATAAACCCAGGTCTGGGGAGGAATGTTATTTTGCAGAGGTAACGCAGAGACATCTCTCCCCTCCACTTTACAAGTGCCCAAAACCTGGTTGAGTTCTTAAGATACCAAGCCAATTTGAGTTCCTGCTGTCTTTCTTCCTTCCATTCTTTCTTAGCCTGGGCCCTTTTGTACCTTTCCTTATTAACCCAATTGTTTACTTTAGGAAAATTATGTTTGTGCCAGTTAATATGGACTATAAGGTAGGACAATATTTTCTTCCAAATTGATTTCCCGAAGGTAGTGATAGATTGATCTTCACCTTGCCAGATGACCAAAATATTGTTGACACACATATAACTGAAATCCCAATCGGCACAGACAAACCATGGGAACAAAAGCAGTGATTGGGATAGGACCGGGCCTGAACACCATTTTCCCTTGTCTATGAAGGATAGTCCCAAATCTCCATTGGTTGCAGTAGGAACAAGGGAGTTGTCCCTCCTCTGACGGAGGCGGCCCCATTAGACTTGACCTTTTCCACGTGAGAGATTTTTCAGGGTGTGTGCTGAAGTGCCACAGGTCACCTAACATACAAGAGAATATGCATGGCTAACCATATAGAACTATAGCTTCTGATAACCAGGTGCCTAAGAATATGTGCGAGGGACACTGCCTGTTCTTTTCTATATTTTCATATATATTTTTTTTTAATGTCCTCTCATAAGATCAGAAGATTACCACCACCAGATACCTGTAACAGACTGTTCGTTGGACATGGTCCAAACATCCTACACTTATCCATACAAGATTGGGCATTCTGATTCGGGTACTGTGACATCTCTATACCCTTAAACATATGGGGCTGATCGCTTGCAACAGGATACATGCGTAGTGCAAGGGACATGGTTTACACACCCATCACTCATTTCTGCTATGAGCAATCTGGTTTTCGGGTGTGCTGATTTTCCTACTGGGTCTTCTGCCCTTCAGTATACGGCGCTGACCCTTTAAAAACACATGGCAGTACATCGTGGTATTTGCATATAACTTCGATGGAGGTCCGTCTTTAGTGATTCTATTCCACGTGAAGAAGCGGCTGTGTGTGACAGAGGCACGAGAGCCTTGAGCATTTAGTGCACGTTCATTCAGATTCATGCTGCTGGCATGGGACTACATTTCCAAGTACACGTGGTCACGTGACTGCATCAGAGTGATGCGATTATACAACCTGAGTGAGTAGCCACACACCAAATTCGGGTTTAGCTAGCCCCGGGTCCTCTATTCAAGCAAAAGCAATTACTCTGGGCACCGTCCTCCATCTGCTGTAGTATAACTAATTGCTGGCTCCCCGTATATAGGTATGGGTCTCTGACCCTACGTTTGTTATATCTGTAATTTTTTCTGTACCCAAGCAGCGTGTTCCCTGTATACAGGAACGGGTTCCTGAACCTACCTTTTTGTTCAACTTGAATCTTTTGTGCCTTGAGACGTCTTTTCTTTTTTTTTCTTGATATGAAAACGTAAATAATGCTGCATTCGTGTTAAAGATATAGAAGGTTCAAAGCACACTCTCTCATGTCATAGGAAAGTTCTCAGTGCACATGTGGCAGGTGTTTTGTCTTAAAAACAAAGCACGCTGCACCCATGCTGAGGTCAACTATTTTAAGTGCATTTCCTCCATTGCATCGCAGACTTGTTATTGCTGTGCACTTTGAACACGCCCGCTGTTTTCAACTTGAAGAATGCTGCATGTATGTTTAAACTAGGCAGTGTTATCATGTGCCTTACTGCTACATATTTGGATGACGTCATCACAGGGAAGGAATTCCATCACCCTCAAACCGGAAAAGCAATTCCTCTAAAACACACATCTGATTGTACAACAGAAAACGTGATATACGCCATAAAGTGTCCTTGTGGACTAATTTACGTGGGCAGAACAAGCAGAAAAATAAAAACACGGATAGTGGAGCATAAAAGTCGAATACGCAACAAAAACATGAACTCTGCACTTTCGGCACATTGGATTAATGCTGGTCATACCATTCCGCAACTCAGGTACACTATCTTAGAATGTATAACACCACATGCAGGCATGGACATCAACACTACACTTTCACAAAAAGAGACACAATGGATAAAAAAATTGGGGACCGTGATCCCAGGGGGTCTAAATGACCATTATGAACTTTTGTGTTTTCTATAGGTGAATTGATAATGGTCTCAACTATGTGTGAACCTAGAATGTGAGGGGTAATTTTGCAGGTTTTTAAATTGATAATATATCACATTACATCACCCTTATAATTATATATTTTTATCACTTCTGGTTTCTTTCATTTAACTTTATCTTTCTTCACTTTTAACATACTTCCGTTGCTCATATACTATGTATTGTCCACGAGCGCCATATTGGATAAGGTTGTTTCTTTCCTTGGTCCTTTTTCTATGTCCATAACCGCAGGGAGGGCGGGATCGCGTCCCTCCGGCTTCTAGTTCATAACATTTCTACCGGCAAGCAGAAGGAGATAGCACACGGTAAGCAGCTTGGAATATAGTGTTTATGGCACCTGAAAAGGTAGGAGAAAACTTGCTTTTAACACTTGATGTTCAGCAATCATTTGTCCGCCAGGAGGACTCGTCTAATGGGTTTTATTTTTAATTTTTAACTTTTAGAAAGCCCACTAGCAACAGCGAGGGAGCATTAGGATTAATTTGGCAGGTAAGATACCGTGTCAGAAGGGCGTTTGCACAGTGTGTAATACAGTGTTAACACAGTGTTTTATTTGAATATGAAAGGATTTCATTGGTACTTTACCATATCCCTCTGTAGAGAACCTGTGGTCACCGGCGCTTTCAACTTCACGTTGAATCCGGCATTTCAGGAAGCCTGTGAGTACTTGTGTGACAGTGCATATCCTACTCTTCTCTAGAGTCAATACGCAGGCACTAGATTTATCGTCCTTAACTTCTTTACCTTCATAGGCATGACGACATTACTTTGAACCATTCAGTGAATATTATGGTTTGAATTGAAAACTGAAGGTACACTCTATAACTTTGTTCAGAGATATCATTTGGTGAGGGTCACCCCTGATAATAGTGGTTCTTTATGTTTTTGGATGGTTGTTTTTGGATGGTTGGTTATGAAGCATCTCTCTAGATTACTTTCCTTTTGTTGTTGGTGATTGGTTCTTACACATATAGTCTTATTTTCTTTTTCATCTATCTTTCACTTTGGTACACATGTCACTTTTTGAGTCATTTTTTGAGCATGCAAAAACCCACAGTTGTAAATAAAATTGTAAATACGTGTATCTCAGAGATAATTTTCCTTTGTATTGCAATTAAGGCTATTGTATGTTCTTATTGTAGATTCGCTACCTGACTGACTCCGTGAAGTTTCATCTCTATAGATATGGATATTTGTACATAAGTTTCCCTTGATAAAGGGTTCGGGATGAACCCGAAATGCATTGGGTTGTTCACGAATTGGTTATGAACACCTGTTGTTGTTTTTGATTGATGTCCTAATGTTGAAAATTAACTAAATGCCAGAAACTTTTCATTTCATTGTTTCTTTGATCCTTCAACATGTTTCATGATTAAGTTGGAGATTTGTGTTTACTTTGGAAATTTATATATATGTTTAATAAATTGAAAAAACATCTTGTTTAAAAAAAACTTCAGGCCTAGTGCCTTATTGCTGTGCATTGCTCACTAGTCAGGGGCTCCCCCTTGACTCATTCACAACCATTTTTGCCGGGGGGCTGGTACTCTCTCCCTACAGCTCTGCACGCTAAGAGTGAGTATACTATTTTAAATCATTCTCACACAATAAGATAATACAGGAGTGCAGATCTACCTACATTCACACATATTTGGATGGGGCAGTTGCTTCTGAAATCTATGCACACTGTACTTGTGTGTTAGGCCAACTAGCTCTAAGAGTCTTTTTTTTTCCCCATAACACCACATGTTTGCTATGGAAGTTACTGCCCTAGGTTCTGCCTTTGTTCACCCTGTGCTGCCTTAACACACGCCTGTTATGAGGCACGAGCCTTCAAATGCATTGATACACAAACTTCAAGGCAGACACATGACTGCCTCCACGGTCTTGGCTTGTCTCCCCCTAGTGTTAAACACCATTATGCTGCCCACTTGGCTCGATAGACCTTATGACATCTGAATAAATGCTTCGGGAACCTATTAGGGACTTCACAGCCATACGAAAATACCCTAATCACTATTGCAGACACCGCGTATGAGTATTTGGACGGTTTTTAATCTACATGGCACTTCATTTTTACACTTGTTTGTGAAATGCCTAGAACTGTTACAGCCTTCCAGAAGACTTATTTTCTTACCATTCTCCCCTACCTATAATTATTTTATAGGGAGGAGAGTCACCCTGAGCTGCATGCCACGGTGAGTTGAGGAACATTTTCCGACATCAGCGGATTAACCCTTCTACAGTATATTGTTATTGTACTGAATCTTGTTGTCTAAAAATGATTTTATTTTTCACCTATACTAAGAATAACATACATTGACTATACAGTATATGGTTGTGTCCCGTTCAGACGGTTTTGTATGTCCTGGACTGAATAGCTTTGAAATGTAACGCTAGCACATTTGTTCAAATGTCTGAACTAGATTTTTTCAAACCATTCTTATATTTCCTATGTATGTATTCTTTTAGGTACCACCAGTGAATTCACCACTCTATGAGGATTAATATGATCACTGGATGGTTTTGTATATTAAAACCCTTCGGTATACTTACATTCCTTTGTATACCATTTTTAGGTCTCGCTTGCGAGGCTTTTATTAAGGGCTATAAACTCTGAACACACGCTTGTGCGTGTGCTTTTTTTTTCATCACCAGCTATTAGCCTTTGCATTTGTCTTTCTAGGAAAGACAGCATGCAATTGGACAAAGGCGGGTGCATGTCCCGCCTTCTCTCTCCCCTGGCCTAGGGAGCATGGGAGCGAGCAACAACGCCATCCGTTTCCAGTTATCACGCCCTCGTCTCGCTGTTGCGTTAATTGGAAACAGATGGCTGTCGCGCTGGCCCTGGTGCACTTTTGCTCCAAACGCAGCTCTTTCACTTTTGCCACCGACCTGACGCGTGCGGCCACGCTTGTTCATCCTTGCTGTCTCTTTTTATAACCGTCCCCTTTTCTGCCTTTCTCTCTCTTGGTTTTGGACCTTTTCAATGTTTAACCCCTTCCATGCTCATGACAAGGTCATGGGTGTTACCTGCGCTGTGCTTATGACGAGCTGACCTTGTCATGAACAATGGGAAATCATTGAATGCAGCACAGGAGGGGAAAACCCCCTAGCAGCCAAGGTGTTAACAAAAAGCTGTAAAACCTGCTGACCGATCGTTGTTCTTTTAATAAGGCGTTTTTTTATCACCCTGTGCCAGGAAGCTATGGCAGATTGGAGTATGAGGAACCCATGAAATATGGACCTCGTCTGCCGGTTTCTGAGCATTAACCAAGGAGAAATGAATTGCGTAATAGCTTGGAGAGATGAACTGACCCGTCATAGATCCCGCAGCAGCTCTGTGGAGACTTAAATTCACAAGCTCCTTCTTGCAAGGAGTTCTGGGAACCAAATCATGCACACTCCGGAGCACGTCGTGCCCTCTGACCTTTTGCAGGTGACGTAGTTAATTTTATGGTTTAAATCTTTTTATTGATTGCAAAACAAACGAATAACCAAGACCCACAGCTCCTCAGAGATATTGCAGAAGAGAACGACAAGGTCGCAGTACAGTTTTACCATTGGTAATGAGCATGGAGCGGCCCTGACGTTAGTCTTCCTCCTGAGGCACCGCCAGACCCAGCAATTGGCAAGGGAGCGCATCTGATGCAGCCTGTCATTGAACCGGAAGATGAGGCGAAACGGGTGCCCCCAGGAGTACGTGACGTTCTGTTGTCTAAAGCAGTGTTTCCCAAGCTGGGGTCCGCGGACCCCCAGGGTTACATGACACATTCCCAGGGGGTCCGTAGGCAACAGTTTTAAAATCACAGAAAGGTTTCTTGTATAACTAGCAGCTTCCCAGCAACAATAAAAGTGTCAAGATAATGCCAGTGATTAATGTACCTGCTGGAGCGTGAGGAGAGTTTTGTTCAGTGGCAGCTTTGACTTAACTAATGTAGAACAGAGGGTTAATGGGCCTACTGCAAAGAAGGTGTAACATGCATTTTAAAAAGCAGTATTTTATGTGGATATGTTTGTGGTTACTGCTTTTGTCACAGAGATTCTTTCGGTACTGTGCACTTCATAAGTTACAATCGTAATGTAGGAGAGGAACCTATAAACTGTCATCAAATAGCTGCTTGCAAACTGCATGATACCAGTTAATAACTTATGTTTTTTTCCCAGTTATTCATTATCCTGATGCCTCCTGCGTTGCAGTGTGAGCAGGGCAAGGTCCTTGTATAACACTGGAGAGTGGCCTTGGTAGGAAATAGGGTGTAGAGCTTGTGCCTTAGCCAGTATAGCTTCTTTAGTTTTGAAGTCCTGCAGGCAGACAAGAATGTCGGCCGGTGGAGCATTAGGCGCGCGGGGCGGGCCGACTCTGTGCGCCCTGTCCAAGACGATAGTGGTAGCTGCCTGGGTTCCCAGGATGTGGCGGAATAGGCCTTCCGTGAATGCAAAGAGGTCCTTAGTGTCATCAGACGGCTTCAACCTAATTTTGTGTCTTCGTGACCTATTTTCCAAGTCCTCCAGATGGGTCTGCATAGCGAGGTGTTGATCTTGCAATCGGACTACCTCTTGTTGCAGCATGGTCAGCTCCGACAATGCGCTATCGCTCCTGCTCTATAGGGTGGCCACTCGCTCTCCCACACTGTCCACATCTCTGCGGATTTCCTGCATCTCAGCAGTCAGCTCCGTCTTTACAGATTGTATGTTGGACCGGACGGTGTTGAAGAGCGACTCTAAGAACGATTTGGTAATGAGAGCATCTCCGGCCTCTGGCTGGGCCTGTGGAGTCGCCATCGGGGCTGCGGGGGCCGGAGGAGCGGGAGAGGAAGAGGCATTCTCAAAAAGCTCTTTCAGTGATTTTTGTTTCCTCGTCCTGATCGAGGACATAATCTCAAGGTTTCCAATATGGTGTCAGGAGCGAGGAAGTAGCTACGCCCGTCTTGCCACATAGAGATGACCACCAAGGTCCGAAGTCAGCTCATGACCAGGGGGGGCACCCCGGTTCTCGTAGCACCGACATATCAATTGTCCCACAGAGGCAGAAATTCAGGGCACAAGGCTCTTCCCCCCCCCCCCGTGCCCGCCCCACGGCACAGACTGATGGTCAGGGAGCAGTGCAAGAGTTGGCTCGCTTCCAACTGAGCCCTCTAGATGGCCGCCGCTAAGGGAGCCCTAGCTCTGTCCAGTGGACCCCGTGGGGTGTCACGCCACCATCGGCCCACGCAGGATAACCTCTCTCTCGTCTCCTCCACCAATGGGGCACCCCCCCTCACAAGGCCAAGGTCAAAAATATAGCACCCCTGCTCTGTCTCTGGGTACTCCAGGGAGGGGCGAGGTTGGG
The DNA here is from genome assembly GCF_964263255.1 of Lissotriton vulgaris. Classification (NCBI taxonomy): domain Eukaryota; kingdom Metazoa; phylum Chordata; class Amphibia; order Caudata; family Salamandridae; genus Lissotriton; species Lissotriton vulgaris. The sequence goes on along the minus strand of NC_141685.1, from coordinate 216,417,224 downwards.
CGAAATGTTTAGGAGCCGGGTTTCAGGCCGTGTGGGATATCTGCGCTACCGCAGCTGGTTGCCAGGGCCCTTGGGAGCAGGTAGAGTCAGTACCTGGTCTACTGTATGGGCCCGAGGTTTCCGACGCTAAGCAACACAGGCACTCTCCAATCCTCCCAGGTCGCGTCTTCAATGCGGGCCTCTCCCAGTGCACACCGGACAACGGCACCCCCACAATACTCCTCGCCTCTCTGACTCTGTCTTCCAGCAGTCCTCGGGTGCCAGGCACCGACCCCTCTGCATCGCTCCTTTCTGCTGCCGGCGTAACCGCCTTCAAGTGTGCGGGGGTGTCGTTCACTCCGCGGGGCTGTCATCTTCTCCCTCCTCACTGCGGCGACGGCCGTTCCGGTCATGGGCGCAGGGTGGCGGCCAAGCCACCGCCCTGAGTGAGTAGCGGCGCGTAACCGGCAGCCCCGGCTCCCAAGGCGATCTCTCCGCCGCAGTCAGCTCTCTAGCCCGCTGCCACCTCAGCCACCGGAGAGCGGCATGGTTGCGCCCGGGACGCAGGAAATGGCGGATCCAGACCCACCTCGAAATACAGCTCCAGGCTCGGCACAGCCCAGGATGGCTCCGCAGATGGATTCAGCAACCAAGAAGTTGGGCTGAGGACTTCCGGTCCACTCACAGCTTCGGGCCCTCCGCGCCACCGCTCTCGCATCAGGGAGAGACCAGTGTTGGGGAAGCTTGCCTCGGCGGGCCTCGTCACGGGACGCCCCTGTTTTGAGGCCTCCTCCGACATGGCGAGGGCGTCCACCTCCGTCACCCGCAGCGGGCGTCAGCTGAGGACTCTGCAGGATCCAAAGGTATGGGCAGATCGGGAACACACTCCGCCGCCGGATTCTGTGGTCGGTGGCTCTCATGGGTGCTATAAGCCGCTGTAGGTGGTGGGCGACGGGCAGGAGCTCCGCGAGTTGCTGCCTACCTCGCCGCCATCTTGGCCACACCCCCGACGTAGTTAATTTTAAATCCCTCCTTGCACAAAAATTTTCAGAATGCCTAAGAATCCATTCCTTTTAGGGCCGGAGCATGTGGTCTGTCTTCGATATCTATGCGTTTTAATACCAAATATCGAAAGCGCCTAGATTTTTTGCACCATATAGGTCAAGGTAGTTTACGAGAACGATGTGTGTCCCTTGCATCATTACAGGAATCGGACCCATAGATGGAGACTCCCGCCACATTCCTGTGCTTTGGTAGCCTGGTTCATCGAATTGTTGCCTTCTGAAACATTTAACCCCGGTTTGTCCAAAATGCCTTCAGTATTGATACAGTGCCTATTTATTCCTTTATATTTACTTTCCAGTTGGCCTAGTAACATTTTTTTTTGGGAGGAGGTATGTTTTTGATAATTCAAATGAAACTCCTGTAAAGGCGCACATTTCCACAGAGGATATTGCATTCACAGTGTATCCTTCCTGCTATGTGAGAGATGGGTGTGGGCCGGAGCATTTTTCAAAATCATCCAATTTTCTTTTGTATATTTAGAAAGCTTTTTTCCTATCCTTGTGCTTGCAAACATGAATTGTATTAAAAATACAAGCCTTGACCGAGCCAAAAGACCCTTCGATAAATATTGTATGCTGTGTTTTTCTCTGCCAGGAGCACAACATATAGACTGTTCACACACTTTCTGTAGTATGCTTCGTTCTGGGCAGATAAACTCCAAGCCCCACTCTACTTCTAACCTCGTGTTAGTGCAGCCCGATGTAAACAGTAATTGTAATGTATTTGCATTTATATAATGCTTACTACCCCTGACGAACTTTGAAGCGCTTTTTCGGCGAGTATCACGCTACTCCAGGATCCAAAAAAGATTAGTGGTGAATTAGTATAGGGAAATAAGAAATGTATTTGAGAGCTGGGCATGTTGGTCTGTTAGTTGGGTTGAAAAAGATAGTGGAGGGATAGAATAGGGAAGGTTTTGCATTTATATAGCACTTGCTACCCCTGATGAAGTGTTGAAGTGCTTTTCGGCGAGTAGCATGCTACTACAGAACCCAAAAAGTTGAATAGATAGATCAATTATGGTGGTTAGGTTGTTTTAATATATAAACACAACTGTACGAAAATTTACAAAATTCTGTTGTAAAGTTGTATCCAAGAGGCAAGTATAGTCTCTGTTAATAATGTATCCAATACAAATACATTTTAAGTTGGCTTGCCATCAAGACTGATGCCCTGTAATATTGATGCAAAGCCAGTTGTGCTGAAGTATTTTAGACTCTTGTTGAATTGTAACATCCACCTTGTAGGTACTGCTATTTGTATCAGGTCCACATTGTAGGCAGACACAAACACTAACATTGTGCACTATTTATATTAAGCATAATATAGGTGAACAGATGACAGTAACCACTGTACAAGCTGTATTAGGTGCCTAGAAGTAGAGTGACAGAGGGCAATAAACACTCCACTAACTCTGTCACTCGCTTAGTACAGACGAACGCCAAAGGCCCACGTACTTGATGAAGCATCAGTGTGCACCCTCTTTCTGCGTCCCATGGGCATTTTGGCTTTTGTTCTACAGAAGAGGCTGCAGACACTTCCATAGCCCTTTATGTACTGCGGATCACGTAGGAGACATTCTAAGCGGGCATGCTTTCCTTTGTATTGGGCATGTCCACATTTAAATGTGGGAAAACCTTTTGTCTTGCGACTGCACTGTATTATTGACACGGGCGGAAGGGCAAACAAGCAGTCAGGATGCGCCCTGATTGTATACCCTCCAACTGACAGGATGGTGACCAGACGCTTTACTTTGTAAGCAGACTGGTGGTTTACAACTGCACCTACGTTGGGGCACCACATGCTATTTCAAGCATAATCTGGTGTACTCCGCCTGTGTGACATGACAGCACCCACTGAAGACTGCACCGTTGTGTAGTCTGGGACAGTGCACCTTCCCTGTAATTCTGAACTGGGCCTTTAAATAAGGTACTATTTTTGTGCCTATTTAATTCAGGTATACAAAATGTAATTATTGAACATAAACGATTGCAAGTATTATTTCTAAAGATAAAGGAAGTTCTATATTTGTCTTTTCTAAGCTAACCCAGTGCATATGACTACAATAACCACCTCTCTCAAATCAATATTGCGCTTGGTTTAGTGAGAAAGCTAAATGATCTAGGAGGCACCAGGACTGCGGGTCAGTATTTTTCTTAGGAAGCTTTAAGTTAGAGAGTGAAAACACTTTTTAGAATGCCCCACTAATTGTGATAAAGATATTTCAATATGTTTGACAAAAAGAATAGGTACATTTCATGACAATATTGAAATGGGAAATAAAATAATAGGAACAAATATTTACATCACATGACAAAAATATTAGACTACATTTCACCAATATAGGAAATACTGAGGTTCATGTATTTATAATCCATTTGGTAAAAGTGGTTGCTTGTGGAGTCAGCACACTACTGTGTCTGTGACTGCTTTTAAATAAAGGCATTTTTAATGCACCCCATTTTAATTTCAGATTCACAAATGTCCCCTTGGGTTACAACTTCATGTTACTGTGTTTCAGCCCACGTATGGTTTCAAAGCTTAATACATACCCTAAGGCTGTATTATGTATTCAGAAGGGACACTATTAACATTCCCCTTCCAAATTCTGAATTGTTAAATGGGCTTAGTACATTTCAAAAAGGGGTTTAGCATTTGCAAACTCTGTGAATTAGCAAACCAGTGGATTTTTGAACAATAAAACCCTTGGGACATGAGGCAATTTTTCTCAATTCCCTCCAAATTAAGTTTGCTAATAATGTTAGTTGAATGATAACCTGTGCATGTACCTATTTAGTGTTAGTGTTGCTTCAGATCAAATAAAAACCATCACACATAACTCTTACACAATGCTTAAAGACAGAATTTCTGACATCCAGCTTTAATGTTTTGTTAAATATATTTGCAAATGTTGTCACTTAAACAGGAAAGCATCTAAAGCCGTCTCTGGACATAAATAGGATGTTATCATAATCTTTAGATACATTTTCTGAGTTTCAGGAACAATGTGTGTCATCTGGGTTTACTGTAAACCACTATAATAAACATAATCAATCCTTTTAGTTTTGATCTGTTTGTACTGGTTTCTATTGCAGACAAACATCTAGATTTAGACCAAGGATCAATTCCACCCATGGCTTTTAAAATCTATTTATCAATGATCTCTATTAGTGTTATCGCAACTGAAACTGTAATAGAACTGATCTGAGAGATGGACCTAATGCCTAGTCAATTTATTGAACAAACTGTGGAGTTAAAATCTGAATAGATTAGATCCACAAGCATTGCCTGACCACTGTAATTTACAACAATGGATTACTAATCAGCACATTTTCTCTAAGTACAATTCACTCATCTTCAATTTTTCATGGAGCTCGTGCTGGGTGTGTTTGAACTCTTTTAAAATATGCCATTTAAATGTCGCAAAGTTCAGGAATTCTAGTTTCAAGCCTGGTCAAACCTTAATGAAGGCTATACCTAAAGATGCCCTTCTGTTCCTACATTTTATTGTGCACCATGATTCAGAAATGGCATGTTTTTGCTTTCAGAGGTGAATTTCTAAACATATTTATTGTTGTTGCCATCTGAAACATTATCACTAATTGTGAAGATAACAACAAGTGGTCCTGTGATGCTTGCTGGAATAGGAAGTGTTTAATAAAAGGTAGATTGAATTCAAGTTTAGGTGACAATTTTCTAAAAGTGTATGGATTTTGGATATTTTTAAAATTGTTGATCTCCAAAAAGGCCTAAATCCATAAATTGAATTGAAATTCAAGTTTATCATTTAAATCCTATTGTTGGGAAAAGATGTGATTTTGAACTCCAGGAGGCAGTTCCTTTCCAGAAAGCATTCAGGTGTTATTCATGAGTCAAATAATACTGAGGAGGTTAAAATATTCAAATTGAATTCAAATTACACATGAAATGTTCATTGTTCAATATATTTCTCTTATTTTAGTGTGCAGACTATTTCTTAAGGAAAATAATTAAGATTTGTTTTTTTATATGTAGGAAGCATTACATTAATGAAATCACTGTATCCCACCTTCTTTCTTTCCTTTCCTGTTCTTTATGAACGTTTCTATTGTTGAACTTAAAAGATTGCCCAGAATTAAGAATTGTGCTCTACATAACTTTGCTGTGTTACAGTATGTTGATTTTTATGTACAACTTTTGTCTCTAATGTGTATGGCAACTGATGTTCTGTTTTGCATTAACAATCAGCTTATGTTTATTAGGTTTTAATATTCAATAAAATATTTCAAACACAACAAATGGTAGTTGATTTTTTATTACAACTGCAGCATTTTTATTGTATGGGCACTTTTGGGAGAGGTTTGGGCATGTGATTGGGGGTACATGTAAGGTTGGAAGTAGGGCGAACAACGCATGTACATTGTGTGGACTATGACTCCTGGAGTAATTGTGAGGGATACTATGATACCCTGTAAATGATTTCCCTAGTGAATATTATCAACAAACTTTATTCGGTTTTATAAAAGAAAACCATAAAAGTCATACATAAAATGATAAAACGTCTTCCAAGTTACAGATTGACAAATATAATATGTCCAAGTTAATCAAAACACAAGATAAAAATTCATGAATTACAGTACAGAAGTTAATCGCAGCTTGACCTGAGTCTAACAGCGAACCGTAAAAAGTAAAGCGTATGCAAAACAGTGTCTTTAGAGAGGAGTTGTAAAAAGATAATAGCTGGTCTCCCCCTCCTAAAACCCGCTTTTGTGAGAATGGGAATGATAAATAACTTTCTAGGGACTGCATAAAAACTACAAAACATTATAAAGTGCATCATGTCCTGAGGAGACTCACTGTTGCTGCCACAGGGCATGAGGCACTGGCCTCTGTTGAAGCCGCGAGGGAGTGCCATGAGGTAATGGAAGAGGTTGAGTCGAAACCGGGTCATTAGAAAATGATTATGGGTGCTTTTAAGAAGATATGGTTCGCTGGTTGGTACAGTTTTTAACAACGATGTACTTACGCACACTAGGCTTACACAGCTCATTTCCATCTCTTTCACAGTGGCTTATTCCTAAAAATCACTCTTTGACCAGAGAAAGGTCCCTTTTACATCTGCGCTCAGGGTTGGCGAATAGTTCCTACCTACCCTGGAGAGGCCAACTGTTATATACTGGAGCCATCGGATGCGTGAGACACGGTCAAGTGAAAGGCATTCCCGTAGGTTGTTACTTAGCCCAAATATTCAGCCACAAAGCCATGGGACAGAAAGCCAGTACATCTGAGAGGAAAGGCATTCCCAACTCTTTGTGCACGACATAAAACAAAGTGCTTTGTGGGACAGAAAGGGCCCTGCGCAGGAAAGAGTTTTCAGCACGTTGCACTACTCCTACCCCAATGTGGCCCAAAATCTCACTCCCATACCTAACCTTTGAGATATATTTGTCTTCATATGTCTTCAAAAGAGCCCCAATTGGCTTCTCTCCCACTCTGCTGGCAAAGGTAAAATCAGCTGCAAAAGCTTTCACTAGATCCCCTTTCTTGCAAGTAAGCAAAGGGCACCAACTCAAGGAATTGTCAAACACAACTCCCAAATAGGAGAAAACATTGGTCTTCGGTATTGATGAAAGTCAGAGTTTAAAAGTGAACTGCTTAGCTTTACGAGGTCCCACCTGCCTAATGAATGACTTGGCATGATGAAACAATAGGTCCAAGTCCTCCAAAAAAGGGCAAAAGAATTCAGAAGAAGTTGTAGGCCTCTAGCTGTCCTCGCCAAGAGGACTGCGTCATCAGCGTATAGGAGGACTGGCAGGCTATGCTTGCCTACCTGGGGACAATCTGCATTTGTTTCCAAAAGGGCCTTCTCTAAGGAATTAATATATAGGTTAAAAAGAAAGGGTGCTAAAATGCACCCCTGATGCACCCCTTTCTTGATGTCAAGCTGACTGGACACTTTCAGGTCCTTTGAATAGCGGACAACCTCAGTTGAATCACGGTGAAGATCCCTCAGAAATAAAATGATGTTACTGTCAATGCCAATGGAGGACATCAACTGCCACAGCTTGGACCTATTAACACAGTTGAATGCTGAGAACAGGTTTATGAAGGCTAGGTATATGGGGCTGGAACGAGCCACAGTGTATTTGTTCAGAACCATGTACAAGTTTAAACACTGTTCCACAGTGGAAAGACCTGGGCGAATCAACCCATAATACAAGTGTGACAAGGACCATGCGGCCCACCACCTTCTCCACAGAGTCCAGCAGAGAAATGGGCCTATAACAATAGGTACTGTCCCGTTATCCCTTTTTAAATACCGGGACTATAATCGATAAAGCCCAAGAATCTGTGAGGAAACGCACCCAGGTTTTTAAGTGGGCGATGTAGAGATCTGGCAGGATCCCATCTGGCGCAGGGGCCTTGTTTTTAGATAGACCCAGAATACCAGCACTCACCTCTTGCGTGGTGAAAATAAGTTCCGACTTGCCTTCCACCCTTTCCTGCCCCTCAGTTGGCGGTGTATCCGACTGGAAGATACCCTCAAAATGATGTACCCAATCGTCCTCTGTTATTTGGGCATCCAGTAAATTAGCATTATTTCCAGATAAAAATGGGCTGTTAATAATGCCCCAGAAATTTGAGCCATTACGCAGTGTATACAAGCCTTCACTAAATCGATCCAGGCCGCCACCTTCAGGGCAGACTTGCGAGTTGCTAGAGCAGCCTTATATGTTCCTCATAGGCCTTTGACCGCCACCCGTCTCGGTGCTTAACACCCAAGGCCAGTATCAGATTCCTGGAAGCCTGGGAGCACGCCATCGTGGACCTGGTTGCTAACGGCCCCCACCCGGGGCCCGTAGTAACTTCCTTACGACAGTAGATATGGATCCAAATGCACCCATGATGTCCAGAGCACTTGCCTCATCATCAAGACAGGTGGCAAATTTGCTGCAACACTGAGTTAAAAGGGACTCGTGGAGTAGCTCTGCGGCAATACACCCCCACTTTACGCTCCTTCCAGCTTCCACCACTTTAAGGGGAACCCCATCCCACCTTGGTGTGTCCGAGTGTTCGGGTCCAGCCTGTTAAGACACAAATGGGGTTGTGGTCACTACATTCACTCGCCTGCACAGAAAAATCGCTAACCACAAAATAAAAGGAGGTAGACACAAAGGTCTCACATCCTCTCCCAATAAAGGTGGAAGTAATGTCTTTTTTTCCCCTGAAAGCAGTGTATTCATTACAGATGTTATATCAAATTCAAGCAAGATGGAGTTAAGCTCAATACCCTGGGGAGTATGTTCCATGTGTAATCCTGCTTGTTGAGCACAGCCCATGGCTTCCACTCCTCCTTGCCTGATGTCCCCACACATATGAGTGATAAAATCCCCTGTTAAAAAAATGTAGTGATAACTCTGACCTTTCAAGATGCTATGGTGAAGTACAGACCCCAGCAGAGTTATATTGCCCTCATTCGGGTGTGTAACTCATGCGTTGTAAAAGTTTACCAGAAGTAGCTTGCTCTTTTCACTGGACAACAACATCACATGTAAATTGGGAGAGACATATAGTGAGGTAGCGGAGATGCCAAGTACAGCTAGAGAATCAAATGTGGACGGGGTAGCTGGAAAGAAGAGGGTTTTATACCCATCCTGGTGATAATTATTGTCTACAGCCCATGTTTCCTGGAGGCATATCACATCAAAACTCATAACAAGGGTCAACCATTCTGTGTGCTCGATCTAGCTCTCCAGCCTGCTATATTCCAAGAAAGAAATGTACACCCTCCATCCACACTCAATACCTGTTCTGGGGGTGATACATTTCCCTGGGATACGGGTGCTACAGGGTCCGAGGGACCCACACATCGTCAATCTTCCAATGAGCTCAGAGGACTAAACCTATTTTCTGTGCTTATCACTATCACCCCCTCTGCACAACTCTTATGGCACACCTCTTGGAGCTGCTTGCGCTGGGACCGTAGTTGGTAATAATAATAATTATTATTATTATTATTGCATTCTTATATAGCGCCAGAGTTGACCCCTGAAGGGGTATCTCCGCGCTTGCCTTGGGAACCCGTCCTGGCTTTTCCCTGTATGATAGCCCCTACAGGGCATCCCCAAGGTGAAAGCCAGGCATCCCGCCGCGGGGGGGGGGCCGTTGTGGAGATTAAGCAAGCTTAATGCCCAGAGTTGCAGAGTGTGAACCCATGATTAGGTCAGGCACCGAAGCGAGAGTTATCGAGTCCATGGACATTTGAGGTCAAGACCCTGCCGCGTCGGGAATCGAACCCTGGTCCTGGGTCTGACCTCTGCTTCAGGGTCTGCCTGCTCTAACCAGTGACCCACAATTGGGTCTGTAGAAGTATCCCAGCTGGAGTGTCGAGATTGCTGAGTTCCAACCCCTGCAGCTAGACTTGGCAACCGTGCTTAAGATTCGGTTTACCTTGACTGGATTGTTAAAATTGATGATTAAGCAGTCCCCTAGCCTTGATTACGTGGCGCTACCAACCCACTGTGTCCGGACCACCATGAGAATTTGGTTTTCCACCCTAAGCCCAGGGGCAATGTTGAAATGAGCCAGTGCACCACCTTATTGTTCAGCTGGTAAAAGTCTTTCTTGCTCCCGAGGCATGTTACTTTAGCTAACACCACAACAAGCGGAGTGGACTCAGGTAGGAGATAAACAGAGCCCAAACTAGGAGAATAGTTATTCTAGTCCCCGGGGGGCATGGCTTCCAGCCCTTCCCACCTATCATCAGAACTGTACAATCACCCTCTTAGAAACCCTTAGATTGCCGAGACTGAAGAGAAACTAGGTTCAGGGTCCCCCCCACACCCTCCCCGGTTGGGTTGGCTGGACGGTGCTGAGGGTCAGTCCTGGGCATAATAGGTGCCATTGTATCTCCTACCATATGACTAGGCGGTTTCTTGATAGACACTGCTCTGTCTCCTGCCCTAGTGCCACTACCACTGGGACTGGAAATGGTGGTTGTCAAGGAGGCTATCAGTTCAGAAAGGTTGCTTTCCAGTGCAGAAAGTCGGAGTAGGATGGGGTCCATTTTAGTTCCAAGTGCTGACAGCAAGGCTGCTGCTTTGAGCATGTCTAACGAAATAGCATCCAGGTTAGGCACTACTGGGTGGACTGCTGGAGATGACTGTGATCCAATGTTTTTTCTGCATTTACAAGGTCCCCCAACTGAGGGCCTCCTGGGCCCAACCCATTGCCAGGGGTCATGTCAGGGACTGACCTAAAAATTGGCGACTGGACATCCTATGTATGACTTTTAGGGTTTATTTGCTTTATAAAACCAAATAAAGTTTGTTGAATCCCCTAGTGTTTAGAGGAAACATGGATTAGACAGTACTGGACCTTAAAGTAACCCTTTCTGCCTGCTATTGCTGCATTTGGTGAGCCAAGTTTACACAGGAAGTAACTTGATCGGTATGAAATAGAATCTTAGGCATCACTATCTCCTTATTCATTTACTCTCTTATCTGTAAACACTTTAAGTGCTTCGTAACGGGCTCTGTTAAAGGAGCGAGTGCTTTAAAAAATCCTTGTGAACCCCCCAACAAGGTGTTTGCTAAATATCATACAGTTACACTAGGTCTTAATGAGAAAGATGAAATCTGGGCTTTGTTGCAATAAGTGATCCACGAGTGACGAAGTTTATTCCATGTATAGGCTATTGGTTTGTCCATCATTCTTAAGAACTGAAGATGTGATCTGAGACATGTACTTTCATTGACAGTGTTTATGCACAAATGTAATGTATAATTACTGATATGGACTGTAAGGAGTGGCGGTGCCAATATTATGCTAATATTAGGTGATGATTTTTTATTTTTCATGTTTATTTGTATTCCAAATGCTGAGTCCGGTAGATAACATTTCTATATAATATTGATTATTAGTGCTCCTTCCTTAATAGTCATTTGACTTAATACATAGATTTCTCCCCATTCCAAGAACGCTAGATGGATATGGAGCCTTCGGTTACACGAGCAGTCTTGGAGAAATGAGGCAGTGGTTTAGCTAGTCCACTTTATAGTGGTATGTATATTTTTGTATACACACGAGAAGTACTGCGTTAGTTTCCATTAAAAGGGTTTCAAGAAGAGCTGGCGTCCGGGTCACATGACAGTTGCACGCCCGAGAAGTCGTAGCCTTGGGATATCATAGGAGTGAGGAGACTAGAATCTGACAAAGAGGTAGGCTTTTGCAGAGATTTGCCGAGTGCCGGTTTGAGCATGTTTACTCGGTTTGCTCAAAGTTACTAGACGATCGCTCTCCTATTTTGTCTCCCACTGATAGGAGAAGCCAATAGAAATGTTTTGCCTCTGTAGAAATCCTTTCAAGAGAGACAGTGTAGTGGGAAAGGCCATCTTGCTGAAGTATGGCAAGAGGGAGATGGGTCGGAGGTTGGAGAGATCTGTCCATGGGTGTGCCGTGTTCTTACGAATAGGGTTCACCACCACTTTCTTCCACTCCATAGGTACCCGCCCTTCCTTGAGCGAAAGGTTTAGTACAAATTTGATCTCGGGTCCAATCAAAATACTCAAGGGAGCAGGTAAAAAGTCATCTGGAGACCCCAATTTTATATGACTGATAAGATTGGAGAAATCAGCATCATTAATTGATGGAAAGGTAATAAATGAATGGTCACCAAGTTTAGATTGGAATGGAGCAGGAGTACTGTTCATGTGGCTGGAGGCTTTCATGATTTTATCATAGATCATATTTATTTTATTCTCAAAAAACAGAGAGATGTCATCACAGAGAGACTGGGAAAACTCATTCAAACTTTCACAGGCCGTCGGTTTTACAAAGGCCTGTAGTATTTTATAAAGTTCTTTAGAGGAATAGCCTGCCTCATCAAGTTGCTGGATAAGACTGTTCTTCCTTGCCAGCCTAATATTTTTATAATAATTCGATTGGGCCTCTTGATGTGCCTTCTTATTCTCCTCAGTTCGGGTTTTTCTCCATATCTTCTCAATCTTTCTACATCCCTGTTTCTCTACTCTAAGTGCTTCGGTGTACCATATTTCTTGCTTAGAGGTGGGATGTTGTTTATGTAGCTTTAACGGTGCTAGTATATCGGCTGCCTTTATGAGGGAATCATTAAGTTTGGAAAGAGCTGAGTACGCACTATCTGTCTCAGTGAAGATAGGTCTCTTCCATATCCTCTGCAGCTCTTCTACTGATATTGTGTGCCACCGTCGTCGCCAAATTGGCAGGAGAGGTGGTTTATGGAGGGTTTATGTACACCGAATAAGGAGAATTCCACTAAAAAGTGGTCAGACCAACTTATTTGAATAGCAGGATAGCATCGTATATTAGAGCAATTGGAAAAGAGTATGTCCAATGTATGACCTCCTATATGCGTGGGGCCCTTATTCTGCATTTCTAGGCCCAGGGTGGAAAGGTCAGCTAATAGTATTAAGGTTTCTGGGTGCGAGGGGATATCAACATGAATATTAAAATCACCAAAAAGAAAGAAGTTTTCTTTTGCTTTAAAATGTGGTGCCAATACTTCCAGAGGGATAGGGTAAAGCCCGAGATAGGTCCTGGTGGGCGGTGAACTAGGGCTCCTTTCCAAAAGGTTTTAGCAGCAGAGCTTATTTTAAATATCATAATTTCCATTGATGAGCAAGAATTTGCTCCAGTATAACAACCTTCAGATCCTCCTTATGTAGGATAGCTAATCCACCCCCGATTTTATTAGGACGGTCAAAGTTTAAGAACTTATAGCCTGAAGGGACCCCTAGCGTTATAGCAGGGACAGTATGGGGTTGCATCCAGGACTCAGTTAGTTAGAATACAAGGTCCCATACTTCCAAATGGTGCTTAGGCAAAGAACGCACATTCAACAGAAAGCTCTTCAAGCCACATTCTGACAGAGGTTTCTCTTGCTTTTCCCTAACAGTTGGTACGATATGGGATGCCTGAAACTGACAATTTATACATGAAAACGAACCCTCTAGACATGGCCAAGAGTCTCTGTTGCAACCTTTAAGAGGGGCAGTACACAATTGTCTTAAAATGTGACTAGAATACCTTATTCTTGGCGCCCTTGTGGTAGTAGAGGATCCCCGGGGAGCATAGCCTATAGCCCCTAGCCCCGTCCTGGTGCGCACGGGCGCAGACGGGCTACTCTTCGGCTCCTCTTAGGCGATCTCTTAGGCGTCCCCCTGCGCGCGACCCCTGCACGCTCAGTGTGGTGGGAGTGCTTTATGACCCTCGCACTTGGGGAAGCTAGAGCGCTAACCGCTCGTGAGGCGGAAGTGTGTCTGGCTCTTGCCTGTCCGCCCTCCGCTCTACGGTGCTAATCACCGTGTCGGAACGAGGCGTGCAGGCTAGCAATTGAGCGCAGACTCCCTGAAAAGCTTAGTGCGTGTAAGTGAATAAAATGAAATCATGAGTTCTTATGCGTCCACTGTATTCCTGTTTAAACTGTATTCCTTTTTTGGGTGTTTTTAAAAATCTTTTCTAAGAACGTGAATTGACGAGGTTTCATTTTTTTCTCTCAGTTGATATGTTTTCACCCTCCTTTGTGCATTTTGTGCTAACTGTTCATTTTTTTCCATTCTTTGGCACCACCAGTGTTGCATAGTGCATAGGTTTCAGTATTTATTTCCCTTTTTTGCTGAGGGTGATTTTGGTACGAATTCGGATTTTCCTTACGCACTTTTACTCTCACTTTTTCCTAATCACGTTGGGTTACAGTACAGCAGATTTTGTATTTGAAATTCATCTTCCCCTTCTCACCAAATCTTATTCAGTTTTTTTCCTGACTACAATCAACTTTAATGCACCTATATTTAAACTCTGTATTGTAAGTCACAGATGAAATCAGACGAGGTAAGAAGTAAGGTAAGAGTGACTTTATTATTGGTCATCCACTCTCATAATCCACACAGATCTTCAACATTCTAACTTGAGCTCCAGTTGTACCAACTAGGGAGCAGAGGGATGGGTGGGAGGAATGTACCAAAGGAAAGGAAAAACAGAGAAATTACAAAACATATCCTTACCCAGGGAGGACAAGAGGGGAGGAGCAAGAAAACAGGTACAAGGGTGAGGCACATACAAGTATTTGATATTATGGTGAATTCATAACATATTATGTGAGGTTATTGGGATTTTATACACGAAATGTGCTTTGTATACTACTGCTATCTATTCTGATACAAGCTATGGGAATCTTTGAAAGCTCCAATACTGGAGTTAGAAACAAGTTACTTACCTGTAACTTTAGTTCTCCAGTATTGGTAACTTTCATAGATTCCCATGCGCCCACCCACCTCCCCTGGGAAAGCTCACCCCTTTTGGCATATGTCATTAGGGCTATACAACTGCTACGAAAATCTGAGGCTCTGAGCTTTCTCAGGAAGGTTACACAGGGTGAGGCTGATCCGATTGTTTGGTGCTCTACATTTGGGTCTTTTTTTTTACAAAAGGACACCTATAGGCTACAAAATAGTATAAGGCCTAGGCCTAATTTTTCCTCTTTGTACCTTTTTTGGTTTATCTACCTGTATATGTATATATATATATTTTATTACCGAGGCCCCCCATTCCGACGACGGGGAATGATACAAGCTATGGGAATCTATGAAAGTTACCAATACTGGAGAAATAAAGTTACAGGTAAGTAACTTGTTTCTTAAGCCCCCGCAATGTACTGCTAATGACCTCAGACATTACATCATTAATGACATGGTCAGTTATATCACTATTGACATCTCAAATGAGCTGTGAATGGAATGGAACTATAATCGCTAGAACTTTATTTAGGGATAGTGTGTGTATATTAACACCCCTTTTTTTTCTTTTCTTTAGTGTAAGAACCATTATAATATGCAACGTGCCCAGATTATTATGGCCGATATCCTTTCACTGTAAAGTACTGTGTAGTCCATTGTTTATGTTGATGTTTACAATCCTAAATATGTTTATTATGAATAAGTTACGTTGACGAACATACAAGTGTGGCGGTCAAGGGCAAGATATGCTGGAATGACACTGTGTGCTTATTAACATTTGTTTTCTTTTCTTTATTTTATCCACTCCTGAATTTTCACATCGTGACCAGGCCAATATGGTTGCCAGCTTTTTGAATTAAAGTAATATGTAGTCCTTTGTTAATGTTGGCAACTGGAGGCATTTGTACATTTAAATAAGGATGCAACAATGACGTCTTGTATTGTTACCAAGGTTCGGATGAGCCGAAACTCGTGGATCACGTCCTTTGCAGAATAAATACTTCCAAACTAAAACCTGATTGCTGATTCCTTCATTGTAAGAGTGAGAGGAGATTAAATACATATATATAAAATTCACTGAAAAACACACAAGTTTCAGGGACATTATAGTTACAAATGTGCATTTAAAAAACCTCAGAAATTCACTGTAAAAGCCACAGGTTTCATGGACGTCATAGTTAGTTGGACATTTCACTCGTACAAAACAAGAGAAATTCATCCGTTATATCTAGTTGTGCTAACTATAACTCACGCCCCCACAAAGCAGTGCTGATGATGTCACATATTGCATCACTCATGCTATGGTCAGTGACATCACTGAAGACATCTCAAATGACATCACTGATGACATCATCCACATGGCAATCTGATACACCTCATCATACACTTGTATAACCTTTCATCACTCACTGTAAGATACAGAGTACCATATTTGAAACCATTGACACACCAATACCAGTTACTACAAACCCACTCACTGATTCCTAAGTCTACACACACAACTACCCATTCAACAACAGAATAACTTATACATGCAGTCACTAATTAGTAGAACACTATCAAATGCACTTATACACATCTATAGACATTGGGACATCAGCAGTCATCTTAGTCGGTTATGAAGTCATCCTACTCACTCATGAAAACAATTAATCACACTTACATTTACTCACTTATACAATTATACACACAACACCTCATTTCTTCAAACTCATAGTAACTCATAGTTAATATGATAAAAAATCGCCATTATCATTTGTGATGTCCTCTCAGTCCTCCCCCAGGTATAGGCTGCAGAGACACTAATGGAAGTGAGAATTCTTTTTTTATTTCTATATTAATTTGTATACTTGAGAAGGTTCCGATACTGGAAAAAGAGGGAGGTTCAAAGCCAGGGAAGAAACGACAAAACATGGGGCAACAATAAAAAAAAATGTTCTATAAGTTCAGGTACAGTCTTTTAGTCTCTGGAGATCTTTTTTTTTTTTTTTTTTTTTTTTTTTGTAAACACTTTATTGAAGTCAGTAAAGCAATCTTCAGTTACATCATTTCGATACAGAGCACGTAAATTGGAATAGTGAGTGGCGGCATTAAAAATACAAATCGAACTCGCCACTGCACAGTAAGATTGCATAGCAGGATGACATGTACACAGTGGTGTTATTTTTCTGATAAGGCAACAGGAGTGGACATGTTGTAAATCAAAAAGCATAGAAATAGCAAAAAATAAACATAACAAAAACAGAAATCATACTGAAGATCCTGCGAGAACAGTACCTTAAGTCAGTTGGCAAGACAATGCACGTAACTATCTGTGACAACCATCTTAGGACAATGCAAACAGCGATGATGACCGGCACCATCATGGAAGGGCAGAAGCATCTGACAAGAGCCAACAGTAGAGTCAAGGGACAAAACCAAGCATGGGACGGAACACCACCACCCCACTTCCCACATCCCCAGCAAGAAAGTGCCCCAATGTCAGGAAAAGTGAAGAACCACTGGCCTATCTGAATCAGAACATCATTCCCAAGGGAAGAAAGTGTGTCTCCTCGAGGGCAATCCCAAAGCGGGTGTAAGACGGGAGAGTTCACGAACTAACCCACCCCAGTCAGAGTGTTGGGATGTGGGGATTGAGAGGACGCTATCTTCACCTTTTCAGTTATATAATGACGATAAGGGCCCCAAATATCCACGGGGCGGGAGGAGGTCGGAAGCTGTTCCGAATATTCCATGCTGTTCATATTACAGTGCGCCACGCTCCTAAGCCAGGACGCAGCCGTGGGAGCGCGACGCGAGCACCAAAGCAGTGCCACCTCTCTCTTGGCGAGCAGGAAGCAAATGGACGCCAATCTGCGGATTGTGCGAGGGAAATTGGACACATACCCCAGCAAAGCAATCTCGGCGTGACAGTTAATGACAATGTCAGTATTTCACCTAATGTTCTGTGTATTTCAACCCAGTAGGTGTGTAGTTTCGGGCAGGTCCAGGAAAGGTGAGCAAAGTCAGCCTGGGGGGCGCCACATTTAGGACAGTTGTGGGATCTGGTGGGGTCAATCCTATGCGAAAGCGCTGGAGTGTGGTACAGCCTGCGGAGGAATTTAAAATGTATAAGCTTGTGTCTGGTATTCATGGAAACCTCCCTGGTCATGGCACAGCACGCTTCCCATTGATCGTCAGTGATCTGTGTGCCTAGATCCAGCTCCTAAGCGGTACGGACCACGTCGTCTGACGAGGGAAGCGCAAGCAAGCATAGCTTGTAAAGTTTCGACACCATGTGTGCCCCCGATGTGTTCTGTATGATGTGTGTAAGGGCCGGGGTATCTTCAGGCGGGAGAGGAAATGTATCGAAGGTAGCTCTCAGCATCGCTCGTATTCTAGCAAGAATAAAAGTGTCCATAAATGTGCGGTCTGTGAAGCGGGGATCCTCCGTGAGAGTAAAGACTTGGCCATCTGGGAATAGGTCACCAATCGTAAGCAATTGGAACTTCGCCAGTGTCCTACAGACCACCGCTTCGCCTGTTATGGGGAGCCAGTGGGAGTTGGGTAGCGGGAGGGCGGGGGAGTACAGCGCCTTTATGCGAAGCATGCGTTTAAGTTTGTCCCAGGCCCATGTCGTCGTGGTGAGCGGGAGTATGTCCCGTTTATCAAGGGGGAGACCCTTGGGGAGAATTTGTGCAAGGCTCACTGGCAGCGCCGCATCGGCTTCAGGCCGTAAGTGTGGAATCCTGGCATCAGGATGATACCAAGAGTGTGCATAGGAGCACTGGGCGGACAGGTAGTAGAGGTGGAAATCCGGGACCCCAAAGCCGCCCCTCTCGTACGGCAGCGTAAGCGTGCGCCAAGCTAGTCGTGGGCGTTTGCCCCCCCATACCAACCTCAGCAGTGCGGTGCGTAATTGCATAAAAAAAATCTTGGTAAGTGGAATTGGGATATTGTTGAAGAGGTACAAAAAACGGGGGAGAACAACCATCTTCACGATGGCAATGCGTCCAGCCATTGACAAGGGGAGACGCAGCCATCTGTCGGTGTTATCTTCCAGAAAATCAAGGGCTCGGCCATAGTTTAAACTAATAATGGACACGGTATCAAGGTGTATGTGTATCCCCAGATACTTAATAGAGTCCTCACACCACTCCAGTGGGAGGGAGCAGGGCCATTGCGTGGTGGCGGGGGTTAGAGGAAATAGCTGTGACTTGTGCCAATTGACCTTAAGGCCAGAATATTCACCAAAACGTTCAATCTCAAATAGCAGGGGTCGTAGATTGGCTTCCGGAGTACGGACATACAGTACCATGTCGTCCGCATATAGCGAGACCAAGAGAGGCCCCGTTCGGAATTGTAGCCCTCTATGGAGATGTTTTTCCTGTAAGTGCCGCACCAGGGGATCCATCGCCAAAATAAAAAGCAAAGGAGACAAGGGGCATCCCTGTCGGGTACCCCTCGATAGAGTAAATTTGACGGATATGGTGCAGTTGATGCGAATGCGGGCCGCGGGAGCGGTGTACAGCAGTTCCACCGTCGCGACAAACATCGCGGGCATACCCATCCTGCGCATCACATCTAGAAAAAAAGGCCATTCCAGCGTATCGAAAGCTTTTTCGGTATCCAAAAAGACCGCAGCAGCAGGGGTGGCTGGGTCGATTCTATGGAGAACCGAGAAAATCGTGCGCAGGTTGAGCGATGTTGATCTCTGGGGGACAAAGCCTGATTGTGCCGGAGATATGATGGCGTTGACCAGCAGCGCCAACCGCAGCGCCAGCGCCTTGGCTAGGATCTTATAGTCCAGATTGAGAAGCGAAAGTGGGCGATAGGAGCTGCAGGCCGTGGGGTCACGACCTGGCTTGGGCAGCAGACTATGACCGCTTCGCGAAGAGTCGGAGGAAGAATGCCAGAGTCTAAGGCCTCGGCGTACACCTCCATAAGAATAGGTACTAGTTCTTCCTTGTATGCCTGATAGAATTCCGCCGTGAAGCCATCAAGGCCAGGCGCCGAAGAGCCTTTCAAGGAGTCAATCGCATCTGTGATCAATTCCGGCGTGATGGGATGGGCCAAAAAATCCTGCATGTATCTCTCTAGGTACACCATAGCGATCTCATTGATGTATGGCCCAGGATCGCGACATTCCTCTGTGAGGGCAGATGAGTAAAGTTGCTTATAGTAGGCCAAAAAGGCGCCACAGATGGCGGGGGTGGTGACTTGGCGAACACCTTGTGAGTCGGTTATCTCAGTAATATACGTCGCCTGACGGGGTGGGCGCAAAAGCTGAGCCAGCAGTCTACCTGGCCGATCGCCCTCTCCGTACTGGCGTGCCGTGTGGTATTTGCCTACATACTTCAGCTCCTTGTCTGCCGTGTCTCTGAACTCCAGGAGCAGCTCGAGGCGACGTGCCTCGTTGCCCGGGGTGGGATTAGTAAGGATCTCATTTTCAACAGCCTGCAACTCCTTCTCCAAGCGAGACAGAGTGGCCCGGATTTTGACGCAGCGCCCCAACATGTTTAGTAATGCAGACCCCCCTTATGGTAGCTTTGAACCCCTCCCAAAGTGTAGACCAGGTGGTCACCGAACCTGTGTTCAGGTCAAAATAGTCCTCAATCGCAGTGCGCACCTCCTCTACAAATACCGGGTCTGTTAAAGCCCTCCCAGGGAACCTCCACTGCCGTTCGTAGCCACCCAAACGGGGAACTGCCAGGGACAGGACAACGGGAGAATGGTCTGAAAAAGTGCGGGGAGGAGTGCTATGGTTCGTGACCCAGCCCGCCAATCCCGGAGAAAGTAGCCAGTAATCTATCCTGGTGCTGGTATTGTGGTAGCCAGAGTGATGTGTGAAAACAGGAGAGCCAGGGTGTAGTGTGGCCTCAATGTCCAGAAGGGAGAAATGGGAGCATATGGACGCCACTGCTGCGCGGGCGAGTGGCTTTCGATCGGGGGAGGTGGATGTACTATCCCTACCGGTGTCCATCAGCATGTTGAAATCACCCCCTACCGCCAGCATGTCTATGTCTGAGTGTAAGAGGGAGAGGTACAAGTCTTCAAAGCAGGTCGGGGAGTCGACATTCGGACCATAGACCACCACAAAAGCAATTTTATGTCCATGTAGCCGTCCAGACAACATAGCGTATCTCCCGTCGCTGTCCGTTCTGCTGTGTAAAAAGACAAAAGGGACCCGCTTATGGATCAAAATTGCCACTCCACGCGCATACCTGCTGTAGCAGGAAAACACTCTGTGGGCACCCCAGTTCCTAGCAAATGATGTGTCCGCCTGAGTCATGTGGGTCTCTTGTAACAAAAGGACATCTACCTTATACCTCTCCACGTACTGCATAACCTGTTTCCTTTTACGAGTGGAGTTTAGCCCCCTTACATTCCATGTCATCAGTACCAGCCCCGACGGTCCAACCTGTAAGCCTACCCGGGCCATGGGTGTAAGTCAAAATGCGCAAGTAAGAAGCAGTGATGCAACCAACCAACAATACGTGCCTCGCAAGCAAAAGACAATAAGAATAACAAAAAGTAAAGAAAAAAGGACCAAAAAAACCAGATAAATCCCCCCCCCACCCGCCACCCAGCCTCCCAACACCCCAAGAGAGGCAGAACCCATTCAGGTTACTAACAACAATGCAGAAGAACAGTAAACAGTAATGCAAAGCTTCGGAACATTTCTGCAAATCGAAGCGTAAAACGCCCCAGAAACAAGAGCAAAACACATAGGCATACGCCATAGGGGGAGGCAACGCCTACCCCCGAGCGGGCAACCCAATAGCACAACATTGTAGATATTAGCAAGCATAGAAGACCGGATGAAACCACACACCCCGGTGGACAACCATGAAAAACCCCAGGCGGAGTGTTATAGGTGTTCAGCCTCGGCCAGAGTCAGCGAATAAATCTGCGCTGGCTTGTGTGTCCGGTTGCTGCGGAGATGTAGACCTAGAGCCCGAGGCCGAACCCGGCCCCTGCTTGTAGGTGCGGCAGAATTCTTGAGCCAACGTTGGAGAGTCAAAGATGCGGAACCTGCCGTAAACGTCCACTTTCAACCGGGCAGGGTACAGCATGCTGTATTTTAGGCCGAGATTGCGGAGTGCCGCCTTGACACTGGTATACTTCCGACGTGCCTCCTGCACCATCAAGGTATAGTCCGGGTAAAAGGATAGCTTACTCCCTTGCCACTGTACCTCACCCATTTCCCTTGCAGCCCGGAGGGCGGCGTCTCGATCCCGAAAGTTCATGATCCTGGCGATGATGGGCCGGGGGGGTAGTCCTGGGTTTGGCCTAGGTCCCAAAGTTCTGTGGGCCCTTTCCACCACAAAGCCGGTTGTGAAGGTGTCCTTGCCAAACAGTTCGATGAGGAGCTTCTCCACAAAGATATCGAATCTGCCCGTGGCCGTCGTCTCCGCCACGCCAAGGATACGGATATTATTGCGCCGGCTCCGCGCTTCCAAATCCTCATTCTTGATGGCCACGTCTTTAAGAATTTTCTCGACCCTTTCCAGCCTTTTCAGAGCTTTGGATGATCCGTCCTCCAGATCAGACACCCTCGATTCCGCTAGATCCAGTCTCCGGTCGTGAGCCTGCACCATGGAGCCAATGTCCGCCAGTTTCTTTTCCAAACTATCAAAGCGAGTGTCCAGCGCCTTAAAGCCGGCGCGCATCTCCCCCATCATGGCGGCCATCATTGACGTTGCGTGGCTAGTATCCGGTGCCCCCTGCGCTCCCGGTGTCGCGCCCGGGGGGGGGATCCGCAGTCGGTGGAGGAGGTTTATCAAAGTTCAGTGTCCTTTGGGCCGGGTCCTTCTTCCCCATGGCCGCAGTCGTGTGGCGGGGTCGCAAACGCAGCGACAATGGCGGGGAGCAGGGATCTATTGTAGCGCAGGTGGTCGGGTATGACCCCCACCCAGCAGGTAGCGTGGGTTCAGACCAGGAGAGAAAGTTCAAGGTGGCGCAGGTCAGTCACAGGCAGGGCCACGGGCCGTCTCAAAGCAGGGTCCGCGTGCAGCACGCCGCAACCTTAATCGATGGAGTGCTCAAGGAACATGTGTCGGAGCTGGTCAGGGCGATCCGGCAACATGAAGCACAGAGGCACAGCGGGGCTGCCGGGCAGCACCGAATAAGGTGCCCAGCCCACCAGCAGTCGCGCAACCCCCCCCCCCCCCCTTTCAACCCCCGGCAAGGCCCCGCAGGCACCACCCCAAGGCCGCGAGGTCCCGAACTCCAGGCCCCGGCTTCCCAACACGACCGGGCCGAAGGCCCTGAACGCAGCCAGGGACCGGGAAACCTGGGCGCAGGAACCGCGCAGAAGCGGTGGCCCCCACAACAACCCAGCAAGGGAGCGGCGCTAAAGGGGGGGGGGGGAAGGCCGAGGCCACCAAGGCGGAGCGGGACTCACCCGGCGCTCCAGCGAGGGATGATGGCGCCGACGCCCGGAGGCTTCAGGACCCCTCCGCCGTGATCTCTGCATCCGGCCGCTTCGGCGGCACGGAAATGGCTCAGTCACGATCCGCTGTCATCTGGAGGCATTCACAGGTCCGAGGTGCGGTCAAAAACTCCGGTCAGCATGTCTGCGTGCCGTTACAGGGCGCCCGCTCGGAGGAGCTTCACTGCGGAGCCGCCATTCCGCTCGCCGCCGTTCTCTCTGGAGATCTTTCAGGCAGTGTGGAGTTCTGATGTTATCAGGTGGGTCTCCTTTGTTGTCCGGATGCATGGGAAATGGCCAGGACCCTCAAGAGAACAAGAAGGAACAACTGGGTCAAAAACCAGGAAAAACTAACTAACAAATACACCACCACCACCAGAGAGTGTGCTTATGGGGGGGGGGAGTGAAGGTGGGTGTAACACGTGTATTCTCACATCAAAGTGAAACAGCAGTGAACATGATGTTCTCACACTGCAGTGAGATAGCAGTGAATCAGGGGACCAGTGTGTTATAGGGCCGTTTAGAATCCTGCCCTCCACCAGCGCACCGTAAGGAAATGAAACAGAAGTACTTTCCTCTGGCCACGGCCCTCCGGGGTCATGGCTGTCGAAGCCTCGCCGCCCTTCTCCTCCTCTCGGGGTCGGCTGAACTCGTGCGCGTCGCCACTGGGCAGTTCAAATACCACGTTCTTCTCTCTTGTGGGGTCTCCGCTCTCGCTCGGGGTTCTTTCTGCTGTGGGTCCGTCGTCCTCCAGAACGGGGTAGAACGCCGAAAGGCTTTCCGGGCTCCGTATTTGATCCTCCTCTTCCAGGTTTGACGTTCCCTTCACAGGAAAGACTAGGCCGTATAGGGCTTCTTCCTACAGTCTCGGGCGCCATCTTGAAAGTCCCGCTGGTGTAGAGCGCGGGACTACACCATTATACACACATTCATATAGTTACTCTCACAATTACTGACTCTTACATATACTTATTTATATACACCAACTCTCACATACAATGCCTTTTACTTTTTTTTACTTTGTTGAAGATGTACAACTAAAACATATATTTGCTCTCCAACACACAAATAAATACACTCAGTCACCCAAACAACTGTTTCAACATGCACTCTTACACCTATACACCTAGTCAACCATTCACACATCTATGCATAGAGTTACACACACCCCATCCAGCCACACAAAAACTCAGTGCCCATACAAATACTCACCAATAAATAACTAATATACACACTCATGTAGTTAGTGACCAACTGTTGCAGCATGTTATAAAACAACAGAGACAGTGATGCACACATTCACACAAGTTACTAATCCATGTGTTAAGTGTGTTAAACAGTCAGACAGCTACTAAATCCTCCATCCAGACAGTTCTATATCCACTCAATCTTCACTACAGATTGGTATATATATAATACATATTTAAATGTCAAACTAAACCACATTCACTGGATGATGTCCTCATTGATGTCACTGACCATGTCATTAATGATGTACTATGTGACATCAGCAGTGCATTGCGGGCGCCCGAGTTATAGTTAGCAGAACTAACTATAACAGGAATTTCTATGGTTTTGTAGGAGTGAAATGTCCAGCTAACTCTCTCTCTCTTTCTCTCTCTCTCTCTCTCTCTCTCTCTCTCTCTCTATATATATATATATATATATATATATATATATATATATATATATATATACACACACATATATTCACTGAAAAAACCATAGGTTTCACACCAGTTATAGTTAGCTGGAAATTTTACTGACATAAAACCATTGAAATTCCCACGTTATAGTTAGTTGGACTCACTATAACTTGCGCGCCTGCAATGCACTGCTGATGACGTCACATATTACATCACTCATGACATGGTCAGTGACATCACTCATGACATCACTGATGACACCATCCAGTGAATGTGTGTCTTTCTGAAAAACATATATGTTTTATATATGTATTTGTAAAGGACGATGGAAGAATAAATGGTTAAATAAGTGTGTAAATGGATGTTTGTTAATATAAGAATTGATTGGTTAACTGCCTTATTAAGTGTATCTTAGTGAATACATATATTAGCAAGTAGATTTTAAATATTGAAATGTATGTATCAGTGTTTCACTTTGTGTATAAGTGGCTGTATGGGTTGGTGACTGACTCACTGTTTGTATGTGTTTTGAAGACAGCATATGTACAAAACTGTATGGATGGATGAGTGTGTATATTTGTATGTTAGTGAGTAAATGACTGTCTTACTATTGTCTTTTTCAGTAACGACATATGTTTTAATCTAGTATATGTGAGTATTGATTTATATAAGTGAGTATATGTGAGAGTGAGAGATTGTAAGAGTTCCTGTTTAAATAAGTATGTGTTTCCATAAGTGATTGTTTAAGAGAGTAAGTATGTGTAAGTTTTCTTAGAAGTAAAGTGGTAGTGTGTGTATTGCTGTATATGCAAATAAATGGATGTTCAATAGTTTTTTTGCATGTGTGAATATGTGTGTGAGTAACTTTTGGATGACTGTCGAAGTGTAACAGGATGTATAGGTGTATCACTACATATAAAGAGTGAGTATATGTATGAATGACTATATAGAACTGTTGGTGAATGAGTGGATGTGTATATAGATGGTGGAATTACTGAATTGTTTGTTGTAACTGGTATGGGTATCTCCATTTTTTTGAAAATGTTAAATACTATTTTTGAATATGTGTTTCAAGGCTTACATTACACTGAAAGGATGTCTGTCACTCTGTCACAAGGATGGTGTCATCAGTGATGTCATGAGTGATGTCACTGACCATGTCATGAGTGGTGTAATATGTGACGTCATCAGCAGTGCATTGCAGGCGCGCAAGTTATAGTGAGTCCAACTAACTATAACGTGGGAATTTCAATGGTTTTATGTCAGTAAAATTTCCAGCTAACTATAACTGGTGTGAAACCTATGTTTTTTTCAGTGAATTTAATAGGTTTTTTATATGCTAATTCCTAACTATAACTGGTGTGAAACCTATGGTTATTTCAGTGAATTTCATAGGTTTTTTAAATGCTAATTCCTTTATATATCGAGTTTCTAACCTATGTTTTTTTTTACAATTTGCTGTTTTGTGTAAGTATTAATTTTTAAGTTTTTTGGGGTTTTTTTAATCATTTTTTCCTGGGGCGCTCTGGGTGCGCGCTCCGGTAAGCTCTCCGGAAAGCGCACCCAGAGCGCTACTTTCGTTTGTGAAAAAAATATGAATGAAAAGTTAATAATAACGCAAAACATTTCGTACCATACAAATAAATGCAGTTTTTATTTTTTTGCATTTCCGTAAAACTATGAAGACGTGACTTCGGCGCGCAGCGTAGGCGCCCCCAGAAGCGCCTACGTTCGCGCCGCGTATGCGCCCCGGAAGCGCCTTCGTTCGCGCCGCGTGTGCGCACCCGGAAGCGCTCCGGTGCGCACATCGTCAGCGCGTCAAGTTATGTGACCTGAAAATAACACTTTTCATTGGTTGCTAACAGTTTTTTCTACAAAGAATGAAATCCCCACCCATTTCCTTCACTTCTTCTTTCACTTTTGTGACTGAAAGACCTGTTTTTTGCTCCTGGATCTTTCTTGGTTTACCATGGCTGCCAGAGAATCCAGCAGTGATGAAGAGCCTGAATTCATCAATGAAGAGCCTCCTCAGCCAAAGGTGAAGGAGCATTTTATTTGGAAACTTTTTAAAGTACCACCTAACCAGAAAAAGGTGAATGCTCCAAAAGTGGAGTGCAGGATCTGCAAACAAGTCCTGTCACAGGGTGACCCCAAAAAAAAATACTCATTTGGGAACTTTACGATGATCCGGCATGTGGAGAGGAGGCATCCCCAGAGTTTTGCCCGGGAAAGTGTCAGGGCTCTGGCACAAGAGGTTCCCAGTGATGGGGCCTCTACATCCACCGGAGGAGCAACTACTTCTGGGAGGGGGCAATCGCAGGAGCTCGTGCCAAATATTCAACCTGCTTTTAACCATGGTGTCCTGAGATGCAGCTACTGCAATCAACTCCTTACCTATGGGGAGCAAAGTGTCCAGCTCATGGTTCGAGCATTGGAGAACCATCACTGCCCTTCCCACCCCTATTTTTTTTTGTTTTTTTTGCTCCTGTTGAGCATTTTCCATTCCCTGTTTTTGTTCCTGTTTTGAAAAAAGAAGAAAACAAAAAGTTATTTTCAGAACTACCTCCAATTCTCATCAAAGAGCTATATTCTTAAAAAAATGAAAAAGAGTAAGTGAAATGGAGTGCATTGATAATGGAAAGGAAAATGAGTAAGAAATAACAGAAAGGTATGAGAGGAGAAAGGAAGTGAAGTAGGGGGACTGAAAGAAGGTGAGTGTTGGGAAGGAAAGTAAGGAGAAGAAGAGTGAATATGGGGAATGTTGATATTCAAAGAAAATGTTGAAAAGGAACGGGGGTGTGGAAGGGTAAGAAAAGATGCATTGCTGGAGTTGAAGGCTAAAGGCCTCATTTATGAGGCCATGCGTCACGTTAACACCACCAGAGCGTCACTTTTTGTGACGCACCAGTGCTGTAAAAAATGCACCTTATTCAGTCATATTTACAAAGTGACGCATCTAGTCATCTGGCATTTCAAGTGGCTACAGGCAAACATATTACGTCATGTCTGTTGTGCTTTAGGAAAACCTGATGGTTGTCGATAAATAATACGGTACAGTCTCTCACCTCGGCTTTACCGGTAGCCATTTAATTACCTTCATTTTGGCTATATCGGCACCCATTTAATTTCCAAAAGAATATGGTACCGATAGTCACATGAAACGCCAGTAGTTAAATCTAACAAATATTCCAACTTGTTGCCTATAATTTTTTCACCATTTCCTGTGAACTAATATTATTATTCAGGTTTTCCTAAAGCACAACAGACATGACGTAATATGTTTGCCTGTAGCCACTTGAAATGCCATATTTTTAATATAACAACCTTTCAACTTGATGTTGGGATTAGCTTTACTATCCCCTGTGAACTAGCACTATTTATAAATAATTACTAGTCAACCACGGCATTAGTGGCTTTTTTAAGCTAAAATAGACGTGGAGCGATAAAATTGCAACTCCTTAAAATCGGCAATCAACAATAATATATTGCGAACCTAAAAATACGTATACATATTTCTTTATCCAATTAGAAATATACAAGTGCTTTGAAATTGATCGAACTTGGACATCCCGTCAGAAATTGTAGACAGCACTCCTGTATTTAATACGAGGTAAATTATTAACACTTCTTTTTCAATTGACGGTCTATGTAAATGTCTTTGTTTAAAAAACGTAGTGGTAAGATAGATTACCGTTTGCCTCCATCTCTTACAGTGAAAGTTTGGCACAAAAGATTTACTTCTTTGCCTCACATCAACGCTATAATTGAAAGTGCTGCTGCCGTCTTGAATTTAAATTGACGTGTCTCTAACTAAGTGAAAGTGAGTTCAAATTACTACTGATTGAATGTTTTGGATCTTTGACCATTATTTTACCTAGAGATTGCATCTTTTGGATCTTTGACCATTATTTTACCTTGAAATTTGTTTTGCCTATGTTCTTCAGTCGCCACACCGACTTTTTAAGAAAACCTATTACTAGGCATATAAAAATGTAAATATATATAGTTTTGTACCAAATAAAAATTGTACTTAGATTTGTAAACCAGGTATTTGAATATATATGTACATATTGTAACACAATGTTGTTTTCTTTACAGAGGGTCATCTTTTGTATATAGAACTATTTTGTCCTGATGATGGTCTTATGAAAAACTCCCAAAAAGACCGACACGTTGACTATTTTAGTCCAACTCTGCACTTTTGATTTTATGTCATCTTTTGATTTTCTTCTGATTTTGAGTTGAAATCAATGTACTATTGTGTTTAAGCAGTCTGGACTTAGTATTTGGATATGTCAAAGGAGGAAACAACTAATACCTTGAATATCTAAATAATATCCATGTATGTACCCTTTTTTGTATATAAATATAATTTTCTGTCTTGAAAACAAATAATAACTTTCAGACAACATAAAACCCTGGTTTTTCGCATTTTATTTATCATTCACTGTATATATTGTGTTAGTGTGGTATCACTGTTTGTTCTGATTCTGTTGGACTTTTTCTAAAAATTAATAACATAGGACAGCCACTGATTAATCTCAGGTTTAGGTACTTTGACTATTTAATACAGGTCCTAACAGTGCTGAGAAATAGGAAAACAATAAAAACCCCTTGCTGGCCATTTTCCTTATAATAGCAGGTATAATGTGGCGCAGGGTTTTAAAAAGTGACCCATCTACCTAGATGCGTCTCTTTTTAAATATAGCGCAACGAGGCGCATTTTTTACACCGCCGGTGCGTCACAAAAAGTGACGCACAGGCGGCGCATAACTGTTGCAAGGCCTTCATAAATAAGGCCCTGGATTTTCCCCATGCTTCGCTCCCCGGTGCGCTCCCCGGTGCGCGTACCGGGTGCTCCCCCCGCGCAAATCGCATTTATTATTTTTTTTAAATGCCCCGCGGGACCCTATTTTAGCCCCCACATCAAACCTAGGGGGTAGGGGGGGGGGGGGTCTACCCTGCCCCCTTATAGCCATTTCTCCCTTTTTTTTATGTCACCTCTTGTGTCTCGATCCTACTGAGACACAAGATGGCGGCCGCTCCAGACTGTTTCGAATGTTTACAGACACCCGTGAGCCAATCAGCTTTCCGTGCGCAAGTCGCGTAGCACGCCCGGTGCGCTCCCCGGTGCGCGTACCGGGGCGCGCCTATAGATATATATATTTTTTTACCCTAAATTACTCAAAATCCACTGGAGCACATATCTTGAGACATAGCAAAGGCACATCGGGCTACCAGTCCCTACAATTTTGCCAAGTTTGGTGTAAATCCATTCAGCCGTTCGGGCTAAAAGTGAGGTCGACCGCCCTATGGAAATTAACATGGGGAAAACGCGTTTTGGGACCCCCCTTTTATCTCGGCCCCCGCTTGACGCATCCCCCCCAAACTTTCAGGGAAGGACCGGAGCTCGACGAGGCCATTTTGAGGAAATTTTCAGGCAGATTCGTCAACAGGCGCAAAAGTTATTCCAAATAGAATTTTGAGATTTAACAGTGAAAAAAATCCTAACTATAACTACCTACTGGTGACCGTCAGTAGGTAATATACATATATATATATATATATATATATATATATATATATATATATATATATATATATATATATATATATATATATATATATATATACCCGCCAGTAGGTATATATAGTTAGGACCTAGTTTCCATAGGAAATCCGCAACATTCTATTGGGAATAACTTTGGCACCAGTGGACGAATTTACCTGAATTTCTCAAAGAAGATGGCCCGTTCCGCTCCGCTTCTTCCCTGAAAGTCTCGGGTAGATTCGTCAAGCGGGGGCCGAGAAAAAAGGGGGATCCCAAAACGTGTTTTCCCCATGTTATTTTCCATCGGACGATTAGACACGGCTACAGCCCGAACCGCTGAACAGAAATACACCAAACTTGGCAAAATGGTAGGGACTGGCATGCAGTGCGCCCTTTTCTTTAAATGGTGTAAATCCCTCCAGTAGTTGTTGAGAAAATTGAATTTGAAAAAATGTATATATCTATAGTACGCGTACCGTACGCGTACCGTGCGCGGACCTTCGCGTGCGCGAGCTGCATTATGATTGGCTGCCAATGTCTGTCAACACTCCAAAGCAGAAATTGTAGGCAGCCATCTTGTGCCTCGGTAGACATAGGCAACGGAAAGCAGAAAAACAAACGTGTAGAACTCAAAAAGGGGGCAGGGTAGAATCACCCTGACCCCCTAGGCCTGCTCAGGGGGTCCCACAAGGACCCCCTAGGCCCCAAAAAATGTGGGGTTTTTGTTCGAAAAATCACGGGGTGCGCGTACCATACGCGTACCGTGCGCGTACTGTACGCGCACCCCGTTATTTTTTTAAAAATGTTGGGCCTTGCGGGTCCTTGTGGGACCCCCTGAGCAGGCCTAGGGGTGGCAGGGTGATTCTACCCTGCCCCGTTTGCGTGTTTTCCACCTTTGTTTCACTGCTTTGTTGTGCCTTTGTTCTACCGAGGCACAAGATGGCTGCCAACACTTCCTGGTTTGGAGTGTTGACAGACAGTGGCAGCCAATCAGCATGCCTTCCTGAGAAAGCTGCATGCTTATTGGCTGTCAACACTTCTAACCAGGAAGTGTTGGCATCCATCTTGTGCTAGTGTTGACAGACAGTGGCAGCCAATCAGCATGCCTTCCCGAGAAAGCTGCATGCTCATTGGCTGTCAACACTTCTAACCAGGAAGTGTTGGCATGCATCTTGTGCTCGATAGACCAAGGCACAAGAAAGCAGAAAAACAAACTTGAAGAACACAAAAAGGGGGCAGGGTAGACACACTGTGACCCCCTAGGTGGTCCCACAAGGACAAAAAGGGCCCTATTTTTTTTTGTAACCTGGTCTGTTTATTTAAAAATTACCCCCCGGGGGGACCAAATCACGGGGGCATAGTGATAAAGAAGTGTAGGGGGTGCCCAATATCCCCCACACTGCCCCGGGGATTGCCGCCCTCTGGGGCAAAGCAAAGCAGCCCCCTGGCGCATACTGGAGGCTCCTGGTGGGCTAGTTGCCCCCCAGGGACCCCCAGTAGGCAAGGGGAATTAGTTCCCCCTCTGCAAACACGCCTGGGGGCTGCGTTGCAGAGAGGTGTAAAAAAAGGGTGTGGCCTCATTACACCTCTCTGCAATGCAGCCCACTGGCTTATACTGGAGGCTTCTGGTGGGCTAGTTGCAAGGGGAATTAGTTCCTCCTCTGCAAACGCGCCAGGGGTTGCACTGCAGAGTGTTGTAAAAAGGGGGCTTGCCCTCTGAACACCTGCATGCAACAATATAGTAAATCAGTATAAAAAAAAAGATCAATTAATACATTTAAAAATTGTCATTTAAAAAACCTTCGAAATTAAATGAAAAAAACATAGGTTTCAGGCCTGATATAGTTAGGAATTAACATTTTAAAAAACATTGAAATTCACTAAAAAAACATAGGTTTCAGGCCTTATATAGTTAGTAATTATCATTTAAAAAACCTTTAAAAGTGATGTCATTTGAGATGTCATCAGTGATGTCACTGACCATGTCATGAATGATGTAATATGTGACATCATCAGCAGTGGATTGCGGGTGCGCGAAATATAGTTAGTAGAACTAACTATATACGAGCAATTTCAATGGTTTTGTATGAGTGAAATGTCCAGCTAACTATAACACCCCTAAAAATTATAGTTCTTTGAGTGAATTTCAAAGGTTTTTAAATGCTAATTCCTAACTATATAAGGCCTGAAACCTATGGTTTTTTGAGTGAATATATATATATATATACACACACATACATACATATTTATAATCTGCACAACTGCCATGCACAGTGTTGTCATAAATGATGTCATCATTGATGTTATGAAATCATTGAAAATGTCATGAGTGATGTAATATGTAAGGGCACGAGTTATAGTTACTTCAGGACTTGAGTAATATTTACTTTAGTTAAATATAACTGGTGAATTGCAGTTTTTCTTTTGTTTAAAAATGTTAAGTTGTAATTGTTATTGTCGCCTAAATGTGATGTCACTTTAACCTTTGCTGTTCTTTCAGTGGATTGTTAAGGTTTGTTTGATTACCTAACTTTAACTGTCACTTTACCCTTCGGTTTTTTTTGTGAATTTCTAAAATGCTTTTAATGTCAGTCATTGTAAATATACAAAAAGGCAGACCAATTGGTTTTGTCAAGGGATCATTGTAACATCTGTCAATTAGGATTTAAATAAAGCATTTATTGTCAAAACAACTTTAAACAATGTTCAGATGTTTTCTTTTACACTCTTCAAGCCACACAATTCATTCTGGAAAGGGGCGACCACTCGGTCCCCCCGAACGTATGGCGGAGTGCCTCGATCCCCCCGGGAAGCCATTTTTGGGCGGGAGGCGCGTCTCGGCTGGTATGCCCGAAGCGGCGTAGCCGGGGCGCGCCTGTTCCCGCCCTAGAGTGGGCTGGCCTAGACACTGACGCAGCCAGCCACGCCCTCGGGACGGGCAGGGGCGGGTTTACGCCCGCCCTGAAGACGGATAAAAGGAGACGCAAGGCCGGAAGACGTCCTCTTGTTCTTGTGCTCCGAAGCTGCACCTCCTCGCTACACGTGAGCTCGGGACAGAACAAAGAGCCAATTTTGAGCGTTTTGATCTTTTTCTTTGTCTTCCAGATACTTCGTCGAAGAAGATGCCCAGGAAAGGCGAAAAGAGAATGACGACTGACCAGATGGTTCGGGCACTCTTTAAAGATATGTCCGACATAAAGAAACGGTTGGCGGAGCGAGATGGGGAGGAGGGTTCGGGCCCTTCGCCGGCTGGAGGGAGACCTAAGAGGCCGAGGAAGGTTCCAGCCGGTGGGGACGTCCCGGTTCCCTCTGCCCCTCTCGAGGCGCCGACCCCAGTACCGATAGAGGGGAATCCAATCCCGGGGGTCGTCTCCCCGACATCCAAGGAAGACATGCCCCCCGAGCTGGCAGCACAGCTAGCAGCGTGGTTGGGGGATAGTGGTGATGGCGCCACGGCTGCCGAGGCACAGGCGCTGATAAAAGGGCTTCGTGAGAAGAAAGAGGCAGCTAGAGTGGCGGGGATAGACAAGCCGCAAGCGGCAGAAGCTGCGTCCGGTGCAGGTAAGCGGCCATTGCCGATTGCAAGGGACGAGTCAGCACCCTCTCGTAGAGAGAGATTGGGACAACATGTGCCGTTAGCTATAAAAGAGAAGATCTGGGCGGGAGAGTACGTGAATATCTTTTCCCTGCTTGTTGATCATTATGATGTGGAGCATGTGAAAAGTCAGAAGGACTTGATGCATCCGAGTGTTTGGCGCGCAAAAATGGCCGCCTTTAAGGTTAATGAGAACATTGGCAACTGGGGCAATGCATGGGGTATTTTCACATCGTTTTTGGGGGAACGTAGGCCCGAGTTGCTCCCTGAGTTTCCCGTTTACCAATCACGAATTATGGGTTACTCGACAACGTATCAAGGTAACCATTGGTTCTGTTATGACAATCTGTTCAGAAAGGAAAAGGAACATAACAAGAGTTTGACTTGGGATTGTTACGATTCATTAACTTGGGACAAAATGAAAGAATCAGGAATGTTAAGAATGCCATTGGTCGGGAGCAATGTTGTTGATTACTCCCGCCAGAATGTGGGGACGCCCTTTCGACCAAGTACGAGCACCGACGACCAGTCAAGGCCCGCAGGCAATACAGGGAAAAAGGGTTTCTGTTTTAATTTCAACAAGGGGAAATGTACCAGGCCTCCGGGATCGTGTAAGTTCAAACATGAGTGTAGTACGTGTGGGTCGTCCCATCCTGAGTCATCGTGCAGAGCCAGAACGGGTGAGAATGGGGGTAAGGGGGGCGCCAAACAGGTCTAAGCTAGGCCGAGGGGCGCCTTTACCAACCCCGATTGATACCTTGGCAATGATTCCCTGGCTCAGCGAATACCCGGATCGTACTTCTGCCGGGGTGCTACGGAACGGTTTTACACATGGTTTCCGCATCCCGGTAGGGGACTTTCAGGGTGTAGGGACGTGCAAAAATCAACTTTCCGTTTTACAACATACATCGGTAGTGCAGGAAAAAATTCAGAAAGAGGTTAGCCGGGGACGGGTCGCCGGCCCGTTTAGTGAACCTCCGGTACCAGGTTTCGTTTGTTCTCCGTTAGGGGTGGTCCCCAAGAAGGACCCGGGTGAGTTCCGTTTGATCCATAATCTGTCTGCTCCACAAGGTCTTTCGGTGAACGACGCAATTGATCCAGAAGTTTGTTCGGTGCGATACGCATCTTTTGATGAGGCAGTAGCCATCTTGAATCGCCTGGGGCACGGGACGTTGATGGCGAAATCTGATATCGAGTCAGCGTTCCGGTTGCTCCCGGTACACCCAGACGATCAGCGTCTTTTGGGATTCGGGTTCCAGGGATCATTTTACATGGATAGGTGTATGCCAATGGGTTGCTCTATTTCATGTGCTTACTTTGAGCAATTCAGTACTTTCCTGCAGTGGGTGTTCACTGAGACAGCGGGTTTCCGAAATGTAATGCATTACCTTGACGACTTTCTGTTCCTTGGCCCCGCCGGTAGTCCCGAATGTGCCCAGGCTTTAGACAAATTCTGTGTGTTAATGGGTCATCTCGGCGTGCCGTTGGCACCGGGTAAAACTATGGGTCCCACGACTTGCCTCGAGTTTCTGGGGATCGAGTTGGACTCAAGGGAGGGGTGCTTCCGTTTACCAGCTAGCAAGGTGTCGAAATTTAGGGCAGCCCTCCAAGTATGTTTAACTGCATCCAAGGTTACACTGCATCAGTTGCAACAGTTAGTGGGAAAGTTGAACTTTGCCTTGAGAGTGATACCAATGGCTCGCCCCTTTTCCCGCTCAATTGCCCAGCGATGGTTGGCCTGAAGGAGGGTCATCATCGCACAAGGTTATCGACTGAGGTCCGCCAGGACATGCGGATTTGGTTAGCATTCTTGGCGGACTTCAATGGCCGAGTTGTCTGGAACAAGCCAGTCATGTCCTCCGATGAGCTTGGGCTATGGACAGATTCAGCAGGAAGCGTAGGTTTTGGCGCCATCTTCGGCACAAAATGGTCGGCACAGAAGTGGCCCCTATGGTGGCACGAGAAGGGGCTGACAAATAACATCGCTTTCCTCGAATTATTTCCCATTCTGGTGGCCCTGAGAACCTGGCCAGAAGGGTTCAGAGATCGTTCTGTTGTGTTCTGGTCCGACAATATGACCGTGGTAGAATGCATCAATAGTCAGGCAGCCCGTTGTAAATTGATTTTGAGGCTGCTCAAAGAAATTGTCTTACTGTGTATGCAACTGAACGTGGTATTCAGAGCAAAACATGTCCCTGGGGTGATGAATCAGGCCGCTGATGCACTGTCTCGTTTTCACATGCAGGCTTTCTCGGGCTTCCTTCCTTCAGCGGACCCGGAGCCGGCACCCTTCCCCGAAGCTCTCTGGTCTCTCGGTGCCCCGAACTTCGTCACCTCGTGGGAGAGAGTCTAGCACCCAGGACAAGGAAGGCATATGAAGGGGCGTTCCAGGCCTATTTAGCCTTTTTGGGGGCAGAGAGAGGGGGACTTTGGGGGCAGGAGGAGTTGGTAGTACTTTTCCTGATGTCCTTACGTAGGGCTGGGAAATCGGTGGCCACGGCCCAAAGGCATCGTGCCGCCATTTCCTTTGTTGCCAGGGCCCATGGCATCCTGGACCCGACAGCGTCTTTTACGGTACAGAAAGCGCTGCGAGGGTGGCAACGTCTGGAGGGTCGCAGAGTAGACGTAAGACGACCGATAGGTCTAGACAGGTTGTCCCAGTTGCTGACCACACTCCCTAACACATGCTCGTCCCCGTTCGAGACCTGTTTGTTCCGGACTGCATTTATGCTGGCATTTCACGGGGCTATGAGAGTTAGTGAGCTAGTTGCAAGGAACAAACGGGATGTGACGGGGGGCTTGTGCAGGGAGCAGGTTCAGATCAGGGGTGATGCGATGATTGTCTCCTTTCTCAGGTCCAAGACTGACCAAGATGGGAGGGGGGACTGCACGATCATCCGCAGGATCCCCGAGTCATCCATGTGTCCGGTTCAGTGCTTAGAAGATTACCTAGCACGAAGGGTGGCATCATGGGGGGGGACATTGTTGAGGCATGTAGACGCCACCCCGCTGACGAGGTTTCAGTTTCAGCGGGTGCTTGCAATGGCCATTGCCGCAGCGGGCTTGGACCCGGGTGAATTTGGGACCCATTCCTTTCGTATAGGGGCTGCCACAGAAGCTACAGCCAGGGGTCTCAATGTAGAACAGGTAAAACGGGTGGGGCGTTGGTCCTCCAATTGTTATAAGAGGTATGTGCGATTGCACATGTTGTGAAGCTGTAATCATGTACTCACGCTTCTTGTCTTTTGTTTGTTTTCAGTTGCGCAAGCCTACGCGGCAGGGCGGACTGTGCAGTTGACCCAACACCAGGCCAGCGGTCACACATCACCGGCTGAGAGAAAGGAGGTGTGGGTTGTAGGCCACTCATACGTGAGACGGGCCGCAGACGTATTCAAAGCAGGTGATATGATTCACGTACCTGGGGAATACGGGTACAGAGTGTCCTTCTACGGAAGGGGCGGTCTCTGTATTGACCAGTTTCAGGCATTTTTTGAGGGTTTGTTAGAGCGGATGAGGTCACCGCCGTCCATAGTCATAGTACATTTGGGGGGCAATGATCTAGTCACCACCGGTAGACGACTTCTCCTGGAGGCTATGCTTTCCACGGTAAGTTGGTTAGCAAGGAGAGTTCCGGGGTGTACAATTGCGTGGTCTCATATGATCCCACGAAAAGTGTGGCGGGGGGCTATCTCGATCCCTGCTTTGAATCATTCCGTTAAAAAATTGAATAACAAAGTGAGTCGGTTGTTCCGTTCCAAGACATTACATTCGATCTCGCATAGTTGTATTAATGATGACAGTATGTATTTGCGGGATGGTGTGCATTTGTCGAGGGTGGGCAATGAGTTACTCATAGGTGACTTCCTAGCTTGGTTAAAATCGTTAAAACATGACCTTTAGGTAGGAGTTTGGTGGGGGGTCCGGATAGCCGGTCAACTATCCGGACCTGTGGCGGTAAGGTCATGATCGGTGAGCACTAATTGGTAGATCCCTATGAGTGGGCGTCACCCAACACGGATGGGAGCGCTCGGGGGAGGTGGCCATTGGCCCCTCAATGGGGAGGCGGTCCCGTCTAAGGGCGGGTCGCCGGAAGTTAAGGAAAGGCGGTCAAGGCCCCTTCCTGTGTAGGAGGGGTTACAGCCCCCTCCTGAGGAATTTCCCGGGGCCAGGGTCATCTGCGACGGCAGATGCGGTAAGTTGTGTGGGGTGGGGGGAGGTCCACGATACCTTCTAGATACCACACACAAGTATTCGAACGACCTTTAAATGGCGTCGAGTCTTAAGTGCCCCCGACAAGTCAAGGGAAATTGTTAGTAGTTGCACTTGAGGTAAGCCTCTGTGCTGTCGCCCTTCCCAAGTGGGAGGGGTAAGTCTGGTTAGGGATCTTGACACCGGTTATGACCTTGCCGTTGGCCCTTAAACGTTAGGATGTACAATTTCAGTGTTTATAGAGAATGTTTCTGTAGGATGCTAGTTCGGCTAGGAGAACCTCTGTATTAGAGAATATGTTAAGATTAGCCAAACATCGCAAATGTGATAATGAAATTGTACATAATATGAAACGTTTAATGTTTAATTTTTGTTTTAATAAATACGGCCGCGGGAGGGTCACTCCCTCCCACATCCAAAAACTTTGAAGAACTGTTTCCGGTTTCCCTTCTTTTGGGGATCGTGTTGAGAGGGGGTGGCGGGTATCTCAGCCATATGGAAAGGGGCGACCACTCGGTCCCCCCGAACGTATGGCGGAGTGCCTCGATCCCCCCGGGAAGCCATTTTTGGGCGGGAGGCGCGTCTCGGCTGGTATGCCCGAAGCGGCGTAGCCGGGGCGCGCCTGTTCCCGCCCTAGAGTGGGCTGGCCTAGACACTGACGCAGCCAGCCACGCCCTCGGGACGGGCAGGGGCGGGTTTACGCCCGCCCTGAAGACGGATAAAAGGAGACGCAAGGCCGGAAGACGTCCTCTTGTTCTTGTGTTACGAAGCTGCACCTCCTCGCTACACGTGAGCTCGGGACAGAACAAAGAGCCAATTTTGACCCACCCACCAGCCCCTGAGGACAGCAAGTTGTTGTGCAATAAAGTGGATTTTCTAAGTATGTTCTTCCTTTTTCGTTTACAGGTTGTGAAAGTATCAGTTTTGTTGTCTTTAATAATAAAGTATGGTGAATATCATTTAGGTTGTTACGATTAAAAGGACTTGATGTAGTGTTGCCTTTTGAGCATGCTCTTTCGGTCGTAGCGACCAATGTTTTCATGAGTTCGAATTGTCGTATTTATTTTTTGGTAGGCGGTAAGGTCATGATCGGTGAGCACTAATTGGTAGATCCCTATGAGTGGGCGTCACCCAACACGGATGGGAGCGCTCGGGGGAGGTGGCCATTGGCCCCTCAATGGGGAGGCGGTCCCGTCTAAGGGCGGGTCGCCGGAAGTTAAGGAAAGGCGGTCAAGGCCCCTTCCTGTGTAGGAGGGGTTACAGCCCCCTCCTGAGGAATTTCCCGGGGCCAGGGTCATCTGCGACGGCAGATGCGGTAAGTTGTGTGGGGTGGGGGGAGGTCCACGATACCTTCTAGATACCACACACAAGTATTCGAACGACCTTTAAATGGCGTCGAGTCTTAAGTGCCCCCGACAAGTCAAGGGAAATTGTTAGTAGTTGCACTTGAGGTAAGCCTCTGTGCTGTCGCCCTTCCCAAGTGGGAGGGGTAAGTCTGGTTAGGGATCTTGACACCGGTTATGACCTTGCCGTTGGCCCTTAAACGTTAGGATGTACAATTTCAGTGTTTATAGAGAATGTTTCTGTAGGATGCTAGTTCGGCTAGGAGAACCTCTGTATTAGAGAATATGTTAAGATTAGCCAAACATCGCAAATGTGATAATGAAATTGTACATAATATGAAACGTTTAATGTTTAATTTTTGTTTTAATAAATACGGCCGCGGGAGGGTCACTCCCTCCCACATCCAAAAACTTTGAAGAACTGTTTCCGGTTTCCCTTCTTTTGGGGATCGTGTTGAGAGGGGGTGGCGGGTATCTCAGCCATAATAAGGCCCACCACAAGGAGTCTCTGTAGCGAAGAGCAAAAGCGCCAATTCTGGGAATGCGGTAGGAGCTGGACACTTTTTTTGGGGTCAGTGGGCCCGATCCACAGAACTAACTTAAGACAAAATCCTAAACTTACTACTTTTGGTATTCACAGAAGTTAGGATTTTGTCTTAAGTTTGTCTTAAGACCGACTTAAGACAACATCCTAACTTAAGTCTGTCTTAAGACAAACTTAAGACAAAATCCTAACTTCTGTGAATACCAAAAGTTTTAAGTTTAGGATTTTGTCTTAAGTTAGTTCTGTGAATCTGGCCCAGTGTTCTGGTACCCACCCGGGCACCCACATCTCTAACATACATTGATGGCTGAGGGGAGAGCCCCATGGCTCTGTCAAGCTCCCCAGACAGCATCTTGAGTGCTGGCGTGAGCCGGAAACAAGTATGTTCCTTCCCTGCATGAGAATATTTGAACTCTGCTCCCACAGCTGGAGCAAACATTCTGGCACACAGCCCGTCCCGGGGGATAAAGCACCCAGGACCATTTTAGAGCTTGGGTACATCTTTGTTGATGTGATTGCGCACAGGGTCTGGTGGCTCAGTGGACTAATGCGTCCACTGCAGGGGCCTGTGTTCGACCTCATGGTCACAGGTTCAAATCCCGGCGGGTCCACTCAGCCTTTCATCCATCTGAGGTCGATAAAATGAGTACCATTGAGTTGGGTAACAATAAACATCTGTTATTCAGCGCCAAGAAACCGCTGGGTGAACGTGCGCTTTACAAATACACATGTTATGTTATGTTATTGCAGCAAATCAGATGTTGTCTTTTGATCTGTGAGATCTGCAGAGGATCCGTGTCCCTATGTATAATTTAATTTTAAGCCTTAATTTAATAAAAATTACTGAATAGATTTACACGAAATCACTCAAAAAAATGGCACTGATTTTGTGGTATCACTGTCCACTTTTGCTATGGAAATTCTATTAGGGAAAACACCTTTTTCTCAGCCCCTCAGAGGTGTTGGAACTTTTCATCAGGAAAGCTTTTTGTCGATATGTCAAATGAAGCCAAGGTTATAAGCAAACCAAAAAACCTTTTTCCTATGTAAATGTTTTCTTAACGGCAACTACCATGGAGCGACAGCCACCTTACGATATACCTTACGATATATATATATATATATATATATATATATATATATATATATATATATATATATATATATTACCTACTGGCGGTCGCCAGTAGGTAGTTATAGTTAGGATTTTTTTCAATGTTAAATCTCAAAATTCTATTTGGAATAACTTTTGCGCCTGTTGACGAATCTGCCTGAAAATTTCCTCAAAATGGCCTTGTTGAGCTCCGGTCCTTCCCTGAAAGTTTGGGGGGGGCCGAGATAAAAGGGGGGTCCCAAAACGCGTTTTCCCCATGTTAATTTCCATAGGGCGGTCGACCTCCCTTTTAGCCCGAACGGCTGAATGGATTTACACCAAACTTGGCAAAATTGTAGGGACTGGTAGCCCGATGTGCCTTTGCTATGTCTCAAGATATGTGCTCCAGTGGATTTTGAGTAATTTAGGTTCAACAAAAATATATATATCTATAGGCACGCCCCGGTACGCGCACCGGGCGTGCTACGCGACTTGCACACGGAAAGCTGATTGGCTCACGGGTGTCTGTAAACATTCTAAACAGTCCGGAGCGGCCGCCATCTTGTGTCTCGGTAGGATCGAGACACAAGAGGTGACATAAAAAAAAGGGAGAGATGACTATAAGGGGGCAGGGTAGACCCCCACTGACCCCCTAGGTTTGATGTGGGGGCTAAAATAGGGTCCCGCGGGGCATTTAAAAAAAAATTGGATTTGCGCGGGGGGGAGCGCCCAGTACGTGCACCGGGGAGCGAAGCATGGGGAAAATATATAAGGTATAATGTATGCAGAGGGGGCGTTCCCCCGCAAAAAGCCTCGTAATAGTGACGCAGTGAAATCTATGAGATTTCACTCCGTCACTTTTATGACACTGTTGCGTCAAAATCTTGCGCCTGCCTCACAGCAGGCGTAAGACTGATGCAAGACCTTTCACATGGGGCTTTCCCCATGTGAAAGGACGCATTACTGGAGTTGCGTCACTTTTGTGACACACTCCAGCAATGCGTCACTTTTGCGCTTACAGATACGTCAGAAATACTGACGTATCTGTAAC
Source organism: Lissotriton vulgaris (assembly GCF_964263255.1). Lineage (NCBI taxonomy): Eukaryota > Metazoa > Chordata > Amphibia > Caudata > Salamandridae > Lissotriton > Lissotriton vulgaris. The sequence goes on along the minus strand of NC_141685.1, from coordinate 216,375,482 downwards.
TCTTTGCGACATGATTCGTCATACATTAAATTCGTCACCTCTACGACCCTTTCTTGCGTCAATATGTCCCTTTTGCATACATTACACCTAACGTAGGTATAATGTGGCGCAGGGGCTTACAAAGTGACGCATCTACCTAGATGCGTCACTTTGTAAATATGACTGAATAAGGTGCATTTTTTACAGCACTGGTGCGTCACAAAAAGTGACGCTCCAGTGGCGTTAAAGTGACGCATGGCCTCATAAATGAGTCCTTCAGTCTTCTACTCATGCATCATATTAAATTTATGACGTATTATGTCGTGAGTACTTACAGATACGTCAGTATTTCAGACGTATCTGTAAGCGCAAAAGTGAAGCATTGCTGGAGTGTGTCACAAAAATGAAGCTACTACATTAATGCATCCTTTCACATGTAGCCAAGCCCCATGTGAAAGGGCCTGCACGCCTGCTGTGAAACAGGCGTAATATTTGGAAGCAACAGCGTCATAAAAGTGACGCGGTGATATGTCATAGATTTCACTGCGTCACCTCTACAACCCTTTTTTTGCGTCAATTCGTCCCTTTTGCAAACATTACACCTGACGTAGGTATAATGTGGCGCATGGGCTTACAAAGTGACGCAAATACCTAGATGCGTCACTTTGTAAATATGACTGAATAAGGTGCATTTTTTACAGCACTGGTGCGTCACAAAAAGTGACGCTCTGGTGGTGTTAACGTGACGCATGGCCTCATAAATGAGGCCTTTAGCCTTCAACTCCAGCATTGCATCTTTTCTTACCCTTCCACACCCCCGTTCCTTTTCAACATTTTCTTTGAATATCAACATTCCCCATATTCACTCTTCTTCTCCTTACTTTCCTTCCCAACACTCACCTTCTTTCAGTCCCCCTACTTCACTTCCTTTCTCCTCTCATACCTTTCTGTTCTTTCTTACTCATTTTCCTTTCCATTATCAATGCACTCCATTTCACTTACTCTTTTTCATTTTTTTAAGAATATAGCTCTTTGATGAGAATTGGAGGTAGTTCTGAAAATAACTTTTTGTTTTCTTCTTTTTTCAAAACAGGAACAAAAACAGGGAATGGAAACTGCTCAACAGGAGCAAAAAAAACAAAAAAAAATAGGGGTGGGAAGGGCAGTGATGGTTCTCCAATGCTCGAACCATGAGCTGGACACTTTGCTCCCCATAGGTAAGGAGTTGATTGCAGTATCTGCATCTCAGGACACCATGGTTAAAAGCAGGTTGAATATTTGGCACGAGCTTCTGCGATTGCCCCCTCCCAGAAGTAGTTGCTCCTCTGGCGGATGTAGAGGCTCCATCACTGGGAACCTCTTGTGCCAGAGCCCTGACACTTTCCCGCGCAAAATTCTGGGGGTGCTTCCTCCCCACATGCCGGATCATCGTAAAGTTCCCAAATGAGTATTTTTTGGGGGGGGTCACCCTGTGACAGGACTTGTTTGCAGATCCTGCACTCCACTTTTGGAGCATTCACCTTTTTCTGGTTAGGTGGTATTTTAAAACATTTCCAAATAAAATGCTCCTTCACCTCTGGCTGAGGAGGCTCTTCATTGATGAATTCAGGCTCTTCATCACTGCTGGATTCTCTGGCAGCCATGGTAAACCAAGAAAGATCCAGGAGCAAAAAACAGGTCTTTCAGTCACAAAAGTGAAAGAAGAAGTGAAGGAAATGGGTGGGGATTTCATTCTTTGTAAAAAAAACCTGTTAGCAACCAATGAAAAGTGTTATTTTCAGGTCACATGACTTGACGCGCTGACGCTGCGCGCACCGGAGCGCTACCGGGTGCGCACACGCGGCGTGAACGTAGGCGCTTCCGGGGCGCATACGCGGCGCGAACTTAGGCGCTTCCGGGGCGCATACGCGGCGCGAACGTAGGCGCTTCCGGGGGTGCTTACGCTGCGCGCAGAAGTGACGTCTTCATAGTTTTACGGAAATGCTAAATCATTTTCATTTCCTTATAAAAAAAAACTGCTTTTATTTGTATGGTACGAAATGTTTTGCATTATTATTAACTTTTCATTTACGAAAGTAGCGCTCTGGGTGCGCTTTCCAGAGAGCTTACCGGAGCGCGCACCCAGAGCGCCCCAGGAAAAAATGATTAAAAAAAAAAAAACTTAAAAATTAATACTTACACAAAACAGCAAATTGTAAAAAAAAACATAGGTTAGAAACTCGATATAGAAAGGAATTAGAATTTAAAAAACCTATGAAATTCACTGAAATAACCATAGGTTTCACACCAGTTATAGTTAGGAATTAGCATTTAAAAAACCTATTAAATTCACTGTAAAAACCATAGGTTTCACACCAGTTATAGTTAGCTGGAAATTTTACTGACATAAAACCATTGAAATTCCCACGTTATAGTTAGGTGGACTCACTATAACTTGCGCACCTGCAATGCACTGCTGATGACGTCACATATTACATCACTCATGACATGGTCAGTGACATCACTCATGACATCACTGATGACACCATCCAGTGAATGTGTGTCTTTCTGAAAAACATATGTTTTATATATGTATTTGTAAAGGACGATGGAAGAATAAATGGTTAAATAAGTGTGTAAATGGATGTTTGTTAATATAAGAATTGATTGGTTAACTGCCTTATTAAGTGTATCTTGGTGAATACATATATTAGCAAGTAAATTTTAAATATTGAAATGTATGTATCAGTGTTTCACTTTGTGTATAAGTGGCTGTATGGGTTGGTGACGGACTCACTGTTTGTATGTGTTTTGAAGACAGCATATGTACAAAACTGTATGGATGGATGAGTCCTCTAGGTATCATATTCTTTTCCAAGTAATCCTGTAAAGAGGTAGCTTCCCACCACTTGGAAACTTCCAGCATGTGTAGTTTTTCGTATTTCCTCAATGTATCTATTATAGTCTTATCAGCTCTTTCTCACGGGGCTTAACGTCAGTCCTCTTTCTATACCCATGCCAAAATGTGACAAAATGCTTTTAACCTTGCTTCCTTCCGTGTCAATGGTAGACACTGACGAAGGAAAACCGAAACGCGTTTGTCTGCTGAGTGTTTGAGATTAAAACTAACCTGAACACTTTCCCTGTGAGTGCCGGATTTTCTTTCTTGTGAAACGAGAGACAATCGGAGCTGCAATTTGTGACGTGGGGCACCACCACGAGAGGCACCCGTCTGCGAGTGACCCGGTTATTCTGGTGCAACGGAGCTGTAATATATATATATATATATATATATATATATATATATATATATATATATCCACCAAAAGTCGGCGACGAAGCAAGGATGGCCGCTGGTAGCGGCGGGCCGGGATCGCCACTCCCCGTATTTCACAACACTCGATCACTCAGTCTCCAAAGAACGATGTCCAGGCCAACAGCTCTGTTCAGAAATTGTGTTTATTCACAACGCACTCGACGCATTTCGGGAACTGAATTCCCTAGTACTCGTGAACAAGGAAATTCAGTTCCCAAAACGCGTCGAGTGCGTTGTGAATAAACACAATATCTGAACAGAGCTGTTGGCCTGGACATCGTTCTTTGGAGACTAAGTGAACGAGTGTTGTATATATATATATATATATATATATATATATATATATACACACACACATATATCAGCAAGGCGATGCAGAAGAGGAAAGCGAGCAGTTGACATATATATATATATATATATATATATATATATATATATATATATATGAATATATATATTCCAGCTCCAAGACGTACCAAAATTCCGAGCACTCCCGGGCGGGTGCCGTTGCGCGTCGGTACTGACGCGTTTTTATAGCAGCTCCAATCGTTTCTTTCTTACCAAGAACGATAACGCACTCGCGGGGGTTATGCAGCAACAATTTAATCAGCCACAAACAAAAAAACAAACGCGTTTCAGACCTAAGAGTCCTTCATCAGTGTTTACATTTCCATGTCTTTGCAACATATTATATACACCTTACTTCCTGTTGTGGAAAGGGATGATGGACAAGTAAGTGGCATTGCAACTGGCAGCCATTTATAAATGGGTTATTCTCCATAAACAACTACACAGTTTAATATGTCATTTTGTCTGATGTTATACCCTTGCCGGTCTGGCTGTACTAAATCCTGCTGTATATCAGCAAGTCACCGGTATAATTGTTGCCTGAATTGCAATTATTACAATATATTTGTAATTGAGTTTAGAACACCATATCCAAGCAATGCGATCATCTGCCAATTACATGGGGGCCATTTCTTAGTGTACACACTGGTGAGCACACATATAATTTAGACCCATCAATGGGTTATCTCGTCCCCTGTCGGTGATCAATGATGCAATCTCGCCGTGTATCGGCCCGTCACCGACTAATGTAACGCTAACATGACCGCAATATATTAACAAAACACCCATTTGACATATCATTTCAATAAAATGTAACAATTGCAGATCTCTTGATATAGCCGTAAATCGGCTTATACATAATCACATTTGACCTTAAACTCCACTTTTAAATTCATCTTGGTGAGTCAGCTAATAAACCTAGTTCTATCCATGGGTCAAAGTACAATAATATTCAGTTACATATGCTGATAAATGGATAAGTGAAAGGGAATATATAGAAGTGTAAGGAAAAGAAAAGAAAACAGAATAAACTGATCACAGTATCAATACGTATCTGTGCAAAAGTTGGTGTCTTTCTAACATCACATTTCTATTGAGCTCTTGCAGACATAAGGTTCCTTATTGCACCAGCCTATTGCACTACTATCTTCCTAGGTGTACTGTGAGTTCCTCCCCAATGTTGAGCCCACCCGGCTGTTTGGTCTGCATGTGTATTATATGTCGCGACTCTAGTCTACGCAGACATAATAATCTATCTCCCCCTCTGGGATTAGATGGTACATGATCCAGCCCAAAGTATTGAAGCAACTCCCGGTTGCTTTGGTGTACCTTGGCGAAGTGCCTGGCCACAGGATAAGATACATCCTTGTTCATTATGGCTCGTTGATGTTCCAGCACTCGCATCTTCACATTGTTGATTGTACTACCTATGTACTTAAGGCCGCAGGGACATACAAGACAGTACACCACATAAGGTGTTGTGCACGTGATGAATTTCTTGATCTTTTTGGGTTGGGATAGGTCTGGAATTTGGTAAGAGAGAACCCTCTTGCTGTTTTCACATGCACGGCATTTTCCACATGGGAAAAAGCCTGCCATGTCCTTTAAGGTGCCTTTCGTGAGGGTTTTAGTTGGTGCTAGATGGCTGTGTACTACCATGTCTTTTATGGATCTCAATTTTCGAAAGGTAATGAACAGTCTTTCAGGTACGTCACACCCAATTACTGGGTCAGTGCGTAGGATATGCCAGCTTCTCGAGAGCATGCTCCTCAGTACATTAGCCCCATCCGAGAACGTTGTGATCATCCTGAATTTGTTCACATTTTCAGAATCGTTTTTCCTTTTCTGATCACAGTCAAAAAGCTGTCGCCTGGGAATCCTGGCTACTTTCTCTAAGGTTCTGTCTAGCAGGTCCTGATCATACCCTCCCGTGCGGAACCTCTGCACGCTCTCCTTTGCTGCTGACCTAAAGTCAGTGTCACGGGAGCAATTCCTTTTTAGCCTGAGTAATTCACCGTACGGTATACTTCGTACAAGGCTAGGTGGATGGCTACTCTTGGCGTGGAGTATACTATACTAATATATATATTATCTACTGGCAGTCGCCAGTAGGCAGTTATAGTTAGGGCCTATTTTCCATAGGAAATCCGCAACATTTAATTCCCAATAACTTTGGCGCCGATTGAAGAATCTTCGTGAACGTTTCAAAACCTTTGGATGGCTCCGGTCCGCTCCTATTCTGAAAGTTTGGGGGTGATTCGTCAAGCGGGGGCGAGAAAAAAGGGGGTCCCAAAACATGTTTTTCCCGTGCAATTTTCCATAGGAACATTTAGTCGCAGCTACAGCCCGAACTGCTGAACGGAATTACACCAAATTTGGCAAAGAGGTAGTCCTTGTTTCAGACCTGTGCCTTTTTGTTAAATGGTGTAATTCTGTTCAGTAGTTTCTTAGATATTGAAGGAAAAAAATACATGTATATCTGGGCGGAGCCTAACCACACATCTCATCGTGAGATCTGATTGGCTGTTAGCACTTCCTCCAAGAAGTGTTGGCAGCCACCCTGGGACCAATATAGATGATAGCACCTCATTAAAAAGCATTGCAGTTAATAGAAGGTTTTAAGACTTTAGTTACATTATAAATCATTTGTTGATGGTACCATACTAATTTTAGGAATTGTGGTGTGTTCTAAGGTGATTTTACCACGTAAAAAAGCCTTCTGCTGGAATATCATGAATCATGTTTGAGAGAAAACTATTTTCTCGTGCCTTTCCCACAGAGGTTTGGAAGGTCATCTATAAGCTAAACTGAGAGCAAATTTTCTGTAAATTCACGTTATCTTTCTCAGTCATGTGAGAATGAAGTCTGACATTCTCAGTAAAGCATGTACATCCAACAAGGACAGAGACTGTCAGTTGATTCCTTTGTGAACAACAAGAGCACTAACAGTCCTACTTATGACAAACGTATGGCACACCTGAAGCCATCTTGATTGGAATAAAGTGGTAACTCTTAAAACATTTAATTTGAAAAGGAACAAAATGAGGGGGTTCCTTTTGCCATAAAAAGTATGATTAGTGCTGCAGATAGAAAAATTAGGGCACATTTTGAGTGACTTCTCAAATCCTCTTCTATTTCATAAAAAAAATCTGACATGCAGACTGAAACATGCACTGTCAATACCAGAAGCAGACCACCCTGGTGAGCAGTAGCTTTACTACAGTGATCTAAAAAGCAACTAGAGTGCTAACATTCTGAATTTATGGCAAATATGTGACACATCTGAATGCCTTCTTGATGGAATCAAAGTAAAAAAATGAAAGTATTTCCTAATGAGGAGACTGTAATAAATGAGGAAATTAGGAAACTTCATAACAAATAAGTCTCCCAAGATGGCCACCAGAGACAAAAGAGCCCAAATGTAGCACAAATATCACCCAGATGTAGCCCAAGTATTGCCCAATGACAGAATGTCCTAGCATATTTTCTGTAAATTCACATTATCTTTCTCAGTCATGTAAGAATGAAGTCTTGACATTCTCAGTAAAACATGTACATCCAACAAAGGCAGAGACTGCCAGTTGATTCCTTTGTGTTCTACTGCAGCTTCCCAGAGTGTTCTAAAGAACAACTAGAGCTCTAACAGTCCTACGTATGACAAAAGTATGGCACACCTGAAGCCATCTTGATAGGAATAAAGTGGTAACACTTAAAACATTTAATTGGCAAAGAAACAAAATGAGGGGATTCATTTTGCCATAGAAATTATGATTAGTGCTGCAGAGAGAAAAATTAGTTGTTAGTTATAAAGACGCCAAAACCTAGTAGGTTTTTCCGACACCTCTGCAGATTCCTCGGAGAACTCAGATCAAGGTGAGGAACCTAGTACATCAAGGAGAGGAGGCCTAGCACGACCAAATTTTTTAGGCAAGGGCCAACCAAACACTCCCCAGAGAGGACGGGTCAAGAAACCCCAACGTTGGTTCAACCCACCGGGAGAGCGCAAAACGCGGAACAATTTCTATCAGTGGTAGAGAATACCCCACCACCAACCACAACAATGTGTCTCCGCTCAGAACAACCACAAGATATGATTCCCATTTTTAACCTCTCACAGCATACCTTAGAACACTCTGAGGTTGAACTCCTCAAAAAGGGCCTCTCATTTGTCCCCACTATACGCCCCAATTTTATGGAGCTGCATACCGAACTATTGAGGTTTTTCAGACTAATACGACTGAAAGCATTCTTCCAGTTGCATCCTGCCCCCGTACCTACTTCTTTCACACCTTTTCGGCCCCCCTCTACCTTCTTACCATCTGCAGGTATGATCCCCTCTGAGATCATCACTTTTGAAAAGCTGGTACTGAAAGATTTACAAGAATTAGAAAATAAAAATAAAAAATGTTTCATCACCCGACAAGAAAAGGATGCCATAACTTCCCTGAAAAACAACCCCTCTCTTATAATCAAGAGTGCAGACAAAGGGGGTGGTATTGTCCTTCAAAACATTGAACCTTACAAGGCTGAAATTTTACGATAGCTTAACAACAGTAATCATTACCAGAGACTACCTAGGAACCCAACCCAAGAGATCCAGTAAACTATATTGAGACTTACCAAAGATGCACTCAAGGATGGCTACTTGAGTAAAAAATTATTTCTTTTTCTAAATGTCAAAACTCCCTGCTTACCCGTAATTTACACTCTCCCCAAGGTCCACAAAAATTCCACCAACCCACCAGGCAGACCGATTGTATCCGCCTGTGGGTCTATCCTAGAACCCCTGGGAGCTTATGTTAATTTTTTCATCAAAGATTTTGTGCCCCATACTGCCTGCTACATAAGGGATAGCATGGCCATGATAAATCTTGTAGAGCATTTTCCATTTGATCCATCTAAAGATACCCTTTGCACTATGGACGTAGAATCACTCTACACCAATATCCCTCAGACAGCGGCCCTCCTAGTAATTCAGAAAACCCTCGATACCCGTCCCCGCCCACACAGGGTACCCACAGTATTGATCCTACAGTTACTCGAAGTATGCCTTTCAAGAAACTTCTTTGTATTTGACAACATTTTTTTCGAACAAATCAAAGGCACATCCATGGGAGCTATTTTTGCTCCCAACCTGGCTACCCTTTTCATGGATGCCCTTGAAATGGGCTCAATCCTGACTGATGAAAATCCTTTCTGTCCAGGTATCAAACTTTGGCGTCGCTATATCGACGACATTTTTATCATCTGGACCCTTGATATAACCACACTTAACCAATTTTTACATTGGCTCAACAATAACTGTGCTGATTTGAACTTTACCCTTACCCATGACAAAGAACAAATTGCCTTTCTTGATCTTACCATCTACCATAATGAAGGAGAACTCCTCACCAAGCTATACCGAAAACTCACAGAACGAAATACATTGCTTAGCTATCAGAGCAATCATCCAAAAGCATTGAAAGACTCGCTCCCATACTCCCAATTCCTTAGGATTAGACGGAATTGTTCCTCAAAAACAGATTATTTTAAAGAGGCTACCGTTCTGGCTAACAAACTCAAACATCGTGGCTACCCCCGTAGATTAGTCAAAACAGCCACTAAAAGAGCATGGTATTGCCCAAGGGAAACACTGCTAGCACCAAAACATCGTGAACCAAATGAAAGGATGGCTTGTGTTACCACCTTCTCGCCAGTATCTAACAGAATTAGAAAATCCATTCTTAGACATTGGCCCACAATAAACGCTGGGATGATCAAACTAGAAAGACCTTTGTTTGCTTTCAAGAAAAGTAAAAATCTCCGTGACCACCTAGTCAGAGCTGCTCTCCCAGATCCCCCCCTCACATCAACTCTTGAATCTGTATGGGGACTCCCACCTGTGATTGGACATGTCAAACGTGGGGCATGTAGTGTTTGTGAATACACTATTGAAGCACGTGACTTTTCACACAATGGCATCACTATCTCTATGAAATGCCTTTGTAATTGTAATAGTAGCAATGTTATTTATGCGATTATTTGCCCGTGCCCCAAAATGTACATCGGCTAGACCACTCAAAAGGCGAAGACCAGGATTTCCCAGCACAGGAGTCGGATCAGATGCAAGACCCCCAATGCTCCTTTGGTAGAACATTTCTCCGAAGCAAATCACACAGAGGACAATCTAAGATGGACAATCTTGAAAGTGGTGAAATTGCCCCGACGTGGAGGCAACTTGGCACAGTTACTGAACAGAGAGGAACTGAAAAGTATCCTACAATTTGACACAATTCGTACTGGTCTGAATCGAAGTGAAGATTAGACAACTTTACTATAATCTAATTTGTTTTATTAATGTCTATTTTTCCAGCTGGAAACTCTTCCAAAAATGTGAAGTAATTGATTGCACTAATTTATGTCACCTTGTACTTCACCACACCAACACCTAGCTATCCCTCTGCACAGAGGCATGGACCAGCTCAATCAGAGACCCCTCTCCAAAATGGCCGCCATGCTCTCTAAGATCACTTAATCACTTTCCCTGACCGGCCGTGCCCCCTTGAGGACGTGGCTCCGCCCACCACCAGTCGAGCACATGAGGGCCTCTAGCATTCAGTCCACCCACGGACCAACTGCAGCATCGGCTGCACCGTGGCATACGAGGACATCGCTCCTAGTACGAGGTAAGCTGCGTCTCCCCGCCACTAGCCTCTACTCAACGCCCAGCGCAGCACCGCCGCTGGTAATTCTATCTCCCTTCTCTCCCCCGCAGCGGATCCGAGCACTGTCCCGGTACCGCCATATTGCAACCCGGCAATTAATTGGTATGTATCTCCTGCCCAGTCCTATCCCCGTTCTTAATCTCTGCCCGAATCCTGTGTAATCCGTCTTTCGATTTTTAAAGGATTCACCAAGGACTAATCTTTACCAGTTCCCCGACGCGGGAAGGTGGCTACGGCCATCAGCGTCGCCTGCCGACTTTGCTCGCTCACCTTTGCGGCACAACCCGGCAAGACAGCTGGCTATCAATCCATAGCTATCGCAGCCTCCTCAATTGCACCTCTTCCACATAAGAGGTAATTTAATAACTTGCATGAGTCACCTCACAGAGCTACAGAAACCATAGCCTTCTCCATTGCACCTCTTCCCCGCTAGAGATAATTTAATAACCCGCATGTTCTAGACTGCGTGAGTCACTTCACGGGCTATCCGTAACTCACTGTCATCATGCAAACCAGCCCATGTCCGCATCACAAGTCACTTTGAATTCACTCGGACTCCGTTCGTTTCCCCGCAAAAACCTGCCATGCACGAACTAGCCCACACTGCGCCGAAACTTTTTGTAAATAATTTTTAAAGTGTACATATTCATTTATTCTGATGCTTGAAAAGTCACCTTATTCACTCAAATGTCTTGATGGTGCACATCACAACCCTTCGCCCAGTCACCGCGAATCCGATTATAGTCTTCATAAAAATGTGGAGCAATGCTGACTCTCATCTTCCATATTGCAAATATGAAAAACTTTTTTTCTCTTCTCCTGTTTCTCCACAGGCGTATATCATTTTCCCCACAGGCAACACAATTAATAAGTCCTGATGATGATCCCCATGTATCTTAGAGCGGGGGATCGAAACATCGAACTTTTACAGTAGTTGTACGGTATAAAATAATGTGTATCATTCGCTGTACATACTACTCTGGCAAAACACTTGCATTTTTTATTTTAAAAAAGTGTCCAGTTTGCTCTCTTTCTTGCCTGTAAAAAACTCTTCTTACCTCTAACTCTCCCTAAACTTTTCTGTTTTGTGGTAAAGCACAGGATTGTGCTCTTGTATTCTTTGTAACGTGGCTTACAAATATTCTTACATTGTGAAAATAAATTCCTCGTCCGGCTGGACTTGGATAAATACAGGCGGCTTATTACGGCTTCGCTTAAATATTTTTCTTTTATTCATGCACTGCTTTGGACCATTGTTTCCTTACAAATTGTTACTAACCCTTGGTCCACAGCCAATTATAGGGTCCCCCTTGTTTCCTTAAAAACGAGAGAAAAATTAGGGCACATTTTGACTTCTCAAATCCTCTTCTATTTCATTAAAAAATTCTGACATGCTTACTGAAACATGCACTTTGAATACTAGCAGCAGACTTCCCTGGTGAGCAGTAGCTTTATTACAGTGATCTAATGAGCAACTAGAGTGCTAACATTCAGAATTCATGACAAATGTGTGACACTTCTTGATAGAACCAAAGTAAACAAGCATTGAAAATGCAATAGGCTCGCCCTCGTTCAAGTTAAAGCAATTCTGTTTGTAATATATATATATATATATATATACATATATATATATATATCCAGACCTGTTTTTCACTTCAACCCAAGCCTGAAATGATGGCGGGCCGTGGCAGGTTAGCGAAACTCATTACATCCATATTCCATCATTTCCATACAAAACAACGATCCACTGCACCCAAATTTTTCAAGCAGATTTTAATTCAGCAAATGCACCGCTCAACGCGTTTCGGAAATAAAGGGTTCCCTTGTTCATGAGCGTTGAGGTTGTGGTTCACAGTAATTTAAATAAACATCACATGACTTGTGACTACAAATGAAAGTGTAAACAGACTTCATCATTATTGCAAAGTAATGCACCATTACGGATAAAAACACAATATTAATACATCCTGGTTTTAAATTAATCATGAGTGCAATTAAACTTCGTCTTAGTGCAATGGTGGAGAAACAAGCATAGGAGAATAACAATGAATGAGAAAGGTGCTGCTGTGTAAACGGGACAGACTGTGTTAATTTTTTCACATTGACTGAACTTTATTATTGCACCTGTGGCTACATGGTAACGGTCGCTCATTTCCCTATTTAGCAGAGTTATAAGTCGTGACTCGTGCACTCACATCAATGAGAGCCATAGTGTAAGGTGTTTGGGTCATATCATGCACTAGTGCGCTTATGCATAATCCTGTCCTAGTTTATAAAAACACGGTTATGAAAAGGTATGGATGCGAAGCCTGGCCCTCTGCCTCTGATCATAGGTCAAGATCCTAAATTCAGCCTCATATTCACTTTATTCACAGTGAGGTCTTGGCAGGACCAAATCTTAGTTTAAAGACACTGTGTTGTGTCAGTGCACATACACGCCCTGCAATACTGCTAGGTTCAAGGATAGGTGCTGATGAAGCCCAAGTGGGCAAGAGTCTCTATGTACAAGATGTGCAAAAGTAATTAAATTAAAAACTATATAGTGAACTTTCTTTCAACTTGGGAAATACAGTGGAGGGGATTTCATTTCCAGATAACTACACTCGTCATACCGCAACTAATCCAAACTTGATACTGCCTCCCAACTTGTTTACCAAACATTCTCAGTGCAGGAGATCTGTAAAAGAACACATACAACAAAACAGTGTCATAAAGAGTGAATATGTTACAGTGCTACAAACAACAATAAGAGAAGACAGCAGAAGAGGTTTAAAAGCCATAAAAATACATATTGTAGATACTGAGTTTGTATTAAAACGGGACTTCTCAACCAGCTAGCAAGCCCAAGTGCACTGATAATTCCTCATCAATGTTATGCCCCAATGGCTATACTGTCTGATATTCGATTATCATTTTCCACTCAAGGCGTCTTAGTTCAAGAACTCTATCCCCTCTCCTCTCCTCTCTCTCAATTGAATAGTATCTAAGACACAAAGGGAATGGAGGTTGGCATTTTGTTAGATTTTCCTCCCCCAAATCGCCAATGATTCAATAGATGTTTTCGAAAAGGGAGTGATATACGAGCTAGAAAAAGTAAGTAGAAAGAAACAGGTTGGTAGACAAAATCTTAGTCAAGATCACTTTGAAGCTATCCAATCCATTAAAAATGACACAAATATAGTAGTTAAAAAATCAGACAAAGGTAGGAACGTTGTCGTCATGTCTAAAGAAGGTTACCCACAAAGAAGGTTACCGCCAATTAAACACATCGAGGTCAGAAGACCTGGAAAAAACAGGCGGGCAAAGTGAAGCGAAACAGGTGACAGCGATAATTATGAAAGCGACGCATCGGCTATGTCGGAGCATCAGGGAGCAAAAAACAAAATGTTAAACAAATTTACGTTCATTGCACACGGAAGAATGGCAACCCAACACAAACAATGTGCTGAAAGGCTACAGAGGACGTGGACGATGCGGAAGAGGAGACAGAAAAGCCACCGCAATCAAGAAGAGATGCAGAGAGCCCAGTGGGAAGCAGAACAAGGGGCCTACAAAAGTCAAAATGAAGGACAAAAGGACAGTCATCAATCTTTCAGGTCGGGACCTTAGCCCATCAGAGATTGAGGTTCTCTCTTTGGGCTTTTCCTTTTGATGATACACAAAGTCATATTGACCTTTTTCAATTCACCCGTAAACTCAGACTCAAGAAATGGTTTGCAACCAGAGTCACTGACATAAATACGAAAGTACCGGTGATACCTAGCATCATAAGTATTGGAGATAGTGAGGTGTTATACAACATGAATGAACTTGATGGTACCAAAAAGTTAATTGATGACCCCTACTTGATTTTGATTAACGACAATATCCAACTAGTTCTCTGTCACGTTAGTGGTTTCAAACCAAAATCGGTTTTCCTCCCCCAAATCACCAATGATGCAATAGATGTTTTCGAAAAGGGAGTGATATACGAGCTAGAAAAAGTACGTAGAATGAAACAGTTTGGTAGACAAAATCTTAGTCAAGATCACTTTGAAGCTATCCAATCCATTAAAAATGACACAAATATAGTAGTTAAAAAATTAGACAAAGGTGGAAACGTTGTTGTCATGTCTAAAGAGATGTACCTTAAAGAAGGTTACCACCAATTAAACGACAGGGACAACTACGAAATCACCACTAGACCCCAATATGAACAAGCAAATAAATGATATCAGGAACGATTGGGAGAATGGAGTGAGCGAGGGTTGCTAGAAAGGGAGGAATATGAATTTCTCAAAAGTAAGTGTCCCAAACTTCCTGCATTTTATGTACTCCCGAAACTGCACCAAAACAACACTAACCCTCCAGGCAGACCAATTGTGGCATCAAGAGGTAGCTGCCTAGAAAAGACATCACGATACGTTGATTTTTATTTGCAACCACTAGTTCAGGGGTTACCGTCCTTTATCAAGGACACAAGTGATTTTTTAAGCGTGATTGACCAGATTGAGTGGGATGACCAATTCTTAAAGATTTTCCTCAATGTCACTAGCCTTTACACCTGCATCCCTGATGATGCATGGATCAAGGCATGTCATCACTTTCTGAGGAACCGATCAATCTCATATCTGTTTCATACAGAAATGATTTTGACATGATGTACAAGTGCCTTATGCAAAACTTTTTTGTCTTTGACAAAGTGATCTATCTTCAGATTCTCTGAACTGCAATGGGGACCTACTTCGGACCCAGCTTTGCGGGTCGATACCTAAGCTGGTGGGAGGAGCAGATCGTCAGCACGCTACCCATTTTTAAGAGTGTTTTGTCACATAGGTAAGGTACATTTGACGCCATCTTCTGTGTGTGGAAAGGAAGCATTAAACAAGGGAACCATGTTGTAGAGATACTCAATGACTATACATTGAATTTAAAATGTAGTAGCCAGATGAACAAAGAGACCATTGAATTTCTAGACTTGAAACTGGTGGTTGTAGTAAAACGCCTGGAGAGCGATCTATTCAGCAAAGAAACGGCGGGCAATAGCCTGCTTCGTGCAGGGAGTTGCCACCCCACGAATCTGATACGCAGCATACCTCTTGGTGAACTATTGCGAGCCAAGAGAAATTGCAGTAGCGTGGAGGGGTTTGAAACTGAAAAAGAAATCATGATTAACCGATTTTTAGAAAGAGGGGACACCCAGAGTTGCATTATAAAAGCCTGTGCAGAAGTTGAAAAAAGAGAGAGAAGTGAGCTACTAAGAGTGAAAATCATTGAGCCTTCTAGTGATGATCCTGAGAATAAGATTAGGTTCATCGCCACATATTCCAATCAAGCACATGAAGTTAGAGAGTGCCTTAATAAGTTCTGGTGAATACTCAAAACTGATAAAGACCTTTCAAGAGCGATAGAACATTTTCCTCAGGTGACATATAGAAAGGCCAAATCTCTTAATGATATTGTATGTCAAAGTACTGCAGGTGTGAGTGTCGTGGTGGCCCTCAGCAAGGCCTACCAGTGCTAGGGGTTCGCCCTTCTCTCCACAAAGTCCTCAGACCAATAGGATAGAAGTTGGCACGGAAACTGGAATATAAAAACAGTCTTTTATTAATCTCATGAGATGGAACTACATTCACACAACAACTTTCGGTAATGTATGAAGTAGCACACTGAAGAGAAGGAGCATGGTCCTTGTATACCCACACAGGGGCTCAAAAGAAGGCGGTAAAGTACAAAAGAAGGTTTTGTGTACATATAAGGTCATACAGAAAATGTGCAGTCAACAAGTGGGAGGAGCTTGCAGTTGCTAATTCTGGTGAACACATCCTGACAGTTAAATGCTAAGAGCAGCTGCATGAACAGCTGCATGCTCAACTGAGCATGTGCAAAGTCCAAGAAGCTAAATATAGTTTGTTCCTAGGTAGAATACAAGAGAAAACAACAGAAAGTTAGGACAGAGCACATGGTGGGCACATGGTAGGCACATGGTAGCACATGGCAGACAAGATGGCTGCCAGAAACAAGATGGCTTCAGCTAAATGCTAACCCCGATCGCTGCCAAATTACAACCCGAGTACCAGGTCGGGGTAGGTAACAAGGTGCAAGGGTTCTATACTTGCAACAAGTGTAAAGCTTGTAAGTATAGTAAAAACTGCAAACAGGTCAAATTATCCGCCAATTGTAAGCCATTTGTGATTACCAAAGATGTCTCCTGTAATACAGACCATCCTGTGTACGCTCTTAAATGTCCATGTGAAAAATATTATATTGGCAGCAACTTCCACCCAGCTAAAAAGAGACTTTTGGAACATTTAGGGGCCATCAACAAAGATGACAAACAGTACCCAATAGCAAGACACGTCAGGATATCACACAAACAAAATGCCAACCTCCTTTCCTTTTGTGTCTTAGATACCATTCCATTGAGAGAGAGGGGAGGGGATAGAGTTCTTGAACTAAGACGCCTCGAGTCAAAAATGATAATCGAATATCAGACAGTACAGCCGTTAGTGTCAGGAGTGCCACAGCTAGAGTCCAGTAGTTTCCTTCTTGACGATGACTAATCCCAATACCTCCAAGACCCAACTAGCGTGCCAAGGAATTAGGACACTTGCCACAACCAATTGGCCCCCAGAGGGACAGGGAAGTGGGGGAGGGAAAGGGTAGTGGATGGGGGTAGGAAAGTGAGAGAGAAACACAACACTGGATCTCTTCTGAGATGCTGGATTGTTTCTCCAGAAGTATTCTGGGCTTTATGATGAGTTGTGAATCTCGGTGTAGGCTAAACAATGTTCAGAAAAATACAATGACAATCATAAAAATCCCGGTTGAAGACACCTGGTTATCAGTCTCCCTATTAAGTCACCACTAGGTTATGGATTATACATACCAACAAGAGCTAAGCCCATTCTTATACTTCTTAATACAAGGATTATGGCACTTCTAAATGCACTGTGCTTCTGAACATCCTAGGCAAGTAAAGAATCAAGTTAGACAATTCACTTCTTAGAGTTTTGGTTCTCACTTCTTCAACTGTTTCAACTGGTTAGTATCACACAGCTAAACTTGCATGCAGAACTTCTGCCTTACCTTGTTTCATTAAACTTGAATCTGTACACTGGGTTCTGTAGATTTAAATGAGAAGAAAAAACACAAACAAGAACCTAACCTACTCTCCTAGGCTTTTGTACTTGTAAAACCCTTATAACATATATTTAACAGAACCTGCAGTTTAGTCACTGCTGTTTCTCGATTACAATCAACAATTTCACAATTGTATTCCTTTTTGGCATTAAATGAAATCTTCGTCAATATTGTTTTTAACAAGGTTTGTTTAACCTTCCAAAGTCAACTCTAAATAGTCTTACTTGGTCCTGGACGGCGGCGCTTTAAATACGGGGACCGGAAAGGGAGTGGGACCGGTTGGTCCGACGAGTAAACGCTCCGTCGGAAACCGGAAGTCGGAAGACTCACTGTGGAAAGGGCTCGGAGCAAGCCGGAAAGTACAGGTGAGAGAAAGTCCTCCGATCGCTGTCCCTCCGAGGCTCGCAGGATCCTACCCAGTGAAGCAGGTGAGGAGTAGTTGAACGGCGGTTCCAGGCTGAAGCTCCGATGGAAGCCGAAGGGCGGGGCTGGGTGAGAGAGGAATCTGGAGCTCTTCGCGTGATGCTCTGTCTGCTCTGAAGCGAAGCGTCTAACCTCCAGTCAGTAAGCCTTTTATAGGCTTCATTGCACGTGTGAGGAAGCGTCAGTTTAGTGCACCTGCTCAACGTGTGCCTTATGAATATTCATAACCTGACAACGGTTCCCAAGCAGGCAACAAACGCTGAAACCCCAACAAGCATTTCTAAAACCAACTGTTCATTCGAATGTTAATCAGAATGCATTTCAAGAGGGACAGTCAAAATAACATATCAATGTTCAGTTTTCATGACAGTTAGGGCATAACATTGATGAGGAATTATCAGTGCCCTTGGCTAGCTAGCTGGTTGAGAAGTCCCTTGTTTTAATACAAATCACTCTAACCAGCTCGCCGCCTTCCTCGAAGCCAACAAATCCCTCGACCCCTCACAATCTGGCTTCCGAGCAAAACACAGCACTGAGACCGCCCTCATCGCAGCAACAGACGACATTCGAACTCTACTGGACAATGGAGACACAGTCGCCCTCATCCTCCTCGACCTCTCTGCAGCATTCGACACAGTCTGCCACAGCACCCTTCTACAACGCCTCAATAACATCGGAATCCAAGGAAAAGCACTTGAATGGATCACCTCGTTCCTCACCGGAAGAACCCAGAGAGTCCGCCTTCCTCCGTTCAAGTCCGAGGCCTCTGAAGTCATCTGCGGCGTACCTCAAGGATCCTCACTCAGTCCCACCCTCTTCAACATATACATGAGCCCCCTCGCGGCCATCGCCCGCCAACACAACCTCAACATCATCTCTTACGCGGATGACACTCAACTGATCCTTTCTCTCACCAAGGACCCCAGCACCGCCAAAACTAACCTACACGAAGGAATGAAAGAAATCGCCGAATGGATGAAACAAAGCCGTCTGAAACTGAACTCAGACAAAACAGAAGTCCTCATCTTAGGTACATCCCCCTCTGCCTGGGACGACTCCTGGTGGCCGGAAGCCCTCGGAAAAGCACCCATCCCGACAGACCACGCACGGAACCTTGGCGTCAACCTGGATTCTTCACTCTCAATGAACAGACAAGTCAGCGCCGTATCCTCTTCCTGCTTCAACATTCTTCGCATGCTCAGAAAAACATTTCGCTGGATCCCCTCCGAAACAAGGAAAACAGTCACCCACGCTCTGGTCACGAGCCGACTGGACTACGGAAACACCCTCTACGCAGGTACCACCGCTAAACTCCAGAAGAAACTCCAACGAATCCAAAACGCCTCAGCCAGGCTCATATTAGACATCCCACGCAACGAACACATCTCTGGTCACCTTAAAGACCTCCACTGGCTACCCGTCAATAAGAGGATCACTTTCCGACTGCTTACCCACGCACACAAATCACTCTACGACATCGGACCAGATTGCCTCAACTCTCGACTGTCCTTCTACACCCCCTCCCGCCAACTACGTTCTTCCAGCCAAGCCTTCGGCACTGTACCTCGCATCAACAAGACCACCATGGGAGGCAGATCCTTTTCATACCTGGCTGCTAAAACATGGAACTCACTCCCCGCTTACCTTCGCCTCACCCAGAACCACCTAGCGTTCAGAAAGCAGCTTAAAACGTGGATATTTGACAAATAATCCTCCCCCCCTTCCTAAGCGCCTTGAAACCCTCTGGGTATGTAGTGCGCTATACAAATTTATGACTTGACTTATGACTTGACATTATGACACTGTTTTGTTATATGTGTTCTTTTACAGATCTTCTGCACTTAGAATGTTTGGTAAACAAGTGGGGGAGGCAGTATCAAGTTTGGATTAGTCGCGGAATGACGAAAGTAGTTATCTGGAACTGAAATCCCCTCTACTGTATTGCCTAAGTTAAAAGAAAGTTCACTATGTTATGTTAATAAAAATGTATCAAGCGCACGGTCACCAGAGGTTTCATGGCGCTAATCGTATGAATGTTGCTGTAAGAGGCCAGATTAGCAGGGTTGCCCGAAGAGCCAAGTTTTTAAGGCCTTTCTGAAGCCCAGTGAGTTGTCACAATTCCTGACTGAGAGTGGAAATGAGTTCCAGAGCCTGGGAGCCAAATAGGAGAACCTGCGTCCACCCTAACTTTTTAGTTTGATGGTTGGAGTAGTAAGGAGATGAAGGTGAGCAGATCGAAGGTTGCGCATAGGGACATGTTTGGTGATCAGGCTGTTAAGGAATTTAGGGCTTGTACAGTGCAATGTTTTAAAAACGATACAACCTGTCTTAAAAGCGGTGCGTTGTGCTATGGGCAGCAATTGTAGTTTAGACAGTAAGGGCCTGGTCGATTGCAATTTCGGCTGTTTGTTAATCAATCTCGCTGCCTGATTCTGAATCATTTGGAGGCAGTTAAGCAGGCCCTGAGGGAGGCCAGTGTAAAAAGAATTAGAAAAATCAAGGCGTGATAGCACCAAGGCTATTACCACCTGGACCAAAGCTGGGTGGGACAGCAGGTGCGCGATTTTCCTTATTTTACATAACTGAAAAAGACTCGTGGAGACCACAGCGTCCACGTGTCGCCTAAATGAAAGATCTGAGTCTGTGGTCACCCCGAGACTTTTTGCTGATAGAGAAGGGGCGGGAGGTGGGCCTAATTCGCCTGGCTAAAAGTGAGAATCCCAACAAGTGGATCTCTTCCCAGGAAGCACCAATTCCGTCTTGCCAGGGTTGAGCTTCAATTGATTCAGATCCATCCAGTGCTGGATATGCAGCATTGTAGATGGGAATTCGTCATCTGCATTTGGAGAATCCAGCGCGAAAACAAGCTGGAGATCGTCAGTATAATTGAAAACAGTGGTTCTCATGGCTTTAAGTGAGTGAATCAAAGTCCGGATATAGAGATTGAGCAATAGTGGGGAAAGGGACTAGCCCTTTGGAACCCCACAGTAAGTGGACAAGTTAGGGGCATTATAATTTCCAAGACGCACTGCTTGGGTTCTGTCAGTAAGAAAATACTTTATCCACTTAAAGGCGGCACCCCGAATACCAGCTTGTTCGACACGGTACAGCAAGATGTTATGGTCGACCGTGTCGAACGCAGCCGACAAATCCAGGAGCACATGTGCCTGCGGGGTCCCCGTGTCAGCGTTGGACCTCAAGGTATCCATCACCGCCAGAATATCTGACTCCATAGAGTGACCAGGCGGGAATCCAGCTTGGTTAGGCTCGAGGTAATCAGATTTTTCAACAAAATTGGAAAGGCACCGAGCCACATGGGCCTCCAAGATGTTTGATAGAAAGGGATGGAGGGAAATAGGGCGGTAGTTAGAGGAATTTGAGGGATCTGCTCCTGGTTTCTTAAGAAGAAGGACTAATGTAGCATTTTTGAAGGCTCAGGTACTTCTCCCTTGCTAAGGGATTCATTAGGGAAAGGAAGAATACTCTGAGGTAAGGCTGAAAAAATATCCCTCAAGACAGAGGGAGGACAGCAATCTTTGGGAGAGCCCGACTTGACTCGGGACATTAACTCCGATAAGATGTCAGGAAATATAGCTATGAATTGATTCATAGTAGATGGGTTATTATGATTGTCATCTAGAGACTTCACATGAGCAGTGAAGGGAATACTGGCCCTGATGGTTTTAATTTTTTCCACAAAGAAATTGTTCAGTGAATTGCACAGCTTTTGAGTAAGGGCCTGACAGGGTGAGATTCTGTCATCACTGCTAAGGTCATTTACAATCCTAAAAATTTCTCTAGATTTGTTAGGGGCAGTGAGGGTCCTTGTGGAAAAGTATGAGGCCTTAGCGGGCAATAAGGCTTTCTTTAGTCCCTGCGAGCTGACAGATAGAGCTGTCTATCTTCACTGGCATAACAATGCCTCCATTTCCTCTCTAACTGACAAAGCAATCGTTTTTGAGTTTTGAGTTCAGTAGTGAACCATTTGTGGGCTTCAGAATGTCTGGCTCATGAAAATTTAATAAGCGAGGCATGAGTATCGCTGGCCGCCAATAGCCAGTCAGCGATATCTTTCACCATGGAGTCAACATTAGAGTTGGAGTTAACGGTGGGGAGGGAGCTAGCTAGTGTATCAATAAATTCCTGGGTGTCAAGTGTTCTCCACTTTCTGGTCAGGCCTCCCGCCAACTTAGGAGTCTTTGCCCTGCCATTAAAGGTGGCTATAAATTTTATCAAGTGATGGTCAGACCATATGCAGGGAGAGATAAGAGGTAGCAAAAGTTCTATGTTATGAGATCAAATTTGGTCCAGGATGTGGCCCTCAATGTGCGTGGGAGCAGTGATATGTTGGACCAAGTTAATATTAGAAAGCCGTTCAGAAAGTTCTGCCGACTGAGGCCCCCCACATACATCATTGAACCAATAATTCAGGTCCCCAATAAATAGGACTCTGGCATGGTTCATAGTAAGATTCGCTATCTGTTCACTAAGGGAGAGGGGGAAGGAAGGCATGGGCTGGGGAGGGCGGTAAATAAGCACCAAAGCCAGCGATCCCAAATTAGTATCGAGATTGATGACCATGTTCTCGACTTCTGGCAAAGCCAGGGGGCCAATATGGTGAACTTATGGCTTTTGTGTATGATAGCGGCAAATCCCCCTCCTGACTTCCCTGCAGGCCTGTTAGCTGATAGGATGTGGTAGTCAGAGGGGAGTACTGCTAAAATATCTGGAGTAGAGTCCGACGTGAGCCAAGTCTCCGAAAGCAGAAAAACATCCGTTTTTTCAGATAGTAACAACATGAATATGTCCAGTTGATGCTTCACCAAAGAGCGGGTGTTAAGTTACAAGACCCGGAAAGAAGTTGAGTTGCCAGTAGTTTGGTAATCAGTGGGGTAAACAGAGGGCGCCACAAATGAGGGGATGAGATGGCCCACTTGTTCATGGAGAATACCATGATCTTTGATGCGATCAAGAACTTCATGCGATAGTAAAGCTTGAGATTGCTCTAGCGATCTAAGTTCATCCGGGGAGTAAGTAATAATTTGGCCAGGGTTCGCGGCCCCTGGGCCCAGTGGTGCACGGTCTGGGGCAGACGTGCTTGCCTTTGGCGTGCCGCCAGCACGCCCGCTGCGGGCTTCCACGTGCTGGTGTACATATATGCCCCGGTCCCGCCTCCACGCTCTGCCCCGTACCGGCCGATTGGCTGAGGCCCCTGGGAGGGGATCAGTGAGTGCGTCAGCCCAAGGACAGCAACAATTCCCACATAGAACAGCAACGCGATTCGGGTAAGTTTAAAAACAGTTATTTAAAACAAATAGTCAGATTTTACAGGCAGCACGATCTAAAGTGGTCCGCGCTGCAGCAAACATACAATTGCTTGCTTCCATCGCTACATATATAGTTTTTACTTTATTTACTTTTGCTCATCTTGTACATAGAGACTCTTGCCCACTTGGGCTTCACCAGCACCTTTGCTTGAAGCTAGCGATATTGCAGGGTCTTTATGCGTACTGGCGCAATACAGTGTCTTTAAACTAAGATTTGGTCCTGCAAGGACCTCACTGTGAATAAATTGAATATGGAATTTAGGAGGCAGAGGGCCAGGCTTCGCATCCATACCTGTTCATAAGCTCGTTTTTAAAATAGGGCAGGATTATGCAAAAGCGCACCAGCGCGCAATATGACGGCAACACCTTGCACTATGGCCATAATTGATGTGCATGCACGAGTCATGAATTAAAACTGCTAGATAGGGAAATGAGCTACTGTTACCATGTAGCCACAGGGGGAACAATAAAGTTCAGTCAGTGTGAAAAAATGAACACAGTCTGTCCCGTTTACGCAGCAGCACCTTTCTCATTCATTTGTATCCTCCTATGCTCGCTTCTCCATCATTGCACTAAGACGAAGTTTATTTGCACACATGATTTGTTTAACACCAGTATGTATTAATATTGTGTTTTTATCCGTAATGATGCATTACTTTGCAATAATGATGAAGTCTGTTTACACTTTCCTTTGTAGTCACAAGTAATGTGATGTTTTTTTAAATCACTGTGAACCACAACCTCAACACTAGTGAACAAGGGAACTCTTATTCCGAAATGCGTTGAGTGGTGCATTTGCTGAATTAAAATCTGCTTGAAGCATTTGGGTGCAGTGGATCGTTGTTTTGTATGGAAATTATGGAATATGGATATTTTATATATATATATATATATTCACTAAAAAAACATAGGTTTCACATGAGTGATGTCACTGACCATGTCATGAGTGATGTAATATGTGACGTCATCATCAGTGCATTGCACGCGCACGTTATAGTGAGTCCAACTAACTATAACGTGGGAATTTCAATGGTTTTATGCGAGTAAAACTTCCTGCTAACTATAACTGGTGTGAAACCTATGGTTTTTTCAGTGAGTTTAATACTTTTTTTAAAAGCTAATTCCTAACTATAACTGGTGTGAAACCTATGTTTTTTTCAGTGAATTTCATAGGTTTTTTTAATGCTAATTCCTAACTATATATAGGGCCTCAAACGTATGTATTTTTTAGTGTATTTCTAAGGTCATTTATTAGCAAATGTCTATAGCTAAAAAAGGTAATTTTTTTTTAAATAAATCCTATTTTGTATATTAATATAATACTCTTTTTTAAAAAGTATATTCATATATATTTTTTTTAATATTTTTCACCTTGGAGCGCTCCCGGTGCTCTTACCGATGCGCTCACCGGTGAGCGCAATGTTACGGCGCGCCCCGTGGCCCGTACCCAGAAGCGTCCCATTAGCGCTATTGCCGCGAACGAAAAAAACATTGTGACGTATCGCGTAGCCGCATGATGCGTTATATGACGCATGGCGTAACCGCACCCGGAAGCACCCGAGCGCATACGATCGCGCAACGTAAGCGCCGCCGAGCGCGCCCCGGGGCGCTCCCCTGGGTGCGTATCGGGGCGCGTGGCGTAAGCGCGTCGGGTCATGTGATCTGAAAATAACACTTTTTATTGGTTCAGATCAGTTTTGGTTTCCAAATGATGAAAGCCCGGAACATGTAACTTGAAAATAACACTTTTCATTGGTTCAGAACAGTTTTGTTTTCCAAATGATCAAACCCCCACCTTTTTTCCTCATTCTCACTTTGTTATTTGAGTGAAGAAGACCTGTGTTTTCCTTACAGAGATGGCTACAGTCATATCAGCAGCTGGAGCATCTGCCACACCACCACCACCACCATCAAAAAGACCACCAGAAGATCACATTGGTGGTCAAGAAGATAAAGAGAAGGATGATGAAGAGGAGCAACAGGTAAGGGAGTACCTGCCTGAAGATAATCCTCCGTACAAACCAAAAGAGCACTTCATATGGGAGTTTTTCAAAATCCCAAGGGGATTCAAAAAAGTCAACGCTGCGAAGGTGACTTGTCTGATCTGTAAAGCTGAGCTGTCCAGGGGGAACCCGAACAAAAAATATTCCTTTGGGAATCATACTATGATTCGTCACATGATGCGTTTGCACCCTAACAACTATTCTTCAGCAGAGCTAAGGGACCTCTGCAGTAAGCTACCCCAATCAACATCCAGAGCCTCAACATCAGAAGAACCCACTCCAGCGGGTCCAGAGGCAAGGGAGACAGTCCCAAATATACAAACAAAGTTAAAGGATTACAAAATTGTTTGTATATATTGCAACAAAACAATTAGTTACGGTCAGCAAAGCATCACACTAATTAATGTTGCTATTGATAACCACAAATGCCCGAGGAAACCATAATTTTTCCTGATTTGTTTTGTGCTCCAGTTGAGCCATTTTCAATTCCCTGTTTTTTGTTTCTCCCCAAAGAAAATACAAAAAAATATATAAAACTGTTTAGAAAAGCCAAAAAAAGTAAAAAATGTTCATAAAAACAATAAAAAAATATAAAACAACAAAAAGAAGAAAAAAAAAACAGTTCTTTTTAGAACTACCTCAAATTTATAAAAAAAAGGCTACATTTTTCAAAAAATCTGTCATTCTTTTTCCCCATGGTACGCTCCCCGGTGTGCGTACCGGGCGCTCCCCCGTGCAAATCGAAAAAAAAAATCTTTTTTTGCCCCTCGGGGCCCTTTTATAGCCCCCACATCAAACCTAGGGGGTCAGGGGGGTCTACTCTGCCCCCTTATGGTCTTTTCCCCCTTTGTTTTTGCCACCTCTTGTGTCTCGATCCTACCGAGACACAAGATGGCGGCCGCTCCGGACAGTTTGGAATGTTTACAAACACCTGAGAGCCAATCAGCTTTCCGCGCGCGAAGTCGCGTAGTGCGCCCGGTGCGCTCCCCGGTGCACATACCGGGGCGCGCTTATGGATATATATATTTTTTAGAACCTAAATTACTCAAAATTCACTGGAGCACATATCTTGAGACATAGCAAAGGCACATCCGGCTACCAGTCCCTACAATTTTGCCAAGTTTGGTGGAAATCCATTCTGCCTTTCGGGCTAAAAGTGAGGTCGACCGCCCTATGGAAATGAACATGGGGAAAACACGTTTTGGGACCCCTTTTTATCTCGGCCCCCGCTAGATAAATCCCCCCAAACTTTCAGGGAAGGACCGGGGCGCCGTGAGGCAAATATGAGGAAATTTTCAGGCAGATTCCTCAAATCTGCCTGAAAGTTATTCACAATAGAATGTTGAGATTTTGCATTGAAAATAATCCTAACTTTAACTACCTACTGGTGGCCGCCAGTAGGTAATATATATATATATATATATATATATATATATATATATATATATATATATATATATATATATATATATATATATATATATTCCGCTCCGTGGGGTTGTCCAAAAAGCGGGTAGCACTCGAGCCTGCGTGCGCCTTCCCCAAGGCGTTAGTTGGTATGGACAGTTGCGTGCTTGTAATAGGCCCGACGCGTTTCGGAAATTTATTTTCCTCATCAGGGGCCAGCAGTAAAGTGCACGACGTCTACCATCTCCCTTTATTAAACCAAGCAAGTGCTTGTGGGAGATGTAGTCCATATTATCCTGTATGGATGCACTTTCAAATTACTGCTCGTTCCAAAGGCTCTAACATGAGCCCCCAAATATCACTCCTGTCCTCATCCATCGCGCAGATCCACATGTGAGACTCCTTGGATAGAGGGTCTCGTGCCCCCCGTTTCTTCGGGGTGATGCTACCCAGCGGCAGGACTGCCGCTAACACATTCCGCTCCGTGGGGTTGTCCTAAAAGCGGGTAGCACTCGAGCCTGCGTGAGCCTTCCCCAAGGCGTTAGTTGGTATGGACAGTTGTGTGCTTGTAATAAGCCCGACGCGTTTCGGAAATTTATTTTCCTCATCAGGGGCCAGCAGTAAAGTGCACGACGTCTACCATCTCCCTTTATTAAACCAAGCAAGTGCTTGTGGGAGATGTACTCCATATTATCCGGGATGGATGCACTTTCAAATTGCTGCTCGTTCCAAAGGCTCTAACATTAGCACCCAAACATCACTCCTGTCCTCATCCATCGCGCAGCTCCACATGTGAGACTCCTTGGATAGAGGGTCTCGTGGCCCCCGTTTCTTCGGGGTGATGCTACCCAGCGGCAGGACTGCCGCTAATACATTCCGCTCCGTGGGGTTGTCCAAAAAGCGGGTAGCACTCGAGCCTGCGTGCGCCTTCCCCAAGGCGTTAGTTGGTATGGACAGTTGCGTGCTTGTAATAGGCCCGACGCGTTTCGGAAATTTATTTTCCTCATCAGGGGCCAGCAGTAAAGTGCACGACGTCTACCATCTCCCTTTATTAAACCAAGCAAGTGCTTGTGGGAGATGTAGTCCATATTATCCTGGATGGATGCACTTTCAAATTACTGCTCGTTCCAAAGGCTCTAACATGAGCCCCCAAACATCACTCCTGTCCTCATCCATCGCGCAGCTCCACATGTGAGACTCCTTGGATAGAGGGTCTCGTGGCCCCCGTTTCTTCGGGGTGATGCTTGGTTTAATAAAGGGAGATGGTAGATGTTGTGCACTTTACTGCTGGCCCCTGATGAGGAAAATAAATTTCCGAAACGCGTCGGGCCTATTACAAGCACGCAACTGCCCATACCAACTAACGTCTTGGGGAAGGCGCACGCAGGCTCGAGTGCTACCCTCTTTTTGGACAACCCCACGGAGCGGATTATATATATATATATATATATATATATTACCTACTGGCGGTCGCCAGTAGGTAGTTATAGTTAGGATTTTTTTCAATGTTAAATCTCAAAATTCTATTTGGAATAACTTTTGCGCCGGTTGACGAATCTGCCTGAAAATTTCCTGAAAATGGCCTCGCGGCGTTCCGGTCCTTCCCTGAAAGTTTGGGGGGGATTTGTCAAGCGGGGGCCGAGATAAAAGGGGGGTCCCAAAACGCGTTTTCCCCATGTTAATTTCCATAGGGCGGTCGATTTCACTTTTAGCCCGAACGGCTGAATGGATTTCCACCAAACTTGGCAAAATTGTAGGGACTGGTAGCCCGATGTGCCTTTGCTATGTCTCAAGATATGTGCTCCAGTGGATTTTGAGTAATTAATGTTCAAAAAAATATATATATCTGTAGCCGCGCTCCGGTACGCGCTCCGGTACGCGCACCGGGCGCGCCACGCGACTTGCGCGCAGAAAGCTGATTGGCTCTCAGTTGTCTGTAAACATTCTAAACAGTCCGGAGCGGCCGCCATCTTGTCTATCGGTAAAATCTAGTCATAAGAGGTGGCAAAAACAAAGTTGGGAATTGACCATAAGGGGGTAGGGTAGACCCCCCCTGACCCCCTAGGTTTGATATGGGGGCCATTAAAGGGCCCCGTGGGGCCTCAAAAAAATTTTTTTTTTTTTGCGTTTTTCGCGGGGGAAGCGCCCGGTACGCGCACCGGGGAGCGCACCGGGGAGCGCTCCAAGGAGGGTACTTTGGAAAAATAATCACTTTTAAAAATTGTATGTTTATTAATTGTTTTTTTTATTTTTTGTAAGTACCTACATGTAGGTACCAATGCAGAGACTTTAATTTAATGTACACCATCTCCTCTGTAGATATCTTGCATGTTGTTATTGTATTTCTTGTGGTATATGGAAGTTATAACATAGTCTGTCTGGAAAGCAGAAACAGATCTTTTAAGCACTCCCTGAGAATTTCTAGGGGATCATGAGTAGTCTATCCTGCTCCTTTATGAAAAAGAGGTGTAAAATATACATAGGAGATACTATAGTGTGAGAAAGGTAGTAACTATGAGTAAACTTACTATGTAATAATAGAAAAATAGTTGAACAGTATACTATAAGTCTCACTTTATATTGTAAAAAATTTTCGTAATACTTTATGAATTACATATAAAAATGAATATTGTCTCAAACAATTTGAAATTATTAAATATAAATTTATTCCTCTGATTCTTTTTCATAATTTAATAAAATTTCTAACATAATATTGTCCGGAATTTCCTCATAATTATAAGTACATGATTCCATTTGTTCCAAACATTCTATAAACTGTTCATCCAAAGAGTCATCCATGAAATCAACTTCTTTTTTTTGCTCTTCTGCTTTTTCCACCTTTACTTTGATAGAAGTATCATTTGTCTTATTTTCTCCTTCCATTTTCTTTCTGAAAATTGCATACAAATTAACTATATTAATAGAGTTAGGGTACTGTATACCAGAGAAGCCTAACTCAATCCATAACTATTACAGAGAAGTCTATCTCTATCTCTAAGTATTAAAGAGGGATAGCATATAACTAACAGAACATTTTTTCAGAAATTAACTTAAAGGGTACAATATACTTCCATAATAACAATTTACCTTAGAGAAATCAGTTGAAGTTGTCAGTGATATTTGTTTTCAAATGTACTTCTGGAAGCAGTAGTCAAAATGGCTGTGTTTCCCTCTCTTCTTTTATATATATTCTTGTACTTAACCAATCAAACGTCAGGAAATAATCGTAGAAAATGAAAGATACTTTTTAATTGGTTGTAAATTCTAACATTACAAGTGTGTTTTTGTCATGTAATTTACCTCAGGATATTTAGACAGGCCTGTAGCCTAAATGTCTCAATGGAATTTCACCAAATTTGGGCAAATGGTAGGGACTGCTATGTAGTAGGGCGTATTCTATATTTGATGAAAGTGTCTCCATTGGGTTTTCTGTTAATTACTTTCCCACCTTTTTTTATTGTGCGCTTACTGGTGCGCGCTCCGGTGCGCGCACCGGCAGCGTAACGGGAGTCCTCCATTTTGTGTTTCGGTACAATCGAGACACAAGATGGAGGGTAAACAATGTTCGGTATGGGTAGAAGGGGGCACTGTAGAGACTTCTTGACCCTCTACGTTTTCTGAGGGGGTCTTAGGAGGCTCATAAAGGTGAAAACAAAAAAAAAATATGTGATATTTTTCGCGGGGGAAGCGCCCGGTACGCGCACCGGGGAGCGTACCGGGAAGCGTACTTTGGTGAAAAATAGTGAAAAAAGTTAAAAAAAATTAACGTTTTGAATGATCAGAGGTAGGGTAGCTCTGAAAAGAGCTTTTGGGTTCTGTGGTTGATTTAGGTACCTACAAGTAGGTTCCAATGCACATTCTTAAATTCAGGAGGAATACTCTATTCCCTTCATCTGAGAAGTGCACTCCATCTCCTCTGTAGATGTCTTGCATGTTGTAACGCAAGTTATTATTGTATATTGAACCCATTCCATAGTCTCTCATGTAAGCAGAAACAGATTTATTCACATGTTTCCGTGCTTTCTCAAATTGTGGACAAAATTGGTTGGACCAGTTCCATTTCTGTCTTTGGCATATATTGGAATATACCAAGGCAGTGTGGGGAAAAAGTATCATCAATTGATGAAAGGTGTCCTTTAAAAGCATTTCCAGACCTACCCCAGTCAATGTGCCTAGATCATTCCCACCACAGTGCACAATTATAAGGTCAGGTTCTGGCAGATGCAAAAAGGTTTTCACCAATGGTATCAATTGGTGACATTTTAATCCTCTGTGGCCAATCCACTTGATTTCCACATTTGATAAATCAAGGTTATGAAAATTTCTGCTAGCTGCATACCTTTGAGCCCAGTGGATGTAGCTATGTCCAATAATCCAGACAGAGTACATGATGTGAGAAGGTTCTGGTCCAGTCAGATGAAGTGTGGGAATGAAATGGTAGTTGGAACAGTAGGAGTTTAAAAAAAAATAATTGTGGAGTTTCTCTGCTCTTGAATCACAAGCAATGATTGGTGGATTCAGATAGTTGAAAACTGAAAGTTAGGGTGCATGGTTATGTTGTGTGAAAGAAGCAATTTGAATGGTTCAAAAAAAGTCACCAAAAGCAAAAATACCCTGTATAGGCTGCTGTATTGAGAGGTCAAATATCCTTGCTGAGTTAATTTGCAACATTGTAAGATAAACTTTTGAACCTTACAGTTCAGTTAGGAGGGAGTTGCTATGGTAACAGATAGAAAGGTTTGAGAGGGGGATGGGTTTTGGTTTGAAAATAGTGAGGGAAGAGTTTTCATTGGTTGAATTAAGGCATATGTGTACAAAGATAGAGATTTTCTATGCCAGTCTTGGTTTCAGTGTATTGAGAGCACACCTTTTCCTCTGCTAAAGAAAAATTGGTGTGTGTGTCTGACACTGTTTTCAATCTCCAAAAGCATTTGTAAAGGTAAGTAATGATTCATTTAATTTAGATAAAGATTTATTTGCTCTATGGAGAATATTTGGAAGCAGATAGTTATGTTTTAGAAGTGAAATTGTATGTTAGTATATAAGTCCTGCGCAGTGCTTCTTACATGTTATTTAAAAATCGATTTTTGGGTGCAATTGATTGGTATGTGCATTTGGTTCTTTTTTATGATTGCCATGTGCAGCTGATGCATGACTTTAACCATGGGTAATAAGTGACGCACTGGTGGCGCAAGGCTTTCATAAATAAGGCCCTTACTTTCTTTGATGATATTGAGTGGTTGTACATAGGTTCTGCCCAGTGTTTCTTACATGTTATTCAAAAATCGATTTTTGGGTGCAATTGATTGGTATATGCATTTGGCCCTTATTTATGAATGCCATGTGCAGCTGATGCATCAGTTTAAACATGGGTAATAAGTGATGCACTGGTGGCGCAAGGCTTTCATAAATAAGGCCCTGACTTTCTTTGATGATATTGAGTGGTTGTACATAGGTTCTGCCCAGTGTTTCTTACATGTTATTCAAAAATCGATTTTTGGGTGCAATTGATTGGTATATGCATTTGGCCCTTATTTATGAATGCCATGTGCAGCTGATGCATCACTTTAAACATGGGTAATAAGTGATGCACTGGTGGCGCAAGCCTTTCATAAATAAGGCCCTGACTTTCTTTGATGATATTGAGTGGTTGTACATAGGTTCTGCCCAGTGTTTCTTATATGTTATTCAAAAATCGATTTTTGGGTGCAATTGATTGGTATATGCATTTGGCCCTTATTTATGAATGCCATGTGCAGCTGATGCATCACTTTAAACATGGGTAATAAGTGATGCACTGGTGGCGCAAGCCTTTCATAAATAAGGCCCTGACTTTCTTTGATGATATTGAGTGGTTGTACATAGGGTCTGCCCAGTGTTTCTTATATGTTATTCAAAAATCGATTTTTGGGTGCAATTGATTGGTATATGCATTTGGCCCTTATTTATGAATGCCATGTGGAGCTGATGTATCACTTTAAACATGGGTAATAAGTGATGCACTGGTGGCGCAAGGCCTTTATAAATCAGACCCTGACTTTGTTTGATGATATTGAGTAGTTGTACATAGGTTCTGCCCAGTGTTTCTTATATGTTATTCAAAAATCGATTTTTGGGTGCAATTGATTGGTATATGCATTTGGCCCTTATTTATGAATGCCATGTGGAGCAGATGTATCACTTTAAACATGGGTAATAAGTGATGCACTGGTGGCGCAAGGCTTTTATAAATCAGACCCTGACTTTGTTTGTTGATATTGAGTAGTTGTACATAGGTTCTGCCCAGTGTTTCTTATATGTTATTCAAAAATCGATTTTTGGTTGCAATTGATTGGTATATGCATTTGGCCCTTATTTATGAATGCCATGTGGAGCTGATGTATCACTTTAAACATGGGTAATAAGTGATGCACTGGTGGCGCAAGGCCTTTATAAATCAGACCCTGACTTTGTTTGATGATATTGAGTAGTTGTACATAGGTTCTGCCCAGTGTTTCTTATATGTTTTTCAAAAATCGATTTTTGGGTGCAATTGATTGGTATATGCATTTGGCCCTTATTTATGAATGCCATGTGGAGCTGATGTATCACTTTAAACATGGGTAATAAGTGATGCACTGGTGGCGCAAGGCCTTTATAAATCAGACCCTGACTTTGTTTGATGATATTGAGTGGTTGTACATAGGTTCTGCCCAGTGTTTCTTATATGTTATTCAAAAATCGATTTTTGGGTGCAATTGATTGGTATATGCATTTGGCCCTTATTTATGAATGCCATGTGCAGCTGATGCATCACTTTAAATATGGGTAATAAGTGATGCACTGGTTGTGCAAGGTCTTTATAAATCAGGCCCTGACTTTGTTTGATGATATTGAGTGGTTGTACATAGGTTCTGCGCAGTGTTTCTTACATGTTATTCAAAAATCGATTTTTTGGTGCAATTGATTGGTATATGCATTTGGCCCTTATTTATGAATGCCATGTGCAGCTGATGCATCACTTTAAACATGGGTAATAAGTGATGCACTGGTGGCGCAAGGCTTTCATAAATAAGGCCCTGACTTTCTTTGATGATATTGAGTGGTTGTACATAGGTTCTGCCCAGTGTTTCTTATATGTTATTCAAAAATCGATTTTTGGGTGCAATTGATTGGTATATGCATTTGGCCCTTATTTATGAATGCCATGTGGAGCTGATGTATCACTTTAAACATGGGTAATAAGTGATACACTGGTGGCGCAAGGCCTTTATAAATCAGACCCTGACTTTGTTTGATGATATTGAGTAGTTGTACATAGGTTCTGCCCAGTGTTTCTTATATGTTATTCAAAAATCGATTTTTGGGTGCAATTGATTGGTATATGCATTTGGCCCTTATTTATGAATGCCATGTGGAGCTGATGTATCACTTTAAACATGGGTAATAAGTGATGCACTGGTGGCGCAAGGCCTTTATAAATCAGACCCTGACTTTGTTTGATGATATTGAGTAGTTGTACATAGGTTCTGCCCAGTGTTTCTTATATGTTATTCAAAAATCGATTTTTGGGTGCAATTGATTGGTATATGCATTTGGCCCTTATTTATGAATGCCATGTGGAGCTGATGTATCACTTTAAACATGGGTAATAAGTGATGCACTGGTGGCGCAAGGCCTTTATAAATCAGACCCTGACTTTGTTTGATGATATTGAGTAGTTGTACATAGGTTCTGCCCAGTGTTTCTTACATGTTATTCAAAAATCGATTTTTTGGTGCAATTGATTGGTATATGCATTTGGCCCTTATTTATGAATGCCATGTGCAGCTGATGCATCAGTTTAAACATGGGTAATAAGTGATGCACTGGTGGCGCAAGGCTTTCATAAATAAGGCCCTGACTTTCTTTGATGATATTGAGTGGTTGTACATAGGTTCTGCCCAGTGTTTCTTACATGTTATTCAAAAATCGATTTTTTGGTGCAATTGATTGGTATATGCATTTGGCCCTTATTTATGAATGCCATGTGCAGCTGATGCATCACTTTAAACATGGGTAATAAGTGATGCACTGGTGGCGCAAGCCTTTCATAAATAAGGCCCTGACTTTCTTTGATGATATTGAGTGGTTGTACATAGGTTCTGCCCAGTGTTTCTTATATGTTATTCAAAAATCGATTTTTGGGTGCAATTGATTGGTATATGCATTTGGCCCTTATTTATGAATGCCATGTGGAGCTGATGTATCACTTTAAACATGGGTAATAAGTGATGCACTGGTGGCGCAAGGCCTTTATAAATCAGACCCTGACTTTGTTTGATGATATTGAGTAGTTGTACATAGGTTCTGCCCAGTGTTTCTTATATGTTATTCAAAAATCGATTTTTGGGTGCAATTGATTGGTATATGCATTTGGCCCTTATTTATGAATGCCATGTGGAGCTGATGTATCACTTTAAACATGGGTAATAAGTGACGCACTGGTGGCGCAAGGCCTTTAAAAATAAAGCCATGAGTTGCTATTGTATAAACTTAAATATGTTGCAATTTATTGTTTATATTGTTTGCTTTTTAACATTACTTTGTTGTTTGCTAATAGTGGTCTTTAATTTGTTTTTTTAACAGAACAACAGATTCAAATCAACTTCTGAAAAGGAAGCAAAAATGCCTTCAAGGCAAAGAAATATCAAAAATACCATACGGAAAAGGAGAACATCAACAACAGACTTTATGGAATCCTCTTCAACAAGTACTTCAAAAAACACCAGAAAAGCTTCTGGTAAGCCAATTAAGTCCTTTCTTCGCAACATATGTCGTAGGAAAAAAAATGAAATTGCTAATGTGAATATACAGAAAAAGTCAACAAATCTAAAAAGGAAAGAGAAGCCCACAAAAAATGTTTCCATTGGACCAGGAGAGAAGAGAATGGTTAGCAATAGAAGGGTAAATGTTTTTAGGGACATTCGTAGGCGAATGTTCCGCAATAGGGTAGTTTTAAATTTGCTAAAAAATGATAAGAAAAGTAAACTAAAAGCTGCTTTTTACAAGAAAAAGAAAAGTGTAGAAAAGATTGTTGATCAGGCTTTTGAAGTTAAGAAAAAATTATTTATTTTAATAATCAATAGAATTAGGATACTTAATAAGGCAATGGATGTTTTCAAATCGAACAGTAGATGGAAAAGAATTATTAATCGGAGTAATTTTTGTGAAGTATTTTCTGGTGAATGGATGCATAGTTCAAGTTCTGAGCCTTTTTTTAATGAGGAGAGTTACTTTCAGGAAAATGATTTGGTGCATGCAGTTGACACCAGTGGTCGTGCATATGAGGTGAAAGATAGTTGTGTGATGGAAAAAGAGAAACTTGTATCTAGAGATGCAGAAGAGGTGTTAGCTGATGAAGTTTTAGGGAGACGTACTAAGGGTCCAGTGTACACATGGAAATGCAGTAGTATTTGTAGTGTGCGACAGGAATCAATTGATTTGCTTCGAAATTTCTTACGTACATATAGTAAAAAAAGTCTCAAACAAAAAATGAAGATCCTGCAAGAGTTAGATCCTTGCAGAGTGAGAGAAAGCACAGGTTTGCAAGGGCATTCACTAGCATGTCTTTCTAGAAAAGTTTGTCGGAGTGTTTTTCATCATTTTAGGATGTTAGCAGTGCATCATAATAACGTAAGGAAATTAGTGAGGAAGTTGTATTATGCAAAAAGTCCTGCACTTAAGCTTAAACAGTTAAATAGTGCTCTTTTGCATGGATCTGAAGTGGATGTGAAGACTATTTGTGAAGAAATTGAGTTTTGTTATTTTGGGAACAAAGAGGACAGTGTAGAAATAGATATAGTAATGGATGGTAATGCAGAAGATAATGGACAAATTTCAAGTATTGAAAAGTTTGATGAGGAAATTATCAAGTTTAAGGTGAAATCAAGTGAGAGGCCTAATGTAACTTGTGTGTGTTGTCGACGGACTCATTATAAAATTCAGACTAGGTTAGTTGATTTATATGCAAAAAGTGAATTGGAAAATAATAGTGAATGGGAGGATTTTGTAAGTTATTTGTTGGTGGAGAATTCCTTTGATTTGAGTTTGGATCAGCGTATTTGCAATTATTGTTTGAAAAAATTAAATGAAAATAGAATGCCTGCAAGAGCAGTTTATAATAATCTTCAGTTGATAGATATCCCTTCTGAATTGATGGATCTAAATACTTATGAATCTATTTTGATTCAATGTGTCCATCCTTTTCAGGCTATTGTACGCATGGAGCCTAAGACAGGGAAATTGCCTCCATCAGATTTACTGAGAGGATTAAAGGGAAGAGTTGTTTATTTGCCTCTAGATGTAAAGAAAAATATTAATACAATTGGTGTAGAAAGAGTAGAAGAAGATCCTTTAGTTATTCTAGTTAATGGGGTTCCAACAAAGAGTAAGAAAATTTGGCAAGATTTAGTGGATGTTAAAAAAGTCAAGAAGGCAACGTTGTATTTAGTTAAAAACAATGAGTACTACAAAAATGTAAGTGTTGGAGTAGAGGAAACAGCTACAGAAGAAGATAGTGATTCTTCAGTTGGTCAAATTGAAAAAGTTGATGTGTCTAGAACTGAAGAAATATATGAACATTATACTGTTCATCCTTTGCATTCCAAAGAAGTAATGGGAAATGCAATTGACTTATTTCAAATGAAAGCAGCAAAAGGAAGTCCCATTAGTGTATGGGAAGAAAGTTTGGAAGCTCGTTGTTTTCCACAATTATTTCCAACAGGTTGTGGTGGACGATATGATGATCGACCAGTTCAAATTCCTGCAGCTGAATACCGGACTCTAAGATTATATGCAGAAGATCCAAGGTTTCGTCAATGCATTCCTTATTTATTTCATCTACTGTTTGAAAGTGATTTGTCTGGGCTTTCTTATGCAGTTAATCATATATTAAAAAGTGGACCTCATTTGCAGAATGTTTGTGCGAGGGACTTTATGGAGAAAGTTAATCTGCAAGACAGTATTTTGGAATCTCAGCTAATCAATCTCATGGCATGTCAACGTGGAACCAACGAGTATTGGTTTCGTCGTCATGGAGAATTGAAATGTATGCTAAGAAACTTAGGAACTCCTACATGGTTCCTCACTCTTAGCTGTGCTGAGTATGCATGGGACGATTTACTTCAATTTCTACGAGAGGCAAATGAAAACATACCAAATATAGAATTGAAAACACCAGGAGAACTGTGTTCTTTAGATCCAGTGAATGTTTGCAGATATTTTAATCATAGATTTGAAGCTATGATGTCTTTTATTACCAACAAAAAAAATCCTCCCCTTGGAGAGGTTTTGGATTTCTTTTGGAGGAAGGAATATCAAGCGAGAGGTGCTCCTCATATACATATGTTGTTGTGGATTAAAGATGCACCCAAATTTGGATCAGATTCAGATGAAACAGTGATGAGTTTCATTGAAGAGTATTCAACATGTGCTGTTCCAAAATCTACTGAAGAAAACAATTTAAGGCAACAAGTTTTACGTTTTCAATCTCATCGTTGTGGAAAGTACTGTCGTCGAAAATTTAAAAACAAGGAAAAGTACTACACGAAATGTCGTTTTGCATTTCCTCGACCAGTGATTTCTAAGGGAAGAGTAAATAATTTGATGTCATCTCTACGACATACTGTGACGAGAAAATCTCCCAAAAACACATATAATTTGAAAAGAAATGAAGAATCTAAGTACATCAACGATTACAACCCAGTGATTTTGTCCATGTGGAATGCTAACATGGATATTCAGTTCGTTGCTGACAACTCTATTGCTGTGGCTCGATATGTGACATCTTACATCACCAAAAAAGAAAAGACAGAACTGAAGGAAATGTGGGAGGACATTTCACATGAAAAGAGTCTAAGCAAGAAATTATACAGTTTCAGTCTGAAGATGTTGTCGCATCGAGAAATTGGAGCATATGAATGTTCTGATCGGTTATCATCAGCAAGTCTCTATGCCAAATCAAGAACAATCATTTGGGTGAGTCTTGGTCTTGCTGCAACACGAAACCGAGTTTTGAAATCTGTACAAGAAATTGAATATTTGGCGGAAAAAGAACCAAACAGTACAGATATTTTGAAGACAAATATGTTGGATACATACTATCCAAATAGAAGTACTCACCTTGAGAACACATGTTTGTATGAAGTTCTTCAAAACTACAGTTATAAGAGGAACATCACAGAAGATATCAATAATGGAAAATATGCACTCATTGGCAATGAAGGATGTCTAGTGAAGCAGAAAAAAGGCCATTTGATTAATCATCGAAAATTGAGTTGTGAAGTTCCAGACAAAAGAGAATTTTACTATTTAGCTCTTTTGCAACTCTTTAAGCCATGGCGTACAGAAGAGGAACTACTTGGAGATTTTCTGTGTTATGAAGACTCTTTTAATGCAACTAAGGATACCATAGAATGTCCTATTTTTCTAAATTATCTGCAAATGTTGAATGAAGAAATGGAGCAAGAAACCACAATTGCTGAAGAGATAGCTAGAAACAGTTCTCAAGATAGTCAGAGTTCTACTTCATTGAGCCAGGATCCACTAGGAGGACCAATTATCCAAAATGAAGCTGCCACTGCCATGGATGAGGTGGAAAGAGCTATGGAACAAGCTCAAGAAGATGGAGTTAACTTAGAAGATTTGGTAAAGCAACTAAACATTGAGCAGAAAAAGATATATGATGAAGTCACAGAGCAGATTGAACATGGATTCAGACATGAGAAAAAAGAGTGCTCATGTATATTATTTGACCCTGTCCGACTGTATGTAAGTGGAGAAGCGGGGACAGGAAAAAGTTTTCGAATTAAAGCCGTTGCAAGTTATCTGCAGAAAAGGACTGATTCACCACTGTCTTGTGTTGTAACTGCTCCAACTGGTCTGGCAGCACATAATATTAAAGGGATTACTCTACATCGTTTATTGATGCTGCCAGTTGAACATGATAATAAATTGCATTACAACAAGCTATCTGGAGATTCGTGTTCTGAAGTTTCAAGAGTCTTGAAGAAAATGAAACTTCTTATCATAGATGAAG
Source organism: Lissotriton vulgaris (assembly GCF_964263255.1). Taxonomy (NCBI): domain Eukaryota; kingdom Metazoa; phylum Chordata; class Amphibia; order Caudata; family Salamandridae; genus Lissotriton; species Lissotriton vulgaris. The sequence continues at coordinate 216,335,814 of NC_141685.1, read as the reverse complement.
TAAGCATGGTCTCAAATCTAATGCTTGCTTTTGTGCATTTGAGAATGCAAGAAATTCTTAAAACAGACTATGATGTGTTATTTGGAGGAAAACACATTATTGTTTTTGGAGATCTATTGCAGTTGACTCCAGTAAAAGGTCAACCAGTGTTTAAAATGCTCACGCATGAAGATACCAGGAAGTCCCTTGGAAGCATTGGAAATGTTAATATATGGCTAAATTTTAAATATGCTGAACTGCTTCAAAATATGCGACAGGCCAAGGATGAAGATTATAAAAATATTCTACAAGATGTAAGAATTGGAAAAATGACTGAGAAAGGGAAAAAAGCTTTGCATAGTCGATTAATTTCAAATTTGTATGCAAATGAAAACATTCTTCCAGAAAATATTTTTAAAAAAATGACTGAGAAGAAATCTGGGATATGTTTGATGCCAACTCTGCAAGAATGTTCCATCTTCAATCAAAAAATGTTAGACTTAGAAAATGAAGAGATTGTGAAACTGGAAGCAATAGATAAAATAGAGCATATGGGTGCAACAATTGTTTTGTCAGAAAATTTGAAAACTAAATTGCATTCATTGGAGAAAAGTATTTCAAAAACAGCTGGTTTTGAAAAGACTCTGAATGTGTGTTTAAATTGTCGTATCATTTTGAGAAGGAATTTAAATGTTGAAAGCGGTCTGGTAAATGGAGCAATGGGTTATGTTGTTGATTTTGTGAATTACAGAAATAGAGATGGAATTGAATTTTTAAAAATAAAATTTGATGGCATTGAACAAGTACAACAAATAAGTCGTTGTTCTGCTAGATTTTTACTTGTAAAAGACTTATATGTTCGCCGAAAACAGTTTCCTGTTTGTTTAGCGTATGCGGTGACAATTCATAAATCTCAAGGTTTAAGTGTAGATAGTGCATTGGTGAACATTGGAAGATCTGTGTTTAAAGAGGGTATGGCATATGTGGCATTATCTCGAGTCAGAACTTTATCAGGATTGTACTTGATTGCGTGTGATGAGACAAAGATTTCTGCTGATCTAGATTGTGTTAAAGAATACAATAGGTTAAGAAGAGAGTATGCTCCACATTTGCCTCAATATCCTCTGTTTGAAAAACGTGTGGTAGGCCGAAAAAGAAGAAATGAAGATAATTGTAGTGAGGTAGTTGCAAAAAGACAAAAAGTAGAGAAAACTGTAATTGAAAACAGGAAGAAAAAGAATTGTGGAGAAAATGTTGTTGGATTTCAGTTTGAAAATAGTTCTGGTGTCAACTGCTATGCTAATGTAGTGGTTAATGTTGTTTTTTTTCTTAAAAGTTTACAAGAACAGATTGTTGAAAATCGGGATCAAAGATTGTGTGGTTTATTGAATTCTGTGTTTCAGAAATGTAGCAGTGGTACACCACAAATAGAAAGTGTAACGGAAATTCGAAATATTTTAGATTTGTGTTCTGGTCAAGATAAATTTTCACAAAACATTCAGCAGGATTGTCAGGAATTTTTAATGTATATGTTTGGTGTTTTGGAAGATGAAGGAGTAGATGTAGATAATCTTTTCAGTCTTTCTTATCAATGGCAGCATGACTGCCACAATTGTAGTTTATCAAGTACTACTAGAATAGACACTGAAAGATTTATATATTTGACTTTACCAGACTGTAAATCAGTGTCTTTTAAAAATCTAGTTAAAGCAGCAGATCATAATATGGTGTGTACCCAATGTAACTGTACAATGCTGTCCACATTATTTATACAAAGGTATGGGCAGTATATCATTTTAGTTTTCCAACGATGTAGACCTGATGGAACTAAATTGACAACTTCTATCAAAAATTTTGTGGCTTCTCAGTTATCAATTTCTGGAAGGACCTTTACAACTGAAGCTATTATTTATCATGATGGACCTTCGACCACCTCAGGACATTATACATGCTACTTAAAATCTGAAAATGGATGGAGTTACTGCAATGATTCTCATTTAACTTATAAACAACGTTTGCCTTATGACTCTACAAATTCTTATCTAGTGTTTTTAAAACCAAAGTTTTAGTAAAGGGAATTGGCCTTTGAAGACGGGAATAGTTAATAAAAGTTAGTTAGTTAGTTAATCTAATATTTTAAATTATTTATCTCATGTAGATACTTCAAGTGGATCTCAAAGTAAAAAATACCGATATATCAGACACAAATTGGCCGTGAGGATTGTGTATGGTATGATGTTTTTAGATCTTTTTTCATAGGAAGTCGATGAAATGGAACTCATAAGGAACAGCAGACTTGTTTTCTACCAAAAGGACCTTCACTATCTTCTACTTGGCCTCATGGAAAAGTAAGTGAATCAAAGATTAGTGTACATATATGAGATGTATGTTTGAATGGGTTTTTTTAAACACAATCTTTTAGATTGTGTTTTTTTTTTCCCGCTGTTATATGATGAAGACTTTGAACTCACTAATTTAAGTGGAATTCAATATATTCTGAGAACAGCAAAAATAAATAATGTAACATATTGTAGAAGTTATTGTGTAGTTTGCATTATGTAATTTATATTGTGTTCACATTGTTATGCACTCATTTTCTTTTTCACCCTTATTTACCTCTCTTTACTAATTTACATTCTTTTTTCATTGCTGTTTCTTTACTGTACTTCATTCACAACTTCTTAATCTAATAGGAACTATCTGCATTTCCTCAGTTCCTTCCACCACTTTTTATCTTTTTTATATTCTCTTAGTACCACTGCTTTAGTTTCCTAACCCTCTTTCTCTTTCTCCATTTTTTTTTCTTTCACACTCATTGTACTGTAGTTCAGTTAGTTCTTCCTTTTGTCTTTCTTTTACTCTCTCTCTTCTTTCTCTCTATTACTCCCCATGTGTTGCCCTTATTCACTTATATGTACCCTCTTTCACCCCTCTTTACTTATATTCACTGATATTTACTTTCCCTCAATCGCTGCTATTCTTTTCCTCTGATTCCGTCACTACCTGTCATTCTCATACTTAACTGTCCTTCTTTTTACTTTCAATATCCATTTATATTCTCCCTTAACCTCTACTTTAGTGTTCTTCCTATTTCTTCTTTCTTTTGCTCCCTTATTCATTTTTCTTTTCTCAGTTACTTCCTTTTACACTTTTTATCTGTCTTACTATCTATTACACAGTCCCTCCTTCATTTTTTTTTTCTTTTTTTTTTGTTAGTGCGCTGACGGTACGCGCACCGGTGCGCGCACCGAAAGCGCACCAAAGTGAAATATAAAAAAAAAATATTTTAAATTAAAAATATTATCTCAATATACATTATAGTGTTCATTTTTACAAAAACATACTTTAGCAATTCACTAAAAAACACATAGGTATGAGTCTGTATAAAAAGTTAGGAATTAGCATTAAAAAAACCTATGAAATTCACTGAAAAAACCATAGGTTACACACCAGTTATAGTTAGGAATTAGCATTAAAAAAACCTATGAAATTCACAGAAAAAACCATAGGTTTCACACCAGTTATAGTTAGGAATTAGCATTTAAAAAACCTTACAAATTCACTGAAAAAACCATAGGTTTCACACCAGTTATAGTTAGCTGGAAATTTTACTGATATAAAACCATTGAAATTCCCACGTTATAGTTAGTCGGACTCACTATAACTTGCGCGTACAATGCACTGCTGATGACGTCACATATTACATCACTCATGACATGGTCAGTGACATCACTCATGACATCACTGATGACACCATCCTTGTGACAGAGTGACAGACCTAATTTCAGTGTAATGTAACGCTTGAAACACATATTCAAAAATAGAAACAAACATTTTCAAAAAAATGGAGATACCCAAACCAGTAACAACAACCAATTCAGTAATTCCACCATCTATATACACATCCACTCATTCACCAACAGTTCTATATAGTCACTCATATATACTCACTCATCATATGTAGTGATACACCTATACATCCTGTTACACATCAGCAGTCATCCAAAAGTTACAAACATACTCACACATGCAAATAAACTATTGAACATCCATTTATTTGCATATACATTTATACACACACTACCACCTTACTTCAAAGGAAACTTACCCATACTTACTCTCCTAAACAATCACTTATAGAAACACATACTTATTTAAACAGGAACTTCTACAATCTCTCACTATATATACTATACTCACTTATATACATCAATACTCACATATACTAGATTAAAACATATGTCGTTACTAATGAAGACACTAGTGAGACAGTCATTCACTCACTAACACACACATATACACACTCATCCACCCATACAGTCCTGCACATATGCTGTCTTCAAAACACATACAAACAGTGAGTCAGTCACCAACCCCTGCAGCCACTTATACACAAAGAGAAACACTGATACAAACATTTAAATATTTAAACAATACTCGCTAATATATGTATTCACTAAGATACACGTAATAAGCCAGTTACCCAACCAATTTTTTTTAAAAAAAACATCCATTTACACACGTATTTAAACATTTATTCTTCCATCGACCTTTACAAATACATATATAAAACAAATTTATTTTTCAGAAAGACACACATTCACTGGATGGTGTCATCAGTGATGTCATGAGTGATGTCACTGACCATGTCATGAGTGATGTAATATGTGACGTCATCAGCAGTGCATTGTACGCGCAAGTTATAGTGAGTCCGACTAACTATAACGTGGGAATTTCAATGGTTTTATATCAGTAAAATTTCCAGCTAACTATAACTGGTGTGAAACCTATGGTTTTTTCAGTGAATATATATATATATATATATATATTCATTAAAGCTTCTGCCCACCAAAATGCGCGATCATCACTCTGGAACGGGTGCAGTTGTAACGTGGCGGCTGGTCCACGAACAAATGACAGCTTAGAATTCAGCTCCAGGGAAAATAAGGTACCGCTCTCATCGGTGAAAGATTTCATCCATTTATTAAATCACAAAAAGCCGGACGCGTTTCGGCTTACGCCTTCCTCGACCACAAATTTTACTGACAACAGACGCCATTTTATCTTTATCGCAGATGCGCAAATGCATTTCAACATGAAAATAGAAAGCGGCTCACAAAGTCAATTCCTTAGGTTGACAACGAGCGCCATTTTAGAGTGGGTTTTCCAACTCATTCCACTCTTCATCAATAATCAAAACATGTTGAAATGCATTTGCACATGTGCGATAAAGATAAAATGGCACCTGTTGTCGGTAAAATTTGTGGTAAGGAAGGCGTAAGCCGAAACACGTCCCTCTTTTTGTGATTTAGTAAATGGATGAAATCTTTCACCCGTGAGTGCGGTACCTTCTCTTCCTTGGAGCGGAAGTCTGAGCTGTTATATAATAATACACTGTAGCATACATAAACACACATGCAATATTGTATTGGAGAAGGTCTGAATGGTATTTGTAAGGTGGAGACTGAGTGCTTCTCACACAGTAGGGCTACATCCCCAACTTATTCCCCATGATTTGTGTTTGTGGGTAGTTTTGAGAAAATCCATAGAGCTTCCTGCCAGAGCTGTTCTATGAGGATTCACTCGATCCCTTGCCCAGGATCTATACACTTTTTTCTTAATATATTTTAGTCATATTTTTTACTCGCATTTACTAGTTGTAATCCAAATACACAACTACAAAAAGATTTAAGTAAGAAGATATCGTCAGCTATCTTTGCCATCAGTATACATTGCGAGTCAAGCAGTCTGAGGCGTCAAAAGAAGTCGTGTTGTAGTTGCGGCTCAGGACACAGACAATAAATACAGCACAGACAATAAATCCACTCTAGCCAGGAGTTTAGCTTGATGTCTTCCCCCATTTTTAGCAAAATGCTATCTTGCCACTCCTGCGCTTTATATCTGGTCTTAAGTAATAGGCGGTGTAAAACAATAGGCAGCCATGTGGAGCAATAGGCGATGGGTGTCACTGCTGCCTAGAAATAGTTTTCCCTTCCTTTTCCCTTGTTTATAGTACCCTTGCACTGTTAGTGTCCCCGTGTTACCATAAGCGGACTGCACACCAGGATGCTTGGTACAAGTACCACAGGTTGGGATGCAAATGAACTAGACAAGGCGGCTGATTCTGTTTCCCTCTAGAAGGATATGGTCTTAATTGTTTGTGAACCTTTTAAATCATTTGTGATTCATAATGTATGGTTATAATTAACCGAAATAAACATGACTTGACTTGGCTGTGTAGACTTCAGGTAGAGATCCCACACCTCAGGCAGCCTGGCTGTTATGGACACTTCTGCCTCCCTTGGTCCTGGTATTGTAGCCCTGTGAGGTGATTGGGCCCACCCATGTAATCATTATCCAGGCAGACACCACGGTTGTTTACCTGGAGCCAGTTCAGAGTGGTTCTCGCTGTAAAGTGCCTTATCGTCCTGCAGAGAAGACACTGTCTATGAGGTCTCCAAAGTGGAGAACTCAATGCATAGGCACAAGGAAGGCTGGAGACTGTCCCTGGCTGTCATCAGCCTTGCACCACTTCAGGGTGCTCTTCGTCTCACTCTTGCTAGCTCTCTTTTGCCCCCGTTTACTGCCTTTGACACTCTTTCCCTCCCTTTCTCTTTCTCACTTCTCATTATCCATCTTCTGAAAGGGACTCCTCCACCAGTGCTCCTGCCTGGAATGGAATGGAGAGACCATTTATAAAGTGCGATAGCTACTCTGAGGCGTCCTAGCGCTGCAGACTGTGCGGGCAGGGGCAGTATAGGAGATCTGATCCGTTTTTATTTCAAATCAGGGTTTTTAGTTGTTTGCGAAAGGAGAGTAGAGTGGACTCTGATCGTAAGTGATAAGGAAGGGAGTTCCAGAGTAGAAGGACCGACCTCTGCATCTGGCTCTCTTAATCCTGGGTACAGTCACCAGGAGAGAGGATGACGATCTAAGCTGTCTGGTGGAGTTGTAGGGAGTGATCAATGAGTGAGTAATGACAGCACCAGTTTTCCAATATGCTCGATGAGTAATGCAAAGGATCTTAAATGCAATCCTTTCTCTGACAGGGAGCCAATGAAGGCTCTTCAAACTAGATTTCACAGAGAGTAGGTGGGGAATTTGAAGTAGTGTTCATGCCGCACAATTTTGTATGATCTGAAGATTGTTCAGAGTGGTTTGGGGAACCCCCAGATACAGGACATCCCCAAAATCCAACCGGGATAGAACAAGCCCCTGAATCATAATCTGCCTGACTTGGAGGGGCAGTAGGGGAAGAATCTGTAGCAAAAGCCTAAGTAGGCCAAAGCAGATAGCTGACAATTTAGCTGCTTGGAAATTAAAGTTAAGAGATTTCCAGCCAAATCCCCAGGCTCTTGATTCTGTCCTTTGATAGGGGAGAAGGGCCGAGACAGGTGGGCCACAGTGGCTTGATCGTGAGCAAGGGGGGATTACCTAGGAGCATAAGCTCAGTTTTTTCACCATTGAGTTTGAGGCATGACTAAGTCATCTATTTGGTGACCTCCTCCAGGCAGCCTGGTGCAGGAGGGGGTGCAGGCCACTAGTCCTGGGTGGTGCTTGAAATGGAAACATAGAAGTGCCGGTACTCTTTCATTAAAAGTATTACATCTCTCCTAAGAAGTGCTGGTACTCTCCCTCTCAAAATAAAAAAGTGCTGGAACTCAGTGCCGGACAGTACCGACCCATTTAAAGCACTGGCCTGGGTGGAGGCAGTGCCTCGCAGAAGCGCTAACTAAAGCGCTTGGTTAATGTTTATGGTTAAACACTGCTGGAAGGTGGAAGAATCTCGCATTGGCGTCTGTAGACTGCGGTTCACGGTTACCAAGCAGAAAGGGCATCCGTATGAAAATGTTGCATTTCCACGTGCTGCCTCCGTGCCTCGCTGGACAGCATTCCTTTCCTTTACTAGAAGAACTGCAAAGGTCCTTTTACTCATCACCTGTGTAATAAAATAAATATTACCTACCGTCCTAGTTTTTTAGTAGTTTGTTGAAATTTTAGTGGCTTTTAATATTGCACGGTACAGTGTTTCCCTGTGATTTCTTTTTTGTTAGGGGTTCTATGGGTGTAGTTAATTCTCCCCTTTGCAGCATCTTGTTTCTTATTTGTATTCCGGAAAGAATGTTAAGCATCTGTCTAAGAATTTTGCATTTGCGTCTCACTGGCTTTTGCTCGAGAGCTAAAGACTCTTGGTTTACTTTAGACCTGAGGCTGAATGCTTTCTTGTTTCCTAAACCTTTTTAGGTCGAAGGCCTAAAAGGCTGCGCTTGCGCAGTCTTAGGCCGGAGATTTAATGAGTCTGAGTAGCGGTGAATGTCCCTCCTCCGTGCCCCCTCTCTCCTTCATTGGCTGGCTTCCTAAACGGAGGCCAGCCATTGGAGGAGAGATCAGTCACTCCAATGTAGCCCCGTCCTTTTCGGATTTGGGGGCGTGATTTTTTGCGTTCTTTAGACAGTGACGTTGTCCGTCACTCAGAACAGCAAAACACGCCCCCAAATGCGAAAATGACCATGCTTTCTCCGAGGCATTTCTGCTTTGCCTCGGAGAAAGACGGTGGTTGTTTCCAGAGCCGCTCTGAGCTGCTCTGCTCGTCCCCCCTTCCCTCCGCTTTCCTTCGTCCAGCTCTGTCCTTCCATCCGCACGCAGCTCCGTCCCCCTCCCCCATCCCTCCGCCCGCAGCCCTTCTTCGTCCCGGTCCCGCTCCCCCCCTCCCTCCGCCCGCAGCTCCTTCGTCCTGCTCTGCCCCCCCCCCTTCCCTCCGCCCGCAGCTCCGTCGTCCTGCTCTGCCCCCCCCTTCCCTCCGCCCGCAGCTCCGTTGTCCTGCTCTGCCCCCCTTCCCTCCGCCCGCAGCTCCGTTGTCCTGCTCTGCCCCCCTTCCCTCCGCAGCTCCGTCGTCCTGCTCTGCCCCCCCCCCCCCTTCCCTCCGCCCGCAGCTCCGTCGTCCTGCTCTGCCCTCCCCCTTCCCTCCCCCCGCAGCTCCATCGTCCTGCTCTGCCCCACGGTTGATCCGTGCACCCTGTGACAGTCCAGATCTGAGGTTCTGTGCCCTGGAGTACTCCGATGCTGAGGCCTTTGCACCGTGACAGGCGAGATCTGAGGGTCTGTGCACTAGAGTACTCAGATGCTGAGGCCCTTGCACCCTGTGACATTCGAGATCTGAGGTTCTGTGTCCCTAAAACTCAAGCACCCACGTTCCATTGGTTCTGCTCCTTACAAGGAAGAATATCTTCCTTTGCAGCACGTGTGCAATCCACCCTTGCGGACCTCTAGATTTTTATAACTGTTCGGACATTCAGGGGTCCATAGTTTAACCTTAATTTGTAGGCCTCGGCTTTCCTTCCAGATGTGTTGTGTGTGCGCATCATATGCCACCTCTTACTCGGCGCCCTCCTCACCGCCCCCCTTGGTTTTGTTCAAACCACATCCCCCCCACCCACAGGGTCGGAATTTCCCTTGCATGCTCACTGAAACAGAGCTACTTCCTGGGGTTTCTTCAGTGCACGTCCACTAAAGACGCCCACTTGCTGAAAGCCGCCTGTGGTAGCCAGCGTGACTCAATGCTCGATCGACCAACCGCGCACTCCTAATAAAGGGCTCTTTTCCCAAACAGACACGCCGTTGTAGCGCCTCCGTGAAGCTCTGACACTGTACCAGCGCTGAATGAATGACTAACCCGATGTGATGCAACTTCACGCTATGAAAGTGCATCTGCAAAACTCTGTGAATTAAGTGGCTTTCGTTTACTTGTATACAAAGTGAACTATGGATCACACTAAACTGGAAGTCGTGTCAGAAGCTAGCATGGCGAAAGCACACATGTTTTACGTAAAAACGCAGTCACAGCCTCGTCTGTGAATGGAACCCATCAAGCCGCACATGGCACTCTGGTGGCAAGCCCCCCTCCCCCCCCCCCCCCCCAAACCCCACCCCGCATGCAGATGGTCTGACACCTAGAAAGCCTCAAGGTACTCCACGCAGCCAGCCAATGGACACCACAGAAAGCCATGTGTAGCACAGTCAGGGTACCCCCATCAACGAAATTCCCATCCTCCCAGCAGCGCTATGACCTGTACTTTACCCACAAGAGCAATGCCAAGTATAATGCCTACCTGCAGATACAAGGTGGAGCTTTCAGCCATTTTTCCATACTACATCCCTCAAAGCAACCGACCTTCTTGGAAAGTTGGGAGCATCTTCTGCTCACCGACAATCTTATAGCATTATTGGTTTCTTACAGGGCCAGTATTTCAGTTATTATCTAACCGGTTTCTGGCCAACTCTGCATTTATAACCACATAATAACGTTTCCATCTGCACATCCGTGTACTTTCCTCAGAGTCAGTTGAGTAAATGTATCCTCTTTTCCTTGGTTTGGAGTATGCAGCAAGACAACTGTCAGTACTATCCACGACATACAAGTGACAAAAGTACGATATTTATTGCGAGGGTTGAGGAGCCTCCACACCTCCACTAAAGCATAGTCATGGAGCAGGTCTTTGATCATGCCGGAAAATATGCCACAGCTTCATCCTGCTAGATCGGTCTATCCGAGGCCCACATGACACTGTTCCCTTGCTGCTGCTCCCGACTTTTGATCCAGACGTCCCTGTTTCCATGCTGCTTCTCGCTGTTTCTTATCATGTGCATCCAGCCTGATCCCGAGTTTCTGTCTATCTCCCCCAACCCCCCCTTCCCTCCTTCGTCTCTCGTCGCACACTGCCCCCCCCTTCGTCTCTCCTCGCACCCCCGTTTCCGCTGCTCACCTCCCCCCACTCTCCCCCCCACTCTCCCCCCCACGGAGCTCCCATCTCTCTCTCCTACTTAGTTCACTCCAGCAGTCACGACGCCGTGGAGTACACACCTCAGCCCCAGGACGCAGAGAAGCCCCCCGAGCCCCCATTTTGAATTTGCGCAGAGTAGAGGACAGCACCTCATGCCCTCACGCGGCGTTGTCACGGGCCGCAACTTTACCTCGCCAGCCTGGACTCTGACACTTAGACACAGTAAGTACTGAGGCAGCCTGCTTGCCATTTAGTGCGCTGTTGCTAATTGTCACACTCTGCTCCGGTGCCCGATAGCTGCATTCAGATATCCAAAAGATCAGGAGCCTTCCACGTGATATGTGTCTCAGTGTTCTGTTGTTGTCAAACAAATTAATGCGACCTAGCAGACAGTGCGTGCCCAGCACCCCCTCGTGGATCCGCGCCCTGCCTGCTGTTTTTTCCGGAAAGGCCTTCGCCCTGCTGACCACGCGTGCGGTGCCTTTATTGGCCAGAGGCAGACAGATGGAAAACTAGCAGGCAGCTTTGATTTTCCTTCCCAATACACTCGCTGCCTGCCTAAGTTGCCGTTTTAGTCCACAGCACCCGGCCCACATGTGCAGCCCGGTATTACAGCCTGATCCCGAGTTTCTGTCTCCCCCCCCCCCCCTTCCCTCTGCCCGCAGCTCTCCGTCTCTCGTCGCACCCCCCTCCCCCCTTCGTCTCTCCTCTGCCCCCCTTCCTTCTGCCCGCAGCTCTCCTGCTCTCAAAAGTTACATGCAGCGTTTTAAACTCTTTTGCTGGCTGCTGTATTCTGTGAACTGTACACCATGACGCCCAGTGCTTAATTTTAGCCGGTGGCTAGAGACGCTCATTTTTGTAGACCAGGGCATTTTTTATAGTCAGACTTTGTTTGGTCTAAGCTGGAAAGGCAGAAAAGGTGGAAGACAAGGATGAAGAGAAAGATAAGCAAAAGGTGACAAAGGGAGACACATTGGCGAAAATACTGCAAGATTAAGATAAAGAGACAGGGAGTGTAGGGTGGTGTAAAAAAAGGCTTGCTTGAAGTGGAATCAACTTAATCGGCAACCCCGGCATTTGGCAACAACACGCCTCTAAGAAAACTTTGAGCCTCTGCACTTTTCTTTAGACAAATTCCATGCTAATTTGTTCCTGCATTATTATTTACGTTTGAACTTTGAGCTTTTGTATAGCATTGCAAATAATGTGTGTTTTTGGCAGATTAAACAGACTCATGGCAGTTATCCAGCCAATAAATATTCATTAACTATCAGAGCTTTGTAGCTGGCTAGATGTGTGCCAGGTTGAGGTAATATGTGCTTACATAATAACAAAATAAGGTAAGACGTGGTAAAAGTGAATGCAATTACTTAGATTGGCAGGTCTCCCACCCCAGCACTCTAACACTAATCCTAGGACTGTATGTGTAAAGTTAACGCTGCACCTGAGATCACCTATTATGCTGTGCAGGTGCAGAGCTGCGAGTGCAGGTGCAGAGTGGTGTGTGCTGTTGAGTGCAGTGTGCGAGTGTGTGCAGAGTGGTGTGTGCTGTTGAGTGCAGAGTGCGAGTGTGTGAAGAGTGGTGTGTGCTGTTGAGTGCAAAGTGTGAGTGCAGGTGCAGAGTAGTGAGTGCAGAGTAGTGAGTGCAGGTGCAGAGTAGTGAGTGCAGGTGCAGAGTAGTGAGTGCAGGTGCAGAGTAGTGAGTGCAGAGTAGTGAGTGTGTGCAGAGTAGTGAGTGCAGGTGCAGAGTGCTGTGTATTGGCAATGTAAATGACAATGACATTTATTTATGATTTAAAGAAAAAAAAAGAAATGTCATGAGCAATGCCAATAGCTCTACCTTTAATGATGCCGAGACCATTGCATTGTAAATGCTTGTTTAAACAAATGTTCGTGACTGCGCCGAAGTCTCTTAAAGGCGGAAATATTCCACAGGTTGTTTGTGCAGGCAGGCCCCTCCCCCCGAGAAAGAATTGGAAGTATGCCGACCTGACAGTCATGGCGATTGTGGGTAAAAGCAGGCCGGTTAGTTCTCTTTTTGTCTGGAAAAGCAGGTTTTGCGTGATTGTGTGATCTTCGGCAGGCAGCGTGGTGATGTTCCTTTGCCTGTGAAGCTGCAGCAGGTCAGGGGGAAGCCGCGTCCGAGGTAGGAGCGAGGCATCGGCACAGAGGAGGAGGAAGCCGGCTGCTGCACGCGAGGAGTGATAAACTCAGGAGCAGCAACTCCCCACCCACCTCCGGAGTCCGGTTCGTTTCATTCTTGTCTCATTTCTGTGCCTCTCCCCTTGCTCGGCCTTTTTCTGCTCGTCCGCCCCCTCTCAGTTTATTCAGTAGAGCTTCACTGGCGTGAATTGTTGTTACTAACCTATTGATTTGCACGTGTTGCCAAAGCGTTGCAGGTCCCCAGGTATTGAATGCTGTGTGATTTCACATTCGGGTCTCTGAGGGTGGCACAGGTGTGCCCAGGTGTTCTGCCGGCCCCACTTCCATGTCTCAGTGTAGAACTGCAGGCCTGCTGTTCATCCTTGGCCTGGTGAGGGTAGGGATTGCCTGGGAGAACGCCCCGTAATATCAGTTTGCCGTCTTGTGTCCGTTCCAGAGGCTGCCTGTGTCTCCCTTTTCAGCCTCAGGCTTGTGATTGCTATGGCTGGGTTTGGTCACTGGATGTGTCTTCTCTATTGTTAAATTTTGCAGGATGAGATTTCTGTTTCAGCGGGTCTCTTTTTGTCAGATTCAGATACTTTGCTTCAGTGCTTTCCCTGTTTGTTTTGTAAGTATGAATTCTCCTCATCTTTCTCTACTCTCTTCATCTCTCGCTTCCTCCCTGCGAGCCTCTCTTGCTGTATTTCTATCTGGATGTGTTTTTCTCTCCTCTGTCTTATTCCCTGTGATCGATCGATCTGTCTGTCTGTCTGTCTTTCTGTCTGTCTGTTATGGTCCTGTGTATCACCATTAATCGGTCGCAGTGGCCCCTCAAACGTCACCAGACACCACCCTCCTCCAAATGTCAGTATAGAGACATATAGCGCAAGTTACTCATCATGTGTTTTTTGTATTGCCTGCTGACTTTGGTGCAATGAGCAGGACACCATTGCATCATTTTCAAATATGTAAACGTTTTTTTAAAGCAGTAAATAAAATACAGGCTTACATTCTTTAGTTGTGCTAATAGTAAGAGAAAAGTATTTAATTATGTATTTACAAAACAGGGCTCCTCATAAAACGTGTTTTGCTTCAAAAGCAGATTCTGGCTATAGGAATCAGAGATTGCTGAAGCTGACAGCAAGGCTGAGCTAGCAGTGGGCCCTGATTGCAGTTAGAAAGTTTAGCTTTTGTGGATATCGCAGTGCGCAAACACAAAGTGGTTATGCTCAGACATTTTTTAAACTCCTTATGCAAAGTAGAACGAGCACTTGGCCCTGATTCCACGTAGAATGTTCAGCCTTTGCTTTTACACAAAGACTAAGCTCAGCGTGTTTTAGGCTTTTCCTGTTGTAGTCTGCTAACAATGGGCCCTGTATGCAGTTTGAATGTTTAGGGTTTGTTTTACAATTCATGAACAGGTTTCTAATTGAACAGTAGGCAAGGCCTTTTATTGCGTCACCCCTGTTTCTTCTGGACTGATGCTTCTGGTTGTTTAGGTCGAGCCTGGGCAGCTTATGCGCTGCTCTGCAAGGCATGCTGTATTCAGGTAGGGACTTAAAGCTCCGCCCATATTTTTCATTGACTTGTCATTGTCCACGGTAAACTGTGGCTGCTTATTGGCCAATAGGCTTAGTAGTCCCTCCTTAGTCCTGCCTTGTCTCATTTTATAACAACCCATGGCGACACCCCCTGCTACATGGGTTGTTACTCGTTAGACTCTAATTACAGCTTCCGATCACTACTTTCTCGAATAGCTTTGGACACGCTCTCTCCTAACGCTTTAAAATGTTCTAATGTTTTATAGCACGGGCGCCAAACGCATTTACAATGCAATAGGTCTTGCATTTGCAAGAGTTTAAGCTATATGCATTGTAAATGACAATGCCTTTTATTTATCTGTCTTAAAATCAACACATAAATAAAAGGCATTGTCCTTCACAATGCCAATAGCTCAATGCGAGACCTATTGCATTGCAAATGCTTGTTTGACTCTGCGCACTGGGGTACTGCTAACGAAGGCCCAATGTATATGTTCTGACCCCTAATGCATGTCAAAATTGGCTACACTCTTAATGGGCATAACTAATTTACATATAAGTCTGTAGTGTATGGCACAAACATTTACCAGGGCGTAAATTAAATGTCACTGGAGGGTCAAGGCTGATTGGCATATGTCTGGGTCTAAACAGGTACGGCATGGTGCAAAAATAACTGATGGATTTAACCCAGATCTGTGACTGGAGGTGAATGATTGATTCAGTATTCCGTCCATCATCTCTTGATTTTGCATTTGTTGACCCAAGTGGGAATGGTATGGCCAGGCGTGGGTCCCATGCTCACTACCCCACCAGATTCAAGTTAGCCTGTCTAATGAGGGGTGTCACCCTGAAAAAGGTCCCAGGATGCGTGTTTCTGATCCAGGTAAGATCTGGCCTGGCAATTTGGGCTGGACCGTTCTCATGGGGAACAGGATCAAGACTGATTTGCATATGGCTGGGTCTAAACTGGAAAAGCGTGGAGTGCGAAAAAACAATGGATTTAACCTAGATCTGTAACTGGGGTTGAATGTTTGATTGGTTCAGCATTCTGTCTATCATCTGTTCTGTTTGCACTGGAGGACTGCAGCACATATTGTTCCACCACTAGAGTGACAATGCAAAGCATGTCTCCAGACCTACCCCTGCAGCCTGGACAGCCAAGTTTAACACTGCCAAGAGACGTGCCATAATAAACCTTTTGCCAGGACTAAGCTTTCCTTTTCAATACCTATATGTCACCTCTAAGATGGTCCTAAATGTACATAGGGTAGGGTGCATGCTATTTAAAAAGTAGGTCTTGTGTATTTTGTGTGAAAAGCCTCCAAAGACTTTTTCACCTTGGAAAGGCTGGCTCTCCCATACGAAAGCACTGAGTTACATTATAACACCTTAGAATGTTTAACATCCATTTGAGAGTGTTATAGTAATTTATAATACAACGTAATAGTCAAGTTAGATTTTATATTGCTGTTTTGAAAATTACACTTTCAAAAGTTGTAATTTTCCTGCCCAAGCAAAATGTTCCGTTCTGCCAGTGTTTATTGTCATCCAGTAGCTAAATGGCTCCTTGAAGGCGTGAAGTGACTCCCAGAGGTGAGAGAAAGAGGGAGGCTTGTCATCAGGGCTATGCCCAGGAACTTCATTAACTTCAAAGAATGCCTGTCCCGTCACAAGCAGATGTAGTTCACACCTGGGCCTGCTCCCTCTGTTGTTCTACTAGCCAGCCAGGCACCAATCCCTGAGGGAGAAGACCTTCCCTGAACCGTTTATGTCTTTGTCGGTTTTGACTGGCCAAAAGGGAGGGTTTGCTCGTTATCATAGTCACACCTCTAGGTAGGCACAAGTGAGCTCTGCCCAGGGAAAGAAAGATCCTGCCATCATGGCTTTAGGTAAAGAAGGGTAGGGTGGGATAGTTTACTGTAAAACACACTGAAAGGGCTGCAGAATTGGGCAGGGTCACCCCTGGGAACTTTTACCCCATCAGTAGGAAGTTGCCAGGAGTTTCCCCAACTCAGGCTGGAACTTGACATAAATGAAACTCTTGCATTACCCTCTTCAGAACACTGGTGGGCCTAAGGAACACAGAAGAAGGACTGCACTTGCTGTTGTTACCTGTGAGAAGAACCTTATGGGTTAGACCACTTGTACCCAGTACTGAGAAGTGGACCTCAAGTTTTAGTTGGCTAACCTCCTGTTAGGAGCTAGGGACATGAAAGCTGTCTGAAACCTACTTTCCTGAAGAGCCCAACTGACCAGTTCCCAATAGACCATATCTGGACCCTAGTGTTGGCCTTGGCTGGGGTGAGCCCTGACCTCTAAGTTACCTCTAAGTGATGTCCCTAAGGCAATAGAACCCTAGATATATATATCAAAGTGTAATTCCCCTGCTTAGCTCTAAAATTCTGGACTTAAAATGTTTTCAATATTTTTTTCCTGGAGAACCAACAGAAGTCCGTTACGCACCTGCTAAGTCAATCCGATGAAGGTGCATTGCTGCTGGGCCAAAGATTCAGGTAGCTCCTCCTCTTAGCTTTTCTGCAGCATCAAATCCATTTTACCATGACGTGATGGATAAGGTACCCGACCTTGTGTAGCATAGTTTAACTACAGCGTTCAGCCTGCGCCTTTGGAGAGATCCGAGCTCCAAAAAAGCGGTTACGCCGGAAAGTTGAAATCCTCACAAGCTGAAGGCGGCACACGTATCAAGCCAGCAAGGAACCTTTCTGGGGCAGGAATTTTGAAATTCTTGCGCTTTGAGTTTTCCTGCCAAAAGTCAGCGGCTTCACCAAGACTTCTGCTATCTGGTCTAATGAAACCCATTTTAGCCACAACCTGCTGCCATTCTGAAACGCAAGGCTGCGCCATATTTACAAGAATGTGGTGCAGACTTGCCTTTCCCCCTGCAATGGCACTAAGTTTAACAACTTAGCGCCAGCGCAGGCACCCTTGCACTATAGTGCAAGGGTGTCTGCGTGCAGGGGAAATTGTTTATGTGTAGGAAGGTGTCCCTTCCTGCACATAAACTATTCTAAAATGCCATTTTGTAACTTTCATGTGTGCTGCTTCATGCAGCACACATGAAAGTTACAAAATGGCAGTTTTTAAAAAGGTTTGTTTGTGTACAGGAAGGGCACCTTCCTGTACATAAACAAACCATATGTAGAAAATCTCACAGCGAGTAAAAATAATCTGGGGTACTCTTGAGCATAATCTGTGCTGTATACTGTTAGACACAGTTAATCCAAAGTAAAAAATGTTCTTTACTCCATGGAAGTTTGCAGTTGCTCCAACCGTTTATTGTATCATCATATTGAATTCATATGACAAGATCACCACAATTTATATTCCATAATTGATTCTCCATAGACAGTATGTCAATCATCCACATTGTTTGAAATCCCCAATGCATTTCGCACAAAAGCGCGCTTCCTCAGGGGGTCTGTAAGTAATTAGAAATGAAGCATATATGTAATCTAACTTTTGTCCAGGAGCAAGGCAATACAAGTATAAATGAACATTATAGGTGGGACAAACATAAATCTAACGTTGAACTGATAAGAGTGAGGGGAAAAGGTATTCAAAACGAGTGCCCAACGTGTACGCCCGTTCAAAAAAGAAAACTGAAACAAGAGACAGGGTGGATAAACACATGTGAATGGGTTTATATAATCGGAAAGTGCATAAACATGAGGAAAACGGAAAATAATCCGTGTGTGTCACCAGAATTTCAAAAGAAACCAAGTGATAAGAAAGTGCTGATAAAGTGATGAAAAAATGTGCTCGAATAATCTAGAACCAAATAGTGCCCGAGATTTATGCCTAATTGCATTAGCTATCCGAATCGCAAAAGTATCTTACCCGTGTGGTGAAAAAAGGTGGATCAACACCGGTAACCGAGTGTAGCGTGAACCAGGCTCAGTGCGAGGCAAGAACCGGGAAGACGCCACGCATGCGCATGTGCGTGCAAATGTATCATTCGGAGAATAAACATGAAAGACGTACCAGTCACCCAGTGTTCTTGACCCTAAGAGTGGAAAACAGATCCCCTGTCAGCAACATAGAAGAATGTGTGAATAACAGAAAATAGTACGCGAAACATAGAAAAGATGAAAGGTGAAAGAAATAGAGGATAATAGGAATAAGTGAAATATAATGAGTAGAACCATCAAGCACTATAAAAATGTGGTAACAAAATCGAAGTGTAGGGAAATCAAACAATAAACATACTCATAACCATCATGTTAGACAAAATAATCACTGATCACAGCTAAATAGAGAGGTCTATTAGTACAATGTAAAATTGTATCAAATGTCAAAATTTCTTAAATGAATCATAGATGGCAACTAAATTCAAGGCGTTCATTAAGTCCTTTTGGCTGGACTGCCTGTAATCGGTATATCCAGTATAACTCCCGTTGTAATAAATGTTTGTTGTTGTCCTTGTGTGGTTCTTTATCAACTGTTTCCAAGATTAAAAATCGTATCTGACTAGGGTTATGCGACAGTTGAGTAAAATGTGCAGCAATATTAGACTTTAGGTTTTTGGTGCGGATGTTACTCCGATGTTCATTTAACCTAGTTTTGATTTTGCGTTCCGTTTTGCCCACATATGGGAGACCACATGGGCATTTAATCATGTACACAACATTGCTGGTGTCGCATGTAGCATTTACTCGCAGGTTGATGATGGTGCCTTGGGTAGGGTGAGTCATAGTGGATCCAGGAATTATACTGTTACAATGACTGCAGTTGTGACACGGGATGGTTCCTTTAAAAGTAGTGTGGCTTGTAATTGTTAGTTGTTTGATGAGATTTTGTATAGTCTTAGTGCGTTTGTACGCAAATATAGGAGGCTTTTCAAAAATGTTGTTGAAATCTGTTTCTGATTGTAGTAATGGCCAGTGTTTGCGAATTACCTCTTTAATTTGGCGTGAGTGGGTAGAGTATTTGGATACAAATACAGATCGAGTATCTTGTTGTTGGACTCTCAATGTAGGTTTCAATAATTCATCACGATTTTTGAGGTTGGCTCTATTTTCTGCAATAGCTGTGATGTATTTGGGGTATCCACGTTGATGGAATTTCTTTATCATTTTTGAACTGTTGGTTCTGTATTGATCCTCTGTAGAAGCAATGCGTTTGGCTCTGAGTAACTGAGAGTGTGGCAGGTGACGCTTGAGACTGGGTTGATGAAAACTTTTGTGATGTAAATAATTGTTACCATCTGTAGCTTTGGTGTAAATGGAGGTTATAAATTGGTTGTCACACAATTTGACAAGTACATCCAAAAAGGAAATTTCGGTCTTGCTTAAGGTGTGAGTAAATTGAATCCGTTCATTAACAGTGTTGAGATGATTGATTGCAACAAGGAATTGAGTCTCCGTACCATGCCAAACGAGGAAGATATCATCAATGTATCTGAAGTACGCACACATGAAGGGTTGCCAAAGTACATTGTGGAGTATATGCTGTTGTTCAAATGCGTACATGAAAAGGTTGGCATATGCTGGAGCAGCACTGTTGCCCATTGCTACTCCAGACAGTTGCAAATAATATTCGTTGTCAGAAGTTTTGAAATAACTGTGATGTAAGATGAATTGCATCAATTCCAATATAAGCTCCCCACTGGAGCTTATATTGATAGACACTTACAAGCTAGCGTCAAAGGCATGACTACATTCATTCAGGACACCACAGATTTTTTAAACAAACTACAAAACATTGTGATCCCTAATGACCAACCTATCATTTTATGTACGATTGATGTCAACGCCTTGTACACTTCAATCCCGCACAATCTGGGGTTGGAAGCATTGGAGACTGCTTTAGTCCAAACCAACAAACTATTGGAACTACAGGTGTTCATAATGGAATTGATGCAATTCATCTTACATCACAGTTATTTCAAAACTGGATATACCGATTACAGGCAGTCCAGCCAAAAGGACTTAATGAAAGCCTTGAATTTAGTTGCCATCTATGATTCATTTAAGAAATGTTGACATTTGATACAATTTTACATTGTACTAATAGACCTCTCTATTTAGCTGTGATCAGTGATTATTGTGGCTCACTGGTTAGAGGCGGCAGACCCGAGAGCAGAGGACGGCCCGGGACCAGGGTTCGATTCCCGGCGCGGCAGGTTTCTGGACCAGGGTCAGCGGACTCGATAATTCTCTCGCCTCGGTGCCCACTCTGATCAGCGTTCACACTCGGCAACTCTGGGCATTAGCTTGCCTCATCTTCACTAACAGCCCCACCAGACCGCCGGGGATGCCTGGTCTCACCCTGGAGATACCCATTAAGGGACCATCTCTCAGGGAAGCCAGGAAGGGTTTCGCAGCGGTCGAAGCGCCTTGGGACCCAACGGGTAAGTAGTGCGCTATATAAATGCCTACACATTTACATTTACATTTGTCTAACATGATGGTTATGAGTATGTTTATTGTTTGATTTCCCTACACTTCGATTTTGTTACCACATTTTTATAGTGATTGATGGTTCTATTCATTATATTTCACTTATTCCTATTATCCTCTATTTCTTTCACCTTTCATCTTTTCTATGTTTCGCGTACTATTTTCCGTTATTCACACATTCTTCTATGTTGCTGACAGGGGATCTGTTTTCCACTCTTAGGGTCAAGAACACTGGGTGACTGGTACTTCTTTCATGTTTATTCTCCGAATGATACATTTGCACGCACATGCGCATGCGTGGCGTCTTCCGGGTTCTTGCCTCGCACTGAGCCTGGTTCACGCTACACTCGGTTACCAGTGTTGATCCACCTTTTTTCACCACACGGGTAAGATACTTTTGCGATTCGGATAGCTAATGCAATTAGGCATAAATCTCAGGCACTATTTGGTTCTAGATTATTCAAGCACATTTTTTCATCACTTTATCAGCACTTTCTTATCACTTGGTTTCTTTCGAAATTCTGGTGACACACACAGATTATTTTCCGTTTTCCTCACGTTTATGCACTTTCCGATTATATAAACCCATTCACATGTGTTTATCCCCCCTGTCTCTTGTTTCATTTTTCTTTTTTGAACGGGCGTACACGTTGGGCACTCGTTTTGAATACCTTTTCCCCTCACTCTTATCAGTTCAACGTTAGATTTATGTTCGTCCCACCTATAATGTTCGTTTATACTTGTATTGCCTTGCTCCTGGACAACAGTTATATTACATATATGCTTCATTTCTAATTACTTACAGACCCCCTGAGGAAGCGCGCTTTTGTGCGAAATGCATTGGGGATTTTAAACAATGTGGATGATTGACATACTGTCTATGGAGAATCAATTATGGAATATAAGTTGTGGTGATCTTGTCATATGAATTCAATATGATGATACAATAAACGGTTGGAGTAACTGCAAACTTCCATGGAGTAAAGAACATTTTTTACTTTGGATTAACTGTGTCTAACAGTATACAGCACAGATCATGCTCAAGAGTGCCCCAGGTTATTCTTACTCGCTGTAAGATTTTCTACATATTTGTTTCATAGCCCCTCAGGATCCAGGAGGTGTACACCTGGAGTACCTATAAGACTCAACAATTGGTCTAACTTCAAGTACCTTTCATACACATTTGGAGTGCAGAGGTATTCATTTCTTTGGTCATAAACAAACCATGACATTTTGCTTTTTCCATGTGCGCTCCACACATGAAAAAAGCAAAAATGAGGAGAAATAATGCACTTCTCTTTTCGCCAACTTAAGACCAGGATTTTCCTGGTCTTAATTATGGCGGTGCTTCCTATGTACGCCACCCATGTACATAGGGGGCAGAATCAAATACAATGGGTGTTGCGGTGGAACGCCCACCACAACACCCACTGCACGCACTTTTCATGTTAAACATAGCGTGAAAGGGGACTGTATGGACAAGTCAGAGTTAAGCTACGTTAAGTGGCTTAACTCCACTTTATTCTCAAGGCAAGGCACCTATCACCACGGGAACATCATAAAAAGTGACGTTCCTTTGGCGATAGGGGTTTGTACATATGCCCCCCTATGTTTCAAGCTTTTATCCAAGATTAGTCCTGATATAGCATGACTCAATGCTGCTTTGTTGGAAATCAGACTTCTTTTATCGCGTGGTGCTTTTCCTTGAACATCATTGGAAATCTTTTCCTTCACATGCATCTTTTGTATAATCTTCGCACCTTTGACATACAATCAACGTGAATCCATCCACAGCTTTTGTGTGTGTGTGCTGCATGGTATGTTGCTTTCTGTGCTTCTAGGAGGTGGTGATACGCCAACCAAGGGAGGGGCTTCTCCTGTTGCGGTCACTGGTGTGGAGAACCAGGATTCTAGGTGGAGAAGTGCACCAGATTTTTACAGTGGTTTTTCCCAAGGCAGATCAGAGGTAGGCTACAGATGCCTGCTTCCATGTTGATGATGGATGGATTCCAGGTCTTACTGAGCTCCCTCTGGTGGAGGTGGGAAACTACTGCAGCACAGGCTGGACTCTTCAGAAGAAAGACACAGGTTGGCCCCAGATGATAAAATGCCGCATAGGGATTTTACATGAGTAAGGATGAGGCCTTATACTTACCAACCGATAAGCGGGTACGCAAATGCCCAGACAATAAACTATGGGGCAGATTTACAAGCCCCATGCGCCACTTCTGCGTCACTTTTAACATTGAAAAAGTGATGCAAAAGAAGCGCAAGGGGCTTGTAAATCTGCCCCTATGTCTCTAGTGATATAAGGAGGTCACCCTAGTGGGGTCGCGTGAGGTCAGGCATAGTATGTGAGCGTGGTGAGTGTCTCTGTGCTTGGGGCGGTGTCTTTGTCTTGGGACGTCAGTCGCCTATACATACAATCCCCTGGTGATGAACTCTGGCATCAGAAAGCGCCTGCAGTAAAAAAAGCAATGTCAGCCGTTTATAGGGAGACTATACTCTTCCATATGTCATGATATAAATGTTATATTATGACTAAGGCTCCCAGTTTTCCGTTTTTTAACTGATTTTTACAGATACATTCAGACAGGAAACCATGTGTTTCCTGTTTGTTTTTATTTTTAAAAGTGGAAACATACTGAAAATTGTGCTTGTCATGAAAGGCTCTCCATGCTGTATTTCTTGTATTCCAGGCAAAAGCTATGCATTGGGAGTTACAAAATAGGATCATATTTCTTAAATACAGGCATATTTTAACAGATATTTGTAGAATAACAGTATTATTCTCATGTGGGTGTAATGTTTTGTTGTATAGTCTTATGTGACTGCTTAATTTGCTAGAATGCAACAGGCATCCATGTATGAGTGCACATCTAAGAGTTAAATACATGTGGAAATATACAATTTTATGATTCTATTTATTTTGAAAACACAAACGAAAAATGGATAAATACCAATAAGATGGCCATGAAATAAATATGAATAAATACAGACGGAAATGTTAAAAAATAACTACCATAATATATGACTCCGCTCAAACCTATTGTCACATATCATGAAATTCCTGGAACTCTAATCACTACACTAGCTACTTCTTGAATTTAGCTTCATATGCAAAACAACTTGTCTTATTGGATATTGAGTAAACTGGAATCGATGTCTTGCAATTGCTGATACTCAATAGCTGTTAATGGTTTGATAAAGTAATGTATTCATTCGAGGTGTGTTTTTAAGCTGGTTTTGAAAGCAAGCAAGGATGGAGCAAGCCTGCTACGATAAAGGAAGATATTCCATACTTTAGAAGCAGGGTTAAAGAAGGTTCCTTTAAGGGAAGACGATTTGCGCCACGCAAGGAGGTTTATGGAGCAAAAAAGAATGGGTCTGTGTGCTATTTTACCACTTGAACTACACAATATGAGATGTTATGTGATACCTGCTGAATGAAAATTGTAGGACCTTCTAATGCTTCTTAAACAGTGTTCACACTGCTGTCTTGGTATGTAATATGAGCCTTGTATAAACTCCTTAACACAAACTGTATCTTTTTCCAAACTTTTTTTCCTCTTTCATATATATAACACCTTTTATTACTGTTCGCTTTTTATATTATAGAACTTCTTGTTGTAAGTTGCAGTTTTAAAATTACTGCTTGATCCATGCCTGCTTTCCACCTCCTTTATGGTTCTCTGTCACCCTGTAAGAGTTAAGAAGCATCACATCAAATACATTATTTTAATGTTTAGGTAAATAATGCTTATTAAATGAGCCTCCACTAATGAGGCTGTGGGCAGCTTTAATAGGGCATGGGTGGCCTTACTTGGAGAGCACAATGTACCTTAAGATATAAATCTAAAGAGCCCAGTGAACAATGAACCTCAGTTTCTGTTAGCTCGAGCAGGGGAGTATCAACTGCGCCCAGTGCACAGTGGGGTTTCATATTAGGAACATTTTATGAATGTTTGGTGACCCATGACATCTCTAAAACTACTTGAATATCAAATTTTTTTTAATCCCAATGTATGATATTACTAAGTTTGAAACACAGAACCTAACTTGGACATCTTGTACATCTGTAGATTGGAGGGCATGGCCTCCCTGGGAACCACACCGCAGAGCGGGACGGAGTCTACGCTGAACTTGATTCCTGAAAAGCCTAACGCGGTTCGCCAACAGCAGCATCTACCGCCGCAGAGCCCAAGGTCTGAGATGCATCACAATTCACAGCAGAGAGCAGTATTCGCCATGGGGGTAAGTACTGCCTCTGCACTGTATGTGTTCCATGGAAACTGTGAAGCAGTGGGTAAGGGTAAGGGTGCGGATTCTGAGGAAGTGAAATAACCTGGAACCAGTGGAGGTGTGGACACTAGGTATGGGTCCTAACTCCCGGGCTTTGATATGCCCTATAAAGAGGGAGCCATGAGCTCTGGGTGGGGCCCTGACTAAAAAGCATCAATATATTATGAACTGGAAGGAGCCATGAGTCCTATCTAAGATGCATTGATATACGCTGGATCTGGGGAAGGCATGGACTCTGGGTCTGTGCCATATGTCTGAGGCAATGGTATACGGTCTAACTGAGGGATCCATGAGCTCTGGGTGAAGTTCCTGACTCCGATGCATTGCTATATACACCCTGGAATGGGGAGGCATGGACTCTGGGTGTGGGTCATGTCTCCGAGGCTTCGATATAGCCCGTAACTGAGAATCCATGGGCTCTGGGTAAGGGCCCTGATTCTGAAGCATCTGTATAATGTAGAACTGAGAAGAGCAAGTGTCTCTGGGTATAAGTCCTGGCTCAAGTGTGCATGGATTGGGAAGGCTCCTCATGGATGGACCTACAGTCTAAGAGGGTAGGTTCTGAGTCAGAAATCCGCGTCCTCAAAATTTACATGTAGAGATTTCTTCAGAGGGAACAATTAGCTCTCAGGTAAGTTTTGTCCTTAAATGTAGTGTCCCAACTGAAATAAGTTGCTCATTGAGAAAGAGGGACAATATGAATATGAATAAGGCCTGACAATTGACTGTGTGTTTATATTCATTACACCTTTTGACATGTGCTTGACTCCTACGTGTTCTGTGCCAGATGGGCTGAACTACCTGCTTATTTTATTTATTTATATTTGTTTTTAAACATTACAAATGTATTCAAATATGCCTGCTATGGATGTGCGAGGCCCCCACGGCATGCACACCCGTGGTAGCTATCTAGAAATGGGTAAAAAGCCATTTTAAAACGGATGCCTGCCAACAGAGTGGGAGGCAAAAAAAACATAACCATAAAGCGTTAGAGGGTAGGGTGAGCAGTGAAGTAGTAGAGTTGGAGAAGGGGAATATTTAGAAAAAAATGAGCTGGATGGGGAGAGACAGAAGCAGAAACGCAGAGTAACAGTGAAGCGGCTTTTTTAACACACATTTGGAGAGGCAACGTTTAAATCACAATTTCTGGCTACAAATGCCATACAATTTAGAAATAGAGAAGACAGGAGTGATGGACGTTCACACAGAATTTTGAAGATCATAAATATTTTATTTCATTTCAGTGCATCCACAGCCAACGCGTTTCGCCCAACACGGGCTTCTTCAGGGCTGTAAATAGTAGTACGCATATATCAATAATTTATACACGCTTTACACATTTTACAATGTCAATACGAGTATAAACAAAAACTTTCTTTAAGAAAACCAGTACAAACATTTCACAATACATACATAAAATTCATTTATTTAAGAACACGAGAGATTAGAAGAAACCACATTTTTGGTATAATATTCCAAACATAAAAATATACTCTTAGCTGTTAATTGATCTTAAAAAGTACCTCACATGACACATTTGGTTGATCCTGGATTTAGTATATTATGCACAGTCATGAAATTCAAATTACATATACATTGGAAGACTGAGGTAATTCAAATACACTCTATTCACTAATAATGTGATAGGTTAGTCCACAGTGAGAGTTAAAAACAGAGAAAGGAGTAGAAAAAAAAACCCCGAAAAGAGCCTATAGGCAGAAACATGCTTGGGGACTGCGACATTGTTAGGCCTTTTTTACTTATGCAGGGAAAGGAAGAGAAAGGGGAACAAAACATCTGCATTTTTTTTAACATTAGCAAGTTTGACCTTCCTTGTCAAATCCCACAGGGTAATCCCTTCCACTTAAAAATGACGCCTGGCAAGTTATAGGACACCGAAGCCTTCTGCAATTGGAGTTCAAATTTCTAAAACCAAAATATTAAAAAGAACCATTGTTGTAAAACGCGTCCTTATAAATACCAAGACGTGTGATACCCCTCCTAAGACTTTCAAATACTAGTATCCTGTCTTACCTAGTATACGAGTATCCATATATGTTCCCAACGAACCTCTTTAGTCAAATCTCATATGAAGCAGGAGTTACTCTGTCACTTGCTGATTAGAGCACTGGCGACACTCTGAAAAATATATACAGGTGTCGCTCGAAGTCGTGGTGAGAGCAGCAAGGCGTGCTGTGCCCTTTCTAAGTCATCCCCGGACCTGCTGGGTGCACCGTTGGAGGCGCAGAACAGAGAGTGGGACTGCGAGTCCCAGGAGTGCTTACGACGTCCTGAGGAGCCGCACCTGGAGACTCTTCCCGCCCCAACCTGCCTTCTGGGTGCCACGCCCTCTCCAATCCCGACAAGTGCAAGCCTCGCGACGCGTATCGCGGGACGCGTGCGGGCGAAGACCGGGCCAAGAGCGGGCCCGTTTTAGCCCGTTCGAGCCCAGGAGAGACCGGACCGGGCCACCCATCTGAGCTCCATTAAGCGGGATAAACTATTTGGATTAAGCTGTCCTGCTGGTCTGCCTGTAATACAAGAACCCTCTACTATGGCCATGAGGGAGACCCGGAGCAAAGCAACGGCGGTGTCTGCCATGACTAAAGGTACTTTGGATAATTGTTTGGTCCAAACTAATTGTAGAGCAGGTAACGATATGTCTACCTTGGAAGCACAGTCAATTACTGGTACTGAAACTACAGGCCTCTCTACATCACTAACTTTAATTACTCCCTCCCAGGAATTACTGGAGGCTACTCATCTATCGCTACTGGACAGCATAGACCTAACCATTGAGTCTGTCCTTTTACAGCTCAGGTCTTCTTCACACTCCCAGCGTGACTCCCATCTTTCCGCCACTGGCACTACCTTGAACCTATCACCGAACAGGGTCTGAATTGAATTCAAGAAAAGCAAGGGGCATTAAAGAAGGAGCAGTCCTGAAACGGAAAATATTCAGACAATCTAAGGGGGTGAAAAGGGCAAGAACGGACAACGCTCCTAACAATTTAGTAGTAACTCCAGACTCAATGGAACGATCCCCCCATTTAACTGCTAATGTTTCTATGTCCCCACTATGTCACACACAAGTGTCGCCACCAGGGACAGGGGTCCCATTTGTCTTTGGTGAAAACTCAAGCGCAGAAGGGGACCATTCTATATCACTTATTACTAATGTAATGGAGAGACTTTTAGAACCCCTGAATAGGAGACTTGATTGTATTGATAACCGGTTATTAGCAATTGAGACAATTATGGGGGATATGAAGGACGAATTAAAAGCCAAGGGGACTAGTTCCCGTGCATTAGATACCACGCAAATCCAGTGGCCGCTCTAGCAACAGGCCCTCCTACCGCACCCATATTAATAACTGCTCCCCCAGCCCATCCCCCCTCCTGTCCTATTCCTTCTACCTCTGTACCTATCCCACTCCCAAGACAAACCCCCCCAGTACCACAAGTGCGGAAATCCAAATTGCCACCACCAACCTCCTCCCCAAGGCGAGGAAGAACACAGAGTAACGCAAATGTCCCAAGTGTACAAAATGTACAAAATGTTCGGCCCCCGATTAGTTCACATTCAGTCAACCTCTCGCCAGAAGCTGCTGCTTACACTGCAATTCTGGCTGGAGTCCCAGAACTTACCACCAACATGACGGAACCATTTGACTCCCTTAGAAATAAGGTGATTAGTCGGCTGAACATTCACAGACCATTG
Organism: Lissotriton vulgaris; assembly: GCF_964263255.1. NCBI lineage: Eukaryota > Metazoa > Chordata > Amphibia > Caudata > Salamandridae > Lissotriton > Lissotriton vulgaris. The sequence goes on along the minus strand of NC_141685.1, from coordinate 216,306,929 downwards.
CCACCAAATTTGAGGGGGGACATCTTAATGGTCAGGCGGGTTTCATGGGTGGGGCATGCCAGAAAGGAGATTAAGGGGGATTGCATCTTGGTCACTTTTAAGAGCTCCCAGATCGTCCAGCATATCACCAATTGGCTAGGGGGCTCGGGAACTACTAGTATCCAACTGCTACCGCTTTCCTTTTTCTACCCGCCAAGAAATAACAACAATGGGCATCTGGGGGGTGATGAAGGTTGGACTAGAGTGGGTTTTGCCATTGATTGGACAAGGTATAGGCCCCCAAGATATCAATTCCCAATGCAAATAAATTACATGCACCCCAATAGGTACACTTGTCTTGAAGAGGTAGACTGACTGAATCAAGACCACGGAAAGGAGAGGAGTTTTAGGACAGCCCATTCCAAAACAATTTCAGAGTCTGAACTGGAAGTGATATGACCCAAAGACCCTCTAGCCATCTCTGTGCCTAACAGTCAGGAGAATACTACTATACATCATTCCCCAAAACCTTTACTTAGGGTGTCAACTGACTGCAGGCTACTTAAAATTCTTTCATGGAACATAGCGGGTCTCTGTAATAATCTAGTTTTCCCAGATTGGGGCGCATACATTGACCACGCTGACATATGCATGTTCCAAGAAACATGGGCACGGGAGGAGCAACATCGTAAGGGATTTGCGTCATTTTCAGTTGGCGGCTAAATGGGCAGGAAAAGGCCGCCCTTCGGGGGGGGTTAACAATTTGGGTGGCAACGCATCTGGGTTGCAGCGTCAAAACCCTGGAGACACTTTCAGAAGATGTCCAGTGCTTGATTTTAGAGTGGCCGAATGGTTTTAGATTGGGAGTTATAAATGTTTATTCCAGGCCAGTTAGTGTTTCGGTCAATTTGAAAGCTATTGAAGAACTGTCCACCTTTTTAACCCACTTCCCGGAGAGAGTCATGTATGTGGTGGGAGGTGACCTCAATTCCCAGTTCGAACCCCTGGTCGGTTTACTGGATGCAGTAAACCAGGAAGAGGACGATGTTTGCTGGACCCGTTGCGAGAGTATGGTCCCCACTAGCTTTACAGATTACAACTCTAACATTGACCCACTCGATAAGGGCATGCAATGGGCGTGTGAAGTCAGATGTGCCACTCGCCATTACTTTTTCCCAGTCAGGAAGGAGGGCACGCCTAGACTACATGTTTATTGAATGCAGGGAGTGGAAAAGAATTGTAGATTTTAAGATCATACAGAGGGAGGAGAGCGACTATGACATACTGACTTTAGTTCTTAGGATCCCTGGTGCTGGTGAGGTGCCTCTATCTGAATGTGACAACTCAAACACAGCCACACTGTCCAGGAACAGACGCAGGATAAGATGGGACAAGCTGGCCAAAAACCCAACCGAATTGGCCAAAATGTATACCCAAATAATCCCAGCACTTGAGGGCGTCGCCGCACTTGCCCCGGAGCACACTCCGGGTAACTTCCATTTAAAACTAGGCAACTTGCACAAAGCATTAGTTAGTGCCATAAAAGAAACCTTAAATCCCATTGGTGTAACAAAGGTTGGGCACTATAGGAAGCCATCATGGTACAATAAGGCGTGCAGACAGGCAAAAAGGGAGCTCCTAGAGGCGCTAAAACAAAACACTAGCAGACCCTTAATAAAAATAAGGAGGCAAATATACAGGGACCTTACACGCCATGCCAGGGAGGAATGGGAAGCTGACAAATGGGCCGATCTAACCTCAGCTTTGGTGGTCAAAGATGCCCGCAAGTTTTGGCAAATTGTAAGTACAGGCTCGGTGGAGCCTGAACAAGCAGTGACACCGAACATCTCACCCGAGGTCTTGGAACAACACTTTGCCAACCTTTACAAGGAAACATCCAACAACCCCTCGGGCACATACCTCCAAAGGTAAACTCCCCGGAATGTGACCGGCCTGAGCTCACCTTCTCTTTGACTGAGGTAAGAACAGCTATAGCAAACCTCCCTACGGGCATGGCAGCAGGCCTGGATAAGGTACTGAGGGGATTTATACAAACAGGAACCTGAGGTATGGGCCCCCTACCTCCAAAATATCTTTAATGCAGTTCTAGGGGGAATGGCTCCTCCCAATACTTGGCTGGGGGCTGAGTTGGTGCCAATATTTAAGAAGGGCTCACCTCTCTTACCGTCGAACTATAGGCCTATCAGCCTAATAGATGTCTTGCAGAAACTCTTTTCAAGGCTGATCCTGGATCACCTTTTAGAATGCGTAGAAGATTCAGAAATCTTGAGTGTTTACCAGGCAGGCTTCCGAAAGAAAGTATCCACCGTCGACCAGATTTTTAGATTAAAGATGTTGTTCTGGAAAACGGTCAAAATAAAGGGGGCTCGCTGCATACTGTTTTTGTTGATCTCCGTGCGGCCTCGACTTGGTCCCACGGGGGAAACTTTGGAGTGTACTAAGGGATTTAGGTATACCCCCGCCCCTTTTAAACATTCTAATTCGCCTCCACTCACAGAACTTTGCAAGGGTAAGATGTGGGAGGCAAGGTACCCTGTTGGCAAGCTTCCCTGTTGGCAGAAGGGTAAGTCAGGGTTGTGTATTAGCACCGACCCTGTTTTGCCTCTTTGTAAACAGGGTGATTGACTACCTGAACAGGGTCCCCAATAGGGATGCTCCTAGGTTGGCGGGAGCAGGTATCTCTGCGATCATGTTCGCAGATAATACCTTGCTGCTCGCAAAGACACCAATGGGTATACAGAAAGTCCTGGATGCCTTTGTTGCCTTCTGCCATGACAGGGGCCTGGAAATAAATAAATCCAAAACAAAGTATATGATCTTTAAGCCACCGAGAACGTCTCGCCCTAACCCTATCATAGAAGGTGTCCGCTTGGAGAGAGTCTCAACATTCGAATACCTGGGCCTAACTCTGAATGAGGATATGACCTGGGTACACCACCAGACCAAATCCTAACTAAAGCTTTCCCAAAAAATAGGCGGGATTTTTAAACTTCTTAAACAAACCACCTTTAAACCTGTATCTCCTCCTCTTGAAATGTTTAAGTTGCAAGCACGGGGTGCGGTGATCTACAGGGGCGAGTTATGGGGACATTGCTGCCACCCAGACATTATCACCACTAAAAACAGGTTTATCAGGCAGCTGCTATCTCTACCACCCGGCACGCCCCTTCTCCCCACTAGATTAGATTTGGGACTCAGATCAATAAAAGAGGAACTAGGTTTAAAACCTCTTACCTTCTGGAGACGACTATGGGCGACTCCCGAATTGGCCAGTTACAGGAATGAATTGACTGAACTCGTATAACTACCAAACATTTGGAATAAACCATGGTTAAAATATATTAGGCAAGAGTTCGATAGATTGGGGTATCCCCAAGTTTGGAAGAACCCTGCAGAAGTGTGTAGTGGGCTACCCCGGCGGGAATTGGTGAAAACATTCTATCACAAAAATTTGTCTAATTACCAATCTAACCCCAAAATAGGGCCATTGACTATGTCATTCCTTGAGCAAAAGGATAATTACAAATTCGAGTCTGTCTTGGACATAATCAGCCCGAGCGCTCACAGGAAGCTATACCTCCAATGGAGATATGACTCCCTACCGCTCAACGGTCTAACAGCACGATGGTACCATGATGCCCCTGCAAACTGTCCACTGTGCGATGCCGAACTAGAGTCGGACGTACACATGGTCTTCTTCTGCCCCTCCTATGTGACCCCTAGGAAGAAGTGGATTATTCCCATCTGCAAAAATCTGGGCATTAGACAGTACCATCAATCATACCGAATATTAAAAACTGACTTGTCGCCATGTATTGTTTTTGGGGTCACGAAATTTATGGCTTCAATGTGGAACATCAGGAGGAAATGTCTGGAATAATGAACTATTTTGAGTGGTGTAACCTGGTAGGGGGTAATGAGTTCCTGTTGTATTTAAGGGATAGCTTAAGGGATACCCCCATCCCATGATGTTGGATATTATGTGTTATATTTCTTTTTTAAATTCCTCATAGTAATTGATGTTTTAACATTCTTAAAGTTGTATTTTACTGTGTTTCTTTTATGACAGTCCTATGTCGAAATAAAGATTTAAATAATAATAATATTAATATAATGAGCGTTTATGTGAATTTCAATATAGCACTCACGTGTTGGACTAACATGTTGCCTATGCACATAATGTGTTAATTTCCCTACATACATAAGTTTCCTTTCATACAGTCTGTCATGTAGAGCATTGTGTTAGGACCAGTCACATAGCAATGGTCTCAACTTCCATATGATGCTAAATTGTTAAGAACCCCTCCTATTGACACATAGCATAAATAGTTTCTTATTCAATCAATCGGTAGCAGGTTATGACTCTCTATCAAACCATCTTCACCCTTACACCCTTCTTTCAAGGCAGCTGGCGTCCATATTCGCAGACACCTATGTTTCAAAATCCCTTATTGTCTATCAAGAGCACCTTGTATACAGCCCATATGGGTGCTCAAAACAACACTCTAACAGCCTTATCTCCTTATTCCATTAGTACTCCGTCAAGAGAGGGAGCACCATTAGCCATACATCCAAGAGTTCCGTACCTCATCATTATGATGATCCGACGCGTGCCTCGACCCGATTCCGTGTAACTCCGCGTTTGTATAGCGCAAAAAAGTCGTTCAATATCGTTCAGCTGTGAGCCTTAGAGTTTTCAAAGACTAGAGCGCTAACCTTTCAATAAAGCGCTGCTTTGACGTTCACACTCTCCAGAAAATATATATACCCCCGAAGCGCAGTCCCAGAAACTTACGGTTCACTTTTATAAAATAAAAAGACACAAAGATTGACGTTTCCATAATATTTTTTCAATTGGCCTTATAGGGGGCTTGAACCCTTACTATTTCAAATACCCAAACCGACTGACAAAAGCATTGAGCCACTCAAAGTTCTGATCGTAATTGCCACAAAACAGTCAGTTATACCTTCAATTTTGCATAAACAATAAAACCTCACGTACTTTGTAGTAAGCCCACATTGCATACAGCTCCAACATGAGCTCTACTAAGCCGTCACAACTTCTTATCTTGTCAGTGCTCTAAATATTCAAACAAACATGGAGACACTCGTAGATCAATTGCCACCTACAGCCAGTTGCAGATAGGCGACCGCTCAGAACCGCGCAACTATCATCATTGATATAATCTGAAGGGCAGCGAAGACCAATGTGATTACTCTACTAGCAATGGTCATTATTATCCCGTGTTCATCGCTTCTTTTAGTAATACAGTGAGCACATATTTTCTAAGGAGATAAGAAAAAAAAATATTTATAACTCTATCCATCACATCCCTACTGAGGGATCGAACCAGTATATCCTTCATCCACAAGACTCGGATTGTGTTTAGTACGAGACGCCACTGGAACCGCAGTGTTCTCCAATAAAAAACATGCAGTATTCTAATACGGACTCAGCATAGAAATCATTGGTCTCAGATCTAAACATCAAAAACTTTCGTAATTATTATCCTAACATTGTTCAATATTTTAACATATTTGTTCCCAAGGAGACAGGAAAAAACATTAATCACTCTCTTTATTATGTTCCTACTGAGGAATCGAACCAGTACATCGTTCTACTATGATACTTGAATCGTGTATAGCACGAGACGCCACTCGAACCGCAATGTTCTCCAATCATAAAACTGTGGTATTCTTGTACGGACTCAGCATCAAAATCTTTGCTCTCAGGTTCTAAACACCATCTTATGTAGTAGGTAGTATAATTCTCAGACTTTGGAACAAATGCCTATTACCCTATCCGCGTAACCCTTTAGGGATTCCTAACTCGGACACTACTGCAAAGCTTGCTTTAGAATGCAACCACTAACTCCTGTATTATGTGGTAATTGCAGACTGGGGAGCAAGAGACTCTGTTGTTCTGTTGGTGTGAACCACTTTGCTGAACCAAACCCGTATGTCTTCAAAATGCTGACATTATGTTATGGCTATTGCGTGACGCCACTTGCCCCGTCGTATTTTAGAGCCACCAACATGTTATTTTCTATTATAACACAGGCACTGAGGCCTGTATTGAAATTCAAACACAGACTCAAAAGGTCTTAATCCTTCACTTGATACTGGTATTCAGATACTTAAGATATAATAACACCCATCGCTCTTTAGATAACAGTAACCATCAGATGCAATTATATGGTGAAGGTTTGATTCACCATATCACTCATTCCCTAAGTATGTGTTCAATACATGCAGACTTGTTTGAAGTAAACGGGTGTGAAGAAGTAGAGTCAGATCACATTACCTCACTCTTCCAATTACCCAGTACATTTGTACAGGACCAACAGTAGGACATATCTCAGGTTAGTATTTTCATTTCAGATCATGGCAATAGTTTGTTACAACAAATAGTCCATATCAGAGTCAATATTAAGACCATGTGTTGTAGCACGTAATCTACAGATCCATTTAGCCTCCAATTGACGGAGGTGTAGCTCCCTATCACCTCCTCTTGGGGGAATTGGTACATGATTAATAGCATGGAACTTGAAATTTGATCTGTCCCCTATACCTGCACACTCATATGAGGCCAAAGCATAGAACATGTCATGATTCACACATGCTCGTCTATGTTCCTGCATGCGCATTTTTTATGTTCTCACTGTCCTCCCTACATAGATCCTTTTACAATTGCAAATAATGACATAGACTACATACTGAGTCAGACAGTTTACAAAATGTCTAATATCATAGATTTTTTCTGTGCTATACTGAAAGAAGCCATCCGGCTTGCTTGATTACACATATTGCAGCAACCACAAGGGAAAAAAACAGTTTTTGGGCTTAGCCACATTTCTTGTTTTTTGCGCGCTGGTCGCGTATAACTTGGACACAAACTTTCTCTTATCGTTTTGCATCTCCTATAAACTACACTAGGTTTGTCCTTAGTCAGATTTCCAACTCCTGGAACACCTCGTAAAAGGTGCCAATGTTTTCACAGCAATTTGTAGACCTCCTGATTCAGACTGGAATTTGTAGTTATGAAAGATAATCTTTCATTAGAGGTTTTTACTCTAGGCGTCAATGTTGCTGTACGATTCAAGTGGTTTGCTTTGTCAGTTGCTTTCTTTAAAACCTGATTACTATAACCTCTTTGTTTGAGACGTCGTACCAAATCTGAACTATGTTTGTCATACTCTGACCTTTCGCTACAGTTTCTTTTTATTCGTACCAATTCGCCAAATGGAATGGCATTTTTGGTACTAGTCGGATGTGAATTCTGGAAGTGCAGTAGACTATTTACAGACGTCTCTTTTTTATGCAAAGTACTGTGCAGGATGTTATTGGCTACATATAATGTCACAAACCAAAATGTAATCTTAGTTTGTGGCATCATCATGGTAAACGTAACATTCATGGTGGTCCCATTTAGATAACTGAAATAGGACTTGAAACTCTCTTCTGTGCCTGACCAAATGACGATGACGTCATCTATGTAGCGTCCCCAGAAATGTATATGTTCTGTCCACTCAGACGCCGTATGAGCCCATACGTGTCTGGCTTCAACCCACCCCATGAACAAATTGGCATAGGATGGGGCCCCCTTGGACCCCATCGCAGTGCCTTGTAATTGTTTGTACCAGGTGGTGTCCTAAAGGAAAAAAATATTATCCAGAATCAGATGCAACATTTCAATGAGCATCTTGGTGTGATCATGGAATTGCGCTTGGCTCGAAGAAAGAAAATGTTCCGCTGCTCTACAACCCAAGTCCTCCCTTATGCACGTATAAAGGGATTCAACATCCAAGGTACAGAGCCAGAAAGATTCCTCCCAAGCCAACCCGTCCAGTTTGTTCAATAGATCCATTGTATCTTTGATATAAGATGGAAGATTATGTACCAATGGCTGTAAGAATAAATCCACAAATTGCGCCAATGGTTCTGTTAACGATCCAATTCCAGCAATGATTGGTCGTCCAGGAGGAAAGATGGCTTGTTTAGGTATTTTTGGTAATACGTATATACATGGATGTCTAGGATGTTCCACCCGTAAGAACCTATATTCAGTGTCAGACAATAGACCAACCTCTTTCCAATGACTCAAACTGTCATTGATTACTAATGAGGCGGTTCCATAGGGGTTTGAACTAAGCTTTCTGTAACAGATCTCATTTGTTAATTGTCTATGAATATCTGCTTCATAGTCTCTCCTATTCATGAGAACAATATTCCCCCCTTTGTCCGCCTCCCGGATTATCAAATCCTTGTTTTGTCTGATGTTGTCCAGGAAACATCTCTCTTTTCTATTTAGGTTCTCATACTAATATTTCTTTTTGGAAATAAGCATTTTATCCTCTAGCTCATAAAGGCCTTGGGTTACTTGTTGCTGAAAAACATCAATACTAGTCAGATGTGCCCCCTGAGGTGTAAATTTACTACAGGGATACAAACCACTATCTGAGGTATAATCCAGGTTCAATTCCCATATCCCTCATGGTTTGTTCTACAGTTTGTGAATCTCCATCCGAAATTGACAATAAGAGAGATACAGCTTTCATAAGTAACACAGACACTTCAGAGGAAGCCACAGGTCTTTGTTCAACACGTTTATTTGTATTGTTCAGTGCAAAGTAACATTTCAATTTTGCCAGTCTTGAGAATTTAAACAACTCAACATGAATATCTGAAAAATTACCTATGTTTACTGGACAAAAACTTAGGCCTTTATTCATAGCAGATAGTTCATGTGCATTCAACACATAATCTGAAAGATTCACCACCAAATTTTCCTTTTCCTGTACCTCATCACGAAGCAAACCACATTCCCTCTGGTCTGCTACTGATGTTTGTTCATTTGCTTTCTCTGATCTTTCTGTGTTCGGCTAACTTCCTCTAAAAAAAGTTGCTGGATTGTTTAATTGTCCCCTCACATCTGCACTGGTGCTTGGTTCTGGCTCCTCCACAGAGGAAAGATCTGAGCTACTAACCGCACTTGAGATGCTTAAGGCATCTGAAGGCACTTTTTCTTTTGGCTTTGTGATTACAATGTTATCAAAACATTTCGCAAAATTTGGAAATGTTAGTAGGCGTAGTCCCCTCGGAATTTTTTTATTATCCATGTATTTTTTTAGGGTTACTCCGTCCCACCATTTGGATAGCTCACGTTTCTTCAATCTCTCTAATCTCTCAAATTTCACTTTCATACCCTCCGTGCCACTTTTTCTTATGGAACCCTTACTGGTCGGATCCGTTTTGTCATTGAAAAGATCCCTGGCCATCTCCTCCCTGTCTGGCTACAAACGCCATACAATTTAAAAATAAAGAAGACAGGAGTGATGGATGTTCACGCAGAATTTTGAAGATCATAAATATTTTATTACATTTCAGTGCATCCACAGCCAACGCGTTTCGCCCAACACGGGCTTCTTCAGGGCTGTAAATAGTAGTACACATATATCAATAATTTATACACGCTTTACACATTACACGGATCTTCAAAATTCTGCGTGAACGTCCATCACTCCTGTCTTCTCTATTTCTAAATTGTATGGCATTTGTAGCCAGAAATTGTGATTTAAACGTTGCCTCTCCAAATGTGTGTTAAAAAAGTTGTATTGTAGAAAACCAAGTTTGGTGGCTGGTTTAAGGAGGTGGGAAATAGTTTTTTACAGCAGCTCAAAACAAATAATTCTGTAAGTAGTGGTAGATAGTGCGGTGTCTATCTCTGTCACCCAATTTCTTTTTAAAAATAGAAAGTGAAGCAGCACAATAAAGTGAGCAAGAAAACATATGCATTCCTGTGGAGTACGTAAAATAAATGTAAAAAATAGTTCTGAATGCAAGCAGTATCAGCAGTGGAAGGATACAAAACAGCCAATCAGAACACTGTGAGTTGGATTTGGTCCTAGGTGGGACAAACGGGGACAGGGAGGAAAGGCCTTGAATCAAGAGGCTACAACTGAGCTAGACCCAAATCCATCAAATCGTGAGCAGGAAGTTTACCCAAAGCCCACTCAATGTGCATAAGAGCCAGTAAATCTGGCCAACAGATGCTTGGGACTGGCGGTATCTGAGACCTAAAAATTGGCTGCAAATGAATTGCCTAATACAGACTGTGTTTGGCTGAGTTACTTTGTTGAAAGACCACCATGGAAAGGGTGGAGAGATTTAACCCCTTCCCTGCTCATGACGAGCTCAGCTCGTCATGCAGTACACTGGTCGTGTGCTCATGACGAGCTGAGCTCGTAATGATACATGGACTATAACAATTTCCAGCACAGATGGGGAATTGCCTTAGCAGTCATGTGGTTAAGGAAGTGCTAGACATGCCCATTGTGTAGCAACCTACGCCACATGGTCAACTACGTTTATTGGCAAAAGAAATTATTGGACAAGGAAAGGCAAATCAGCCACCATATTGTGCAAATAAAGGCAAATTTTATGGCAAATTCTGAGGCATTATTAAATTGCTCTTTGGATATTTTAACACAAAGTTATGTACAAAGGGTACAAATGTTACCAATGGGATTGGAATACATATGTCTCTCGAGGAAACCTACACATTCAGCTGATGCTAATCAAAGGTAAATCTCCAATGATAAGTGAATTTTGGACAGGCAGCACTAGATTGTTAGCACTGTCCTTTCAACCTTATGCCAAAATAGTTGCTGTAAAACATATGCAAAGTTGCACCCAGTAGGAAACAATACTGAATATGTGTGTCCTGTTTAGGTTTAAGACTTTTTGACATCAATGTTCGTACTTTTGACTCTGTAAACAGAGCTTTACAATAAGAATAGTTGTACATTATCCCTACGTTGTTCATGTCTGTCAGTTAACAAAGGGCATTCTGGGGGTTGTAGCCTTTGTTCACTTCAGTTGAAAAGGGCTAAATACAATAATTTTTAACAGGCATTGGCACTGTCGCGTGCACAAGGGGAATCACTGTATCACTTCACTCCGTATATGTCCCTGATTGGTGGAGGAACTCACTGTGTCTTTCACTGTAGTACAGCCGTGGGGGGCTTCGTTCCTGCATTGAGCCTCACTGGGGGCACATAGTCAACTGCTGGACCCTAATATCACTCCTCACCATCACAGCACCAAACACAGAGGGACTTATCGGACTGTCTCCTATAGGAGCCTGCTCGTGCCCCCTGGCATGGAGATCGCCCAGGGTGTGGTAGGGCTTTGGGGTTCCGGCACCTCAGTCCCCAGCACTGCGACTCACAGGCGCGCAACACCCATTGGACTCACCGGGCTTCAGTCCCCCACCCGTCTTGTGTGGCAGCCCGGGATGAGACAGATCCCGGGCACACACAGAGCCGCACAGGTCTTTAAAATACCATTTGAATGTTAATTAGGCCTTGCAGTTGTTTCACCCCTTCTAAGAGCCCCTGCAGCTCCACTCTGCCTACTGATTAAAGGTTTAGCCCCCCCCCCGAAATGTTTTCTTAGCCCCCCCCCCGAAATTTGGCTCTAGTTGTGCCTCTGGCGACTCATACATGCTGGAGGCGAGAGTGCCGTGGTGACAACGCTTTTGTCGGCTCTACATCACCCGTCTTTCTTTACTGCCCACTGGGGAGACTGCGTCTGTGGCGAGAACGTTGGCCACACTGATCATGGAAAGCACGATACAAAGCGATCCAAGCTCTCGTTTGAGGCCAGAAACCTGACTAGGCAGGAGGACCAGGACCTCCATTCTGAGACCTCGCCAACTCCGCCCGATGCTGACAACCAACAATTGGCTGATCTCAGGGAAATTGTCATTAAAGTCAAGACAGGCTGAAGGCAATAGATGCCAAACTAGATCTACTTACCAGTTATTAAGACCGTGTCAACCAACGCATCGAAAAACATGACCACAGGCTAGATCACTTTGAAAACCGCATCTCGTCCATCCATGATGTGCAAACTGAGTCCAAAGAACACTTCCTATGCATTGACAAGGTCCAAGAACTCATTAAAACTAAAAGCGGTGCTTGCGACGCAACTACATTCGGATTACAGGGATTCCTGAATCTTCAGCTATCTTTAAAATGAAATAATTAGTTGAGGATCTGCTTAGAGAACTCTTCTGTGAGAAACTATTCAAGGTCTTTATTGTGGAGCACTCTCACTGCTCTCTGGCCCTGCGGCTGTCGCTGGTTGCACCGGCTAGACCCATAATTGCTTGATTACCAAACTACTGTGATCGAGACGCAATCCTGAGACTGGGTCGTGAGCGAGGCTCTATACAGCATCAACAGAATAATATCTCCTTATATACAGACTTCGCACTATATGTTCAGGCAACTCTGCATGAATTTCTGCCCACCAAATGTCTCCTCCAGAAAGCTGACATACAATATGCCCTCCTTCACACATCAAAATCTCCACCGAAGGCAAATTGGACTTCTTCACAGATGCCTCCTCAGCTATGAAATTTGCAAAACATGCTTCCTGGGGGAGGGCCTCAAGGCACGTCACTGCATGCCACCGAGAACGCCTGACCAAGCGACCAAGATTGACCTGTGCCGCTGCGGTATGTCTAGAACTCACATACCATTACTCTGCTGTACACCACATTTTGGCTTGCGACACTGTTCACTAAATTTGTTGGGCCTTCAATATACCTGCTGCATTGTTAATGTTTGTTTCCTTTTTTTTGCCTAGTGTGTGCTATACATTCACCTCAACCGCAATGGGTTGCCGTTGATAGCATCATTCGGCCACCCCACCAATCTGGCAGGGTTGTATGCTCAGATTCTACTCGCCTCCAGGGATGATTCCCACTTTTGTCACTAAATTTCATTATTTGGTGAGTGGTGTGGGCCGATCGTCTCAACCAAGTTTGTGGGTTGGTATGGGTGGAGAGTGGTATGGGCTGTGTGTTTCATTTCTTTGTGCTTTACTTTGTTTCTTCTTGCCTCACCAGCTACAGCTGCAACACACCAAGTTCTCTGCTCACCCATGTACCTTACATAATACACTGCCCAAACTCCCCAAACGCATTCTTGCCAAACCTCGATCAACATGACCAACACAGTGTGCCTCACCTGGAACATCCACAGCCTTAATAACCACAGACAGGCATGCCTAGTACAGGCCTATCTCAATGGACACAAAATAGATGTATGTTTTCCCTCAAGAGTGTGTCTGCCCCCGAATTGTGCGCTAAATAGTGTGGAGTAACCTACTCCTCCATCTACTCCAACTGTGTCAGCTGTGTTACGAGACTGTTATGCAGGGAACTTTCTTGGCAGCTATTCCAGTCCCTCACTGACCTGGAAGGGTGATATGTAATCCTGCAGGATCCATCTGGAGGTACCAGTTGCTATTTATGGTCCAAACACTGATGACCCCGACTTTTTCTCAGTGGTATGGAGGCTGATCTCAGGCCTTGGACAGCGAGCCATCATATGGGGTGGTGATTTGAATGTCGTACTAGAGGATCGATTAGACTGCTCAGGTGCCTCTAAATATATGCATCCATGAGCAGCATTGACTATTAATGCACTCATCCATGACCACTGTTTACCAGATATCTGGCGTCGCACACATGTAGATACCCTCAAGTGCCCTTGCTTCTCAGCACATCACAATGCCTGGTCCAGATTTGACTACCAGTTATTGTCTAAAGATGCCCAGTCATGGACGACAGCTATAAAACATTTGCCCTGTTACACATCTGTGATCATGGCCAGGTCCTGCTGGTGTTGCAACTCCCACAAACAATCCCTCATGTCTTCACCTGATGGTTATCATTGGGCACACTGCGGTATTCAGCATTCCGTAAGGGAAATGATTGTGTATTTTACGCATAATGAGGGCTTTGTGAAATCACCATCACGCTATGGGAGATGATTAAAGTAGTCATCCGGGGTTTCTGTATTGCAAAACAATCCAGGGCCCTTAGGGCCATTAGAGGGACCTTATCCAGACTCGAATGGGATATCCGTACCTTAAGAGTCTGAATACTTTAAATCCGAAAATGCTACAACAATAAGCCACAATACATGAAACAATTACTGAATTTCCTGAGGAAGCCACTCTCAAGACACTCTCTACACAAAGAGGCACAGGTTCAACTGTATGTAATGATCCTCAAGCCACATGCCTCCACTTATGTCTCTGAACTTATTGATGCAGATTCAAATTTAGCTCTTACACATGATGTCATCATTCTATTCACAACTATACACTGCTACCCCGATCCTGTTTCCAGGTGAACTCACCTCATATTTTGACACTATACAGATGCTATATGCCTGGACCCGGCCCGCCAAGTGTATCTGGACTCTCCCATCGCAGTTGAGGAGAACAAACATGTCATCAAGAATCTCCCCAAGGACAAGGTGCCCAGGCTGGATGGTCTGCCTGCTGCCTTTTACAAAGAGTTTGCTTCAGCTGGCTCCACACCTCGCTGGCGGTGTACCAGACCTCCCTGGACACAGGTTCACTTCCTCCCTCGCTGAGAGAGGCTGTCATTGTAACACTTCTCAAACCAGGCAAGCCTGTTGAAGATTGTGACTCTTACAGACACCTCTCATCAATAAACGTTGACAATAAAATATATGCTACGGTGCTCGACAATCAGTTGGGCTTCATCCCTGGTCGCTCTTTATTCCACAATCTCCGCACCATCCTCACAGCACTGCATCATATTGACCTCCAGGTTTCAGCCATTGCTGCCCTCTTAAATGCAACTAAGTCGTTTGATTCCTTTGAGTGGGACTACTTCGTCCTACTCCTCGCTCGATTAGGTCTTATCTCACAATTCAATAAACAGGTATTGTTACTGTAAACCAAACCCACTGCTCGCATACGTCTTAATGGGAAACTGTCTGAACCATTTCCAATCACCTGCGATACGTTGTCACCGCTTCTTTTTGCCACCACAATCGAGCCCCCGGCGGCTAGGCTTAGGCAATGCCCTGCAAACTGGGGCATGGATTCCCTACAAGAGGACTGGAGGTATCAATGAATGCAGATGATGTCACATTTTATGCATCCGACCCACAGGAAAACGGATCTTCCCTGACTTGCAGGGTGGTGCGATTTGGGAGCTACTCAGGAATCTAGATAAACTGGTCCAAATATATTATTTTCCCACTATCGGATGGCACACAACCCTTAACAACAAATTTCCCTTTGACATGGGCCACCGAACCAGTAAAATATTTAGGTATGTGGCTCAGTAGAGACCCGGAGGAGCTTTGGAGGGCCAATTACGGCCCGCCGTTGACTGACTGGAGGAGAGAATACCGATTTGGTCTAGTTACCCCATACATTGCTTGCTGCATTGTAATAGTACAAATGATTGTCCTTCCAAAATTCTTCTATCTTTTCCTAAATGTATCCATTACACTTACTAATCAATTTTTTAAGCATTTGAGATCAAATCTGGTGTCGCTAATCTGGGCTGGTATGCAACCACAGTCCCCCTACAATCTCTTAACATTTTCCCTCACACAGGGCGGGCTCGGAGCACCAGATATGCAGCTATATGCATTATGCATCCAAGCCCAATTCCTGCATTACTGGATATACCCGTCACCATTCCAACATCATGTAGTATTAGAAATAGACCGGGCATCCCCAAGGCCTTTAGAGACTGCAATTTATTTAACCTGCAGGCACTTCAGGACAGGGATTGATAAATTGATATTGTCAGATGGGCTTGGGGGGATCTAGGGAATAGGACTGGATTAGTGATATTATACACTTCCTTTATCCCTCTTGCCAACATTCCCCGCAAGAACGATGTGACATATCACGCGCCACCAATTATAATATTAGAATATTCTCGGACATCTATCTTCAGGACAACTTCATACCGTTGTTTGTCGACACAACATCATAGACATGCAGCTTTCTTGACTCGTTGCTATACTATTAATTGATGGTCACCTCCCAGGCTGCAACTATCCTTGCCCATCATATTCTCTGAAGCTCTTTAAATGTGGAATGCCGACATAGATTCACCTATAACCAACAAACAATGGACTTTCTGTTGCAGTCAGCAGATGCTGCTCTCCCCAAATTACAGACTGCGTCTTATTCACTTTAAATATATACACCAGCTTTATCACAAGCCATTGCAACTCTTCAGAATGGGGCTCATTATTGATCCATACTGCCTACCCTGCAGCTCACGAAAGCCTCATTTCTACATCTTGCAACACAATGCCCAAGAGTGTCTTCATCTTGGACAGGGGAGTCTGGAATTATTGACACGATCACCTATCACTCACCCCTTTCACTGCCTTTGTGGGATTGTTGGGCTATCTGGAGTGCGTACCCACAGCCCACATTCGACTTATGGCTATGCTACTCCTCCTGGCCAAACATAGAGGGACCATACACTGGAGGCGGAAACCAGCCCCCACTATTAAAGCATGGTCAGCATATGCAGCATATTGTCAGGACCAATGTACTCCTTGTTGGGAATTTATGCCAGTCTGGTCACATCCTAAAGACATTTGAGAACCCTTTGCTTCTTATTTGAGCCAAAGAGACGCACCCCCGTTGGATACTATTAGTGGTGGTGGGATTCTGAGCCAAGACGGCTAGTGGCTACCAAAAGCTGCGCTCTCAGCATCATTGTTCCCTCACTGTAGCAATCCCAATTTCGTGTCACCTACTCCCACTTTTAACCACTCATTCCACACTTCATGTCCCTGTGGGCGTAAAGCAAATTGATTGCGTTTGCTTTTGGGTATAGAATTGTGGGGCATATTATCAAGAACGGCGATAAAATTATCGCCGCTTTAGCGGCAGGAATCTGCCGCTAAAGCAGCGATAATGGGCTTGATAATATGCCCTTGTGAATTCCCATAGCAGCCCAGGTTAACACCAGAACCTTGGCGGCTAAGGGAATTCACAAGAGCATATTATCAAGCCCATTATCGCTGCTTTAGCTGTAGTTTCCTGCCGCTAAAGAGGCGATAATTTGATTGCGGTTCTTGATAATATGCCCCTGTGTTCTTTCCCCTACTCAACTATGATAAATGTGCTTTTATGGGAGTTACACTGGATTTGATATATATCCACAGTAAGTGTGTGCTGTGTGGCTGATGGTGATGTTACCTGGTTGGTCATGATAAAATCAAATAAAAATAAAAACAATAACAAAAATAAAAGCCCAATCTAAGCTGCCAATGCACTTTCAGCCTTCTCAAAATCAGTAACTGTCCTAATCTGGAAGGTAGATTTTTCTGACACTGGAGGTGCACATGTTTAGACAATGATATAATTTCAACATTCCTGTAATCTTTACCCCGCGCGCCTTGGTAAATCATTTCCCAGTTTGTTAGTGTGTTAACAATTAAAAAAACCCAGTAAAGAAATTAAAGTGCACTTTTCCAGCTAATCCTTCATTACTTTATTGATACTGTATGTTTTTATGTGCCTTTGATATTGCTTGGTTTTGCAGTCGATTTGTTTAAATTGAAAAGTCATTGGTGGGGGCTGGGTTGTTTCCAGTGATTAGAGAAGAAGCCTATGTGGACCAGTTCACACCTGGATCTGCAGTTTTAAAATCTGCTGTGGGCTTTATTACCTCGGCCAATGTTTTTGTTTGTCAAGCAGGGACTCAAGAGGAAGGGACACACTAGAAGTGGAAATGTAGCTCCCATCAAGGTGTCTTATCAGTGAAGAATTAAGGAATGCAGCCTAGGAGCTGATAAGCCAGAGTTTTTAGGTCTCGTCCTATTAATCGCACAAGCGATAATAGGACAAGAGTATAGAGGCTAAACCAAGGTCTGAAACCATCGTGGATTTCGTCGAGTCCATGTGCTCGTGCACGCGCTTACCATTTGCTCCCGGAGCCGCCTGCCTCCGAGAGCTTCACTTCAAAGGGATCCGCTCCCCTGCCCCCTGCTTCACACTTTTCACGCCCGCCAGGCCGTGTCTCGCATTTCTCCCTCACCCCCCCCCCCCACAACAATGCCAAGAGCTTGTTTTAAACTTCCTGAAATAGGCGTAAAATATTCTCTAGCTTTATCGATTCTGCAAACCTCTTCGGCCTTTGACTGGGATCGCAGCAGCATTGCAGCTTTCCATAGCATGAGCTGCTATATATATTTAATCACTGTTAAACGAGCATAGTCTACAGCGCAGCCATTTGTGAAACTTCCAAAGGTTTCTCAATCAGACTCCTCGTAGTGATGGCATCGACCTTTGTTAAGTGAAAGTTTACGTCTGCCCTACCACGAGTCAACATGTTTGACCTACAATTTACCCACCCAAATCTTCAGTGGACATTCTCTCAAAAGCTTGAGAAATATTCCAGGAGCTGTGGCGTCCTTTATGACCTTTCCAGCTGGTCTTAAAGGCCTTTTCTGTGTACAGTAACTTCAGGCACGCACTTCCCAACGGAGCATTTGAAGTCCACCACAGACAGCAGACTTCCACCCCTAATCACATTCAAATGCGCGTTCAAAGCTCTCTGTAAACAGCGTGCTTGTCCGAGCCGGGCTGCAGCCGCAGGCAGCGCACACTCGCGAGTATGGCTTTCAGAGCAATCAAAGGACTGCCTGAAATTGCATTAGCAGAGACTTGTATTTAGACCCGCTATCAGGCTCTTGAAGGCATGATGCCACATTGTCCCGGGCCCTTCGTTCGCTTGCCACTGCCTCCGCCTACCATTGGATAACAAACGTTGGCAAAGTCAATGGGCTTGGCATGCGCATAGGGTGCGAAGGGATGTATCCTATGCATGGCATCAGAAAACTTTCATCAAGGATTGGAGTGGTGTGAAACTATAAAAAGGCTTCTGGAGTGACAGCGAGTGGCACATTTGTGGTTGTTTTGTTTGGGAGTGTAGGCTGGCTCTGTTTTGTGTTGCAGATGTAGACGGTAGGATGGAATGAGGACTAGTGTTGTTTGTGTGCATTGGGGGATATCTGTTACTTAGGCAGAGAAGATATACTGTGCATTCTATGTGCACTGAGTTCAAATGAGGCACACGTGTGCACAGAGTGGTGCTTATATGGTAATTGCAGGGTAGGTATCCTGTGCGTCGTCACAGTACGTGCCTAGCAGGTATTGATTGCACGAATGACATGTTTACAAATGGTAAATCATATAGCTGTGCCTGCCGCGCAACTGGATTGCAGAATGTATGCAGTGAGTGTATTGTATTGAAGGGAACTTCCGAGAATGTATGCCGTGGACACTATACACACATACATGCTCTGTATTCTCGGAGGTAAGGGACGATTCTAGTCACATCTTGTGCATTGTTTGACTATTTAACACATCTACCTTGTATTGTAACATTGTGTCGACGTGTTTTGGTGTTTTGGTTTTGGCACAACCACAGCACCACTCAGAAGCACCACCACAGCACCACTCAGCACCACCACAGCATCACTCAGCACCACCACAGCACAACTCAGCACCACCACAGCACCACTCAACACCACCACAGCATCACTCAGCGCAACCACAGCATCACTCAGCGCAACCACAGCATCACTTCGCAACCACAGCATCACTGAGCACCACCACAGCATCACTGGTTCAAATATGTTCTCTCAATGTTTCAAGCTTTATTACAAATGTCACAAAAAGATGTTAATATTTCACTTCTGTTCTTGGATTTTCGTCACAATAAAATATACTGAACATAATCTTCACAAAATGTATTTACAAAAGTTTAATCTATTGCCATTATAAATTACAATCACTTTTATTTAAGTATTCATTATTTTTAAAAATTAAAAGCCATTGTTATTTGTAATATCAATACATCTAAGTCACGTAAATGCAAAACATGTTGCATTACAAATGCTATAGGTGTCACATTTGCGAAAGTTATAACTATTGGCATTGTAAATGACAAAGCTATTCCACCCAGCAGCACCACAGCACCACCACAACATCACTCAACAGCACCACTCAGCACCACCACATTATCACTCAGTACCACCACATTATCACTCAGCACCACCACAGCATCATTCAGCACCACAACAGCACCACTCAGCACCACCACAGTACCACCACATTATCACTTAGCACCAAGTCAAGTCAAGTCAAGCCAGAATTTATATAGCGCACTACATACCCAGAGGGTCTCAAGGCGCTTGAGGGAGGGGGGGAGGTTTACCTATCGAATATCCAGGTTTTAAGCTGTTTTCTGAAGGTGGTTTTCTGAAGGTGGTTTTGGGTAATGCGGAGGTGGATGGGAAGGGAGTTCCAGGTTTTGGCCGCTAAGTAGGAGAAGGATCTTCCCCCCCCCCCATGGTGGCTTTGTGGATGCGCGGCACAGCGGCGAGGGCTTGGTTGGACGAACGCAGTTAGCGGGTGGGAGTGTAGAAGGAAAGGCGCGTGTTGAGGCAATCAGGTCCAAGTTCGTAGAGGGCTTTGTGTGCGTGGGTGAGGAGGCGGAATGTTATCCTTTTGTTGACGGGGAGCCAGTGAAGTTCTTTCAGGTGGCCGGAGATGTGGTCTGTGCGGGGGATGTCTAGTATGAGTCTGGCTGAGGCGTTTTGGATGCGTTGGAGTTTTTTCAGCAGTATTGCGGTGGTGCCGGCGTAGAGGGTGTTTCCGTAGTCCAGACGGCTTGTAACCAGTGCAGCGGCGAGGGCTTGGTTGGACAAACGCAGTTGGCGGGTGGGAGTGTAGAAGGAAAGGCGCGTGTTGAGGCAACCAGGTCCAAGTTCGTAGAGGGCTTTGTGTGCGTGGGTGAGGAGGTGGAATGTTATCCTTTTGTTGACGGGGAGCCAGTGAAGGTCTTTCAGGTGGCCGGAGATGCGGTCTGTGCGGGGGATGTCTAGTATGAGTCTGGCTGAGGCGTTTTGGATGCGTTGGAGTTTTTTCAGCAGTATTGCGGTGGTGCCGGCGTAGAGGGTGTTTCCGTAGTCCAGACGGCTTGTAACCCGTGCGTGGGTGACCGTTTTTCTTGTCTCGGTGGGGATCCAGCGAAATGTTTTTTTGAGCATGCGTAGGATGTTGAAGCATGACGAGGAGATGGCGTTGATTTGTCTGGTCATCGAAAGAGAGGAGTTCAGGATGATGCCCAGGTTCCGTGCGCGGTCCGTAGGTATGGGAGCTTTTCCTAGGGCCGTTGGCCACCAAGAGTCGTCTCAGGCGGAAGGGGATGCACCTAAGATGAGGACTTCCGTTTTGTCCGAGTTCAGTTTCAGACGGCTGTGCTTCACCCACTCGGCTACTTCTTTCATCCCTTCATGGAGGTTGGATTTGGCAGTGGTTGGGTCTTTGGTGAGTGAGAGGATCAGTTGAGTGTCATCAGCGTAGGAGATGATGTTGAGGTTGTGCTGACGTGCGATGGTTGCGAGGGGGCTCATGTAGACGTTGAAGAGGGTAGGGCTGAGAGAAGATCCCTGTGGTACGCCGCAGATGACTTTGGTGGCCTCTGATTTGAAAGGGGGGAGCCGGACTCTCTGAGTTCTTCCAGCGAGGAGCAAGATTATCCAGTCAGTTTTGTCATGGAAGAAAGAGGCGAGGGAGTCGCAGAGGACTTGAGAGGGGGTGATGTCGTTGGAGCTGGCGGTGGGGTTGGAGAATTCTTTGATGATGTTGAAAAGTTCCTTGCTGTTGTGGGCGTTGTTGTCTAGACGGTCTTTGTGTGCTGGTTTCTTGGCTGTCCGGATTAGTTGGTGGTGTTTGCGGGTGGCGTTTTTGAAGGCGGCTTGGGTGATAGTGTTTGGGTCTTTTTTCCAGGTTTTTTCAAGGGAGCGGCAGAGTTTCTTGGATTTCTTAAGGTCATCATTAAACCATGGGGCGTTCTTGCTTCCTTGCTTGATTTGATGTTTTTTCAGGGGTGCTAGTTTGTCGGCGGTTTGGGTTAACCACTGTGTGAAGTTGGCGGCGGCTTGGTTAGGGTTCGTTGAATAGGCAGGGGTTTTTTGAAGAAGTGATGTGGAGATCTGGTCGATTGTGGTTTTGTTCCAATTTCTTCGCAGTGTTGGCTGAGGGTGGTTGTGGATCGTGGTCTTATTGTAAATGAAGTGGATGCAACTGGGATCCGTCCAGTGGAGGGTTGTGGAGTGAGTGAAGGAGATATGCTTGCTGGAGGTGAAGATAGGGTCGAGTGTGTGTCCTGCATAGTGGGTGGGGTGTTAACAAGTTGTTTGAGTCCGAGATTGGCGTGATTGTCCAGGAGGATGGTAGTGTTCCTGTCGTTGCTCTTTTCCAGATGGAAATTGAGGTCTCCCAGAAGAATGTATTCTTCTGAGGGGAGGGCGTGTGGGGTGATGAAGTCAGTGATGTCTTCGCTGAATTGAGTACGGGGTCCTGGGGATCTGTAGAGGAGGGTGCCTCTGAGAGTGGTCTTGGGGTCGGTGTGGATCTGGAAGTGGAGGTGTTCGGCAATAGCGAGGTTGTCTTCTGAGCTGGTTGAGACGCGGATGGTGTTCTTATGGACGATGGCGATGCCTCCTCCTGTTTGCTTGGTACGGTCCTTACGGATGATCTTGTATCCGTCCGGGATGGCTATGGCGATGTCTGGAGCAGATGAGGCATTCATCCAGGTTTCTGTTAGGAAGGCGACGTCCGGGGAAATGGTGTCGAGTAGGTTCCAAAGGTCGATGGCGTGTTTGTGAACCGAGCGGGTGTTGAGAAGGATGCATTTGAGGTGGTTGGTGTTGGATCTCTGTTTGGTGTTGGTGGGTTTGGTGTGGGTCTCGATGGAATTGTACTTGCATGAGTGGCAGGTGAAGGGTCCGTGGGTATGTCCCGGTGCGGCCTGGGCACAGTTAGGGAGTCGGCCGGGCTTAAGTGTTAGGAGGGTGGATGGGTCGTATGTGATGCGAGAGGGGTGGGTGATGCGGGGACCAGGGGGTCTGGCGCTGGGCGCGGTCCAGGCGCGGACGGGCGCAGACGGGCTTACCCTTGGCGCACCTTCGGCGCGGCCGTAGCGCGTGGAAGCTGCGCGTTGAGACATCTGTCTTATATGGATAGTGGAGGGGGCGGAACGTGGGAGGGTCAGCTGGGAGGCGGGAGCGAGGTGGAGGAAGGGCCAGGGGTTACAAACAAAATGGCAGCAACAACAACAAGGCAGCAACAACAACAAGCGCAGCAGCAGTGGAAACGGAGGCGCTTTGGAAATATGCAAAACTCTGTACTAAACACAGCCAAGAAGTGCGCGCTAGCGATATTAAAAAGCTATTAGAATTCAAGCACTATGATCTGAATAAGGACAGTGCAGTCAAGCGCTACGTTATGAGAAAATAATCTGCACTCAAGCGCTACGATAATATTTCCAGAGGCAGAGTCAGGCGCTACAATATCAGGTCTGCAGTCGAGCGCTACAGTAATATTTCCACAGCAGAGTCAGGCGCTACAATACCAGGTCTTCACAGGAGGAGGCAAGGGGAGAGACCGCTCCCCTTGCCTCCTCCCCAGCACCACCACATTATCACTCAGCATCACCACATTATCCCTCAGCACCACCACAGCACCACTCAGCACCACCACAGCACCACTCAGCACCACCACAGCACCACTCAGCACCACCACAGCACCACTCAGCACCACCACAGCATCGCTCAGCACCACTCAGCACCACCACAGCACCACTCAGCACTACCACAGCATCACTAAGCACCACCACAGCATCACTAAGCACCACCACAGCACCACTCAGCACCACCACAGCATCACTCAGCGCAACCAAGGCATCACTCAGCACAACCACAGCATCACTCTTCGCAACCAGAGTATCACTCAGCACCACCACAGCATCACTGGTTCAAATATGTTCTCTCAATGTTTCAAGCTTTATTACAAATGTCACAAAAAGATGTTAATATTTCACTTCTGTTCTTGGATTTTCGTCACAATAAAATATACTGAACATAATCGTCACAAAAGTTATTTACAAAAGTTTAAGCTATTGCCATTATAAATTACAATCACTTTTATTTAAGTATTCATTATTTAAAAAAATTAAAAGCCATTGTTATTTGTAATATCAATACATTTAAGTCACGTAAATGCAAAACATGTTGCATTACAAATGCTATAGGTGTCACATTTGCGAAAGTTATAACTATTGGCATTGTAAATGACAAAGCTATTAATTTAGCTATTTTCAAAAACAACACATAAATAAAAAAATTGTCATTTACAAGACCAATAGCTCAAACTGTCCTAATGAGAGACCTATTGCATTGCAAATGCTTGTTCCTCTTGGCTGCTTGGCAAGTACTGCTTGGCCCCACGGTGTGGTGGCTGCGGCTGGACTAGTTTAATTAGTTCTGACTTTGACAAATGCCTGCAAAACAATGCATTCTGATGGAGTGCTAGACTACAAACTAAAAAAAAGTTCTTCTGCAGGCATGTATGTAGAGAGAGGAAGCAGTACTTGGTCCAAGCTCCATGACAGGGACACATACTAAGCCCCAGAAGGTAGCCAAAGAGAGGAGGAGGAACTGTTCAATAAGAAAGCAAAGAAACAAGAATGCCGGGGGAGGCAACCAATGGTAAGTAATAGGATCTCTCTAAGCCCGTTTTGAGATTTTTTTTTCATTACAAGAGATTTCGCTGCTGTGCGAATGAAACCTAAAATGGAAATCGTATGACTAGAAACCTTGTGTCCCAGTGACGTGAAGGCATTTAGCTATAGGAACAGTGCCAGTGAACAAACTGCTTTCTTAAACTAGTGTTTGTGATGCAAACGTGAATTAGCTGAATAGTGGAAAAGGCACATTTCCATGATGTGTTAAACATATTTTTCCACTGAATTTTCATTTAAAATATGTAAGGTTTTTACATCCTGCTCTGACAGAATCTTCTCCCCAATCTAGTAAATGCATATGTTAACACCACTTGTGTGCTTCTGCTGAGTTACATCTAAATATGAGCCCATTTCTGAATTAGAGGCCCTGTCAGTGATTTCTCTGCATCCAATTTGCCTGTACACTATTCCATAGTTACCAGATTTTCTGTCTCCCTTACTTTCTGCCCTGGCTAAGCAAATAGATGGACCTCAGCTTTTGAATGTCTCCTTTTGCGTTCGTAGTATGGTGCATGCTTCGTGTATTGTTCTGCAAAGGTTGAATACTATTCTTGTTCGGCTCCATTTCTACTCTTCGTGCACTTTCTGTTGTTGTGCAAAGGCCGTTAGCTAATCGCAACAAAAACCTTCCAATAAATAAATGCCAGGCCAGTGCCACTCCAGAGCCACTGTAGGTACCTGCCTTATAGTGCCACCACTGGAAGCCTCAAGAGGGGGCCAGTTTGCAATTTGCGGCCTTAAACTGGCTTTGTTGCCAGGAAAAATATCTTTATGACTCGTCCTTCTAACCTGATTGTGCTTGTGCTGAATAAATGAATGTATAAGCCCCTGTGTCTGTGGACTCTATCCTCATGGCAAGGACGATGTAGATGTCCAAGCAGTGCCTAGCAGTACCATTATGAGTCAGCAGGGGGCGAGAGCATGCAGGGACTGCACTTCCAGTGCCCCCCAGCAGGCAGGCGCCTGTCTGTGGAGCCGCTGAAAGGCATGGCCTCAACAGACATGCGCCCAGCAGCACTCTGACACCTGTCTACATGTCCGCATCGCGTCAGTGATGGAGAAGGGGAGAGGCGGGGGATTAGTGACGCAGGTGGGCAGGTCGGTGGCACAGGATATCTCTGTTATCAAACACCCGGACATTTCGATATTTTCATGCAGGGTTCGATTGGATCAGAAAAGAGCCCCAGGCACCAAAGTAAAAGTTTCCCAAATCGTCAGTCAAATAACAAAAAAATGGCACATTTTGCAAATTGGAGTAGTTTACAGTTTGAAAAGACACACTGTATAGGAGTTTTGCAAAGTGTGGGAGACGGCATGCATTTTCTCCTTGCGGCAGGCAATGTTTGGGATAATATCAGAAAAATCAATATTAAAATTCGACACAACAGAAAAATTAAACAGGCCCACAAGCAGCCAAAAAACTGGCTGACACACTGACCTGTCAGACTAGCTCTTCTCGCACTGCTTGATTGACCTATAGGGCATTGCTATGCTGTCTAAGCTTCATGAAAGGGTTTCAATGCTTTTGCATTTGACTCGTGAGGGATATCTAGTAAAGACTAGTGGAACTGCAGCTTGATGTAAGAATAATTTCAATGCTTTTGTATTTGACTCTTGAGGGACATCTAGTAATGACTAGTTGAACTGCAGCTCTTTGTAGACTTATTTTGATATTGGATACTATAATATTCACTGCCCACTGCTAATCTCGTCCCATAATGCTTTGCAGGGCCTTTTGTTGGAATTGTTTTTTTGCCAATAATGTGCTTCAGGTGGTCCTAAGAGGATGGGACCACCAACGAATCGTTCAACTAGATGTGGTTTTTGTTTATGCTCTTTGCGTTCTAGGCATCTGCTTGGTCCTCCCCCTAGATTAGGGGGGGCCCGAAATCATCACCTCTCTTATTGCCTAATATTTTCATTCTAAAAGTTCACTTTTGTGAATTGGTTATATGCTTTTTAGCATGTAAAATTGCTTTATCAAAGCATCTGTGGATGACGTTGATTTAGCTGCTACACTACGTGATTAAGCACAGTTTTTGTACTGTGCTACGGAGTGCAAATTAGTGCAACCTGTGCAGGAGTAGTGTGGTACTACTACCAGGGTTACCCAATACATGCATTTTCTAGCAAATAGTTGGGCACAGGTGCTTTCAGTTGGGGTTGGCGAGGTGTTTGTCGGATTTCACGAGGAAGTTTTACATACACACAGACAAAAACACCCATCCACTCTGTTCCTCTGTTTTCAAAGTCTTTGAAAATGCTGGTTGTTTTACAAAGTTTTGTGTTTTCTCTCACTCAGTGCCCATCCAATCTGCATTTGTCTCCCTTTCCACTGCCCCTTAGACCCCTCTCATGTACTCTGCTCGCTGAAGAATGTATTTTAACATTATATACTAGCGTGATTGTTGTAAAATCTGAAGCTCGCCTGTCAATCTTATTGACCAAGCTACACCCCTGCACACAAACTTTGCACCTCATTTGGGGGACAAGTGCTATAGAAATGCAAACCCTCCCCTCTTCTATCACCCCACTAACCTTTTTAATCCAGATAGACTGAAATGTCCACCGCTCAAAGTAATTTCATAATTTGCTAGAATAATTCACCACTAATCCTTATCTGGTTCTAGAGTAGCGTGCTACTCGCCAAAAAGCGTTTCAACACCTCATCCATGGTGGTAAACGCTGTATAATGCAAACCTTTTCCTTTTTATATCCCTCCACTATCCTTCTCAATACAAATAACAGACTAACATATCCACCACTCAAATTTCATATTTCACTATACTAATTTATCACTTATCCTTTTTGGGTTCCGGAGTAGCGTGCTATTCGCTGAGAAGGTGCTTTGACGCATCGTCAGGGTTAGAAGGCGCTATATAAATGCAATTACAATACAAAATGAACTCGTAACCAGCCCTGCCCTGTTCCAGTCCATTAGCCATTTCACATGCACCGATTTACAAGCACTGCTGGTGTGCATGTGCTTGTCTCACTGCACAGTGAGCACGTCCCATGCTCTTCGAGGCTGCAGTGAGCCTCACCCCTCACTAGGGAATGCAAGGAGCTCCATTAACAATAACAAATATTCTTTCCTGGTTGCTTGGCAACTCCTCTGCACACCTGCTCTCAGCATGCTCCGAACAGGTGGAAGCTTTCTATGGAGAGCTTAGGCTAGTTAGCACCTTGCCAGTTTTCCCAACTCCTTTCATACCATCTTTACAAAAAAAGTAATCCAAGCTAGTGAAAATAGAAGTGTAAAAGAAAAAAAATGGATAGATTATATGAATTAATCTCACCACTGATGATTACTGTGGGCCCATTCGGTTCCATCGTTTTTTCTCCCACCGTGCCTGGGTTTAATCTGAGGTGCCATGGTGGGACTGCGGAATAGAATGCAGCCTGAGTAATGACCGGTGAATAAAATACATTTAAGCATCCCTCCTATCACTGGTATGTATTCTATATGGTAAAAATTAATGTGACCAAATACAATTTGTAATTTGGAACAAGTCTTTAAAGAAAGGCACATTCCTAAAAGTATTGCTACAATGCAGAAAACAACTTTAATGTTATTACCATTAGTACAGCCAATCATGTACTAACCATAGTACAGCCAATCTAATGTGAAAAAGGCTGTTCCTACCTCACAGGTTCTATAGTGCAGTTACTTCTCAAAGGAAGACAGTTCTGGCTATATTCGATGAAGTTTTAAATCAATGCATGTGTTTAAGTCCTTTTGTCTAGGTTCTAGTGAAATACATTTCTTTATAATCATAACGGCAAAACGTGGCAAAACGTGGCATAAGCCATATATGCCGATCCGCAGAAAGTAGTAACCTTTTGTACTTTGCTCATGTGTATATTTATTTCTGCCTCACACACCAGGCTAAGTGCGTGGCTAAACATACCTTCATGTGGGAATGGAGGGCAGGGCCAGATATACTAATTACTGGGTGCAAGAAAAGGGTTACAATTTATGACCAGTATTTTTGTGACCAGTATTGAATTGTATGCACTGGCTTATGTACTAATAGTTTGCCTCATAAAATTCCGATTCAGGGTGGTCCATAATCCGACCTACCTCATGAATATTATTGAGGTATGTTATAAATTGCCACTCACTACGGTTGGAAGCCATCGCAGGGATGGTGTTCTACAGACCACCGTGTCTTCGATCACCTTATTTGGTTTTTTAACCCCTTGGGTGCTCATGATGGCTCCACACCGTCATGAGTCACAGGCCGAGTGTGCTCATGATGGCGTGGAGCCGTCATGCCGCTGTCGCTCCGCCCACGTGGCACTAAATCCCTGCCTGTGCGGGCAAATTAATAAGTGGGTGGGGTCATGACGGCACCACGCCGTCATGATCACACGCCACTCGTGACTCATGATGGCGTGGAGCCGTCATGAGCACCGAAGCGCCACGCCCACCCCCTACCCCCCGCGGCAGAATTTGCGCCACAGGGAAGGGGTTAAACATGTTTTTTTTAACATTTTTATGTTTGTTACATTTACACAAGCAATATATTTGCAACACTTTTCAGTATTGTTCTCTGTTATCTTTTAGACAGAGGTACATAGGACTCTTTCTTGGATTATGTTATGGTGTCACTTATCTTGCACTTTCGTTTACTGTCGACCGCTGTTTACGTATCCACCAACCCCCAATCTCATTACATTAACAATTTACGTAAACCCCGTCTACTGCTCTTCCCTGCCTTGTCTTGTTGGGCGGTTCAAGCCACTACCCAGGACTCAGGGAATGTCCTCATCTATGTCACTCTTGTACCCATAACCATTAACATTTCAACCATTGAAAAGGAAAAAGAAGGAAAGAAACAGAAGAAAAAAGGAAACTTAATAAAATCCGGCATGCATAGGGGGCCTGAGTACCATCTGGTTCTAAGGATGTATTTGGCGATCCTGTCCATTACATGTTATATTCTGCATAATGTGTGGGTTCTCCAGGGGGGGAGAGGGAGTCGGGGAGGCTGCCATCTCCCCATCTACCTACCCCAATCTCACATGTACCAACAGTCTTTCCCCTCTCTAGGACCACTGATTCACCTTCTTGTGGATATACCATGCACGCCCCCGCCTTGTGTGTCCCAAGTTGTCCGCGTGGGAGCTTGTATGTCACTCACTCTTCACTCTCAGATCCCCCCACCCATTGTCTGTTCCCGCTCTTGGTTTTCCCAGTTTGTCAGCACTTCTTTCCATAAGTGTACCGGTCGTCTCCAGATGCCCCTCTCTTCCTCCCAACTCAGGGCCCTGCCCTCCGCTCCTTCCCAACCAATAACCTTCCTGTTCTAACCGGCCACCTGTGGCGCAGCAAGGGATTTCCACACCAGCGCTATCCTTCTCTTTGCTAGGCCCAGGGCAAGGTCAATAAATCAGTTCCTCACCATCCGTTTGGGAGGGTGCGGGAAAAGCCCTAACAAACAGACTTCTATAGTCAGTGCCAGTTCCCTCCCCAGTGCTTTCCTTGTCTTATCCAGGATTTCCTCCAAGTACCCCTGTACTACTCCACAGCTCCAGGTCATGCTGTAAACCCAGCACCCACATAAGCACACTTCGGGCATTTCCTCGGCTCAACACCTTACGTAACATTGAGCCTGTGAGGCGTCATATATACCACTTGGAGATAGTTGAACTGCGTACATTTAAGCCTGGTGTTCCTCGATATTTTCTTATAGGACCTCATTACTTTTCCCCATTCTCCATCAGAGAGCTCCCTACTTATCGCCCTTTCCCATTTGCCTTGGAGAGCCCCCATCAGGCTAACGGATTCAGTGACCAGGGCCTCGTGATGGCACGTCACCTGGTGCTCAAAGTGTTCTACGCAAGCAGACCTGGGTGATTCGTTGGTTTATCCCTCCTTCCACTTCATAGGTGTCCAAATGTATGAACCAAAGCTTCATACTGCAGGAACTGATCAGAGGAAATGCCACAATTGTCCATCAAATCCGCAAACAGGACTATGGAGCTGTCTTCATAGCAATCACCCACCGTGTCTAAGCTCACCTCTGTCCATGACTCCAATTGTTCTGCTGTGAACACTGTCATCGGATCCCTATGTGGGAGCCCCACCAACTGCAGCACAGGGGAGTACCACGGAGTTCCACCCTACTTTCGAACACAGCGTTGCCAGATATGTATGGCTGTACGCTGCAATACCTACTTATATGGGACAATAACTGCCGGTCTCAGTAATGTAGCCAACAATGTGTCTGGTTTACCATTAGGTTCCATCAGTCATGTGTAATACAAACAGGAGCAGAGAGGGAAGTACGGGTACCAATGGGATAGCCCTCCACTCAATACCAAAAAATCCCTGTACCCTGGACACAGATGAGTCTTCTTCTAATGGGCATGAGAAGCTACGTAGTTGGAGGAACAACTGTTCGATCCAAAATCACCCCCTCTATATTTGACGTTGGGTGTATTTTCTCTAATGCCTATCTGTCCATGACAACACACTATTTGTGTACTGCAAAGGGGAGATACCAAACAGTGTTCAACTCGACATTATCAGGAGTGTCTATTTACTGAGATAGTACATCCATACACATTTAACCCCCACACTTAGCACCCACTCTGTTTTATTTGTTTTGGACACTTATTTCTTTTCCGAAAAGGAATGGCAACCTATGATGAGAAAGGGGCAAAGTATTGGTAACATCTGCCAAGTTCCCCGAGGGTTGTTCGCCTGTGAGGTACCTTCCTTTTCACTACACATTTTTTCATTTTGCTTTATGGGTTAAATGTGTATGGATGTACTATCTCAGTTAATAGACACTCCTGATAATGGCGTCTTCACTCGGAGGTGGTGCAAGGTCTCTTTCGACAGTGGGGAGAGCCTTGGTTAGATCTATTCGCCACCGAGTAGAATGCGCAATGTGAGCAATTCTGCGCATTGTAATTTCCAAGGCGGGACTTGCTAGGCAACTCTTTTCGTCTATATCACTTCGGCCCAGATTGTGGAAGAAGATCCGACACAACCGGGCCCAAGTCATCCTTGTGGCTCCGGATTGGGCACGAAGAGTCCTGTATCCCGAGCTGCTCGACATGGACATCGATCCTCCGACCCGTCTGCCTCTTTGGGAGCATCTTCTGTCACAGCAACAGGGGACGGTTCTCCACCCAAACCTGTCCAGCCTCCACCTCATTGCATGGAGATTCAGAGGTGTCAGTTGACTTCTTTTGACCTGCCTCCTGAAGTTTGTGATGTAAACTTGGCAGCCAGGCGTCCCTCCACTAAGACGGTATACGCCTGCTGGTGGAACAAATTGGAGGCATGGTGCACCGCAAAGGCTGTGGATCCCTTTCCTGCCTCTCTTTCTGAGGTTCTCTTGTTTCTTCTTTCTTTAGCAGCAGGGCTCTGCTCTGGGCACTACCAAGGGCTATCTTTCGGCCATCTTTGCCTTCCTTCGGCTTCCAGATCAGCCCTCTCTTTTCAAGTCCCCGTGGTTAATCGTTTCATGAAGGGCATAACTCATCTCTTTCCTCCTATTCCATTTGTTATGCCTCAGTGGGACTTAAATCTAGTCTTAACCTATTTAATGTGCGTTCCCTTTGAGACGCTTTACAACTGTCCTTTTAGGCGATTGACACTTAAAACTGCTTTCCTGGTATCCATCACATTTGCAGGAAGAGTAAGTGAGCTCCAGGCTCTTTCCTCCAAGCCTCCTTTCCCGTCTGTTCATCCGGACAAGGTAGTTCTCAGGACTCGTCCATCCTTCCTGCCTAAGGTTGTCACTGCCTTTCAAATCGGGCAGACCATCACTTTGCCCACCTTCTTTCCACCTCCACATTCTTCGAAAGAGGAAGAGAGGCTCCACCTCCTGGACCCAAAACGTGCGCTTTAGGGTGGGGAACTCCAAACTGCAAATTGATGATGGTCGCTGTGCCTTTAAAAAAACGATGGACTATTGTGCTATTTCCTACAGGAGCACCCTCCTTATCCATCAGTGGCCTGCTCTTCCCTTGTTTCTGTCTTTTTCACACACTCTTTCTGCTCCTCTGTCTGGAGTTTATTCATCACTTTATGCATAAACTACCTATCCCTCTCTATGTTCCCTTCTATCTATTCTGTACAGCTCTCACTCCTAGCTATTCAGCATGCCACATAATTAACATACACAAATACACTACACACCACACAATTGCAACCCACACAATTACACAACTAACAAATCCAAATCAACCCACATAATTCCACTCCACTCAAAACCAAACACATGAGTAAAAGACGTTCATTTACAGCGCCAATAGCTTAAACTCTAGCAAATGCGAGACCTATTGCATTGCAAATGCTTATTTGCTTTTGCAAAAATTGATTTGGATGGTTTGAGCGAAGATGTTTAGGTCCAGGTGTACGACCATTGAATTTTGCGACTGACAAATTACTAGTCGCAATTTGTGAGTCGCAAAATTCAATGTACAACAGTGGCTCAGACACTGTTGGCAATTCCCAATGGCTTGTGAATAATAATGAGGCTTCTGAAATTTGTGACCCTATTGGGAATGGTTAGCACTACCAGGGATGGTGGCCTGCTGGGGTCAACAGACCACAATGTCTGGGACTGCTTTGTCAATAAAGCAGTTTTTTTCTTTTAAACGCATCCCGTTTTCATTAAAATGGGATGCGTTTCATACTCCTGTGACGAACTTGTAAGCCTGAACTTCGGCACTCTCCCTAGCTGTAAGCATAATACCATCTGTAGGCACCCAGATTCCTTGTCCTGTGGCTTGCTGAACGTGAGATCTCTCATCAAGCACTGTGAAGAAATTGCGCTACTCATTGAGTCCTACGATCTAGACGTACTCTTCATGACAGAGACTTGGACCACAGCGACCAGTTCGGTGGAACTGGGGATTGCCTGCCCCCCTGGTTTTAAAATAATACATAATCCCAGGGTGGGGGCCAGAGGAGGTGGAACCAGACTAATCTTTAGGAAGACACTAGACTTCTCCCAGTTCAACATCAAGGCCATCTCTGGATGTGAACTGCTGGGCTTTTCTATTAAGGGTCAGGGAGGTGTGCTACACACTGGGCTGTTATGCTACAGACCCCCGGCTAGTACGTTATCTGCTGTGTCTGAGCTCATAGATTTAATCTATGACCTCTCTCATTCCCACACAAGGCTGATGGTGCTAGGGGATTTCAATCTTTGGCCAGAGGGACCGACTAACTCGGCTTTTGTAGAGCTGGTCCAAGCCTGCCGTAACATTGAGTTACAACAGCTCGTACTCTCCCAAACCCACTCAAAGGGTCATATCTTTGATCTGCTTTTCGCCGACGTATGTCAAACGTCTCTGCGGGACGTCCTACCCCAGTGCTGGACGGACCATGCTCTTGTCCTTTTCTCTCTCTCATGTATAGTCGCTATAGCAAAGAAAGGTAGTGTGGGTGGTACAAGGATGGGTAGACAATGGTCTAAACTCCTTAAACAATCTACCCTGCCTACTTTGCTTTCGGACGGCTTTATACTGGGAGTTAGTGTGGACGTGAGCTACAAGACTCTCTGTCAGCGAATCTTGGCTTCTCTAGACTACTTGGCTCCGATGCGTAAAATTAGAGCTAGGACCAATCTTGCTATGCCATGGTACTCGGAAGAACTTCGGCAGCTTAAGCTTCAGTGTAAACAGGCTGAGCGTGCCTGGAGAAAACAGTATCTGGAATCACATAGAGTCCTTTTTAAACAGGCATTGGCGACCTACAAAGTCCAGATCAAGCTTGCTAAAGCTAGATTCCTAGAAGAATCACTGAAGGCAGCTGCAAAGAAGTCCCAGGCCCTATTTAAGATCGTTAAAGACCTGGCCCATCCAGCTTGTACTATAAATGACATCCTGGCCTCCCAAGTTCTTTGCGATTTGCTGGCACAAGCTTTTGAGGACAAGATTGCTACCATCTTAAATATTCTTGCCTCGTCTTCTGGCCATGTTGTGCACAATTCCATTCCAATTGAGAACACGAAGGAGAGCACCAAAGCCAGCCGGATTGAACAATTTTCCCCTACCATCCTTTGAGGACTTCTGTGCTTTGGCTGATGGTGTGTCCTCGGGCTCACCGTCTGATCCTCTTCCACCAACATTTTGGAAACTGTTTCGGGAAGAGCTTTTTCCCCCACTTTTTTCCATTTGCTGTCAGTCCCTTAGATCGGCACAGGTCCCAGACTGCTGGAAACTGGCTGTGGTCTCCCCACTGCTTAAGAAGGAAAACCTGGATCCTGCCTGTCCAGCTAACTATAGGCCTATTTCCCTGCTTTCCTTTCCAATTAAAATTCTTGAGAAACTGGCCACAAAACATCTTTCCAACTTTCTTGAGACCACCGATTGCTTGGACGTGGCCCAGTTTGGTTTTAGGCCAGCACATGGGACAGAATCGGCATTGGTGACTGTTCTTGACGACCTTCGGACGCGTGCCGACCAGGGTCGAGCAGCCTTTTTAGTGCTGCTCGATATGTCGGCTGCGTTCGACACGGTCAGCCACGCAATCCTGATCAGGAGACTGGCGGAGGTTGGGGTGTATGGCCTGGCCCTTGATTGGCTGGTGTCGTATCTCGATCACAGGCACCAGGTGGTAGCCCTGCCACCCTTTATATCTAATATCAGGAGGGTTGGTCAGGGCGTACCCCAGGGGTCGGCCATCAGCCCCATTCTATTCAATCTTTACCTCCGCCCCCTGATCATGTTGATAAAATCTTTTGGCATAGCAGTCACCAACTATGCTGACAACACCCAACTTATCTTCTCGTTTGAGGGTAAGGAGGCGGTGTCACAGGAGGTCTTCCATCGTTGCATGAGCACCACAGCAGAATGGCTGGGCAATAACTCCCTGCAATTGCTCCATGGATCGTACCCCTAGGCCTCTCCCACAGGATTTTTGGCCTCCTGACTTTCAAGGTACTAGCCTGCCTGCTGGATCTGTTCGAAACCTGGGGGTGATGTTCAGCTCCAGTTTGCAGCTAGACGTATCAGTGAATAAAACGGTGGCCACTTGCATGGCACTGATCTGTTCGCTGTGAAATATCTTACCCTTGATCCCTGTACAAGCTAGACCAGAGGTAGTGCGGAGCATAATTTTAAGCCGGCTTGACTATTGTAACGCACTACTTCTGGGGGCACCTGCTACTTTGGTGGGAAAACTACAACACGTACAGAATTTCGCTGCCAAATTGGCACTTTCGTGCCGACGCCTGGACTCTTCTGCCAAGGCACTTAGGGACCTTCACTGGTTGCCAGTCTCTCAAAGGATTGATTTTAAAGCTTTGTGCTTGGTATTTAGGGCTCTTCACGGACAAGGTCCGTCTCCTCTGCAGGACCTTTTCTCTTGGTACACCCCGTCTAGATCACTCCGGTCAGCCTCGGCCTACTTGGTGGTAGTACCCAAGATTCTGAGGTCCCGGATGGGTGGCCGGTCCTTCAGGTTCACTGCAGCAAGACTGTGGAATTCCCTTCCGCTGGGCCTGAGGGGTTTGGAAGACCTCCCTTCTTTTAAGAAAGCCTTAAAAACCTACCTGTTCCCTAGAATAATGTAAATGGATCGGATGCTGTAAACATCATGTATGTGTCATAACAGTCTAAGCCCCAGGATGCCCGTCGGGTGACAGTTACTGCGCTACACAAGAATGCCTATACATACATACATACATACATACATACATTAAAGGAAAACGGGCTGCATTTAAAAAAGAAAAATGAAACTTTTCACTTTAATTTTTTAAGGGATGGCAGTTTTCCCTGGGACCACTGCCAGCTCTTACTAAATATTTGTGCACCTCTTCACAAAGGGAAAGGGGTCTCTTTGTACCCCTTCCCATTTGCGAGTGGTTTACCACCGTTTTGCAATGGTGGTAAACTGCAAGTGTTTTGCAACCACAATTGTGGTCGCAAACCAATTATACATTGCGTATTAGGAAGGAACACCCTTGACACTCCCCTTCCTATTTAGCGACTCGCAAAATAGGGTTAGTACATTGGGTTCACATTTTTTGCGGTCCCAAAGGGGCCGAAATCCCCTTTTCGACCGCCAAAAAGGTTTTATATCTGGCCCTTATTTCGTATAGTTCTGCCCAGAGAAATAAGCCCTGGTGCAGTAATCTTGTAGCAACAGTGCTCCCTAGTGGTCATGCCCAGAGCAAGTGGGCATAGCACCTGCCTTGCCCAAGATCAGCAGTAGTTTCCCATCGGTTCAGTGAACACTAATATGCAAGGTGCACTGTGTGCACCAAGTTAATTACTTTGAAATTTTATTCTTTTTCTGCAGGAAGGGTTGTGCAATATTTTATGTAAAACTGCTCTAAAGATGCAGTTAGTCACCCCTGGATGTTCTTCTGATACTCAGGGGAGCGCCACGGTTCACCATTGCACATCTCGATGTGGAGGTTGCACTGGTGAACTGCAATCCCCTCCACCACTTGAGAGGGAGCAGATGTTCCTTTTCGAGAGGGGATCTGCCACAGAGTAGCTCGGCCCCTGGCTTTTGGCACAACGCTCATGCACACCAACTATAGTGTAGCCACGACTGCTGCACTGTTACATACTGGATATCGTTTTAATCTTTCTATGTGCTAATTTTAAAGGCATTGTTCCGAATAAGATAGTCACCTTCATTGATTGCACAATCTTAGACATTCCCTCAAGGGCACTAAACGATTAGATCATATCAAATAGTGAAACGCACAGCTGTTTGAATTAGGCCTGGGCGGTGAACTTGGCACCTTTCACGGAGTTTGCAGAGTTTTCTGCAAGCCGCACTCTGCGGAGCTCGCGGAGTGCAGAAAATTCCGCTTAGCGATGTGCAGCAGAGTTTTTCCCCGCTCGCTATCGCGAACAGTAATTCGCGATTGCGAAAGGTAGGTTCGCGAGCTGCCGCTCGGGTAGAATTTCTACCAGAGTGGCAGAAATACCAGCACAAACTGCAGTTCGCACTGCACGCCGACCCTCGTGGAACTTTGCAGAATGTTATTTGTAACTCCACTGAGTTCCATGTAGCAAAACTCAGTGAACTACGCCCAGGCCTGGTTTGTATCCGTTTTTTTTTCTTTTCAGGTTTACATTTTTTTTATTGATTTTAAAAACATTTTTTCTTTTAAACAAAATTTACATAGGATAAATTAATTAACTTGTCTTATCCCCGCTCTCCCACCCCCTAAACAAGGAGAGACTTGAGTCACACCATGTCCAAATAAATATAAAACCATATATGACATTGGATCACTTAGACAGCATAATTGGTACTATTGCATCAAATGATATTGGATCAGCATCACAGACATGTCTAAAGCTTATTAATCATCTACCCCTCCACGTCTTGTTCTGGTTCAGGGTCTCCTATTCCTGAGTCAGTCATTTTCCTACTAGGGATTAGAAAAGATAGTTAAAACCACATTACGTGTTAACACTTGGTAGAGGATGTGGTCTTACGGCTAGACCGCCGACCTTGGAGCTAGGAAACCAAGGGTCGAGCCGCGGGGTTGACTCCACATCCTGTCATTTTGGGCAAATCACTTAGGGCTAGATGTAGATAATTTCTATATACCGATTCCTAAATACCGAATTTTACTGATTCGGTATTTAAGAATCGGTAAATAGAATCTAGGTAAACAATCAGTAAATGTTACCAATTCGGTAATGTTCGTTATTACCGATTCGGTATTTACCGAATCGGTAATAAGGAATACCTTCCCATTCATTCCTATGGGCCTGGAGGCCCATAGGAATGAATGGGAAGCCATTCACTATTACCGATTCGGTAAATACCGAATCGGTAATGGGGGAGCATATTCAAGGGTGGCAGGGTGTCATATTGGCACCCTGTTGCACCCCTGAATCGTACATGTATGCACATGTGGTGCACATACATGCCCTAAGAGTATGTATGTCTGCCACATGGCACTTTTAAAAAAAGCACAACATTGCTTTTTAAAAGGTATTCAGTATTTACCACCAACTTGAAGTTGGTGGTAAATAACAAATCCTTAAACCAACAATTCACTCACTTGGGTGCTCCCTACATAGGATTTAAGGATTCAGTAATTTACCGATTCCTTAAATTAAGGAATTGGTATTTTACCGATTCCTTAAAATAACGAATGAGTAAATTACAGAATACTAAAATCCAGCCTCCTACATCTCAAAGGGCTAAATACCGGTCGGTAGTGGGAAATTTACCAATTTTCGTCCGTTACCGACCGGTATTAGCCCACCTACATCTAGCCCTTAATCTCCCTGTACCTACCAAAAAAAATATTAATGTATCCCTGTGTAACGTAACAGGTGCTCATGTAAAGCTCTCCAATACCTTTGGATCGAGTAAGCGCTATATAAAACTGCAAAAAAACCACTATAACACTGAATAACCAAGGTATCTAGTACAAAATAGGAAATGGGCTTGTGACAAAAGCAGGAACCAGTGGATGGTTAAGGAGGAGTGTTCTGGAGCTTTGAGGTCCCACTTTTACCCGGATTGGAAATGAAAATACACTAATGTAATCAAACAAGGCACTCTGTTAATGTAAAGGTTCAGGTACATACTAATTCTATTCGGTTGTATTCAAATGAACTGAATGTCTAACACACATTGACTCTAGCCATTAAGATAGAATTATGTTGGCAATCGGCGTCTGAGTGTAGGAGAAAGACATACATGCAGACATCAGACAAAGTGAACACTGCTGACTGGATTCTGTGGTCATGCAGAGCCGCGGGACTGAATAGATGACACAGGTTATAGGTGGGAGTGAAATCAGGGATAAGAGCAAGATACTCTGGAGATCATTTTCCATCCAGGGCACGCAGACTCATATTCAATTCAGAGCACACCGACTAATATTCCATCCAGAGCACATCGAGTCATATTCCATCCAGGGCACGCAACACATATTCCATCGAGAGAACACTGACTCATATTCCATCCAGGGCATACCAACTCCTATTCCATTCATAGCACACGGACCCATATGCCACCCATGACACACTGACTCAAATTCCATCCAGAGCACACCAACTCAAATTCCATCCAGAGCACACCAACTCATATTCCATCCAGAGCACACTTACTCATATTCCATCCAGAGCACCCCAACTCAAATACCATCCAGAGCACACCAACTCATATTCCATCCAGAGCGCACTTACTCATATTCCATCCAGAGCACCCCAACTCAAATTCCATCCAGAGCACACCAACTCATATTCCATCCAGAGCACTCCAACTCAAATACCATCCAGAGCACACCAACTCATATTCCATCCAGAGCGCACTTACTCATATTCC
Organism: Lissotriton vulgaris; assembly: GCF_964263255.1. NCBI lineage: Eukaryota > Metazoa > Chordata > Amphibia > Caudata > Salamandridae > Lissotriton > Lissotriton vulgaris. The sequence continues at coordinate 216,267,174 of NC_141685.1, read as the reverse complement.
ATCCAGAGCACCCCAACTCAAATTCAATCCAGAGCACACCAACTCATATTCCATCCAGAGCGCACTTACTCATATTCCATCCAGAGCACCCCAACTCAAATACCATCCAGAGCGCACCAACTCATATTCCATCCAGAGCGCACTTACTCATATTCCATCCAGAGCACCCCAACTCAAATACCATCCAGAGCACACCAACTCATATTCCATCCAGAGCGCACTTACTCATATTCCATCCAGAGCACCCCAACTCAAATTCCATCCAGAGCACACCAACTCATATTCCATCCAGAGCACTCCAACTCAAATACCATCCAGAGCACACCAACTCATATTCCATCCAGAGCGCACTTACTCATATTCCATCCAGAGCACCCCAACTCAAATTCCATCCAGAGCACACCAACTCATATTCCATCCAGAGCGCACTTACTCATATTCCATCCAGAGCACCCCAACTCAAATACCATCCAGAGCACACCAACTCATATTCCATCCAGAGCGCACTTACTCATATTCCATCCAGAGCACCCCAACTCAAATTCCATCCAGAGCGCACTTACTCATATTCCATCCAGAGCACTCCAACTCATATTCCATCCAGCGCACACTAACTCATATTCTATCCAGAGCACACAGATCATTATTCCATGCAGGGCACACCGACTCGACAGGGCACACCGACTCCTATTCCATCCACGGCACACATTCCATTCAGGCCACACTGACTCATACTCCATTCAGAGCACACTGACTCATATTCCATTCAGAGCACATCGACTCATGTTCTATCCAGAGCACACCAACTCATATTCCATCCAGAGCACAGTGACTCAAATTCCATCCAAAACACTCATATTCCATCGAGAGAACACTGACTTATATTCCATCCAGGGCATACCAACTCATATTCCATTCACAGCACACCGACCCATATACCACCCATGGTACACTGACTCATATTCCATCCAGAGCACCCCAACTCAAATACCATCCAGAGCACACCAACTCATATTCCATCCAGAGCGCACTTACTCATATTCCATCCAGAGCACCCCAACTCAAATTCCATCCAGAGCACACCAACTCATATTCCATCCAGAGCACTCCAACTCATATTCCATCCAGCGCACACTAACTCATATTCTATCCAGAGCACACAGATCATTATTCCATGCAGGGCACACCGACTCGACAGGGCACACCGACTCCTATTCCATCCACGGCACACATTCCATTCAGGCCACACTGACTCATACTCCATTCAGAGCACACTGACTCATATTCCATTCAGAGCACATCGACTCATGTTCTATCCAGAGCACACCAACTCATATTCCATCCAGAGCACAGTGACTCAAATTCCATCCAAAACACTCATATTCCATCGAGAGAACACTGACTTATATTCCATCCAGGGCATACCAACTCATATTCCATTCACAGCACACCGACCCATATACCACCCATGGTACACTGACTCATATTCCATCCAGAGCACACCAACTCATATTCCATGAAGAGCACCCCAACTCATATTTCATCCAGAGCACACTGACTCATATTCTATGCAGAGCACACAGATCATTATTTCTCCCAGGGCACACCTACTCGACAGGGCACACCGACTCATATGCCATCCACGGCACACATTCCATTCAGGCCACACCGACTCATAGCCAATCCAGGGCACACTGACTCATATTCCATCCAGAGCATACAGATGATTTTTCCACCCAGGGCACACCGCCTCATTTCATCCAGGGTCACCAATTCCTATTCCACCCACAGCACACTGACCCATATTCCATCCAGGGCACACCGACTCATATTCTACCCAGGGCACACATTCCATTCAGGCCACACTGACTCATATTCCATCCAGGGCACACTGACTCATATTCCATCCAGGGTAGACCGACTGATATTCCATCCAGGGCACACCGACTCATATTCAATCCACAGAACGCCAACTCATATTCCATACACAGAACACAACCGATATTCCATCCAGAGCACACAGACTCATTCAATACAGAGCACACCAACTCATATTCCATCCAGCGCACACTGACTCATGTTCCATCCAGGGCACACCGCCTCATATTACATCCAGAGCACACAAACTCCTATTCCATCTAGAGCACACCGACTCAAATTCCATCCAGGGCACACTGACTAATATTCCATCCAGGGCACACCGACTAATATTCCATTCACCACACACCAACCAATATACCATCCACTGCACGCCGACCCATGGTCAATCCAGAGCGCACCAACTCATAATCATCCGGGCCGCAGCTGCTAATAGTCCATTCGGGGCACTGCTGCTCACTATCCATCTGTAACAACTGGATTCTCGGACCAGATAGAATCAGCTCACCAGAGCACCACCAACCCAGACTCTCTCCTTAGGACCTATTTACAACAGGTATCTATGTCTCCTACCCAAGGATGGGGAATTAGCAATATGCATGCCTAAGTTTTCTATAATACCACACTCTTACCATATAGTCTCACGGCAACTCAGGCCCAGACTATTCTACCCTAAGGCAGTTCTGATTATATACCATTACACACTGGCCGCAACCAGTGCTCGCTCAAGCCACAATCTTGTGGGTATAAATACCAGTATCCCCCCTGGTACTCTCTTTTATCCCCATACAAGCCACAATCTTGTGGGTATGCACATCAGTTTCCCCCCTGATGCTCTCATTAACGCCGCCTCACAACGGCGATCACTTTCCTATGAATACCATTAGCTCCTCATGTTGGGGAATCTCTCGTTATTTACTAGAGGTACAATACTACAATATTATAGATCACACAATGATGGCCAAATTATAGGATGTACGACTTATTCTCCATTCAAGGGCTCCTCTCTCCCTCATTATTCAGTTACCGTTTACTCGATCGGGAGTTGCGTCCATTCGGGAGACAGCACCTGACTAGAAGAACAGGTTACCTTTATTATACAAGAACAAGAGGCACATGCCGGTTCACTAAGAACTGGGGTACTTTATTTATCACAATAACAATATAACAATATAACACTATACTATAACATATAGCCTGCAAAGGAAAATGAAAGGTTAGAATGTGTGCACGCTAATAAGAAAGGGTCGACGTCACCTTATTAATATGAAGTCTGGACTCAGCAGTCATCTGGGTTCCCTTCTCCTTTGTGCCTTGGCTCGTCTTAGGGTCACACCTCTGCAGTCACGGATACACGTCTGCACTGCTATGCTCTGTCTCCTCTGCTTCCCTCCAAGTCACTGGAACCTTTCTCTCATCAGCTGCTTTTCTCTCTGGCTGTTCTGCACTACTCCTCTCTCCTCTCAATCACAGACCATCTTCACTTCTCGGCTTCAATCTCATAACTCAGTTTCTGCCACTCTGGTATTCGTTTCCTCAACTAACTGCTTCACTTTGTATGCTTTGATCTTAATATCAAAGTTCGCCAGCTGCTCCAAATAAAATAACTTCAATCTTTCTGAGAGAGTATCAGCTTCTCGGTCTTTCTCGGACTTCAAAATGGCGACTGTCTGCCCTGGAATAATTAATGCCATTGATGCTAACGACTAGCTGCCGCCTACAGACTGACTAACTCACTACCTCATGCTTTCGCTAATATAGAAGCTTGTCCCTTCATGGAAAGTTACGGCCAGTAACCTGCCGCCCACCAAATTCTTGTACCTCCCCGTACCAAGGACACGTTCTCAGCCGGCCGGCCTGATGTTATGTCTTTGGCATGGAGAAAAATACAGTCTTTCGATAAGGGCCAGCCTGAGCCGGTTCTCTCCAAGCGAACAACACCTCATAACTAAAATATTACATTTGACCTAGAAGCATCTCAAGCTGCCGAGGCAGAAAGAAAGATGGAGTCTCTCCCGTTTGGGGCCTACAAGGCCCGAAATAAGCATAACTCCATGGAAGACATACTAACACTCTTACAAAAGGACGGATTATCACTAATACTAATGAATCTATCCCCTAACATAAGTTTATAAGCCCTGATCTAAGGAAAAGGGTACGGAACTATATCAACACGCCTTTTGAATAGGCTCTATTTACAGTTCTAATCCCTCCATTAGAATGATAGTAGACTGAAGTCACCTCCAATCACCTTCCCTCAGGGAAGGGCCGAAAAAGTCGGTCAGAACACCATCCAGGCCACAGTCACTCATATTCTATCTGGAGTACAGTCACTCACACTCCATCCAGGCCACACTTACTCATGTTCAATCTGGGGGACAGTCATACATATTCCATCTGGGCCATGGTCAATCATATTCCATGCAGGCAGCGCTCATTAATATTCCATCTAGGGCGCAGTCACTCATATTCCATACTGCGAGCAGTCTCTCACATTCACAATGGATTCTAACAAGTATTCCTCAAAGTATGGGCTGGAAAACGCTTTATGATTTTACGAGGCCTGGTGTGTAACCCAGTGGTAGCCACTCTACTAGGGTGGGCTACCAAGCTTGTGCGACTGTGAGAGGGGTTCTGCCATTCTCAGAGCGGGTAAAATAGAGTACATGAAGATAACTTGATGACACACTTCAAAGGAAGTTGTCATCAGGTGTGAGGGATCCTGGTAGCCCATTTGATAGTCACTGCAACCTCCCCGAAGTGCACACTCTGGGAATAAAAGGGGCACACTTGACATCCAGAACTCAGATCTCACTTGACTGGAAGAAGAGGAGAACTAAAGATGGTCTGCCCTGCTGATCCTGGAACTCGCAAAAAAGGCTGCACTGAAGCTGGACTGTATTTGCTGCTCATTGGGATAACGAAGTAAAGGATTGTGCCTGCTGTGTCCTGCTCTTGAAGAAGTCATCCCCCTAACCCAGCTTGAATTAGAGGCTCCAAGAGTCAGTTGGCTGACTTCCTGATCGTATCACAAGGCCATAAACTCTGAAGGGGCCTGCTGGGGCGAGTTGGTTGCACAAATCACTGGATTGCCACCCCTTGCCACTGTGCTGCCCAAGAGACAAGGACCTAATGCTCAGAAGTTGCACTCCAGCCAGTTGGACTCAAGAGAGTCATGGGAGTGTGGATTGGAAGCCCACAAGGAGGGTTATTGCCAAAAGAATAGAACTATTGAATCTGCTGTGACGGGCAACCCGTAGCCCAGTGGTGACTGGACTTCTACTAGCCCCCAAGAGGACTTCAAGGGACATGGACCCCTGTGACCAGTATCACCTCACCAGGGCCATGGACCGAGGAGTAGCTCCAGGATGACTCTAGTTGATTGCACAGCATCTTTGGGTATCTTCCGCATCCTGTATCCCTTGCATCAGGGCCACTCCCTGGAAATCAATAGCAAAGAGTTATGGACACTGAAACCTGGCTGGATACTAATTTTCTTTGGGAAGTCCTGTTTCTTTGGACCTTGCTGTTGCCTTGACTGGCTTCCTGCTGGAGTTGGTGGCCCAAAGTAAATCTTGCCAAAGTTTTCCTTGAAAAAGGTTCTATGCGCCAAATTTGTTAAATGTTCTAGTGCTTGCTTGCAGTAGATTAAAAAGTGTTAATGTATTGTTTCTTGCAAAACTCATATCCCCAGGACTCTCTGGTGGATAATAAAAATATACTCTATTTTTATAAATTGGTGTCAGATTTCTCGAGTGTTATGTTTTTTTCTTCTTCAGTTGTTTTGGTGCTGTTTACATGCTTTACTCTTTATCTTTTGTGTAAGCATGTCTGCTCAGAGCCACAGCTACCTAGGGTTGAGCTAATGGTTTGACAAACAATACCTTACCTATCCTAAAAGGGTTGGTTGGTAGTGTATAACACTTTGAGGTGACACAACCACACTATATAACAGGGCTCGAAGAATCCTAAAAATGTTACTAGGCTTGCAGGTCTAGGAACTTGTAAAATCTCCTCATCCTAACTGTAACATGCTTGACCTCTGTGTCTGAAAGCCAGCAAATATGACAAAATAATAAGATTTGAAGGCATCCTTATTGCTCATTCGCTTTGTGAGCAATGAAAGTATCTTTAAATCTTGTTATCGCGTCACATTTGCTCCGCTTTCAGAGACAGAGGACAAAAGTCAGTTTGTCTTCCTACTCGCTGGAAAAGGCAAGTAGGCCCTAAAAAATAGCTTGTCCTGAATAAATCCGTCTCGCCATAGCGAGTGGGCAAGTGGATTTTGTTCCAGCCTTGATATATTATTAGCACATTTCAGCAACATAAGGTAAGGTCTGAGACAATGTCTTAGAAGAAAACATAACAACCATAACATATGAGAAAAGGGTCATAGGCATACACCCTCATCTGGCTGAAAACAAGAGGGAAGCTCTTGCTTGAAGAGTAAAGTACAGCTCCTCCTATGAGACCATAATTTGTTTAAATACAAGTAGAACTCCTAAACAATGCTATGTCTCATTTACAACCAGAGTAAAGTCCTAAAATGAGACCTAGATAAGTTTATATTCAAAGTATAGGATTTACAACAAGATCATTCCATACAGGCTGTCTAACACATCTCTCTTGTAGAGATACTGGTGAGCATTTGCAGGGACCATTTCTGAAGCATATCTGACTCATGCAGCTGTCCTCTCTGAGCACAGTGATTTGTGATCTGTACAGCTGATGGTCAGTGTGTTAACCTGTAAAGCACATCAGCTAATTGCAGTTCTTTTTTGCCTTGTTTGAACCATAAAGAAGGAATATTTCATGAGAAGGGAGATCCATTGGTACATGCCAACCACTCTTAGGTCCCTGGCAGCTTTACCACTCTTAGCTCACCTTCAGGTGGTATATGTAGATCTGAAAGGCAGCACAGAACTCCTGCAGGTAACTCCGTGACCCCCTTGTTTCAGGCTGCAATTGAAGAGGGGGATTCTGGGTTCCCTCCTGTGGTTCCACTGTCATGCCATCTTCTCACACCTCAATGGGTGGGGCAGGCAGTTGTCCACCTACATGACCGTGCAAGGGAGAGAGAGACTCAAGCTGAATGTGCAGTGTGAAATGGTGTTCGGGGAACTCTAGTGTGTGCTGAAAGACACTACTTGGCACAAGCCAGCATGTTCATGGTATCAATCAGCCTCAAGCCATAGCAACACTCAAAAGCAATCATGGAAGCTGAGATGTTAAGGCCATCTTATCACATGCCCGTCTTTTCCAATCACCACTCTAAAATGCTAAGATCCACAAAATATATTGACCTGATGCTACTTATTGGCTTTGCCAATGCTTGTTTCAAGCAGTAAGTGAAGCGAGCTGGCCAAAAAAAAGCCATTAGTAAGGTGCTTTTATCTCCAGCTTCTGTTGGTTCGTTGCTCATAACGAATGGTCTTGGTTGGGCCAGACTGAAAAAGGACAGATGGTTGGGGTAGTCTTTTTTCCTTTCTAGGTTTACTGTGACCTAAGAAAGAAGGAGGCGCATGGGCGGGCCAGATAATAAAGAGTGAGGTTGATGGAAAGGTGGGTAAGGGAAAAATGAAGTGTAAGGAGGAAGAAGAGTAAAGGAATGCCCATGTGGGATGTCTCACCCTTACTGTGCCTTATTCATGCTTCAGGTGGTACAGATGACAGTTGGTGCCATACACATCATATTTGGAGGCCTCCTACGAGCTGCTTATGTCGGTCAAACCAGCATCACGCTGCTGTCGAAAGTGCCCACCTGGGCCGGAGTGCTGGTGAGTAGGCATTTCACAAACTTATTTCCTGGTTGGGCTCCTGTTACAGATGAATTATCTGGTAGTTATGGATTTTGCTGGTTTGTCTCATGTACTTTATTTCAGGTTTTTCAAGTGCTCTAGTGCCAACACTTAGCCTCTAGGTGCTGAAATTTAACATTGAGACTATAGTACATTTTAGATTTCGGGGTCTCTGGTTGGCACAGGTGGGTACTTGTGACAAGTAGGGACCCTCTCCTCTAGTAAGTACAAGGGGATTACACACCTAAAATAACCCCTGCTCACCCTCTAGGTTGCGTGGTGCGAGCAGTCAAGGCTTATTTCAGAGGCGTTGTAAGTTAAGCAGTTGTGACCACATACAGTAACCCAGTGACAACACTACAAATGGACACCACACAGGTTTTATATAAAAAATAAGTAGACTTTATATAGAGTTACCACAAGACCATAAACAACAAAAATACACACTATGATTACTTTAAGATGGTAGATTAAGCTTAGTTCAGTTCAGCTCTTAGATGCAACACTTTGCGTCAATGTACTTTACGTTGCGTTGCGCTTCCATGACAAGCAATTTCTCAGCGATGGGAAATGCGGCAAAGTTCAGATACAAAGAAATAAAGACGTGAAGATCTTCCAGATACGGCACGCTTCTCGGGGATGCGAGAAGTTCTCGGTCTGATGCGTGGACTACATCGGCGACATCCAAGATGTGACGGCAGCAGCTCCAGCAGCGACGCTCTTCTCCACGATGCGTGAAGCTTCCGCTTGATGCGACAACTACAGCGGCGACATCCAAGATGCGACGGCAGCAGCTCTGACAGCGGCGCACTTCACGGGGATGCGAGTTGCTCTTGGTCGATGCGGTGTAATGCGACAGTTCCGGCAGCGACACCCTCCTTCTCCGGAGTTGCGACGCCAGGCTCAGCGACAATGACACGCTCCGACCTCTTTGAGAGAATCTTTTCCTGATGCGGTGCAGTGCGACAACAACAGCGGGGACACCCACCTTCTTCAGAGTTGCGACAGGCAGCAGCAGCGGCGGCGGCACGCTTCTCTCTGATGCGGTGCAGTGCGACAATTCCAGCGGCGACACCCTCCTTTCTCCAGAGTGGCGACGGCAGGCACAGCGACTGCGACACGCTTCTTCTTATTGAGTCGCACTTCCAGCTCCTTGCGGCACGCAGTTCCTCAGAAGGCCCAAAACAGCAGCAGGCACTTCCAAAAGAACTCTGGGGAGCTGGGGGGGTGAAGTCTGTTGTCCCTGAAACTTCAGCAGGAGGTAAGCTCTTTTCCAAGCCCTTGGAGATCCTTCACAAGTTGAAAGCAAAGTACACAAAGTTCCTTTCTCCTTCCTTTGGCAGTAAGGCAACCACTGCAGGCCAATCCCCCAAGCAGCACTTCAGCTTGGGAATAGTCTCTCCTCAGTTTCTTCAGGTTCCTCTACTCAGTAAAGGTTTCTTCTTGTAGTCCAAAAGTGATCTAAATTCTTGGAAGCAGGGTCCCAATATTTATACCCCAAAATCCTTTGTTCTCTGAGGGGAGAGGGGCCTGTGCCTAGTCCAAAGCAGTTCCTGAGCACTCTGTTTACCAGACTCCTCCTTTCCTTTCACAGTGCAGGGCATGCACATCAGACTTCCCACAGGAGGCAGAGCCAGCATTGTGGAAGGCAAGTACATTCCTGGAGCACTCTGTTTACATGACTCCTTCTCTTCTTTCAGTGTGCAGGGCAGAGACATCAGCCACTCCCCAGGGGGTGGAGCCAGCATTGTGGAAGGCAGGCACAGCCCTATTCAAGGTTCAGGTGAACTCCTCCCTCCCATCTAGATGCAGATCTCTCTATTCACCACTGGGTGACTCAGCCTGTCTCCTGGAATTCCCCAGCCCTGTTACTCACAAAAACCAGACATAGGAATACACAAACTAGCAGAGGCAGGTTTGAATTATAGACAAGAAAATACCTACTTTCTAAAAGTGGTATTTGCAAACACAGAATATTAAAATACACTTTACTAAAAGATGTATGTTTATCATTCAGAGTTCAGGAATACTAAACTCGAATTTCTACCATGTTCTCTGAGCCTGTTAGGATTATAAAATGTAACAATTCTAACAGCCCATTCTGGCCTCTGGAGAACAGGTAGCCTTGCAATATCAAAACACGAAGATGGCTGTAATTCACTATTAGGACATGCCACACACATCAGGGCTTGTCCTACCTTATACCTACAATGCACCCTGCCCTTGCGCCTACCATAGGGGTGACTGATATAAAGAAAAGGGAAGGTTTGGGGACTGGGAAGTGGGTGCACTTGCCCAGTCAGCATGACAGTACCAGACTGCACGCAGGCTCTGAAATGGCAGACCTTAGACACATTTTACAAGGCTGCTTCTGTGGGTGGCACAACCAGTGCTGCAGGCCCACCAGCAGCATTTGGATTACAAGCCCTGGCACACTCAGTGCACTAGACTAGGGTCTGACAAGTAAACCAAAATAGCCAAACATGGAATCACTAATCCATACATCATTTACAAAAGGGAGCACTTGCACTGTAGCACTGAATAGCAGTGGCGCAGTGCCCAAAGCATCTAACACCAGCAAAAACATGAGGCAACAGCAAAAATGGAAGGGAGACCCACACCAATGGTGCCAGGTCTAACACGTGTTACCTCCAGCTGAAAAGTGGGAAGAACTACCCTAACTCCTGGGAGTTCTCTTCACTAAGGCGGAAAAATCTGGACAGACCATCAGCGTTGGCGTGTCCTGTCCCAGGGCGGTGATCCACCGTAAAGTCCATACCCTGTAGGGAGATGGACCACCTCTACAGCTTTGGATTCTCACCCCTCATCTGCATCAACCATCTGAGGGGTCTGTGGTCTGTCTGAACCCGAAAGTGAGTCCCAAACAGGTATGTTCTCAGCTTCTTCAGTGCCCAGACCACAGCAAATGCCTCATGCTCAATAGAACTCCACCTCTGTTCCTGTGGAAGTAACCTTCTACTGATAAAGGCTACAAGTTGATCTAGGCCCTCCTCATTCATATGTGACAAAACAGCCCCCACACCATGCTCTGAAGCTTCTGTCTGGACAATGAACTGTCTTGAGAAGTTGGGTGCCAGGCGCACGGGCACCGTGCACCTGGCAGCTTTCAGGGCCTCAAAGGCTTTCTGACAGGTGTCAGTCCAAACCAATTTCTTGGGTTGCTTCCTGGAAGTCAGCTCTGTCAAGGGTGCAACAATGTTGCCATATCCCTTGACAAACCTCCTGTAATACCCTGTGAGACCTAAAAAGGTTCTCACCTCTGTCTGGGTTTTGGGTGGCTCCCAAGCCAGGATGGTTTCAATCTTGGGTTGTAGGGGCGCCACCTGGCCGCTCCCAACTTGGTGTCCCAAGTATACCACAGAACCCTTCCCGATCTGGCCCTTACTCGCCTTGACCGTGAGGCCTGCTCTCCGCAGTGCCAACAACACTTCCCAGAGGTGGCGCAGATGTTCCTCCCAACGGACACTGAACACTGCAATGTCATCCAGGTAGGCCGCACTGAATTCCTCAAGTCCAACCAACACCTGGTTGACCAACCTCTGGAAGGTGGCAGGGGCATTCTTCATCCCAAAAGGCATAATCCGGAACTGGAAATGCCCATCTGGTGTGGAAAATGCTGACCTCTCCTTTGCCCCACCAGTCACGGTGATCTGCCAGCACCCAGACGTTAAATCAAACGTTCTGAGGTACCGTGCAGCCCATAGCCGATCAATGAGCTCATCAGCTCTGGGGATGGGGTGCGCGTCAGTCTTCGTGACTGAATTGAGCCCTCGGTAGTCCACACAGAACCGGAGTTCAGGTGTGGCACCCTGCGCTGCAGCGTTCGGGACCACTGGGCTGCTAGATGACTCAATCACCACAAGTGCAAGCATCTCTGTGACCTCCTTGTTAATGCAAGCCCAGTTACCCTGTAAGACTTGTTCTTTACAGGTAAGCTGTCTCCTGTGTCCACATCATGGACGCACCAATCTGTGACACCAGGAACCAGGGAGAACAGATCAGAAAACTGTCCCAGCAACTGGCAGCAGTCATTCTGTTGCTCAGGGGTCGGGGTGGAAGAGAGGTTAACACCATCCACTGACCCATCCTACTCTGAGGCTGACAGGAGTTCAGGAAGAGGCTCAGTCTCCTCCTCCATCCCAGCATCTGTTGCCAAGAGCATGCCCACTTCAGACCTCTCTAAGTGGGGCTTAAGGCGATTGACACGTAGGACCCTCAAGGGAGACCGCAAGTCCACCAAGAAGGTAACAGGACTCTTGCGCTCCACAACCTCAAAAGGTCCGTCCACTTATCTTGGAGCGCACAGGGCTCCACTGGGGCCATGACCCACACCTTCTGTCCAGGCCTAAGCTCTACCAGAGTGGCATTCTGGTCATACCAGCACTTCATCTCTTCCTAGCTGGCCTCCAGATTCGCCTGAGCGAGTTCACTAAAGCGCCTGGTCTGCTTGCTGAAGGGCATCATGTAGCTATATACATCCTGGGGAGGTTCCTGAGAGATTGCTCCCAGCCTTCTTTAACCAGACTCAGAGGTCCTCTGACCGGGTGTCCATAGAGAAGCTCAAAGGGACTGAACCCTAGAGATTTCTGTGGCACCTCCCGGTATGCAAACAACAGGCATGGTAAGAGGACGTCCCACTTACGCCTCATGGGTTCCTCAAGACCCATTATCATGCCATTCAGGGTCCGGTTGAACCTTTCCACCAACCCATTTCCTTGGGGGTGGTAAGGAGTGGTGAACTTGTAAGTTACACTACACTCCTGCCACAGGAATCTTCATATACTTGAAAATGAAGTTGGTCCCCCGGTCAACACTACCTCGCAAGGGAATCCCACTCGGGAGAAAATTCCCATCAGTGCTCGTCCCACCATGGGGACCGTCACTGTCCTCAGGGGTATGGCTTCCGGGTACCGGGTGGCATGGTCCACCAAATGTAAATGTAAATGTATTTGAGCTTATATAGCGCACAGCTACCCACAAAGGGTTTCCCGGCGCTTGCTTAGGGAACCCGTCCTGGTATTCCCCTGTGAGATAACCCCGGCAGGGTATCCACAAGGTGAAAGCCAGGCATCCCGCCGCGAGGGGCCGTTGTGGAGATTAAGCAAGCTATTGCCCAGAGTCGCAGAGTGTGAACCCGTGAGTCGAGAAGGCACCGGAGCGAGAATTATCGAGTCCGTGGAATTTTTGAGCCCAAGACCCGCCGAGGCGGGGGATTGAACCCTGGTCCAGGGCCGATCTCAGCTTCCGGGTCTGCCGCCTCTAACCCCTGAGCCAGACTTCCCCACTTCCACACTTCCCCACAAGACCAGGATAAACCTGTTGTCCATGGCTGTCTTGGGGTCCAGTGGCCCCACAATGTCCATCCCCACCCTGTCAAAGGGGGTACAGACCACAGGGAATGGCTGGAGAGGAGCCTTGTGCTTCCTCACACTCTTTACACTTGCCAGGCAAGTCTGACAAATCCTGCAATGAATATCAGAACTCTTGCGTATTTGTGGCCAGTGAAAGTGGGTGACGAGCCTCTCAAAGGTCTTGTCCTGCCCCAAATGTCCTGCTAATGGCACATCATGAGCCAGCCCCAGTAGGAAGGCTCCGAACTTCTGGGGTACCACCAGCACACGGGCTGACCCAGGTTCAGCAACCTTAGGCTCACTATACAGGAGACCATTCTCCCAGTAGATTCAATGTGATCCTGACTGATCACCTGCTGACTGCCTTACAGCCTGTTGCCACAAGCCCACAAGAGAAGGGCACTCTCTCTGCTCCTTGCAGAAGTCTTCCCTGGAGGGACCTCCTTCTTGCTGCCAATGAGTCAGCTCAGGCAGATCTCCCAGTTCAGCTATCTGTTCCCCGGTAGGCTCCAGGGCATCCCCCTCATGGTCTACCTCCTCCTGGGCTGTGGGAACTTCGGAGGCCGGTTTCCCCTGCCCCTCGCCATTTTTCTCTTCAGCAGGTTCCTGGGCCTCCCTCTCAGGCTCCAGGTCCTCTTGAGAACCCCTACTGGCTGACATTGACCGGGTGGTCGTGCACGCCCAGTCAGGCAGTCCAACCATCTTCAAGTGAGTTGTTTTCTCCACCTTTTCCCAAGGGGAGGTCTCCAAATCATTTCTAACAAACAGTCAACAGGCATGGCGGGCCTCACAGCTACCTGAAGAGTACCAGAGACACCCCCCCCACTCAAAGGGAACCTGAGCCATTGGACAATGACTCTCCTCTCTGTGTTGTCGGCGTTAACAACTCGGCAAATTGCATGAGGGATAATCTGCTCTTGAGACACCAGGTGACACCTGACAGCTGTCACACTGGCTCTTGGCCATTGATGGTCACTCGGTGCCCATATTTCTTAGTGTTCCTCGGCAGCTGAGCCTCTGAGACCATCTCACTGTCTCCTAATGAGACTAGGGTCAACTGTGCGGGACCCCCCCCTGGAAATTAATCTCCTTCCCCAAGGCTACGCTAGCCATCTGCCGGGGCGGAGCACCAGCAGGTGCTTGTTTACCAAACAGGCGGCACCTGGTATCATTCGCCTCATGACCCAGGTCACCACACTTGTAACATTTCGGAGGCCCCTGGGGAACAGGACTGCCTGTCGGGCCCCTTGCTTTCTCTCAGTGGGAGGCTGGGAACCTTTCACGGGGTTCCCTTGGGGACTACTTTGTGGCCCTTTGCGGAACTCCTTCTGTTTACCCTTGTCCGCCCCACTCTTCTGCTGGGGAGCCTTCCCACCTTTGGCTGAGTCTCCCAGGTGACCCTTGTGGACCATGGTACTGAGACAGCGGTCCGCCTCCTCAGCAAACTTCCTAAGGTTAGTCAGCTTGCTATCTATCAGATGCTGGCACAGCTCTGGAAAACAATTATCAGACAAGTGCTCACATGCAATCAAATCAAAGAGACCTTGAAAATCATTAACCTTGCTGCCCTTTATCCAACCATCCAATGCTCTGCAAAAGAAAGTGACATATTCAACCCAAGTACTGTTTTCTAACTTTTTGCATTTCATGAACCTCTGCCTATAGAGCTCAGGTGTCAAGCCATATCTAGACATCAATGCATCTTTCATGTGGCTGTATGAATTGTGGACATCAGAAGGCAAGCCTAACAATGTATCCCACCCCTCACTAAGGAACCCTCTCCACAACCCCGCTCCTCAATCTCTCCCAGGGACCCGGTGGGAAGACATGGCTACCTCAAAGGCTCTGAACCACTGACCAATATCATCATTTTTATAAAACACCTTCACCACATCCTTGGGAATATACACTCTACTTTCTGTATGTACTGACGGTACGCTACCACCAGAGGGAGTAATTGCCAAACTTTTAGCTTGTAACTCCAACTCCCTCAAAACTTTTTCATGCTCAAACTGTATTTTCTTTTCCTCAAGATCTAACCTTCTATTTTCTATTTCTAGCTGCCTATTCACCTTGAACTTGGTCATCTCCATTTCATGCCTTCTTGATCTTTCTCTGTCCTCCAAGTCCTCTGGAGACAGACTTTTGTTAGAGCCAATGCTACCTGCAGGGGAAAGTTTTGAGAAGTTGTAAGTGTGATCTCCACATGAAATTAATTCAGTTTTCCAGGATTAATATCCGTTTTTTCCAGCTCGTGATATGGAGGACAGAGACATTTCTGTTTGCAGCAAGATTTCTTTATTTTAATTCATACGACAAGGACAGCCGACACGTGTTTCGCCCCCTCTTGGCGATTTGCGCCGGGGCTTTCTCAAGGCTGTTGAAGAGGAATGAGAGAGAATGTTTTAAATTGTGTGGTCTAAGAGCAGTTGACCCCAAGAGAAACCAAGAAAACACCAAGTGTGCGGAAGTGATTGGATTAATTCTGTGATACCATATCACCTGAAGAATTTGTATTCGTGCTTAGAAAAAAGTGGTAGTGCCTAAGTCAAGTGCAGTGATTAGGAGAATTCCAAAAAGCCGCGCGGAACAGAGTCCAGAGGAAAAGCAGTATAGACGTGTTTGAGTATTATTTAAAAATAGACAGCAGGATTTGGTGAGCGTAAGAGAAAATGTCACTATATTCAGTTGGTCAATCAAAGGAATCCCAAGGTATCAAAGCAAAGAGAGATAAATGAGTAGAGAAAAACAGTGTGGTCAATAAAATACAATCATAGTACCTAAATAGGTTAAATCACGTAGGCAATTCTCATTTCCAGATGTGTACAGTGTCCGCAATATAAAAATATAATTCTTCAATAGTAAAACATTTCCTGTTAATTTAAACAGAACAGTTCATAAGTGCAATTGTATTGACATCCAGTCTTATATATAGCGTGTTAAAAAAAACATTATGACAGGCAGACTTTCAATATATAAAGACAGTGTATCTATAAAGAAACAGTTTTCCAACGTAAATACCCGGATTCGTGATGTCTATACATAAGGTTTATCTAACCCATTGACAATAGTGCCTAGTAGTTGGTAGGTGTGCTTTTGCCACGAAAATTAATCATCCAAACAATCATGTATCAGCAATTATTTCAAAAATGATGATGGTCCTAATGCCTTACATTTGGGTTATAGCATCTGTATTGCAAAAACATGTGTTTACCTCTTTTCAGCAGTATCTGATTAATTATATTCAGAAAAGCACATGGTTAAAAAATGTTTAGCTAATCTACATATCTCCATTGCACATAATTTTTACACACATTTTTTTACACATTTTTGGCCACTTTGTAACATAGTTAAAAACGGTGTATACTAATAATTTCTCAAAGCGGGCTTTATTTTGCATAACAGTATAGGTGTTATTTAGTACTTTAAGTTGTTTTTATTGCGGTAGGGGCAAATAGAATTGTGGAAATTACTAAGCCTCATATCCGGGCATATATTAAGATAATTTAAAGAGGCAGAGTCGCCCTAGTTGGTCCGCCCGTTTGGAAGATATTATGTAGCTGACCGGCTGGAATACCGTTGGTCGTGACACGTGTTTCACCCCCTCTTGGCGATTTGCGCCGGGGCTTTCTCAAGGTCATCTTTTCGGTCTCATAACGTGTTTCCTGGACTCGCCCCCGGCCTGTCTCCGTGAATTATTTTTACAGTCGAGGAAATGTTTTACTATTGAAGAATTATATTTTTATATTGCGGACACTGTACACATCTGGAAATGAGAATTGCCTACGTGATTTAACCTATTTAGCCTTGAGAAAGCCCCGGCGCAAATCGCCAAGAGGGGGCGAAACACTTGTCACGACCAACGGTATTCCAGCCGGTCAGCTACATAATATCTTCCAAACGGGCGGACCAACTAGGGCGACTCTGCCTCTTTAAATTATCTTAATATATGCCCGGATATGAGGCTTAGTAATTTCCACAATTCTATTTGCCCCTACCGCAATAAAAACAACTTAAAGTACTAAATAACACCTATACTGGTTTCAAAATAAAGCCCGCTTTGAGAAATTATTAGTATACACCGTTTTTAACTATGTTACAAAGTGGCCAAAAATGTGTAAAAAAATGTGTGTAAAAATTATGTTCAATGGAGATATGTAGATTAGCTAAACATTTTTCAACCATGTGCTTTTCTGAATATAATTAATCAGATACTGCTGAAAAGAGGTAAACACATGTTTTTGCAGTACAGATGCTATAACCCAAATGTAAGGCATTAGGACCATCATCATTTTTGAAATAATTGCTGATACATGATTGTTTGGATGATTAATTTTCGTGGCAAAAGCGCACCTACCAACTACTAGGCACTATTGTCAATGGGTTAGATAAACCTTATGTATAGACATCACGAATCCGGGTATTTACGTTGGAAAACTGTTTCTTTATAGATACACTGTCTTTATATATTGAAAGTCTGCCTGTCATAATGTTTTTTTTAACGCGCTATATATAAGACTGGATGTCAATACAATTGCACTTATGAACTGTTCTGTTTAAATTAACAGGAAATGTTTTACTATTGAAGAATTATATTTTTATATTGCGGACACTGTACACATCTGGAAATGAGAATTGCCTACGTGATTTAACCTATTTAGGTACTATGATTGTATTTTATTGACCACACTGTTTTTCTCTACTCATTTATCTCTCTTTGCTTTGATACCTTGGGATTCCTTTGATTGACCAACTGAATATAGTGACATTTTCTCTTACGCTCACCAAATCCTGCTGTCTATTTTTAAATAATACTCAAACACATCTATACTGCTTTTCCTCTGGACTCTGTTCCGCGCGGCTTTTTGGAATTCTCCTAATCACTGCACTTGACTTAGGCACTACCACTTTTTTCTAAGCACGAATACAAATTCTTCAGGTGATATGGTATCACAGAAATAATCCAATCACTTCCGCACACTTGGTGTTTTCTTGGTTTCTCTTGGGGTCAACTGCTCTTAGACCACACAATTTAAAACATTCTCTCTCATTCCTCTTCAACAGCCTTGAGAAAGCCCCGGCGCAAATCGCCAAGAGGGGGCGAAACACGTGTCGGCTGTCCTTGTCGTATGAATTAAAATAAAGAAATCTTGCTGCAAACAGAAATGTTTCTGTCCTCCATATCACGAGCTGGAAAAAACGGATATTAATCCTGGAAAACTGAATTAATTTCATGTGGAGATCACACTTACAACTTCTCAAAACTGTTTCCTTAACCTGAAGCCCAAGAGGTCCAGAGCTTCGAGTGTGTCTCCATCCACCAATTAACCATACTTATTCAAGTGTTGTCCAAAGCCTTAAAACCCTTGGGCCTTTGCTACCTTATCTACACCTGCAGGGGAAAGTGCCTTCCTTCCCCGTGAGCCCAATGGCTCTTCCTGTTGTACTTCTGCATCATCATCCTCCTCAATCACAGGAGTTTTCCTTGCTTCTTCCCAGGCCCTCAGCGTCTTGTAGAATTCTTCCTTCACTTTAAATCCAGAAGTGGAAACATTGAATTTCTTGCAAAAGTATTTCATCTGCTTTACTGTGTAGCATTCCAGCCTCTCCTCTTCCCATTCGCAATTAAGGCAGGCTACAGATTCTGCTTTTTCTACTGAATTAGGCATCTGTCAAAAATAGGCAATCCAAAAAAATTCTAAAAGGAATCTACCAAAAATTATGCAGTATCGTTGTGGTCTGCACTCACTAAGTAGTGTTCACCAGTCACTGTACATTAGTCACAAATGCAAATTCGGAATCCCTTCTGCTGCCTACCAATGTTAGATTTGGGGGTCTCTGGTTGGCACAGGTGGGTACTTGTGACAAGTAGGGACCCTCTCCTCTATTCAGGACAAGGGGATTACACACCTAAAATAACCCATGCTCACCCTCTAGGTTGCGTGGCGCGAGCAGTCAAGACTTATTTCAGTGGCGTTGTAAGTTAAGCAGTTGTGACCACATACAGTAACCTAGTGACAACACTACAAATGGACACCACACATGTTTTATATAAAAAATAAGTAGACTTTATATAGAGTTATCACAAGACCATAAACAACAAAAATACACACTATGATTACTTTAAGATGGTAGATTAAGCTTAGTTCAGTTCAGTTCTTAGATGCGACACTCTGCGTCAATGTACCCTAAGTTGCATTGCACTTCCACGACAAGCAATGTCGCAGCGATGGGAAATGCAGCAAAGTTCAGATACAAAGAAAAAAAGACGTGAAGATCTTCCAGATGCGGCATGCTTCTCGGGGATGCGAGAAGTTCCGGGTCTGATGCGTGGACTACAGCGGCCACATCTAAGATGCGACGGCAGCAGCTCCAGCGTCGACGCTCTTCTCCACGATGCGTGAAGCGTCCGCTCGATGCGACAACCACAACAGGCGACATCCAAGGTGCGACGGCAGCAGCTCCGACGGCGGCGCGCTTCTCGGGGATGCGAGGTGCTTTTTGTCGATGCGGTGCAATGCGACAGTTCCATCGGCGACACCCTCCTTCTCCGGAGTTGCGACGGCAGGCACAGCGACGGCGACACGCTCCGACCTCGTTGCGAGATTCTTCTCCTGATGCTGTGAAGTGTGACAACTACAGCGTGGCCACCCTCCTTCGGAGTTGCGACGGCAGCAGCAACGACTGCGACACGCTTCCTCTTCGTTGCGGCACGCTTCTCTCCGATGCGGTGCAGCTTGACAGTTCCAGCGGCGACACCCTCCTTTCTCCAGAGTTGCGACGGCAGGCACAGCGACGGCGACACGCTTCTTGTTGAGTCGCACTTCCAGCTCGTTGCGACATGCAGTTCCTCAGAAGGCCCAAAACAACAGCAGGCACTTCCAAAAGAACACTGGGGGGTGAAGTCTGTTGTCCCTGAGACTTCAGCTGGAGGCAAGCTCTTTTCCAAGCCCTTGGAGATCCTTCAAAAGTTGAAAGCAAAGTACACAAAGTTCCTTTCTCCTTCCTTTGGCAGTAAGGCAACCACTGCAGGCCTATCCCCCAAGCAGTGCTTCAGCTTGGGAATAGTCTCTCCTCAGTTTCTTCAGGTTCCTCTACTCAGTAAAGGTTTCTTCTTGTAGTCCAAAAGTGATCTAAATTCTTGGAAGCAGGGTCCCAATATTTATACCCCAAAATCCTTTGTTCTCTGAGGGGAGAGGGGCCTGTGCCTAGTCCAAACCAGTTCCTGAGCACTCTGTTTACCAGACTCCTCCTTTCACAGTGCAGGGCATGCACATCAGACACCCCACAGGAGGTGGAGCCAGCATTGTGGAAGGCAAGTACAGTCCTGGAGCACTCTGTTTGAAGGAATCATTCTCTTCTTTAAGTGTGCAGGGCAGCGACATCAGCCGCTCCCCAGGGGGTGGAGCCTGCATTGTGGAAGGCAGGCACAGCCCTATTCATGGTTCAGGTGAACTCCTCCCTCCCATCTAGATGCAGATCTCTCTATTCACCACTGGGTGACTCAGCCTGTCTCCTGGAATTCCCCAGCCCTGTCACTCACAAAAACCAGACATAGGAATACACAAACTAGCAGAGGCAGGTTTGAATAATTAGACAAGCAAATACATACTTTCTAAAAGTGGTATTTTCAAACACAGAATATTAAAATAAACATTACTAAAAGATGTATTTTATTATTCTGAGTTCAGGCATACTAAACTCGAATTTCTCCCATGTTCTCTGAGCCTGTTAGGATTATAAAATGTAACAATTCTAACAGCCCATTCTGGCCTTTGGAGAACAGGTAGCCTTGCAATAGTGAAAAACGAAAATGGCTGTAATTCACTATTAGGACATGCCACACACATCAGGGCTTGTCCTACCTTATACTTACAATGCACCCTGCCCTTGGGCCTACCATAGGGGTGACTGATATGAAGAAAAGGGAAGGTTTAGGGACTGGGAAGTGGATGCACTTGCCCAGTCAGCATGACAGTACCAGACTGCACGCAGGCTCTGCAATGGCAGACCTTAGACACATTATGCAAGGCTGCTTCTGTGGGTGGCACAACCAGTGCTGCAGGCCCACCAGCAGCATTTGGATTACATGCCCTGGCACACTCAGTGCACTAGAGTAGGGTCTGACAAGTAAACCTAAATAGCCAAACATGGAATCACTAATCCATACATCAATTTACAAAAGGGAGCACGTGCACTGTGGCACTGCATAGCAGTGACACAGTGCCCAAAGCAAGTAACACCAGCAAAAATACACGAGGCAACAGCAAAAATGGAAGGGAGACCCACGCCAATGGTGCCAGGTCTAACAGTACACCATAAATGGTAATGTCTGAACAGCCTGTCTGTGGATGCAAAGATGCTGGGAAAAGAATTTAGGAATGTGAGAACTCACCTGTTGTAGGACTGACCTGCAGAATGTTCACTATGTCAAAATGGCATTAATACTTGGGCTTAGAAGCATTAACTAGTCCTACTAGATGAGTGTGAGTTCAGGACCAATACACCTGCATAGAATGCCCAGTGGTAAGTTGGTGGAGATGGTGGACTCCCTTAGCCTTCTCATGGTTCATGCTCATCTCTTTGAACTTCAACCCCTTGACCATTATGACCCAGTGATGCTGCTGAGGGGCATGGGAGGTGGGACCCTGTAAGAAGCCTCCCCGATGTAATGTCTGCACCATATAATGTCATGCACCGGCACGCTGGGGCATTCATGAGAATTTGTTTGTAGAGGAAGCAAAAGATTAGAGGACTGCATTCAGATCTCGGAGGGGACTGCAGCACTTTCTAATTTTTTGGAAAATGATGCAAGATTCCACTCTGAATCAATATGTGGCAGCTATGCTATACTATGAGGATCTCTGAATTGCATGGGGACCACCCGTAGGCTTTCCAGTGCAACCTTTGCAAGAGGCTTAATTTCTTTGGGCCACAGAATCAAGGGCCAGATGTACAAAGCTTTTTCCAGCTTGCAAATGGCCTGATTTGCAGAATAGGGCCAATTGCAACCTGAAAAACACATTTTAAATGTATAAAGTCCTACTTGCGATTCGGTAAGCCTTTACCAAACTTCGATGCCCCTTCATCAGAGGGCCCTCGTGGATCCAGGCCTGGATCCATATCGACGCTGGTTGATCTTACCCGACCTTCCCTGGCGTCTCCGTCAATCATGGTGACAACGCCCCCAGCGCCAACCGTGGCCCCGGCTGTCGCTGTCCCCATCCGCACCCCGGAGATGAACTCGTAGCCGGACCGATGTCGGATCCGTCACCAGAGGGTACTTTTTTCCCCTCTTCATCCCTGGTGTTCCTTATCACCCAGAAGGTGCTGTTGAGGACTGGTAGGAGTCCCTGTATCATTTATCAGACCAGCTATAAGAGACGGACTGGAGAGAGGACCTGGATGACGCCAGTGGTCTAGACACTTCTTCAGACCGTGGCATGCTTTCTCCCCCTGCCATGGCTACGGAGGAGGGAGAGTCTCACGCTGTGGTGGTGCGAAGGGCAGCCGATGTCTTGGGCCTGATAGAGGTGCTTCAACCTGTGTCATCCTCTTCAGAACCCCTCCTGCCCTTCAATGAAGCCCTCAGTGACATCCTTCTAGGCACCCGGTTCAGGCCCAGCGTAGGTGCTTCTGTGGAAAGGGCGATTGCCCGCTGCCACCTCTTGGCCCGTGGCGATCCAGTTTTCCTCTCCCAATAACCTTTCCCCGAGAGCTTGGTAGTCCAAGCCTCTTCTTCTTCTCCCAGATAGGGAATCCAAAAAGCTGGATCACCTTGGGAAGCGTATGTTCTGCTCCTCCAGCTTGGCACTGCGCTCCGTGAATACACCATGCCTCTTGGGCCAATACTCCTATCCCATCTGCAATATGGTCGCGCAGGTATGCCTCCAGGCCTTAGTGCCTGGAGGAGACCCGGAACATTCTTTCCCAGGCAGTGGCGGATGGGAGAGATGCAGCCAAATTCACGATAAGATGTGGACTGGATACCGCTGACTCACTAGGCAGAAAAATTGCCACATCATTAGCCCTTAGGCACTATGCCTAGTTGAGAACGTCTGGTTTTTCGGGTAAGTTCAGTTAACATTTATGGACATGCTCTTCGATGGCTGTCGCATTTTTGGCAACAAAGCAGACACGGCGCTGGAGCGCTTAAAAGATTCATTGGCTACAGCCAGGTCTTTGGGCCTTACTGCATCTTCCCGTCCACCCCAGTCTGCTTTTCACCCTTTTCTTGGCTATGGAAGGGGCACCCACCACGCTCAGCCCAGCCCAGCCACCGGTTCACACAAGCTTGCAAGCCTCTGTGTGGCCTCGGACATGCGACCCAGCAACACCTTGTTGTCTGGGAATCAGTGGGCGGGCCAGTCCACCATGTCCCCCCCTGCAGCAGCCTCTAGACCCTCATAGCCTGACATTTCAGGCACATCAACAGCCAATGGGCTGGAGGATTTGCTACACCTCCCCCACTAGCATTCCATCATGTCAGACCTGTGGGTTTTGCAAATAGTCCAACGGGGATACTCCTTCCCCTTCTAAACTTACCCTCCCTCCATGCCACCGACTTTCGACTACTTGTCGGAGGATCATTTGGCTCTTCTTCGCCAGGAAATCTCTGCTCTTTTGGCCAAGGGAGCAATAGAGAGGGTACCAACACCAGAAGTAGGAAGTGGTTGCTACTACTGCTACTTTCTGGTACCCAAGAAGGACAAAGGCCTGCATCCTATCTTAGACCTTTGGGCCCTCAACCGTTTCCTCCAGAAGGAGAAGTTCAAAATCCTCACGTTGACTCAGGTCCTCTCTGCCCTTGATTCCAGAACCTAGATGGTGGCGTTGGACTTGCAGGACCCCTATTTCCACATCCCCTTCCTGCCAGCCCACAGACATTACCTTCGGTACACGGTAGGCCAGGAGCATTTTCAGAGTACCGTGCTCCCCTTCGGCCTTACCAGTGGCCCTCGGGTGTTTATGAAAGGGAGGGCGGGGATCACAGCTCATCTGCGCAGATTAGGGGTTCCAGTCTTCCCCTATCTCGACGGCTGGCTGTTAAAGGAATGCTCATCCCAAGCTCATTGTCTCCCACCTCCAGACCACGCTGGACCTCCTGCACTCGCTGGGGTTCACTATAAACATGTCAAAGTCACACCTGACTCTGTCTCAGAAGCTCTCTTTCATCGGAGCTGTTCTAGACACAGTGCAGTTTCTGGCCTATCCTTCCAAGCAGCGAGTCCGGGATATTCGGGGTATGATACCAATGTTTCAGTCTCTATCCCTGATTTCTGTGAGAATGACTCTGAGGCTGCTGGGCCTTTTGGCCTCCTGCATTCTGCTGGTGCATCATGCCAGATAGCATATGCGGGCTCGGCATTGGGACCTGAAGTTCCAGTGGGCTCAGCATCAGGAGAATCTCTCCGACTGCGTTCAGATCTCAGAGGGGACTGCACTCCAATTGCAGTGGTGGTTAAGATACCAAGATTTGGACAGAGGCAGATCTCTCTCCCTTTCCCAATCAGATTTGACAGTGGTGTCAGATGTGTCACTTCTGGGACGAGGCGGCCATCTGTGAGAGGCGGAGATCAGAGGACTCTGGTCTCCTGGCGGGGTCCGGGCTCCATATCAACCTGTTCAGGTGAACCACTTGGCACTGAAAGCGTTGCTTCCCTCTCTCAAAGCGAAACTGGCCCAAATGTTCACCAACAACACCACTGCCATGTGGTACTGCAACAAGCAGGGCGGGGTTGGGTTGTGGACCCTGTGTCAGGAGGCCTTTCGCCTCTGGATATGGCTGGATCACCAGGGCATAATCCTGGTGGTTCAACACCTGACAGGCTCTCTGAATGCCAGGGCAGATAAACACAGCCACCGGTGCCTGGCAGATCATGAATGGCTTCTTCACACAGAGCTGGTGCAAGGTCTCTTGCAGGGTTAGGGATAGTTTTGGTATAGATCTGTTTGCCGCCAAAGAGAATGCACAATGTCAGCAGTTCTGCGTGTTGGAATTTCCAAGGCTGCACTCGCTCTGTGACGCTTTTAGTCATGAGTGGAGTTGCGGTCTCCAGTATGCCTTTCCGTTTGTACCACTTCTACCCAGACTGCTGAGAAAGATCAAGCGCAACCGGGCCTAAGTTATTCTTGGGGCCCCAGACTGGGCATGAAGAGGATCGTATCCTGAGCATGGCCATCGATCCTCTGATCTGACTGCCTCTTCGGGAGGATCTTTTGTCAGCAGTGGGGGACAGTTCTGCACCCAAACCTGTCCAGTCTCCACCTCCTTGCATGGAGCTTGAGCATCAACAGTTGTCAGCTCTTGACCTTCCGCCTGAAGTCTGTAATGTCATCTTGGCAGCCAGGCGTCCCTCACTAAAACGGTATACACCTGTAGATTGAACAAGTTTGTGGCATGGTGCACAGCAAAGGCTGGGGATCCCCTTTCTTCCCCTCTTTCTGAGATTCTTTTATTCCTTCTTTCTTTGGCCCAGCAGGGCTCTGCTCTTGGCACTCTTAACCCCTTCCAGGCTCATGACGAGCTGGGCTCGTCATGGTGTAGCCTCCTCAAACACTGATGACGAGCCCAGCTCGTCATGAACAATGGGTTTTTTAAAATCTCAGCATAGCTCCAGAATAACGCTAGCGCGCATGTGGTTAAAGGCTATCTTGCAGCTATTCCTGCTTTCCTTCGGCTACCAGATCAGCCTTCCTTATTCAAGTCTTGTACAAAGATTCTTTAAGGGCATTATTCATCTCTTTCCACCATCTCCTTTCATAATGCCCCAGTGGTACTTGAACCTGTTTTAACTTACTTTATGTGTGCTCCCTTTGAGCCTCTTCACAACTGTCCTCTCAGGCTCCTAAACCTAAAAACTGCCTTCCTTGTTTCCATCACCTCTGCTCGCAGGGTGAGTGAGCTGCAAGCCCTCTCTTCCAAGCCCTCTCTCTTCTCTATGCCTCCGGACAAAGTGGTGCTTCGGACGAGGCCCTTGTTCCCTCCTAAAGTGGTTACACCTTTTCACATAGGACACATGATCAATGTGCCTACATTCATTTAATCTCAACCTCCTTCTAAGGAGAAGGAGAGACTCCACAGTCTGGACCCAAAACGTGCTCTGTCATTGTATCTTGACCGCACAAAAGATTTCCAGTGGATGATCATCTCTTTATTGACTATGTCAGTGCCAAGAAAGGTCGAGCTGTTCAAAAGCGTACCATTCCTTGACGGGTTGTCCTTTTTATTCAAATTTGTTATGCTTTAACGGAAAAGGAATCTCCAGTGGGGCTGCGTGCTTACTCCACTAGAGCTACGGCAGAAACCACTGCTTTGGCATGTGGAGGTCCACTTCTTGACATCTGCCTGTCGGCCACATGGGTATCCTTTCACACGTTAACCAGACATTACTGCCTGGACATCCAAGTCCAGAGGGACGGCATTTTTGCCCGGTCTGCCTTCCAGGACTTTCTGGTGTAAACTTTGTTTGCAGACCCTCCTGGGTTGGTATTGCTGGGGTGTCTACTGTAAAGGTCAGGAATCTATAACTGACTGTCTCTTTCAGGTGAACAAGTTACTTACCTTTGGTAACTAGGTATCTGTAAGAGACATAGGTTAATTATAGATTCCTTACAGACTCCCCCGTCATCCCCGCTCTGCGAACTGACTTTTAGGGATAGGGACTCCCTTGCAAGTCCCTAGTTGTTGTGCACTACTGGTCAGTGTTTTTCAGGGCTCTGCGCTTCTGGAATAGAAAGTCGTGTTAGAACTGACATCAGCATGCAGGGGCAGCATCTAAGTAGACACTGCAACGTTATACCGGCGACTAGGACGCCGGCGACAAACATGGAGTCGACCAATGCCTCCCATTGACACTCAGGGGTACTGCTAAGAAAAAATTCTCCAGATCCTGTCTGACGCCTGGCGGTAATTCTAAAGCTAATGGATCTATAACTAACCCATGTCTCTTACAGATGCATCATTACCAAAGGTAAGTAACTTGTTCTTCCAGCTTGGTCTGTTTTCTAGGTAGAACCTCCTTATTGCCTGACCTTAAGATGGTATTTGTCTATTATACTCGCAAGTTTATTGCGGTATGATGCAGATTTAAAAAAAATAATAATTATTTAGCTAGCGACGATGAACGTTTTAATGACTGTTTAAATGTATTCTGTATATTATTTGGTAGAATACTTGCATGGTGATCCAAATATTTAAGTTGAATTGCATCAAAAGCATGGGGGCATGCTGTTCTGCATGTCTCTATTGCTACCATTTAAAAAAAGTAGACTGCATTGCATGCCGCCCATACTGTCAGTGGTGCAAAAGTCATCTCTTCAGTGCAAAAATGTGGTATTTGTCTCACCTCAGTCTGGAAACTCACAGGCTGTCATGTAAGGCTTTATGTACTTTTAAAATATACCCTTGTGCTAGGAGAGGTGGATGGGAGCTGTGTACATGCGGCTAATAGTTAGCTAAGCGGCATGGAGTGAAGTAGACAGAAATGCCACAGTCATAAGTACTTGTTCAATATTACTGATTACTAACTGTCTTTTTCTTCCCTTGAACAGTTCATAGTCAGTGGAGTTTTTTCAGTTTTAGCCCATGAGGGCAGGTCACGTAATCATGTAAGTATTGGTTAGACTCGAAATTCCTCTTAAACTGATTGACACCTATGCACATTTTCTCCCTTACAAGCTCATACACCCTTATACACGCATAAACGCACCTACACACACACACACACACACACACAACCACACACACATGCTTTTCAGAGGGATCATCCATTTATCAGATATACAATAAACCTCAATATAAAATGAATTGAAAAGAGAGAAAGGATGTCCAGCAAATGTCCATCACTAAAGTGGAGTCACATTACAGCATTTGCATGTTGATGTCTGCAGTGATTATGAAAGAAGAAAAGGGGTTTGGAGGCACCTCAGACATTTATAATAGTGGTCTTTAATTTCAAAATTGTCTTTTTATATTCATTCTGTCAACATTTTCATAAATAAAATCACCCCAAAGTGTGTATAATGTTCTGTTCATTTGAAGGCCATCACGAGGACAGAACCACTTTGAATTTTCACTTTATACAGGACTGCATGAGTCTATATTAAATAACAATTATACTGTGATGAAAAAACAGTGAACACGTGTTTCGCAGTCACAGAGGCTTTATCAAGGCTGGCAGTGGTTAACGAAGAGGAATACAGCTGCCTGAAAGGCAACTTAAAAATATTGGACAAAGAACACTTCATGTTCCTGTGCATCATAAAACAAAAATCTAACCAACTTAACTGAGCTGACTCAAAGAGGTTATTCTAATTCTAAAGGATGGTTAAACTATAAGGAAACCAATGTCAAGGTCCTGCAGGTTGATTAGGATAAGTTTCTCTTGGGTGTGTCAGGCAGAGCAGAATAACGGTAAAAGATACATTTATTATTCTTGGTCACACATGGGTAATTCTTTAGATACCTCCCTTTTTTCATACACTAAAGCTTGATCACCTCCCATCCTGACACTTCCTCTAGGGGACTGACTGTATATCACTTCCTCATTCTAACACCACCTCCATTGAAGAGACTGTACCTTGCTTCCTCATTCTAACTCCACCTCCATTGGAGAGACTGTAACTTGCTTTCTCATTCTAACACCTCCTCCATGGTAGGGACTAGGCATCTCTTCCTATCCTGACCCCACCTCCATTGGACAGACTATTGATCGCTTCCCATTCTGATTATTCCTTTATTGGAGGGACAATGCATCACTTCCTATTCAAATTCTTCCTCCAGTGGAGAAACTTGCACACCTCTTTCTGTTGTAACGGTACCTCCATTGTAGAGGCTATATATTACTTCTTCATTCTATCTCCACCTCCGTGGAAAGTAATAGGCATCACTTCCCATTCTGACTCTATCTCCATCTAGAGACTATAGATCCCGTTCAATTCTGACTCCACCCTTATTGGAGAGACTATAGATCCCTTCCCATTCTTACTCCAGCTCCAATTGGAGGAACTATAGTTCACTTCCCATTCTGACTCCACCTCCATTGGAGAGACTATAGATCCCTTCCCATTCTGATTCCACCTCCATTGGATAGACTATAGATTCTGTCCAATTCTGACTCCACCTCCATTGTAGAACCTAGAGATCCCATCCCATTCTGATTCCACCTCCATTGGAGAGACTATACATCCCTTTCTATTCTGACTCCACCTCCATTGGAGAAACTTCCCATTCTGATTTCACCTCCATTGGATAGACTGTAGATCCTGTCCAATTCTGACTCAACCTCCATTGTAGAACCTATAGATCCCATCCCATTCTGATTCCACCTCCATCGGAGAGACTATAGATCCGTTCAATTCTGACTCCACCTCCATTGTAGAACCTAAAATCCCATCCCATTCTGACTCCAGCTCCAATTGGAGACACTATAGATCCCTTCCCATTCTGATTCCACCTCCATCGGAGAGACTATAGATCCGTTCAATTCTGACTCCACCTCCATTGTAGAACCTAAAATCCCATCCCATTCTGACTCCAGCTCCAATTGGAGACACTATAGATCCCTTCCCATTCTGATTCCACCTCCATTGGATAGACTATAGATCCTGTCCAATTCTGACTCCACCTCCATTGTAGAACCTATAGATCCCATCCCATTCCGATTCCACCTCCATTGGAGAGACTATACATCCCTTTCTATTCTGACTCCACCTCCATTGGAGAAACTGTAGATCCCTTCCCATTCTGATTCCACCTCCATTGGAGAGACAATAGATCCTGTCCAATTCTGACTCAACCTCCATTGTAGAACCTATAGATCCCATCCCATTCTGATTCCACCTCCATCGGAGAGACTATAGATCCGTTCAATTCTGACTCCACCTCCATTGTAGAACCTATAAATCCCATCCCATTCTGACTCCAGCTCCAATTGGAGACACTATAGATCCCTTCCCATTCTGATTCCACCTCCATTGGATAGACTATAGATCCTGTCCAATTCTGACTCCACCTCCATTGTAGAACCTATAGATCCCATCCCATTCCGATTCCACCTCCATTGGAGAGACTATACATCCCTTTCTATTCTGACTCCACCTCCATTGGAGAAACTGTAGATCCCTTCCCATTCTGATTCCACCTCCATTGGAGAGACAATAGATCCTGTCCAATTCTGACTCAACCTCCATTGTAGAACCTATAGATCCCATCCCATTCTGATTCCACCTCCATCGGAGAGACTATAGATCCGTTCAATTCTGACTCCACCTCCATTGGAGAGACTAGAGATCCTATCCCGTTCTGACTCCACCTCTAATGTAGAACCTATAGATCCCATCCCATTCTGACTCCACCTACATTATAGAAACTATAGATCCCTTCCCATTTTGACCCCACCTTTATCGGAGAAACTATACATCACTTCCTATTTTAACTCCACCTCCAGGGCAAAGACTACATATCACTTTCAATTCTGACTGCACCTCCATCTGAGACACCAAATTCTTTCTAATTTCAGCACCCGCTCTGGCTGAGAGACACTCATCACTCACACTCTTTTACTCCTTCCACATGGGCATCAGTTTACGCAGCTGCTGCGCCTCCATCAAAATGGCTCAGCCTCCCTTTTCTTTGTAATGAAGGCTCTCCTTTTTCGTTTTTTACTGATCTTTACACATAAATCAGGGCAGAAAATCACTAATCTAGTCTGTATTTACTTATACAATTAGGCAGTACACAGAAAGCTAGGCCTCGTTCCCCTAAGCTTCTACTCCAATGGGTGTGTAGACTGTGAGCATCAGAGGGGTCAAAGAAAATGGATGTGTCATGGTCTCTAACTGTTCCGAAGTCCTGCCCATATAGCACCCTTCAGCTCCACCGGACAAAGAGCCCATAAAGCACCCTTCAGCTCCACCGGACAAGAAGCCCATACGGCACCCGTCGGCTCCACTGAACAAGGAGCCCATGCAGCACCCTTCAGCTCTACCTAACAAGAAGCCCATACAGCACCCTTCAGCTCCACCGAAAGAGGAGCCCATACAGCACCCTTCAGCTCCACTGAAAGAGGATCTCATACAGCACTCTTCAGCTCCACCAGACGAGGAACCCACACAGCACCCTTCAGCTCCAACAGACAAGGAGCCCACGCAGCACCCTTCAGCTTCACCAGACAAGGATCCCACGCAGCACCCTTCAGCTTCACCGGACGAGGATCCCACGCAGCACCCTTCAGCTTCACCGGACGAGGAGCCCACGCAGCACCCTTCAGCTTCACCGGACGAGGAGCCCACGCAGCACCCTTCAGCTCCACCGGACAAGGAGACCACGCAGCACCCTTCAGCTTCACCAGACAAGGAGCCCACGCAGCACCCTTCAGTATCACTGGACGAGAAGTCCATGCAGCACCCTTCTCCTCCACTGGACCAGGAGCCCTCATGGTACCCTTCAGCTCCACTGGACATGGAGCCCACACAACACCCTTCAGCTTCACTGGACGAGGAGCCCACACAAAACCCTTCAGCTCCAGTGAGTTATGAGCCCACACATCACCCTCAAGCTCCACTGGATGAGGAGCCCTCATGGCACTCTTCATCTTGACTGGACAAGGAGGCCATACAATACCCTTCAGTTTCACTCGATACGAAGCCTGCACCGGTCTGACATTTGTAAATAAGCATCTGGTTAAACCTGTTTGCTCAACAAACATGAGTAATTTTGCCCATTGCTTTAAGGGGTGGGGCAGATCAGCAGTTTTGCAATGAATGACTTGTTTGCCTTCTCAGACCCATTTCCATCTCACACCAGATGCCGGGTTTCCGTAGCATGGTGAACTGCAGGAGGCAGTTCATACTCCTGTGAAGGACCTTTTAGCCATCCCTCTTAATCCTGACATTTGCTGTGCTTGGATACCTGTAGATTTAGTTACTGTAACAATTATTATAATGTGTGTTTAACGCCTGAACCGCGGCGGCAATTCCGCCGCGGTGCGGGCGTTCCATTGAGTGGGCAGGGCCGCGTTGGCCAACGGACATGCGCAGCACTACAGAGGTAGCGCTCGCGACGGCCTTTGGCCAACAGGCTCACGGAAGGGTTTAAAAAGAGTGCAATGAAAAACCATAGTTGTTTATGAATTTGTAGCGCAGACCAGAAACCCCTCAGGAATATTTGCGGGGATATAAATGAGCAAATAATATATATTTATTCATTTATATTTTCACGGAGTTAAATGAGAATGATTGAAAATGAATCCTGCTAATGATAAACACCTAATTATGGCTGTATACAGACCTCAATGCAAGAAATACCAAATACCCGAAGCCTTATTTGTAAGTCCTATATTGTCTGCAGCTAAAACTCACATACGTTTTGCGCTCCCACCTCTGATACCAACAGCCCACCCATAATTCTCCATTCTACAGAAAATCTCTTTTTCAACAACTGATGGGGTTTGCTGCTCTCCATGTATAATTCTCCTTTTTTTCTGCATCTCATGCCCCCTTCGAAGCTCTGGTTTCCTAGGGCCACGCACTGCTATGTTCCTTTCATAAAACCTGTTACAATACTCTCCCAAAGAGACTCCACATACCACTCCCTTTTAATCTCCTATTTTGTAACCTGGCACATGCTGCTTACCTCCACATTCAGAATGTCCCTTATTTCAACAGCTTACATGCACTAGCTCACATTGCATACCTCCCCTTGCTACATTGTTTTTTTTGTTTTTTAACATCTAGCACACTTCCGTACCTAATTATAAACCTCACGATCTCTGCAGACGACTTCCATTATATACATTTCATCTACATATTCCAATTTTGCTACAGCTGCCAGGCACTGCATGCTGCCTGATTTTTTTAAACTTTCCTTGGTGCACCTGACAGATACTAGCAGTTGCCTAATTTTAAATCTCTCAAGTTTTGCAGCTGACATACATTGCATGCTACTTAGCTTTAAATCTCCTCTTTCTGCAGGTGGCAGGCACTGCATGCTGGTTTATTTAAAATCTTCAGTTTCTGCAGCTAGCAGACATTGTATGGGCCTTTCTTGCAGAGGCCGCCGCACCCGCCCGAAGGGGGGGGAGGCTCGAAGGCCGGCGCCATAACCCTCGTGGTGCCACCAGCGGGGGTAAACTGGTTCTGGGCGCTTCGATGCGCTCAGGAACCAGCGGAAGCGGGGTGCGCACCAGCCACCCGACCGGAAGTGACCTATTGACCTGAGCGCCCCCAAAGGGCGCCCAATGGTCAACCTGGCTTTGTTTGAACCCCCCAATCAGGGGGACTCACCTGAGACCTGCATGGAGGGCTCAAGAGGATTTAAGCGACGCCGCCCTCCCAGCAGAAGCACATCGCATTCGAGGAGCTGGGAGAACGGCGCGACAGCAACAACGACTGAAGAGGACGAGAGGCGACGCGGCGGAGGACGAAGAGGAAGACGGCAAGGCTCCAGTCGAAGATCAAGGTCGGTATCACCGAGGTCGCCTTATGGAGCGCGGCGCGCCGTGCCAGCTCCCTTGAAGCAGCAGCAGGTAAAAACCGCAGCAAGCTCAGAGCCCAGGTTAAGCACACGCAGCTAGCTGTGCCTTCAGCTGACGGCCTGACGCAGACGCGGGAAACCAAGAAGCCACACACCAGTGCGCAGGGACTCACGACATGTCGGAAGGCCAGCCGGACGAGATGGCAGAGGTGCTTTTGAAGATCCGAGAGTTATCGGCCATCCACGGCGACGACTGGCTTCACCCCCACCTGGGCAAAGGGAAAGAGAACAGACCAGTAGAACAGGCGGATGAAGAGCCAGGGCCTTCTGCACCCAAAAAGTTGAAGAACACGCCGATGAAGAGAACATCGAAGAGGAACCCTCCAAGGAAAGTGCGGCAGAAACCCCTCCCGCCGAGATCAGAGGGCGGCGACCAGAGCGAGACCACCGACCAAAAGAAAAAGGGTGAGCATATTAGCAACATCGTAAGGGAATGTCTAAAATCGCTGGCGCCGGGGCTACTTAATGGCACAGGGCAAGGGGTACCAGGGCCTAGGGAGCAGCGCGCAGAGGAAGCGGCAGGTCTCACGTGGCATATGGTCGACCCGGGGTGGGCCCGTCACACGAGAGTGCAAGAGCAGGTAAACCTGTCCACCCAGGGGGAACAAATCTCCCCACTACCCGGTTGGGGTTACGGCCCCGTTTCGGGAAACCCGCCTCCGAGTGGCGTAGTCAACGATCATTACATCAGGCCATCCCCTGGTCCGGCGTCCCTGACCACGAAAGCCACAGGCTTGGCTTGTCTCATCCCCCTAGCGGTGAAAGAGAGGATATGGCGCAACGAATTCATTGACATATTTTCGCTGCTCGAAATACAGCTAGAGGAGCTTGACCTAACCACGTGCGACAGGAAGGATGAGGACAGGAGAGAAAGGCGTGGGGCCAGAAAGGAGCGCAGTTTCGACAATTGGTTAGACGCCTTTAGAATCATGGCGTGCATTATAGTGGAAAGGTTCCCCCATTGCGCGGCTGACTTATGGCTTTATGAGGCCAATATCCACCTAGCACAGAGGCAGTTCCCGGGAGATGCCTGGTTGGAATACGACAAGGGGTTCAGATTAAAAATGCAGAGGCACCCCGAAATGGAGTGGAATGAGGAGGATGTCTCGGGTTTCATCCACAAAATGCTCACAGCCAAAGATGTCAAGGCCTGGTCGGGAAAAAGCGACCAGCCCTTTCGGAGCTCCTACCAAAAGGGGAAGAGCGGTTCTTATCAAAGGCGGTCGAACGGGAGATCGTACTCCCCAACCGCAACCAAGGCGATCTGTTGGAGATACGAGGCGGGGGACTGCTCATGGGGCTCGTCTTGTAAGTTTCAGCACGCATGCGCTAGCTGCGGGGGCAAGCACGCCACCGTTGCGTGCAAAGGTGCCAAGCACGAAGCGAAAAGAGAGAAGAGAGAAAAGAGCAAGAAGCGGTAGCCCCAACGCGGGAGGGAGGGGGGGACTGGTGGACATTCGTAGGCGCCAGCTGGCCAGATCCCCCATTGTTACGCAACAGCTGCGCAGATTAACAAACAAATACCCGAACAAAGCGGAGGCCAGATCACTGGTAGAGGGCTTCGAGCAAGGCTTTGTTATTCCATTCCAGGGCCCGCTCCCCTCGGCGGGTGCGAGCAACCTGAAGTCGGCAAGCCAACACCCCGAAGTGGTTAGCGCCAAGATAGAGAAGGAGTTGAAGCTGGGTAGAGTTGAGGGCCCCCTCCCAAAGGAATTGCATGAGGGCATAGTCATCTCCCCGCTAGGCGTGGTCCCCAAGAAGGAACAGGGTCAATTGAGGCTGATACACCACCTATCGTTCCCGGAAGGTTCCTCTGTAAACGACGGTATCGACCCCGAAGCTTGCTCAGTGAGTTATGCGTCGGTCGACGACGCTATCGAGCTGGTTAAGGCGACAGGCAGAGGGGCCCTCATGGCGAAGGCCGATATTGAATCTGCGTTTCGACTATTGCCGGTCCACCCCTCCAGCTTCCATTTATTGGGTTTCCAATGGGGCGAGGATGTGTTTATTGACAAAGCCATGCCCATGGGATGCGCAATTTCATGCGCATACTTCGAGCAGTTCGCCACTTTCCTAGAATGGGCGCTGCATGACCGGCACCAAGAAGGTGGAAAACTGCACTACTTAGACGACTTCCTGTTCACAGGCCCGGCAGGGTCCTCAGTGTGCGCAAGCTCATTGGCAGCCTTCGAGGAGCTATCTAGGTCCCTGGGGGTCCCCCTCGCAAAAGAAAAAACTACAGGCCCGACCACAAGCCTCACGTTCCTGGGCATAGAACTGAACTCTATAGCGGGAACGGCCAGGCTGCCTCCCGACAAGGTGAAAGAATTTCGCGAGGAGGTATCGAAGCTGCGGGGTCGGAGCAAGGCCACCCTGAGGGAAATCCAACGAATGATAGGGAGACTTAACTTCGCGGCTCGGGTGATCCCGCCCGCCAGGGTATTCTCAAGACGCCTAACAGGGCTAACGGCCGGCGTCACCCACAAGCACCACCACATCAGGCTGAGCGCAGGCGTGAAACAGGACCTGCAGGTGTGGGATGAGTTCCTACAAGATTTCAACGGGGTGCTGATTTGGAGGGCAGGTTGGGTAACGGCCGAACAGATATCTCTCTACACAGACGCGGCCGGAAGCCTTGGCTTCGGCGCGGTCCTGGGAAACAGTTGGTGCGCCAGCCAGTGGCCGGATGAATGGCATGCGCAGGGGCTCACCAGGAACATCACGTTTCTCGAGCTGTTCCCGATCATTGTGGCTCTAACCATTTGGAGCGAGAAAATAAAAAACCTGAAACTCACGCTTTGGTCAGACAACATGGGAGTAGTGCAGGCCATTAACAGAGGCGCAGCGAGATGCCCGGACATGCTGAGGCTAATGCGACGGTTAATTAAATTACAGCTGGAAGGGAACCTGGAGCTGAAAGCACGCCACGTGCCAGGAGTGGAGAACTCAGCAGCAGACGCGCTCTCACGGGCCCAAATGAAACGTTTCAGAGAACTGGTGCCCGGGGCAGACAAGGAGATGACCCCCTTTCCATCGTCCCTTTGGGACCTGGGGGAGTAGACTTATCATGGCTAATAGGGCAATCACTTACCGCAGAGGCTAACAGAAGGTACAAGACATACGCGGGCACGGTAATGAGAGTGGGGGGCCTAAGATCGCTGGAAGACAGGGCAAAAACTCGCACAGCAGTCGAGAAATTCGTGCAATGGGCATTCGAGTCGAGAAAAACGAGATCGTGGGCCCAGGCGCTTTTAGCCGCCATCGCCCATTTTGCCAGGCTTTACACAGGCGAGGACCCCACTAACTCACTAACGGTGACCGAGTGGACACTGTCCTGTCCGGTTGCTCCCTTCGCCCTCTGCCTCCCCCAGACGCTGAATTCACTGCTGGCTGCATTTGCTCCTGCCTGCCTGCCTGCCTGCCTGCTGCTTAAGCGCACTCAGCGCTCGGTATCGTTTTTGTGCAGATTTCATTTATTTATTTAATTGTCTTTCTCTGGATTGTACTCGGCGCTCGCTAGTACTTGCCTGCTGACACTATATAGAGGTCCTTCTGCGCACTACTGCTGATTTTTCAGATAAGAGACGATTGTAGAGTGCATTTTCACTGTTTACCTACTTTGTAGCTGTGTTTACCCTCGGCAGCCCGTGGCTCCTCCCAGATCCCGCCTCCCAGCCGCCCCTCCCACCCACAAGCACAGCTAACGCGTCACGGCCTCCCACCATTTGTGACCGAGTGGACACTGTCCTGTCCGGTTGCTCCCTTCGCCCTCTGCCTCCCCCAGACGCTGAATTCACTGCTGGCTGCATTTGCCCCTGCCTGCCTGCCTGCCTGCCTGCTGCTTAAGCGCACTCAGCGCTCGGTATCGTTTTTGTGCAGATTTCATTTATTTATTTAATTGTCTTTCTCTGGATTGTACTCGGCGCTCGCTAGTACTTGCCTGCTGACACTATATAGAGGTCCTTCTGCGCACTACTGCTGATTTTTCAGATAAGAGACGATTGTAGAGTGCATTTTCACTGTTTACCTACTTTGTAGCTGTGTTTACCCTCGGCAGCCCGTGGCTCCTCCCAGATCCCGCCTCCCAGCCGCCCCTCCCACCCACAAGCACAGCTAACGCGTCACGGCCTCCCACCATTTGTGACCGAGTGGACACTGTCCTGTCCGGTTGCTCCCTTCGCCCTCTGCCTCCCCCAGACGCTGAATTCACTGCTGGCTGCATTTGCTCCTGCCTGCCTGCCTGCCTGCCTGCTGCTTAAGCGCACTCAGCGCTCGGTATCGTTTTTGTGCAGATTTCATTTATTTATTTAATTGTCTTTCTCTGGATTGTACTCGGCGCTCGCTAGTACTTGCCTGCTGACACTATATAGAGGTCCTTCTGCGCACTACTGCTGATTTTTCAGATAAGAGACGATTGTAGAGTGCATTTTCACTGTTTACCTACTTTGTAGCTGTGTTTACCCTCGGCAGCCCGTGGCTCCTCCCAGATCCCGCCTCCCAGCCGCCCCTCCCACCCACAAGCACAGCTAACGCGTCACGGCCTCCCACCATTTGTGACCGAGTGGACACTGTCCTGTCCGGTTGCTCCCTTCGCCCTCTGCCTCCCCCAGACGCTGA
The DNA here is from genome assembly GCF_964263255.1 of Lissotriton vulgaris. Taxonomy (NCBI): domain Eukaryota; kingdom Metazoa; phylum Chordata; class Amphibia; order Caudata; family Salamandridae; genus Lissotriton; species Lissotriton vulgaris. The sequence goes on along the minus strand of NC_141685.1, from coordinate 216,228,973 downwards.
ATTCACTGCTGGCTGCATTTGCTCCTGCCTGCCTGCCTGCCTGCCTGCTGCTTAAGCGCACTCAGCGCTCGGTATCGTTTTTGTGCAGATTTCATTTATTTATTTAATTGTCTTTCTCTGGATTATACTCGGCGCTCGCTAGTACTTGCCTGCTGACACTATATAGAGGTCCTTCTGCGTACTACTGCTGATTTTTCAGATAAGAGACGATTGTAGAGTGCATTTTCACTGTTTACCTACTTTGTAGCTGTGTTTACCCTCGGCAGCCCGTGGCTCCTCCCAGATCCCGCCTCCCAGCCGCCCCTCCCACGCTCCGCCCCCTCCACCATCCATTTATGGCCAATGCCCCCACGCGCAGCGTCCACGCGCTACGGCCTCGCCGAAGGTGCGCCAAAGGTAAGCCCGTCTACGCCCGTCCGCGCCTGGACCGCGCCCAGCGCCAGACCCCCTGCCCCTCGCGCTGCCCAGCCCCCCCGCGTCACCTACGATGCCGCCACCCTCCTAGCCCTTAACCCCGGTCGCGCCCCCAACTGCGTCCAAGCCGCTCCTGGACGCACCCATGGACCGTTCTCCTGCTTCTCCTGCAAATTCAGAGGCACCGACAACATCCCCGCTACGACCGCAACACAGATTCCCGACTCCAACCACCTAGAATGCATCCTTCTCAACACCCGCTCGGTCCACAGGCACGCCATTGACCTTTGGAACCTACTAGACACCATCTCTCCTGACGTCGCCTTCCTAACGGAAACATGGATGAACGCTTCCTCCGCCCCTGACATCGCCATCGCTATCCCTGATGACTATAAGATCACACGCAAGGACCGCACCGACCATACAGGAGGTGGAATCGCTATCGTCCATAAGAAAACAATCCGCATCTCAACCAGCTCTGATGCCAACCTCGCCAACTCCGAACACCTTCACTTCCAGATCCACATCGACCCCAAGACCACACTCAGAGGCACCCTCCTCTACAGACCACCAGGACCACGCGCAAAATTCAGTGAAGACATTACGGACTTCATCACCCCACACGCGCTCCCCTCCAAAGACTACATCCTTCTGGGAGACCTCAACTTCCACCTTGAAAAGATCAACGACCGCAACACCGCCACCCTCTTAGACAACCTCGCCAACCTCGGACTTAAACAACTGGTCACTTCCCCCACCCACATCGCAGGTCACACTCTCAACCCCATCTTCACCTCCAGCAACCATGTCTCCTTCAGCCACACTTCAGATCTCCTCTGGACTGACCACAGCTGCGTTCACTTCACCTACAACAAGCCGAAACCCATCATCCACCTCCAACCAACTCTACAAAGAAACTGGAACAAAATCACCACAGACCAGATCTCCACATCACTCCTTCAAACCTCCCCAGCCCTCTCCTCTAACGCCAACGAAGCCGCCGCCAACCTCACCCTATGGTTATCCAACACTGCCGACACCTTAGCACCACTGAAAAAACGGCAAAGCAAACCAGGCAGCAAGAAGGCCTCATGGTTCAACGATGATCTTAAGAAATCCAAGAAACTCTGCCGCTCCCTTGAAAAGGCCTGGAAAAAAGACCCAACCACCAGCACCAAGGACGCCTTCAAAAGCGCCACCCGCACTCACCACCAACTGATCCGAAAAGCCAAGAAAACAGCATTCAAGGATCGACTTGACAACAACGCCCACAACAGCAAGGAACTTTTCAACATCGTCAAGGAATTTTCCAACCCCTCGGCCAACTCCAACGACATCACCCCCTCTCAAACCCTCTGCGACTCCCTAGCCTCTTTTTTCCACAACAAGATTGCAGACATCCACAACAGCTTTGACAACCAACCCGAAAACCAACCCACCCTACCAGCTGCTGACCATCTTCCCCCCATCAACACCCTGAACGCCTGGAACCCAATCTCCACTGAGGACACCATCCGCCTGATGAATTCCATCCACTCTGGATCCCCCACGGACCCATGCCCTCACCACATCTTCAACAAAGCAGACTCCGTCATAGCACCTCACCTCCGAGACGTCATCAACTGCTCCTTCAACTCCGCTACCTTCCCAGAAGATTGGAAACACGCTGAACTCACCGCCCTTCTGAAAAAACCAACAGCAGACCCCACCGAACTCAAAAACTACCGCCCCATCTCGCTTCTTCCATTCCCGGCCAAAGTCATAGAGAAAGCTGTCAACAACCAGCTCGCCGCCTTCCTCGAAGCCAACAAATCACTCGACCCCTCACAATCTGGCTTCCGAGCCAAACACAGCACTGAGACCGCCCTCATCGCAGCAACAGACGACATTCGAACTCTACTGGACAATGGAGACACTGTCGCCCTCATCCTCCTCGACCTCTCTGCAGCCTTCGACACAGTCTGCCACAGCACCCTTTTACAACGCCTCAGAAACATCGGAATCCAAGGAAAGGCACTGGAATGGATCACCTCGTTCCTCACCGGAAGAACCCAGAGAGTCCGCCTCCCACCATTCAAGTCCGAGGCCTCTGAAATCATCTGCGGCGTACCACAAGGATCCTCACTCAGTCCCACCCTCTTCAACGTATACATGAGCCCCCTCGCAGCCATCGCCCGCCAACACAACCTCAACATCATCTCTTACGCGGATGACACTCAACTGATCCTATCTCTCACCAAGGACCCCAGCACCGCTAAAACTAACCTACACGAAGGAATGAAAGAAGTCGCCGAATGGATGAAACAAAGCCGTCTGAAACTGAACTCAGACAAAATAGAAGTCCTCATCTTAGGTAAATCCCCCTCTGCATGGGACGACTCCTGGTGGCCGGAAGCCCTCGGAAATGCACCCATCCCGACAGACCACGCACGGAACCTTGGCGTCATCCTGGATTCTTCACTCTCAATGAACAGACAAGTCAGCGCCGTATCCTCTTCCTGCTTTAACATTCTTCGCATGCTCAGGAAAACATTTCGCTGGATCCCCTCCGAAACAAGAAAAACAGTCACCCATGCTCTAGTCACGAGCCGACTGGACTACGGAAACACCCTCTACGCAGGTACCACCGCCAAAATCCAGAAGAAACTACAACGAATCCAAAACGCCTCAGCCAGGCTCATATTAGACATCCCACGCAACGAACACATCTCTGGTCACCTTAAAGACCTCCACTGGCTACCCGTCAATAAGAGGATCACTTTCCGACTGCTTACCCACGCACACAAATCACTCTACGACATCGGACCAGATTGCCTCAACTCTCGACTGTCCTTCTACACCCCCTCCCGCCAACTTCGCTCTTCCAGCCAAGCCTTCGCCACTGTTCCTCGCATCAACAAGACCACCATGGGAGGCAGATCCTTCTCATACCTGGCTGCCAAAACATGGAACTCACTCCCCGCTTACCTTCGCCTCACCCAGAACCACCTAGCGTTCAGAAAGCAGCTTAAAACGTGGATTTTTGACAAATAATCCACCTCCCCTTCCTAAGCGCCTTGAAACCCTCTGGGTATGTAGTGCGCTATATAAATGTTTTGACTTGACTTGACTTGACTAACTCGGCCTATCTAAAGACGGCTTTAAAAGGCTGGAGGAGGGTTGAAGGTAGAAAGAAGGACGACAGGCGTCCCATTGATTTTGCCAAACTAGGCCAGCTCCTTGGAGCTCTCACGGGCTTAATATCGGACAAATACGAGCTGCTGCTGTTTAGGGCGGCTTTCACGACGGCTTTCTTCGGAGCATTCCGGATAAGCGAACTAGTAGCCCCCAGCAAATCGGGCCCAGCGCAGCAATGCCTGCAGGCAAGAGACATTAAACCAATGGAGAGGGCAGTCGAATTAACGCTGAGACAGTCCAAAACGGACAGGGCAAGGAGGGGGACGACGATACGTCTCCATTGCATCCCAGAGTCGGGGCTCTGTGCGGTATGCTGGTTATTTAAGTACATGGGGGCTCGACCAGCTGGGGAGGGCCCTCTCTTCATACATAAGGACGGGAAGAACCTGAGTAAGTTCCAGTTTACAGCCATAATGCGCCAAGGCTTGGGTAAGGCCGGGTATTGCGCGGCATCATTCGCCTCTCACTCCTTCAGGATCGGCGCAGCGACCTCGGCAGCGCAGCATGGCATGCCGGAGGACAGGATACAGGCAGTGGGCAGATGGCGCTCCAGGGCATACAAGTCGTACATACGCCCTCACCTCCTATAAAAAAAAAAAGAGAGAAAGCCACGGGGTGGGGGGGGGGGGGGCACGAGAGGGACGCGCCTTGGGATGCCGCACGGCAGGGACAGCACCCCTCCCTCCCTCTCATAAATGCACACGGTGCGCAGATAAGCCACCTAACAGAATGCTTTCTCTCGACAGGGGGACGCCCGCAGCTGGTCTGGGTGGTGGGGCACTCATTCGTGTCCCGGATGGAGTCTTGGTGGCGGCAGGGGGGCCGCGGCATAAACAGGCCCAAAGCGACATACATCCGGTGGATAGGGCAGCCGGGGATGAGATGGGAACAGCTACTGCCGACGCTGGACGGCCTCATGGCAGATTCGGCCTGGTTGCCCGACGTCCTGATCATCCACCTTGGGGGAAACGACCTGACCCGGCTAGGGCGGAAAGCAGTCGGGCAAGCCATCCAAAAGGACCTCACCAAGACAGCAGCGTGGCTGGGACCTACGACGGTAGTCTGGTCCGAAATGATCAGCAGGAAACATTGGAGAGGGGCCGATTCCAACAAGGCCGTCGACAACGCAAGAAGGAAACTAAATGTGGCGATGCACAAGTTTTGCCTCGCCAATGGCCTGGAATCAATTCGGCACGGCCTCATCCACCCGGGCCGCCCGGAGCTCTATGGGCAAGACGGGGTACACCTATCCGAGAAGGGGATGAAGGTGTTTTGGGATAACCTGTGGGGTGCAATGTCACTCGCGGGTTGCGTATAAAAAAAAAAAAAAAAAAGGGGAAAAACAAAATAAGGAAAGAGATATGGTGAAAGGTGGGAGCCACGAACCAGGTGCAGGGGGGGAGCCACAGTGAGACGTGGGCCTCCCTGCGGCGTGGCGGAAATTCTACACTGGTTGGCTAAGAAAACACACCGGCGGGCGGTGTGTAAGAGGATGGCCACTCACTTTTGAATGCCGCACGGCAGGGTGACGTGGCGGCATAAAGGAGGGGAGTAACAGGAGGAGACGGCACTCGCGGCCCAGACCCGGCCGGACGGCAGGGCGCAATTTGGTAGCGAGCTGGGGACCTAACTCCCGACTGGAAATCTCCCCTCCGCAACATGCAAAGGGCGTGGTCAACCAACCACTGGAGCACCAATAGACTGGCAACAAACTGGCTTGGGTACAAGCCCCATTTTCGAACTAAGGAGGGCACAAAGAGACTGACATCCGCTATCACAAGAGGGTGTCATAATGTGTAATATGCCAATTATGATTGATAATTATGATTGATGAGTAATGTTCGCAAAATGGAAGATTGCTTGAAACCAGTTTGTGTTATTAATATGTCTTTGGTTATTAATAAACTGCGGCCAACAACGACCACTAATGATACCAGGTTTGTTGGCTGACATTATTTCCCACCTTTGGCAACAGCAGAATGCGGGGGCCGGTAAGTATGGAGACTGGGGTCTCCGCGGAATAGGCACATGCGAGGGTTATTGCAGAGGCCGCCGCACCCGCCCGAAGGGGGGGGGAGGCTCGAAGGCCGGCGCCATAACCCTCGTGGTGCCACCAGCGGGGGTAAACTGGTTCTGGGCGCTTCGATGCGCTCAGGAACCAGCGGAAGCGGGGTGCGCACCAGCCACCCGACCGGAAGTGACCTATTGACCTGAGTGCCCCCAAAGGGCGCCCAATGGTCAACCTGGCTTTGTTTGAACCCCCCAATCAGGGGGACTCACCTGAGACCTGCATGGAGGGCTCAAGAGGATTTAAGCGACGCCGCCCTCCCAGCAGAAGCACATCGCATTCGAGGAGCTGGGAGAACGGCGCGACAGCAACAACGACTGAAGCCCACCCACCCACACCTAAGGAACAGCAAAAGTCGCAGTGCTGGATAAGGGAAAGGGTGTTAGCGGAAATTCTACACTGGTTGGCTAAGAAAACACACCGGCGGGCGGTGTGTAAGAGGATGGCCACTCACTTTTGAATGCCGCACGGCAGGGTGACGTGGCGGCATAAAGGAGGGGAGTAACAGGAGGAGACGGCACTCGCGGCCCAGACCCGGCCGGACGGCAGGGCGCAATTTGGTAGCGAGCTGGGGACCTAACTCCCGACTGGAAATCTCCCCTCCGCAACATGCAAAGGGCGTGGTCAACCAACCACTGGAGCACCAATAGACTGGCAACAAACTGGTTTGGGTACAAGCCCCATTTTCGAACTAAGGAGGGCACAAAGAGACTGACACCCGCTATCACAAGAGGGTGTCATAATGTGTAATATGCCAATTATGATTGATAATTATGATTGATGAGTAATGTTCGCAAAATGGAAGATTGCTTGAAACCAGTTTGTGTTATTAATATGTCTTTGGTTATTAATAAACTGCGGCCAACAACGACCACTAATGATACCAGGTTTGTTGGCTGACATTATTTCCCACCTTTGGCAACAGCAGAATGCGGGGGCCGGTAAGTATGGAGACTGGGGTCTCCGCCTAATAGGCACATGCGAGGGTTATTGCAGAGGCCGCCGCACCCGCCCGAAGGGGGGGGGAGGCTCGAAGGCCGGCGCCATAACCCTCGTGGTGCCACCAGCGGGGGTAAACTGGTTCTGGGCGCTTCGATGCGCTCAGGAACCAGCGGAAGCGGGGTGCGCACCAGCCACCCGACCGGAAGTGACCTATTGACCTGAGCGCCCCCAAAGGGCGCCCAATGGTCAACCTGGCTTTGTTTGAACCCCCCAATCAGGGGGACTCACCTGAGACCTGCATGGAGGGCTCAAGAGGATTTAAGCGACGCCGCCCTCCCAGCAGAAGCACATCGCATTCGAGGAGCTGGGAGAACGGCGCGACAGCAACAACGACTGAAGCCCACCCACCCACACCTAAGGAACAGCAAAAGTCGCAGTGCTGGATAAGGGAAAGGGTGTTAGCGGAAATTCTACACTGGTTGGCTAAGAAAACACACCGGCGGGCGGTGTGTAAGAGGATGGCCACTCACTTTTGAATGCCGCACGGCAGGGTGACGTGGCGGCATAAAGGAGGGGAGTAACAGGAGGAGACGGCACTCGCGGCCCAGACCCGGCCGGACGGCAGGGCGCAATTTGGTAGCGAGCTGGGGACCTAACTCCCGACTGGAAATCTCCCCTCCGCAACACGCAAAGGGCGTGGTCAACCAACCACTGGAGCACCAATAGACTGGCAACAAACTGGTTTGGGTACAAGCCCCATTTTCGAACTAAGGAGGGCACAAAGAGACTGACACCCGCTATCACAAGAGGGTGTCATAATGTGTAATATGCCAATTATGATTGATAATTATGATTGATGAGTAATGTTCGCAAAATGGAAGATTGCTTGAAACCAGTTTGTGTTATTAATATGTCTTTGGTTATTAATAAACTGCGGCCAACAACGACCACTAATGATACCAGGTTTGTTGGCTGACATTATTTCCCACCTTTGGCAACAGCAGAATGCGGGGGCCGGTAAGTATGGAGACTGGGGTCTCCGCGGAATAGGCACATGCGAGGGTTATTTAAATCTCCACATTCTACAGCTGACAGGCACTGCATGCTGCCTTACTTTCAATTTCCACATTCTGCTATTGACAAACTCTTTATGCTGCTTCATTCGAAATCTCCATTGTCTGCAGCTTCCAGACATTGCCTGTACTTCTGTTTAAATCCCCCTTTCTGCAGTTGACAGACTGCAGTGCAGTCTCTTTTCAATTCTCACTTATCTGCAACTGACAGACACTGATACTGCCATACCCTAAATCTCCCTTGTCCGCAGCTGACAGACACTCACACTCTACATGCTGCTTCATTTAAGTCTCCCTTGTCTGCAGCTGACAGACACTCACACGCTACACGCTGCTTCATTTAAGTCTCCCTTGTCTGCAACTGACAGACACTCACACGCTACATGCTGCTTTATTTAAGTCTCCCTTGTCTGCAGCTGACAGACACTCACACATTGCATGCTGCTTCTTTAAATCTCCCTTGCCTGCAGCTGACAGACACTCACGTATTGCATGCTGCTTCTTTAAATCTCCTGTGTCTGCAGCTGACACTCACACATTGCATACTGCTGCTTTAAATCTCCTGTGTCTGCAGCTGCCATACATTTCGGGTACTTCTGTTTAAACCCCCCTTTCTGCAGTTGACAGACTGCAGTGCAGCCTCTTTTCAATTCTCACTTATCTGCAACTGACAGACACTGATTCTGCCATACCTTAAATCTCCCTTGTCTGCAGCTGACAGACACTCACACGCTACATGCTGCTTCATTTAAGTCTCCCTTGTCTGCAGCTTTCAGACACTCACACATTGCATGCTGCTTCTTTAAATCTCCCTTGTCTGCAGCTGACAGACACTCACACATTGCATGCTGCTTCTTTAAATCTCCCATGTCTGCAACTGACAGACACTCACACACTGCAGCTTCTCATTCTAAGTCTCCTTTTTCTCCAGCTGATTGGGACTCTGATCTTGAACATCATCGCTGCTCTTGAGGCTGTGGCTGCCGTCGTCATCTTCTCCATCGACCTGGCCAGTCACACGTATGACATCTGCATGAATGAGGGAGCCGGTGTCGCCTTCAATCAGTGCAAGATGTACAGAGGTGCCTTCCTTGTGAGTACTCCCTGGTGACCATTACAGATGTAGTCCTAAACTCTTACAAATGTTCTCAGCTCAGGCACTTACTCCAGGAGATTCACACAGCACCTTGACTCCTTTGGCTTGCTCAATGTTTTGACTTTTGAGCACTTTAATTTTTGGTTAAAAGTTTCATTGAATTAACTCTTGCTTTTTTAGCTATTGCATCGCCTTCTACTTAATATGTCTGTCCATAATGTAGAGTTTTATAGCCATAATGCCAGAGCATGTCAGAGGAAACTTAGTGACGTAAATCAGTGTGTATTTTAAAGAGCGTGAGTGGGGCTCCTGACACTTGTGATATCCCTAATCCATTTTACTTTGGCACCAGCTGTTGTACCTGTTGGCCCTCTCCTGTCTACTTCTCAGGAAGTGTCATTTAGCTCAAAATGCTTTGGCATTTCAGTTGCCTGATGAGTTGCCATTTCAACAAATCTCTTGTGTTGGAATGTTGTCTGGTCAATTCATTGTCGGAAGCTGTAAGCACATCCATGTCAGCTGCCCAAAGTCACCTGCAGACTAAAACCACCACAATCAGCAGGGCAAGGCAGCACCACAATCAACAGGGCAAGGCAGCAGCACAATCAACAGAGCAAGGCAGCACCACAATCAACAGAGCAAGGCAGCACCACAATCAACAGAGCAAGGCAGGCCCACAATCAACAGAGCAAGGCAGCACCACAATCAATAGGGCAAGGCAACACCACCACAATCAACATGGCAAGGCAGCACCACAATCAACAGAGCAAGGCAGCACCACAATCACCAGAGCCAGGCAGGCCCACAATCAACAGAGCAAGGCAGCACCACAATCAACAGGGCAAGGCAACACCACAATCAGCAGGGCAAGGCAGCACCACAATCAGCAGGGCAAGGCAGCACCACAATCAACAGAGCAAGGCAGCACCACAATCAACAGGGCAAGGCAACACCACAATCAGCAGGGCAAGGCAGCACCACAATCAACAGGGCAAGGCAGCACCACAATCAACAGAGCAAGGCAGCTCCACAATCAACAGGGCTAGGCAGCAACACAATCAACAGGGGAAGGCAGCACCACAATCAACAGAGCAAGGCAACACCACAATCAAAAGATCAACAGAGCAAGGCAGCACCACAATCAACAGGGCAAGGCAGGACCACAATCAACAGATCAACAGAACAAATCAGCACCACAATCAACAGGGCAAGGCAGCACCACAATCAGCAGGGCAAGGCAGCACTACGATCAACAGAGCAAGGTAGCACCAAAATCAACAGGGCAAGGCAGCACTACAATCAGCAGGGCAAGGCAGCACCACAATCATTAGGGAAAGGCAGCACCACAATCAGCAGACCTAGGCAGCACAACAATCAGCAGGGCAAGGCAGCACTACAATCAGCAGGGCAAGGCTGCACCACACTCAACAGGGCAAGGCAGCACCCCAATCAACAGGGCAAGGCAGCACCACAATCGGCAGGGCAAGGCAGCACCACAATCAGCAGACCTAGGCAGCACCACAATCAGCAGGGCAAGGCAGTACCACAATCAACAGATAAATAGAGCAAGGCAGCACCACAATCAACAGGGCAAGGCAGCACCACAATCAACAGGGCAAGGCAGCACCACAATCAACAGAGCAAGGCAACACCACAATCAACAGATCAACATAACAAGGCACGACCACAATCAAAAGAGCAAGGCAGCACCACAATCAGCAGGGCAGGGCAGCACCACAATCAACAGAGCAAGACAGCACCACAATCAACAGAGCAAGGCAGCACCACAATCAACATGACAAGGCAGCCCCACAATCAACAGAGCAAGGCAGCACCACAGTCAACAGAACAACAGAGCAAGGCAGCACCACAATCAACAGGGCAAGGCAGCAGCACAATCAACAGAGCAAGGCAGCACCACAATCAAAAGAGCAAGGCAGCACCACAATCAACAGAGCAAGGCAGCACCACAAGCAGCAGGGCAAGGCAGCACCACAATCAACAGAGCAAGGCAGCGCTACAATCAAAAGAGCAAGGCAGCACCACAATCAACAGAGCAAGGCAGCACCACAATCAGCAGGGCAAGGCAGCACCACAATCAGCAGGGCACAGCAGCACCACAATCAACAGAGCAAGGCAGCACCACAATCAACAGTGCAAGGCAGCACCACAATCAACAGAGGAAGGCAGCAACAGATCAACAGAACAAATCAGCACCACAATCAACAGGGCAATGCAGCACCACAATCAACAGAGCAAGGCAGCACCACAATCAGCAGGGCAAGGCATCACCACAATCAACAGAGCAAGGCAGCACCACAATCAACAGGGCAATACAGCACCACAATCAGCAGACCTAGGCAGCACCACAATCAGCAGGGCAAGGCAACACCACAATCAGCAGGGCACAGCAGCACCACAATCAACAGAGCAAGACAGCACCACAATCAACAGTGCAAGGCAGCACCACAATCAACAGAGGAAGGCAGCACCACAATCGTTAGGACTGGCATATTTGTGCTGGACTTACTAGTGCTTTTCTTGCTGCCACAGGTGTGCCCTCGTCATGTGGAAGGGTCACTTCAGTCTATAGGCTACGAAGGACCAATCAGCCATAAGGGGAAGTTTGCATACTTGGAGATCTTAGCTTGTCTTGTTCCCCTCAGATGCCTTATACCCTGACCAGAAGATCCCGTGCATCAGGCTGACCTCATCAGTGCCATCCATGAGCCCCCCCGCAGTCAGGGTGAAGGCACAATCTATACTGCCCTATCTAACTAAAACTCACTCAAGCAAAGCTGTCATACTGTCTTCGGTGTGACAGTTCAGAATTTGTGGTGTTCTCCAGTATGAGCTAGGACTTTCATGATTCTGAGCACTATCATGATCCCTTCTTTGAGCTTCTTCACACCTACCTTTCACCATTGCTCTGCAGAACACCACTAGGAAGAGCGAAAAAAATACAGGAGTGAATTACTTTGCTCTCTTTTTGTCAGGCCTGTTCTCCATGTTCTGGGGGACTTGAAGGTACTGGGTAGTCCTTGTGGCAGGTATTGTCAGATATCTCTGGATCTATGAACACTGACTCCCGCTGCACAGATAAAGTATGCTATTTACTTTGACTCATGGGGGGTAGTCACATTGAAAAGTCTTGGGGCCCATGTATGACCATTTCCTTTTGCGACTCGCAATTTGTGAATTTTAGCGACTCACAAAATGTACTAATGTATCTCAGACACATTTAGCGATTGCCAATGGGGTCGCAAATGATCTACTTCATCAATACTCATGAGGAAAGTCTCAATTTGCAACCCATTGGGAATTCGCAATAACACAGGGGACAGCAGACACCCATGTCTGATCGATTCTATTCTGTGGTTTTTGTTTAGCACGTGGCTGCCCTTAGGCTTCCCAGCACTTTTGCAACTACCATTTACTGGCCTGGGTATAATACTATTCCCCAACGTCTGTTTGCTTTTTAAATAAAGCAACTTTATTATTTTTTTAACTGCAGCCTGTTTTCTTTTAGAGAAAAACGTGATGCGTTTCAAAGACAAAAAATAAACGTTTCAGTTTTATTTTTTAAGAGTAAGCAGTGGGTGAATGTTTTGCCATTGTGCAACATTCAGTCCATCATCTTGTGTGTTTGGCTGTTTACCCTATGTGGGAAGGGTATTCCCAGACGTGGGTCCGGTGCTCACTAAGCCAATGAAGTCAAGGTATCCTGCATGAAGGTGGGTGAAAGCCAGAATCCGGTTCTAGGATGCTTGATTCCGGTCTAGGGAAGACATGGCTTGGCAGTTTGGGCTGAACTGTTCCCATGAGGCACAGGGTCAAGACTGATTTGCATGTGGCCATGTCTGAACTGGGGTGGCTTGGTGAGCAAAATAACGATGGATTAAACCCAGATCTGTGACTGGGGGTGAATGTTTTGCCATTGTGCAACATTCCGTCCATCATCTTGTGTGTTTTGCAATTTGTGTGGGATGACATTTGTGACCAGTAATTCTGTGTTCTCAAAGAGAAGCTAAAATCTGATCCCAAATTATGTAGCTTTGATCCAGACAAGAAGTCTATTTTAATTACTGATGCTAGTTTGAAGGGGCTTGGAGTAGTACTTGTGCAGAAAGATCACTCTCAAGAAAATGTCATACTGTTTTTGTCCCAGAGTTTTAGAGGTCCAGAACTGCGTTACTCAGTGGTGGAGCGAGAATCTCTGGCCATATACTGGTCAATAAAGAAACTAAAGAATTTTCTATGGGGTGGTATATTTGAGGTCAGGACTGACCATAAACCATTGTGTGAGATTTGTAAGAAGAAAGGAATAGATGCAGTGCCGAGTAGGATTACAAAATGGGTTGTAGACTTGCAAGATTACAACTTTAATATCAAATATTTACCTGGAGTAGAAAACAAAGTGGCTGATGCTTTATCTCGCCTTGTTCTAAATGATGAGGTTGATGATGATGGTGGATTTGAGCAAAATTAGGAAATGGTTTATGCTTTTGATGAGAATGTAATTGACAAAGTCCGGCTCCCCCTCAGATCACATTCCCGCAAGAGAGGTTCCATCCTTGGTTGAGCTGCTTGGTCCCATGATCCAATCTCTTGTTAATCTCTCCCTCACAGAGGGTCTGGTGCCGCAGGAGTGGAAGGCGACCCAGGTAAAACCTATTCGCAAGAGTTCCAATATTCCCTGGACCGAATTGTCGAATCTCCGGCCCATTTCTCTTCTTCCGTATCTGAGCAAGCTAATGGAGAAGCATGTTAACATCCATCTGTCGAAATTTATCGAACAAACTGGAGGTTTAGATCATTCCCAGTCCGGTTTCAGGCCCAACTATAGCACCGAATCTGCACTTCTTTCTGTGACTGATAACATCAGAATGCCCCTGGATAAAGGGCATTCTATGATTCTGGTGCTGTTGGACCTGTCCGTGGCGTTCAACACGATTTCCCATGATATCATGCTCAGACGTTTGGAAGAGGTAGGGCTTGGGGGCTCGGCACTGTCATGGATGAGAAGCTTTCTATCTGGCCGCACGCAGAGTGTTAACGTTGGCTCGTTTCGTTCTGCACCTCTGGAGCTGACTAACGGGGTTCCCCAGGGCTCTTGCCTGAGCCCTACACTTTTCAACATTTACGTTGCCCCCCTCGCCAGTCTCATGAGGTCATACGGGTTTATTCCTGTGTCGTATGCTGACGACATGCAGCTTCTTTTTACATTCAGTACGTTAACTATGGCAGTTCAACAGGCCTCCTCTGATGGCATGCGAGCTGTATCTCAGTGGATGGCTTCTAACTTCTTGCAGTGTAATGTTGGGAAAACGGAGGTGATGCTTTTTGGGGAGGCCCCGCTGCTATGGATGTCGGATTGATGGCCATCAGATCTGGACCCCGTCCCTGTTCCTAAGCAGGTAGTGAAGAACTTAGGTATCCGATTATACCAAGGCCTAACTTTAAAAGAGCAAGTTAATCACATAGCTGGCTCTTGTTTTCATGTCATTGGATTTCCCCCGAAGAGTGTTCCCACTACTTCCGGACTTTACCCGGAAAACATTGGTCCAGGCTTTAGTGCTTAGTCGCCTGGACTATTGCAATGGGCTACTGATTTCGGCTAATGACACCTCACTTGGCAGACTTCAAGTAGTCCAAAATACAGCAGCAAGGCTAGTCCAGAATGCACCTCCCAGATCACCATTGCGCCCTCTTTTGGAAAAGCTCCACTGGCTGCCTATCCGCCAACGGATTAAATTAAAAACATACTTTGTCATTCACAAAGCTCTCCAAAACATGGGCCCCCCTTATCTGGCGGAGAAGTTTATCCCCTATGTTCCAGTATGTGTTCTCCGTTCCAGTAACAAATTTCTTCTCCAAGTTCCCCCCATTAGGAGGGCAAGATTGGGAGGAAATGCTCTTTCTTACCTTGGCCCTCGCCTTTGGAATGAACTTCCTGCCACCCTCAGGTCATGTACAGAACAAATTATATTTAGGAAATTGTTAAAAACTTTTTTGTTTCAAACTCAGTGAACATTCTAGGACCATCAACTCTCCACTTCTGTTGTTCTGAGCGCAGAGATACTCCTTCTGGAGTCTATTCTAGCGCTATATAAACCCATACATAAAAGTCAAATGGGAGAAAGCTTTACACAAAGATGTTGAGTTAAGGAAAGTTTTACATAATGTCAATATTGGTTGGGGGCTCAAACCCAAGAGGATGAAAATCGAGAAATTTGGCATGTTAGAGACCAGTTATCTGAACAAAATGGTTTGCTTTTCAGGGGTTTGAGATTGATACCTCCTAGCTCAATCAGGGAAGAACTCTTTTCTCTTGCACATGTGGCACATCTAGGTATTTCTAAGACAAAAGAGAGGCTCAGATTGTCTTATTGATGGCCAGGCATGGATGTACAGGTAGAGCGCAAGATTAGAGACTGTGTGGAATGTGCTTTGAGCGAAAGGGTAGCCAAACCTAAAGTACAACCCATGATCATTAGGGATCGATCTGATGGACCTTGGAAAGAGGTTGGACTAGATATCCTTGGTCCCATACATTCTTCTGGTACTGAGTGGTATGTTTTTGTGTTAGTTGATTTCTTCTCGAGATGGCCAGAAATAGCTTTTTCAAGAGGGATCGAGACTAAACATGTTAACTCTTAACAACATACTGGGTCCAGTTGGATTCATTTGAAAAACCTTAGCTCTGCTCTGGATAGGTGTGGCTCAAACTTCATCAAAGGAGCAAGTGTAAATCATTAAGAAGTACACAGTCACACATTCACCTTCCCGAATTGTGTAGAGCCCTGAGAATAATATTCACTAGTGACCAGAAGCTCCTTCTTCTGTCTCCACTGACAAAACCACTTCCATAGTTCAGCTATTCAGCATCCAAAAACATCCACCCTCACCTAATCCTCAACTTTACTAAATCACTCAATATCACCTTGGTTATGAAACAGCAAGAATAGGAGGAAAGTCTTTGGTTTCCACATTTTGCTACCCTGAACTGTCATAAACTCTATTGCAGGAATATTAAGTTTTTTTGTGAAAGACCTATTGTCAGCTTACAGTATGCTTAGAGCATGCCCATTGCTTACCACCTGCTGACTTTGCTGTCACTCTCATTTGTTTGCTCTCTGTTCATTGCCTTCCTCTACTGTGTTGGCCCCATAGTGCGGGTCGGACTGGGACAGAAAATAGGCTCAGGCAACAAAATAAAAGGGGTCCCCATTAGTGAATTATTAGCTAAAACCGTGGAACATGTTTGCAAATTGGGGTAGGTTGGAAGTTGTAAAGACTCGCTGAGTAAATGTTTTGAAAGGTATAGAAGACTGCATGGGTTTGAGCTACTGAAGGCAAAGTTCATCTCAATATCAGGGAAACCAACAGTAAAAACCGTCCCGGCTGAGCATAAAACAGGTCCTCAAGCAGCAACAAAGCGTCCCCCACACTGACCAGTCAGACCAGCCCATTGGGCAGTGCCCCGTTGCCTTATGGGAAGTTTGAACCTGCCTATAACCTCATTGCTCCCCTAGAGAATGCTTGTGTACTTCCACTGCTTACTTTTCTTTTTAGTTACGCTAAGTTTTCTTTTTGAGTAATCACTCAACAATACTAAATGTGGTTTTAAGCTGTCTTTCTTATGAATTTCTCTTCTCCCTTCTTTGCTCCATGCCGCTCTCTTGCTGCTGTGCTTCTCTGCTCCCCTCTGTGTTGTGCTTGCCGTTGAGTACTTCACCCTCTGCATTGATTTCTTTCTTGTATGCTTCTCCCTCAAAGGCTGCTTTTAACCTTTCCACCCTCCTGCCCTGGATGCTAAACCCCGACCCTCCTGCAGTCGGATGCTGCCCTCACCCACCCTCCTGGTTGCTGCATCCACCCACCCTCCCAGCAGCTCCCGGATGCTGCCCCCTCCCTCTTGTAGCCCCCCACCCCTCGCTTGTTGAGCTCCTGTTTGTTGTCCCCAGGCCTCCCACTCCAGTTTGTTGCCCACCTCATCCTCTCACTACCTGTTGCTGCCCCTCCCCCTACCCACCTGCTCTGGTTGTTGTTCCTCCCACTCTCCAACTCCAGGTTGCTGAAACCCCCACCCTCCCGGTCCCAGTTGCTGAAAGCTCCTGGTTTCTAAACCTCCCCACCCTCCCACTTCGGGTTGCTCAACTCCTCCACCCTCCCATTCCCAGTTGCTGAAATCTCCCCCACATGCCTCTCTTGCTTTGCCTGCTTCCTGTGTGTGTCTCAGCTTGTCAATCTTGTGTTTGTCCCTCCCATGAAGCACACCCTCTTTACCATCACCTTTGATTGGCTATGCTTCCACTGCCTGCTTTTCAAGCACTCTATTTTTGTCTTTGGGGTTAAGCACTCCATAGGATATGTTTTCCAGGTGTCTCCCTTCTGTAATTCTCACCCTCTGCACTCCGTGTTGCTGTCTACGGCCCATTTGCTTCTCCTTGTCTCCCCATGTTGTGGTCTCCCTTGTGTACTCCCCTCCATCCACCCTGCCCCCCTGCCAGTTACTGTGTTGTCTGTGTGCTTCTGTCCTCCCAATTCATGATTTTCCAAAGTGTTATAAAATTGTATGCTGAGATTAGGCAAATGTGTGTTCTGCAGACATACATTAAATTAATCTTACCTAGAATCTTGGCAAATTTATGGTGTCCGGAAGACTGGCATACCAAAAGAAACAATGCTTCCTTTAGTTTCTTTAAAAAAACAATAACATTGTTGTAGTTTAGTTTACAATTGTTGCAATTTCAGTTTGTGTAGTTTGGCAAATATTTATTTTTGTACAGAATTATGGAGCAGTAATTTGCTGGAGGCAACCAAACAAGTCCTAAATTGAATGACCACAAACGCTTCTGAGTTGATTGTCTACTTTTGACTAATACCTCAAATGTGGGAAGAGGAGGCTGTCATTGGCAGGCCATGCTTATGGAAAGAGGAATCCATGGAATGTTTTAATACCAGGATTCATACTAGGAAATGCATTACATTATTATAAACATCAGTAGTATCAGGGGAAGCAATAGAATTGAGAAAGTGAGGGTTAATCTGTACTTCATAGAGCAGCTGAGGAATCAAGAGTAACCAGGTAGGCGGTGCCAAGAGGGTCTTGGAGGCTCTCTGTGGCAGTGAAATTATGTTTACTTTTTCTGTTTCTGATCTTCTCTTACAGGTTTTAGAGATTGGGAGTCTGCTCTTTCTTCTCACGCTTGCGCTGTTGGAGTTTTGCATCTCGATTGCCACCTCAGTCTTCACTGGCAAGTGGTTGTGTGGGGAGCCATCATCCTCGCGTGACGTTCAGGTAATAATCTGCTAGGGTCTGACATCCCACTGTGTGATATGAACGTCACCTTCTGACATATGTTAGCTGGTATTATGTTTCTCTTTATCCCGCCACAGTGAGACGGTTGAGCATGAACCCTCGTTTCGGGGTTCCTTAAATGTTGCCATGTATGTGTTCTTGAATGTGGACCCTAGGGTTGAGTTGGAGTCACTGGCACCTTGTCTTGGGGCTAATATGCTCAAGGGTTTGGGGGTTCTCTTGTACATCATAAATGTAGATCTAGGCATCCTCATCACGTGTGGGTTGTTCATTGTAAACCTAGAGACTTGTCAGGAGGTTCTAGCAGTGTAGCACAGCTACTCATATACCCAGGAGACAGACTGGAGACTGGTTCTTCTATCCAGAAGGAGGTATCCTCTGTGACCGAGCGCACATCTTTCGGAGGGACACAAGTGGAGTGATGATGGAAGAAGGAGACAGCAGACTACCTAGCCAGATCTGCAAATCAACCCCAGCAATCATTGAGGTGAGAGAGGTCGCTGCCAGACCACCCTCACATCCTGTTCAGTGTACACCTAGAGCTGGGATTTCCTTTCCCTATTACCTCTTCAAGCAGTGTTTCCTCCACATGTGCTCTAGATCAACGAGAAACATATCCCTTTGTACACTTGTACCAGCACCAAAAAAAAATGGCTCCAATTAATAGGAAAAAAACAGCGGTCATGACAATCTTTCATATGTTTATTTAGAGACGTACCTGTGACTTTTCCGGTTTATCCTTTCTGATCCGTTTCCAACTTCCCATCCATATCACTGGTGCTCATGCATTAATAGAAAAGTGTTTGTAAAGTGTAAAGTGTCTTTTTATAGTAACTTTGGATACTAAAATATTCAGAGAGCCAAAAGAGAACTAAACTACTACAGTGAGTCTAGCTGAGTGTGGACGAACCCCCTATTCTACATCGATTCTTGCTTCAAATTCAATCCTCTATTTAAAGGAATGTTTGAATAGTTCATGTCAAAACCCCTTTCAGAGGGCCAAAAGACACACAGGAGCTACTGAGCCCAACTGTGATGGTTGATGCGTTTTCCTCCTCATGGCGTGACCTACTATAGACCTGAGCATCTGTACCAAGTAATCCATCTGCACTTGAATCTCAGTGGTAGCAGTGGACAAGCAGTCAAAGGTACCCAAGAGAGGGAAGTGTAGATATAGGTATGTGAACACGACTCATAACTCAAAGTGCAAACTGTACCAACAAGAAATCAATGTCCAGTGAAATACTTGCTATTATAAGGAAAATAAGTATTTTTTCTAACTCTACACATGCAAAGGGAATAACATAATTTAGAAGCAACAACACAATCCCCTTGAGGTAGGGGCTTCTGTAGTTGTCAGGCAAATCCCTGTTCCTCCTTCTTCCTTGTAACATGTTTTTTGTTATTCCCCATTCACTGGTGGTCGCATCCGGGGAATGTTCACTAAAAGGCCAAACTTTAGAGTTCCCCTTTGACTCTTCAGGAATTAGTCAAAAGTGTGTATGGTGCTGCTGCAGAGGGTTCAGCTTTGTAGAGGGTGCCCTCAGAGTGAGCACCCATAAGTTCTGATCCTGCTTTGAGAAGTCTGGCTGCTCACGGCCCAACGCTCCAGCACCCAGCGGCACAGGCTCTCTCTCCTGAGTGCTGCTGCCAGAATTCTCCAGCTCTCTGAGCAGTTTCCAGCATGCGGTAAGTCAACCTTCCCCAGCGAAGGTAGGAGCGCGGGGTTCCTTTTTTCAGCAGTGTACTGGAGCCTAGCAAGTGTGCGGCGTCATCCACAGTGTCCTTTGCAGTCTTCGGGGGTCCATCAGGGCCAGTTTTTTCTCTGCGTGGGGTCGGTCTGAAGAACACATTCTCAGTCTTTTCCTCGGACGGCATCCCAAAACGTAATTGGTACCAGCAGCCTCTCCTGGCTTACAGGGTTGCTATGGTACCTTACAGCACGGGTGCAGACTCCGCTTGTGCAATCCCTTCCATCACAGCGATTTAAAGTCCCACGTGCTCACACTAGCAACTTTACCGGAGGCCCCTCCTGGCATATTGGGGTATCACAGTGCCGTGGTACGGGTTTGGAAAGTCCTGCACAGCGCTATCTTGCAGTTCAGTCTACGATGGCCCTCTCCTGACATACTGGGTTGCCGAGCCAACACTCCTGCACACAGGCTACAACTTGATCGGTGCACAGCCGAAACCTCACGTCGCACAGGGAGTTCTCTCTGTAGGTCTCCCCACTGAACTTGTTCCCTCCAATGTTCTCCTCGTCCTCACAGGACACACTGGTCTTGGCAAGCAGGCAGGAAATGGTGCTCCAGGGCAGGTGGTCTTGGTTCTTCTGGATGATGTCCTCTCACTCAGCAGGAACAGTAGAAGGCCTTTGCTCCCAGTCCTGGTCATAGGCAGAAGCCGTACAGAGCTTCCCCTTCTCACACAGCCCGTCTGGCTCCTTGGCACATGACACATTTTGAAGTGTTCCCTTCTCTGTTTCTTCTTTCCCTTGTCTGTCACAGCAGACAAGATTCCAAAGCTGGTTGGCCCACAGCACAATTTGTGGGAGTTAGCAGAGTTCACACCTGGATTTCAGTCACTGTGATATGTGCACCAAAGGGTTAATACCAGGCTCCCAGCCCTACTCTTTATGATCCCCTTTTCAGCCCAGTCACCTTTCCTGAAATGCGGCTGGCCCTTTCATTGTGATTTATCACTGAATCAAAGAGCAACCTTTTGAAGTGTAACGGGGGAGTCACTTCCTCCCTTTCTCCAGTGTGTGTCCCACTCAGCTCACAGGAATGCAGCAATACACAAATGTGCCTGTGGGGATTCATTTACTACTCATGTCTTCACCCGGATGGCCTGGGCTTTCCAAAATGAAACTCAGGGTCCTCCATGTAATGTACCAATGTAGTCACACTTGCACTCAATGTACATGCACAGCACACTTGCATTCCAATACTGTTACCTCCATGCATTGTGCCTCTAGAAACACACACACATTCAAACCAACTGCACTGCTCAGTACTGTAGCCTTTTTGTACTGTACCAGGGTGTAATATGTACCAGCACACACACCCACCATGTTCATGCTCCAGAAAACTTCACTCATGTATTGTACTTTACGCATGCACACATATACCCAGCACATGCTTTCATTGCACACACATGTCACAGCACATCTTTCATGTCATGTATTCCTCGCAGGCCTACATACACTCAGCACATGCTCCAATCTCACATGTACTACACAATACTGCTCTATCCCTGTCCTGTACCCTTCCTAGGCACACATACATCCAGCACAGAGCCACTACTCCTGCGCTGCACAGCACTCCCCATCTAGCTTATGTAGGCCAAGGGTGAGCTAAGCACACAGCAGCTGAACCTTTTATAAAGATGAGTGAACCTAAAAGCCTCACTCCAGGGACACCGGGTGAAAAGATCCTATTCACTACTATTTCTCACTACACAATATGCTGCCACCACTGTGCTTGTGGTGCTTAGCTCTTGGTGAAGGTGGTAGCCGTCCACCACTATGATGGTTTCCTACTGGTTCAACAAGACCCTAATCCGTGAGATAGGCCTATGTCATGGCACATTGACATAATCCGTGTTTGCTTATAGCAAAGTGTCAGCACAGGGTTCCAGACAACAGTTGGACACTTATGGCAGGGGTACGTGTCTTTAACCACGGAGTGTACTTTTCCGTTCCAAAAGCTCAGTTCTGAGGAGTTTCCACAATCGAAGGTAGTTTTGGTCTAGTCTCCAGGCAAGGGTCCCTAGTGAATCCTTTCAGAGTTTTGTGGTTCCCTGGCAATCCCGGTGATAGACCATTTGAAGAGGCCTTGGCAAATGTAGTTGAACAAATGTTCCTGGCAGAGATAGAATGTTGAGCCAATTGTGGCCTTTAAAGACCTTTGTTGCAGTAGGTCATGAAGAGCAATAAAGGGCATCTTGAATCTGATGCTGCGCTCCTCTGGAAACGAGTGCAGTGCTTTCAGGGCTGGCCTCCGAAGGCTCAAGCGCATTCTCCCAGCCTGAGTTTGAAGTTTTTGTAGTCTGTCGATGAGTCTTCTGATCCTATCTCATGGCCTGTATAAGTGTTTTACAGGTATTCAAAAGGTTAAGTTATAGCAGCTCGAAAGGAGGACAGTTAAAGCCTCAGCAGCCAGACTTCATCAGGACTCGGTGACAGATTAGAATAGGAGCAACCTAATAGGAAAAAAAGGACAATTTGCTTTTCTTCAATAAAACCAATTTCAAATGTGTGTGTAATAGTGCCATCCCTTCCTAAAGGAAAAGGCAGTCTCATCTGGAATTCTCAGTCCTCCGGTGAGGAATTTGCAGCATGTATTCAAAAGACCTTACTTGGGCTCCTAAATGTGAACCACCTTTGCAAGCGGACGTCACCTCCTTTCTTTCCGCTCCTCCTGGCACAGATCCAGAGTTAGCAGTGTCGTCTTTTGACAAAACATTTTTGTTCCCTCAAATTTCTCAAGTTTCTATTAAAGTGTGCAGAAATGGACCCTAAAACGACAGGTTTTAAGCAGTGATATAACTGTCCCTGGCAGTCATTGCTTTAAAGTTTCCATATCCAGTCAGGCACCTGGGAAAATCACAAGGTGAGTAATCTGTGGTTAGATAGAATCTCTACCACAATATTTGCTTTACCAAAGGTAGGCAACTTGTTCTCCATTACCTTGACATCTACATAACAACGTGTGATGTATGGGTTTACCAGATCACTCTATGTACACAAAAACTGCATCTAGGCAAGGTATTTTGTATATACAAACCTTTATCTGGTGCATTGGTTCTGTTGAAGCAAAGAAAGAGTACAGTTCCCAGAATGCAGAGGATTTTTTAATGAAAAGAAAGCATTAAATATATGGTGATGGGTGACCTGCATACTTGGGTCCTACTTGAAGCATGTTGGCATTTTTATATTCCAGCTTTAAGACTTTTTCTGTGAATCGTGTGTTGTTGTATTCCTACCTTTAAACAATATACATCCTACATACATTCTTTATTTGTTTTACTAAGTTGGCCAACAGTATTTGATTATTTGGACAGAATTACATCCATTCCATAGATCGCAGACCCGCTGTAATAGCCTGAAATCTGTGCAAACTTCACATAGTTTCTGACATCAAAAAGTAGTTCACCTATGAAATCAATCATCTCTTAGCCTGTTAGAAAGCTGAACTTAATTCCTAAAGTCTTATGCTTACATCCCTCCGTCCCTCACTAAGCCAATCACACACCAACACTTCTACAAACTCTCATTCCCTTTTGTATGTTATTTTGTAGTAATTTGGCAGTAGTGGCATAAGTACCACTTTATCAAATCTAAGAAGGGGTGGGGCTGTGGAAATAGTTGATTTCATCTTAGCTATTGGGTGTTGCTGTTGGTGCAGTAATGGTAATAGGTGGCATCAAAACATTTCCTCGAAGCAGTCTAAGAATTGTGATGTTAATGATATTGCTACTGATGTAATAGAGGGTAGTGGTCACATGTGTCTTAAGTAACAAAGTCCCTTTTTGCAGCCTCAGCGGATGGAATACAACGCTTATGCTCAAGGTTCAGACGCCCCCTCCATGCACGCTACTGGACCACCGCCAGATTACTATGCCAACCTCTCTGAAGACGGGAAGTGGCCCTCCTACGGCGCTACAGGCTTGCCACCAAAGAACAACTGAGATGTGCTGGGTTACATACCTCTGACAAACCAATGATACCTATTTCCTCATATATTAATAATTGTTTCTATTTTTCACAGACAATCATTTAAAAATAATTTTTAAGTAATACCTACAGTTGAAGTGTGGGATTTGAACCGAACTAAAGGTTACGGTTTTAAGATTATCCAGGGATTTAGGGAGGGGTTGACTAATCGTGAGAGAAAATACTCTCAAAATAATATCTTCTTCATTTAAGCAAATGTTCAATCATTTTTTTTTATTATCTAAATATTAAAATTTATTTTTCTATTTGTATATTATTTTTGTGAATTTTGTCTTATATATTTGCATTAATCTACTATTAGGGGATGTTATCCACTTGCTAACTATTTAACTTTTTAGAGTTTCTTATCAGCATCTTTCTGTGGTTTTGATTGCAGCTGTCTACTTTATCTAATCTGTTTTTTAATATGAGGATTCTGGTTAAACCTGAGCATCCATTGATGTTCATTTTAACCTGTGCTTACACTCTATGGAGAGTTGTACGGTATAAATAATGGTACAACTCCACCTGCCTAGGTACTAAAGAAGCATAGGAGGAGTGCACAGACGAAAGCCAATCGAAGTACCTGGCCCCCTTTTGATCCTTTAGCTAGAGTCTTAAAAGGGTTGTGTTAGAGTTTCAGTGCAGATATTAGTCATAGAACACAGCTGAAGGAAAAACTGGCTCTTTGCTGCCTTCTTATTCGTTTGCAGCAGCCACTACCTCACTTCTGTAAAATGCCGAGGAGCACCGGCCAAGTACTGTCTGTTTACACTTTCAGTGCATTTCTTTTGTTTGTGAGCACTTCTTTTCTTTGTTTACTGCATGTCCGTGTTTCTGCTCTGGTTTACGCTTTACTTCTTCTGCGTCAAAGGAGTCGCTTCCGGACTATGGCGTAAGATTAACGGTTCTTGTTGAATTTGCTGTTCTCAAAAGCAGCAGGCGTGGAGTGGCTATCATTTCGCCACCACATATATGACTGCCTGTTGAACGTCTGACTACTCCCCCTACATTCTAAAAAGTGTCTCATGTGATAAATTTCGAAAAAATGCCCACTTGTCTTAAAAATTAGATGCTTAGACAGATTACGCATATATTCCATATTTCTGCATCCATGTCAAACATATTTTGTCGTAGGCACCCCGCTCAATAAGACCACACTGTGATCGAGAAGGCCACTGAAATGGAAGAGTGTCCGATGCAAGAAAATGTATTCAGGTAATGAGCTCTCAGAAAGAAAAAATTAGTCCCCTCACTGGGTCCGAAATACTGTTTAAGTGTATTTTTAATAAATTGCATATCCCCAATTGAAAATTGCTAAATTAATCGGTCACTACACAGACAAGCATTTGCAATGCAGTAGGTCTCGCATTAGGTTCATTTTTAGGTATTGGTGTTGCAAATAGAAATGTTTCTTTATGTATAAGTTTGCAAGGGATCCGGAGAAAAATAAGCAAAGCAAATGCATGTCAGACAAAGTAAACTGCTGCATTTTATGGGCTCCTAAGAGGGAAGGGGAGGGGAGGAGAGAGTGGCAGAAAAGAGAGGAAGAGTGATGAGGTCAGATGGGGAGACAGTAAAGGGGCAGATAGATGGAAAAAGAGACATAAGAAAGGGTGCTAAAACTGTACAGAAGCATATTAAAGTTAAATGTGCTAAAGAGTTTTTCTTAAAACAGTGTGGATGCCACACAGCCCATGAGTGTTAAGGTGCAGGCAGGTTGGACAATGATGCATTCCTGTGATGTTGAAAAGCACACTGACAGCATATGGTTGCAGATGGTCTCCAGGTACAGTGGGGGAGTTGGGGGAAGATGGATCTTTAGATACACTAGGTGGTAGTGTTTCAGTCTCAATGGAAGTTATAGTGATATTCCCCAGAATAGAAGTGGTGCTGAAGTACATAAGGAAGAAGCAACATCCTGGGTAGAGAAAATGGGCTTGTAGTGAGATTTGCATGAGGGTGGATGTATTTTATTACAAATACCTGATTGCACTACATGCTGAGTTTATGAAACACAGACAAGAGGTCTAGTTTTACTCTAGGTGCCCTCCAGCCTTGCGCGCTTCTTGCACAGTGATGTCAGATGCCACACTGCTTCAGACTCGAACTGGCTCATAAAAGGATACCAATACGTGCTGCAACCTCCATTTTTGAGGAGCTATAGGGGTTAAGTATAGAGAAAACTTCTGCCCTGTAGAAAGTGAGTGATTGTCAGTGGGGTTAGAGATTTTATTTTAACTTATAGTTCTCTATTCTAAGCCAATGTTATGAACTACTAGCAGAAACTGTAGTTTATCTGCAATTCAGTCTTGTGATTTCAAATCTATGTGACAATTGCAAACAATGGCAATGTTTGCAATTGCCGCCATAAGTGTGCTGGGGATGCTCAGACGTGGGTCCCAGGCACTCCACACCACTTGGAGTCAAGCTAGCCGGGCTGATGAGAGGTGTTACCTCGAAACCGGTCCGGTCCTCGGATGCTTGATTCCGTTCTGGGAAGGACATGGCTTTTGTAGTTCGGACTGGACTGTTCTCATGGGGCACAGGGTCAGAGCTGATTTGCATATCGCCATTGTCTAACCCAGGGTGGTGTGGAGTGCAAAAGAACAATGGATTTGGGCCCGGATCTTTGGACTGGGTTGAATGTGTGACATTGATCCACATTCGGTCCATCACCTGTTTTGTTTGCAATTGCCGCCATAAGTGCGCTGGGGATGCTCAGACGTGGGTCCCAGGCACTCCACACCACTTGGAGTCAAGCTAGCCGGGCTGATGAGAGGTGTTACCTCGAAACCGGTCCGGTCCTCGGATGCTTGATTCCGTTCTGGGAAGGACATGGCTTTTGTAGTTCGGACTGGACTGTTCTCATGGGGCACAGGGTCAGAGCTGATTTGCATATCGCCATTGTCTAACCCAGGGTGGTGTGGAGTGCAAAAGAACAATGGATTTGGGCCCGGATCTTTGGACTGGGTTGAATGTGTGACATTGATCCACATTCGTTTCATTACCTGTTTTGTTTGCAATTGCCGCCATAAGTGCGCTGGGGATGCTCAGAAGTGAGTCCCAGGCACTCCACACCACTTGGAGTCAAGCTAGCCGGGCTGATGAGAGGTGTTACCTCGAAACCGGTCCGGTCCTCGGATGCTTGATTCCGTTCTGGGAAGGACATGGCTTTTGTAGTTCGGACTGGACTGTTCCCATGGGGCACAGGGTCAGAGCTGATTTGCATATCGCCATTGTCTAACCAAGGGTGGTGTGGAGTGCAAAAAAACGATGGATTTGGGCCCAGATCTTTGGACTGGGTTGAATGTGTGACATTGATCCACATTCGGTCCATCACCTGTTTTGTTTTCAAATCTATGTGAAGCACTCTGATACCCACGGGTCTTGTCCGTGCTATATATAAAGGAAACAGTTCATGGGTGGAGGTACCCTAGTCAAATAGGTAGTGTGGCATATCCCTATTTCTAATGGGTTTGTCTGGGTGTGCCAAGTTCAGACTCCACTTTGCATTTCTTTGCCTTGGATTATAACAGAGCAGTACACTTTCTGTTCATGTGCTCTCGTCTCCTCCTACTGCATCAAATCTAGGGTCATCCTTCTGCCAACGAGCTGGGAAAGGGGCACCACCTACTGTGCATGAAGTTAGTGTCCAGAGTTGGTCCCTTTAAGAACAATTCCATGCATTGCGGAAAAGTTAGCCTCTAGAGGGAGTTTGTGTAACATTCAGTTGAACTCATTCTACGTAACTTTCTCCATAGGTGCACCACGCCCCCCTGTGAATAAATGTTTAGCTTCGGAAATGTAGCTGGATGACATGGGTAAAAAAAGAACGGCCACGCGGCCACAAACAAATGGCCTACTCGAGCTTAGATATGCAAATGCAATTAAAGAAACACGGTGGACTGATTCACGCCGATGGGTGCCCTACTGTGCTGCATCCTAGCAACCACAAAGGAACAACCAGTGCGCCTCTCGCTCCTCTCTTACGGAAAACCGTGACTTGAAGAAACGGGTCACATCTCTTTCCTTTTATCATTTAGTTGCTTCCCAGTGAAATGGATCTAAAAAAAGAACCAGCGTGCACCTCGCGCTGAAAGTGGCAGCAGGGGGAAGAGGGGAGAGGAGGGGGCCTGCGGCTGTTTCCCTTGTGGGAGCGACCAGGAACCATATGTTAAAGCTCGCTCTGGCAGGGAATCGCCAAACGTTGCATTCAAAGCAATGCAATGCATGCACGCTTTTGACTGAAAAACAGAATCGATTGCAAAAGGTATTTTTGCCTATGCGAGACTAAAAAAACGTTTGTTGAAAGTCCATTGGTTACCACTTCAATATGGCTACTAAACGTTCAAGCAGAGCACAAGTCCTACAACACTGTTGGCCGAGTAACTGCTTATACTCCCGATGTGAATGTCCGTGACTGTTGCAGAAAGTTTCTTTAAATCGGACATGCTTTGACAGGTAGGAGAATATTTTTTTCTTTGCAGTTGTTTTCCCTTTAGCGTCACTAAGCACTTGCATTCTTTCTCTATAAGAGCTGCTACATCCCCAGGGGACTGCCGAGTTGCATTGAAAAAGCACTGCGACGCCTCACAAGGGGCAGTAAGCACTTATAAATACAATTGAGAGTTGTAGAAAATATGAACAAAACAAAAAAATAAAAAATGTGTCCACCACAATGAAATTGTGATTTTCAAGAAACTTTTGATTTTGTATCTTCAAAAAAGCACACAATTTTGTCAAAACAGCTTGAGTTGTCATTAATTTTGGAAAAAGGGCTGTTGTTCAGTACTACAACTACGGTGTAGGAGTAAATATGTGTATATAGATCTGTGCACCTTTGTCTATAGCTTGCACAGGGCAATACACAAATGACTACAAAGAGAAAATTGGTTCTTATGCGGCAACTGGCGCTTTCTTCCAATACCGTGGGGAGGACAGGACCTGCCGCTGGGCATTCGACCTGACCGCCTAAAGAATTAGAGTGCCCGGTTCAACATACTCTCGAGTGTCGACCTCAGCACTCCAGGTGGCCCTCATGACCTCTAGAAAAAGGTTTGTGCGAGAGTCAGGTAAAGAAATAAAGACCAACCTGACCAGAGTGGTTCAAGGTTGGGAATCCATTTTATTGGATTATAATGCCCTCCCACACCCTGTCGGGTGTCATGCTTCATCACCGGGCTTCTCATCGGGTCGGCTGTGCAGTACCCGACGGGCTCCCTATAGTAGGGCACTTTAGCGGAGATCTTTTTCCAACAGCCGTTTGGTGAAGCTGGGGTGAGGGATCTAGTGTGTGTAGATGAATGTATGTTATGAGTGTGTATTCAAGTGATTCTAAAATAGGGTTGGGAGTATCTACAACAACAACTTTAATCAAGGGGTCTCCTTCCCTAAGTAAAAACAAAGGATATAAGTCGCTAGGCTGAGGTTGTGTCTCAGATTGTGGAGCTCTTATATGTGATTCGTCAGGACCAAAGAAGGTGATATACTATCTACAATAAAAAACTCAAATGTTGTTGTGGCTGCACACGCACATCAACCATACGACTAACTAATCATATACCTGTTAGTACTGGAACTACCCACAACTGTGGACTCGCTCCTGTCCCTCAGGCTGAGTGGTCGCTCCCCAGTGTCCCCTCGTGACACTCGGTATCGTTGTGCTGCTTTTACCGTGATTTCTACCTAACTGCATTTGCCTGCTGTGTGCCTGCCTGCCGAGCTGCTGTATTAGTTAATTAATTAATTATTCGTGCCGCTTTCACCGCACTCGGTAGCGTTGTACCGCTTTTGACATTGTTTTCTGCCTAATTGCATTAGCCTGCTGTGTGCCTGCCTGCCGAGTTGTTCTCTTAGCTATTTAAATAATTATAGTGCCGCTTTTCACTATATTTGCGCGCTCTGACTAGCGCGACGCTGTGCTCCCCCCTCCGCCTCCATTTTGTTGTTGTTGTGATCCCTGGAGCCCGCCCCGCCTCCCAGCTGAGCAGCCCTCCCACAGACCTGATTAGCACTGCAGAACCTTAGAGCGCCGTGACTCGCTCCTGTCCCTCAGGCTGAGTGGTCGCTCCCCAGTGTCCCCTCATGACACTCGGTATCGTTGTGCTGCTTTTACCGTGATTTCTACCTAACTGCATTTGCCTGCTGTGTGCCTGCCTGCCGAGCTGCTGTATTAGTTAATTAATTAATTAATCGTGCCGCTTTCACCGCACTCGGTAGCGTTGTACCGCTTTTGACATTGTTTTCTGCCTAATTGCATTAGCCTGCTGTGTGCCTGCCTGCCGAGTTGTTCTCTTAGCTATTTAAATAATTATAGTGCCGCTTTTCACTATATTTGCGCGCTCTGACTAGCGCGACGCTGTGCTCCCCCCTCCGCCTCCATTTTGTTGTTGTTGTGATCCCTGGAGCCCGCCCCGCCTCCCAGCTGAGCAGCCCTCGCCCCTCCCCCTCCACTATCCATATATGACAGTAGTTCCCGCGTGCAGCGTCCACGCGCAGCGACCGCGCCCAATTCGCGCCGAAGGTGCGCCAAAGGTAAGCCCGTCTACGCCCGTCCGCGCCTGGACCGCGCCCAGCGCCAGACCCCCTGCCCCTCACGCTGCCCAGCCCCCCCGCATTACCCACGATGCCGCCACCCTCCTAGCCCTTAACCCCGGTCGCTCCCCCAACTGCGTCCAAGCCGCTCCCGGACACACTCATGGACCTTTCTCCTGCTACTCCTGCAAATTCAGCGGCACCGACAACATCTCCGCCACGACTACACCACAGATTCCCGACCCCAACCACCTACAATGCATCCTTCTCAACACCCGATCGGTGCACAGGCACGCCATTGACCTATGGAACCTACTAGACACCCTCTCTCCAGACGTCGCCTTCCTCACGGAAACATGGATGAATGCTTCCTCCGCTCCAGACATCACCATTGCCATCCCTGAAGACTACAAGATCACTCGCAAAGACCGCACCGACCACACAGGAGGAGGAATCGCTATCGTCCATAAGAAATCAATCCGCATCTCAACCAGCTCTGACGCCAACCTCGCCAACTCCGAACACCTTCACTTCCAGATCCACACCGACCCCAAAACCACACTCAGAGGCACCCTCCTCTACAGACCACCAGGCCCCCGCGCTAAATTCAGTGAAGACATCACGGACTTCATCACTCCACACGCGCTCCCTTCCAAAGACTACATCCTTCTGGGAGACCTCAACTTTCACCTTGAGAAGATCAACGACCGCAACACCGCCACCCTCGTGGACAACCTCGCCAACCTCGGACTTAAACAACTAGTCACCTCCCCCACCCACATCGCAGGTCACACACTCGACCCCATCTTCACTTCCAGCAATCATGTCTCCTTCAGCCACACTACGGATCTCCTATGGACCGACCACAGCTGCGTCCACTTCACCTACAACAAGCCGAAACCCATCAACCACTCCCAACCTACCCTGCAAAGAAACTGGAACAAAATCACCACGGACCAAATCTCCGCTTCGCTCCTTCGAAACTCCCCAGCCCTCTCCTCTAACGCCAACGAAGCCGCCGCCAACCTCACCCTATGGTTATCCAACACCGCCGACACCTTAGCACCACTGAAAAAACGTCAAAGCAAACCTGGCAGCAAGAAGGCCTCATGGTTCAACGATGATCTTAAGAAATCCAAGAAACTCTGCCGCTCCCTTGAAAAAGCCTGGAAAAAAGACCCAACCACCAGCACCAAGGACGCCTTCAAAAGCGCCACCTGCACTCACCACCAACTGATCCGTAAAGCCAAGAAAACAGCATTCAAAGATCGACTTGACAACAACGCCCACAACAGCAAGGAACTTTTCAACATCGTCAAGGAATTTTCCAACCCCTCGGCCAACTCCAACGACATCACCCCCTCTCAAACCCTCTGCGACTCCCTAGCCTCTTTTTTCCACAACAAGATTGCAGACATCCACAACAGCTTTGACAACCAACCCGGAAACCAACTCACCCTACCAGCTGCTGACCATCTTCCCCCCGTAAACACCCTTAACGCCTGGAACCCAATCTCCACTGAGGACACCATCCGCCTGATGAATTCCATCCACTCTGGATCCCCCACAGACCCATGCCCTCACCACATCTTCAACAAAGCAGACTCCGTCATAGCACCTCACCTCCGAGACGTCATCAACTGCTCCTTCAACTCCGCTACCTTCCCAGAAGACTGGAAACACGCTGAACTCACCGCCCTTCTGAAAAAACCAACAGCGGACCCCACCGAACTCAAAAATTACCGCCCCATCTCGCTTCTTCCATTCCCGGCAAAAGTCATCGAGAAAGCCGTCAACAACCAGCTCGCCGCCTTCCTCGAAGCCAACAAATCCCTCGACCCCTCACAATCTGGCTTCCGAGCAAAACACAGCACCGAGACCGCCCTCATCGCAGCAACAGACGACATTCGAACTCTACTGGACAATGGAGACACAGTCGCCCTCATCCTCCTCGACCTCTCCGCAGCATTCGACACAGTCTGCCACAGCACCCTTCTACAACGCCTCAATAACATCGGAATCCAAGGAAAAGCACTTGAATGGATCACCTCGTTCCTCACCGGAAGAACCCAAAGAGTCCGCCTTCCTCCATTCAAGTCCGAGGCCTCTGAAGTCATCTGCGGCGTACCTCAAGGATCCTCACTCAGTCCCACCCTCTTCAACGTATACATGAGCCCCCTCGCGGCCATCGCCCGCCAACACAACCTCAACATCATCTCTTACGCGGATGACACTCAACTGATCCTTTCTCTCACCAAGGACCCCTGCACCGCCAAAACTAACCTACACGAAGGAATGAAAAAAGTCGCCGAATGGATGAAACAAAGCCGTCTGAAACTGAACTCAGACAAAACAGAAGTCCTCATCCTAGGTACATCCCCCTCTGCCTGAGACGACTCCTGGTGGCCGGAAGCCCTCGGAAAAGCACCCATCCCGACAGACCACGCACGGAACCATGGCGTCATCCTGGATTCTTCACTCTCAATGAACAGACAAGTCAGCGCCGTATCCTCATCCTGCTTCAACGTTCTCCGCATGCTCAGAAAAACATTCCGCTGGATCCCCTCCGAAACAAGGAAAACAGTCACCCACGCTCTGGTCACGAGCCGACTGGACTACGGAAACACCCTCTACGCAGGTACCACCGCTAAACTCCAGAAGAAACTCCAACGAATCCAAAACGCCTCAGCCAGGCTCATATTAGACATCCCACGTAACGAACACATCTCTGGTCACCTTAAAGACCTCCACTGGCTACCCGTCAATAAGAGGATCACTTTCCGACTGCTTACCCACGCACACAAATCACTCTACGACATCGGACCAGATTGCCTCAACTCTCGACTGTCCTTCTACACCCCCTCCCGCCAACTACGTTCTTCCAGCCAAGCCCTCGCCACTGTACCTCGCATCAACAAGACCACCATGGGAGGCAGATCCTTTTCATACCTGGCTGCTAAAACATGGAACTCACTCCCCGCTTACCTTCGCCTCACCCAGAACCACCTAGCGTTCAGAAAGCAGCTTAAAACGTGGATATTTGACAAATAATCCTCCTCCCCTTCCTAAGCGCCTTGAAACCCTCTGGGTATGTAGTGCGCTATACAAATTATTTGACTTGACTTGACTTGACTAACCAGTCTTCACAGTACCTGGTAGGTTGAAACATGAGGAGTTCCTCATGTATTGTGTGCCTGTAGCACGTTGGTTTGCGACCTACCCACCTCTACCGGGTAAAGTTGTTGTCTTAGGTACTTCTAACCCTATTTAGAATCACATGAATACACACTATACTACATCGCAGCCAACGCCTGGAATGACCTCCCCTGCACCTGCGAATGGCACCCTCCCTGGCAGTCTTCAGAGGGCAACACAAGACAAGGCTTTTCGACGCAGCCGCAGCAACCTCGCTGCCCAGAAAACCCTAGGAGTGATAGTGCTGCGCTTTAGAAATGACTGGTTGATTGTTTGATAAGGTTTCCCCACTAAAGACGTAAAAAATCACCCTGTCTCATACTAAATAGACAAAATAACACCACCTTGTGGTTCTAGGGAGTCATTCCAAAAATAATTTCAAGTGTAACTATATAATTTCAGATAAAATAGAACTTTCTATATTCTCCATGAACACCCTTGTCAGGAAAAACACAATTTGGAAGCAAATGTAAAAGTAGTAAGTGTTTAGTGGAAAAACTATGTGCAAACCTCTTTTATAAGTTCATGCACTTGACTGTGGCTTAATGATCTGTCCATTTAAACTGGTCCTCATATCATTAGAAGTAAACAAACATGAAACAAGCAAATTGGTCTGGCATTGGACGCCAGCCTTATTGAAATTCTTGTTTATATTGTTCGGGAGGCTGCCAGACACTCATCAATCTAAAAGAAACATTGGCTAAAGGGAAAATGCTCTTTTGGTCTCAAAAAGTCACACAGTACCATAGTACTTCTTGGCATTTGAGGAAATCACTTTGTGTGTGGACTAGTTCCTTTATTTTTTTGTTTTATATAGCACAAACTTGACTGGAAGGTATGAGAGCGCTTTACATGACCAATAGTTGCGTTATAGGCAGATTTTCACTTTTGTTTTTGTGGCACGAGGAGCATAATTGGTTTACCCAGAATCATAGGATGTTGAATGTCCCTCCGAGGCGCAAACCCGGTTCCCCAGATTCAAGGTCTGCAGCTCTAGCCCTTCCACCACATCCAAGTGAAGTCAGCTAATGGCTGGATTGGGCTAACACTGCCCCATGAGGAATCACTGACATAATATCAAAGTCAAAATTATAGAAAAACAAAAATATCGATGTAAAAATATCGATAGTCAAAATAACGACATCCTATCTTTAAAATGTAAATGACAAAAATATTGGAAAAAAACTATAGATGTAAGAAATGTCGATGTCCAAAATATTGTTTATTAATATATAAAAAAAAATTAAAAACAATTATAATATAAAACTAACTTTTTAAAAAATACTTTAATATGATAAACATTAAAAAAATATAATAAACAATCGTAATTTATAAATAATTAAACTCATATATAAAATGTAATATATAAATGTATATTTGCTGTAACATTTTTAATAAACGAATAACTTTAATTTATTGTAACGTGGTATACATATATAAAAATTAACTATAATATATATATATATATATACATATATATATATATATACCTATACCATGAAATATAATCATAAAAACATTATATTATGAAATAAAATACTAAAATATTTATACATTTCCAAACCTACATTTTGTAATCTATTGAGTGTAACAGTAGGAAAATTGTTGAATAGCATAAGGGTAAAAATGTACTATTCACTGCAATTACTGCAACAGTAGGGAAAGGGTTGGATAGCTTATGGGTAAAAATTACTATTCCCACACCAGTGAGTGCAACAGTAAGGAAAGTGTTGGATAGCGGAAAGGAAAAAATTACTATTCCCACTCCAATGAGTGCAACAGTAGGGAAAGTTTTTATGGAGCCTGAAGTGGAGCTCCCGCCGGTGATCTCCTCTCCAGCACCATCCTGACCGATGGAGGGGGGGCGCCAAGCCCAGAAATAGGCCCAGGAGGTGTCGGAAGCTCTAGGGCACTGGGGCAACGCGTTGCCAAGGGCTGCAAGCCCCACCTCAGACATAAATTGGGGGCAGACCTGCGAAGCTGCGGGATAGACAAAATGCCGGCCACGCGGCAGTAGTAGCCTTGAGACGGACACCATGCAACCTGCTGAGTACGGTGGTATACCCAGCTCAGTGACTGTGGAGTGGAAGGTGGGAGCCACCGGAGGTCTGGCCTACGTAGCCTGCAAGTGAGGAGGCAACGCTGACTGGAGCGGAACCTTGGAACGGACACATGAGGGCACTCACCGGTGGCCGCTGTCTGCCTGTCTTTGACGGGGACCCAGAGAGCCGGCACTGACTTCTGAGGGATCAGGGAAGCTGTGCGGCCCAGAGTAGCAGGACGCCCGCGGCGTTCCGCAACCCTCACGGACTTGCAACAAGGGCACAGGCTGGCGGCTGCATGCAACAGGTAGTGCTGGGGGAACACTACAGGGATAGGGACCCACACTGGGGCAAAATGGCCAAAATGGCGGCCGCACGGCGGTAGTGTCCCAGAGGCGAACGAAGTGCGGACTGCTGAATGCGGTGGAGTGCCCGGATCTGCAACTGCGGAGAACGGAAGGGGAGCCCAACCGGAGGGCTGATCTGTGAACGGCGCAAGTAAGACGGCGGCACTGGGCGGAGCAGACCCCAGGACCAGCACAGGATGGCACTCACCAGTAGCCACTGAACACCTGGCCCCAGAGAACTAGCACTGACTCGGGAGGGGTAGGAGCACCTGCACAGCCAGAGTGACAAGAAGCTTGCAGCGCTCTGCAATCCTCACGGCCTTGGAACTGGGACACAAAATGGCAGCCACATACAGCAGGTAGTGTTGGGAGAACACTGCGGGGGCTGAATCTTGCAGCGAGGGCAGCAGGCACGGCGGGACACACAGCAGGGCACTTATACGCTGAAGAGGGTGCCTGGCACCCCTGAGAGGCTTGGACAGACGCCTGGTGAGGCTTGGCATAACACGAGAGGGACAAAGGAAGCAGGGGAACAGTAGCGCACCATGCCGGGCCTGCAGAGGGACCCGCACTGAGACAGAACTGGTGAGAGCACTGGCTCCGATGACCCCCAGGGATACTATTGGCTGCAACGCAGTCACTAAGTCTGAGAGGGAGGGACACCACTATGGACTTGTAGCCAAATGACTGGGCCATACAGGAAGACAGTGCAGCAGTGACCAATGCTGAGGTATGCGTGGGAGGAAGTCGAAGGATGGGTCCACTTGAAACGATGGGCTGAGACCCTGTTCAGCAACATACGAGCACACAGAGCCACTTGTGAACCTGCAGTGGCAATTGCGACTCCAGGCCTGATGCAACTTAACACTGCCCGGCTAGGAGGAGACAGGCCTAAGAGGCAGGAGGTCCTGAAGTAAGGGAGGAATTTGACCACTACAAGCACAGTGGACCCAAGGCGCTTAGGAGAAGATGGTACAACCCGGGAACCAGAAACGGCAAGCGAAGCGTGCGGAGCAGCACGTCAATATGAATGCCACACCGGGGGCAGCGAACACTCACGCCACCGGCCCCATGGGTCGAACTACTAAGAAACGCGATACCAAACATCAAGAGGTAACGAGTGCCGAAAATGGAGAATCACGCACACGGACCAGAAAGGAAAGGGCGACAACCCTGGAGGAGTTATCACTTCATGTCATCCTGCAGGCCATAGAGAAATCGCAGATGGCAGTGGAGACCAAGATTGACACAATCCGGGAGGACCTTGGTCTCCTGCGAGCAGACCACAGGAAGCTAGCTGACCGGGTCACGGTCGCAGAAGAGGAGATAGAAGGGCTGAAGCCGCCGGTAGCAGCTCTGCACGCCAGGTCTCAGACATAGAAATAAGAGTCCTGCCCCTGGAAAAATGCGCAGAAGATGCGGAAAACAGGGCCCGCCAAAACAACATAAGAGTCACGGGACTGACCAAAAAAGTTGAGGGGAGCAACATGGTGGCATACCATGAGTGCTGGCTGCGCACAGCTGTGGCGGAAGAAGGCCTGTCAACATTCTTCGCCTTAGAATGGACACACAGAGTCTCGGCTCAAGCACCGCAACCGGGCAGGCCGCCATAACCGGTAGTGGCCCGCTTCTATTTTATAAGGATAGAGATCATGTACTGAGCCAGGCACACCTCAAAGGGCAACTCAAGGTGGACAACAACATTGCACGAATCTTTCCCTGATCTCTCCCGGGAGGTGCAACAACAGAGAGCATCCGTCATCGCGGTCAAAAGGAAACTGCGTCAAATGGGGGTATCCTACTCTATGGTATTCCCAGCCAAACTTCGTATAGTGTGCTCAGGGGGAACTACATTCTTCACCACTCCCCAGGACGTCTGGGACTGGATTGAGGATTGAGGAGCAAGACTCTCGAGGGCCGCAACAGAAGGACAAAAACCCAGCTGAAAAAGACTTTGTGCGCTCTCCTGACAGAGGGACGACCTCAAAGAACCGGAAGAAGCAAACTGGGCTAGAGCCAGTGCGATTGCGGCGGTGGCCTCATTGAGCACAGCGCGCGCCCAGGACTCACTGTCGCCTTCAGGAGAGGAACAAAGAGACTCGGAGTCTGAGACCAGCTTAAGCTCAGTGGGGATGCCAGCCAGGCCATGCCGCATGTAACTCCCAGATCAGCAGACGACATGATGTGAAGCGGAACACGCAAGTATAATCAAGGCTTTACCGAGGAGAGGTGGGGCATGGCGCCAGTACCACCCTACACATTGCCAAGAGTGGTCCCTTGCGACCCCTGTGCTGGGAGGGGAACCCAGGGAGGCAGAGAGGGCATCTGTCCTCCAGGCGGACATTGGCCTAACCAACGCTTCTGGATTTTGACTGTTCAGACATAGTATGGATGGGAGAGAAGTTCCCGCTTGTCCTGGGGAGGGGGAGATGGGATGTTTATTTAGAGTTGATATTAACAGGGGGGGGTGCGCTGCTGTCAACAAGGGGAATAGCCAGGGCATGATATTCCACATGGGGCTGCTGCGCAGCACACAAAGTGGATCTGGGTACAGGCGCGTGCACAAGGGGGAGTATGAGCGCTCATGCAGCCGTCGCAGGCCACCTATAACATAATGTCGTGGAATGTTAGGGACATGCACTCAATGAGCAAATGGTATAAAATATTCTCTCCGTTGAATAGGCGGGGAGTGCAGATGGCGATGCTCCAAGAGACCCACACATTGGACAAGGAGGGGGCGGCATTGCGCAGGCGCTGGAGGGGCCAAGAATTTTAAACATCATATTCAGCATTTGTCCGAGGAGTCATGATCTGGGTGCGATCGGGAGTCCCCTTTCAACCTATTGAGCATAAAATTGATCCTGAGGGACGATACCTGCTTGTCTCTGGGAGACTTGATGGGCAGGATATCACCCTTGTAAATGTGTATGGCCCGAATGCATATTATATTCGATTCTTGGAGCAATTGTCGGGTGTGTTGGCCCCGTACATGACTGGAGCGGTCCTAATAAGGGGGGATTTCAATTGCATAGCGGATCCCGAACTGGATAGATCGCACCTGCCACTTCGAGACTCTCCTGTACATACTGTAGCTCGATCCTTTCGAAACTGGTAAGCCCACTGAGGACTAGTGGATGTATGGTGCAGCGCGCACCCGACTGACAGGTACTACTCGCACCTATCCCACACCCACGATTTACATGTCCGCATAGACACTTTTTGAAGCACACCGGGCATCTGAACCCAACTTAGGGGTGGGGGGCGGAGTATATGACCCGAACAATCTCGGATCATAACCCGCTCATGCTTAGGCTAAATGGGGGGGATGTTATCACAGTCCATCCATACATGGCGCCTCAAGCCAGAAGCCCTGGAAGACCAAGTCTTCCAAGGCGAGACTGGGTACATTTCGTACAATATTTTCCTGACAATGCGGCCTCCACAGACTCTAGAATTAAGGAATGGGAGGCCTTTAACGCCGTAATCAGAGGGCGGTGCATGGCAACATCTGTTGGGGTTTGTAGGACGCTTATAGCAGACATAGAGAGGTTGGATGTGGTACTCAAGGTCTTTGAGCGTGGACAGCCGGAACACCCGGAACTGAGGCAGGAACTACTAGAGGCCAAAGAAGAGGTAGTAGTTCAGGAAGAGCGTCTGCGCTGCTTTGACTACCAGAAGTACATGGATAGGACGCATGCTAAACGGGACAAGGCAGGGCAACTGTTGGCATGGCTTGCCAACCTGTCTAAGCAGGGCAGTACTATATTGACAATACATGACCAGATAGGGCGGCCTTTGCATAGGCAAGAGGAGATTAATAACAGATTCCGTGACTACTATGTCCACATGTACAACCGCAAAATAGATAGGATTGCAGACTATTTGTCTCCCCTCCCGCTTCGCACCCTTGAGGCCGAGGAGGCAGAGTTACTGGGGGCTGCAATAACAGAACAGGAGATCAGAGTGGCGGTCAAAGCTAAGGCACGAGGGAAAACCCCAGGCACCGACGGACTACCCCAGGAATTCTATGCCACATACCTTGCAGAACTAGTGCCTAGATTGGTGGAACTATACGTGGAAACATGGGAGAATGGGAGTTTACCACAGACAATGCGAGAGGCGGTAATGATTCCCCTGCTCAAGTCTGACAAGAACCCAATGGAGTGCGCAGCATATCAACAGCTGTCGATGCTAAATTTAGACTTTAAAATCCTAAGTAAGATATTAGTCAACAGACTGCTGCCACATATGACCTCCTTGGTCCATCCCGACCAAGCAGGATTCATCCCTAGTAGAAATACCACCCTTAACATCAGACGTCTTTTTGCAGTTTTACAGCAGGGCATGGAGGAAGCTCATGAGGGGTCGATCTTTGCAATCGATATTGGGAAAGCATTCGATAGTCTCGAATGGGAATTTTTGTCTGAGGTGCTCGCGCGCATGGGGCTTGGACAGGGGTTCCTCCAGTGGGTTAAAATACTATATAAGGACCCAGTAGTAGGTATGGGCGAATTTTGCGAATCTCGTGTTCGCGAATTTTGCGGATTTGCAAACTCGCAATCCGCAAAATCCGCAAATTGCGAAATTGTACAAAACGCGTGCGAACTTGCAGAAACCTGTGCGATCACAATGTGCCCAGTAGGGTATGTGCCTCGTCTTGTGTGAATAAAAGGTCAGAGAAAGATCAGTTCAGCAGATGAAGAGAAAGAAGCTCCTGGTCACAGGAACAGCACGGGTATTGCGCTTGTGAAAGTCAAGAATGCAAAGCCTATCCAGCATCACAGCTGATTTTTCACGGTAGATTTGGGAAGAAGGCACACCTGTCCAGCCTCGACGACGCTCACGATTGTTTTTGGG
The DNA here is from genome assembly GCF_964263255.1 of Lissotriton vulgaris. NCBI lineage: Eukaryota > Metazoa > Chordata > Amphibia > Caudata > Salamandridae > Lissotriton > Lissotriton vulgaris. The sequence goes on along the minus strand of NC_141685.1, from coordinate 216,188,184 downwards.
CTAATGAATGAGTCACTGAATTTGAGCATCAACTAGTTCGAGCGTCCATGTGTGTGTTACTATGCAATCGTCCCGAAGGGCGCAGGGGTCCCTTGAGTGAGCTGTGAGCTGTAACTATTTTACAATGGCGCCAGCAAGCTGCCTATCTAGTGGTTCCTGTGCAAGCTAACTTTGTAACTATTTTACAACGGCGCTGGCACCTTGCTGGCGCCATTGTAAAATAGTTGCATGAGTGGGGGTTCAACTTTTGAACCCGTTACGCTCGCGGATTTTTTTTGCGGATTTTGCGGGAAATCCGCAAAATTCGCGGATTGCGGATTTCCCAAAAATCCGCAAAATCCGCGAGCGTAACGGATTTTCCGCTCACACTTACCCAGTAGCGAGGGTCCGCACGGGCCGCACCATTTACACGCAGTACCGGGTGGAGAGGGGCACAAGGCAGGGGTGCCCCCTCGCCCCCCTATTATTCGCTCTAGCGATAGAGACACTTGCATGTGTAGCACGCTCGGGGACGCCATAGGAGGGCATCTGGCAAGCTGACCAGACACATCATTATATGCGGACGATCTCCTGCTATTCCTAAAAGACACTGTTGCAGCTTTAGAGAGGGCGCGGTGCATGATGAAAGACTTCGGAATGCTTTCTGGACAATGCCTTAACTGGCAGAAGTCACAGCTCTTTCCGGTGACAAGAGATGCCCCGCCCCTCATAGACCTGCACGACCTACCGTGGGAGCCGGGTTGTTTTAGATACCTAGGGGTGAAAGTATATCATGACCTCTCTGATGTTCAGGAGGGGAATGTAGGGGGGCCTAGCGATCGCTAAAAGGTTGTATGGCTTTCTGGGGAACGCTACCCCCGTCGGTGGCGGGGCGCATTGCCCTACTGAGAATGATAGCCCTGCCCGGATTGCTATATTTCCTCACCAACCTACCGGTGTGCATCCCCAGGGTCCAGTTTCGCTCGCTCGACTCACTTATTACAACTTTTATCTGGGGGGCCGGCAGAAACAGAGTGGCCTTAGCTACGTTGAGAAGGGCGTAGATGGAGGGAGGTTTAGCAGTGCCGGATATGGAGAATTATTACCTGGCAGGACAACTCAAATGCTTTACACAATGGGTGGCAGGTAGTCTAGATCCGGAGAGGAGGAATACCCCATTCACCCCGAATAGCGTGGATGTCATGAGCACACTAATGGGCACCATTAAACAGCGTAAGATAAGCTCTTCGGAACACAGGGTGATACGTAATTGCTGGGCTAGGTGTCTCCAGAAGACACAAACAAAACGTCCTTATTCCCCAGAGATGCCGGTGGCGTTACTTGAGGCGGTCCCACATGGGGGCCACTGGGGGGGATTAGAGGAATGGGAGCAAGCAGGAGTCACTAAAATAGGGGACCTATATGGCGACGGTGAACTGCTCACATTCGTGGCCTTCCGAGCAAACTGGGACATTCTGCAGGGACACTTTTTACTATATGGGGCGGTCACTGGGGACATGCGCAGGCACTGAGGTACCGGGATTTTTAGGAACCCGGCGGTGCCAGCGGGAACAACCAGAGACCTCTTCAGTTCTTCCTGTTCTGGACCACAGAAACACAGAGTCTTCTAGGTGATGTCAAGGATCGAGTTTATTGGCTGCAACCAAGTAACAAGCGTCCTAGAAGTACAACAGCACGGTGTGTATATTCTCAGGAGACTGTTCGTTTTTACAGAGCCAGCCTTCTCTTTTTATTCACAATATTACACTTCAGGCAAGAATTCTTGGTTTTACAATTCAACCATAAACATATTTCCACAATAAAGAAAAAGATAAGTCCTGATGACAAGCCCACATTTTCGTATGTCCAGTTCATGATAGATTACCCGGCCAGGCCCAGAACTTCCATCAGATATCGATGAAACCCCAATAAAATCGGGCACCTCCTCCTTGTAAAACTAGCCATAAAGAAGAAACAGGGACAGGTGTGTGTATGATAAAGGGTGGTTTGTATGCGGTGAATGGTTTATGACATGTTGTGCCTTGATGCTAATCTCGCTCGGCCATTGGGTTTGGGGACTGCCCAAACAGGTTTGGCTGGAGGCAGTGGAATCAGCTCGCCCAGGTCACAGAGGAGTCAGCAAAGGTCTACGTGTCCTTTCAGATCAAATTCGGCCTTGATCAATTGACTATGTAAGGGCAACCACAAGATGGATGCCGCTCACAAAATGGAACCCGAGGGTTCAAGACAGAAAGTAGGATTTAAGGGTGTTTCCGTCACTCAATCAAGACGCAAATGCACATGTATAATGTCCCAATCATTACCGGTCTGCCAATACCAAATTCGTCATGGTACGATGATATTTTCCGACACGAGTGTTGGGCTTCGGTACCACATTATAGCAGGGTCCATAATTTTCAGAACCACAGACCCTCCTTTTGCCCTGATATAGGCAATAACTCATGCTAGTCTGAGTCCAAATCTGTATTCATGAAGTCATTGAGATGCTGCTGTAGCATCATCCTGTTGCTCAGTTCGTCCCTTGACACAGGCTTTCTTACACATGATGTAGCACAGAGGCCACATATTGCAGGAGTGCACTGCACACACAGGCAGAACATAAACAGAATGGCTAAGATCATTCCAATGAATATCAGAGTTTTCAATCCCCAGGCAGATATCAGTTCCCAGAACCACCCCAGCAAGGACCAGTCCCCTTTATCCACGTGAATGGATTCAGAGATCGTATGCAGTTTGGTGATGGCCTGGTATACTGTCGGAGCATTATCTGGGATAAAAATGCAGCAACTCGATTGGATCACTTTGCATACCCCACCACGGTCTGCAAGTATGACATCTAGGGCAACCCTGTTCTGGAGAGTCATAAGGCGGTCCGACTGGAGCTCCGCAGTCAAGTTACTAAGGGCACCAGCCGTTTCAATCACGGCAGATTCAACTACCCTCGTCAATTGGCGAATGTTCCTGCTGTTCACCTTAGGCCCCCAAAACGGCAGAAATCCTTTTGCGAAATCTCCAAACTCCTGTTCCGCAGTGTCGTCTTTACTCACGACACCCCTAACTGTCCTTGTTCGATGGTAGTCTGCCTCGGCCGTGTAGGTGGGTGGCAGCAGAAATGAGATAAAACATGTGCCAGAGAAGTCAGGGGGCAACCATGTATACGCTCTATCGTGGCAGACGAAGTAGGTACCCTTAGCTGCTTGGAATGAAGGAGATGTCTGAGACGAGAAAACGTAAGTCTCAGTGCAGACACTTTTCCCTAACTGAACTCTAGGGTTTTTGCCATTTCCCTGCAGACATAGGTGACCTTGGTGGGGTACTATCCAGATTGGGGAGGATTTCTTTGCTTTCTGGCTCTCAGCTAAGGATATCCCATACTTAGTTATATTCCATCTACTGTAAGGCGTCAACTCATCTCTGGGAATTGTTCTAACCGTGTCGATATCCCTACTCATATTTCTTATTCCCGCCACTAGTGCCTTGTTGCTTGAATTTCTTCCTGTGGGACGCGGGGGATACGGTTCTATGGCAAACAGGAACATGGTTTGAAATGCCCACAAAGAACCATAGTAGCTAAATGGCAGGACAAAATACGGGACACCCTTATCTGTCGTGTGTGGCATGAGTCCACATACCCAACAATTCGTTGTGTTCATTACAGACTGGTACTGGTGTAGGAGCTGGACGAATGAGTTGTTTAAAAATTCTAATCTTTTGGCAGACTCGTGTTCAGGTAGAGGGTGGAAGGAGTGCGGGGAAACAGTAGGAGGAGGTGTGGGCTGTGTAGTGTATGCAAATGAAACTCGAAAGGTGAATAAAGTATATCCCACCAAAAACATCATTATGCTACACAACATTAAAATGCATATTATTAAAAATTGTTTTCTTGCCATCACAGTGCATAGTTTCTTTTCAAAGTTCGCTGATTTGGCAGGTCTCTCCATCTTAGGAAACTCCATCCTCTAAGTTGCTGCCCGCGGTGGGAGATTGATTCTGCTAAGGAGTGCTTCTGTCAACCCAGGGTAATTCCCTTGAACCAACAGAACTGTCGACCTAACCGTCTCCAGCTGCACTCCAAAGACTGTGGCAACCGCGACCCTAGCAGCAGAACCGGATGGCGGTTCGAAAATCAAAAATGAGCAAGTTTCCTGGATGAGAGAGCTGCACAATCAAAAAGAAAAATGTTTTTATTAGTCCATGGTCATAGGTCTTGGCCTTAAGTTATAGCGGTCTCGACCAGGTGCTGTGTGGTCGATAAATAGGAGTTCAGGCTCAGTAGTGTCCAATTGCATTGACGGTGGCACACATCCTTGCAGATCAGGTTATCACTCTCCTTTTCTGTAGTAGTTCCTTTCAAACATACATCACTGAAAGATACAAATTGTGGCACAGATTTAGTCTCTGAGTCGGCGACACCCTCCTGGACCCAACGGTCATAGGCCAGAGGCAGAGGGATCCGCTTGCAGTTCTTCTTTCCTTCCACACGAACAGCTGATCTTGTGGAAAGAAGGACGAGGTGTGGGCCGGTCCACCTGGGCTGTTCGTTCTTTGTTCGCTGAAAGTTTTTCACCAACACCCAGGATCCAGGATCGATTTGGTGTCCTGGAGCTTTAGAGACCGGAGGCAGAGAGTCATGGACCTGTTGGTGTAAAACACGCAATCTAGCCGTCAATTCGTACAAATAGTGAAGCAGTACAGGATGCTCTATCTCGCTAAGCTTTGTGGGCCTTGGCACTCCCCATATGTTAGCCGGGCGACCGAACACGATTTCGTGTGGACTAAGTCCCACTCTAGAGGTGACGGTCATTCTGGTAGATAGGAGTGCCAAGGGCAGTGCGTCAGGCCATTTAAGACCTGTGCTTGCTTGTATCTTGGCCAATTTCAACTTTAGAGTGCCGTTATAGCACTCTACAAATCCAGCTGATTGGGGGTGATTTGCAGCGTGGAACTTCTGGTGTATGCCTAGACTCTCACACACTCTCTTCATCACTTGTCCCACGAATTCACTCCCATTATCACTCCAGACCATTCTAGGCATTCCGAACCTAGGGAAGAACTCTTTGACAAGGGCTTTGGCTGTTGACAAGGCAGCATCCTTAAGGGGATACGCTTCCACCCACCTGGAAAAGGCACAAACAACAACAAGTACGTATTTCAGATTGTTGCACCTTTCCATGTGGATGAAATCTAGCTGCAAAACCTCGAACAGATACGTTGGAGGCGCAAAATGACCAGCTGGAGTTGGGGTTCCCTTACCAGGATTGTACTTCAAACACACCATACAATTCTTGACCATATTCTCTGCACATTTAGGGATTCCACTATTCTGCCATACTGGAGCCAACAACTTACAGATCCCTTTCACACTGATGTGAGCCTGCCCATGACCCATTGTCACCACTGCAAGCACATACGCATCGGGTAACAGCCATCTCTGATGCTCTGACAATTCGACCCAACAACCATTCTCATCCAATTTACCCTTACTTTCTCTCCATTCATTCACCTCTTTCTATGTGGCTTCGGATTGTATAGACTTCACACTCTCAATCGTGTCCTCACACATACCCACATCACCAATCCATCTTGCAGGGCCTACAACATACATTCGACTCATCACATTCCTTGCAGTCTCTTTTGCAACTTCATCTGCAAATGCATTCCTACGACCAACATCATCTTGAATCTTTTTGTGTGCACTGCACTTCACAATCGCAACTTGTAGTGGCAAGGTCAGTGACTCGAGAAGCTCATTCACTAGCTGACCATGTTGTATCTTTGCACCATGCGATGTCAGGAACCCACGTTCGCGCCACAATCGTCCAAAAATGTGAGCCACGCCAAAGGCGTATTGGCTGTCTGTGTACACATTCACTCGTTTTCCTTTTGCCAACACACACGCTCTTGTAAGTGCAATCAATTCTGCTGCTTGCGCAGGATTGTGTGGGATACGTGCAGCTTCAACAATCGTATGCAACGTTGTCACAGCATATGCTGCAGTCGTATCACCATTCGGCAACTTGAAACACGAACCATCAACCCATAAGGTATCATTACATTCAGGAAGAGGAGTGTCCTGCAAGTCTACTCTCCCTTTTGTCTCTTCTTCTGTCCTAAAACAGCAGTCATGTTTTTCGACCTCATCTGTCTCTGCTGGAATGGGCAATAACGTGGCTGGGTTGAGTGCGTCACATCTCTTTATGTGTATGTGACTCGCTAGTAGTGTCAGCTCATAACTTGACAATTGAGCACTAGTCAAGTGCTGTGTCCTTTTTCTGTTTAACAGAATGTCTACTGCATGTGGGACCATAACGACTAGTGTATTATTCATTACTAACCCAGCAGACTGTCGAATACAGACAGCTGCTGCCGCAGTGGCCCTCAAGCAACTTGGTAATGCCTTAGCTACCGGGTCTAAAGTCGCTGACAAGTACGCGCATGGACGCTGTTTGCCCCCAAAGGACTGTGTCAGGACTGATAAAGCACAACCTTCTTTCTCGTGGACATATAATGTAAAAGGCTTACTGTAGTCGGGGGTACCCAACACAGGAGCCGAACACAATGCATCACGCAATTCGTGAAAGCTTTTCTGACACTCTTCAGACCACGGAATGGGTTTTGGTGTATCCTTGCAAGTTAACGCCACCAAAGGTTTGGCCAACAATGAGAAGTTTGGTATCCATTGTCTGCAATATGATGTAATGCCCAAGAAAGCACGCACTTCTCTCTGTGTCCTTGGGACACTCAATTTCACAATTGCCTGTATTCTCTCTGGGGTCAACTTCCTTCCCTCCTTCGATAAGATGTGACCTAAGTAGGTCACTTCTTGTCGGCAATCTTGTAATTTCGAAAGAGAGACTTTGTGCTTCATATCACATAAATGACGCAACAATGACAAAGTGGCTTGCTTGCAAATCTCTGCAGTATCTGCAGCAACCAGCAAATCATCAACATACTGAATAAGAGTCGCGCCATCAGGTAGAACAATCGCGTCAAGCTGTGATTTCAGAGCCTGACTGAATATAGATGGACTTTCACAGTAGCCCGGAGGAGCGCGTTTGAAGCGGAAGCTTCGTCCTCCTAAATTGAAGCCAAAAATATCTCTGCTCTCCTCGGCAATCGGGATGCTGAAGAAAGCATTCTTCAAGTCAATCACCGAGAACCAAGTAGCTGACGCTGGAACCATAGTCAATAAGGCAGTGATATCAGGAACAACTGGAAACTGTGGCACAACAATCTTGTTCACTTCTCTAAGATCAATCCCAAATCTGTATACAGGTGGTTGTAAAGGATTGGTACGCTTCAAAACTGGCAGAACAGGACTATTACAGGTGTTCCCTGTTGTCTCTTCAATGACATCTTTCTCAATCAGATCATAAATTATTGCTAACAACGCCTTTTCACCTTCACTAGAGATCTTGTATTGGGGAATACGTGGCAATCTAACATTGGCTTTCAATGTTATGACATATGGCGCTATTTCCAAAAGACCCATAACATTGGATCCATTAGCCCAAAGTATATCTGGAAGAGAAGACAATTCTGTTGGAATATTTTCCCTTGACAAATACATTGGAGAAACCACTTTCTTCCCTAGGGTAAGTTGTACTCCCGAAGGAGAACAGTACAAAGTCGCATATAGTTTCTTTAACAGATCCAATCCCAACAAGTTCTCACCACAACCTGTTGTAAGAATGAGGGGTGCTTCTAATTCACAAGGCCCAACAGAAAGGGACATAGGAGTAGAAATCAGGTTCCTAACCGGGGGGCCAGAAAAACCTACTGAAACATTCATTTCGCCAGACAAAGGTGCGCCAGGAAGTTTTGAGTGCATAATAGAACTCTTTGTAGCACCAGTATCCAGCAGAAAAGGCTCTGACACACCTGATGTAATCACCTCAACATAAGGCCCATTCTGATCTACTGGAACTGAAACAACTCCCTCTCTTTGTCCATGGCTGTCCTAGCAATCATTACCCTCATTCTCGTTTTCTGCATAGTAGTCATCAGCATAGTACTGAGCTGTCGTAGAAGACGCATTATTCTGTTGGTCAAAGCTGTTCATAGAATTCTGAGGCGGAAAGGGACGAGCATTCTGGGGGACGTTTCCACGGCCCCTACCTCTAGGAGCTTGCTGAACACCTCTACCTCTTGCACCAGAAACACCATTCAAACGTCGTAGCAGAGCCGGACAACTATTCTTGAAATGACCCTCTTCCTTACAATACGCAAACTGATTGAGACCATACTGTAAACGCTGTTGAGAAGACTCGTTTCTTTGCGAGTTTCTCGAATACTGCTGAGGTTGCTGATAATCGTGCTGACTAGCAGTACGAGGCGGATAAGCTTGCTGGAGAAGGACTTTAGTTTTCAATTCTTTAGTCTTTTTGTCTGCCTTCTCTAGCTCGTCTTTACGCCTATTCTCATAGTACTGGGCTGTGGCTAAAATCTGCGCTGACGTGGAAACAGCCCAAGCACTCTCGGAATCCTTCAACTTATTACATAGTTCAGGAAGCAGATTATGTACAAATTTGTCAACAAACAATCTTTGGCCACCCTCGGTAGCCATATCCTGACCACTATGATCGACGAAAGTTTCTTCAAACCTCGTGAAAAAGTCAGACACATTCTCATCTTTTTTCTGTTTGCATGCAGACAACTTGTCCCAATTCACACGCAATTCGGGCATTAAAGTCTTCATATACGTGATAATTCTACCAGGAAGTTCTGCCACCAAAGGCTCGGGCCTAGAGCCACCAACTTGTCTAGCATCAGGAGCAGCAATATTAGCCCATGTATCACCTAACTCTTGATCATGATCTGCATGACAAATCTTTTTCCATAAAGGCTGTGGAACAACATTCCAAAACAACATGTCTACATCGGCCAGATTCATTATACAGGATCTGGCAGTCTGTGATAACTCCTTATAATATCCTGCAGGATTTTTGCGGGGATCAGGCAATGTCTGCTTTAGTGCCAAAACCTCTGATCTTTCCCATGGGACATGTACCCATACACGCTGGAAATGCGGCGGAATTGCTGGGTTTGCATTGGCATCACCTTCCCTCCAAACTGGAGGAACTTCTCTCATAGGGTACTGTCGCGCTTTTTTCCTACCTGGCATGTCATACTCAGACAGTAATCGAGAATTGCTTCCCTTAGTCCTATAAGATAATAACATCTCAATTGCTTGTTCAACATCGGCACCCACAATCATGCCTTCTCCGAACGTGAATCGCAAACGGAATCATTCTTGCATATTGTACTCTGTGTCATTTCCCTTTAAATCTTCGCAGAGGAAGATACACATTTGTTCAAAGTCATACCTCTGCGTAGATGCTTCCCACTGACTGAAAACTTCCATAACAGACTGAACGTCATACTTTACAGTATCAGTAACCCATTTACATGCCAACTCATTCAGCACTTCTCTTTCCTGATAGTCAGGCAGTTGACTCCGCAACTGTCTACGTTCTGTTTTAGGGGTCGTATTAGGCGACCCAAAGAAAGGTGAGAAAAGACCAGTGACAGTGTTCGCTACTCTCTGTCGAACAGAAGGAGAAGCTGGCGGAAAGGCAGATGCGCCAGAAAAGACAGGCTGATGTAAAGCAGAAGTCGAGGCAGTAGCAGGAAGAGTATTAGGATAAGCAATTGGAGCAGTAGGCGAAGTCGCAGAAAAAGTAAATGGAGTATGTAGCAAAGGCGGCGGCCCTTGAGAGGGCTGCGCCGGAGGAGTAGAAACCAGCTGAAGAGGAGCTGGTGCTTGTGGAGGAACTGGTGTTCGTGCAGCGGGGCGTGGTATAACAAAGCGTTGCGGGGGTGCAGAAGCATCTTGTGCATAGGGGGGTGGTGAACTCAATAAGTGGGACATTAGAGGATCGCTATCAAGTTTCTCCGTTGATCCTTGTCCTTTACGTGGCAACACTGGGTAGCATTTATCTACTGCTAACTTACTACTTCTAAGCATTTGTTCACTCTCCTGCTCTTCCTCATTATCCCTGTATGCAACGGCAGATTGTACCATTGACATACCTCTCTTATTTTTCTTTGCTAATTTCATTTCTTTCTGTTTGGCTTCCTTGCGCCATAGGCGAAAGGAGTCAAACATCGCCGGCCGGGCTTTCTTCTTGAACAGTTTCACCTCTAAATTATCTAAGATCTCTGTATCAAAGCTACCGTATTGAGGCCATTTTAAGACACCATCTTTTCTGGTGTATTTTATCCACACTTCATTATATGTGATAGGGCCTACGCCGTGCTTTACATAGAGCTCATATGTTGGAGTTCCAATCGGAGGAACCGGACACGAATCCTCTAATCGGGAGTCCCTACTACAACCAAGACAAAACAAGTTTCCAAGTCTGCTAAGACCAGGCATCTTCGCTCACTAGTCTAGCTTCAAACTTCAAAGGATTATCGATTACGATATTCTCGTGAATACACGAATCCCTTTGTTTTGGCGCTTGCAAGTTCCAAACAAAGCGTATCTCAAGGATACCAAAAACTAAGAATCAAACTAAGGACTGGGAGACGCTCCACTTATACTTAACTGAAGTATCGAAGATCGATGACGTCACTAGAAGACTTGTCTACCGTTTCACTCTACCAAGCATCAATGGGTCCAAAACAGGGCGATAGTCAGGGCAGCAGTCCTTCGTAGCCGTCGGGACGCGGGGAACCTCGCAGCAAAGACCTTCGGAACCACGTCGACATACAGGGGTCGCTGAAGTGGCTGGCCGTCCTCTGGAATTTTCACACGAAGCTCCTCACGAACATCTGGCTTGGACCGACACCGCTTGATACCGCCCCGAGTTGGGCGCCAACTGAGGTACCGGGTTTTTAGGAACCCGGCGGTGCCAGGGGGAGCACCCAGAAACCTCGTGAGTTCTTCCTGTTCTGGACCACATAAACACAGAGTCTTCTAGGTGATGTCAAGGATCGAGTTTATTGGCTGCAACTAAGTAACAAGCGTCCTAGAAGTGTGTATATTCTCAGGAGACTGTTCGTTTTTACAGAGCCAGCCTTCTCTTTTTATACACAATATTACACTTCAGGCAAGAATTCTTGGTTTTACAATTCGACCATAAACATATTTCCACAATAAAGAAAAAGCAAAGTCATGATGACAAGCCCACATTTTCGTATGTCCAGTTTGTGATAGATTACTTGGCCAGGCCCAGAACTTCCATCAGATATCGATGAAACCCCAATAAAATCGGGCACCTCCTCCTCGTAAAACTAGCCATAAAGAAGAAACAGGGACAGGTGTGTGTATGATAAAGCGTGGTTTGTATGCGGTGAATGGTTTATGACATGTTGTGCCTTGATGCTAATCTCGCTCGGTCATTGCATTTGGGGACTGCCCGAACAGGTTTGGCTGGAGGCAGTGGAATCAGCTCGCCCAGGTCACAGAGGAGTCAGCAAAGGTCTACTTGTCCTTTCAGATCGAATTCGGCCTTGATCAATTGACTATGTAAGGGCAACCACAAGATGGATGCCGCTCACAAAATGGAACCCGAGGGTTCAAGACAGAAAGTATGATTTAAAGGTGTTTCCGTCACTCAATCATGACGCAAATGCACAGGTATAATGTCCCAATCATTACCGGTCTGCCAATACCAAAATCGTCATGGTACGATGATATTTTCCGACACGAGTGTTGGGCTTCGGTACTACATTATAGCAGGGTCCATAATTTTCAGAACCACAGCACTGGGGACAGGTGTCAAGCAAATCACCCCACACTCCACATGTGAATACATAAGCCTGGCGGGAGGCGTAATCAAGGCAGTATCATGCCTTTACCAAGCCATTTGGCGGGATTCCACGAGGACATTGGAGGGGCTGAGGGGTAAATGGGAGGCGGACCTTGGGACTCCTATAGAGGATAAGGATTGGGAAAACACACTGCTCCGGGCTACTAAGGTCTCCCATAATGTACGATTCCAATTTATTAGCTTTTACACCCTGCATAGAGTGTACATCACACCTGACAGAATTAATCGCTATTTCCACCGAGATGATGCGAGTTGCCCCCGCTGCCAGGAGGTGGGATCTGACTACATCCATATGATGTGGAGCTGCCCTCAGCTGGAAGGGTACTGGCACGAAGTGGTTAGAGAGACAGCGGGCGTCATAGAGAAGGAGATCCCATGCACCCCCAGACATGTGCTGCTCAACTAGTTCTCCCACTCCGCTAAGACTAAGGTCACGGCAAGATTCCAGGATCTGGCATATATACTGGCAAAACGCGAACTCACTAGCACATGGAAGGCACCAGCGGGTCTTGGGGTGGCTAGATGGAAGCAGGAATTTGAGAAGTGGGCGGGCTGCGAGCATAGAATACTGCTTCGGATTGCGCAACCGGACATAGGCAGACTAGGGAGAGCCCAGGCTTGGGGAGTATTAGTAGATGATCTGAAGAACCTAGACCGAGAGTCTGCTCCCAGCACACCTCAGGCCAGGCCGCGACCGGCCAGCCTTCATAGCCAGGAACAGGAGGGAAGAGAGGGGGTGATATAAGTAGACCATAGCACCTTAACATTTGCAGGCTTGAAGGTTTCCGTGAGTCTGGCCTCCGGCGTAGCTTATAAAGAGTGAGACCCAGATCACAGTGCAATGAGAGATATAATGGCAGGTTAGTCGACAGCAGCAAGGGGTGGGGGGAGGTGGAGGGGACAGTTGGGGAGGCACTGTTTGATGTTCATTTTGGACGGCAGTCCCTTACTCCTAGAGTTCTATAGCATGGCGGAGAGTCACGCAACAAGTAGAGGTATGGCCAAGTGAACAGCTACGTAGCTAGAGACACTACTCTGAACTGTGGACCAGAAATGGTTGTGATTGGCGAACGAATTGAGTATGTACCACTGATACTTAAATGCCAATACAATATGTAAAAAAAAAAACTGTAGGGAAAGTGTTGGATAGCGGATGGGAAAACATTATTAATCCCACTCGACAGAGTGCAACAGTAGAGAAAGTGTTGGATAGCGTAAAAGTAAAAATGACTATTCCCACTCCAGAGAGTGCAAAAGTAGAGAAAGTGTTGGATAGCGTACACGTAAAAATTACTATTCCCACTCCAGAGAGTGCAACAGTAGGGAAAGTGCTGGATAGCGGAGAGGTAAAAATTACTATTCCAACTACAGCAAGTGTAACAGTAGGAAAAGTGCTGGATAGCGGAGGGGAAGAATGTACTATTCCCACTCCAGCAAGTACAACAGTAGGGAAAGTGTTGGATAGCGGAGGGGAATAATTTACTATTCCAACTCAAGGGAGTGCAACAGTAGGGAAATTGCTGGATAGCGTAAAAGTAAAAATTACTATTCCCACTGCAGAGAGTGCAACAGTAGGGACAGTGTTGGATAGCGGAGGGGTAAAACATGCTATTCCCAATCCAGCAAGTGCAACAGTAGGGAAAGTGTTGGATAGTGGAGGGGAATAATTTACTATTCCCACTCCATCAAATTAATTAGCATTAATTAACAAACTATTAATTAAAAATAATTTACCTCGCACCATATATTACCCTATAAATGACACCACCAATGTCGTAAAACATGACACAATTAACATAAGTAATTAACAATTAATTACTCAATTAATAACAATTAACAAGCAATTTATAAACAATTAATAATAAATTAATTCACACAATTGACACTATAAAACAACATTAAATAAATATTTTATAAAAAATATTTTAAAATGTATTAAAATTACATTTCTTCCTACCCTACTCCCCCATCAATCCACAGCCCGCTGCAAAAAAAATGACACATTTAACACACTTATCAATCAATTAATACCAATTATTAACCAATTAATAACAAATTAAAATGCATTATTTACCACAACATAATAACATATTAAATACATAAATATTACTTAATAAAAAATATTAATTAATTATAATTAAAATGCTTCCCACCCTATTCCCCTATAAACCCACAACCCACCCCAAACATATAGCACAATTAACATAAGTATTAATTAATTAATTAAGAATAATAATTAACCAATTAATAATTAATTAACAAAACATGTTTTATAAATACTAATAAAAACTATTAATAATTAACTTATTATAATCAAATTACTTCCCACCCTACTCCCCTATAAACCACATCCGGCTCCCAAAAATATAACACAATTAACATAATTATCAATTAATTAATTAATAAAAATGAACAACCAATTAATAATTAATTAATTCAATAATTATGTAGAAATACTAATAAATAACAATTAAAAATTACTTTATTATAATTAAATTACTCCCCACTGTAATCTCCTATAATCCCACAACCCACTACGGAACTAAAACTCAAAATGGAATTAACATAACAAAAATATACACATACATTTAAAAAAACAATACATATACAAAAAAATACTCATATACTTTTATATTACATACTAAAATACATCTCACTAATATAAAAATTGATATTATAAACACTGATATTTTTACTAACGATATTACTGACTATGATATTTAAAAAAACAATAATTCTTACCTTCCTGTTGATATTCTGGACCACGGTATTCTTGCAGTCGATATTCTTGCATTACAGTATTTGCAACTCAATATTATGGTAGGTCGATATTTGCAACTCGATATTTTTCCTGTGCACCCCTGTTGGAGTGACTGCAATGAGAATGAGATAACAGAAAAATTACTTACTGAATAAACCTATAAGTAACTATGTTACACACATAATTTTAGTAAATTCAAAAGGTCTTGGCTAACGCGGACCTAAAAAAGCCAATACATCTGCCATTGGCTAAAAGACTAAAGAAGGAAAGGTGGATAGAAAGAATGACGAAAGAAAGAATGAAGCAATGAAAGAAGGAAATACAGAAAGAAGGCATGAAAGAAAAAAGGTAGTTTCTAAAGAAAGAAGGAAGGAAACAAAGAGACATTAATAAGGCTGTTTCTGAAGAGAAAAGGAAAGCAAGAAATAAGTTTCAATTTTATTTATTTTGTTTGATTAATGGAAATCTTACAAAAGTAGCTAAAATATCGTCAAAATTAAAAGTTATAAAACAATTAATCATGTAAAGTTTGATATACAAAAGTTTAATATATATAATATGTATTAACACAATCCATTAGCAATTCAGAGGAAAACCTCCAACATTTTTCCAACGGCACATAAAAATTTTACAAATGCAGAATTCATTAATAAATCTTCAGAATTTAAACATGCTATCAGAGCTTGCCTACATGTCCTTACTCCACAATTGTTAAGTAGTCTCTTAAGAGTGTTTTTTTGTTTTATTGATAAATAATTATGTTAATTGTGCAAACACATTTTTTTTAATTTTAGATGTGGATTGTTAGTTTTGTTATTTTAAAAACAAAATAATATTTAAAATATTTTTATTTTTATTATCAACATATTTATATTATTTTCTTTACTTTGTTTTGAAAAACATTTTTTTGTTGATGATATTCTGTTTGTTTTTGATTTTGAACTAACTGGAGTGAAAATAGTACATTTTACCCTCCGCAATCCAGCACTTTCTCTAACGTTGTACGGACTGAAGTGGGAATAGTAAATGTTATCCCTCCGCTGTTCAACACTTTCCCTACTGTCTGGTGTAGGATTAGTAAATGTTATCCCTCCGCTTTTCCTACTGTTGCACTCACTGGAGTGGTTATAGGGATTTTACCCAACTGCAACCCAACACATTTCCTACTGTTATACTGTCTGGTGTGGGAATAGCAAATGTTATCCCTTCGCTATCCAACACTTTCCCTACTGTTGCACTCACTGGAGTGGGAATAGTAATTTTTATCCCTTCACTAGCCAACACTTTCCCTACTGTTGCACTAACTGTATTGGGAATAGTAAATGTTATCCCTCAGCAATTCAACATTTTCTTTAATGTTACACTCAGTGGAGTGGGAATAGTACATGTTACTCCTCTGTTCTATAACAATTTCCCTGCTGTTTCATCAGCTGAAATGGGTGCAGTAAATATTAGCTATGTGTAGTCTATCACTTTTAGTTCTCTTGCATTTATTGGAGGGAGATTTGTACATTTTTATTTTTATCCAGTCTTAATATTAATGAGTTAATCTAAGTGGGAGTGGTGCATTTTTTATATATTTACTTTAATAGTTTGAGTAGTATTGTTTATATTGTAGAGGGAATAGTATGTGTATTTAATGTTATAATGTATTTTGTATTGTTATATTTATATTATTATGTTTTGTTTATATGAAATTATAATGTTTAATTATTACTATTAGTAATTTGAAAAATAATTTGTACAACATTTTAATGTATTTTATCATTTACAAATAATATAAAAATATAACGACAAAAAAAAGAAATATGTATATATTTATTTTGTTGTTATATTATAGAACAACAAGAAAAAGAAATATATGTATATAGATATACATATATTTCTTTTTGTTGTTCTATAATATAACATAATATAACAAAAGAAATATATATATATTTCTTTTTTGTTATATAATATATATGTATATTGCTTTATTTTGTTGTTATATTTTTATATTATTTTTAAATTATAAAATACATTAAAATTGTTAATTTAATAATTTTTTTAAGTAAATATATAATAATTAGTATATATTTTTGCTTGACGTTTTTAAATGAAGTTTATTTATTGTATTTGTTACAATGTATAATAAATCAATTTTTCTTTTGCAAATTAATGTTACTTTTTAAAATATTTATTAATTTATTTAATATATACCTAAAAAACAATATTTTGTACAACTATAATAATATCGATATTTTTTTCTATCCCTTTGTACTTACCATTATAAATATAGGATGTTGATATTTTTTACAATGATATTTATTACACAATATTTTGGTAATGTTTCTATATTCTATCAGTGAACCCCATTGCAGAGCCTGTATGTGCAGTGTACACTGCCCTTTTGACCTGGAAAGATAAACCTCTTGCCAGGCCTAAACCTTCCCTTTTTTACATGCAAGTTACCCCTAAGGTAGGCCTTCTATAACCAAGAGGGCAGGATGCAATGTATTTAAAATGCAGGACATGTACTTTCAAGATTTACATTTCGTGGTAGTGAAAAACTCTCAAATTCGTTTTCCACTTCTGCAAGGACTGTCTCTCTCATAGAATAATATTGAGATTTCCGTATTCCATTTTGATAAATGTAATTCCTAACGTTTGGTGTCTCTGGAATCATAATTTAAAATCACAACTTATGGAGAACTTGGATTTGAAATTGCAATTCTGAAAATACCACTTTTAGAAAGTTTGTATTTTTTTCCTTTAGCCCTTTGGTGCCTGCTGCTTGATATACATCTGTGAAGGGTGACAGTCGGGCTTTGTGTATTCTCCTAGACAGCCACACAGAATGGGAGCTTAGGTGTGACTAGATGGGCCAGCCTGAGATGATGGGAGGGAAGAGGTGGGCACAGCCTCGCACTTACATCTGAATATGCTGTATCCTGTCCCCAAACAAAAAGCAGTATACCCTCGTGTAGTGAGCCTGGACCCAGGGCAGGCAGGGAGGACCTATTTGCACTTCAAAGACCAGTCTATGAAGTCTCCCCCACTTCAAAGGCACAACTGGGTAAAGTACTAGATCTCTTACACCACCACCAATGTACTTCTGTACTCCTGCCTTGCTGTGCTGCCCTGTAGGTGCCTGTTCCCCTACCTGGCTGAGAAGGACTGGACCTACATCACTTGAAGTCTTAGTGACTCTAAGGGCTTGCTGGCTTGCCTCCTGATCTGAAGTCTCAGGGACATAAATGGTTTCCAACTCTCCTGCAGCTACATCTGGACTCTGCCATCTATGAGTCTGCCCTGCCAAGTGCTGCTACCCCAGTCCTGGACTCATGGAAGTGAGGCCAAAGATCCTTGCTCCAGTGAAACCCATGCATCCTCTCTGGAACCGGTGTGTCAGCCCCGTTGCATGGATCGGAAACGGGGTGTCACCCTCTGTTTAGCGACCTGATCTGGTACATCGCCTCTGCTGTGTGATTCAGCCCGATGCATCGCCTTTGGAACCAGCACTGCGCATCGCTCTACCCGAGGGTTTCGCATCTCCGTTGACAACAGCCTTGATGATGACGATAAGACCTACGCATTGCAGCCCCGGTGTGCATCGGAGCTGAGGCATCACAGCAGTTTTAAGGATTAGGACTAGCACTATGCCTTCACTGCGTGGATCAACACTGACACGTCGCTTCGGCTGCACTCCACATCTGCTTCGATGTCGACATAACCCTGATCAAGGTACTTTTGTTAGGTTGTCTTAACCGGGTCCCTGATTAGAAATGCATTTGCTGCGTTACTAGGGCTCATACCCCACTCAACCTGCAGCCCAATTCTTAACATCTGCCATACTGGCAGCTGCGTTGGTCCTCTCAGTTGTTGTTTGAGCTTCGGCTATCTGAGATTGCACTGGCACATTGACACAGTTTTTTGTCAGTTAAAACAAACAGCTAAAGTACTGTAAAAAAAACTAAAATGCATTAACTGCACTGAACAAAATCCAATAACACCTTTTCAGCAAACGTGAACCAACAAAAAATTAAAATACACATATATGATTCAATCTTTTTTTATTGGAAATAGGAAATGTGATCCAAAGAGTGACGGTGCAGGGCAAAACACAAATTAAGCAATGATAACAAAAATAAATGATAACTTTTATCCATAAATGAATGCGAGGATTGTAATTCACTAGAATGGTCTGAGGTTGTCAAAAACGAGAAGTATGATGGTACGGCTCTGTTGTCAGAAACTCACACATACATAAAAGGCATCCAAGGAAAACCCCTGATTGTTTACCTCAGAGACAAAATTCGCTGTGTAGGTCCTGCATGAAGGAAGTGCCAAAAAAGGCCATGAAGAGCAGAAAGCACAACATCTTGAACCTCACTAGCGTGACTTTGGGGTGTTTTGTTTTATGGTGGAACAGGAGAGGGCAAGCAACAAAAGGGGAGATGGTGGGGACAGGGCAAGCAACGACAGGGGAAGAGGTGGGGTGGACTGGACAAGAATAAATGCATTAGTGGGTAGGGAGATGGGGCAAGTAACAACACATGAGGGGAAAGATGCAGTTGGAACTAGTAAAAGGAAAAAAAGTACCTCTGAAAGCAGTGGAAGGACATAAGGGAAGCAGTACTTGGGCCATGCACTAGCATAGGGGCAAGCACACAAAGAGGAAGTGAATATGGATTCTGGGGAGGAAAGATGTAAAGAGTGATTTTAGGGTTCAAGAATGGGTAGTGGTAGGGGGAGCTAAAGGTGATTTCCCACTTCATGGATGGGTAGAGTTAAAGGATGGTATGAAAGATGTTAGTGTTTAGGGGTGCATAGAGATAATAGGAGGAAAGGGTGAACTTTAGGTTGAGGAGTGGGTAGAGTTAAAGACAGATAAGGATGATTATAGGGTTCTGGAATGGCCAAAGGGAAAGGAGGAAGGCTGATTTTTAGGGTTCAGGGATGGGTAGAGCTAAAGGGAGTTATGGGTGATTTTAAGGTTGGGGCGGGTGGAGGTAAGGGTCGTTTTAGAGTTCAGAGATGGTTAGAGGTAAAGGTGATTTTAGGATTCACGAATGGATAGAGGTAAAGAGAGGGATTTTAGAGTTATGTGGTGTCTAAAGGTAAGGGAGGGAAGGGTGATTGGTTTAGGGTTGGGCAGAGGTAAAGGGAGGTCAGGATAATTTTGGGGTTTGGAGTGGGTAGGGGTAAAGAGAGGTAAGGGTGAAACAAATCTTTTTTAAATAGTGTGTTTGATGATGAATTAAACATCCTCTAAATTGTAAAAGAAGTAACCAACAAATAGGTAAATGTGATAGAGCTAGAACCGTAATGCAGAAGAAGACATGCAACAGTCTTAAACAAAGGCTGTATGTTTAGAGCTTCTTCATTAATTAGATTGAGAGGCAGCCAAAATGTATGTTTTGGACATTGGTCACACACAACAAAGTTTCATTATTTGTAGTTGTTTGTGTTCAGCTTCTGGAAATACAGGGAAGCGTGAGCTTCATATTTGATGGTAGCATACGAAACAAAACAAAAAAAATGAAGTTTCCCAATCAGGGCACATGCAGCGTGGAAGAACACAAATCAAGGAATCAATCAGTACTTGATCCATGCTCTAGGGAAGAAAACATACCCATATAGACAATTTGAAACCCAAATGAAGTCGACACGCACCCACGGATGAAAAGGAAGAAAGTAAAAGTGACAATGAAGCTAATCAGTGTAAGTAATGGACAGGCTAAAAGTACCTCCTAATAGTTTTGTTTTTTAAAGGAACAACAGATTATAGGATGGTAGCACATGACAGCACATGCTCTGTCTCAGGAGATACCTAAACAAGCATTGGTAAAGACAATAGTTTTTTCCTTTGTAAAACCTATTAGCGCTGCTTTTAAAGATGTTGCACAGCGGCTCAAAGTAAAGAAAGACAAAGTGGTATGGTGCACGTCAGTGCTTTGATTTTATTTACTTTATGCTATGTTGCACAACAGCCTGCATTGTGGTGAAACATCTTTAACAAAATACATTAACAAACCCAAATAGCTCTGCTTGAGCTAATTGGCTTTGCTAATGTTTTTTAACGAAAGCATGAATAAAATAAAATAAAGCGCTATGAAGCAGCCTGAGCTGGCTGTAGTAGAGCTTTTTTGTTGTACGTCATAGCAAAAAAAGACACAAGAACGGGTGGGAGCGATGACAACAATAAAGCGGGAGGGTGTGGGAGGGACAGGGCAAACAATGAGGATGGGAGAAGGGATGAGAGGAAATGATAGGGGTAGATACATGCACTCTTAAAGAATGCATGATCAAAAATAAAAGTACCTGTATAAGCGGTGGCCAGTGGAAGGGTTCTGGCTGCAGAGACTGGAAACTGTACTTGGTCCAAGCTCCATGGATTACCAGATGACTGAAGAGAAAGAGAAAGCTGTAGGAGGCCCTGACCAATGAGAAGCAAGGAAATGAGAACGACGTGGGAGCCAAGCAATGGGGCGAGCTCTAAACCTGTTTTAAGCTTTCTTTATGTACAATAGCTTTTGCCGACAGCGCATGCGTTGTAGGCGAAATCTAAAAAAGGCCTTTTCTAGGGTGACCGTACGTCATGATTTCCCTAGACAGTCCTGGTTTTCTAACGACTGTCCCAGTGCCCCAATACTTTTCCTAATTTTCAATAAACGTCCCGTTTTTTTGTGACAAATATACAGTCTCATTCTGCAAAGCTCTCCTTTCAAGAGACGTCTCCAAAGTGATTTCATTTATTATCTGCAGGAGGTCAGCTATATATGCAATTTACATGGCTATGCAAAAACCGGGTCTGACCAGCCATAAAAGTAACAGAAATATCTTTTAGTCCTACTTTTATGTCTGACCTTTCCGGGTTATTGCTTCTCAAAATCTGGTCACTCTACCCTTTTCCCAATGGAATGTTGAACGCTTTTTATGTACAATAGTCTTACTTCACAAATATGCCATGTCATGTCTTATGCTCTAGTGTTGTTATGGCGGTTTAGTGGTTATTGCACAAATATTTGTGTGATTTTGGACGTTACTCCACAACTCCATTGTTTTTGTTAGTAACCCTGTACCTGTTCGAATCAACTCACTTGTAATTACAATGCAAGAGTTTACATCTGGTATAAAGCTGTTCTCTTTTTTACCATGAGATGGCAGTATCAGACAGAGGAAAAGACCTTTAAAAATAACACAAATAACTAGTATTAAATGACACCTCCGTATGTGCTCAGAGTGCGTCTTCTGCATAGACACCAGCAAGCCTGTTTTAGGCAAAACATTCCTGATTTTTAAAGCCAACATGGCTTTATTTCAGCTGCCTTCCAACTAATATTGCTTTAGTTTCAATGTTAGTCAATAGGGAAAATAAATTCCTCTGATTTGTATGAAAGCAATGATGGATCGTTGAACGCTATACATTTGTGAAAAGTAGACAACATTCTGAATTCAGCAGGGGGTCATTTGTGTAGATCCTTCAAGGTTTTCTTATAGAAACTAACAGTTCAAAATAGGAAAAATTGAAAATGAGAAAAAAAAATCGTTATGAAAGACACCTATGTATTTCTGAAATGGAAACAAAATATAGAGTTGAGAAACAGTAGCTATTTGAACATCTCCAAAATTGTGGGTACCCATACCAGCATGTGAATTATAGGAAATTTTTCAAAGTGACTTCTTTTTTACACATTGTCTTGCATTTGGAAGGGAGAAATGCATAGAAAGTCATAGATAATAACAGTTGCTCTACAATTCTGGCTTCCCCTAAGTCTCCCGATAAAAATGGTACCTCACGTGTGTGGGTAGGCCTAGTGCCCGCGTTAGGAAACAGCCCAAAGCAGCGTGGACACTCCACATTTTTTCAGTGAAAACTGACCCTTTTTTTGCACTGTGCCTAAAGGTAGATTTTGAACCCTAGCTCTGTCTGCACCTAGGGAAACCTAGCAAACCTATATATTTTTTAAAACAAGACACCCAGGGGAATCCAGGATGGGGTGACATGTCTGGCTCTCGCCAGGTTCTGTTCCCCAGAATCCCTAGCAAACCTCAAACTTTGTAAACAAACAACACATTTTCCACACATTTCTGTGGTGGAAAGGTTTGGAATCTGCGTGGATCTACACAATTCCACCCAACCCACATTCCCCAAAGTCTTTAAAAAAAATGGTACCTCACTTGTGTCATTATGCCTAGTGCCTGCGACAGGAAACGGCCAAAACGCAACATGGAATCACCATATTTTTACATTGAAAACTGACCCTTTTTCTCCAAAGTGCCTAGCTGGGGATTTTGAACCCTAGCTCTGCCGGCACCTAGGGAATCCTAGCAAACCTATACATTCTTTTAAACTAGACACCCAGGGCAACCCAGGATGGGGTGGCTTATCTGGCTCTGACCAGGTTATACTACCCAGAATCCCTTGCAAACATCAAACTTTGTCTAAAAAAACACATTTCCTCATATTTCTGTGGTGGAAAGTTCTGGAATCTGCAGGGATCCACAAACTTCCACCTACCCCGCTTTCCCCAAAGTCTTCCAAGAAAAATTATACCTCACTTGTGTGGGTAGGCCTAGTGCCCGTGACAGGAAATGGTCCAAAACGCAACATGGACACACCACGTTTTAGGAAAAAGATTCCTGATTTTTAAAGCCAACATGCCTTTATTTCAGCTGCCTTCCACCCAATATTGCTTCAGTTTCAATGTTAGTCAATAGGGAAAATAAATTCCTCTGATTTGTATGAAAGCAATGATGGATCGTGGAACGCTATACATTTGTGAAAAGTAGACAACATGCTGAATTCAGCAGGGGGTCATTTGTGTAGATCCTTCAAGGTTTTCTTATAGAAACTAACAGTTCAAAATAGGAAAAATTGAAAATGAGTTAAAAAAAAACAGACATTTGTGCCAACAATTTCATCTGTAACTTCTTCTATGTATGACATATTTTTTTAAGTAATATACTGTTTCATCCTCTGGACATTTTTGGTTGTGGGGTGCTACTCACCAGCAGAGTTGAGGGGCTGACTTGGCTGGGCGCTTCTGCTTACACGGATTGCGTAGATCGTCGTTGGATTTCCTTGATTCCCTCCTTGGACGCGGCTCTCCTCAGAGAGTCGCTGCTGCACACTACAGGACCCGCCCTCACCGCCCACACCGCTGCGGGACTGCGAGGCAGTCTGCACACCTGTAGCCTCTTCCCGCAGCGGCCCCGCCCTCCACCCGGGAGGATATAACCAGTCAACTCGTCTCGCGCAGCGGGACGCGCGCGGGGCGAAGCCAGGCGCGAAGACCGGGAAAAGAGCGGGCCGTTTGAGGCCGTTCGAGGCTGGGAGAGACTGGACTGGGCCATTCTCTCTGGCCCTACCCCACTACAATATTTGTACTGCCAGTTGAGCACCCTGACCAAGCACTATGTCAACCCGTGAGTATAGAGACAGGGCTGCTAAGACCAAACTGAAAAACGGTACACTAGATGACTTTATCACCAGGACCCACACAGCCATTGACACGGAGATTGCAAAAATGCAACATAGAGTGTCCATCGAACTAGACGCTGCAAGAAGGCTATCACAGGAGCTAGCAGCGGCCCAAAAATCCTCCTTAGGGCCTATTGCCTTCGCTAAAACACCTGATCGCCCAACTGGTCCTGCTCCTACCTTGATTGTAACATAGGCAGATATTCACCAGCCACTAGCACTCACGATATCTATACCTGAGGGGGGGTCTTCACTTGCATCCACTAATTCCTTAAGATTTTCATTGGGTGAGGTAGCCAGGCAGGAGAAGGAGGGTGAGGGGGGCCCTTTGGAAACGGCGCCAAGCCTTAAATCCATGGAATCGGACGGGGGGAACTCTCGTACCCCACAAAAAGGGCCATATAACAAAAGGAAGCGTAATAATACATCAGCATACTCAAGAAAAAAAGCCAAGATAGCGAAGGCTCAGCTATCCACCAAGGCACCATTCCAGGCACCCCCAGATCCCTTTCCAGTGAGTAATACACACCCATCTGAACTAAGATCAGAACCCAGTCCTGTACAATCGGCAGTTACACACGAAAATGACAATCTTGTAATAGAAAGTGAAACTAGTGGGGTTCCACTTTGTATTATAAAAGGGAAGGATGGGGAATTCTTAACTATCGTGTGGGAAACACTTAAAAAACTGCTAACCCCCTTGAAGTGAGACTCTCACACATAGAAACCCAGCTCCTGGAGACGGAAAAAAGTATTTTGAACCTAGCTACTATTAGCATGCATGACAAAAAACTAACCTGTATACAGGAAACCAATAACACCACACCATTATCTGTTGCTGAAACACCAGCTGCTGCTATCCCCTTGGTTGCCCCGAAGGCTAAACCCCCGGGAACTACTAATACCACATCAATACCTGCTGCTATAACACCGGTTGCTGCTACCCCCATTGCTGTCCTGAAGGTCAAACCAATTCCAAAACCTTGGCACAAGGTTACTACACATACTTCTGTCAATAGGGCAACGGTGGCCATAAACCAACTGGCGGTAGACAATTTACCACCCCCGACAGCCGCGGCAGGCCACCCTGTACCACCCCTGACAGAATCTGCCATCCAGAGGGCTACTGGTAATAACAACAATTACCCTACCACCCAGAGATTACACACTAACAATAATCGCCACAGGGGTTTTGTTGATCTTCCCCCTGAGGTAAGACCCTACGTAGTTGTGCTGACAGGGGTAACGGAACTGACTTACCACCAGCAGGAAGACTTTGGTTCACTAAAGAACAAAGTAATCCACTGGCTTAATGTCAACAGGCCAATACCAAACCATCTGAGGAGTAAAATCCTCATGGTGCGCAGGGTCCCCTGGGTAGGCACCTAACATAAGTCCATTTGTGGCGACTGCGTAATCGTCTCATTTGAGAATCCCAACACTGCACATGCCATATACTCCTGGAATTACAACAGTGCAAACTCACCTATAGCATCTAGACCCCTTACATATTTCTACCCACCTCATTCATATCCGAACTTGGGAGGGAACTGGAGCTGGATCCCGGAGAGAAAAGGTGGCCGGAGAGGGTTACCTAATTATTGGTCAGATACACATGGGGGTTGGACCGGAGCACCGACCTTTAACAGATATGGGTGCCTCGAGGAAGTGGACTGACTTCTAAACAGGCCCACTACCACTCCACCTGTACCTGACCTATCCAGTCGCCTCATCCATCCCTCGGGCCGACCAGCTCCTATCACACTAAAATCCCCATTGGGCCGATTTGTTTCTCCCACACCACAACACCAGTTGGGGAATTATAATCAAACTGCTGGGGAAGGCAGGCACAAGGGTAGGGCATCCATAACATTTAAGCCTACCAATGACAAAACAAATAACTCTGTTAAGTTCAAAATAGACCCGAGTAATAAGGACAGCCTCTCTTTTGAGGATTGCCTGAAAACAATGTTAGTGCCATCAGTCATACCCCCCACTACCAAGCAAGGCAAATCCGGCCCACGCAAGTGCTCCCTGACATTAGCTACCACTGACACGTCGGAGGCTCCTGGAGTAATATCCCTACTCTCCTGGAATGTCGCCGGGCTGGGTAATAAACTAGATTCTCCTGAATGGGGGGAACTTATTGAAGGGCACGACATATGCCTTTTTCAAGAAACGTGGGCCAGAGAAAAATACCCTCGTGCAGGATATGCTACCTTTGAGATCCAGGCAAAATGGGGTGGAAAGGGTCAACCATCAGGGGGCCTTTTGATTTGGATGGGCTCCCATCTAGGTTGCAGGGATACATATCAGCAGACTTCCAGTGTGTATCCCTGGAATGGTCGAGTGGTGCAAAAGTAACATTGATCAATGTATATTCGAGAGCGGTTGGGATAGGAGCCACCTCGGGAACATTTGAGGATCTTGCACTGTTCCTTGATTCCACCACTCTTTACTCCCCCATAATTGTTGGTGGAGACTTTAATATCCAGTACGAACCTCTCCCGGACCATTTGGCAGGTATAACAAGTGAAGAGGATGAACTTTGGAACATCCCCACTTTGATGGGCCCCCCGATAAAGGCTTGGACACCACTTGCCACCCAAATAATGTCTTTCTCGCTCTGTCACTCGTTGAGGGCTTGCAACGGGCGAATCAAAGGGGATATCCCACCAAAATATACCTTTAACAGACCTGGATATGAGTCACGTATTGACTAC
Organism: Lissotriton vulgaris; assembly: GCF_964263255.1. NCBI lineage: Eukaryota > Metazoa > Chordata > Amphibia > Caudata > Salamandridae > Lissotriton > Lissotriton vulgaris. The sequence continues at coordinate 216,161,457 of NC_141685.1, read as the reverse complement.
ATCCTGGTCTCAGTAAGGGATTGGGATAAAGTGAAGGACTTTGGAAAAATTTCCAGGTCCGACAGTGACCACAATCTACTTTCATTAAGATTTGAGATCCAAGGGTCACACACGGCCCTGGTAGAAGAAAATTTAGCACATCAGGTAGATCTAGCACTATCCAGCAATAGGAGTAGAATTAAATGGGCAAAATTGCTGGAAAACCAGTCCAACATCCAAAGGCTGTATGCGTTAGTCGTCCCTGCCCTAGAAAAGGTTGAGGGTTGCTTGCACCACCTAGTCAATGACACGGAGCCCTCCGCTTTGGAAAAAGCTGAGGTATTTACTCCTTTGCTACCTAATCCCGCACAGCTCAATGCGCTTGGTGCTATTCACTCTGACCTATGCACCAACCTGGCAGAAGTGCTGAACCCTGTGGCCAGGCCGAAGAAGCCTAAGCGGAAAAGAGTCACATGGTTCAATGCTTCCTGCAGGAGAGCGAAAGCCACATTATTAGAATCCCTTAAAATTCGAGATACCCCAAGCAAGATCAGGGAAAAGCGATTGGCTTACAAGTCAACCCTTCGCAGTGCCAAAGTAGAATGGGACGAGGGAAACTGGACTGAAATGACAGCCGCCCTTGCATTACGAGATGCTCGAACTTTCTGGCAAATCGTGAAGCACGGCTCAGCTGAACCCCTTGCGGCAGTAGAAGCTAACATAGCACCCTTTGTTTGGGAGGAACATTTTAAAAATCTATATAAAGCACATAATAGTGACCAACCGGTGACCCCATCAGAAGACATTACGCACCAACCCACTGAAAGCGTAGCACCCATGGACGGATTCACCGTGGTGGAAGTTACTATGGCAATCACGGCCCTGGCTGCTGGAAAGGCGCAAGGTCTAGATAGGCTGCCTGGGGATCTATACAAACATGAATCCAAAATCTGGGCACCGTACCTCAGGGTGCTGTTTAACTCAATCTTGAATGGCATGCCAATCCCCTCAACTTGGCTGGGGGCAGAGATAGTTTCAATCTATAAGAAGGGATCACCTCTGCTCCCAGTCAACTATAGGCCAATAAGCCTGATAGACGTGTCACAAAAACTGTTTGCCAGGCTGTTGCTGAACCGCCTTCTGGATTGGATGGGGGAATGTAATATCCTGAGTCCTTTCCAAGCTGGCTTTAGGGAGAAGGTTTCAACCACAGACCAGGTCTTTCGGCTTGTCCTCATTTTCTGGAAAACGGTGCAGCTGGAGGGTGGCAGCCTCTACACTGTATTCGTGGACCTGAGGGCGGCCTTTGACCTGGTTCCCCGGAAAACGCTTTGGGAGGTGCTGGCCATATTGGGTGTCCCTGAGGGTCTGCTGAAGATGATTGTTCGTCTTCACAGTGCCAATTTTGCACAGGTGAGGTGTGGCATGATGGGGGCATTGTCTAATAGGTTCCCCGTTGACAGGGGGGTAAGACAGGGTTGTGTGCTTGCACCGACCCTGTTTTGCCTCTATGTCAACGGGGTTGTCTCTCACCTAAACGGGGTCATTAACTCTGACGCTCCCAAATTAGCTGGTGTAAGGGTGCCGGCTGTCATGTTCGCCGATGACACCCTGCTGCTCTCAAAGTCTGCAACGGGCATCCAGCGTGTCCTTGATGGTTTTGCGGACTTTTGTGAGGATCATGGTCTAGAAATTAACACCTCAAAGACCAAATTCATGGTCTTCAACCCCCCACTGAAATTCCGCTTCAGCCCCAAAATTGGACAAAGCAGGCTTGAGAGGGTGAAAACTTTTGAGTATCTTGGGGTCATGCTAAATGACAGACTGTCCTGGAATACGCATCAGGAGAAAGCTCTCCTAAAACTGATCCAATACTCGGGGGGCATCGTGAATCTACTGGCGAATAACAAATCATCGATCAGGCCCATAGGTCCTCCGATAGAGATCTACAAGATACAGGCAAGGGGGGCTGCCATGTATGGGTGCGAACTTTGGGGCCATGTAGGTACATTAGACTTGCTGAAAGAGGAGAACAAATTTATTCGAAGGGTCGTAGGACTCCCCCCTAGTACGCCCCTTGTCCCTCTTAGGCTGGACCTGGGGCTACGACCGCTAGACGAAGAACTGGCTTTTCGCCCTCTGGCTTATTGGCGTAGGCTTTGGGCAACCCCAGAATTGGCCAGCTACAGACAGGGACTACAGGAGGTACTCGCCATGCCCAATGCGGGGAAAATTAAGTGGCTTAAATTTATTAAATCAGAACTGGAGAGTCTGGGATTTTTGAAGATGTGGTCCGATACTCTGGCTACTTGTCCACTTATTCCCAAAAAGGAATTAGCTAAGGCATATCACAACAGTAAATTAATGAAACTTCTTAACCACCAAAAACCTGGTTCATTGACTGATTCGTTCATATGCTTTAAGGACACTTACAACTTCAAACCAACTCTAGATAAATTGCATCCTCCTCCGCTCAGGAAACTATATTTGCAGTGGAGACATGGGTCTCTTCCTATTCGAACATTCACAAGCAAATGGAGTGAACAATCAACCAGTATCTGCCCAGCATGTAGAACGTCTGACGAATCTGAACTTCACATACTCTTTTTCTGTCCAGTTTATAGAGAGATTCGCAAGAAATGGATAGTTCCCCTATGCAGAAATCTGGGATTTGTGGAGTGTTTGGCTGCTCATAGAGTATTGAAATCCAATCTGACTGATCATATTGTGTTTGCAGTGGCCAAATACCTGGGTGCTATCTGGTGTCTGAGAAGGAAATGCCTCAGGGCTGGCAACTGACTTTAATGCACCAAGGACATGATAGTGTAATAAGGAACTCTGTTTTTAACGACATGTTGATTTTATATTGTATAAATTTCCATTTTTAAACAAAGTTTTTAAATGAATGTTCCAAACGTCTTTTATGGTAAAATTGTTACCGAAATAAAGATCTTTTTGAATTGAATTGGTTGTGGGGATAAAGAGGACTTGCAGGTTCACCAAGAACCAGAGGAACCCAGAGCCAATAACTGAGCTGCGTCTTGCTATGATATTTTATTGTGTACCGGGTGTATAGAAATTCATTTGGGAAAATAGAAACAAGGAAAAATCGTTATGAAAGACACCTATGTATTTCTGAAATGGGAACAAAATATAGAGTTGAGAAACGGTAGCTATTTGCACATCTCCAAAATTGTGGGTACCCATACCAGCATGTGAATTATAGCAAATTTTTCAAAGTGACTTCTTTTTTACACATTGTCTTGCATTTGGAAGGTAGAAATGCATAGAAAGTCGTGGATAATAACAGCTGCTCTACAATTCTGGCTTCCCCTAAGTCTCCCGATAAAAATGGTACCGCACGTGTGTGGGTAGACCTAGGGCCCGCGTTAGGAAACAGCCCAAAGCAACGTGGACACTCCACATTTTTACAGTGAATACTGACCCTTTTTTTGCACTGTGCCTGAATGTAGATTTTGAACCCTAGCTCTGCCGGCACCTAGGGAAACCTAGCAAGCCTATATAATTTTTAAAACAAGACACCCAGGGGAATGCAGGATGGGGTGACATGTCTGGCTCTCACCAGGTTCTGTTTCCCAGAATCCCTAGCAAACCTCAAACTTTGTAAAAAAACACCAATGTAAAATGTATTGGCATTTATATAGCGCACTACTTACCCGTAGGGTCCCAAGGCGCTTCGACCGCTGCGAAACCCTTCCTGGCTTCCCTGAGAGATGGTCCCTTAATGGGTATCTCCAGGGTGAGACCAGGCATCCCCGGCGGTCTGGTGGGGCCGTTAGTGAAGATGAGGCAAGCTAATGCCCAGAGTTGCCGAGTGTGATCGCTGATCAGAGTGGGCACCGAGGCGAGAGAATTATCGAGTCCGCTGACCCTGGTCCAGAAACCTGCCGCGCCGGGAATCGAACCCTGGTCCCGGGCCGTCCTCTGCTATCGGGTCTGCCGCCTCTAACCAGTGAGCCACACTACTTCACTCCAATTTTCCACACATTTCTGTGGTGGAAAGGTGTGGAATCTGTGTGGATCTACACAATTCCACCCAACCCGCATTCCCCAAAGTCTTCCATGAAAAATGGTACCTCACTAGTGTCGTTATGCCTTGTGCCTGCGAGAGGAAACGGCCCAAAACTTAACGTGGAATCACCATATTTTTACATTGAAAACTGACCCTTTTTTTCCAAAGTGCCTAGCTGGGGATTTTGAACCCTAGCTCTGCCGGCACCTAAGGAAACCTAGAAAACCTATACATTCTTTTAAACTAGACACCCAGGGCAACCCAGGATGGGGTGGCTTATCTGGCTCTAACCAGGTTCTACTTCCCAGAATCCCTTGCAAACATCAAACTTTGTCTTAAAAAACAAATTTACTCATATTTCTGTGGTGGAAAGTTCTGAGATCTGCAAGGATCCACAAACTTCCACCCACCCCGCTTTCCCAAAGTCTTTCAAGAAAAACTATACCTCACTTGTGTGGGTAGGCCTAGTGCCCTTGACACGAAATGGCCCAAAACGCAACATGGACACACCACATTTTTACAGTGAAAACTGGCCCTTTTTTTGCATAGTGCCTGGCTGTAGATTTTGAAAACTAGCTCTACCGGCACCTAGGGAAACCTAGCAAACCTATACATTTTTTTAAAACTAGACACTTATGGGAATCCAGGCCATGCATGCAATCGTCATTACATTGAAAATCACCAAAGGGCCTAGGGAGGTTGGAGAAGCTCTTCCCCACCTCCCAAGACCCCAACCCAAAAAAGGAATCCCTCTGCTGTTTGACACAGAGGGATTTAGTGCCCTTGTCCTCATGACACAATGGTTCTGTCATGAGCACAGGAGCACTGGTGCTCATGACGGACCCATTCCATCATGATCACCGAAGGGGTTAAAAGGGGCTTAGAGACCGCCCATGGCTTACCTTTTTTGCCATGGGTTGGCTTTCACATCACTCTCATTTCCTTGGTTCCTATTGTTTGGCACCTCCTCCTTGCCTCTGGCTTCCTCCTGTACTTCAGCCTCCATATCTGCTGTGGAGAATGGACCCAATGCTGCTCCCTGTGTCCAGTGTCCATCCACTGGCCAAAGGCTCCTTCAGGGACCTTTTTATTTACTTTTCAGCATCCCTCACATTCTCTTTAACCCATTCACCCTGCCACATTTGTTTCCCACCCTCCGCCCTCTTTTTGCTTTTTGTTTTGCTGGTTTTTAAAACACAAACTCATCTCAAAGGCGTTGGAGTGCTTTACATGAGCACCAGTTACATAAAGCAAGGACACATTCATTGTATTACACAATAACACATTTGTTTTTATTTGTTAGGCACAGGTAGATTAATTATTTCGCCCAGAATCAAAGGATGTTGAGCGGAAACAAGACTCTAATCTGGTTCCTGAGTCAGAGGTTCAGGCCAACGCAATATCCTGTCCTCGGAGGAAAGCACTGTAGCCAACATCTTTAAAAAATATTGACAGCGACACTTGGTCTCACATAGGGAAACCTATCGACTTTGCCAGTGATGGTTTTTCCAGTATCTCCCTGTTTCGTTTTTTGAAATGATGGCCTACTACAGCCCTCCCTGTCAGGTTTGCGGCATAAAGGGGGGATAGCAGATTTCCATGAGCCCTCTAGGCTCTAGCCCTTTAATTCAAACAGCTATGTAAGACTGGCTAGTACCAAGTTTTGCTTTCATTATTGCTTTCTCTACATACTGGGGTGTCCCTGCATCAAGCGTACAGGAGCACTTCTTACAAACATTTTTGTTTTTGTGTTCGTATAAAGAGCGAGATGTGAAATGCAACGCAGATGGTTAGTCATGGGCAGAGTTAGTCTTGCTGTTTCTCGTTGATCGCCTTTTTTGAGTGTGGTCCAATGCACTATGTTTAAAACTTGACTTGGTTGTACCTTTTACATTCATATTCATAGTATATATGTGTTTATATGGTATTTTATAGTGTATACATAGCCAAAAGGCAGTGGAGCCCTGTAAAGGTTTAAAGGCAAGCTTAAAGTCAGTGAGTGATAGGAGAGGAAGCGGAGTTGTGGACGGTTAATGCATTGAGATGTAGTGCCCTTTAATGATGTGTCTTCAACCCTTTTCTAAATTTGAGCAGCATTAGGGCTGTCCTGATCAATACAAGGGGCCCGACTCAATCCTAATCGTACTACTATTTTGGTATTCACAGAATGCACTTACTACTTTTGGCATTCACAGAATGAACTTACTACTTTTGGTATTCACAGAAGTTAGGATTTTGTCTTAAATTTGTCTTAAGACAAACTTAAGACAGACTTAAGACAAACTTAAGAAAGACTTAAGACAAAATCCTAGCTTAAGTCTGTCTTAAGTCTGTCTTAAATTTGTCTTAAGTCTGCATGCCCAGATGTCTGCAAATAATGCAGAACGCTGCCGCGAGGTTGGTCCGTAAGGTTCCACTCCGTCATCAATTTTTTTTTTTTTGACAATTTTAATAATAAACTGCATGATTACTTAAAATCTTTACAGTATAAGATAAAATAAAAAAAAAGAAGCTTTATGAACGTCCCGACTCACCCCCTCACAAGTCCCATCCACACATAAAAGTGAAAGTCACTTTGGGTTAAATATTAACATATTAGTCCTGATTAGCTGTCCAAAGCAGAGTTCTTTTAAAAGGAGTGATGTATAGGTTGTACCAGTATTTCCCAAACTGATAAGGGGAGGCACATGAAAGTTCGGTAGAGTCAATTCATGTACCAAGGGCTGTTGACGAAAGATGGATTCTTCGTGGGTCTTTAAACCAGCCCAGGTTGGATAACTGGGGCGGAGGGCTTCCAGTTACTTTGCAGACAATGCCGTTAAGTGGGAGTCGAGTGCCATTTTTACCTGGTGTATAAATTTCGCAACTCTGGCTATCAAACAGGTCGTGGAGACTGAGAGGCACCAGTCCGAAGCCTCTCTGCAAGTTCTATAGTCCGTATTCCGTAAAATCGGAAGCAGCAAGCGATGGCGATCATTGGCCAGCTTTGTGCAGCAGCACAGCAAGTGTAGCCAGGATTCTCTGCGGTAATTGCATAGACGACAGGCCAGGGTGCCATCCGTACGGGCCCTTTTGGGGTTGAAGTCCATGATCCTGAGGGCCAAAAGTCGAAAGTACAAAATTTTCTTTCTCGCGCAAGTGGATACTGGATCTTGCAGGTAAGGTTGGGGTTTACCTGGAATATATGATTTGTCCAGGGCCTGAGTTAGTGGATTTTGCCGAAGAGATGCAAGGTCAAGTCCAAAGGAGATGATCCGGACTTGGCGCTTAACTGCTTGGGCCCAGGCTGAGAAAGGAATTTCATGCAGGGGCAAACTCCTTCTTTCGATTTTCAATGCTGCAATAGCTTGTCCTACCTTTGAGTACCAGGGGGAGCCCACCTCATCAAAGATTGATTTTAGCGAGTGCTTTAGCGAATGTTCTGGTGCTTTCAATACTCTAATATAGAGCTTTAAAAGGTCCCCCAGTAATACCAGCTCAGGTCGCTTAAGGCCTATTTCTAGCCTTAATCTAGTGTTCCTTGCGTATCTAGGGGCCTGTAGCACCATCTTATAGGCTTTCGCTTGGGCCGCGTTTACCACTTTGTCAAATGCACCAGGGTAGGCTATATGCCCATATGCAATGGCAGGGATCAGTTTTGCCCGGAGCACTGTCAACATTGGTTCTGCTGAGGGACTGTCCAAGCGGTGGCATAAGCGTCTTAGCGACAGAATGGTTTTGTTAATTTTAGGTTTAAGCTCCTTCAGATGTTTGACTGCAGAGGCACTCTCAGAGACCCAGGTGCCCAGATAGTTGTAGGATGGGGCAGTGACGATACGGTGCTCCCCCAGAGACCATGAAGCTTCTTTTTTGAGGGGGTATTTGCCAAAAATGACGATTTTGGTCTTGCTCACGTTGATCCGTAAGTCATTTGACTTATTGTATAGGGCCAAACTGCTTAAGGCTCTTTGGAGCCCCACCCTAGTGTGGTCCATGATCACCGTGTCGTCTGCATACTGGAGTGTTCCCAAGACGAGCCTCCCCAGTTTTGGAGGTGCTAAGTTGGCATCTTTCAGAGCTGTCCCCATGTCCGCAGTATACAAGTTGAAAAGCATGGGGGCCAAGACGCACCCCTGCTTGAGGCCCGAGTTGGTTTCAATTCTTTCGGTTGTTATTGTAGGGCTTAGCTTCACCTTGACCCAGGTGCCCTCATAGATTGCTTTTATAGCTTTTAGCAGAGCCTGTGGTAGCCCCCACGAGTCAAGTTTTGCCCAGAGCCGGCCCCTGTTCACTCGGTCAAAGGCTGTGGAGTAGTATATGAAACAGCAGAACAGGGGCGGTTTGTTCCTCGTATTGGCCTTCTTCGCGAGGTAGGAAAGGGCTAAGATGTTGTCAAGAGTGGAGCTATGGGCCCTAAAGCCGGTCTGTGTGGGCGGAAGAATGCCGTTCTTGTCCACCCAATCCTCCAGATCCCTGAGAAGAAGGCGGGCGTATATCTTTGCTTCTATGTCGAGGAGAGCTATAAGCCTATAATTGGCCGAGTTCGTGTGGTCCCCCTTTTTATGGATGGGGAATAGAATAGAACCTTTCCAAGAGGATGGCAACATTGCCATGGCAAAAGAATGGTTAAATAAAGGGGTGAGTCTGGATGCAAAAAAGGCTGAGGCGGTTTTCAGAACCTGGACCGGAATCCCATTTGGGCCTGGAGCGCCATCAGTTCTTATGGCCTTGATGCACTTTAGTACCTCCATTTCTGTGAATGATCCGGTGCAGGTCGAGTTTACGCCTTCTGACGTAGCTCTTTCGGATTCGATAATTTCCGCCGCCACCTTGGACCACGCACGGCTTCCTGCAGTGGCCTGATTTGACTCGCAGGTATACAGCCCCTTGGCATACTGTTCCCACACTTTCCCTGCAACACTATTTTCCTTTTGCTCTCCTCTGGGGGTCAGACTGTTAATGAAACGCCAAAGCTTGCTATTGTCATTACCTTTAATTAAGGAGAACACAGTCAACCAATTCTGTTCAGTCTGCAGTTTTTTGTGGGCCCAGACTTTCTTTTTATAGTCTGTTCGCAGAGCAGCAATGGAGTATCTCCCTGACAAATGAGTGCCTTTCTTTTGTGCCCTGATTGCCTTATTTAGAGCACGCTTACACTGTGACAGGCACCACGATGTTGCACGGCGAGGATCAGAGTGGAATTGGCGACTTCTTGGATGATGGTTATTGCCCAGACGTTCCAATAAGTCGGAGGTCAGAGTTTCCCAGAGGTGGATGATGTTCTTAGTTTGAACTGGGTTAGGTTCTTCCTCCCTTCTAGCTACATAGTCTAGCAGGCTATGACTGAGATTGGTTGACCATTTTATTCTTTTAAGCACATTGTGATGTTCCTCCCCCGTGGTAGTTCCAATAACTGCTTGTAATTCTGCTTGTACCCGCGCCAGATTGAATGTGGCGCGGAGGGGCCTATGATCGCTTTCCTCTCTGTCGTCCACTGTGAAGTTGCAAAGATTGTGGGCAAGCCCTTCATTGATAAAGATGTAGTCTATAGTAGAGACATTTCTAAAGGTCGGAATGGTGGTCCATTCAGGTTGGGTCTTTTTTTGTATTCTATGGGTGGAGTGCAGCTTAAAATTTGCGAGAAATTCAGTCAGTGGGACTGACTTCTTGCTTGATGGAGTCTCCGAAATTAAACCCAAGCCTCTGTGATTGAAGTCGCCCGCGATTATTACGTCTTGGTCCTTCCAATTTATTAAAAGATCTTCCAAAATTGAAATAAGTGATTCCATGGCCTGGGAGGATTGATACTTAATTGGGTTGAAATAACAATTAATTAGTAGAAGGGGGCGAGATTTTCGACCCGATGACAACCCACTGATTAGGATGGCTTGAAGATCAGGAGACCCCAACTTTAATTCAGTTGTGTTAATTTTGCACGCATGACTTACGTAGATAGAGAGGCCCCCTGACGGGCGTCCAAAGATTGTCCTTTTGGTCGCTGGTTTAAAATGTTCGTAAAAGCCACCGATGGCGGTCGTTTCCCTTGCCCAGGTTTCCTGAATACACAGTATGTCCCCCTGTGCGAGGTATTCAGGTGTAGTTATGTCCCTAAAGATGTTGCTCATCCCCGCAATATTCCATGAGATAATGGATAACTCGCGGACTAGGCCCCTAAGTGGATTTGAACAGGCGTTATTTACATGGCTGTTTATTAGGTTAGGGACACTGTCTCCATGTGGCCTCCAGGTGATCCGATGTCTGGAAATGCCGCTGCACGCTCCGTTGCCCGTCGTTTTGCTGGATTTTGATTTTTAGCAGGGTTTTTGCCCGCCCTGATTTCGCCCCTATTTCTGGGCGGGTGTGCCTTATGCCTTTATCTCCGTCATCATATCTCTGCACATCTCAAACTCCATTGGCTCCCAGTCTCCAAAAGAATAGAATTCAAGGCACTTACCATTGGATTCCAGTCCTACCAAGGCAGGGGTCCTAGCTACCTGAGGAAGAGACTCCTCCCTTACCAGCAGGAGAGGTCTTTGATATCCAACTACAGACGTTACCTCACTGTCCCTCGCTCTTCCAAAGCCAGGCTTGGGGGTAGATCAACTGTGGATTGACTTCCCTCTCCGCCCACACATGCTGAACTAAGAGTTGGAGTTCAGAAAGTCACTAAAAACCTGGCTCTTCAAGCATAGGCATTAGCAGCTCGGTCTCTTTGCTCTGAAGCCTTCTACCTTATCGCAGCGACACCTCAGTGAGGAAGCTGTGCACTTTATAAATGTCCTTTATTATTATTATTATACCTGCGCCAGGTGTAATGTATGCAGTGGGGGGCAATCCCAGGCAAGTAGGCCTCGTAGAAGTGACGCAGTGAAATCTATAAGATTTCACGGCGCCACTTCCAGGACGCAAATGCGTCAATATCTTATGCCTGCCTCACAGCAGGCGTATGACTGATGCAGGTCCTTTCACATGGGGCTTGCCTCTTGCGAAAGGACACATTGCTGGATTTGCCTCACTTTTGTGACACACTCCAGCAATGCATCACTTATGCGTCTACAGTTATGTCAGAAATACTCACGTATCTGTAATTCCTTGCGACATGATGCATCATACAGTAAATATTACACATCCTTCATGTCGCAAGGAGGGTACACTAAGACGCATCACAGCTTTCAGAAAGCACTGTGTCACATCTCACAAATGAGGCTCACAGCAATTTGTGCTGCTTTGCTTTACTTGAAATATATGAAGCCTCTCAGGGCCACTCAAGGTAGCCTTATGTGGCTTTATAAATCTCATTTTTGAGTTGTATCGCTTTTGCACCAAGTTGCGTGTGCAAGAACAACACAACAGGGCTTGTAAATATGCCCCATAGTATAACAAGCATTGGCAGAGCCAGTGGGTCTGGCCATTTAATACTTGAAATTATTGGAGCATTTGTGTACAGTTGTGCATTATAGAAGATTGAGTCAACACTTGAATGAGTAAGTGAGCACATGAATGGATAAAAGTGTGAATGAACAGAATGAATGTTTGAATGTATGGCTGGAGAAAGGGATTAGTGAATGAATGCATGGATGGATGAAGCCTATTTACATCAACGATACCACCTAATGCCTTAGTCCAGGGTACTACAATATCACCTGCCATCCACTGGATGGTACCATCATAGTAATGCCAATCTGCCCTATGCTGATGTCATCATGTCCTGTGCTAATGTCAGTATACTCTCTGATGTTATGTTGCATATATAAGTATTTTGTATATTGAAGCCATTATGTGTGAAAGGAATGCCAGTTTGCTGTATGTGGTCAATTCCCGTACAGAAGGTGAATCCTTAAGTAAGTGCTCCTAGCTAAAAGATCAACACAGAAATCTATACTTGAGGATTTTATATTCACCACTGTTAATTTACAGTCAGGCTTAAGAGGATTGTGCCATAAAATGATATTTGAGAGGTTGTCTCACCCTTAGCAAATGAAGGCATGCTTCATCATCGGCGACCTCTCACACTGGGGTAGATACAATATCACTCCGGCGGACTTAACCAAGGGAAATAAATACCCTTGGAGTTCTTATAAATCTTGTTTCAGGACAATTACTCAGGCCCTGTTTAAAGTGGAAGTGAGTATAGCTAAAAAGACCTAAGGGTATACTCAAAGAATTTCTTTATTAGTGAGTACCCCTGGTGTCCTTTAAAAACACTTAAAACTGGTCATCTGGTAAAGTGATTCACCCGGCCATTTTGTATCCATCAATTACCCATGTGTTTTGATACATACAACAGCCAAAACTTGTTTACAGTCTCCTTTAGAGAATTAGGACTCCCTAGTTCAGGAATTGAGGAAAACAATGCACAAAAAAGGAAATTATAAAGACCCTACCAGTCCCTCTTACAGATTGTTTAGAACCAGAGTCATATTTAACCACAGGCCTCATGGTTGAGTGTGGTGGATGTCCAGTGCTTAACCCCTTCGATGTTCAGGCACACCTCTTGTGTGCTCATCACGAGCTGAGCTCGTCATGACCACACCCGTTTTTATTGAGGCCCATCACAGGAGAAGGATATCATCAGTAGGGATGGTGTTAATTTGAGCTGGTGGTTTCGGGTGCTCGGCACCGGCACTGACACCTAATTGCGAAAACCTGCACTTATGACATCTGCCACATGGTGGCGCTGTTTGTGTAATTCAAGTCGCGTTCCACTGAGTGAGCGGGGCTGCGTCGGCCAACAGTCGTTTGCAGCACCCGCGAGGTAGTGCTTGCGTCGGCCGTTAGCTGATGCGAGCACAGAAGGGGTTAAAGATGAGCAGGAAAACAGTTGTCTGTTATTATTATTATTATTATTATTAAGCTTATAGAGCGCACAGCTACCCAGAGGTTTCCCGGCGCTAAGAACAGGATGAGGGCAGAGAAAAGGCAAAGTTTGAGACTCGTGAGAAAAGGGAAACAGAATATTGATTAAACAACCAGGTTTTTATGTCCTTGCGGAATTTGAGGTAACTTGGTTCTGTACGCAGGAGAAGGGGAAGAGAATTCCAAAGGGAAGGTGCCAAGTAAGCGAAGGACCGTCCGACCATTCTGGCCCGTTTGATCCTGGGTACCTGAAACTTGTACTGGTTGGAGGAGCGAAGGACGCGAGAAGGGCAAAATTGGTGGGCTAGATTTTTAAGAGAAAGTGGAGCCCTGCCAGTGTGGATTTTGTGCAAAAAGCATAGGGCCTTGAACTTTGTGCGACACTCAATGCGAAGCCAGTGAAGGTTCCTTAAGGACATAAATGTGGGGAATTTATTAGGGAGTTTGCAGAGAAGCCTGACTGCTATGTTTTGCACCATCTGCAATTTACGAGTTACTTCCTTACATGCACATAGGTAAAGGACATTACCATAGTCCAGTCTGGATGTTATTAGGGCCAGAACTACGTTTTTTTGTGTGTCCTGAGGAAGCATCCAGATGATCTACTTGAGCCACTTGAGAATCGTTACACAGGTGGAAGCGACTCTGACCACTTGTTGCTTCATAGACATCTGGTCATCGAAAACAATGCCGCGGTTGCGGGCCGTTTTGGAGGGGGCAGGAAGAGGACCCATTTGAGGCGGCCAGTGATGTGATCCCCACAGAGCTGTATTGTTGCCAAACAGAAGAAGTTCTGTTTTTCCCCTATTAAGTTTTAATTTGTTTTCGTACATCCATTTGGCAATGTTGTTAAGTCCTAAGCATAAGGAGGATGGAGTGGAATGAGGGTTCGCGGAGAGTGAGTAGATGATCCGGGTGTCATCAGCATAAGAATAAATGGTAAGCCCAGATTGTTCGGCAATAGTGGCTAGAGGGCTGACATACCAATTAAACAGTAGGGGACTCAAAATGGAGCCCTGAGGGACGTCGCATTTCGAGTTGTGTGTTCTGGAGGCCGATATGGTGGAAAAAACTTGAAATGTTCGGTCAGAAAGAAAGCTAACAAGCCATTTCAGAGCTGAGCCAGTGATGCCATAGGACTGGAGGGTGTTGAGAAGGGTGGTGTGGGAAACCGTATCGAATGCGGCACTTAGGTCAAGCAAAATTAGAGCCACGGTTTCCCCTTTGTCAACCTGGCATTGGATAGTCTCAGAGACACCTAAAAGTGTTGATTCGGTTGAAAAACCTGACCTAAAGCCAGACTGAGAGTGATGAAGGAGATTCCTCGATTCAGTGTATTTGGTGAGTTGTGTGTTAATATGTTTTTCAAGAATTTTAGAAAAGACCGGGAGGAGTGAGATGGGGCGGAAATGAGATGGATTTTCAGGGGCAGCATTTGCCTTTTTCAGTAGAGGTTCGATCATAGCATGTTTCCATGCATTAGGGACCGTGGCTTCCCTTAAGGATATGTTGAGCAGTTCTAGAATAAGGGTAAGGGTAGAAGTGTCCAGGGCTCGTAAATGTTGTGGGGAGATGGGATCCATAGGGGAGCCTGATTTGATGTTACCAATGATGTCATAAAGTGTGTTGATATTTAGAGGGTCCCAGGTTGTTAACTGCTGGGAGGAACTGCTGAGTGATAGGTTCAGTGCCTCAAGTTCACTGGCAGTCGCCAGTGCAGGCTGCTCCGAAGGTGAATGGATAGGGGTTGGGTCTCCAAAGTCGGCGTAGTTAGTTTAATAAACATTCAAAACAACTAATGCCTGCCACCCAAGCCATTTTTAAAGCTTTGGCGGCCTCAAACACTCTAAGTTGTCACATTTGCAGGAGTGTGATGGTTAGTAGTTGTGTAAGTACAGTGCAATGCGTGCTGCAAACTGCTGTGGCCTCCTGATGAGGGCCCGCACGTATGTTTTTGAAAATTAAGCTCTGGGGACGTCTCCTTCGTAGTCATACATTTGTCAGAAGATAGCTGTTGCCGCTGCATCTAGCCGGGCCCCCGCCATTCCTGTAATATTCGAGCAACAAAATAAACTCACTAATAAAGGATTTCTTTTAATATACCCCTAGATATTTTTAAATATACTTACTTCAAACAGTAATTTTTCTGAAACAATATTTATAAGAACTCCCTGAGCAATTTTACTCTCTCCTTCTTCGAGTCCGCTGGAGTGACGTTGTTCCTATCCCAGTGTGAGAGGTCGCCAATGATCTAGCATGCCTGGATACGTGAAGAGTGAAACGACCTCTCACATTTCTTTTGATGACCCTATCCTACTTGAGTTGCTGTGTGTAGTCATCATGTCCTATGCTAATGTAAGTCTGTTCTCCAACGTTACGTTGCATATATAAGTGCATTCTCTACTGAAGTCATTATGTGCTATAGAATGCCATTCTGCTATATGTAGTCATCATGTTCAGTGCTTGTCAGTATACACTTGAGTGACGTCATCATGCGCTATAGTAATGTCAGCTCACCGTACACTGGCCCAAGAGCTGCTGAGGGTGCAGGAGGATCAGAGAAGGTCTCATGTCGCTAAGGTCGTGGTATCCACGGCAATCAGTAAAAAAAACGAAGGGTCATATCTACAAGGACGGCGATAAATAAACGTAAAGCGCGCTTAGTGCGTTTTTATTTATCGCTGTCTATCGCTAGATTATATCGCCCTATTAGCGCCCTGTTAGCGCGGTATTTACCAGCGATAGTGGGGAAATCGCCGTTTTGCAGGGAATATCGCTGGTTTTCTAGAGATGTTCCTTGTTTTTTAGCTAGAAATAAATTCTTATTTGTAATGTCAACCCCAACCACAGTGATACATTTTAAATCATGAGTTTGTTCTTCTCCAGAGCAAGCACTAATAAAATGTAGTGCCTGCCAATATTAATGACACATGACTGTTACACCTTGCTGCCCTCCAGGCCTTTTGTAATATTTCCTATACATTGATATACATGCTTATATGATTCATTATCTCTATATAATGTCTATGACATTAGGGCTCTGACACCCTAATTTGGTATGAGTAGTGCTATAAAAGAAAATAAATAAGTGTGTGAGAGTGAATAGAAAAATGAGGAGCCCCCTTGTAGGCTGGTAATGTGAAAATCACTGGAGATTGTTCCACTGGGCATCACCAGTGCTAAAACCGGCCCTGCCCATAGGAACAATAGTGGTTTGGGTACAGACTATCCCAGAAGGAATATGAAGTGGTCACAAAGCACCAGCAGGTAAGCATATACAGGTTTTCTATACCTCCACATCTACAAACTTTGAGGAAATACACATTTTAAGCTAGGTAGATCTGGAGTTAAGAATAGTAATTAAAAGCTTGTAGTTTCCAAAATGTAAAGGCTGACTACTAATTCACTGCATTGATAGGGGAGTGAGTGTTTTTCAAATACACCTCCCTATAGGTCAAACTGTTCATGTTCAGCGTCACCCTCGAATCCACCTGGAGTAAGGGCAGTGTGGTCTGTGGAGTGAAGCCCTTGAAATAAAAATATTTGTAATTTTTATTTTCAAGATAAATAATTTTGTTATTTTCACATATACTTGCAAAGCAGAGATCGCTGCCCGGTGCAGAGTTTCCCTCTGGTACAGAATAGTTTTTTTTTTAAATGACTTAAAAATAAATATTGCTAATATTTGTTTATTAAATATTAATGTCCATTGGTGTTATTTATTAATTTTAAACATAGTTTAATTTTGAAAAGAAGTTTGAAATAATTTAAACATAACATTGAATTGAAATTCAATATACTTTACTCAGCACAAAAAGACCATAAAAAAATCATAAATACATCACACAATAAAAGGATATCATGCAGAATAGCAGCAAGAACAATGTAAAGTGCCAGCATTAAACCAACAGACATGGATCTATCAATCACTTTCCAATCCCCAAAAACGCTATAGACATTTTGATGGCAAGTGTCCCCCAGAAGACTTACTCCATGGACCCAAATAAGTGGAGTTCCAGCACTGCTTTCATACACCTAAACCTTCATGGATGGTATACTCCTCACAACTGCTTTAAGGACGGAGCAATCACACTGACAAACATCAATGGTACCCAGCATCAATGCCACCTAGAGTAGAGCTGTCCTACACTAGTGAAACTCAAAAGATTGTAAAATTGGCTTTTAATAGAGATTAAAATATAATCTATAAAATGTATATAAAACCATGAAGTGCAGTGAAACCACCCATCACAGGGACAAACCTCTGCTGACCTGGGAGGAGTACCACATGACTTCTTAAAACACACAAAACCCCACACCACCCTGCCCTAAAATGAAACAAAAGACATCTCTCCCAGAGGGTGCTAGCAACGCTGTCAGGGCCCAGATGAACATAATGAACATAATAAGCATTCACTGAGCGTTTAGTGAGTGTGAGACTCAGCCTTTGAGATTGACAGTGCCCATGGAAATTGGCAATAGCTTTCAGTTTATCATCTTTACTGAGGTTACTGGGTACCTTAAACATAACAGGCAGGCTCAGTTCATTCAAGGAATTAGAAACAGAACCCAACCAAGGAATAGATAGACCCTTTTCCTATTTGAGACAATCTAAGATGATAGCCCTATTCAAGCTAGCCTCTGGGTTCGTCCAAATGCTAACCCAAAACGTAAGTTGAGCTAACCTGGCCAAATATGAAATGTACTCTAAGTTTAATTTAGAGTGGATGATAAAAGTGAGAACTAGTAACTGGGAGGTTGATGAGTCTTCTGCAAATAAGTGTTTCCTCTAATTGCAGGGTGGCAATGTTGTAATAACCGCACACACCAGTATCACCTAAAGCAGCGGGGACACACTGAGACCGTTACATATTCAAGTGGAGAACAGTGGTCCACCTACCCACATACTCCGGCAGATGGAATAGTACCCGTGCATCCCTACTAAGCTTAATTTGAGAACAACTATTCTGATGCTACCAAGAGCCCATAGAATTGAAAATATTCCCCAGATAGCTAAAATCAGACATTCTACCAAGGAATTGCCCCCAGCTCCCAATTTGGTAATATTTGTCCTACCACGGCTACACATCAGGATGTGTGACTTTCCACAATTTAGGAGAAGATCCAATTTCCTCATGAAAGTTACAAAAGACACTACTAATAAACGGAGATCTTTGGTGGTTAGTGCCATAAGCACCGCATCATCTGCATATAATAACATAGGTACGGATCAAGTAGCTATCCTCGGCATGCCCATATGGCATCCAATAAAACTGGACTTAAGTTGTTGATATATAAAAATGGTCAACAGCGGGACTAGAATACAGCCTTGGCAGACCCCTTTCTTTATGGGAAAACTGTCTAACTTTTTCCCTGCCAGACCTAAACGGACCCTCATAATAGTGTTGTCATGAAGATCAAATCAGAAATTCTTAAAGGCCGCATCAACCCCTAGATCTAAGAGCAAAAGCCATCATTTGGTTCTGTTCACACAATCAAACGTGGATGTTAAATCCATTGATAGTGTACTTTCCAACTATCAAAGACAGGTTTAAGACCTGTTCCACTGTACCTAACCCTAGGTGAAAACCATATTGGTGGGGACACAAGATCTTATGTGTACTAGCTCAAGCCCTCAATCGGTTACAAAACACCCTCCAATAATTTTTACAAAACTGTCAATAAGAGAGATAGGGTGGTAAAATTGGGCACCATCGAGTCGCCCTTCTTAAATATAGGAAAAATGTTGGAGAGAGTCCTGGGAGGAGGGATAGGTTATTGAATACATTCGTAATTATTGGACCCTATAAGCTCTCATTATATTTGCTTAAATCCATAGGCACTCCATCAGGTCTAGGGGCTTTACCACGAGAGCTTTGCATAATGGCTGCCTCTCCCTCAGTCAAAGTAATATGTAGGTTTGGCGAGCTTGCCAGCGTGCACCATAGTGCATTTAACGAACTATTCTCAGATTCTGTATGATAAATTGCACTAAAATATGAGATCTATTCGGGGGCCTGCAACATTGCACTGTGATAGGGAAGGAGTCGGAGGATCCCCTTGTCTGAATTTTTTACCACACCCCAAAATAATCTCGTTTTTTATCGGGCAGCGTTTTCTAAGCATTTCCAGTCCTTTTTAGGTCAAACTAGACAGCTCAGCTGTCTCTTCAAAACCTGCTGTAATCAGTCTGTGGGCATCAAGCCCATCCCCTTTCTTGCCATTGCTATTCATTTGTCTATGTCAGTGGCCTTCTAAAATCCTTGCTTGCTAGTGGTCAGTCCTGCCTCTTTGTCCCTCCTATCACTCTTCTGTCCTCCCACACAGCAGGGACTTAGCACAGTCTCATTCCACTACGGTTGTTTATTTGTTCTCTGGGGACTCTTTTTTTCTTGGTTTCCTGCTCTGTTACTGTTTGTCTATGTTTAGCTTTAGAGCCCTAGCTGCCTACATTTAAATATAGCATTATTCCCCCCACCTCCTGTTAATGCCACAGTTGTGTTACTGATGCCTGTTTTACTGCTTCCTCCCCCACCATGGCTTTTCGTTTTAATAATTGTGGAAATACTTTATCAGCCTTGTGCTGGTTTCGCTTTCATTCAAGTTTATTTTCTCAGCTCTCCCTCCCCCTTCCAATCAGTCATCAGGCCCTAGCCTGGCCTGTTTGACAGCAGAGCAGGGGAGCCATAAGGGGAATAGCCTGCTGCTGTAATGAACTGTAATCAGATCACCTGTCCTGAGCCGAATGCTTCATTTTCACCCTCTCAAATAGGCCCCTGGGAGTCATCTATTTGATTGCTTGTTTATTAGTTAGTACCATGCTCATTCTCAATACTCAACATTTCATTAGTGCAAGCATAACATTGCCTGTAACATTTAACAGAAAATGTTATTAGTTTGCAGGGCCTTTGGTTGGGATTGTATTTTTGTCCATACCTGTGCTTGGGGTGCCATAGGTGGATGGGGCTACCTTCGAATCGTTCAGCATGATGTGCTCCTTGTGTTCAAGGCATCTGCTTGGTCCTCTCCCTAGGTTAGGAAGAACCCCAAAATCATCACGTCTCTCACTGCTGGCTATTATTCATTTTCACTTTTGTGAGATGACTATATGCATTTTACGATGTAAAGATAGAATTATTTATTGTTTAACTAAAGGCACTGCTTGCTATATCTTCATTTTTGTGAGATGGCTGTATGTATTCTAGCATGCAAAGATAATTATATTTTTATTGCTATAGGTACGTGAGATTTCTGTTTAAAACTTTTATTATTATTCAACAACGGAGTTCATACAAAAACTCTGGTATAGGCTACTGCACCCACATTCCATTGATAAAACAATGTTAACTTTACTTGCTAGAAAGCATGTCACAAATTCACAAAAGTGAGCTTTGCAAAATATCAGTCAATGAGAGCGGTGATAATTTTGGGGTCCCCCCCTAACCTAGTAGGGGGCCAAGCAGGTGCCTTGAACACAAAGAGCATATCATGCTCAATGATTGTGGTGGTCCCATCCACCTAGGACCACCCCAAGCAAAGTTATGGGCAAAACTCCAATGCCAACAAAATGCCCAGCAAAGCATTATGGGGTCAGATTCTAGAATTTAGTGAATATTATAGTATTAGCTCTCAGCTGAGCCGGAGAGCCTGCCCCTTGAGGAATGTTTTGATATTGGATACTATAATATTCCCTGTACCCTAGAATATTGTCCCATAATGGTTTGCAGGGCCTTTGGTTGGGATTATATTTTTTGTCCATAACGGTGCTTGGGGTAGTCCTAGGAGGATGGGACCACCACCAATCGTTCATTGTTGATGATTATATGAATTTTAGCATGTAATAATAGAGTTACTTGTCGTTTTGCCAAAGGTCTGTGAGGTTTCTGTTTTATTAATTGTGGTGAGATGGAATAGAGTTGCGGAGCGGAATTCACTGAGTTTTTGATCATTCCACAGAATTCCGTGTAGTGGTACTCCCCCAACTACTCCCACCCTTACGTAGGATTTGAAACATACATGTCCACTAAAGGACCACCATTTGAAAGCTTTCTCCTTCGGACATTTTCCCTTCACAAGCTGGATCTCTTTAAATCTTCAACCCTTTTGAGGACTCGAAGGTGGCATTCCTCTCTCTGATGACGGTGGTGCTGTTAATTATTAGAACACATAAATAGGGGAGCTTGCACATATACCACTGGGAAAAATATCAAAGCTGCATCCTTCTATTACAGTAATGCAATGCAAGCAGGTTTAGATATTGCATATTACATCTGGTGAAGTACAGCCCTGCTTGTTGGATTTGCAATGCTCTTTGAAGCACTGTCGTTTTCCATAGAAGAAGCACACCATACTTTGATCCGGACTTCATTCTAGCAGTAAAGTGTCGTTTCAACAAACGCAATGTTTTACATGACAGACGGCGGTGCTTTATTGCACCAAATTGATAACATTTCTAACATTAGAGGTGACACCTTTAATCAAACAAAACATTGTACCCACCATAGGTTTAGACAGTTTTTTTAATTGTTCAGTCCCACCAATGAGATTCTGGACAGTATTGCTTGTAGTGCTGTCACTAGTTCGGAATTCCAATGTACTCTGCCTGGGAGTGCGTGTACAAAGGGCGAGGGTGCTTGTTGCAAGGCTTTGGTTACCATGTGCATCATTCATACTTTAGGCAGCTACGTCGGAGGCGTTACATTCATGTTGGGTGCTGCTCTGTCTGCAATGATGCTGTCTTCTTATGGTAACTGCATTTAACGAAAAGTGCGCGATCTGCAACTTGTGACGTAATGGGCCTTCTGGGTGGCTGGGTCACATCGATGTTCTAATTTCATTCGAACAGAGCAGTTGCTAATACTAAGATCCCTTTAAGTTGCTCGTTGAAGTTCTGTCATGCCAGTTGAGGCTTGGAGGAACTTTAAAATGGTCGCTGTTCTAATTACATAAATTTGCTATGCTATTTTAGCGAAGAAGTGGAGTTTTGTTGTTGGCTGAATGTCAGCGCAGACACTGACCATAGGTCCGTGTTGTGCTTCTACTCAGTCTGACCCCATGTTCTTTTCACTGAACAGGACGCCACGCTGTTATCCTTTTGGAGCAATTGTTCTCCACATAACCCAAACACCATATTCCTTTGTTCTAAATCACAACATGAAGAATATGCGAGATGACCACTTGCATATTGAGCCCTGAAGAAGTCCCAGGTGGATGAAACGCGTTGGCTATTAATCACATGCTGTGATTTTAAGAAAATATGATGAATAACGATTTTTTGGAAGAAGGATTAAAACTGAACTTTGTTCATTGAGATGATAATGTCTTACCATTCCTAATTGTGTATTATGGACGGCAAATTTGTGGTGTATACACAATTGATCTTTAAATTGAGTCCTGAACCACTCTTGTGGACCCATGTATTTTATTGTAGGTCAATGTATTTCTGTAAATGGTGGGTGGCGAGGCAGGACCTAGAACAGCGCTGACTTTAGCTCTCCGAACTTGTGTATCCGCATTTCTCAAACCCGAGATGGTTGTAATGGCGCACGCTTGTGGTGAGTAGAACAAATGCACATGACGAGCGTTGTTGCTTCGCTGCATTTACACAAGGTCTGTCAGAGAGGCAGGGCCGTTTCTGCCATTAGGCAGGAGTAGGCAGCCGCCTAGGGTGGAAAAATGGTGAGGGCGGCATTTTGTTGTGTGTGGCACTAGTCTGGAAACAGGAAATCATGCAGTGGAGTGCACTGTGCAAGCGCACCTGCTGTTTGCAATTGCTTGTGACATCATGATGTTGCGCAGACAGTTTAGAGCCGAGCAGCACACCCTAGATAAGTGGCGGGGCGGGGGGCGGCGCACACCCTAGATTAATGGCGTGTGTGTGTAGAGCGGGGTGCGGGACACACTAGTGTAATTGTGGGTACCCAGGGCCGTCAATCTTGTAGGGCTGGATATCGCTACCAATGACGGCCCTGGGGAACATTTTTGGAAAAGCCATGAGCAGTGCTTCAGCCAGGGAGGGCAGGCCAGTGACGGGGGCGCGCACGGCGCACCAGTGCCACCATATCTCTCGGCGTGCGCGGGGGACGGTCGGACTGTGTGTGTCGGCTGGCGCGCTGCTCCCCCTTTGATGGCCGTGATTTTACCATAATTTAATTAGTATACTGCAGCTGCCACCTGCCAGTGCCACACAGTCTTGTTGTCCGGTCCCGACTCTGTCTCCCGCCGTCGCTCTTTTTTTTCCTGACTCCAGCACCACAAGCCTGCAAACAGCACAGCCGTGGTGGTCGTGGGGACGTACGCAGGTCGTGATTTGAGCAGTGCACGCGCCGGTGAGTCGGACTGTCAGAAGGCCGCTGGCTGCGAAAAAATATATAAATATATATTTCGGATCGTATGCATTGCATGCAAATTCAATTGCTAATAAATCATGTGTAATAATGTTGTCCATCATCATTCATCACTCAGGCCTGCTATTGCTAATGCTGTAAATGAGGCGGCGGGGGGCGGGTGAATCATTATCTGTTATCTCCGACTCCGAGCCCGTCCTCACGGTCACGGCCGGAGTGGAGCAAAACACTGAGTGAGCAGGTGTTGGGTAGCAGCACTGTGAGGAATTATGTGATGCCGGGTGTCTTAGTGTGGTTTGGATGGTGACGCGGGCGGGGCGGGTCTGTTTGTTGCAGCAGGCCAGACAGGCTAAAAAGATCTGAGACTGAGATCATAAGATGGCGGTGGTGGCGGTCCCATGTCCAGGCCTCCGGCTGTGACTGAGGTGAGGTGATGAAGGAATCTATCTCCCTGCATGTGAGCGAGGCTGGAGCCTGGAGGAGTAGTAGGACACGGGAGGGGGGGTCAAGGAAGCACAAAGAGAGTGTGCAGAAGCAGGGTCGGATTGGGATCACAATTCGGCCCGGGCACTGACGAAAAAAGTGGCCCACATTCAAGAGGCGTGGCCCATATTTAAGGGGCGTGGCCCACATTCAAGGGGCGTGCACTTTCATGAAACACCAATTGCACAGACAAGGAATGAAAGTGGGAGGATACTGTTCTTGCACACGGCACAGGGCCAAGGTGACAATGGCCTACATGCTGAGCAACTAAAAAAAATAGCAAGGCCCCTTTTTGTCACAAAATTTTTCCAGCCCTCCAGCACAGGAGCACCTGAAAAGCAGCGAAGCCCCTGCTATTACTAACCTACTCAGCCCTCCCAAGACCTTCAGCTCAGGAGCACATGAACAGAGGTAAGGCCTCTGCAATCAGTAAATGAATCAACCCTCCAGGCCTTGGGAAAATGTCCTGGCAGGGGAGCACAAAACACAGCTTTCTGGGTCATCCAAGGTAGCCAGGTAGCCAGGGGGGAGGCTGAGGTGAAGCTGGTGCATGGGAAGTGCCTTCCCAGTGTGTTCTGGCAGTTTGAGTATTTACCATTTACTGTAGTATTACCCTTGTACCTGTGTATGGTACCCTTTTGTAACTTGCACACGTCACTTTTCTCTTGTAACACACTGTTTGCTACCTCTCACTTTTGTTTGCTTTAGATACTTGTACAAGTGCCACCATTGCCTACATAACGTTTGTTCTTGTGCTGGAGTGTCTGCCATTAATTGCAGTATTATACCTCTACTTGTATTTTGTACGCTTTTGTAACCTGCACACATATCACTTTTTCCTCCTGTAATGTATCGTTTGCTCCTCTTATATTTTGGTTGCTCACTATTGTCACTTTTGATTCATGTAACTTAACGTTTGCTTTTGTAATTTGTCCACTTATAATTTTCTCCTCATGTATTATTGCTGTTCCTAGTGTGAAGCGCTCTGACACCTTCGGGTAAAGTCCGCGCTAAATAAAATCGCATAAATAAATAAATAAAACAAAAAAATTCCAAACATCACCAGGCCCCCACAGCAAGACCCATTCTTCCTCGCCCACTATGCCCTGAATGTGAAGGGCGCTGTGGGCGAGGTGTTAAGACTAACACCGTTTCTGGGCTGCATGGGCGCCAAGGTGCAAATGGCTCAAAGGCCTGAGAAACACCTGGCCCCCAGGGAGGCCGATTATTGCAAACGATCACCCCTCCCCAGCCCAGCCTCAGCTTGATTGCTTGGCAGGGCAGGGGTTAAGGAGAGGCCACAGCTGACAATCGCTGTCGGCCGCACAGCAAGGCTGCTTTAATTTACTCTGTCTGTCTCCAGTCCGTGCACTCTGTGGGCCGTTTTTTTTCTCCCCTTTCCTAGTCCACTCTCTGTGGACTGGGACAGGGGAGAAAAAAAACGGCCCACAGAGGGCACTGAGGCACCGGCCCTTCGGCCCATTCCCGAATGCCCGCCTTGCCAATCCGCCCCTGTGCAGAAGAAAGAGCAGAGGACCCCTTACCTTATTTATGCGTTTTTATATAGCGCTGACTTTACCCGAAGGTGTCAGAGCGCTTCACAATAGGAATAGAACTGATACATGAGAACATTACAAGTGAACAAATTACAAAAGCAAACGTTACATTAAATGAGGCCAGGGTGACAATCATGAGCCAACAAAATACAAGAGGTAGCAAACGGTGCATTACAGGAGGAAAAAGTGACATGTGTGCAGGATACAAAAGCGTACAAAGTAAACATAGAGGTACAATACTGCAATAAATGGAGGACACTCAAACACAAGAACAAACGTTAGGTAGGCACTGGTGGCACTTGTGCAGGTATCGAAAGCAAACAAAATGTAAGAGGTAGCAAACAGTGTGTTACAAGAGAAAAGTGACGTGTGCATGTTACAAACGAGTACCAAACACAGGTAGAAGGATAATACTGCAATAAATGGCAGACTATCTAATGCGTTTATTCTGGTAGCCTGGATGACGGGGGAGAGAGTGATGGTAGAAAAAGTGAGGGGGCGGCATTTTTCAATTCTCTAGAAACGGCCCTGCAGAGAGGCTTAATTTGTTTCTTAGCATCCATTTATGCCACTGCAGATCGAGGCATCGATTTTCCTTTGCTCCCCTAAATATTTGCATAATTTTGCCTTTTTTGGTTCCCTTTTCCCTAACCAGAACCCTTGCTAGTGCTGGCTAAATAAAGTGTTATGACAATGAAAAAAATAAAAAAAAACGTGCCTCACTTATTATAAATATGTTGCTGTATCCCCCCACACACACATCGCATGTGCAATTATTCATACATGATTCCCTGCTATTTTACAAATGTATCCATGTGTATTTGTCGACCAGATTCGTATTGGGATGTTTAGGTGAGTAAGCTAGTACTTTATTTCGCAAGAGACTGGTGAAACCTCATGTCCTTTGAATCAATCAATCAATCAATCAGTGACACTTATAAAGCGCGCTACATACCCGTAGGGTCTCAAGGCGCTGGGGGGGGGGGGGTGCTGCTACTGCTCGAACAGCCAGGTCTTCAGCTTCTTCCTGAAGGAGAGGTGGTCTTGGGTCAGGCGCAGATCGGACGGGAGGGAGTTCCAGGTCTTGGCGGCCAGGTAGGAGAAGGACCTTCCTCCTGTGGTTGCTCTTCGGATGCGGGGGACGGCGGCGAGGGCGTGGTTGGCTGATCGGAGGTGGCGTTTGGGAGCGTAGAAGTTGACTCGGCTGTTGAGGTAGCTCGGGCCTTGGTCGTGTAGGGCTTTGTGTGCGTGGGTGAGGAGGCGGAAGGTGATTCTCTTGTTGATGGGGAGCCAGTGAAGGTCTCTCAGATGTCCGGAGATGTGGCTGGATCGTGGGATGTCGAGGATGAGTCTGGCTGAGGCGTTTTGGATCCGCTGGAGTCTCTTCTGGAGCTTGGCGGTGGTCCCGGCGTAGAGGGCGTTGCCGTAGTCCAGTCGGCTGGTGACGAGGGCCTGGGTGACGGTCTTCCTGGTCTCTGTGGGGATCCACCAGAAGATCTTCCGTAGCATGCGTAGGATGTTGAAGCATGCCGAGGAGACGCTGTTGACTTGCCTGGTCATGGAGAGGGAGGAGTCCAGGATGAAGCCCAGGTTACGTGCATGGTCTGTCGGTTTGGGTGCGGTGCCCAGGGCGGGAGGCCACCAGGAGTCGTCCCAGGCGGAGGGAGAGGAGCCCAGGATGAGGACCTCCGTCTTGTCCGAGTTCAGTTTCAGGCGGCTGGTCGTCATCCATTCGGCTACCTCTTTCATCCCTTCATGTAGGTTGGCTCTGGCGGCGGCGGGGTTGTTGGTCAGGGAGAGGATCAGCTGGGTGTCGTCGGCGTAGGAGATGATGCTGAGGTGGTGTTTGCGTACGATGGCCGCGAGGGGGCTCATGTAGACGTTGAAGAGGGTGGGGCTCAGGGATGATCCTTGGGGGACGCCGCAGATGACTTTGGAGGCCTCTGACTTGTACGGTGGTAGGCGGACTCGCTGTGTTCTTCCGTCGAGGAAGGAGATGATCCATTCCAGCGCCTTGTCCTGGATGCCGATGTTGCTGAGGCGCTGTATTAGGGTGCGGTGGCAGACCGTGTCGAATGCCGCGGAGAGGTCTAGGAGGATGAGGGCCGCTGTTTCTCCATTGTCCATCAGGGCTCGGATGTCATCGGTGGCGGCGATGAGGGCGGTCTCGGTGCTGTGGTTGGCTCGGAAGCCGGACTGTGAGGGGTCGAGGGATCCGTTCGTCTCGAGGAAGGCGGCCATCTGCTTGTTGACGGTCTTCTCGATGACTTTGGCTGGAAACGGGAGAAGCGAGATGGGGCGGTAATTCTTGAGGTCGGTGGGGTCCGCTGTTGGTTTCTTGAGTAGAGCGCTGAGTTCGGCGTGTTTCCAGCTCTCGGGGAAGATGGCGGTGTCGAAGGATGTGTTGATGATGTCTCGCAGGTGGGGTGCGATGACAGCGTCGGCCTTGTTGAAGATGTGGTGGGGGCAGGGGTCGGTCGGTGATCCGGAGTGGATTGAGTTCATCGTGCGGATGGTGTCTTCTGTGCTGATCGGGGTCCAGGCGTGGAGGGTGGTGGTGGGGGGGGGTGGCTGGTCGGTCGTGGTGTGCGTTGGTTGGTTGTTGAAACTGCTGTGTATGTCTGTGATCTTGTTGTGGAAGTAGGAGGCGAGGGAGTTGCAGAGGTCTTGCGATGGGGTGATGTCGTTGTTTCCTGCGTTGGGGTTGGAAAGCTCTTTCACGATGTTGAAGAGTTCCTTGCTGTTGTGTGCGTTGTTGTCCAGCCGGTCCTTGAATGCTGTTCTCTTGGCGGCGCGGATCAGCTGGTGGTGTTTCCGGGTGGCAAGTTTGTAGGAGGTCCTGTTGTCAGGTGTCGGATCCCTTTTCCAGGCTTTCTCGAGGGCTCGGCAGTTCTTCTTGGAGCTCTTGAGTTCATCGGTGAACCATGGGGCCTTCTTGCTGCCGGGTCTGCTAGGCGGGGTCCTCAGCGGGGCGAGTTCGTCCGCGCAGTTGCTGATCCACTTCGTGATGTTATCGGCGGCCTGGCTGGGGTTCGCTGAGCTGGCAGGAGGGTGTTGGCTCAGGGAGGTGGCGAGCTGGTCTGCTGTGATCTTGTTCCAGCTTCTGCGGGCGGTGTGTTGCTGGTGTTGGTGGGTCGTTGTTCTCTTGAAGGTGAAGTGGACGCAGCTGTGGTCCGTCCATTGAAGCTCTGTGGTGTGGCTGAAGTCGATGTCTGTGCTGGATGAGAAGACGGCGTCGAGTGTGTGTCCGGCGAGGTGGGTGGGGGTGGACACCAGTTGCTTGAGTCCCAGGTTGGCGAGGTTGTCGAGCAGGGTGCTGGTGTTGCGGTCGTTGTTGTTCTCCAGATGGAAGTTGAGGTCTCCCAGGAGGATGTAGTCAGCGGAGGGGAGGGCATGCGGGCTGACGAAGTCGGCGATGTCCTCGCTGAATTGCGTGCGTGGTCCCGGGGGTCGGTAGATCAGGGTGCCTCTGAGGGTGGTGTTCGGGTTGGTGTGGATCAGGAAATGCAGGTGTTCGGCGCTGGTCAGGGTGTTGTCGGTGCTGGTCGTGAGGCGGATGGTGTTCCTGTGGATGATGGCGATGCCTCCTCCCATCTGGTTGGCGTTTCGGTCCCTCCGGACGATCTTGTAGCCCTCTGGGATAGCGATGGCGATGTCGGGAGCTGAAGAGGTGTTCATCCAGGTCTCCGTGAGGAAGGCAACGTCAGGGGCTGTGGCGTCTAGGAGGTTCCAGAGTTCGATGGCGTGTCTGTGGACGGAGCGAGTGTTGAGCAGGATGCACTTGAGGTGGGTGCTGCTGGAGTTCGACTTGGCGGGTGCTGGTGCGGGGCTGGTCCGGCTGCAGGAGAACTTGCAGGCGTGGCAGCTGAACGGTCCGTGGGTGCGTCTTGGAGTGGCTTGGTGGCATTCTGGGAGTCGGCCGGTGTTGAGAGCGATGAGGGTGGCGGCTGAGTACGTCAGGCGGGTCGGTCGGGCTCTTCGAGGTCCAGGGGTCCTGGCGCTGGGCGCGGTCCAGGCGCGGACGGGCGCAGACGGGCTTACCTTTGGCGCGCCTTCGGCGCACAATCGGCGCGCCCGCTGCGCGTGACCGCTGCGCGTTCGCACGGTCGCCATTTAAGGCGAAGTGCGCGGGTGGGCGGGGCAGCTGGGAGGCGGGAGCGGGGAGGGTTACAGAAGAAAAAGGGGCGGGGACAAGCGGCGGTGGCGGGAAGGGGAGCGGGGGGCGGCGCGGTAGGCGGACAACAAGGAAGGAGAGTACACACGTTTACTAATCAAACAGGCACAAAAATGCGACAAAAACGGGTGAAAAACAGGAGAAACACAGATCGGCAATACAGGCACAAATTCCAGACAAAACAAAACAAAACAGGGGAAAAAGCGCTCGTAGCGGCGGCAGCCGGCGAGCGAGGCAAAACGAGGCAGCAGCGAGGCAAGGGGCACACGCAGCAGCTGGTGGCCGTGCGGCGCGGGGGTGTCCCACAAGTGGGTCACACTCACCTGCGTCGCACGGTCGCCATTTAAGGCCAAGTGCGCGGGTGGGCGGGGCAGCTGGGAGGCGGGAGCGGGGAGGGTTACAGAAGAAAAAGGGGCGGGGACAAGCGGCGGTGGCGGGAAGGGGGGCGGGGGCGGCGCGGTAGGCGGACAACAAGGAAGGAGAGTACACACGTTTACTAATCAAACAGGCACAAAAATGCGACAAAAACGGGTGAAAAACAGGAGAAACACAGATCGGCAATACAGGCACAAATTCCAGACAAAACAAAACAAAACAGGGGAAAAAGCGCTCGTAGCGGCGGCAGCCGGCGAGCGAGGCAAAACGAGGCAGCAGCGAGGCAAGGGGCACACGCAGCAGCTGGTGGCCGTGCGGCGCGGGGGTGTCCCACAAGTGGGTCACACTCACCTGCGTCGCACGGTCGCCATTTAAGGCCAAGTGCGCGGGTGGGCGGGGCAGCTGGGAGGCGGGAGCGGGGAGGGTTACAGAAGAAAAAGGGGCGGGGACAAGCGGCGGTGGCGGGAAGGGGGGCGGGGGGCGGCGCGGTAGGCGGACAACAAGGAAGGAGAGTACACACGTTTACTAATCAAACAGGCACAAAAATGCGACAAAAACGGGTGAAAAACAGGAGAAACACAGATCGGCAATACAGGCACAAATTCCAGACAAAACAAAACAAAACAGGGGAAAAAGCGCTCGTAGCGGCGGCAGCCGGCGAGCGAGGCAAAACGAGGCAGCAGCGAGGCAAGGGGCACACGCAGCAGCTGGTGGCCGTGCGGCGCGGGGGTGTCCCACAAGTGGGTCACACTCACCTGCGTCGCACGGTCGCCATTTAAGGCCAAGTGCGCGGGTGGGCGGGGCAGCTGGGAGGCGGGAGCGGGGAGGGTTACAGAAGAAAAAGGGGCGGGGACAAGCGGCGGTGGCGGGAAGGGGGGCGGGGGGCGGCGCGGTAGGCGGACAACAAGGAAGGAGAGTACACACGTTTACTAATCAAACAGGCACAAAAATGCGACAAAAACGGGTGAAAAACAGGAGAAACACAGATCGGCAATACAGGCACAAATTCCAGACAAAACAAAACAAAACAGGGGAAAAAGCGCTCGTAGCGGCGGCAGCCGGCGAGCGAGGCAAAACGAGGCAGCAGCGAGGCAAGGGGCACACGCAGCAGCTGGTGGCCGTGCGGCGCGGGGGTGTCCCACAAGTGGGTGCGCGGGTCCATTAGACTGCGACCTTTGGGGGGCGCCATCTAACTACAGTGGATCTTGCATTTGTTAAAGTTAGAGCTGTTGGTGTTCAAAATGACAATGTTTTTTACATGTTTTTTTAATACCAATGGCAATAGCGCTGTGCAAATGCAAATACTCCACTGCAAATAAAAAACGTACATAAAAATCATTGCCATTTTCAACGCACACAGCTCTAACTTTAACAAATACGAAATTGCAATTGCTTGTTATTCAAAGCCTCCCTCTTCTCCTTCAAAGTGCACTTATAGAATTTCCTAGCAGCACTAACCTCTGGAGGGTCTCTTAGTTCACATTGAAGTGCCACCGATTCGCTGCAGAGCACTATTGAACCACTGTGGACTTTCTGCGGTACACAAATTTGGCTTCAGTATCAGGTTCTTAATACATGCACATACCACCTCATATGGCTCTAACAGAGTTCCCATGTTTACGTCTGCCAGGCAATAGAGAAATCCCTTAAGATGTCCCTTCAGAAGTGTGCTGAGAGTTATCCCTGGTTGTTTTAAATGCCATACTAACCTAAGACCATCAGTAGTATGCTGGAACCAGGTATGATTTTATCAGATCTATCTGTCCTTGGCAGTTAGGCCGTCATGATCTCCCCCACTCTTTTTCAATAATTCACAAAAGTAATCTGAGACAAAATCTTAAACTTACTACGTTGGTATTCACAGAAGGCATTTAGTAGTATTAAAGTTAGGATACCTAAATTTACCACTACTAAACTGAGACAAAATCCTAACTTTATGACTTTCGGTATTAACAAAACGGATTAAGTAGTAGTAAAGTTAGGAATCTTAACTTTACCACTACTAAATCCCTTTTGTGAATACCGAAAGTAGTAAATTTGGAATTTTGTCTCAGATTAGTTCTGTGAATCCATCCGCTAGCTGACAAAGAAGATCCGTAAGCCCCAAACTTATCATTGACATCAATGAGGTAATGTGTAACCAGAAACTGCACTAACTCCTCCCTTCTGGTATTAAATTGGCCACAAGGGGACGCAATGCACTTCGGCCCATGCCTGTCAGAGATGTTGGCTAATTTGGTGTTAAATCCCCCACAGAGCATGAATTGGGGATGTGAGAGAAATCGG
Source organism: Lissotriton vulgaris (assembly GCF_964263255.1). Taxonomy (NCBI): domain Eukaryota; kingdom Metazoa; phylum Chordata; class Amphibia; order Caudata; family Salamandridae; genus Lissotriton; species Lissotriton vulgaris. The sequence goes on along the minus strand of NC_141685.1, from coordinate 216,129,390 downwards.
GCTTCTAGCACCTTGAGGTCCCAAATAAATTAAAACAGTTGGTCAAAGGTGGCACATGCCAAGTTAGAAAAGTTGTTAATATAAAAATCAATCGAGTAAATATGAAAGGAACTTAAAGTGTCCTTAATAAGTAGAACCATAAAGGCCGAGCTCCTTGAATTGATTACTGAGATAGCCACCTTAAGATTCAAATCACCCACATAGAAAGTCTGCCTTTTGCTGTGCCGCGAGGAGACAGAGTAGAAGGCCCGGAGTAAATAAAAAAAATACATAATCATTTTATTGCATTTAGTTAATTAAAACCATTACAATGTGTGTTAAAAATCCTTGAATTGTCAGACACAATGTGTGATTAATAAAATTGGGAAAACTAAATTTTTCAAAATTTTACATTCATTAACATCAGTCAAGAATAGTCTGTGTATAAGTTATTTCTCTATTTTGTCCAACTTTTGACATATGTCTAAAATCTTTTGCTAAAATCATAGGCAGTATTGTAATTTCGCAATACAATGCTGTCCCTCATTGTTGGCGGTCCTCAACTTTCTATGTAGCAATAATATGCAAAAAGTGCGAATGCACACGGATCCTCGAAGATGTTGCTGAAATTATGTGTTTAGCAATGGTTGTGTATTTGAGGTGCTAAGTGTGCACAAGTCATCAAATACTTGACTGAAGTTATGTGCAAAGTGCTGTTGTAAACTTAATATTTCAAAACCTCCGGTTATCAATCGTCTATTACAGGGTTCAAAGTTTTGTGCGAATAGCAGGATGATTAAAAAGCTGTATACGAGTGGCATGTGTACTTGTCGCTATGCTACTACGATATACCTGTAAGCGCAATGTGTTTGATTTTGATAGTAGTTGATTCACTTTCTGCAGAAATCTGGCTGCCCTACTTGAGATCTGCAATGAATGGCTGTTTAGTAGTAGCATTATGGTCGACAAGATCTAACTTGGAAGGACTGGAATGCATTGATTAAATAATTCCTTCTCAAGTGGTTCACAGCTGGACAAATGCACACTAGATGTATAAGGGATAATTCCGCCTGTCCACACAATCGGCAAAGCACGGATGTCCATGATTATTACTGTGTGGGAACCTGGTCTTTTGATGTAAATGCTCCCAGTCTAGCCAAGAGTAGATGATGCTAGATTGATGAAGTTATATGCTGGAAAAGATATGGTTGGGGCGATTGAGTCTCATATGTAGGTAGGACCATCCAGCCATGTTTATCCAAGCCTTTTATCCAAGCCTTTTGTTTCGTAGCATTGTTGACTATTTTTTAAAATGAGTTGAAACTATTTTCAGTGTCCCAGGCGTTGTGCATGTCTAGCATTGTTAGTGCGTGTTCGAGGACAGTATGTCAGACTTTTGTTCCTTTGAGTTGGTCCTTCATTTCTGTCCAACAATACCCCAGCAAGGAATCCTCTTGTGCTGCTTTCAATTTCCAGCACATTTTTACTATCGCAGTTTGTCGAACGGGATGTTGATTTAATAACCCGAATTCTTAGTGAACTTGAGCTTGTGACGTGAACTGCGGAATCTGGAAAATTCATTTGAATGAACCTGACTGTTGGAGATTCAGGAAGTTGGTGTCTTGATCTTTGAATAATTCATAGCCGTAAGAGTCGGGAGAAACTTTGCAGCAATGACTTTTAGTAGGTGTGAATTTGAAGGACACTGTAGTTTCTGTTTTAATGTGTTTAATTCAAAACAGAGGGGGCATATTATCTACATCCCGCAATAAAAATCACAAAGCGCGCTTAGCGCGATTTAAATTACCACAAGCTATCACTAGATTTCATTGCCGTGTCAGCAGCGTATTAGCAACGCTTAGTTGACAGGCGATGTGAAATCCTGCGATAGAGTGCGATAATTGACATTAGCGTGTGAAATCCTGCTATGATTTCACAGCGCTAATGTCAAGCTTGATAATAGGGGAGTGTGGACTCAGCCTTACAATCCACCTCCCATAGTCAATAATGACAATTCAGGATTTTTTATGGCGTTAGGATCCATTGATAATGGGGGCTTAGAGCTCCTTTTCTGTTCGCTCCGCTGTTCAGGGGAAGTGTTAGTAATAGCGCGATGTTGGTTTAGCCAGCATTAGACATGTTGCCCTAGGAGGGAAAGCCTACATTGCATCTCATTAGTGATGTATATCGCTAAGATGCTTGGCGTTAGGAATTTGGCTGCTTAAATGCACCAATGCATGTTAGCGCCGCCTTCCTAATAGGGCGATAAGAATATCGCCGCTTTAGCAGCAAAAAGTGCAGCTAAAGCGGCGATAATGCCCTTGATAGTATGCCCCGGAGTTTGTTCGTTTGAGCTTTTCTGAGGTTTAGATTTTCTTTCCTGGAATAGTAAAACCTTCGCGAGTTGGGGAAACAATAGCCTAGGTTTTCTGTAAACCAATAAATTCATATCTGGTGACAAATCTGAGCCAGGCCGGATTTCCAAGCTTATCCCTAAGGTCAGTGACATTCCAGCTCAGGAAAGAATACAGATAATTAACAGTTTTGTGCTCGGAATCTTTTGTAGAGGACGCTTTCTTCCGAGGGTTTTCCTTTTGAGGGAACACCCTGTGTCAGGGATCACGGGAGGTTTCCTCCTCACACCTCCTCAGTGGCTTCTACCCTCTCATGCCAAATTCAAAGAGCTATTCATCCATTAAGTTGGAGTGCTAGTTGGCACCGCAGAAACTCCAACATGGCTGCCAACCTTTTTTCACTGCAACAGCTTCATGCTGTTTAGCAGTCTAGTCTTTCTAGCAATCAAGGTCTGGTGAAGTGTGCACCAACATTCTACTGCGCACTTCACCGAAGATTCCTCATGAAGAGCATCAGAATTTAGAGTGTCGTGTTAGTTAGTCAGGGTAGAACTCGCATGGTCCACGTTTAGCTTCGTCGGTAAGGTCACAGGTGTTAAATAAAAGGTTAGTGCAAAGTCTAGGCTTTCTTTCCTGAAGAATTGCACGTTTAAAATATATTTCCCTTGTAAGCCATAGCTGTTTAACCCAGAGAGAAAGAAAAGGTTGTTTATTCATTTTGAGTTAAAAGCCTTTTAAAACGACATTAAAGAATAATCTTGTTCTGAAATAACTGTGCTTTAGAAATATACTCAGTATTAGACACGGGCGTGACCTGTCAACACGCTGTGTCTCAGAGCTGGTTTATGAGCCTCATTAAGTTAAATCCATTCCTTCCAAAGTTAAAGCCTGCACATTTATTTTTTCCTTCGTGCAGCTTTGAACTTGCAAGTTAACTAATACAGAATGTTTTGGAAGTGAGCACCTTGTCGCAGAGTTGCTCTAGCTAAAGGTTAACCTAATCATTTCCCTTGACACTCATGGTCGATAAAATTCTGAGAACCACATTTGTCTTGTTCCTAATTAGAAGAAATAACGCGTGCAAAGGCCTTTAACACTGTTTTATTTAATCTTCTATTCCATGAAGTAATTCAAGCTCTTGGCTTCTCTAAGCTAAAGGTTTTTTCAATAGAATTACCTTAGTGATCAAAGGGCAATCCTTTAATGATCCTTAAATAAAAACATATTTATCTGCGCAACTATCTTCCAATAAAAGATATCATAACTAGGTTAGGAGGGTTGGGTTTTGGAGAGAAGCGAAAGACTCACCCCAACTTTTCAGAACCCTAATTTAAGGCCACTTCGTCTACTTGTTAAGTGAGTATATCATAGGAAGAACCCCCCCCCCCCCCCCCAAGATACAATATACCAGAATTAAAAGAAGAATATCACTTACCTAGTTTTTTCTCACGATAACAGAGCACATAAAGAAGTCTAAGGGCCTGCAAAGAAAAGAACAAGAGACTTAGTGAAAGCTTCTATTAGTGAATAAAGAAACAGTCATTAAGAGAAGTAAGAAGAGAAGCTAGCCCCAAAACAACTTTCTGGTAAGAGAAGTTATTCATATGTCTATTAAGAAACTAAATTAAAAGCAAGCAGAAAAGATTATATGAGCATTTGTTTTTAGCCTGAATTAAACAGAAGAAGAATAAGACCAGAAGACGCAGAACCGGCAGAGTTTTGGAGAGGTCTCTTTTCTATCCCATTCCCCTTTTCCCCCCTGAGTACTTACCTGCAAGGAGTAAACAATCAACCTGGGAGTTCTGAGAGGTGAATTGGGACTTAGCAGCATTCTGCTCCTGTGTGGTTCCTGTCTGAATATTACAGCCCCTTGACACCCTGCCATCACCTATAGGTCAATCTATACTAGAAAAGGCTTAAAAATTACTTGCAACATGTATATAAAACTGAAATCCCATTGGGAGACTGGATATGTAGGGGTCTTAGGTAAATACAGAACCTGAGGCATGGGTGGAATAAGTTTCTGGGAACTCCTGCCACACACTGCAGGTCTGATCTGACTATGCGTATCAGCCTGGGGATGATGAAGGAGCATAGGATGTAGAAATGTCCTAAAGTTACCAGAATAATGTTCCCCCCATTGCCTTTTCTGTTCAATAATCCAAACAGTAAATTCTGTACCAGCAGAGTTGATCTAAAGTTTACAACAATACAGTCTTCTCTTGTGTCTGTGATGCTTGGCCCAACCCAAACCCAACCTTGCGAGCCAGCAAGATGTCATTTGCCGAAGAAAATTGTAACCCTCTGTATCCTACAAGCCTTCCAAAACATTGCTTCGCAAGCCCGGTGGAGTTTCTTCCTATGGGGTAACTCCATTCAGATTCACGACATAAGGGCAAGCAGCTGGGGAAGGTTAATAGTAACCTGATTTGGATTCTGTTCAGTGCAATGTGTGATAGGTCCCACCTGGTACAGCCTAGCTGATGTACAATCTTGTAGTGTACTCGACCCATTTGCCCCTTCGGTGGCACAAATGACCTGGTAACTTGAACAGGCCTGGATGCGGTGGAGAGGAAACAAACATGATTCAGATCAGGGATAGACATTATAGGCTGACCAGGTGCACAAAGACATGTGAGAGGAGTGCTGAAGGTCAGATGTAAAATTCAGCATTGATGGTTTTGGCTGGAATATCAGGCTGTGGTAGCATCCATGTGAAAATAGCCATTTGCGCTCCAATTTGTTTAAGTCTATCCAATGTAGGAGAGAGCTCTGCCTGCAGCAACATCTTGAATTTAGAGCAACAGTCCTCCATGAAGCGCTCTACTCTAGACTGACTTTGTCCACCTCCCCCGAATTTCCTGAGCTCCCTGCCACAGATGAGCCCAGGGAGGAGGAGGCAATTGAGGTGGAGGAAGGGGAGGGTGGGTGTTGAAACTATGGGAATCAAACTTGTTTTTGTACTTTGACATATCTGATCCGTGAGGTTGGAAGCCATCTGTGTCCGTTGCATTGTCCCTGCATACCCTCTTACTAGCTGGAAGTTTACGAATAGGGCTCCCATTGCCAATCCCTGCTCCAGTCCTAGCTAAGAGGTAAGAAACACCAGCTGCTTCAACTAATAAGGTGTAGGTAGGAGAAGTCGAGCCAGGCGTCTGGCCTATGGGTAAGTTTGCATCCTCAGGAGCTGGGGTTTCTGAGGCTGGGCCTAGATTCAAAGAAAGCCATCTCTCTGACGAGCCAATCTGGGTGCTAAATATCCACATACCCCTCCTCAGCATCCTCTCACTAGAAGTTCATTTCACCGGGAAACAGGAGCAAGCTCGCCAGCAAGTGTGTGTTTCCTCCCAATGACATGGTGTTGCAGTACTGGTGGTTGGCCATGTGTGGTGCTAGACTTACTACTGCTTCTTTTTAGTAGTAACTAGCACTCAGATTTTGTGATAAGCAAAAAGTAGTAAACATACTCAAAAGTGTAAATTACTCAAAAGTGTAAATTACTATTGACCATCATGCCATGCATGTCTACATAAGTATGGACAGTGGAGAAGTGTGGCTCACCGGTTAGAGGAGACAGTCCCTGATGCAGAAGTCAGACCCGGGACCAGGGTTCAATCCCCAACGCGGCAGGGCATTGAGCTCAAAATGTCCACGGACTTGATAATTCTCGCCTCGGTGCCTACTCGAATCGCGGGTTCACACTCTGCAACTCTGGGCAATAACTTGCTTAATCTCCACTAAGGCCCCACTGCGATGGGATGCCTGGTCTTCACCTTGGGGATGCCCAGTAGGGTTAATCTCGCAGGGAAAGGCCAGGACGGGTTCCCAAAACAAGCGCCCTGAGACCTTACGGTGAAAGGCGCTATATAAGAACGTATGATTTACGATTTATTTACATCGAAGTAGGTACTATTTCCGATGGCAACAGGTTCCTTTAATGATGGTAGAATGCTATAGATAACAGAAAATATTAGTTATTGATGATCTATATACAATATACAATTTCTATTGTTTCTCAGTGTACATCTCAATTGTGAACACCTTAAACTGGAGAAAAAACAGTAACCATCAGCGTTTCAATCCATGATCTTTCAAGTTAGAATAATATTATTATGCTTGGCACCACTAAAGTACCATTTGTGTGTGCACGTGACCCTTAAATGAGTGTTCCTTCTTACCATATGAAGAGGAGTACAATCTATGCTCCCAAGATACAACTGGCTTCTCACCCAATCTGTCCCTGCAACACTAATGTGCTGTTTTATTCTTTTACTATGACTGCTTGAATGTGTCATTTCAAAAGTTAAGTGATTTATCGACACACGGGTAACGTAGAATTCAGGCAAAGACTTGCTTAGGTCGAGGTTCTCCTGTGCAGTGCAAGTGTAACAGTTCTATACATTAAAAAACATAGGGCCATATTATCAAGGACGGCGTTAAAATTATCGCTGGTTTAGCGGCAGAAAACTGCCGCTAAAGCAGCGATAATCGGCTTGATAATATGCCCTCGAGAATTTCCATAGAAGCCATGTTCACACCAGATCATGGGCTTCTAAGGGAAATCACAAGGGCATATTATCAAGCCCATTATTGCCGCTTTAGCAGCAGTTTTCTGCTGCTAAACCGACAATAATTTTTAACGCCGTCCTTGATAATATGCTCCATAATCGGGCAGTAGGGTATAGCAGATGACAGAGCCTTTGTTGGCTCCATCGACTGAAACCTTCATCTGACAGTGTAGGGGCCGTCAGAACAAGGACATTAGAGCATTAGCGTGGACAGTGTCTTTTTTCCTGACCATGAAATACCTGGTGGTGAAGGACAGGAAGAAAAGAATGACCACACTTCTGAGAGAAAACCCCCAGGGTGTGGGAGTCATTATTTATTTTAGTATTCCACAAAAAAACTCACACTTTGGGAGTTTGCTTCAGAACAACTATAACTCTGGAAAAGTTTGATGACCGGATATCAAAACTGATGGCGGCCGTCAACCAAACTTTTTATGCACTCAAAGGAAGCACCATGACCGCAGTTCCTTTCAATAAACAGAGATGACTGCTGGCTGGTGGTCATCTGTAAATTTGACAGACAGTGAGACATTAGGGTTGTGGATATCCTCTGCAACCCTATAGGATGGGGGACTGTCCATCAGACAATAACGCAGGCCACAAATAATGCTCACTACACAAAGAAAGGGAGAGAGGTACCTCTCCTTTTCCATCCTTCCTGTTTCTTAACCATATGCTCACACAAGGGAAAAGGAGGAAGTAAGAATAGAAAAACACGGTTGTATGACACTACAATGCAGGCTATTACCAATCGTGCCACTACAACGCTGTTTTTACAACGCAAGTCGTTACAACAACTTTCGCTGTAAGCGCTGGATAGTGGATAGTTTAATTTTCTATTCTAACTCCAGCCCACGTTACAGTAGGGAAGGTGTTGGATTAGAAAATTAAACTATTCCCTATCCAACAGCGCACTTCAGCGCAAATCGTTATAACGACTTGCGTTGTAAAAGCAACGTAGTAATGGCAGTGCGTGGTAATGCCCGTGTTGTAAAGGCTGCTCACCGAAGAACATGCTCTCAAAGGAAAAATGCAAGGTTTTTGTAAAATGCCCTAACCCACTAACAGTGGTATGCTTCATCATTGGGCTTGCTTCATCATCCCTGTGCAGACCAACGCCTGGGATGTATTAAAGGGTAAGGCGAATACAATACACATATTTAAAGGGATCCACTGTGCAGACTCTTTAGTGTCGACTCTCCCGGGTAGGATTAAAAATGAAAGCCAGTGATGAGATGGAGAAATTCGTACCCCTTCATCCAAACCATCTGCTATCTTTTCAACAATTTTCGGCCAGTTGTGATCGCCCCTATGGTTTATCTGGCTTTCCTCAGGACTAAAATCCCAAACTTGAATCTGCCCACCCCTTATATTTGACCAGTATCTAAGCAAGTGACTGTATCTTTTTATACCCTTCCTTCATTGTTAGTACCATTTTAACAACCAAATACAGAAATAAACAACTGAAAGATGACTAGTTAATCTTGTGAAGGGTGTGCCTACAGGTGTCACCACGTTTCAGTAACTTTAAATCAATTAGAGCTAGAAATCATTTTCCTTCTAATTAATATCTCCTGATTATGCAGGAGCAGATGGATTCAAAATTATGCACAAAAAAAGCTGAATGGTATTTCCTGCTCTCGCCTTCCATATCATTGATTATTCCAGCCCTATCTAGAAGTTCAGTCTTTTCTTCTGTCACATTGTGAGTTTGGAGCATGTAATCTTGCTCGCTTATTGCTAGCATGTTGAACATGTGGTGTCTGAAGATACATTGTAACACCTGGTAGAATCTGGTTCAAATGAGTTCCACTGACGTCATTTGCTGTGGCCATGAACGTGTTAATCACCAAGCTATCCTGAGATGCTTCTGGCAGAGAATGCTGGGGTCTTTGACCACTCCACTATCAAACACATCTCTGCAGTGACCTCAAAGGTGTGTTTCAGGGCAGGTTTGGCAAACACTCTCTTGAAATCTTCCGCCCGATTCACAAAAGTAATCAGAGACAAAATCCTAACTTTACGACTTTCGGTATTCACAGAAGGCATTTAGGAGAAGGAGTACTAAGGTTAGGATTTTGTCTCAGAGAATCTTAAGTTTTGGTGTTAAGTTAAACTTAAGACAAACTTAAGTTTCACTGAGACAAAATCCTAACTTTAGTACTCCTAAATGCCTTCTGTGAATACCAGAAATCGTAAAGTGAGGATTTAGTGTCAGATTACTTTTGTGAATCAGGCACTTCATGTTTAATGTCACAGGCAGAACCAACACAAGCAGTTTCTGTTTTTTAATCATTTGTTAGATTTGACATAAACAAAGTACATGATCCATTTGTCTGCAACTGAAGAAGCACACCATAGAGATTAGGGGAAGCCATAGAGACAACACGCATGAGTGACGTCAGCCCACTGCAACACAGTTTGAGTGTTGCAGGTCCAAGTACAAAACTTTCTCGGCATACTATTACACAAAATGTATACGTCAACAATGTTAGGGTGGAAGGGGGCTAAGATTGGGCATGTACCAAAGACAGATGGAGAGAAAAATGCACTTGTGTTGCTTGGATCTAATAAGTCCTGAGAGGTGTGGAAGTGTGTATCTGGTGGTTAACCATCTGGGGTTGTATAGGGTGATGATGGCTTGTGAGGGAAGAGGGCAGGGAGAAAAAGATAGAAATAGAGAAAGGAAAGGGAGTCAGCGGTTTGGCCTTAGGGACTGTTCTCCAAGACCCGCAAAAAAGTTCAAATTTTGCTAATGGTAAACATTCATAGGCCTCTGAGATTACACACATAATGTAACTGTAAGATATGCTTCTGTGAGCATTCGGAAAATGTAGTGTCCAGTTGTTGCAGTGTTATAGGCTTGTACCCCACATCTTGTCAAAGATTGAAGTTAGACATTTCATCCTTAGAGTGGTCCCCCCCCAAACGATTGCCTGCTTAGCTCCTCTTTTTGCTGTATCTTTCTGTTGGCCTTAGGACTCTGAGCACATTACCACTTCTAACCAGTGTTAAAGTGTGTAAGTTCTCCCCTTGTTGTAATTTGACAGCAATTAGATTAAGCATTAGCAGAAGACATCTTAGTTCTAGTAGTTATCTTGACATTAAGCTGACTCCATTTTGTATTTACGTCAGCCATCTTGTCTGCTACATGCTGCCTCGTGTCGACCATGTGCTTTGTCCTATCTTCCTGTCAACGGCGCTTGAAATCTGCCCGACAACAAGTTATATTTAGCATCCCCCACTTTCGCGCATGTCAAGTAGAGTCCACATCTGTTAGTGATTAGTTCCAGATAGGAATGTGTTTGTCGACCCCCAAAACTGTTAGCTCCTCCCACTGATCGATTGTGCCTCTCGATATTGCCTTATTTGTACATAAACTGTGCTCTTGTGTTTGTACCGCCTTCTTTTGAGCCCCTGTGCAGGTATAAATAAACCATGCTTTCTTAGCTCGTGGTGCTACTTCTTGCAATACCGAAGGGTACTGTTTGAACTGTAGCACCACCTCATGAGGAGTAATAAATGTTACTGTTTCTATTCCAGTTACTGTGCCAACTTCTTCCTATTGGTCTGAGGATTTTGTGCAGAGAAGGGCGAACCCCTGGCACTAGCGGGTCTGGCTGAGGCCTGCTACCACACCCTAAACATGGTGACACTGATGTACCATATACTCAGGACCTGTAACCTAAATTCTACTAGTAGGCCTGCAACACTGATTGCGCCACCCACCCAAATAGCCTTTCAAACATGTCTCCGGCCTACCATTGCAGGGCCTGTATGTGCAGTTTACTTCCACTTGAACTTGGCATTTAAAACCACTTGCCAACCCTTTTATTATACATATTTCACTCTTAACGTAGGCTCTAGGTATCCCTAGTAGCAGGGTGCTGTGTAAGTAAAAGGTAGGTCATGTACTGGTATGTGTTTCACGTCCTAGAAGTAATAGCTAAATCCATTTTTCATTACTGTGAGGCAAACTACTCTAGACACAGACTAATATTGGGAATTCCTCAAAACACTTTGAAGCTAGGAGTAGTTGCATCATGTTTCATATCTTTAGACTGGTAATGATAAATCATCTTTACTGGAAAAGATGGATTTAACATTACTGTTTTAAAAATGTCACTTTTAGAAATGGGACATATGTCTGCTCTTACTGCTGTGTGTGCCTTGCTGTCTGTCTCTGGTGAACATATGGGGTGGGTGGCGGCTACATTTTGTGCATTCCCTCTACACAGCCACAAGCACAGGAAGGGTTGGTGTGACAGAAGATTCATCTGGATTCTGATAGCTCATTCTGGGCAGAAGGAGAGGGGGTGGAAGCTGACACTTACATCTGACTAGGCAGTGTCCTGTTTTCCACCAACATTTCTAAATATCCCCTACTGATAGTCTGGAGCCAGGGTTGGGAAGAAAGGGGGACCTGTGCACTAAAACGGGCTCTGACCCTGCCAAGACAGTACACTACTGGACCAGTGAAGAACTCTGCAAGGACTAAAGACTGCTGTGCTACAAGGACTGCCATTCTGCTTGACTGCTGCTCTATAAGAACTGATTTTCTGCTTTGTTGTGCTGCCCTGCTGCCTGCTGATCTTTGCCCCTGCGTGAATACAAGGGCTTGCTGGCTTCCACCCTGTTCTGAAGTCTCAGGGCCATCAAAGACTTCCTACAACTCTGCAACAGCACCTGGACTATGCCATCTGTGAGCCCTGCCTTGCCAAGTGGTGCAAAACCAGTCCTGGCCCTTGAGAGTGAGCTACTGTTTTACAGAATCATGAAAAATTGACATCATGACGACTTTGTACCAAGTAGAACCAAAGCATTGCCCTTCGACACCGACACAGGAGCTGATCGACAACATCGCTTGGAAGGACTGCACGGCTCGATGATAACAGCAAGCACAGCCCGACAACAACTCAGCGCCTGGATTGTAATGGGGTTCATCCACGAAACCTTCATTGTCTCTTCGCGGATTGGAACTAACGCATCAAGTCTTTGACATTGATGCTTCTTCCATCCAAGGTACTTTTTCAGCTGGACTTGCATGAGTCCTGTAGCAAGCCTGGCCTCCATCTTGGTTGGCCTGAACTTTGGATTCATCCTGGTCCAGCGCGACCTAAAGTAACCCCCAGGTGCTATTTGCTTCTAAGCACTCCATTTTGATTTAATCTTTAAAAATTCATAACACTGGTTCTACTATTGGATTTTTGTTGTTGTAGTCATAAAAATATAATATTTTTTTCTAACCCTGTGTCTAGCATTTTTGTGGTGTTTTCGTTGTGTTACTTTGTGTGTTGAGAAAGCACTTTAAACATTGGCTCTTTGGGTAAGCCTGACTGCTCTGTGCCCAAACTACCAGAGCGTGAGCAAAGGTTATCTTTTACTTATGGACTACATACTCATTGGAGAGCTGAACTTCCAATTCAACTCCACCCTCACCCGCAGCACCCACACCACGTCGACCAACACCAACCTTGCTACCAAAGGACTTCACAGATGGATCGCTAACTGTGCCGACAAGCTTGCACCACTATGCAACCCCAACAAACAACGCCCCAGGAAAGCCACCTGGTTCACTGCCGACCTCCAAGGATCCAGACACACCTGCAGATGTCTTGAGAAGAACTGGAGAAACAGCAAAACGCCAGAAGATCACGCCACCTACAAAAACACCATGACTGAATACCACCAATGCATCAGATCCACCAAAAGGACCTTCATCCAAAACAAGATCCTCGCCAACATCAGCAACTTCAAGCAACTATTCAGCATCATCCTGTAATTCACCAAGCCCCCCAGAGAAACCACGGCCAACACCCCTTCCCAGGACCTATCCGACAAGCTCGGATCCTACTTCCATCTAATAATGAAGGCACTCCACACCAACTTCAATGACCAGACACCCAATTCTGAAACCACTTCCTGCTCCAGCACGCCATCCAGCACACCATCTCCTCCTGGACCCCAGTCACCACCAAAGACACCACGTCGACCATGAAAGGCATCCAATCAGGGTCCCCCATGGATCCATGACCCCGCAAATTTTCCACAGAGCCATTGCTCCCAAACTACAACACACTATCTACACCACCTTCAAGACCAGCTGATTCCCGATGACTGGAAATGCACAGAAGTCAGACCCCACTCAAGAAGGCCTCAGCAGACCCGACTGACTTCAAGAATTACAGACCCATCTCTCTCCTCCCCTTCACAGCCAAAGCCACAGAGAAGACTGTCAATTCACAACTAACCAAAATTCATCGAAGAAAACTCCATCCTCGACCCCTCCCAATCCGGATTCCGCTGCAACCACCGTACCGACACGGCTCTACTCGCCACCACAGATGACATCCGCACCCTACTTGAACCAGGACACACCGCAGCCCTGATCACGCTCAACCTCTTGGCAGCATTCGACACCATTTCCCACCGCACACTCACCGCCAAACTCCAGGACGCTAGCTTACAAGGAACCACCTTCGACTGGATCAGCTCGTACCTCACCAGCGGAACCCAAAGAATCAGACTATCACCTTTCCTCTCCGTTTGAACATAAATCAACTGCAGAGTGCCCCAAGGATCACCACTCAGCCACATGCTCTTCAAAATCTACATGGCCCCCATCACTGCCATCGTCAGACAGCAAGGACTCAGTATAGTATCCTACGCTAATGACACCCAACTCATCCTCTCCCTCACCAAGGACCCCGTCGCCACCAGACTCAGCTTCCAGGAAGGAATGAAGGACGTCCCATCCTGGATAAGCAGAAACTGCCTGAAGCTCAAATCGGAGAAGACAGAAGTCCTTGTCCTTGGACCCTCTCCCTTGGTATGGGAGAACACCTGGTGGCCTACCGCCCTCGGCAGCCCCCCACACCCACGAACCACACCCACAACGTCAGCAACGTACTCAACTCCTCCCTCTTCATGACCCAACAGGTCAACGCTGTAGCCTCCAGCTGTTTCAATACCCTCCAAATCCTCCGAAAGACCTTCAAGTGGGTCCTCCCCCAAATCAAGGAAGGCCATTGTCCACGCACTCATAACAAGCAGACTGCACCACAGAAATGCCCTTTGTGCCGTGATCAACAAGTGTCTGCTCCGCAAGCTCCAGGCCATACATAACAAAGCAGCCAGACTAGTCCTTGACATTCCTCAACACAAACACACCACCCAACACCTAGGGAACCACCACTGGCTCCCCGTTTAGAAGAGAGTCACTTCCAAGATACTCAGCGACGCCTACAAATGCCTACATAACAAGGGACCCCAATACCTCAACAAGAGAATCTCGTTCCACGTACCCAAGAGAAACCTCAGATCCGTCGACCTCTGTGTCACCGAAACCCCGCTCTTCCTCAGAGCCAGAACAGGTGGAAGAACCTTCTTCTTCATCGAGGCAAAAACCTTGAATGAGCTCCCGCTCAACAGCAGATGCGCCCCTCCCTGAACATCTTCAGGAAGACGCCTAAGACCTGGCTTTTCAACTGAACGGAGCTGCCTACTCCCCCCCCCCTACCTCCCCCCCCCAGCACCTTGAGACCCTCAAGGGTGAATAGCGTGCTTAAAACTCCCCTGATTGATTGATTGATAGTGTGTACTTATCTTACACTGACCATAGTGGTGGTTCCTGCTTGTACATGGTGCATACTCTGACAACCAGAAACCCCAGTTCTAACAATTATCTTCTAATCTTGGAGTCTATTAATCACATGCCTGTGCACAGCAATGAGTAGTAGCTCTGTCAACCATTCTCTGTGTATCTGACCATCTTGCAGTGTCTAAGAATACAGACTTGGTGATGGAGAGCAAAATGGTTAACAACAAGTGCAAGTAAAAGGTTGTGCTGTTCATGTTATTTGTGGTGTTTAGTAAGGTTAATTTGGCTGTCAAATAAGCAACAAGCAGTCCACAAAACCTGCCAAATGACTGGTCAGTATGACCTGATCCTGGGACATAAGCACAGTATGTGGCATATTACCAAGCAAGTGGCGGAGAGAGGCGTTAGCCGTCTTGGCTTAACGCCTCTCTACGCCACTTCAGAAATTTCAGGCTGCACCACAAAGATATGGTACAGCCTGGTGTTTCCCCCCGCGATGGCCCTATGTTACACAACTTAGCACCAGCGCCGGCACCCTTGCACCAGAGTGCAAGGGTGTCTGCGAGCAGGGAGGTTTGTTTATATGTAGGAAAGAGTTCCTTCCTGCACATAAACAAACCTAAAATGCCATTCTGTAACTTTCATGTGTGCTGCGTCATGCAGCACACATGGAGCTTAATAAAATAATATTTTGAAAAACGGTTTGTTCATGTACAGGAAGGGACACTTTCCTGTACATGAACAAACTATGGCATTTTGCTTTTTCCTTCTTAAGTTCGGTGCTGCCGCCTATTATCGCCAAACTTGATGATAGGTGGCAGTGTCGACTTCAATTGTTGTCGCGGTGGAACGCCCACCATAACACCCACTGCAAGCTCCCTTCACGATAAGTTTAGCATGAAAAGGACCCTATTATCAAGTCAGCGTTAAGCCGCTGCCATGATAATAGGGCGCTCACCCTATCACCACCACAACATCACAAAAGTGACATTGTGGTGGCGATAGGGGCTTGATAATATGCCCCAAAATTTTGTAAACCACAGTTTCGAGATCTGAACCCCCTGCAGGCATCGGTTGGGAACAGCTTTGCCTTCAGGAGTTTGGATGGTCACCCGCACCAGACATGGAGTATTTTGAAACAGATTTACTTGAGGAATGTCTATCTTATATCACTATCATGGGAAGTAAGTAGTTAGGCCTCTGTCTTCAGGTGTGTAGTCTTCTTTTTTTTTTAAAAAAATTTTTTGGAGACCTTTATTGTGCATGTTGCAGAAGTACAAATACGGGCCTACAACCATCCGGCCGGCCACAAAACTTATAAGCACAGATGTCAGCATTACGGTCTTCCGACGGCATCAAGTATTACGACAGTAATTGAACACAGTTACGCTGGAAAGGGCATGCCGCCAGGGAGAAGGATCAGTAAAGGTCAATTTTTAAAGTTTTGATAAAAGAAAAGTCAGTGAAGGATAGGCATAAAGGAGATCCGAGTCCATACATTGAGTCCACATGAGTAGGCAACAATAGATATAATATCAGTTACGTGAAGCTCGTCGTCAAAGCGGCAAAACAGTAGAAAAACAAATCGGTCAACAGGAGCCACGCTCATGCCACTTCCAGTGCCACCCACTCCTAACCACCCCCTATCGCAGACCCAGAAAGGAAGACAGTATGAGAAAGCGCAGGAAAAGAGGAAAAAAGGCCCATAGAAACTAAATACAAAAATTAAATCTACCCCCCCACCCTGCACCAACGCGGAGGCTACGGCCTACCCCCCCCGACAATGTGCCTGTCGCCCCATAAAGAACCCGAAATGTAGTTCCAGCAAAAGGAAGAAAGGAAAAAGAAGGAAAAGTAATAAAATGTTACCATGAGATATAGAGAGTGAGAAAAGGCCACCCTAATCTGCGACCCTCAAAAACTACAAGTGAAGCGGGAGGAGGAGCCAATCAAACCATTCCCGGTACCCCAGTCAGAAACACAATCCCACACAATTCGCGGCTGTTGTGAGCCAGTCATTAGTACAAACGCAGTTAGGAAAAACATTTAACTTATGCGACTGAGGCAAGAATGTGCAACTTCCAAGCCCTGTCCCACCAGCCCAGCAACCGACATTACATGGAGAACCTAGCCCCGACCCGACCCCGGACAGACCCAAAAATGAAGCACATGGAAAAGGCCCGCCCCCATCAAGACAAAGAACCAACCTGGCCGCACATCGATCTAGCCCTGGCCCGAACATGGATACACCCCCAGACGCGGCGCCCAAGAGAGGCCCGCCCACCACATGACCGAGGAGTAAAATGGCAATAGGGAGAAGGTCATCAACAAGAATGCACAAAATGGCCACAATGAGTCTTCAGGGAGTCGTACAAGTGCAGCAAAATGTACCATAATTCCACCAAAAGCACACGTTGTTGTCAGCAGGATAGAAAAGAGGTTCATACAGCCCCATTGCAAACATTACCAAACCGTCCCGCCATACAATCCGCCACCGCCCCAAAAATTTTGGTAATCAAGTACAGTCTCGGTATAGCTAAAGACGGGGCGAGGCTTATCAAATCACACCTTACAACACATATGGACTAGTTCCCGTTCCGTGTCCCCGCCAACCTGTCAGTCCCGGTCACAAAGTTTAGCACATCAGCCCTGTCCAGAGCGCGAGCGTTCCTTAAAACTCGGCAACCGATGAGAGCCAGCGTCACAAAGTACCTGAGAGCAAAATGGCCACCGCCGATGAGGATGGGAAAAGAAGAGGCAAAATGGCCGTCCCATTGTAGCAGCCGAGCAGCAACCCATCAGAAAAATTATCCCCGAGTGCCAGAGAGTAGATCCGGGCCAATGCTGGAAAAAGGGCACTCGGGAGGCAGTAGACGCAGGGGGATACTTATGTAGCAGCAACGAGGGTCGGGGGCATAACACCAATCCTAGAGACAAAGTTCCAAGTTCCGCCGGGAGTTGCAACAGTGTATCCCCATCCGAGTCACCAAGCAGCCCCGTGTCGGAGTCACAACTTCGGGGAACAACCTCCCCCTCGTCTACAGCGGCCGGCATCACAGTATCCCCCGTGTCCGTGTCAGCTGGGAAAGTTGATCTCACACTGCGCCAGGGAACAGGCACACCGTCCCCTTGCAACTGTTGCACCGCATCGTCCATCCGGTCACCAAGCCGCGCAGAAAGTGACCGCAGTTCCACCTGAAGTGCAACGAGCGCGTCCATAACATCTCGGCGCGTTGGCACTCTCTGTACGTTAGATTGCCGCTCCATACACTGCGAGTGCCGCAATGGAGCCTCCAGGTCGCCGGCAAGCGGCGAGATAATGCCAGCGGGCGAGTCAGCCATCGGTGTTGTGCAGGAGGCAGCCGCCATTTAGGACAGCCAGGCAGAGGGGGGCTGCCTTCCAGGAGGAAGCCAAAGGGGACCCAGGGAGCTCGAACTAGCTGTGGGAGCCGAGCGTAACAGGAGGGGTGCACGGGGGGGGGGAACACCACCGCCGCGCAGCAAGAAGGGGACAAACCGCAAGGTGACCCGCCCAATGGCCGCCGTAGCTCGGCTGCAGCTTCGGCCAGCGGTGCGAGAACTAGTGCGACCCCCGCTCCTCACCACTTCGGCTCACCAGGACGGGACTGTTGAGTGCAGCGCTTGGATTTCGTCCCAGGTCCCCAGCTCCGGTACCAGAATCGAGGACGATCTCATTCCCCGGGTCAGTGCAGGCGTCCGTCGTCTCGGAGGTCCTCAACGGCAGGGAGTGGCGCCGGTCTCAGGACAAAGCCGCGGAGCCCAGCGCTCGGCACAGCGCTATCATCGGGAATCCGGCAGGCAGGGACTCCGGGAAAACACCCAGCGCCTCAGCGCGATCTCGGCCACCGTCTGCGGCTGCAAAATCACGGGTTTGTGAACAGGATGTGGGTGCAGAACGCACTAGCCAGCGGAGCCGGGAATCGAGCGTCCGTTCAGGTCGCCATCTTGGCTCCTCCCCCCAGGTGTGTAGTCTTCTTGCAGGAGTGTCTGCCTTCTTGTTCTACCATCTCAGAGCATAGTTCTAAATTAGTTTTATGATGACCAGCTACAATCCCCCCTAAGCTTGCCTTATTTTCTAATGCTCAAACGGAATGGTGAACCCTGAAATGTGATTTGTTCCCTTGCATACCTGACCCTCAGGCAATGCACCAGTAGTCAGTGTCAATTCCTTTGTGTTGAGTGTCTTTTGGACATCTCCCTCTCTCTGCAGGGTCACCCCAAAATGTTTTGCCTTCTCTTCTGTTTTGCTGAATTCATTTTTGTTTGTTCTAGGACATTGCACACTTAACCACTGTCTACCAGTGCTAAAGTGCTTGCGCTCATTCCTTTAAACATGGTAAAATTGCCATACGTAATTTTCTTGTATGTCCCTAGTAAAGTGGCAAACCATATACCCAGGTCTTAAAAATTAAATGCTCCTAATGGGTCTGCAGCACTTATTGTGCCACCGACTTAAATAACCCTAAAAACCATGTCTCAGGCCTGCCATTGCAGCCAGTGCATACCGTTTTAAATTGCTATTTGGACCTGGCAAAATAATTTTGTGGTCAGACCTAAACCTTCCATCTTAACACACATAAGTCACTCCTAAAGTAGGCCGTAAACAGCCCATAGGGCAGGGTATATTGTATATAAAACGGACATGTACTTTTCATTTTTACATGTCATGGTAGTGAAAAAGTCTCATTTTTTACTATAGCCAGACCTACCTCTCCTATAAGATAACACTGGGTAAGCTTATTAGATTAATAAGTGATAGTGGTTGTTTCTGAGCATGTGGGGATATCATGTTTGGTGTCTGATGAATTGAAATTTAAAACCCGCTTTCATAGCAAAGTTGTGGTTTAAAGTCACAGTTCAGAAAATGCCACTTTTAGAAAGTTAGGAAGTTTAAGCCAGAGTGCACTCCTTCCCTTGCGTGTAGTCCAAGTAATCATACACATTCTTGAATAGAGTGCAAACAAATTGCGCAAAAACCAGAGTGCTACAGCATTCTGGTTTTTGCGCAAATTGTACATCTGATCTCATTGTATTTTACAGAAACCCCTGATGAAGAGCCTATGGCTCGAAATGCATTGGGTTGCATGAACTGGGTCTACCTTGAAGTTTATTTAATTGCACGTGCTGTTGTTTATAAGCCTGGATTGGAAAGCAGCTGTATTTGAAAATGTTTAATAAACATCAAAATGGAATTTAGTTGTGTCCGTGGTTTCTACAAAGAGAAGTTGGATTAAATTTGTGATTATACTGTCATAGCTTCGATAAAACATGGATGAAAATTATATTTTGTAAATGGAAAAGGACCCATTTGAAGCAGTGCATCAGTTTTGGCGCGTCAGTCACGTGCCTTCGCTTTTTCACTTTTAGAAAGTTGGCATTTTCTTGTTTCTAGCCACTGGGTGCCTGGAGCCTGTTCCTGCGTTGCATTACTAGGTGTAGTTAGCAGCCGGCCTTTGGGTATTCTTACTGGACAGTCACACAATAGTTGGTTTGGGTGATGGCAGGAAGGGCCATCCAGACTTGATGAGATGGGCTAAGCTGTCACCTGTCAGACTTGCACTTGAAAGACACTACCTCAGCTCATACGCAAAGGACTTCAGAATAACCTATGGTGCTTACAGACAGACGAGAACTAGGGCAGGAAGGAGGAAATTCCAGACACGTCTGTAAGGGAAATACTCAAGAAGTTATAAAAATGGGACCTTTTGACACACTCTTCAGTGCACTCCTGTACTTGTAGGTACTACAGAAGAAGGACTGCCCTGCTGCTTGAGGCTCCACTACAGTCTGAGAAGGAAGGCTGGACCTGCACCCTTCATCCTAGGCTGAAGTGCCTCCAAGAGTCAGCTGATTGACTTCCTGTTCTGAGCTGCAGGAACACAACCACCTCTAAAGGCCTCTCTGCAACTTCCCAGTAGACCTTCTGCACTGAACTTGCCTGAACCTGCAACTGAACTAGCCTTAGCCCTGCTGACATCTACTGGAGTGAGTTCCCGATCCCCAAGAGGTGTCTGTCAGGTCCTGGACTCTTGGTGTGGCATCAGTTGAGCTCGTCCTAGAAGAAAAGGAGAAATCCTGAAGTTGTGGGTTCTTCAAGACCGTGAGCGGGCGCTGTAAGAGGTGGGCTAAGTATATGGTGCTCACTTATGCAGTGATGCACCTCACACTAATTAAGGCAACCCCTATGGTGATTTTAGTGGCCTTTGAAAACTTTAGGCTCTCAAAGTGGTAGCTGCGGTTCTCTTGAAGGAATATAAAGCAGCTTGTTTTACCACATTCAATCTATAGTGTAGATTAGATGAAAAAGAACCACACAGTGTTTTTAAAAATTACTTTATTAATTAAACAACACAATCACTATCACATTGGTATAGCTCCGAGCCAGAGATATGAAAAATACACATAAAAATACTTAAGGGAAATCAGGCAAGTAGCACAAATGTACACTGGTCTCAGGGGGAGACCAAATCATATACGTAAGAAGTGGAATGTGAATTCCAAGGAAAAAAAGGATTTGGACCAAAGGACTCAGAGGCGCTGGGAGAACAAGGAGCCACTCAAGGTAAGTACCAAGGAACCCCATGGAGGCTGTGTGCAGAGTGGAAACACAGCAACGTGCCCAATGGAAGTCTATGGAGAAGTTGTGGTTGCAGTTTTAAAGAAAAAGGATCCTTCCCAGAGGACCCCGAAGAAACCCTTTGGAGAACGGAAGGTTGGTGATGCTGAGGAAGACCAGGAGCTGCCCACTAGCTATCCCACATCAGATGTTGGTGACTAGGTTGTCGGTGTCTGGTGGGAGCACCAACAAGCCTTGGTAGCTGCAACTGGATGGAAGATAACAAGATGCAGTCGCTGGGACCAGCAAGGTCCAAGGGACTCTCCAAGTGCAAGAGAGTCAGAGCAGGCCCGGGCTGGCAGCGGAGCCCACCAAAGCAGTAGAAGATCCTTAAGAGGACCCACAGGCTGAAGGCAAAGGAGTTGCAAGAGGACCTCAAGCAGCTCACCAGAAAATGGAGGTCACTGATGCAAGGGATGCAGTGAGGATGCTGTTCTTCGAGGGATGAGGTGCTGGAGGCAGTAGCTTCTTGTAGCCTGAAGATCTCTGAAGTGCAGAGCCAACAAGTGTTGGCAACATCAAGTCAATGCAGTGCACAGGGGTTAAGTCCCAGAGGTTCCGTTAAAGGATACTGTCTTCTAAAATTGCAAGAAAGACAAGACAGGCCTCTGGGGAGTCGTAGAACTACGAGCTGTGTTGCTGGGCCTCAGGAAGTCCAGAGGACAACACAATCAGCAGACCGGTCAGCTTTGTTGTGTTGCCTGCAGATGTAGAGAATTGACTCCTTCATTCCAAGGGCAATTTCTTCAGATGTACTTGGTGCCCACAGGTCTTCTAGAGAACCTGAGTGAAGCACAGACAAAGACAAGGCAGAAGACTTGAAGAACAGTGAGACCAGGAGCAGCAGGTGCTTGATGCAATCTGAGTTTCGCTCAAAGTCCAACAAAATCCAAGTGTCTAGGTGGTCAAAGAGTGTCTTGATTTCATAGGTGAGTCCTGTTACAAGATGAATCTGAGGACCCACCCTCGGGGGAGCCATTAAATACCCAAGGAAAGGGTTGGAATGACTCAGGGTCCCTCTGGGTCCAGCTTTGTCCAGTTTCGTGCCAGATCAGAAATCACGGGTTCCTGATCTGGCTCAAACCAGAGTATGCAAGGAGGGCATCAAATGTGCTCTTCAATGCAGTCTGGTGGCACTGAAAAGCGCCCCCATCCAGCAACATACACTTAGTCCTGTCAGGGAGGAGGTCACACCTCTCAGTGACAGGAAACCTATTGTTCTACCTTCCCCTGCACGAGCTCAGCTCAGCAGCAGGAGGGCAGAACAGTGTCTGAGGTCTGCAGCAGCACTAGCTTGCTACAGACACTGAAAGACTGTAACCGGGAGTACAGGGGGCTCCCTGAAGGGCCCCCCCAGTACATGGGATCATACCTCCAACACCGGAATCTGTGTTGGGGTATGATTCCAACATGTTTGATATCAAACATGACCAGGTTCGGTGCAACCATTATACAGTTAGACATCTCGTAGTGACTGATGTCCACTATATGTCTTAAAATGGGTGAGCGCACTTACAAAGCCTAGAGAATTGACTCAGGGGTCTGTAGGGGTGTCCTGCTCATGCAAGTTCACCCTCACACTTATAACCAAGCACCCTGCCTTCAGGACTGAAGGCCCTTACATAGGGTTGACTTTGTAGTTTTAAGTGTAGTGAGCTCAGATATAAGAAAACTTATATCTGTTGGTATAGGTGCAAGCCCCATCTCACTCAGGCTAAAATGGCAGGCCTGCAGTCTGAGTTTTTGTGGACTCCCATGGGTGGCACAAAACATGCTGCAGCCCATGGAAGACCCCTGGTGTACCTATGCCTTTAATGCCTTAGTACCTTATACTAGGGACTTATAAGGGTAAACCAGTACCCAATTGTGGAGGTACAAAAGTACTTACCAAAGCCATTTTGGGAGAGAGGCCACAGGTGCTGGGGTCCTAATTAGAAGTATCCTAGCAAACAACAGTCAAAACCCACTGACACCAGGCAAAAAGTTGGGGTAATATTAAAAGCAGATCCTACTTTCCTACAGGCCCATTAGCACCAATATCTTGCCACCAGCACCAATTGTGAATGAAAAGCGCAAATGAATCCAACTCTTTGCAGTACATCAACCGTCAGCAATGACTAGCAACGCAAGATCTGCACTTCATGCGACAGCATCAATAGCCCGCAGAGACCACTAATGTGAAGCTCCAGTTATGACTGTCTTCGATACTTGACAAGATCTCGGTCTTACAGTAACGACAGTCTGTGACGCACAGCCTGCTCTTTGCACAACAGCACTGACCATCTGAGACTCTCTCCCTGCTCCCTGCTTCTTGGGGCCTCCTCCAGCATGATCTGGACTCATTGTGCTGGACTTAAGAAGGTAATGTTTTCCGCTTATTCTGGCAGGAGACCTTCGACTAAAGATTCAATTATGAAGCCAATCAATGCCCTATTATTTCCTTAGTGCTTCTAGAAATATTATTCGGAACACTGTTCTTAATTATGGATGACTGACTCGTGTTTCTCTCTTTTTTAAACAAAAGGTCTTGCTGGAGTCAGGCCACGTGTCGCGACTCCTAAATTCAACCTTTCACCCAATTGGGAATGCAAACCAGTGTAGCAACCATAACGTCAATGGAAAGACACTCGTCTATTGAGCCCTGACAAAGTTCTCATCTTGAGAACAAAACATGTTGGCTGCCCAAAAAATCTCCAATCTCGTGATAACCCACAAATTGAAAATAAAGGCTTACTGAAAACGTATAACATTGACTCTTTGGACTTCGTTACTTGGCGCAAGCCCAACCCTTTCCCATAGCAATATTATGTGCTTAGAGTACTTCTAACAACTTTTGGGCCCTGTGCTACTGCACGTGCTGTACTATTCAAATCATGACCCCGTTGTCTGCAAGGTAACTTGTTTAGTTGTATTAGGTGTTTAATGGGGTGCCTGGAGCTTTTGGTCATAGTGCAACTGCACCTGCTGCACTATTGTAATGATGACCCTAGTGCTTGCTAGATACCTGCACTTGTGACTGCCTGTTTAGTAGTAACATATAGCAAAATTTGATGTTTAGTGGAGTTATGACAACACTTTGGTCACTGTGCCACTACATGTGCTGCAACGTTTAAATCAATCCTCTTTCAATTGCAAGGTAATTGCAATTGTGACTGCCTATTGAGTAGTAACATATGGGGGGGCGTGGCTACGCGCGCGACTGGAATGGACGCCTGCGGGTAGAGCTCCGTGCCGAGCTCCCCTTCCCGGCGTAGTTATCCGCTAAATTACCCTGCAAAACCGACCGAAAATCACAGGCGCTGTGACTGTACACCAAGACCCAGCACCCATCCGATTTTGGCAGCAATCGGAGAAGTCGAACCGCACCGCGGTATTTTGTGGAACCACAGCCGCGCACGTCGCCTCCAGGCCCGGCGGACGCCTAGGACACCCCGAGGCCCCGGCGGAAGTGGTGGGCCCAAAGGTACGGCCTGCGGCAAGCGCTTGCGGGACGTGCGAATCCGCAAACAGTACACCCGGAACCTGTCCCCAATCATGAGTGGGCACTGTGTCCTGCGTGCAGCGGGACCTGGGACGGACCCGACAGACAGGGGACGGAGGAGAGAAACACTGAGACGGGAGGCCCGGAACAGACATGAGCGGACACCCGGAGCCGGACCCCCGATAACGAGCAACACGGAGCCAGCACCGCAGAGTGGAGGAGGGTGAGCAGTGGCGGCTCGGGTGTCGGAGGAGGCCAGGGCCAAGAGCACGAACCACGCGCAGATACAGGCAGGCACAGCCGAGGAAAGCACGCCCAGCCGACACCGACGTGCGGCGTAGTCACGACAACGCCTGCGGCTGGGAGCTGATCAGACGGGGTGGCGAGGACGACACGAAGCGCGCGAAACCCACGCCATCGGCAACAACACGGGGCACAAAGCCACTCAAGGGGCAAACGGCAACCCACAAGATCGGATAGCACAAGCGCACCCAATCTGGAGTGAGATCTCTGGGGCCACACAGCGCACACGGAACCGACGCGCACAGGCGCCCGAGGCCGGGCCCCTGACAACAAGCAATATGGCGCCTGCAGCGCAGAATAGGCGAGGGTGAGCAGCGGCGACCCAGGTGGCGAGGGAGGCCGGAGCCCGGAGCACGAACCGCAGGCCGACACCAACGTGCGCAACCGCAGATAGACCACCCGACCGCCACTGGCATACGACGAGGCCACAGACAGGGGGCCGATCAGGCGGGGCGGCAACGGAGCCACAAGGTGAGCGAAGCTCACACCACTGGCAGCGCCAAGAGGCATGACGCAACCAGAGGGACAAGCCACAACCGGCAAGACCAGGCGGCATGCACAACTCCCAGTCTCGAGAGACAACTCAGGGGCCAAACGGCACACACGGATTAGAACGAGTGGCTAATTAACGCTGAGCACTGCCACTCGCCAACACCAGAGAGGAAGCACAGACCGCTGGCCACCTACTGACCGCTACCATAGAGTTACCAACCCGGCCTCCTCTACTCCATGGACTCATGCCCGACCCATCCTCCAGTGGCTGAATCGCTGCAGATCTCGCTGCAGGGGCTGAACGCGGGCCAGGGCACTGATGTCTAACGGGACCAGGGCACGGACCAGGACCGGAGGCGCAAACTCCAAGGGCAAAATGGACAAATCCGGTAAGACCGCCGATCCGGACCAGACAGCGGCCAAACTCGACACAATGCTAGCGGCCATGGAAAGACTGGAGGAGTCCATCCAACTCACTCGCACCTCCCTAGCCACCAAAATCGATAGTGTGGCCATAGACCTCACGCATCTACGAGCGGACCATAAAAAACTGACGGACTCCACCACGTCCCTAGAGTGTGATGTGAAGGAGCTTCAGCCCCAAGTAGGACAATCGAGTAAGCACATACAGGACCTGCTGAATAGGGTGGAATTCCTAGAAGACAGGGCCGAGGATGCGGAAGGCAGGGCACGAAGAAACAACATGTGCCTGGTCGGAATCCCGGAGAAATGGGAAGGAAGGAATCCAGAAGAGCACATGGAACGATGGCTGAAAGATATACTGCAGGAGGGGTCACTCTCGCCGCACTTCGTGGTGGAACGTGCCCACAGAGTTCCCACCAGGCCTTTGACAACGGGCTCCAACCTGAGACCCATGCTACTCCTCATACTGAACTACAGAGACAGAGACTCAATCCTACGCGAAACACGCAAACTCCAGGAGGTGCGGATTGAGAACGCGTCAGTGATGTTCTTTCCGGACTATACAGTACAGGTGCAGAGACAAAGACACTTCTTCCTGGCAGTGAAACGACGCCTGAGACAACAGGGCCTACAATATTCTTTGTTGTTCCCCGCGTGTCAGGTCCAGGAGTCCTCAGGATCGTACGATGCTCTATGGGTTCCACCTCTCGACAGCCCCTGGGTCTGAATGAGAACAGACACACAGGAATGATCGAGCGAGGGATTTCAGGAAGGGTAGGAAGGGAGCTGCAGGGAGAGGAAGCTGAAACGAGAACAAGGCACCATGAGTCAAGCACAGACTTAGATGTATAACACACAAATAGGTAACACCTCACCCTACCCCCACCCTAATGTGAAGTGAATACTATATACCTGGAGGAATTTAAAAGGTTGGCTTTACCTGGCAATCAGAATAGTTGAACTTGTAGCTCAATCTAAAACACAAGAACCATATTGTCAGTTTTCTTCTTTCATACATGAGAACCAATAACCACTGTAGTTATACACATACCAAAGTAAATGTTCCATATGGCTTCAACAGGAGGCACATGGTAAGTAGCCAGCCAGGCGAAGCTCATAAGCCCCTGTTGCACAAAACAAAGAAATGGAGATAATAGTTATTGTCCAATGCCCAGGAATTGCAACGCCTGGTTAACTCACCAGACATGTATCTGCTTCAGCTTAAGTGCGCAGCTATAACAGATCCTGTTCCGTAAGTAGGCATTGACACTACAAATGAATGCTGAATACTTCTTCAGCATAACAGTAAGCCCAAAGTCTTATCTGAGTACTTCTTGAAAATATGAGTCATATACAAAGTAACATCCGAAATCCCCTTACTCCTGTGGGAATTTGGGCAAAGAGTCACACATTCTCAAAGGAACACTCCTATGCAGGTAAAACAGTCTTGTAAAAGGAGCCGTGAATGAAACTCCCCAGTAGACTGTTGCTCTTTCAACAATCCAATACCGCGGAACAGAGCCAAGGATACCGGTAAGCAAAAGGGCGAACCTCCGTGGAGACTCGAGAGCGGAGCCTCAGCCGAGGACTCCTCAGGGCGGGTACTATTGCAAAATTGCAGCGAGCGCAGGAAGAAGCAGAGCGCTCCTGAATTACTCACCAGCCGAAACCAACAAAAAAGGATACGCTGGAACCTCTAGGGATCAACCTTACCGTCCATGAAGGCAATCAGAATCAACGGCAGGCGCTGTTGTTTCCCGTTCGGTAATGTTCCTTCCGCGTGTGACGTCATCAACACGGGCGTCGCACTCCGGACCTGGAATCATGGGAACGGTAGTTTAACATTAACAGAGGCGTCTCTAGGCAGGGTTCGAGACTGATCCCCGCCGTGAAACCTGACAGTACATCCCTCTCCCGAAGAACACTGACAGAGACATGGTTTGTTCGGGAAACGTTTATGGAACAGTTTAACATATTTGGGTGCATGAACATTCGAGGCAGGCTCCCAGGAGTTCTCCTCATTACCAAAACCCTTCCAGGCTACTAAATACCACAATCTAGTGCGGTATATTTTGGAGTCTACAATTCCTCTCACCTCGTATTCTTCTTCATTATCCACATCTACCTCTGCAGGAATGATTCTTTTGCATGTTCGCGTGGGTTTCACCAAAGAAACGTGAAAGGCAGGATGGATGCGCAGGGAGGACGGCAGAGCCAGTTTAACCACCACAGGATTGATCAGTTTGACTATCTTGTACGGGCCTATGTATTTGGGATTGAAAATACTATAACGTTTAAAGCGTATGTTCTTGGTGGATAACCAAACGTAATCACCCATCTTGTATACAGGCCCTGTTTGTCTGTGCTTGTCCCCATAGGCCTTGTACCTCGCCTTGGCCTGTCTTAATTGACCCTTGACATGCTGCCATGTCTTGTGAATGGTCTGTAGTCTTTCCTGTACTTCAGGGACAGGGGTGGCTGAGGCAGGATGGTGAAAAGGTAAAAAATTAGGATGAAACCCATATGTGCTGAAATAAGGGGCATGCTTGGTGGAACCATGTACTGCACTGTTATACGCTATTTCAGCTAGCCATAATCTGTCTACCCAATCTTCCTTAGTGACCTCCACATAACATCGCAAGTACTGCTTTAGAGTTTGATTGACCCTTTCAGTCTGCCCATCGGTTTGGGGATGGAAACTCGTGGATGTGCTAGATGTTATCCCCAAGGCCTTACACCATGTCTTCCAGAACCTAGCCGTAAACTGACTGCCTCTATCTGAAATTATCACTCTGGGTAATCCATGTAACCTCACTATGTTGGTGAGGATTAATCTGGCCAACAAACTAGCAGAAGGAACCTGTTTACAGGCGATGAAATGAGCCATTTTGGTTAAGTAATCAACCACTACCAGGATGGCAGTGCACCCTTGATCACTCGGCATGCCCACCACAAAGTCCATTGAAATGTTTTCCCAAGGCAACTCAGGAGTGGGAAGTGGTTGTAGCAGTCCTGATTGTTTGGAGTGTTGTACTTTCATTTGACTACAAACAGGACACTCAGCCACCCAAGCAGCCACATCCTTCCTTATGTTAGGCCACCAGAATTGTCTTTGTACTCTTTCCAGTGTCTTGCTGATTCCGTTATGACCAGCACACGGTGCACTGTGGCACCACTGGAACACTTGTTTTCTTAATGCTTGGATGGGTAACAAAAGCTGTTTCTGTCTCATCGGAAGACCCTGAACCATCTTCCACTCTTTATGTTTGTTTAACCATTTCTTCCATTCATCTTTCTGGATATTTCTGATAACACTATGGAGAAACATATGGGTACATGTGACGCCGATCACCTTCTTCGGGTTGATGATGGACTCCTCCCGTACTTCAGTTGGCTCCGTCTTGGTGAACTGCCTCGATAATGCGTCTGCCTTTCGGTTATCTTTTCCTGG
Source organism: Lissotriton vulgaris (assembly GCF_964263255.1). NCBI lineage: Eukaryota > Metazoa > Chordata > Amphibia > Caudata > Salamandridae > Lissotriton > Lissotriton vulgaris. The sequence continues at coordinate 216,100,102 of NC_141685.1, read as the reverse complement.
TCGATATGTGACAATGAAGTCAAAGTCTGCGAAGTGCATCATCCAACGCATTTGCCGAGGTGTTAAATGGCGGGCCGCAGCCATGTATTGCAAGTTACGGTGGTCCGTATACACGGTTACTACATGTCGCGCCCCCATTAGGTGATGTCTCCATTCCAGAAAAGCGGTTCTTATTGCCAACAACTCTTTTTCGGCTATTACATAGTTCTGTTCCGCCGGATTCAGAGTACGGGAGAGGTAAGCTACCGGATGTAACTGGCCGGTATCTGAGTGACGTTGGGACAATATTGCTCCTACAGCAGAATCAGAAGCGTCCGCTTCCACGATAAAAGGTTTACTGGGATCAGCGTGCACCAGCACAGGAGCCGAAACAAAAGCCTTCTTCAAGTCATCGAAACCCCTCTGGGCCTCCTCCGTCCAGACAAAGGGTACCTTCTTTTTCAATAATCTCGTCATTGGGGATGCCATAGCAGAGAAATTTTCAATGAACCGACGATAAAAGTTCGCAAACCCAATGAAACATTGGATGTCCCTTACGGTTTTTGGTATGGGCCAATTCTTCACCGCCAGAATCTTTCTCTCAGACATTTCCTGTCCTTTTGGTGTGAGCATTACTCCTAAAAACTCCACCGATGTAGTGTTAAACTTGCACTTGCTGAGTTTGCAGTACAGACGATGTTCCAATAACGTACTCAAAACAGCCTTCACATGTTCCACATGTTGTTCCGTGTTGGAGGAATAGATCAGGATGTCGTCTATATAGACTACAACGAAGCGCTCCAAATAGTTCTTGAGTACGTCATCCAGGAAGAACTGGAAGGCAGCAGGCGGATTACAGAGCCCGAAGGGCATTACCAGGTACTCGTAGAGTCCAAAACGGGTCTTAATGGCAGTTTTCCATTCGTCTCCTGAACGCATCCGGACCAGGTGATATGCGCCCTTGAGATCCAGCCTCGTGAAAACCACCGCATCTTTGACTTGTTCCAACAATACGTTGATGAGGGGAAGTGGATACTTATTCTTTACCGTGATGGCGTTCAAAGCTCTGTAGTCCGCACAAGCGCGAAGTTCCCCATTAGCCTTCGGGATGAAGAACAGCGGGGAAGCCGCTGGGGATTTGGATTCTCTAAAAAACCCAATCTTCAAAAGCTTGTCTAAGTATTCCCGGAGATGTACGGTTTCAGGTTCAGTAAGCGCATAAACACGCCCCGCTGGAATCTTAGCCCCTGGAATTAAGTCAATCTGACAGTCATAGGATCGGTGCGGTGGTAGGGTTTCTGCCTTTCTTTCACTAAACACCTCCGCCAATTCACGATACTCGAACGGAAGTTCTACATCATGTTCGATTGCTGTGGCTATGTGATGTATGCTAGCTAAACCAGAAGCAGGACCTGTTCTCACAGAATAACAGGTTTGTTGACAGTATTCTGATGTGAATTGTAGGGTTTGACCTTCCCAATCTACTACGGGGTTGTGTCTACGCAACCACGGAAGACCCAGGATCACCCCGTACTGTGGTGCATGAATGATGTTGAAGTACAACGTTTCCCGATGTTCAGCACCCATTGTCATACCGAGCTCCTTGGTTTGCAATTGGATGGGACCCGAATCCAACTTTCTACCATCCACGGCATACACTGCTTCTGGAGTCTCTTTTTCTTCTAGAGCGAGTCCTAAGCTGATAGCCTTGGCATGGTCCATAAAACAACCGGTTGCTCCAGAGTCCAACATCGCTCTTATCTCTAACGTCTTCTTTTGTACTTCCAACCCAACATCTACATAGAAATGTAGACCTTCCTTTCTCTCATCTCCATCCAATGAAGGGATAAAGAACTTACTTGAAGGGATCCCTTCATCCACCTTCAAGCCTTCTCGTTTCCCGACCCTTGTTCAGAGGCCACCACCGACACCTTCTTGTAATCGGTCCTTGTTCTGGTTCTAGTAGGGCATTCCCTGATGAAGTGCCCTTTCCGGCCACAATATAGACACAAGCCCTTCTTTTGTCTATATTCCCTTTCTTCTGTAGTTAACGGAGACCTTACAGCGCCTATTTCCATGGGCTCGGGTTTAGAAGGGCTTGCCCCCTCCAGCACTCCGGGATTCTCATATCTTGGTGTTATCCTGTCCTTTCTTCTGTTGTCTCCCTTCCGATCACTGAGGCGATGATCCAGTCTCAGAACCAGGCTGATCATGTCTTCGCAAGTACTGGGCTGAGGGTCGATCTGTGCAAGTACATCTTTCATCTCCTCGGTAAGGCCGGTATAGAAAATGGCTTGTCTTTTTTCTTCAGGCCAATCGGTCTCCGCTATGAGCCTTCTGAAATCGTTGAGGTATGCAATCAAATCTCTATTGCCCTGTTTCAGGCCTAACAACTCCCTGTCTGCTGATAGCGTAGCTGATCTGCGATTGAAAGTTTTCTCAAAATCAGTACGAAAGGCCTCCCAGTCTCTTAAAAGGGGATCATCTCTTTTCACTAATGGCACTGCCCATTGAGCAGCATCCCCTGCTAGGTATGAGATGAGGAAAGCCACCCTGGCGTGATTGGTGTTAAAAACCTTGGGTTTACAGGAGAAATGTAACAACAACTGTGTGAGAAACACTTGCACCTTACTACTATCCCCATGGAATCGTTCTGGGGGGGCCAGAGGTATCGGAGCGGGAACTTCTACTACTACGGAAGATGCCTGCTGGGTACCAGCACTAAATGGGTTGCGACTCAACCTGAGCCTGCAGTGCAGCAGTCTCCGTTCTGGATGCTTGTAGCTCAGTTTGGACCAGCGCCAGTGTTGCCAGGATATCATCCATAGTGGACATTGTATCGTACGATCGGGAGGACTAAATTTCTTGGGCCGTTGATTCTGTCAGGTCCAGGAGTCCTCAGGATCGTACGATGCTCTATGGGTTCCACCTCTCGACAGCCCCTGGGTCTGAATGAGAACAGACACACAGGAATGATCGAGCGAGGGATTTCAGGAAGGGTAGGAAGGGAGCTGCAGGGAGAGGAAGCTGAAACGAGAACAAGGCACCATGAGTCAAGCACAGACTTAGATGTATAACACACAAATAGGTAACACCTCACCCTACCCCCACCCTAATGTGAAGTGAATACTATATACCTGGAGGAATTTAAAAGGTTGGCTTTACCTGGCAATCAGAATAGTTGAACTTGTAGCTCAATCTAAAACACAAGAACCATATTGTCAGTTTTCTTCTTTCATACATGAGAACCAATAACCACTGTAGTTATACACATACCAAAGTAAATGTTCCATATGGCTTCAACAGGGGGCAAATGGTAAGTAGCCAGCCAGGCGAAGCTCATAAGCCCCTGTTGCACAAAACAAAGAAATGGAGATAATAGTTATTGTCCAATGCCCAGGAATTGCAACGCCTGGTTAACTCACCAGACATGTACCTGCTTCAGCTTAAGTGCGCAGCTATAACAGATCCTGTTCCGTAAGTAGGCATTGACACTACAAATGAATGCTGAATACTTCTTCAGCATAACAGTAAGCCCAAAGTCTTATTTGAGTACTTCTTGAAAATATGAGTCATATACAAAGTAACATCCGAAATCCCCTTACTCCTGTGGGAATTTGGGCAAAGAGTCACACATTCTCAAAGGAACACTCCTATGCAGGTAAAACAGTCTTGTAAAAGGAGCCGTGAATGAAACTCCCCGGTAGACTGTTGCTCTTTCAACAATCCAATACCACGGAACAGAGCCAAGGATACCGGTAAGCAAAAGGGCGAACCTCCGTGGAGACTCGAGAGCGGAGCCTCAGCCGAGGACTCCTCAGGGCGGGTACTACTGCAAAATTGCAGCGAGCGCAGGAAGAAGCAGAGCGCTCCTGAATTACTCACCAGCTGAAACCAACAAAAAAGGATACGCTGGAACCTCTAGGGATCAACCTTACCGTCCACGAAGGCAATCAGAATCAACGGCAGGCGCTGTTGTTTCCCGTTCGGTAATGTTCCTTCCGCGTGTGACGTCATCAACACGGGCGTCGCACTCCGGACCTGGAATCATGGGAACGGTAGTTTAACATTAACAGAGGCGTCTCTAGGCAGGGTTCGAGACTGATCCCCGCCGTGAAACCTGACAGTACATCCCTCTCCCGAAGAACACTGACAGAGACATGGTTTGTTCGGGAAACGTTTATGGAACAGTTTAACATATTTGGGTGCATGAACATTCGAGGCAGGCTCCCAGGAGTTCTCCTCATTACCAAAACCCTTCCAGGCTACTAAATACCACAATCTAGTGCGGTATATTTTGGAGTCTACAATTCCTCTCACCTCGTATTCTTCTTCATTATCCACAGCTACCTCTGCAGGAATGATTCTTTCGCATGTTCGCGTGGGTTTCACCAAAGAAATGTGAAAGGCAGGATGGATGCGCAGGGAGGACGGCAGAGCCAGTTTAACCACCACAGGATTGATCAGTTTGACTATCTTGTACGGGCCTATGTATTTGGGATTGAAAATACTATAACGTTTAAAGCGTATGTTCTTGGTGGATAACCAAACGTAATCACCCATCTTGTATACAGGCCCTGTTTGTCTGTGCTTGTCCCCATAGGCCTTGTACCTCGCCTGGCCTGTCTTAATTGACCCTTGACATGCTGCCATGTCTTGTGAATGGTCTGTAGTCTTTCCTGTACTTCAGGGACAGGGGTGGCTGAGGCAGGATGGTGAAAAGGTAAAAAATTAGGATGAACCCATATGTGCTGAAATAAGGGGCATGCTTGGTGGAACCATGTACTGCACTGTTATACGCTATTTCAGCTAGCCATAATCTGTCTACCCAATCATCCTTAGTGACCTCCACATAACATCGCAAGTACTGCTTTAGAGTTTGATTGACCCTTTCAGTCTGCCCATCGGTTTGGGGATGGAAACTCGTGGATGTGCTAGATGTTATCCCCAAGGCCTTACACCATGTCTTCCAGAACCTAGCCCTAAACTGACTGCCTCTATCTGAAATTATCACTCTGGGTAATCCATGTAACCTCACTATGTTGGTGAGGATTAATCTGGCCAACAAACTAGCAGAAGGAACCTGTTTACAGGCGATGAAATGAGCCATTTTGGTTAAGTAAACAACCACTACCAGGATGGCAGTGCACCCTTGATCACTCGGCATGCCCACCACAAAGTCCATTGAAATGTTTTCCAAAGGCAACTCAGGAGTGGGAAGTGGTTGTAGCAGTCCTGATTGTTTGGAGTGTTGTACTTTCATTTGACTACAAACAGGACACTCAGCCACCCAAGCAGCCACATCCTTCCTTATGTTAGGCCACCAGAATTGTCTTTGTACTCTTTCCAGTGTCTTGCTGATTCCGTTATGAACAGCACACGGTGCACTGTGGCACCACTGGAACACTTGTTTTCTTAATGCTTGGATGGGTAACAAAAGCTGTTTCTGTCTCATCGGAAGACCCTGAACCATCTTCCACTCTTTATGTTTGTTTAACCATTTCTTCCATTCATCTTTCTGGATATTTCTTATAACACTATGGAGAAACATATGGGTACATGTGACGCCGATCACCTTCTTCGGGTTGATGATGGACTCCTCCCGTACTTCAGTTGGCTCCGTCTTGGTGACCTGCCTCGATAATGCGTCCGCCTTTCGGTTATCTTTTCCTGGTCGATATGTGACAATGAAGTCAAAGTCTGCGAAGTGCATCATCCAACGCATTTGCCGAGGTGTTAAATGGCGGGCCGCGGCCATGTATTGCAAGTTACGGTGGTCCGTATACACGGTTACTACATGTCGCGCCCCCATTAGGTGATGTCTCCATTCCAGAAAAGCGGTTCTTATTGCCAACAACTCTTTTTCGGCTATTACATAGTTCTGTTCCACCGGATTCAGAGTACGGAAGAGGTAAGCTACCGGATGTAACTGGCCGGTATCTGAGTGACGTTGGGACAATATTGCTCCTACAGCAGAATCAGAAGCGTCCGCTTCCACGATAAAAGGTTTACTGGGATCAGTGTGCACCAGCACAGGAGCCGAAACAAAAGCCTTCTTCAAGTCATCGAAACCCCTCTGGGCCTCCTCCGTCCAGACAAAGGGTACCTTCTTTTTCAATAATCTCGTCATTGGGGATGCCATAGCAGAGAAATTTTCAATGAACCGACGATAAAAGTTCGCAAACCCAATGAAACATTGGATGTCCCTTACGGTTTTTGGTATGGGCCAATTCTTCACCGCCAGAATCTTTCTCTCAGACATTTCCTGTCCTTTTGGTGTGAGCATTACTCCTAAAAACTCCACCGATGTAGTGTTAAACTCGCACTTGCTGAGTTTGCAGTACAGACGATGTTCCAATAACGTACTCAAAACAGCCTTCACATGTTCCACATGTTGTTCTGTGTTGGAGGAATAGATCAGGATGTCGTCTATATAGACTACAACGAAGCGCTCCAAATAGTTCTTGAGTACGTCATCCAGGAAGAACTGGAATGCAGCAGGCGCATTACAGAGCCCGAAGGGCATTACCAGGTACTCGTAGAGTCCAAAACGGGTCTTAATGGCAGTTTTCAATTCGTCTCCTGAACGCATCCGGACCAGGTGATATGCGCCCTTGAGATCCAGCCTCGTGAAAACCACCGCATCTTTGACTTGTTCCAACAATACGTTGATGAGGGGAAGTGGATACTTATTCTTTACCGTGATGGCGTTCAAAGCTCTGTAGTCCGCACAAGCGCGAAGTTCCCCATTAGCCTTCGGGATGAAGAACAGCGGGGAAGCCGCTGGGGATTTGGATTCTCTAAAAAACCCAATCTTCAAAAGCTTGTCTAAGTATTCCCGGAGATGTACGGTTTCAGGTTCAGTAAGCGCATAAACACGCCCCGCTGGAATCTTAGCCCCTGGAATTAAGTCAATCTGACAGTCATAGGATCGGTGCGGTGGTAGGGTTTCTGCCTTTCTTTCACTAAACACCTCCGCCAATTCACGATACTCGAACGGAAGTTCTACATCATGTTCGATTGCTGTGGCTATGTGATGTATGCTAGCTAAACCAGAAGCAGGACCTGTTCTCACAGAATAACAGGTTTGTTGACAGTATTCTGATGTGAATTGTAGGGTTTGACCTTCCCAATCTACTACGGGGTTGTGTCTACGCAACCACGGAAGACCCAGGATCACCCCGTACTGTGGTGCATGAATGATGTTGAAGTACAACGTTTCCCGATGTTCAGCACCCATTGTCATACCGAGCTCCTTGGTTTGCAATCGGATGGGACCCGAATCCAACTTTCTACCATCCACGGCATACACTGCTTCTGGAGTCTCTTTTTCTTCTAGAGCGAGTCCTAAGCTGATAGCCTTGGCATGGTCCATAAAACAACTGGTTGCTCCAGAGTCCAACATCGCTCTTATCTCTAACGTCTTCTTTTGTACTTCCAACCCAACATCTACATAGAAATGTAGACCTTCCTTTCTCTCATCTCCATCCAATGAAGGGATAAAGAACTTACTTGAAGGGATCCCTTCATCCACCTTCAAGCCTTCTCGTTTCCCGACCCTTGTTCAGAGGCCACCACCGACACCTTCTTGTAATCGGTCCTTGTTCTGGTTCTAGTAGGGCATTCCCTGATGAAGTGCCCTTTCCGGCCACAATATAGACACAAGCCCTTCTTTTGTCTATATTCCCTTTCTTCTGTAGTTAACGGAGACCTTACGCGCCTATTTCCATGGGCTCGGGTTTAGAAGGGCTTGCCCCCTCCAGCACTCCGGGATTCTCATATCTTGGTGTTATCCTGTCCTTTCTTCTGTTGTCTCCCTTCCGATCACTGAGGCGATGATCCAGTTTCAGAACCAGGCTGATCATGTCTTCGCAAGTACTGGGCTGAGGGTCGATCTGTGCAAGTACATCTTTCATCTCCTCGGTAAGGCCGGTATAGAAAATGGCTTGTCTTTTTTCTTCAGGCCAATCGGTCTCCGCTATGAGCCTTCTGAAATCGTTGAGGTATGCAATCAAATCTCTATTGCCCTGTTTCAGGCCTAACAACTCCCTGTCTGCTGATAGCGTAGCTGATCTGCGATTGAAAGTTTTCTCAAAATCAGTACGAAAGGCCTCCCAGTCTCTTAAAAGGGGATCATCTCTTTTCACTAATGGCACTGCCCATTGAGCAGCATCCCCTGCTAGGTATGAGATGAGGAAAGCCACCCTGGCGTGATTGGTGTTAAAAACCTTGGGTTTACAGGAGAAATGTAACAACAACTGTGTGAGAAACACTTGCACCTTACTACTATCCCCATGGAATCGTTCTGGGGGGGCCAGAGGTATCGGAGCGGGAACTTCTACTACTACGGAAGATGCCTGCTGGGTACCAGCACTAAATGGGTTGCGACTCAACCTGAGCCTGCAGTGCAGCAGTCTCCGTTCTGGATGCTTGTAGCTCAGTTTGGACCAGCGCCAGTGTTGCCAGGATATCATCCATAGTGGACATTGTATCGTACGATCGGGAGGACTAAATTTCTTGGGCCGTTGATTCTGTCAGGTCCAGGAGTCCTCAGGATCGTACGATGCTCTATGGGTTCCACCTCTCGACAGCCCCTGGGTCTGAATGAGAACAGACACACAGGAATGATCGAGCGAGGGATTTCAGGAAGGGTAGGAAGGGAGCTGCAGGGAGAGGAAGCTGAAACGAGAACAAGGCACCATGAGTCAAGCACAGACTTAGATGTATAACACACAAATAGGTAACACCTCACCCTACCCCCACCCTAATGTGAAGTGAATACTATATACCTGGAGGAATTTAAAAGGTTGGCTTTACCTGGCAATCAGAATAGTTGAACTTGTAGCTCAATCTAAAACACAAGAACCATATTGTCAGTTTTCTTCTTTCATACATGAGAACCAATAACCACTGTAGTTATACACATACCAAAGTAAATGTTCCATATGGCTTCAACAGGGGGCAAATGGTAAGTAGCCAGCCAGGCGAAGCTCATAAGCCCCTGTTGCACAAAACAAAGAAATGGAGATAATAGTTATTGTCCAATGCCCAGGAATTGCAACGCCTGGTTAACTCACCAGACATGTACCTGCTTCAGCTTAAGTGCGCAGCTATAACAGATCCTGTTCCGTAAGTAGGCATTGACACTACAAATGAATGCTGAATACTTCTTCAGCATAACAGTAAGCCCAAAGTCTTATTTGAGTACTTCTTGAAAATATGAGTCATATACAAAGTAACATCCGAAATCCCCTTACTCCTGTGGGAATTTGGGCAAAGAGTCACACATTCTCAAAGGAACACTCCTATGCAGGTAAAACAGTCTTGTAAAAGGAGCCGTGAATGAAACTCCCCGGTAGACTGTTGCTCTTTCAACAATCCAATACCACGGAACAGAGCCAAGGATACCGGTAAGCAAAAGGGCGAACCTCCGTGGAGACTCGAGAGCGGAGCCTCAGCCGAGGACTCCTCAGGGCGGGTACTACTGCAAAATTGCAGCGAGCGCAGGAAGAAGCAGAGCGCTCCTGAATTACTCACCAGCTGAAACCAACAAAAAAGGATACGCTGGAACCTCTAGGGATCAACCTTACCGTCCACGAAGGCAATCAGAATCAACGGCAGGCGCTGTTGTTTCCCGTTCGGTAATGTTCCTTCCGCGTATGACGTCATCAACACGGGCGTCGCACTCCGGACCTGGAATCATGGGAACGGTAGTTTAACATTAACAGAGGCGTCTCTAGGCAGGGTTCGAGACTGATCCCCGCCGTGAAACCTGACAGTACATCCCTCTCCCGAAGAACACTGACAGAGACATGGTTTGTTCGGGAAACGTTTATGGAACAGTTTAACATATTTGGGTGCATGAACATTCGAGGCAGGCTCCCAGGAGTTCTCCTCATTACCAAAACCCTTCCAGGCTACTAAATACCACAATCTAGTGCGGTATATTTTGGAGTCTACAATTCCTCTCACCTCGTATTCTTCTTCATTATCCACAGCTACCTCTGCAGGAATGATTCTTTCGCATGTTCGCGTGGGTTTCACCAAAGAAATGTGAAAGGCAGGATGGATGCGCAGGGAGGACGGCAGAGCCAGTTTAACCACCACAGGATTGATCAGTTTGACTATCTTGTACGGGCCTATGTATTTGGGATTGAAAATACTATAACGTTTAAAGCGTATGTTCTTGGTGGATAACCAAACGTAATCACCCATCTTGTATACAGGCCCTGTTTGTCTGTGCTTGTCCCCATAGGCCTTGTACCTCGCCTGGCCTGTCTTAATTGACCCTTGACATGCTGCCATGTCTTGTGAATGGTCTGTAGTCTTTCCTGTACTTCAGGGACAGGGGTGGCTGAGGCAGGATGGTGAAAAGGTAAAAAATTAGGATGAAACCCATATGTGCTGAAATAAGGGGCATGCTTGGTGGAACCATGTACTGCACTGTTATACGCTATTTCAGCTAGCCATAATCTGTCTACCCAATCATCCTTAGTGACCTCCACATAACATCGCAAGTACTGCTTTAGAGTTTGATTGACCCTTTCAGTCTGCCCATCGGTTTGGGGATGGAAACTCGTGGATGTGCTAGATGTTATCCCCAAGGCCTTACACCATGTCTTCCAGAACCTAGCCCTAAACTGACTGCCTCTATCTGAAATTATCACTCTGGGTAATCCATGTAACCTCACTATGTTGGTGAGGATTAATCTGGCCAACAAACTAGCAGAAGGAACCTGTTTACAGGCGATGAAATGAGCCATTTTGGTTAAGTAAACAACCACTACCAGGATGGCAGTGCACCCTTGATCACTCGGCATGCCCACCACAAAGTCCATTGAAATGTTTTCCAAAGGCAACTCAGGAGTGGGAAGTGGTTGTAGCAGTCCTGATTGTTTGGAGTGTTGTACTTTCATTTGACTACAAACAGGACACTCAGCCACCCAAGCAGCCACATCCTTCCTTATGTTAGGCCACCAGAATTGTCTTTGTACTCTTTCCAGTGTCTTGCTGATTCCGTTATGAACAGCACACGGTGCACTGTGGCACCACTGGAACACTTGTTTTCTTAATGCTTGGATGGGTAACAAAAGCTGTTTCTGTCTCATCGGAAGACCCTGAACCATCTTCCACTCTTTATGTTTGTTTAACCATTTCTTCCATTCATCTTTCTGGATATTTCTTATAACACTATGGAGAAACATATGGGTACATGTGACGCCGATCACCTTCTTCGGGTTGATGATGGACTCCTCCCGTACTTCAGTTGGCTCCGTCTTGGTGACCTGCCTCGATAATGCGTCCGCCTTTCGGTTATCTTTTCCTGGTCGATATGTGACAATGAAGTCAAAGTCTGCGAAGTGCATCATCCAACGCATTTGCCGAGGTGTTAAATGGCGGGCCGCGGCCATGTATTGCAAGTTACGGTGGTCCGTATACACGGTTACTACATGTCGCGCCCCCATTAGGTGATGTCTCCATTCCAGAAAAGCGGTTCTTATTGCCAACAACTCTTTTTCGGCTATTACATAGTTCTGTTCCACCGGATTCAGAGTACGGAAGAGGTAAGCTACCGGATGTAACTGGCCGGTATCTGAGTGACGTTGGGACAATATTGCTCCTACAGCAGAATCAGAAGCGTCCGCTTCCACGATAAAAGGTTTACTGGGATCAGCGTGCACCAGCACAGGAGCCGAAACAAAAGCCTTCTTCAAGTCATCGAAACCCCTCTGGGCCTCCTCCGTCCAGACAAAGGGTACCTTCTTTTTCAATAATCTCGTCATTGGGGATGCCATAGCAGAGAAATTTTCAATGAACCGACGATAAAAGTTCGCAAACCCAATGAAACATTGGATGTCCCTTACGGTTTTTGGTATGGGCCAATTCTTCACCGCCAGAATCTTTCTCTCAGACATTTCCTGTCCTTTTGGTGTGAGCATTACTCCTAAAAACTCCACCGATGTAGTGTTAAACTCGCACTTGCTGAGTTTGCAGTACAGACGATGTTCCAATAACGTACTCAAAACAGCCTTCACATGTTCCACATGTTGTTCTGTGTTGGAGGAATAGATCAGGATGTCGTCTATATAGACTACAACGAAGCGCTCCAAATAGTTCTTGAGTACGTCATCCAGGAAGAACTGGAATGCAGCAGGCGCATTACAGAGCCCGAAGGGCATTACCAGGTACTCGTAGAGTCCAAAACGGGTCTTAATGGCAGTTTTCAATTCGTCTCCTGAACGCATCCGGACCAGGTGATATGCGCCCTTGAGATCCAGCCTCGTGAAAACCACCGCATCTTTGACTTGTTCCAACAATACGTTGATGAGGGGAAGTGGATACTTATTCTATACCGTGATGGCGTTCAAAGCTCTGTAGTCCGCACAAGCGCGCAGTTCCCCATTAGCCTTCGGGATGAAGAACAGCGGGGAGGCCGCTGGGGATTTGGATTCTCTAAAAAACCCAATCTTCAAAAGCTTGTCTAAGTATTCCCGGAGATGTACGGTTTCAGGTTCAGTAAGCGCATAAACACGCCCCGCTGGAATCTTAGCCCCTGGAATTAAGTCAATCTGACAGTCATAGGATCGGTGCGGTGGTAGGGTTTCTGCCTTTCTTTCACTAAACACCTCCGCCAATCCACGATACGCAGGACCTGTTCTCACAGAATAACAGGTTTGTTGACAGTATTCCGATGTGAATTGTAGGGTTTGACCTTCCCAATCTACTACAGGGTTGTGTCTACACAACCACAGAAGACCCAGGATCACCCCGTACTGTGGTGCATGAATGATGTTGAAGTACAACGTTTCCCGATGTTCAGCACCCATTGTCATACCGAGCTCCTTGGTTTGCAATCGGATGGGACCCGAATCCAACTTTCTACCATCCACGGCATACACTGCTTCTGGAGTCTCTTTTTCTTCTAGAGCGAGTCCTAAGCTGATAGCCTTGGCATGGTCCATAAAACAACCGGTTGCTCCAGAGTCCAACATCGCTCTTATCTCTAACGTCTTCTTTTGTACTTCCAACCCAACATCTACATAGAAATGTAGACCTTCTTTTCTCTCATCTCCATCCAATGAAGGGATAAAGAACTTACTTGAAGGGATCCCTTCATCCACCTTCAAGCCTTCTCGTTTCCCGACCCTTGTTCAGAGGCCACCACCGACACCTTCTTGTAATCGGTCCTTGTTCTGGTTCTAGTAGGGCATTCCCTGATGAAGTGCCCTTTCCGGCCACAATATAGATACAAGCCCTTCTTTCGTCTATATTCCCTTTCTTCTGTAGTTAACGGAGACCTTACAGCGCCTATTTCCATGGGTTCGGGTTTAGAAGGGCTTGCCCCCTCCAGCACTCTGGGATTCTCATATCTTGGTGTTATCCTGTCCTTTCTTCTGTTGTCTCCCTTCCGATCACTGAGGCGATGATCCAGTCTCAGAACCAGGCTGATCATGTCTTCGCAAGTACTGGGCTGAGCGTCGATCTGTGCAAGTACATCTTTCATCTCCTCGGTAAGGCCGGTATAGAAAATGGCTTGTCTTTTTTCTTCAGGCCAATCGGTCTCCGCTATGAGCCTTTTGAAATCGTTGAGGTATGCAATCAAATCTCTATTGCCCTGTTTCAGGCCTAACAACTCCCTGTCTGTTGATAGCGTAGCTGATCTGCGATTGAAAGTTTTCTCAAAATCAGTACGAAAGGCCTCCCAGTCTCTTAAAAGGGGATCATCTCTTTTCACTAATGGCACTGCCCATTGAGCAGCATCCCCTGCTAGGTATGAGATGAGGAAAGCCACCCTGGCGTGATTGGTGTTAAAAACCTTGGGTTTACAGGAGAAATGTAACAACACCTGTGTGAGAAACACTTGCACCTTACTACTATCCCCATGGAATCGTTCTGGGGGGGCCAGAGGTATCGGAGCGGGAACTTCTACTACTACGGAAGATGCCTGCTGGGTACCAGCACTAAATGGGTTGCGACTCAACCTGTCCACCTGAGCCTGCAGTGCAGCAGTCTCCGTTCTGGATGCTTGTAGCTCAGTTTGGACCAGCGCCAGGGCTGCCAGGATATCATCCATAGTGGACATTGTATCGTACGATTGGGAGGACTAAATTTATTGGGCCGTTGATTTTGTCAGGTCCAGGAGTCCTCAGGATCGTACGATGCTCTATGGGTTCCACCTCTCGACAGCCCCTGGGTCTGAATGAGAACAGACACACAGGAATGATCGAGCGAGGGATTTCAGGAAGGGTAGGAAGGGAGCTGCAGGGAGAGGAAGCTGAAACGAGAACAAGGCACCATGAGTCAAGCACAGACTTAGATGTATAACACACAAATAGGTAACACCTCACCCTACCCCCACCCTAATGTGAAGTGAATACTATATACCTGGAGGAATTTAAAAGGTTGGCTTTGCCTGGCAATCAGAATAGTTGAACTTGTAGCTCAATCTAAAACACAAGAACCATATTGTCAGTTTTCTTCTTTCATACATGAGAACCAATAACCACTGTAGTTATACACATACCAAAGTAAATGTTCCATATGGCTTCAACAGGGGGAAAATGGTAAGTAGCCAGCCAGGCGAAGCTCATAAGCCCCTGTTGCACAAAACAAAGAAATGGAGATAATAGTTATTGTCCAATGCCCAGGAATTGCAACGCCTGGTTAACTCACCAGACATGTACCTGCTTCAGCTTAAGTGCGCAGCTATAACAGATCCTGTTCCGTAAGTAGGCATTGACACTACAAATGAATGCTGAATACTTCTTCAGCATAACAGTAAGCCCAAAGTCTTATCTGAGTACTTCTTGAAAATATGAGTCATATACAAAGTAACATCCGAAATCCCCTTACTCCTGTGGGAATTTGGGCAAAGAGTCACACATTCTCAAAGGAACACTCCTATGCAGGTAAAACAGTCTTGTAAAAGGAGCCGTGAATGAAATTCCCCGGTAGACTGTTGCTCTTCCAACAATCCAATACCGCGGAACAGAGCCAAGGATACCAGTAAGCAAAAAGGCGAACCTCCGTGGAGACTCGAGAGCGGAGCCTCAGCCGAGGACTCCTCAGGGCGGGTACTACTGCAAAATTGCAGCGAGCGCAGGAAGAAGCAGAGCGCTCCTGAATTACTCACCAGCCGAAACCAACAAAAAAGGATACGCTGGAACCTCTAGGGATCAACCTTACCGTCCACGAAGGCAATCAGAATCAACGGCAGGCGCTGTTGTTTCCCGTTCGGTAATGTTCCTTCCACGTGTGACGTCATCAACACGGGCGTCGCACTCCGGACCTGGAATCATGGGAACGGTAGTTTAACATTAACAGAGGCGTCTCTAGGCAGGGTTCGAGACTGGTCCCCGCCGTGAAACCTGACACCGCGAAACTTAGAATGGTGGCCGGCGAACAGACACACTTCTTCACTGACCCAAACGAGGTGAAGACATGGCTGGACAGTGCCACAGACAAGGTCCCCAGAGCGGCCGCGGCCCCGCTGGTAGGCACCAAACTGGCGGAAACCAAAGAAGACGTCGACCTCGCCAGAGGGCGCAGACAGGCACGAGAGGAGCGACGGGGACCCCCCCCGGCAGACGCTACACAGCAGGAGAAGCAGGATGCCCTCTGCCTAGTGATGGAACTAAGCCGCTCCCCTACACAGAGCGAACCGGCAGGATCTTCCCAGCGACGACGAGGCCATCTATGGGGTACAGGACTCCCAGGCCTTGAAAGACGGGCCGGATGTCACACCTCAGACAGCGGACTACATCAGCTGATTGAGCCATAGGATACGACGCCCTGGAGTTGCTCACTGAGGAGTGCAGTGCCGGCCACGAGGAGAGTGCCAGACTGAGCTGCGGCGCAGTGGTTGACTAAAGAACTCACACCAACAGGCAGCAAACCCGGTCCTGGCTGGGGCCTGGGGGACGGGCGCACATCTGACTCCTTTTCAGTGAGTACGCGACCTGGGGACAACTCGAAGACTCGTGTGCGGTCGGCGCACGAACCCAGGGACGGCCTGCCCAGCAGTCGACCAGCCAGGACACGTAATGTATGGTGTTTAATGCATGTATGAACGATCCCTTGTATTGCAAGTGCGGTCTGGACTGACATATACCTCCCGGGAAGGTGGGGGGCCTTCATAGAATGACTTTGTTAACTTAAAAACTATTGCTAAAGTGCGCACCGCACAGCAGCCCCCTTAGAGTTAGACTTTGTTGCTCTCCTCGAGAGCATGGACGGGAGCACGTTTGGCCTCCGACCTTTTGGTATTCTATATGTTCATCACATTCAATGGCTAACCGTTCCATTAGCCAAGTTTCTTACCCCCCCCCCTTCATTCTGATGCTGTGGTGTGCTGGACTGGATGCACTCTTGATGAGTATTGTAAAGATCAATGGCTCGATAGGAACTGTGGAGCTCATGGGAGGACAGCGGGGGAGATGGGAATGGGGAACTGCTGAAGAACTGTAATGTCTGCGATTAAAATATCTACATGGAATATGAGGGGCATAAACACACCATCTAGGCGATATCAGATATATTCATACCTCAAACGCCATCACATACAGATAGCCCTCTTACAAGAGACGCACCTCTGTGAGTCGGAAACCAACACCTTACGGCGCAGGTGGCGGGGACAATTATATGCCACACATTACTCATCTTACGTTAGGGGGACGTTAGTGTGGGTAAAGCCAGGCACCCCATGGGCAGCACTGGAATCTCATGTAGACCCCGGAGGGAGGTACGTAGTGGTCAAAGGCAGATTAGACGGGAACCCACTGGTGCTAGCCTCGGTATATGCACCCAATACTGGACTGGCGGACTTCCTAGCGCAATTGTCGAACACACTGGCACCCTGGCATGGCACCCCGTGGGTGCTGGGAGGAGACTACAACTGCACTTTAAGATCCTGCCCTGGACCGATCCCACCCCCACCTCCTAACTCACAGGCATTGAACGTCGCACATGCCCTTCAGGCTTGGTCCGCACAATGGGACTTACAAGATGCGTGGCAGAGCCGTAATCCCAACACCAAAGTCTACTTATACTACTCGGGGGCACACGCCCTGCACGTACTCCTCGACAGATACATGGTCACCAATGAGATTCTACCATTCGTCAGGGACGCACACTACATGGGCCGCACACATTCAGACCATAAACCACACCTTATAGAACTAGCATGAGAGCAACCACGGAGGCCGGTGCCCACTTGGAGGCTACGACCCAACCTATTGTTAGATGGCACATTTAGGAGCTCCATAGGCGCACAAACAATGCAATATTTCGAGGAAAACAATGGCACGGCATCCACACCCCAGATAGAATGGGACGCATCCAAGGTAGTCCTCACGGGGCAGTGTCTAGGAACACAAGCTCATTCCCGACGACAGATAGAGACAGAACTGATGCGCCTAGAGACAGGCCTAATGCAAACAGAACAGGAAGCAGCTGAGGGCGCAAACACCAAACTACTGGAGGCACAGGCGGAACATGACAAACTAGTAGATAGGTTAAAACATTTTAATTATGCTGCCCACTCTGCCCGCACACACGCACACACCGCACTGGCGACAAACCCGCAAACTGTTAGCCTGGTTAATACAGCGTGAAGACCGTACTTCACCAGTAACGGCGATACGTCCAGCCGACGGCCCAGTGGTGTATACGCAGGCGAGAATTCATGAAGCCTTTTTGGCGCACTACAACGCACTGTATCGGTCGCAGTTGCAGAATCCGCAGCCAGATATCGCTGCATACCTAGACGAGGTAACGCTCCCTACCCTGACTGATGACCAGCGGGATGACCTTGGGTCGCCGTTAACGGCAGATGAGATGCGCGACGCCATCTTCGCCCTCTCAAATGTCAAGACCCCTGGCCTAGATGGGCTGCCGGCCGAATACTAAAAGGCCCACTCTGATATCCTAATCCCTGAACTCCTCAGAGTATACTCGGTGGCACTAGAGGACTCGTCCTTGCCCAAGTCAATGAATGAGGCAATATTGGTGTCTCTCCTTAAGCCGGGCAGAGATGGCACACTTCTGGGCTCGTACAGGCCTCTGGCACTGTTGAACACGGACTACAAGATCCTAGCGTCCACCCTAGCCCAGAGGCTGGCGACCTTGGTACATGCCCTGGTACATAATGACCAGAACGACTTTGTACCAACAAGGTGCACCTCCCAAAATATAAGAAGGCTGTTCCGAGTGCAGGAATACGCGATACAGAATTGGCCGTTATCGGGCTGCTTAATTTTAGACCTCGAAAAAGCGTTCGATTCAGTAGAATGACCCTACCTCCTGGCAGTGCTGCGTAAGTTCGACCTGGGCGATACATCGAGCTAGTCGGATTGCTGTACAGGAGGCCCGAGGTGAGAGTGCGCACAGGCAGGCTATTGTCTGACGCCATCAGAGTCAAAAGGGGCACCAGACAGGGCTGCCCGCTGTCCCCGCTGCTTTTCTCGCTGGCGATGGAGCCTCTCGCTGAGATGTTGCGTAGCAGAGGCGCACACTGGGGCATCCCACTAGCAGACGGCACACACATAGTATCACTACACGCTGACGATCTGCTCCTGTACATTAGAGACT
Organism: Lissotriton vulgaris; assembly: GCF_964263255.1. Classification (NCBI taxonomy): domain Eukaryota; kingdom Metazoa; phylum Chordata; class Amphibia; order Caudata; family Salamandridae; genus Lissotriton; species Lissotriton vulgaris. The sequence continues at coordinate 216,081,535 of NC_141685.1, read as the reverse complement.
TTAATCATCTGCCACTGGAATTATCGGACATCTTCCGATCATTCGAGATCATGTCGGGCCTAAAAGTCAACTGGGCCAAATCGGGGGCGTACCCATTTGCTCCCAACACCACAGACCCTGAGCTCAGGATTAGTGGTGAGAGGTTGCCGTGGCACCACACCTCGTTCAAATACCTGGGAATACATATATATAGGAACCCCCGGATATCCTAAACGGAAACCTGACACGAGCCATCACATCTATAAGATCCCAAATCGCCTTTTGGAAGACTCTCCCATTCAATGTGCCGAGCAGAATGACATTAACGAAAATGATTGTCCTACCCATACTCCTATATTACTTTGCAAACATTCCAATATACGTCCCGGTCCTCACCTTCACGGAACTAGAAACCATGATCAGAGATCTGATCTGGAAGACGGGAAGACCCAGAGTAGCGCTGACAAAATTGTATACGCCCGTCAACGATGGAGGCCTCGCGGTTCCAAATCTGGAACTTTATTACCTGGCGGCACAACTACAATGGGTAGTGGCTTGGCTATCAGGCAGACATCAGGAAGACACAGCTACAGCTGTGGATACACTATCCTCATTGCAGATACACTCACTATTCCACCCACTGACGAGCGCAAGGAAACACACTCAAATGCACGTAGCGGTGGCCATAAAATGCTACTCTCAGTGCCTACGGCTTACCAAAGCTACTAAACCGTATGCCCCAGCGCTCCCACTCCTGGGCACCCCCAAGACTACGGCCGTGGTCACTCAGGCAGCTATGGAGCACTGGACACGCTCGGGAGTAGAAACCATGGCGGATTTATATGCTGACGGCGCCCTGATCCCTTTCGTGACACTTGCCAACGACACAGGACTACCGGTGGGACAGTTCTTACAACACGCCTCCATAATAAAAGCATTCACACAAAAGTGGGGAGACATCACTGAAGAACCACCCATGTCAATGGGAATGGCACACATGTGGTGCACTGGTTGACCCAAGCGCTGTTAACACACACACAACGCACCTTACAACCACTGCAGGATAAGTTGGCGGTTGACAGAGGGAAGGCCTGGACGGATAAGGAGTGGGCAGTGGTACTGGCGAGCCCCAAAAACATCCCCCGCAACGCACGCTTCAAGCAGATCCAGTTCTACATATTACACAGGGCATACCTCTCCCCGGATAAAATCAACCAATACTTCCCAGGAGCCGCGGCAGGTTGCCCGAGATGCAGGCTAGAGGGGGCGGACCTCCTACACGTGCTGTGGCAATGTCCGCAGATCTGCAGATCCAGACATACTGGCGGTCAGTGTTGCCAATACTCGAGCGGAGCACGGCATTGCCAATTCCTCACACGTGGGAAGCATGCCTATTAGGCCTCTTCCATAGGACCAAACAAAACAAAGTCCCCTCCCGTTTTTGGGACCTTGGCCTCATCGCGGCCAAGAGACTAATCACCAAACACTGGAAACGCGCAGAACAGCCCCTGACAGAACACTGGCGCACCTCCCTGGACAACTGGGCAAAGGCGGAAAGCATTTCCCTCCACAATGAGGAGACAGCAGGACTGGGGCAGTTCCCCATCGCGACACTCTGGGACGAGATGCTAAACTCCTTCCATAGCGACTGCAAGATACCGGGAGCCCCCACGAGCGACACTTCCCCAAATAGGGCCCACGAAGACGGACATGCAACACCAGGCACTGTTAATGGTGGTCCCGCTGATGACAATCCCACATGACCGGCAGGGTGGGATCCACCCCCCCACCTACAAAGTACAAAGGAAAGGTACTGAGGCATGAATAGGAAATGCCACAAATGCTCTAAGGCTAAAGAATCTGCTTTACACAACCAAGGGGTCTATTAGGATGGCAGTGCGGTACGGAAAATCACGCTGATCGCGATGGTAGCACAAATCAACCGTCCGCCAAGCCCGCAGCAAAACTGGTGGTCCAATTAGGATCAACCACCAAAAAAATCCGACCGCGGCAGAACGAGGCCACCAAAGACCGCCCGTAGCGGGCGGAGCAGGTGGAACTTCGTCCGCGGCAGTCAGATATGCGAGACCGCACGGAAAGCATTCCCCCACTGTGACAGCGTGACGTTCCGCTGTTTCTGACTGCCGCAGTCACAAACAGTGATGAATGGGAGAGCTGGCGGAAGGGCTGTTGCAAAGCCACCGCTGCGGGATGATTCGTGACAAATATGGCGGTCGTTCCAAAAAAACACAGAACAAGGCCAGCAAGTGCACAAAGAAAACTAGCCCTGCCCCGAAAAACACCCAACACATCCCAATGACACACCCCCATGCCAACTTCAAAAATACAAATCCCAGAACAACCCTCACAACACACCTGACAGCAATACTCCATTTTGACACACCCACATAGCTGAGTATAAAACCAGCCCCCTCCCTGACCAGAATCCTTTGCACTACTCCAGCACTGAAGGAACCAAACCCTGTTGCACATTGGATAGGCAAAACACCACACATCTCACCTGCACAAAAACACACATGCACCCCACCTACACCACCCCAACACCCTCACAACTGCACCTCAAAACATCAGCACATCACACACCATGGCACCACAGAAAATGGCCAAATTCACAGAGAGTGAGTTGTCAGTCATGGTAGATGAGATAATCAGAGTAGAACCACAAGTGTTTGGTCACCTGGTCCAACAGACACCATTAGCCACAAGAGCACAAATGTGGGCAAGGATAGTCGACAAGGTCAATGCAGTAGGCAACACCCCGTGCTCCAGAATGAAATCATGAAGCGGTGGCATGACCTGAAGAGGGTTGTGAAAGAAAAGAGGAACAAAAACCATGAGCTGGCTCAGAGGACTGGCCGTGGTCCTCCCATACCACCTAAAACATTCACTGCATGGAAGGAGAAGGTGCTTGCCATAATACATCTAGAGAATCTCATAGGAATAGCCGGGGAGTGCAGGCTGGTAAGGACAAACAAATATATACCATCACACTGCCATGTACTGTCTCACACAACTCCAAAGCTATACTTTCTAGACCCAAACCCATTCATCTGCACCACCATATCCAACACAGGTCTCACAGATGTAACTTTCACCACATCTGATCCACCCCAAAGGTAGCCATCTACATTTCCAGAGTTGTATGTGTACAGGCGGCCAGCACTACAACTCCCACCAGACCCCCTGTCCCACCCCTGAGCAGGATGGAGCACTCCCTCCCACCCAGAAGCTTGAGGCAGCCATAACATTGCCCTCATCAAACTAACAGGTAGGTAGCCATCTTCCCATATATATATATATATATATTTATGTTATATATGAATGCGTGTAAATATTATTTGGACAGACGTGATATCTGCTTTCGTGAGCATAACACGATGTTAATGGAAATGTTAAACATTTGTCTAACCACCAATTTTTTCAAGTTTCATGGCCAGATATATGAACAACTTCGAGGTGTGGCAATGGGCTCGTGTTTCTCCCCCAGCTACTCATGCTTGCATGTTGGCTGGTGGGAGGAACGTGAGCTAAGAACCACACATAGCCATTGGTTACCACACATCAAGCATTACTGGCGTTTTATAGACGACGTCTGCATAATCTGGCAGGGCACAACACAAGATGCTGAAATGTTTGTTGAGGAGATTAATAGGAATTCCTTTAATCTGAAATTTACCTCCAGCATTACGGCTGACTCAGCCGAATTTCTTGACGTTAACATTTTCATTAAAAACAACCGAATTGAAACCTGCCTACACAGAAAGGCCACGGCAGGCAATTCAATTCTACACGCTCAGAGCTCCCACCCTGCCCACACGATTCGCAGTGTCCCCTATGGGGAGTTCATTCGTATCTGCAGAATATGCAGTGAGAATGACTCCCTGGAAAAATGTCTCCATGAATCAAGGCAACGTTTCATTCATAGGGGATACACTGACTCTATTCTTGACAAGGCCCTACACAAAGCTCGCGCAATTGAGCGTAAAACACTTCTAATGCCCAAAACTCCTGAAATCTTGACAGATGATAACACTGTGCGGCTTATCACCAACTATAGTGCACAGGAACATAAAATCAGGAATATCATCACTTCTGAATGGCCTATAATCCTCACGGATGTCATTCTTGGACCTATACTGCCTAGAAGTCCCAATATTACATTCAGAAGATCACCCAGTATGCGTGACGCATTAGACAGATCTATGCCCGAAGAACCTTTTAAAAAGAGTCTAACCACCAAGACAGGTTTCTTTCGGTGCACTTCGTGCAGAGCTTGTACTTTTGCCAAGAATAGTACCCATTATTTCACAGCTTTTTGCTCCACACCTGTCCCCATTCGTGAACACCTGACATGTAGATCCGAATTTGTTGTGTACAAATTAAAATGCACATGCAACCTGGAGTACATCGGAAGCACCAAACTTCCTGTCCACCAGAGAATATTGCAACACATTCGTGCAATTGTTAATAGCGACAATAACTACCCTGTCGCGCGACATTTTCGAGCTGTTCATGATAAAAAATTGAGAGATCTTGAATATACAGTATTGTGCTCAGTCCCTCAACCCGGACGGGGAGGTGACAGAATGAAACTTCTTCGGCAGAAAGAATCTCATTTAATTTTGGCCTTAGACACCAAGGCACCTAACGGTTTAAATTTGACCGAAGATTTGAGCAATTTTCTATAACTGTATAGGGTCAGTTTGAGACAACTATTCTTTTGAATATGTACATGAGTTATCTGATGTGATGTAGACTTTCGCAGAGAGGTTGGCCGGCTGGCTAGCCTACATTTGTACATACTTTGTTTTGGTGTTCTTTCATTCTAATTACATTAGAAATGTATATTTTGAGAAGGTGTACACCTAGTTGCAAAGTTATGTGACTCAGTACTATATTATGCACTGTCATGGCTTATTTGTCTTCAGTTGTGACTATGTTTATGAATCCCATTTCCCTCTTAGTTTTTTCCCGTCACCACATTCCTCTTTTTATTTATTTTTCTTATGCTTTCTCCCACATGTTTGGCTATATTATTATCATTATTATTTCCGCATATTTTTTATTTATTTTCTAGTTTTCCATGATGATGCTTTGGTCTCAATTTTCTTTGATCATTGGAATGGTATTTAGCACACTTGTTATGATTCTTAGCTGCTTATTATAGGTTCAGCGGTTTCTTTATACTTATGGGCACTTTGTCAATATGTAAATGTAATTTTTTGACACTAGGTCATCATTGTGTCTGTTGTGATTGACAATAACAGTATAACCTTATTTTGGTTTTTTAGGCACTTGCCGTCACTGTTACTTGTAAATACACGATACCCCTTTAATAATCATAACATTGTAAATATTATCCATACGCTAAACAGGCAGGCCGTCTTGTTAAGCGTAATTTTTGTAACCATTTAAGCTGAAGCATCCATATTGTTGCATTTTGTGTTACTTTGTTTATATTTTTTGTTTATATGTTTAGTCCTTCCTCTGTTGCTATGAATTGGAGAAGGCGTGTATCATTAGTGGTATTCTTTGAAGTCCTTTGTTTATGTTGAGTATTTAAACACTTCTCTGTTTTGGGCGCATTGTGTGATCAAGCTCTCTTGTAGAGTGAAACGCGTCATCCCGATTAAAAATTCGTCTACCCTGATATCCATTGTGGATCTATTTCTTTGAGGCTCAACTGTTTGCTGGTTGTGAGGAGTTACGAGGTCTCGACCGTTGGTTCCAGCACTTTGTGGAACCTGGACTGCTTTTTTCATATATATATATATATATATATATATATATATATATATATATATATATATATATATATATTACCTACTGGCTGTAGCCAGTAGGTATATATAGTTAGGACGGTTTCCCATAGGAAATCCCCAACATTCTATTGGGAATAAGTTTGGCCCTGGTTGATGAATCTTCGCAAATTTCTCAAAGAAGATGGCTCGCTCCGCTCCGCTCCTTCCCTGAAAGTTTGGGGGGGATTCGTCAAGTGGGGGCTGAGAAAAAAGGGGGGTCCCAAAACGTGTTTTCCCCATGTTAATTTCCATAGGACCTTTAGACTCAGCTACAGCTTGAACCGCTGAAGGGAATTACACCAAACTTGTCAAAATGGTAGTGTCTGGTATGCAGATCACGCTTTTGGTAAAATTGTGTAAATCCCTCCAGTGGTTCCTGAGAAAATTAGAAGAGAAATCAAAGAGAAATCAATTATATATCTATAAGCGCGAACGCGTGCGCGCACCCCGCGATTTTTCGCGATTTTTTTTGGGGGGGGGGGGGAGCTTGGGGGGTTTCTCTCTTTCATTTTAATGTTTTTATTTTAATTTCGAGGGTGCCCACCCCTCCTTTTGGGCCCCGAGATCACCGCCGCTGCCCGAGCTGCCTTAAGATGGCCGCCGCCTGGTTGTGGGCGGGGCCGGCGAAGGAGCCGCGCTGGGATTGGTCAAGGAGCTCTGACGCCATCGGGGGGCTCGCCTCAGGGCCGCGCTGGGATTGGCCCATCGTTCGGAGGTTAACTCCTTTTGCCGACATAATTCACGTAATTTTTGGAACATCACAATAAGTTTGTGATGTGACATTTCTGAAAATAAGTTACGCCACATTGTGTAATTACACTGCAATTCGCATCATATTTAACATCACAGGACAGAAACAACTTTAGCAACCAGAATCTGAGCAGCTGCTGTTTATGACAATTTTTTCTTTCCACCTATTTTTTTAGCACAAAATGCGAAGTTGCTTCAAATGCTGATATGAGGACACGTTTCGAGCTAAAATATAGCACAAAATGATGGACTTGCATTTCGTGAAATTACATGTAATTTTGCTTATTTGTCCCGATTATTCACTTAATTACTTGAAAGTAAATTACACGGAGAGCCAGAAACTCATTAATTTGCTGTATCTTCATTACGGAAAACTATCGCAAAATCACCCAAGAGTATGTGGAATTATGCAAGAAGAGTAACTTTGCACTTCCGGTGCATAATGTACCCTCGCATCCTAAATGAGTCAGGGGAAACGTTTTTGGATAAGAAAATATTGCAAAATGCAACAGAATTGCTCCTGCTATGTTCCTATGCTCTAGGGTAGTCATCTTTGCCACAAATGAATCTAATATTTGGCAATTTTTGTTCGCAAGAGAAGCGAAATTGCCGCATTTACACCAACTATCTTGGCCTATTAGACTTTCTCCCACGCCTTCAAATCACGCAAATTTCAGACACCAGTTTTTTTAAGTTTATTTTGTCCATGTCAAAGGCTTTACAAATTGAGAAAAAAAACACAAAAAAAGCTTGCGGTTCTAAACAGTTTTTTATTGTTTAATTAATTTATGAAAAGATAGGCTTTTGTAGAAGATTAAACGTCCGATGTTAAATGAAGGTTTTTCATTTAGGTAAGACATAAATGGACAGCTTTGCATTTCAGGTGGATGCTTTTAGTTTTCAGGTATCTGACTTGGAATACAAGTAATTTTCGTATTTTTTCCTTGCCACGAAATATATAATGGTCAACGCACGCACCACAAAAATGGAAGGAGAGACATAAACAGGCCGGTGTTTCTAACAAACTGTTAGATCTACGTAGATAAAAAAAATACACACTGTTTTTTGCTGTTGCAAAATCGGAACACGGTTCTAAATTGGACGTCAGCGCAAACTGTCACCACCCAGACAATGTACCTGTCTACCTGATGCAGCCACTCGGTGTAAAAAAGTGCAAAACACACTTTGCGCCATCCTAAAATAGTGGATCCTACTCTGACAGTAAAACATACATTAGGCATGTGCAGTAGGATAAGGGACAGCAGCTTGGATCCGGGAGCCAATCTTCGTTTTGCAGACGTAATTTGTTTACAGTGTAAATGCTCAAAAATATATCATTGCACTATGGAAGCATACGTATTCGAATAGATCTATGTTGCGCAATAATGACTCTATAGCAAGTCTAGGGTTTCACTTCAAGGTCACTGTTAACAAACATCCTGTTCCAATAAGTGTGTAAGGAAATCCACACGAGCAAGCCACCATGCACGAATGTGAAGCATCGATTACTTCTTAACAGTAATATACATACACAGGCAGGACATGTTTTGGCCACTCCTCGGCCCTTTACAGAAATCAAAATTCAAATATTGCTTAGAAAAATGTATCTATTCTCACATTCGTGATCAGCAATTACACTTAAACCAAACATCTCCATATGAACACTGCGCACCCATTCAGTGGCATCCCGAGGGGACTGAAGCATGTTAGGTTGTTTGTAAAGTTCATGAAAGCCTTTGGCACTAGTGCGCGCACAAATGGTGCTGCTGGACTCTTTGCCGTAGCAAGACACTTCCGGATCTACACACAGGGCCCCTAGTCACACAGATGTGCCTCTGGCTTATCTTTCAGGAGCCCTCTTGCTTTACTCCTGGTATTCAGGAGTAAGCTGGGAGGACTAGCTGAGTACAGCATGACTGCCTATAGAAAAATAATGGCGACTGAAGCCCATACATTTATGAAAGTAATTCACTCTAATAAAAATATGAGGCCCTCTTATTTAAGCACAACGCATTCACGATATAGAATATTCCTTCATTTTGATCGTTAAAAATGTAGTAATACGTATTTACTGTTTTTCTTTAGGCATCTTAATTGGTTGAATCTTATTGTACCCCATTGCTATATATATATATATATATATACATATTCACTGAAAAAACCATAGGTTATACACTATATATAGTTAGGAATTAGCCTTTAAAAAACCAATGAAATTCACTAAAAAAACCATAGGTTTTAGGCCTTATATAGTTAGGAATTAACATATAAAAAACCATTGAAATTCCTCCTATATAGTTAGCTGGACATTTTATTGACATAAAACCCAATGAAATTCCATATATAGTTAGTTGCAATAACTATATATCGCGCACCCGCAATCCACTGCTGATGATGTCACATATTACATCATTCATGACATGGTCAGTGACATCACTGATGACATCACTGATGACATCATCCAGTGACTGTGTTTCTGTAAAGTTTAAATATGTTTTACATATTGAAGAATGAGTGGATGTATAAGTGTCTGGATGAAGGATTTAGTAGGTGCGTGACTGACTGAGCGAGTGAATGAATGTGTCTTACTGAATGCATGGGTTAATAACTAAACTGTCTGAAAGTGTGCATCAATATGTCTGTTGTTGTGCAAGCTGCTGCATGTGTTGATCAGTAGCTATATGAGTGGCTATATAGCTTATTGATTGGTTGCCCAAGTATTTGTATGGAAGACTGAGTGTGTGTATAACTGGCTGGGAGGCGAGTGACTCTGTGCAGATCAATGTGTACTTGTATCAGTAATTGTATAAGAGAGTAAGTATGTGTTAGTATATGTTTGAAAAAGTAAGGTGTTCTGTGTTTAACTGTATAGATGAGGAAATCGAAGTGTGATTGATTCTTTACAGGACTGACTAGGTGTGTGAGTAACTCCATGGATGAGTGGCAGTGTGTGAGTGTCTGCATAGGTGTATGAGTGCATATGACAGTGTTGTAATAATGAGTGACTGTATGTACAAGTGATTGTATGGGTGAATGAGTGAATGTGTGCGTAGACGTAGGAATCAGTGAGTGTGTATGTAGTAACTGGTATTGGTGTGTCATGATGTCATCAGTGATGTCATTTGAGATGTCATCAGTTATGTCATCAGTGATGTCGTTTGAGATGTCATCAGTGATGTCATCAGTGATGTCACTGACCATGTCATGAATGATGTAATATGTGACATCATCAGCAGTGGATTGCGGGTGCGCGATATATAGTTATTGCAACTAACTATATATGGAATTTCATTGGGTTTTATGTCAATAAAATGTCCAGCTAACTATATAGGAGGAATTTCAATGGTTTTTTATATGTTAATTCCTAACTATATAAGGCCTAAAACCTATGGTTTTTTTAGTGAATATATATATATGGGGGGAGTGCTTCATCTTGCTCAGCTGGGGAATAAGGGGCATGGTGGAAGTAGTATTGCAGGCCCCTCACTCCCAAACAGCACAACCTGGGAAGATGGCTACCTACCTGTTAGGTGAAGGTGAACAATGCAATGGCTGGCACATGCTTCTGGGTGGGCGGAGAGTGCTCTATCCTGCTTGGGTGTGAGCCAGGGGGCATGGTGGGAGTTTTAGTGCAGGCCTCGCGCACACAAACGCACACACACACACACACATATATATATATATATATATATATATATATATATATATATATATATATATATATATATATATCCAAAGTTTCTCCGTAGTCAGGAAGAAATGCGGGACACCCAAAGCTTCTGTGATGGTATTTTTATTCAAGCAGACGGAAAAGGTCTCACGACGCGTTTCATGAAATGTTGTGGTACTGGATAAGGACAAATATCTTAATGAAGGACTACGTCAACTGAATGATATTGAGTGCTATTGTCAAGTTAGTTGTGACGAGCTAACTCGATCTAACATAGCGTTCAGGGAACTGTTGGTAGAGTGGAACAACAAAGGGTTATTAGAAAGGGAAGAATTACAATACCTATACTGTGCTCACCCTAAAACACCCATAATGTATCTACTTCCCAAGCTCCACAAGAATCCCATTGCACCCCCGGGCCGTCCTATCGTATCCTCCATTGGATCTCTCTTAGAGCATACATCGAAATATATTGATCATTATCTTAGATCATATGTGCTAGCCCTGCCGTCCTACATCAAGGACACAACCCATTTCTTGACCATCATAAATGGTTTACACTGGGAGACTGATTACATCTTGGTCACATTAGACGTGAATAGTCTATACACCAGTATTCAACACCAGTCTGGTTTAGAGGCTATTAAACACTTCTTGAAAACTCGATCAATATCTTACCTGAGACATTCTGAAATGCTTATCTCTATGATCGATTTTTGCCTCAACAACAATTTCTTTTTCTTCAACGACATCTTGTATCGACAGTCACAGGGCACGGCCATGGGGACCTGCTTTGCGCCATCCTATGCTAATCTTTACATGGGATGGTGGGAGGAGCAGGTCGTCCGGGAGATGGCAGAATTTGACAACGTTGCCCTGTGGCTTAGATACATAGATGATATTTTTTTCATTTGGTGCGGAGATGAGATATCTTTGACCGAATTCATTGGAAAACTGAATTGCAACAATCTAAATCTAACCCTCACTGATAACTTTAGTAAAGAAACTATCGAATTCTTGGACATAAAAGTGGAAGTCTCCAATGGTCAACTCAACACCAGATTATTCCGTAAACAAACGGCGGGCAACAGCATACTCAATGCAAATAGCTGTCACCCAAGAAATCTGGTGTGCAGTATTCCATATGGAGAACTTCTCCGTGCAAAACGGAATTGTAGCACCCAAGAAGCATATGAGGAAGAAGAAAAGATTATGTGCGAACGATTCCAAAGCCGAGGATACACTAAAAAAATGATCCTCCGAGCTAGAGAACGTGTTGAAGAGAAGAACAGAGAGGAATTGTTGAATCCCAGATTAGTAGAGCAGGAGGAGGAAAAAGTCAGATTCATTACCACATTTTCTGGCCAAGCCAATGAGGTTCGTGGCATTTTCAAAAAACATTGGCATGTCCTACAAACCGACACACATCTTAAGAAATATCTCAGTGACAATCCCCAAATCACTTTCCGGAAAGGGAGGTCACTAAGAGATGAGCTAAGTCACAATTATGTTACCTCTAAAATCAATGACAATTTCCATAAAGAAGGTGGCTTCAAGTGTTGTCGTAAATGTAAGGCATGCAAACATAGTTTTGATTGAACATCACTTACAGTCCCTAACACCAACAGAGAGTTCATAATACGCAAACATATTACATGCACCACGTCTTACAGCATCTATGTTTTAATTTGTCCTTGTGACAAATGGTATGTTGGCAGTACCAAGCATGAAGCCAAGAAAAGGGTAATGGAACACCTACGAGCAATCCACAACAACAACAAACAATACCCCATAGCAAGACACTTTTGTAACAAACATATGCAAAATGAGAAGCTAGTTCGCATGGTGGTCATTGATACAGTGGATTTAGGTGTACGTGGTGGGAACCGGGAATTGTCCCTCAGGAAATTAGAATCAAAATACATTGTGGACTTTGATTGCTTAATCCCGAAAGGATTGAATAATAGTGAAGAATTGGCGATACACCTGCATGAATGAGAATTTTATCTTGTACATTTTTGTCGAAGGTCCTCAACTCTACTATTTTAATGTTATATTTTTCTATTGTTCTAGATTTCATTTAATGCACGATAGCGGAAGAATTGACGACTCATTGGATTCTACGACATTATTATAGACATTGTTTTGATACGTTAGCCCACTGGGGCGAGACTGTGATGCCACCCTTTGAAGTACACAATTGGTTTAGCCCACTGGGGCTTTATTTTTCAAAGAGTGGATACGTATTTGATAACACAAATCGTAATGCACAATGTTATTTTAACCATCTTTGCTATTTTCAGGGTAGGCTGTATAATAGCAATCAATGATATAAACCTTATATCACGATGTCTGTAGCCCACTTGGGCGGTATATGAACTATTGACACAGAAACGCCGTGTTTAGACATGACATACGACGATTTTGCCCGTTGAGAATACGTATCATGTGTACATTCTCTATAGCAACCACTCTGCCAATGAGAATACTACTCTCAGAGAAGCGGCCAATCACAAGCATGGTTGCATTCATCAGCGCAGCGATCGTAACGAGGTGTTTTCTGTGTAAAATATTAGACTTGAGTCGTCATTATTGATATTATCCTAACGAACATATAATTGGTGACATAACAGAATTATTTGCATATGATTTTCCTTATTTTTGGGAATTCACGTAAAAATGTTTTCTGCCGAAAATTACACAATGATATTATTTTTGTAATGCTAATATGTCTGTTACCATGCACAATAGTACGTTTTTGATGAAATTTCAATTATGTTCGTTACATTACAAAATGTCCGCTACTTCGCGCATTGATTTCTATGCACGTGGGTGTTGTGGGTTTTAAAAATGGCTGGCCGCACATTTGAGGCGAGCGTGATCAAGCCTTAAGTGGTGAAACGCGTCATGAGACCTTTTCCGTCTGCTTGAATAAAAATACCATCACAGAAGCTTTGGGTGTCCCGCATTTCTTCCTGACTACGGAGAAACTTTGGATATAATTTACGTGCCTGCCGGTGGCCTGGTGGGACTTCCCTTTGACAGCCTGACATGTTTACCGGCGCTTGTGGAGAGAATATATATATATATATATATATTCCACAAACAAAGGTTGCCCTTCTTTGCCTCAATGCCGCCAGTGATCAAGAGCTGCAAATAGCTCGAAACGCGTATGGCAATTGAAATACCTACGGCCTGCTGACCTCAATGCTACCTGCGGTGCTGTGTGCTTATACCCCACTGTGTGAGACACCTTCACGAGGGCAACCTTTGTTTGTGGATTTGTAAGCGGCTGGTCCGGCCGCGAAGGTGTCCCGACGCTTGAAATGCGGTTCCGAGTGCTTGGAAATACGAGCACTTAAGGGCAGAGGGGGCCTGAGCCACAGGGAAGTATCAGCAAGAGGAAAGTAAGCTGTTGTGGCCTTTCACCTTACAAGGAACATTATTTACTTTGAGGCAAGAGCGGACTCCACTTGGGTACAAGAACATTGAGTCTTTGGCATTAACTGCAAGTACCATCATGCTTTTGCCTGTGACGCCTATGTGGGCGGGACTTAAAAGTGTAATAAATCAGTTGTTCTAAATAGGTCAGTTTCTTTGCCTCAATGCCGCCAGTGATCAAGAGCTGCAAATAGCTCGAAACGCGTATGGCAATTGAAATACCTACGGCCTGCTGACCTCAATGCTACCTGCGGTGCTGTGTGCTTATACCCCACTGTGTGCGACACATTCACGAGGGCAACCTTTGTTTGTGGATTTGTAAGCGGCTGGTCCGGCCGCGAAGGTGTCCCGACGCTTGAAATGCGGTTCCGAGTGCTTGGAAATACGAGCACTTAAGGGCAGAGGGGGCCTGAGCCGCAGGGAAGTATCAGCAAGAGGAAAGTAAGCTGTTGTGGCCTTTCACCTTACAAGGAACATTATTTACTTTGAGGCAAGAGCGGACTCCACTTGGGTACAAGAACATTGAGTCTTTGGCATTAACTGCAAGTACCATCATGCTTTTGCCTGTGACGCCTATGTGGGCGGGACTTAAAAGTGTAATAAATCAGTTGTTCTAAATAGGTCTGTTTCTTTGCCTCAATGCCGCCAGTGATCAAGAGCTGCAAATAGCTCGAAACGCGTATGGCAATTGAAATACCTACGGCCTGCTGACCTCAATGCTACCTGCGGTGCTGTGTGCTTATACCCCACTGTGTGCGACACCTTCACGAGGGCAACCTTTGTTTGTGGATTTGTAAGCGGCTGGTCCGGCCGCGAAGGTGTCCCGACGCTTGAAATGCGGTTCCGAGTGCTTGGAAATACGAGCACTTAAGGGCAGAGGGGGCCTGAGCCGCAGGGAAGTATCAGCAAGAGGAAAGTAAGCTGTTGTGGCCTTTCACCTTACAAGGAACATTATTTACTTTGAGGCAAGAGCGGACTCCACTTGGGTACAAGAACATTGAGTCTTTGGCATTAACTGCAAGTACCATCATGCTTTTGCCTGTGACGCCTATGTGGGCGGGACTTAAAAGTGTAATAAATCAGTTGTTCTAAATAGGTCCGTTTCTTTGCCTCAATGCCGCCAGTGATCAAGAGCTGCAAATAGCTCGAAACGCGTATGGCAATTGAAATACCTACGGCCTGCTGACCTCAATGCTACCTGCGGTGCTGTGTGCTTATACCCCACTGTGTGCGACACCTTCACGAGGGCAACCTTTGTTTGTGGATTTGTAAGCGGCTGGTCCGGCGGCGAAGGTGTCCCGACGCTTGAAATGCGGTTCCGAGTGCTTGGAAATACGAGCACTTAAGGGCAGAGGGGGCCTGAGCCGCAGGGAAGTATCAGCAAGAGGAAAGTAAGCTGTTGTGGCCTTTCACCTTACAAGGAACATTATTTACTTTGAGGCAAGAGCGGACTCCACTTGGGTACAAGAACATTGAGTCTTTGGCATTAACTGCAAGTACCATCATGCTTTTGCCTGTGACGCCTATGTGGGCGGGACTTAAAAGTGTAATAAATCAGTTGTTCTAAATAGGTCCGTTTCTTTGCCTCAATGCCGCCAGTGATCAAGAGCTGCAAATAGCTCGAAACGCGTATGGCAATTGAAATACCTACGACCTGCTGACCTCAATGCTACCTGCGGTGCTGTGTGCTTATACCCCACTGTGTGCGACACCTTCACGAGGGCAACCTTTGTTTGTGGATTTGTAAGCGGCTGGTCCGGCCGCGAAGGTGTCCCGACGCTTGAAATGCGGTTCCGAGTGCTTGGAAATACGAGCACTTAAGGGCAGAGGGGGCCTGAGCCGCAGGGAAGTATCAGCAAGAGGAAAGTAAGCTGTTGTGACCTTTCACCTTACAAGGAACATTATTTACTTTGAGGCAAGAGCAGACTCCACTTGGGTACAAGAACATTGAGTCTTTGGCATTAACTGCAAGTACCATCATGCTTTTGCCTGTGACGCCTATGTGGGCGGGACTTAAAAGTGTAATAAATCAGTTGTTCTAAATAGGTCCGTTTCTTTGCCTCAATGCCGCCAGTGATCAAGAGCTGCAAATAGCTCGAAACGCGTATGGCAATTGAAATACCTACGGCCTGCTGACCTCAATGCTACCTGCGGTGCTGTGTGCTTATACCCCACTGTGTGCGACACCTTCACGAGGGCAACCTTTATTTGTGGATTTGTAAGCGGCTGGTCCGGCCGCGAAGGTGTCCCGACGCTTGAAATGCGGTTCCGAGTGCTTGGAAATACGAGCACTTAAGGGCAGAGGGGGCCTGAGCCGCAGGGAAGTATCAGCAAGAGGAAAGTAAGCTGTTGTGGCCTTTCACCTTACAAGGAACATTATTTACTTTGAGGCAAGAGCGGACTCCACTTGGGTACAAGAACATTGAGTCTTTGGCATTAACTGCAAGTACCATCATGCTTTTGCCTGTGACGCCTATGTGGGCGGGACTTAAAAGTGTAATAAATCAGTTGTTCTAAATAGGTCCGTTTCTTTGCCTCAATGCCGCCAGTGATCAAGAGCTGCAAATAGCTCGAAACGCGTATGGCAATTGAAATACCTACGGCCTGCTGACCTCAATGCTACCTGCGGTGCTGTGTGCTTATACCCCACTGTGTGCGACACCTTCACGAGGGCAACCTTTGTTTGTGGATATATATATATATATATATATATATATATATATATATATATATATATATATATTACCTACTGGCGGTCGCCAGTAGGTAGTTATAGTTAGGATTTTTTTCAATGTTAAACCTCAAAATTCTATTTGGGATAACTTTGGCGCCGGTTGACGAATCTGCCTGAAAATTTCCTCAAAATGGCCTTGCGGCGCCCCGGTCCTTCCCTGAAAGTTTGGGGGGGATTTGTCAAGCGGGGGCCGAGATAAAAGGGGGGTCCCAAAACGTGTTTTCTCCATGTTAATTTCCATAGGGCGGTCGACCTCACTTTTAGCCCGAACGGCTGAATGGATTTACACCAAACTTGGCAAAATTGTAGGGACTGGTAGCCCAATGTGCCTTTGCTATGTCTCAAGATGTGCTCCAGTGGTTTTTGAGTAATTTAGGTTCTAAAAAATATATATATCTATGGCAGCGCCCCGGTACGCGCTCCGGGGAGCGCAACGGGCGCGCCACGCGACTTGCGCATGGAAAGCTGATTGGCTCTTGGGTGTCTGTAAACATTCGAAACAGTCCGGAGCGGCCGCCATCTTGTGTCTCGGTAAAATCGAGACACAAGAGGTGGCAAAAACAAAGGGGGAAATGAACATAAGGGGGCAGAGTAGACCCCCTCTGACCCCCTAGGTTTGAAGTGGGGGCCATAATTTCGATGTGCGCGGGGGGAGCGCCCGGTACGCGCACCGGCGAGCGCACCGGGGAGCGTACCATGGGCAAAAAAAAGAATGACAGATTTTTTTTTAAAAATTGCATTTTTTAATAAATTGGAGGTAGTTCTAAAAAGAACTGTTTTTTTTAATTCTTTTTGTTGTTTTATATTTTTTAAATTGGTTTTTTAACATTTTTTCTTTTTTTGGCTTTTCTGAACATTTTTTGTTTTTTTGTATTTTTTAAGGGGAGAAACAAAAAACAGGGAATTCTAAAGGGCTTAACAGGAGCAAAAAAAAAAGCGGATTAAATTATTGTTTCCTTGGGCACTTGTGGTTATCCCAAGCATGATTAATAAGTGTGATGCATTGCTCTCCGTAGCATATTGTTTGTCCACAAAAAATACAAACAATTTTAAAATTGGAAAATTTGGTTTGTATGGTGGAGCATATCTCCCTAACTTCTGGTCCCGATGGGGTGGAAACATTAGTTTGGGAGGTGCTGGCAGAAGATTGGACAGGGTTTCTGGCCAGTTCCCTGACCTCTGCCCTAGCATAGTTATTTGGATGCTTTCTAAGCATATGTCTGTGTGGTTGCCGAAGGAGTATTTTTTGTTGGGATTCCCCCTTGACAGCTCCTGATGACAGATTAAGCAGGTTGCCTTAGGTGCATTTACTTTTTTTTTGTCGTTGGGGATTGAAAAAAATTGCCAGATGATGTGCTCTTTTTGTTTATAGGTAATATTGTCCTCTGGGACGAATCTCCTCTCCTCCTCCTCCTCATCCACATCCTGTTCTTGATCTCCACCACTGTGAAGTTGTGGAGGTCCTTGTGGTGGTGGTGGTCCAGAAGATCCAGCAGCTGCAGCTAATGTAGCCATTTTCGACTGATATAAATGCAGGTCTACCTCTCTCAAAGCACAAAGGTAGAATAAGGAAAAAAGGCGGGGGGTTTCATCATTTGGAAAAAAAAACCGATCCTGAACTAATAAAAAGTGTTATTTTCAGGTCAAATGACCCGATGCGCTTACGCTACGCGCTCCGGCGCGCTTACGTTACGCGCTCCGGGTCGCGCCGCGGAGCGCCTCCGGGTGCGTTTACGCAGCGCGTCATAAGACACATGGCCCGGCTACGCGATATGTCACGCTTACGCGACGTTGTTTTCGATCGCGACATTGGCGCTAACGGGACGCTTCCCGGTTCGTGCACCGGGGCGCTTCAAAATACTACGCTTTCCGGGGCGCTCACCGGGGCGCGCACCGGGAGCGCTCCAGGGCAAAAAAAAAAAATACAAAAAAAATACAAAAATAAAATTTGAAAAATTGTAAGGACTGGTAGCCCGATGTGCGTTTGCTATGTCTCAAGATATATGCTCCAATTGTTTTTATGACATGAGTGATGTCACTGACCATGTCATGAGTGATGTAATATGTGATGTCATCAGCAGTGCATTACACGCGCAAGTTATAGTGAGTCCAACTAACTTTAACGTGGGAATTTCAATGGTTTTATGTCAGTAAAATTTCCAGGTAACTATAACTGGTGTGAAACCTATGGTTTTTTCAGTGAATTTAATAGGTTTTTTAAATGCTAATTCCTAACTATAACTGGTGTGCAACCTATGGTTTTTTCAATGAATATATATATATAAATATATATATATATATATATATATATATATATATATATATATATATATATATATATATATATATATATATATATATTCTTTAACAAACTCTTGCATATATCATAAAGATACTCGGACACCTTCCTTCTGTGAAAAACGATTTATTGCGGCAAACAAACAACGCGTTTCAGCGGTTAAGCCTTAATCATGTTCAAGAGCTTGGGTGCACGTAAAGAATTTAAATCAAATGATGTACAGAAATACCAACATATACATAGGACTCACACTAGGTGCTGTGTTAGGTAGGGTAAACGTATCGGCCATTTTGGAAGGGTAAGGTGTTGGTTCGAACAAGTAATAACATCGTTAAAGCATTATTTCTCTATACCAATTCATCAGTATACATTATACACAACTCATTATCTTATGTGTAAAAAGAGATTCTAATACCGATAATTTAATCATCATGCTTATCAAGTTTTTGATTGTTTACCACTCGTATTGTTCCACCAATATATAAATAAATGTGCCCTCAGAGCACGGGTATCCCGTTTACAATGTGATTCGTTCATTATTACAAATTCATAATGAGTCATCCAAAGGATGATACAATGTAGTGTTCCTGCAGTTGTTCTGCCCTAGTGGGCTCGATATGCATAAAATGTCCAATATATAGTTTTACCATTGTTGCCACACTAGGTCTATGTGCCTATTGCTACAAACATAAGAGCAAGATGACGTCATTATGTATACGTGATAGTCCCGCCCAAGTGGGCTAAATCAAAGATGTTACTAAGGAACATGGTTGGTAGTGGATACAAGAAATGCATCATAGGGCTTCACCTTCCATCTGCACGGTATCTGGCCATAATATAATACTCACTACAGCACCTATAAGAGAAAAAAATTAAAATTCTTGAAATTGACTGGGATATTGCTTCAAAGTAAGCTCATAGCATTCATATTAGTGAAGATGTACTGCTAATTCCTCTGTTACATTCAAACCATAAAGAACAATACTGTTAAATTCAATGATATACAGTGATTCCAGTTTTCGTAAGGACAATAACGGTACCCATGGGAGTGGAAACACAGGGCAAAAAACATCTCCAAAAAACAACATGACTGTAGTTAACCTCTCCAAACGAACTCTGACACCTGATGAAATTGATGTGCTCTCCCTAGGCCTCTCCTTCTGCCCCACAAGCAATATGAATTTTGCACACACCTGAGTGGATTTATTTTACTTCTCAAGGAAATTGAAGTTGAAGAAATGGTTCAATACCAAACCTAGAGGAGATACTAGGGACGATGGACGGAACACTGTGAGTAACCTCAACATTGATGATTCAAATGTTTGTGATCTTATGACTAATGGCACACAGCAAGCACTGACTGAACTTGATATGAACAGCTGGAGATTTGAGACTGATTTGAACCCGGGGAGTAAATTCAAACCTAAATCTGTTTTCCTCCCTAATGTCCAATGTGAAGCAATAGACATATTTGAAAAAGGTGTTCTTTCGGATTTGCACAAACTAAGACCCATAAAAACTCCTGTTCAACATAAACACCTTACTACTAATCAAATCAGTGCAATTGAGAATTTGAAAGCCGATAGTGACATTGTCATACGACAATCTGATAAAGGGGGTAATGTTGTTGTGTTAAGTAAAGAAATGTATTTGAGAGCAGGGATGCGACAATTGCAGGATACTACCTGCTACCAAGAATCTGAAAGGGCAGATATATTAAGATCTAATATTCTGTATAGAGAGATGCAGGTTGAGTGGCGTGAAAAAGGACTGCTTGAGTGGGAGGAATTTTACTATCTATATTGTCCTCATCCCCGCATCCCAGTCCTTTATTTACTGCCCAAGCTGCATAAAAACCACCTACACCTCCCCGGAAGACCTATTGTCTCCTCTATGGGCTCCCTTCTTGAAAACACATCACGATTCATCGACTACTTTATAAGACCTTATGTTGTGGCACTCCCCTCATACCTCAGAGATACCACTCATTTCCTCACTTGTATACAAGGCATACATTGGGAAGAGGATTTTGTCTTCATTACCCTAGATGTTGGTAGCCTATACACTTCTATTAGGCACGAACCAGGGATTATTGCGATCAAACATTTTTTGAAAACTCGATCTATATCCTTGCTCCACTCCACGATGATCATACAAATGATTGAATTTTGTTTAACTAACACTTTTTTTGTCTTCAATGATACCATATTTAGACAGTCACAGGGCACCGCGATGGGCACTTGCTTCGCCCCCAGCTACGCGAATTTATTCATGGGCTGGTGGGAGGAGCAGGTGGCCGCATCGATGGAGGAATTTAACACCAGAGTCGCCCTGTGGTTACGCTACATTGACGACATTTTTGTCATCTGGAAGGGATCAGAACAATCAGCAAAGGAGTTTGTGAGGACACTCAATTTAAATGTGACATTCAGTGGTAATATCAGCACAACATCTGCTGAATTTTTGGACATCTCTGTTTCTATTGTGAATCATAATATGGAAACCAGTTTACATCGTAAGAGTACTGCTGGTAACAGTATTTTGAGAGCCAATAGTTCACACCCACGTAACCTAGTAGAGAGTATCCCTTACGGGGAACTACTACGGGCTAGAAGAAACTGCAGCTCAATGGCCACATATGAACTAGAAAAAGTCACAATGTGTGGAAGATTTAGAGAGCGTGGCTACAGTGAAAAAACTATCAGTGAGGCTTGTAAAAGGGTTGGCGGTATTGAGAGGAATGATCTGCTCTTTCCAACAAAAGACAGTAAACCACAAGAGACAGTCAGATTCATCACAACATACTGTAGACAAGCACATAGAATACGGCAAATCTTCAAAAAACACTGGCATGTCCTCCTGAGTGATGACCATCTTAAAACAGATTTGGGCAACAATCCCCAAATCACCTTTCGAAAGAGCAAATCACTCAAAGATGAGCTAAGCCACAACCATGTTACACAGTCAAGTAGGAACATTAAACAAGCACAGATAGGGTTTAAATGCTGCAACAGATGCAAAGCCTGCAAAAACAGTGTCAATTGTAAAAAACTGCCTATTCCCAATACCAACAAGGAATTTACTATTAGGAAACATCTGACATGTAACACGACACACTGTGTATATTTACTGATCTGCCCCTGTAACAAATGGTATGTGGGGAGTACCAAACATCAGGCTAAGAAAAGGATTCTTGAACACCGCCGAGCTATTGTGAATAACAACAAATTGTATCCCATAGCTAGACACTTTGGCTCACATCACTACCAAGATGCAAATGGATTACGCATGGTGGTTATTGATTCTGTGGATCTTGGCATCAGGGGGGGGGGATCAATAATTGTCCTTACGAAAACTGGAATCACTGTATATCATTGAATTTAACAGTATTGTTCCTTATGGTTTGAAGGTAACAGAGGAATTAGCAGTACATCTCCACTAATATGAATGCTATGAGCTAACTTTGAAGCAATATCCCAGTCAATTTCAATAATTTTAATTTTTTGCTCTTATAGGTGCTGTAGTGAGTACTATAGTATGGCCAGATACCGTGCAGATGGAAGGTGAAGCCCTATGATGCATTTCTTGTATCCACTACCAACCATGTTCCTTAGTAACATCTTTGATTTAGCCCACTTGGGTGGGACTATCGCGTATACATAATGACGTCATCTTGCTCCTATGTATGTAGCAATAGGCACATAGACCTAGTGTGGCAACAATGATAAAACTATATATTGGACATTTTATGCATATCAAGCCCACTAGGGCAGAACAACTGCAGGAACACTACATTGTATCATCCTTTGGATGACTCATTATGAATTTGTAATAATGAACGAATCACATTGTAAACGAGATACCCGTGCTCTGAGGGCGCATTTATTTATATATTGGTGGAACAATACGAGTGGTAAACAATCAAAAACTTGATAAGCATGATGATTAAATTATCGGTATTAGAATCTCTTTTTACACATAAGATAATGAATTATGTTTAATGTATACTGATGAATTGGTATAGAGAAATAATGCTTTAACGATGTTATTACTTGTTCGAACCAACACCTTACCCTTCCAAAATGGCCGATACGTTTACCCTACCTAACACAGCACCTAGTGTGTGTCCTATGTTTATGTTGGTATTTGTGTACATCATTTGATTTAAATTCTTTACGTGCACTAAGGCTCTTGAACGTGATCAAGGCTTAACCGCTGAAACGTGTTGTTTGTTTGCCGCAATAAATCGTTTTTCACAGAAGGAAGGTGTCCAAGTATCTTTTTGATGTACGAAAAAGATCGCTGAAAGAATTGTTTGGACTCTCGGTTTCCTAACTCGGACCGCCCGAAGACAGCTTTCCAACTAGACCGAGGATTGTGGAGTGAGAATATATATATATATATATATATATATATACACTGAAAAAACCATAGGTTTGACACCAGTTATAGTTAGCTGGAAATTTTACTGACATAAAACCAATGAAATTCCACGTTATAGTTAGTTGGACTCACTATAACTTGCGCGTGTAATGCACTGCTGATGACATTACATATTACATCACTCATGACATGGTCAGTGACATCACTCATGACATCACTGATGACAGACCTCCTTTAAGTGTAATGTAACCCTTAAAACACATATTGGAAAATAGAAATTAACATTTTCCAAAAAATGGAGATACCCATACCAGTTACAGCAACCAATTCAGTAATTCCACCATCTATATACACATTCTGTCATTCACCAACAGTTCTATATAGTCACTCATACATATACTCACTCATCATATGTAGTGATACACCTATACATTCTCTTACACACCAACAGTCATCGAAAAGTTACTCACACACATACTCACACATGCAAATAAACTATTGAACATCCATTTATTTGCATATACAACTATACACACACTACCACGTTACTTCTAAGGAAATTTATACATACTTACTCTCTTAAACAATCACTTATAGAAACACATACTTATTTAAACAGAAACTCTTTCAATCTCTCACTCTCACATATACTCACTTATATACATCAATAATCACATATACTAGATTAAAACATATGTAGTTACTGATAAACAAAATAATAAGACAGTCATTTACTTACTAACACAAACATATACACACTCATCCACCCATACAGTCCTGCACATATGTTGTCTTCAAAAAACATAGAAACAGTGAGTCAGTCATTGATGGATCTATATCATAAGTAACACCCCCACCAAACCATAGAGACACTCATACTGATACTAAAAAAACATCTAATAACCCATATACACACACATGTAGGTACTCATCAACCCATGCAGCCACTTATTCACAAAGTGAAACACTGATACATATATTGAAATATTTAAACATTACTCGCTAATATATGTATTCAGTAAGATACACTTAATAAGCCAGTTATCCAATCATTTCTTTTAAAAAAAACATTCATTAAGACAATAATTTAAACATTTATTCTTCCCTCCACCTTTACATATACATATATAAAACCTATTTATTTTTTAGAAAGACACACATTGACTGGATGGTGTCATAAGTGATGTCACTGACCATGTCATGAGTGATGTAATTTGTAATGTCATCAGCAGTGCATTACACGCGCAAGTTATAGTGAGTCCAACTAACTATAACGTGGAAAGGGGCGACCACTCGGTCCCCCCGAACGTATGGCGGAGTGCCTCGATCCCCCCGGGAAGCCATTTTTGGGCGGGAGGCGCGTCTCGGCTGGTATGCCCGAAGCGGCGTAGCCGGGGCGCGCCTTTTCCCGCCCTAGAGTGGGCTGGCCTAGACACTGACGCAGCCAGCCACGCCCTCGGGGCAGGCAGGGGCGGGTTTACGCCCGCCCTGAAGACGGATAAAAGGGACGCAAGACCAGAAGACGTCCTCTTGTTCTTGTGCTCTGAAGCTGCACCTCCTCGCTGCACGTGAGCTCGAGACAGAACGAAGAGCCAATTTTGAGCGTTTTGATCTTTCTTTTTGTCTTCCAGATATTTTGTCGGAAAGATGCCCAAGAAAGGCGCGAAGAGAATGACGACTGACCAGATGGTTCGGGTCCTCGTGAAGGAGATGTCCGAAATAAAGAAGCGGATGGCGGAGCGAGACGGGGAGGGGGGATCGGGGCGTCCATCGGCTGGAGCAGCTCCTGGAGGGAAGCCCAAGAGGCCAAGAAGGGGACCAGCCGGGGGAGACGTCCCGGTTCCCTGTGCCCCGCTCGAGGCGCCAGCCCCGGTACCGGTGGAGGGGAATCCGATTCCCGTTGTGGTCACCCCGACATCCACTGAGGATATGCCTCCCGAGTTGGCGGCACAGCTAGCAGCGTGGTTGGGCGACAGTAGCGAGGGCGCCACAGCTGCCGAGGCACAAGCGCTGATGAAACAGTTACGCGAGAAACGAGATGCAGCCAAGGTGCCCGCGCCGGCTGCAGTGATAGACAAGCCACGAGTGGCGGAAGCAGCGTCCGGTGCAGGTAAGCGGCCATTGCCGATCGCGAGGGATGAGTCAGCACCCTCTCGTAGAGAAAAATTGGGGCAACATGTTCCTTTGGCAATAAAGGAAAAGATTTGGGCGGGGGAATACGTGAATATTTTCTCCTTGCTTGTCGATCATTATGAGGTGGAAAATGTTAAGGGTCAAAAGGATCTAATGCATCCGAGTGTTTGGCGCGCAAAAATGGCCGCCTTTAAAGTGAATGAGAATATTGGCAACTGGGGCAATGCATGGGGAATTTTTACGTCGATTTTGGGGGGACGTAGGCCTGAATTGCTTCCTGAGTTTCCAGTTTATCAGTCACGAATTATGGGGTACTCGACATCGCACCAAGGTAACCATTGGTTCTGTTATGATAACCTTTTCAGGAAGGCGATGGAGCATAACAAAAGTTTAACCTGGGACTGTTATGATTCTTTAACATGGGATAAAATGAAAGAATCAGGAATGTTGAAAATGCCGTTGGTGGGGGGCAATGTTGGCGAGTCCTCCCGCCAATATGCGGGCACGCCCTTTCGGTCAGGTGCGGGTACCGACGATTACTCGAGACCTGCCGGCAATACAGGGAAAAGGGGTTTCTGTTTCAATTTCAACAAAGGTAAATGTACTAGGCCCCAGGGATCGTGCAAGTTCAAGCACGAATGTAGTGGTTGCGGGTCACCCCATCCTGAGTCCTCGTGCAGAGCCAGAACGGGTGAGAATGGGGGTAGAGGAGGCGCCAAACAGGTCTAATGTAGTCCGAGGGGCGCCTTTACCAACCCCGATTGATACCTTGGCGATGATTCCCTGGCTCAGTGAATACCCGGATCGTACTTCTGCTGGGGTGCTGCGGAACGGTTTTTCATATGGTTTCCGCATCCCGGTAGGGGACTTTCAGGGTGTCGGGACGTGCAAAAATCAACTTTCCGTCTTGCAGCATACGACCGTAGTGCAGGATAAGATCCGGAAAGAGGTTATCCGAGGTCGGGTCGCCGGCCCGTTTAGTGTACCCCCGGTACAGAATTTTGTCTGTTCTCCTTTAGGGGTGGTCCCCAAGAAGGACCCAGGTGAGTTTCGATTGATTCATAATTTATCAGCTCCTCATGGTCTTTCTGTAAACGATGCAATTGATCCAGAGGTATGTTCGGTGCGGTACGCATCATTCGATGAAGCCGTAGCCATTTTGAATCGCCTGGGGCCCGGGACGCTGATGGCGAAATCAGATATCGAGTCAGCGTTCCGATTGCTCCCGGTACACCCAGACGACCAGCGTCTTCTGGGATTCATGTTTCAAGGTTCGTATTACATGGATAGGTGTATGCCGATGGGGTGCTCTATATCTTGTGCATATTTCGAGAATTTCAGTAGCTTTTTGCAATGGGTCTTCACGAAGAAGACGGGTTTCCGAAATGTAATGCATTACCTTGATGACTTTCTGTTCCTTGGGGCCGCCGGGGATGACGAATGCGGCCGGGCCTTGGCTGACTTTTGTGTGTTAATGGGTCAATTTGGCGTGCCATTGGCACCAGGTAAAACTGTGGGTCCCACGACTTGCCTCGAGTTTCTGGGGATTGAGTTGGATTCTAGTGAGGGTTGTTTTCGTTTACCAGCTGCCAAAGTGTCGAAATTCAGGGCAGCCCTGCAAGTATGTATAAATGCATCTAAAGTTACGCTGCATCAATTGCAGCAACTGGTGGGGAAGTTGAATTTTGCCCTGAGGGTGATCCCAATGGCCCGCCCCTTTTCCCGTTCAATTGCCCAAGCGATGGTTGGCCTAAAGGAGGGTCATCATCGCACGAGACTATCGGCTGAGGTCCGCCAGGACATGCGTATTTGGTTAGCATTTTTGGCGGACTTCAATGGTCGAGTCGTCTGGAACAAACCAGCCGTGTCCTCTGATGAGCTTGGTCTATGGACAGATTCAGCGGGAAGCATGGGCTTTGGCGCCATCTTCGGCAAAAAAATGGTCGGCACAAAAGTGGCCAACATGGTGGCATGAAGAGGGGCTGACGAGTAATATTGCTTTCCTTGAACTGTTTCCCATTTTGGTGGCCCTCAGAACCTGGCCCGAAGGGTTCAAAGATCATTCTGTCATATTTTGGTCTGACAATATGACCGTTGTAGAATGCATCAATAGTCAGGCAGCACGTTGTAAAATGATTTTAAGGCTGCTCAAAGAAATTGTCTTACTGTGTATGCAACTGAACGTGATATTCAGAGCAAAACATGTCCCAGGGGTGTTGAATCAGGCGGCTGATGCACTGTCTCGTTTTCAAATGCAGGCTTTCTCGGGTTTCCTTCCCTCAGCGGACCCAGAGCCGGCACCCTTTCCCGAAGCTCTCTGGTCTCTCGGTGCCCCGAACTTCGTCACCTCGTGGGAGAGAGTCTAGCACCAAGGACGAGGAAGGCATATGAAGGGGCGTTTAGGGCCTATTTAGCCTTTTTGGGGACTGAGAGAGAGGGGCTTTGGGGCTATGAGGAATGGGTAGTACATTTTCTGATGTTCTTGCGTAGGGCTGGGAAGTCAGTGGCTACGGCCCAGAGGCATCGTGCTGCCATTTCCTTTGTTGCCAGGGCTCACAATATCCAGGACCCGACAGCGTCTTTCGTGGTACAAAAAGCGCTGCGTGGGTGGCAACGCCTTGAGGGTCGCAGAGTAGATGAGAGGCGCCCGATAGGTCTGGATAGGTTGTCCCAGTTGCTGGCCGCACTCCCTGCCACATGCTCGTCTCAGTTTGAGACGTTTTTGTTCCGAGCTGCTTTTACGCTTGCATTTCACGGGGCGATGAGGATAAGTGAATTGGTGGCGAGGAACAAACAGGATGTGGTGGGGGGTTTGTGCCAGGAACACGTTCAGATCAGGGGCGAGACGATGACTGTCTCCTTTGTCAGGTCCAAGACCGATCAAGATGGGATGGGTGACTGCATAATCATTCGCAGGATTCCTGGGTCCTCCATGTGTCCGGTAAAGTGTTTAGAAGATTACCTAGCACGAAGGGTGGCATCATGGGGAGGGACATTGTTGAGACACGCGGACGCCACCCCACTGACGAAATTTCAGTTTCAGCGGGTGCTTGCGATGTCAATTACCGCAGCGGGCTTGGACCCGGGCGAGTTCGGGACCCATTCCTTTCGGATAGGGGCTGCCACTGAAGCTACAGCCAGGGGTCTTAATGTTGAACAAGTAAAACGAGTGGGGCGTTGGTCCTCCAACTGTTATAAGAGATATGTGCGGTTGCACATGTTGTGAAGCTGTAATATCATACTCACGCTTCTTGTCTTTTGTTTGGTTTTCAGTTGCGCAAGCCTACGAGGCAGGGCGGACTATGCAGTCGACCCAACACCGGGCCAGCGGTCAGACATCACCGGCTGTGAAAAAGGAGGTGTGGGTCGTGGGCCACTCATACGTGAGGCGTGCCGCAGACGTATTCGAAGCAGGTGACATGATTCACGTAGCCTGGGAATACGGGTACAGGGTGTCCTTCTACGGAAGGGGCGGTCTCTGTATTGACCAGTTTCAAGCATTCTTTGAGGGTTTGTTAGGGCGGACGAGGTCACCGCCGTCTATAGTCATAGTACATTTAGGGGGCAATGATTTGGTCACCACCGGTAGACGACTTCTCCTAGAGGCAATGCTTTCCACTGTAAGTTGGTTGGCGAGGAAAGTTCCGGGGTGCATAATTGCGTGGTCTCATATGATCCCACGAAAAGTGTGGCGGGGGGCTATCTCGATTCCTGCTTTGAACCATTCTGTTAGAAAACTTAATAACAAAGTGAGTAGGTTGTTCCGTTCCAAGACATTGCATTCTATCTCGCATGGTTGTATCAATGATGACAGTATGTATTTGGGGGATGGTGTGCATTTGTCTCGGGTGGGAAATGAGTTACTCATAGGAGACTTCTTAGCATGGTTAAAAACGTTGAAGCATGACCTTTAGGTAGGAGTTTTGTGGGGGGTCCGGATAGCCGGTCAACTATCCGGGCCTGTGGCGGTAAGGTCATGATCGGTGAGCACTAATTAGAAGATCCCTATGAGTGGGCGTCACCCAACACGGATGGGAGCGCTCGGGAGAGGTGGCCATTGGCCCCTCAATGGGGAGGCGGTCCCTTCTAAGGATGGGTCGCCGGAAGTAAAGGAAAGGCGGTCAAGGCCCCTTCCTTTGTAGGAGGGGTTACAGCCCCCTCCTGGGGAATTTCCCGGGGCCAGTGACATCTGCGACGGCAGATGCGGTAAGTTGTGTGGGGTTGGGGGGAGGTCTACGATACCTTCTAGATACCTCACACGAGTCTTCGAACGACCTTTAACTGGCGTCGAGTTTTTAGGTGCCCCCGTCAAGTCAAGGGAAATTGGTAGTAGTTGCACTTGAGGTACGCCTCTGTGCTGTCGCCCCTCCCAAGTGGGAGGGGTAAGTCTGGTTAGGGATCTTGACACCGGTTATGATCTTGCCGTTGGCCCTTAAACGTTAAGATGTACAATTTCAATATTTCAAGAGAATGTTTTGTAGGATGCTAGTTCGTCTAGGAGAACCTCTGTATTAGTGAATCTGTTAAGGTTAGCCAAACATCGCAATGTGGTAATGAAATTGTACATAACATGAAACGTTTAATGTTTTTAATTTTGTTTTAATAAATACGGCCGGGAGGGTCACTCCCTCCCACTTCCAAAAACTTCAAGAACTGTTTCCGGTTTCCCTCCTTTTGGGATTGTGTTGAGAGGGGGTGGCGGGTATCTCAGCCATATGGAAAGGGGCGACCACTCGGTCCCCCCGAACGTATGGCGGAGTGCCTCGATCCCCCCGGGAAGCCATTTTTGGGCGGGAGGCGCGTCTCGGCTGGTATGCCCGAAGCGGCGTAGCCGGGGCGCGCCTTTTCCCGCCCTAGAGTGGGCTGGCCTAGACACTGACGCAGCCAGCCACGCCCTCGGGGCAGGCAGGGGCGGGTTTACGCCCGCCCTGAAGACGGATAAAAGGGACGCAAGACCAGAAGACGTCCTCTTGTTCTTGTGCTCTGAAGCTGCACCTCCTCGCTGCACGTGAGCTCGAGACAGAACGAAGAGCCAATTTTGACCCACCCACCAGCCCCTGAGGACAGCCAGTTGTTTGTAATAAAGTTGATTATTAATTCTGTTTTGTTTCGTTTACAGGTTGTGATAGTATCATGTTGATGTTGAATATAATAAAGATTGGTCTATTTTGTGTAGGTTTTTCGATTAAAGAGATTCGGATATAGTGTTAGTTTTTAAGCATGCTCTTTTCGGTCATAGTGGCCAATGTATTCGTATGTGTTGTTAGCATTGTCGTATTTATTTTGGTAGGCGGTAAGGTCATGATCGGTGAGCACTAATTAGAAGATCCCTATGAGTGGGCGTCACCCAACACGGATGGGAGCGCTCGGGAGAGGTGGCCATTGGCCCCTCAATGGGGAGGCGGTCCCTTCTAAGGATGGGTCGCCGGAAGTAAAGGAAAGGCGGTCAAGGCCCCTTCCTTTGTAGGAGGGGTTACAGCCCCCTCCTGGGGAATTTCCCGGGGCCAGTGACATCTGCGACGGCAGATGCGGTAAGTTGTGTGGGGTTGGGTGGAGGTCTACGATACCTTCTAGATACCTCACACGAGTCTTCGAACGACCTTTAACTGGCGTCGAGTTTTTAGGTGCCCCCGTCAAGTCAAGGGAAATTGGTAGTAGTTGCACTTGAGGTACGCCTCTGTGCTGTCGCCCCTCCCAAGTGGGAGGGGTAAGTCTGGTTAGGGATCTTGACACCGGTTATGATCTTGCCGTTGGCCCTTAAACGTTAGGATGTACAATTTCAATATTTCAAGAGAATGTTTTGTAGGATGCTAGTTCGTCTAGGAGAACCTCTGTATTAGTGAATCTGTTAAGGTTAGCCAAACATCGCAATGTGGTAATGAAATTGTACATAACATGAAACGTTTAATGTTTTTAATTTTGTTTTAATAAATACGGCCGGGAGGGTCACTCCCTCCCACTTCCAAAAACTTCAAGAACTGTTTCCGGTTTCCCTCCTTTTGGGATTGTGTTGAGAGGGGGTGGCGGGTATCTCAGCCATATGGAATTTCATTGGTTTTATGTCAGTAAAATTTCCCGCTAACTATAACTGGTGTCAAACCTATGGTTTTTTCAGTGAATTTCATAGGTTTTTTAAATGCTACTTCCTAACTATAACCTGTGTAAAACCTATGGTTTTTTCAGTGAATTTCTTACGTTTTTTGAATGCTAGTTCCTAAGTATGAAATCACGTTCGTAACTAGATAGTGTCACCGCCGACACGTCCTAAGAAGCGCATGTAAAGTCATGTGACTTGAAAACAACACTTGCAATTGGTTCTTAGTAGTTTCTGTTCTGGAATTTACACGAAGCACTCCACCCACTTTCCTCACAATCTTTTCTACTCTGAAGAGACAACAACGTCGAGCATCTTCCGGAAAACTTTGCTGAAATGGCTGCCCTTCCGCATTCATCTTCCGAATCTGAAAGAAATGAGCGACCACCGTTAAGAAGAAAAAAGGAATCTTTCATTTGGCAATTTTTCACTTATCCTGAAGATCAAAAGAAAGTGAAATTAGCCAAAAGTAACCTGCACGATATGCAATTCGGAGCTCTCAAGGGGAAATCCAAATAAAAAATATTCCTTTTCTATACACACCATGCAGCGGCATGTTAAACAAAGGCATCCTGAGCATTATGCAAAAGCATCGACAAGAGCCCTGGCCACGCTATTACCATCAGAGGTGGCCAGCACATCTTCTGGTGGACGACCTGTATCTCCATCGAGTGCTGAGATGGACTTGAGACCATATCTTGCGAAGGTGCATATGAAATGCAACGAGTGTGGAGAAATTCTTTTGTATGGAGAGCAGAGCCTCGTTCTTATTAAACTCAAAATTGAAAGTCACAAATGCCCCAAGAAAAGATAAATTTCTTCACTTCATTTTCATAGTATTACATACTGAAAAATGTAATACCAACTTTAAGAAATCGAAAGCATCATAACACTTCTTTCC
This sequence comes from Lissotriton vulgaris, assembly GCF_964263255.1. Lineage (NCBI taxonomy): Eukaryota > Metazoa > Chordata > Amphibia > Caudata > Salamandridae > Lissotriton > Lissotriton vulgaris. Next base: position 216,049,329 of record NC_141685.1, on the reverse strand, counting down.
AAAAAAAAAAAAAAAAAAGTTCTTTTCAGAACTAACTCTTTCTACCAAAACGTGCTCCAAGAGCATATTATGAGATGTTTTTTCGCCGCTTTATTTTAGTGCGAGACCGGGTGCGCGCACCCTCCTATGCATGTGAAGTCATGTGACTTCTAAACAACACTTCTAATTGGTTCTTGGTAGTTTCTATTCTGGAATTTACACGCAGCACTCCACCCACTTCCATCACTTTCTTTTGTACTCTTAAGAGAGAACAACGTCGAACATCTTCCCGAAGACTTCGCTGCAATGGCTACCGTTCCGCATTCATCTTCCGAATCTGAAGGAAATGAGCGACCACCTTTGACAAGAAAAACGGAGGCCACGCTATTACCATCAGAAGTAATCAGCACATCTTCCGGTGGACGACCTGTATCTCCATCGAGTGCTGAAATGGACTTGAGACCATATCTTGCGAACGTGCACATGAAATGCACGAACTGTGGAGAACTTCTTGTATACGGAGAGCAAAGCTATACTCTAATTAAACACACAATTGAGAGTCATAAATGCTCCAAGAAAAGTTAAATTTCTTCACTTTATTTGGATAGTATGACATACTGAAAAATGTCGTAGCAACTTTAAGAAATCAAAAGCATCATAACACTTGTTTCCCAAAAAAAAAAAAAAAAAAAAAAAAGTTCTTTTCAGAACTAACTCTTTCCACCAAAACATGCTCCAAGAGCATATTATGAGATTTTTTTCGCCGCTTTATTTTAGTGCGAGACCGGGTGCGCGCACCCTCCTATCGCGTACAGGACCTGACACTTGCATGTTAAATCATGTGACTTCAAAACAACACTTCTAATTGGTTCTTGGTAGTTTCTATTCTGGAATTTACACGCAGCACTCCACCCACTTCCATCACTTTCTTTTCTACTCTCAAGAGAAAACAACGTCGAACATCTTCCCGAAGACTTCGCTGCAATGGCTACCGTTCCGCATTCATCTTCCGAATCTGAAGGAAATGAGCGACCACCTTTGACAAGAAAAACGGAGGCCACGCTATTACCATCAGAAGTAATCAGCACATCTTCCGGTGGACGACCTGTATCTCCATCGAGTGCTGAAATGGACTTGAAACCATGCCTGGCGAACGTGCACATAAAATGCAACAACTGTGGAGAAGTTCTTGTATACGGAGAGCAAAGCTTTACTCTAATTAAACACAAAATTGAGAGTCATAAATGCTCCAAGAAAAGTTAAATTTCTTCACTTTATTTGGATAGTATGACATACTGAAAAATGTCGTAGCAACTTTAAGAAATCAAAAGCATCATAACACTTGTTTCCAAAAAAAAAAAAAAAGTTCTTTTCAGAACTAACTCTTTCTACCAAAACGAGCTCCAAGAGCATATTATGAGATGTTTTTTCGCCGCTTTCTTATAGTGCGCGCACCCACCTATCGCGTACAGGCGTCGAGACACGCATGTGCAGTCATGTGACTTTAAAACAACACTTCCAATTGGTTCTTACTAGTTTATATTCTGCAATTTACACGGAACACTCCACCCACTTCCCTAGAAAACCAGTTTATCGAAAAACTTTTAAAGCCTCCTCTTATGAAATATTCGACATCAATCACATAGCAGAGTACTAAATAGCACTATATACACTCCGTCCCTTAATTATAAGAGACTTATTGCTATGTAAAAGCAACTTTTGTTTTCACGCGATAATGTGAAATGCTGAGCCTGTTACACAATTTGCTTTCACATATATGTTACTATTCTCCTTCGAGCACTAACACCGTAGAAAATACCACCAATAGCGGTGAAATTTTTTACACCGAGAACGGGCGATTTGTATCGCTTGGAGCCCTTACAATTATAAAGTTTTATTTCCTAAGTCTCTGATCTCCAACTGTGCAACGTGGCTCCCCTGTGTGTCGTAATAAGGTCCATAAACAAAAACTACAGGGCCAGCATTATAAACATGCACAGAACCACAAAACGACAAGAGCCACCATGTTGATATATATCCTTAATATAATAAACCTTTGAGAATAAATACATATTTCCGTGGCACCCCATAACACAAATGTGGCGTCCTCTGACTCTGCTCCATTACCAAACACCCTAACTCCCCGCCCCCCTCACTTTTCACTAAACTCCGCACTCCACCCCACCCGGACCCCCTATTACAAACCCCCAACCTACCCTCCCTGCCCAAACCCACCATAAACCTCAAACCGCCCCTAGAAAACTTATAAGACACAGGATTACTAAAACTCAAAGAATACGCAACAGGCAGATAATGTAAATAGTACATAAAGGCACATATTTTTTCCATAAAACTATTTAAAAACATGTTCTATTTTTTATAAATCTATCATGCATCTGACCCTCTAGAACTGCTTTCAAAACGTGAACTATAAACCTCTACTTTTCATTTTCAAACCATACACTTTCATCTGACCCTCTAGAACTGCTTTCAAAACGTGAACTATAAACCTCTACTTTTCATTTTCAAACCATACACTTTCAATTACATTCTTTTTTTTTCACAATTCATGTAATGTTACACACCTTTTCTAAAATACACCAGTCCCTATTATTTATAAGAATTTATTTTCAGTCTTCATCAGTGACACTTTCTTAACATATAATGGAAATCACTGTAACTTTTTAAACGACAATGCTAACGCGGTAAAAATAACCCTTCATTTGCTTTCCTTTAAGAATGCAGACTATGTACCCCACACATGCGTTTCTTGATCTTTGTATTTGGCAGCGAATACCGACCTTGAATCGGAAGACATGAACAAGACCGCCATTGTCACATTTAAAACTGAACGTTGCATCTGCTCACACACATGTCTTTCACTAAGCTAACATTCACAGAAAACAGCATTGATGTAAAAAAAAATTGACCTTGCTTTACAACTCCCTCAAATCACTCCCTTATTTTTTAACGCATCCTCCAGTTCAAAAAAACCTACTTTTTTGATAACTACTAAGCAATATATAAGTGACTAGACTCCTAGAAAATGTATCAAGTCATTAGTCTCCTCTGCACTGCATAGCCTGCGACCTAATTCTGTGGAGTTGCTATACAACCAGCGGTGCTGCACCGTTTCCTTTACCATCTTGGGAAATTCAAAATGGATGTCCCTCCTGCCTTCGCAAACGAGCCGGGCCACTTAGAACTATTTCGACAGAGAATGCTTCTGTACTACGGCACCTTACCACTCTCAACTTTGAATACTTCATATCGATTATCATTTCGATATTCGTATTTCACCTGTGTGCAGCCTGTATTTCATTGCCTGAGCTGTGATTTCACGTGGGCCCTGGATTTATGTCTCTGCAATTTGGTACCTCCTGAACCGAATTACAATCACCTCATGAATCCGTTACTTGATCATGAACAGCTTTGTTACAACGGAGGGTTTATGGCCTTTGCAGTGATACAAGGAGTTCTGGGTCATTGGAATATATTCGCAGCGACGCAAGATTTCCTAACAGAGAGCTACATCGAAAACCCACCGAGCTGCCCTATGATGGTAAAAGACGATCCAATAATGACAGATCATGAATGCTCCTTTCATCTTCTCAATTGGATGGCTGACATGTTTTCAGATGATAACAGTGATTTCATGTTAGAGGCACTTGCTGCATACTTTGCCTACACAATGGACGGTTAACTCTTTCCTAACAGCGAGCTACATCGAAAACCCACCGAGCTGCCCTCTGATAATAAAAGAGGCTCCGATTATAACAGATCATCAGTACTGCTTTACTCTTTTCCATTGGATAGCTGACATACTTTCAAATGATAAAACTGATTTCCTGTTACAAGCAGAAGCTACCTATTTTGCCTCAATAACTCTCATACAAGCCATTGACGTCCTCATTTCCTTTTGGTTTTCTATATTCTTCACGTTCTTTTCCATATTTTCTTTTGAAGAACAGACCTATTGGCTTTACTAACAGTGGACATTATGATTTCGTGTTGTTTGACAGCTGATTCATAAAGTAATGATGTATAACCACTTGCATTTTCATATATCGTTCCTAAACTGAAAGGCCAGAGACCTTCTTCCATTTATTAAAATATAATATACTTCCTTATAAGAGTGTACAATGTTTTTTTCCAACTATATTCATTTTTCTACAACTATAGCGTTTGTATTCCATGCACTACTGACAATACCAATTACTGTGTTTTTTGCAATTTCTGTACTCATATTACATAATGATTTGCCTTTAAAACAGTACATTTCTAAATAAACATTTCAAATATTCACGGTTTCTCTTTTAATCCATAATCTCAACTGAAATGATTTCATATTGAAAAACTATTCATGGGTTCCACATAACCTTAACTGTAGACACTGAGGACCTTATTTATAAAGACCTTCCGCCGCCGGTGCCTCATTTTTTCAAATGGGAAAAAGTGACGCACCGGTGGCGCAAGGCCTTCATAAATAAAGTCCTGAATGTTTTCTTTTCTCGACCTCACTTACTGATACTAGAACCTGCAAGCCAATTACGGTAGGTCGCGCACCGTAAAGACAGTTATACCACTGTTAACATTTTTGTTTTTTACTGTTACTAAGCACCGACACAGTTCCGCTTCACTCAGAGTTAATCACTGCTCCCACGCTTCTACAGGCCAGACGCTATGTCGTATTTCTCTCCTTATCACCCTTTCATCTCCACAATAACAAACAGTTCTCCGCCTGCCACCAGAGAACAGACTCAGATGCAGAGGCACCAAAGAGTGAACCCATCACCAACTGCCATCTCCGGCTGTTTGCATGGTTACACCTCATTCTGCACCTTGCTGAAGGCACAGGTCAAAAGTTCATGTCTTAACGTTCTACAACAAACTAAGAAGACTGTTTTCCCTCCAGAAACACCTGCCAATCCACAACTCTGTTACATGTCTTTTTTTTTCACACCCAATAGTACTTTTCGTTTAACATAAACATTAACATGGAACGTACTGTTCAATCTCCACTTGTTACAATCAACCAATCATTTTTATTTTTTAAACCACACCCAGCCTCTTCCTTTTTCTTTATTTAGAATTTCAACTTCTAACTACCATTCCACTTCCAGAACCGATCGGAGGACGACTACAAATCCCTTGAAAATGAAGGTCTGGCTAATAGGACACAGTTATATTCACTGGAGTGAAAAATATGCAGTAAGCAGACGAATGTGCAACCTCGGCTTACCAAATGTACACATAACATGGATTGCCAAAAGAGGATTGAAATGTCACCAATTGATTCCATTGGTGAAAACTTTTATGCATCTCCCAGAACCAGACCTTATAATTGTGCACTGTGGTGGGAACGATCTAGGCACAATCACTGGGGTAGGTCTGGAAATGCTTCTAAAAGACACCTTTCGACAATTGATGACACTTTTTCCTCGATCTGCCTTGGTATATTCCAATATATGCCAAAGACAGGAATGGAATTGGTCCAATCAACATTGTGCACAATTTGAGAAAGCAAGGAGACATGTAAATAAATCTGTTTCTGCGTTCCTCAGAGATTATAGCATGGGTTCTATTTACCACAACAACTTGCGATACCACATGCAAGATGTCTATAGGAGAGACGGTGTTCATTTCACGAATGAGGGAAACAGAATCTTCCTCTGCAACATCAGGCTCTGCATCGGTACTTACTTATAAATGCAGAAAACACTCAATTAACACAAGGGCTCTTTTCAGAGCCACCTTATATCTAAGCACTCAAACTTCTGATTTATCTCCATTTTCACACTCTTGTGAATAGGTGTGCACGACCGGGTGCGCGCACCCCGTTATTTTTTTCCCGAAAAAAAATATATCTTTTGCGTTTAAGGGCCTTACTACACACCCCGAGAAAACCTACGCAGCAAGACAATCTCTACCTTCTCCCCTTTCCATGTTTCAACGCTTTGAAATGAACAATATATTTACTCGCAGTGACAAAATGGCGGACAAAACTTCCTGATTTCCTTCGAATCGAACGTTAACAGACGTCACGCAGCAAAAAAAAATTCCGCTCACGCGTAGCCGCTTGGGTGCACGCACGTGTGCGCGCCTATAGATATATAATTGACTTTAACTTTAATTTTCTCAACAACTACTGAACGGATTTACACCATTCCAAAAAAAGCGTAATCTGCGAACAGGACTCTACAGTTTTGGCAAATTTCTTATAAATCCATTCAGCCATTCGACCTGTAGCCGAGTCTAAAGGTCCTATGGAAAATAACATGGAGAAAACACGTTTTGGGACCCCCCTTATATCTCAGCCCCCACTTGACCAATCCCCCCCCAACTTTCAGGAAAGGAGCGCAGCGGACCGAGCCATCTTCTTTGAGAAATTCGCAAAGACTCATCCACCAGGGCCAAAGTTATTCCAAATAGAATGTTGAGGATTTCCTATGGAAAACAATCCTAACTATAACTACCTACTGGCGACCGCCAGTAGGTAATAAATATATATATATACATATATATATACATATATATATATATATATACATATATATATATATACATATATATATATACATATATATATATATATATATATATGTATATATATATATATATATATATATATATTTTTTTTTTAATAGAATATCTAATGACAACAGCAGTTGAATTGCTGTTGTCTAAAAGATCTCAAAGAAAGAAGAATCTGAAATTTACAAACACGTTTTGTCTTTCACAGAAAACAAACTATTTAGAAAATCAATTTTAAAAGATCTAAAGAGTTTTCTAAATATACAAATTACTGTAAAAATCGAGAAAAAATCAATGAACAACACCAGTGAGAATAGAAACATAATTCAGAAGAAAACAAAAGTAAGCAAACAGTAAACGTAGCACAAGCATTTCAACATTAAACAATACAGCATGTAAACAAATATGTAAAGATTTGTTTCTCTAGTTCTGTTACAAAAATGTGGAACATGGCCTCTGCCATTTAAGTGACCTCAGGAATAGGGAACTGGCTATTAAACCATATGGAGGTCTTATACTGTAAGGAAAGGCAGAGTGAACCAAGAGATCATTGGAAGAATCTCAACGATTTCTATACCTGATGCATTGGCAGAGATGCTACTGTGGGGGACTCTGTGGAAAGTAGTTTGGAGCATGCCAAGTCTTGCTCTGAAACTTAAATAGCAGTTTAAGGAACAGATGACCAAATGATGGTAGGAGCCAGCACATCCTGTTGACCCTCGGGAGCAGTGTTAAGAGAGATTTCATAGAATGTCCCAATCATGTTTGCTTTATTATATTTGCCACTCTGAACTTAAAAAGAGTTATTAATAGAAAAAGACAGGAAAGTAAAAATCTTCGAACACACAAAAGGTGATGGGATGAAAGCTTGCAATTTGTCTAACTACTAGCAATCGCTCAGGGTAGCATCCCAACCCACAGTTCTTTTGCCCACCATGTCACCTCAGTTTGGACCCATCCATATGCAATCTGTCTTGACCCTGATCCAAACAGCCAGGCCATGTACTCCCTGAACTGAAACAGACTCAACCCAAGATGGTGTTGCCCTGATTAGGGCTCATCAGTCATGTATCGCTTGGTTTCAGTGGCACAGTGAGCATGGGACCCACGTCCGGGCATGTAAAAATATCCCCCATCCCAAAACCTTTGCTAACATACATACAGCTGTAGAATTAATGGAGACCTTTAACCATGAAGCCCTTTTACTCTATGACAATAACAGCTCTCATAAACACATCCTCATATTTGCTACACTCCATAACAATATTACTCTAACAAATAGTGAAAGTAAGATGGAATCTTTAACTACACCCCATCTATTCCCCTAAACGTATATTATGCTTGCGAAAATAAATAACACTAATATGCCTCTTGTTTATGGAATACTCTCAGACAAGCACTCTGCAATTTATAACACATGTTTTACAGTGATTAAAGAAATATCAAACAACAAAAGGCATGGGGAATTTGAAATTAGCATCAAATTGGCATATTGTACAGATGAAGTGACAAAAGGTTTCAACAGATACTGTTGTGAAAGGGAAGGCAGTGGCATGGTGACGAAAAAATACACTGGTTCTTTTGCTGAGGCTGAGGATGAGGCGAGCAATCTGTTAAAAAAGTACCCCAGTAACCCTGCAAAAAGAGAATTACAGAAATCCAGCCTAGAGATAATGAGAGTTGGCAGTAGCAATTTGTGTGATGATGTAGGAGGAAGAGCTATACTTTGCCTTAAGATTTTCAGCATAAGAAGTAAAGTAGAAGTGAGCTTGGTCATATGTAGTTCGCGTTTATCATAAAAAATGATGCCTACTTTACAAGCAGATGAGACCAGATTAAGAGGTGGTCCGACATCAAATGTTCACCAAAGATAATAATTCCTGTTCTGTCTGTGTTCAACCTGAAGAATTGATGGTCATCAAATTAGCATCAGAACACATGCAAGCTCTGGACTGATCTTGAAGATTCGCTTGAGTGCCATCAAGTTCGAGGATGAGCGGAGCGTTGAAATCAAAATACTGAATAAAGTCAGCTAGCGGAGCGACATATATGATAAACAATATAGGGGTGAGGGAATGTTGACGAGAGACCTCTCACAGGTTAGATTTAAAAGGTGAGCACAAATGAGAAAGCAAGACCATTTGTTTGAGCCTGGTTTATTCAAAGAGGATGTAGTGGAGGTTGTGTCCTTCATACCATTATCTATGAGTCTGCCCAGAAGGATATCATGGGACACAGTGTGAAAGGCTGATGAAAGATCTAATTGAATAAGAGCTGCTGAGCCACCTGAGTCCAGTGTTAATATCATTGGCGACCGAGCCCAGCACAGTTTCAGCCCTGAAGCTAGGAGGACAACCGGACGGTTATGTGTCAAGCAGATGGTCTTCATTAAAAGATGTTTGTTTAAAAAGCTTTCAGGCAAATGAGAGATTAGAAGAAGAAGAGCAATTATTCATGCCGATCGGGGGTCAGGCAAAGCCGGCATGGGGGTTGCTGCAGTTATCCGCTCCAACCTGAAAGTCATCACCCTGACCTGCTTGAACCTACCAGACACAGAAAATCTGGTGCTCAAGCTCGAAACCCCTCACACAACTATTGCATGCGTCCTTTTGTAGAGACCCCCAAACTCTATGCCATCCTTCCCTCTTACGTTAAGCGAGCAAGTCTCCAATCTGGCGATGGATCATGCCAGGATTTTTCTGATAGGCGATTTTAATTATTGGGTCAGCGCCCCCACGGAAGGCCTTCACTCTAGGGAACTCACAGAGCTCCTTACAAACTTGAATTTCTCACAACGAGTGCTCTCGCCTACCCACTGTAAGGGCCACATCTTAGACCAGGTATGGGCCAATACTTTGTTAGTCACAACTCCGACAACTATCCCCTGCCTTTGGTTGGACCATCTCCTTCTTAAATTCAACCTAGTCTACTTCCCCCCCTAAAGCAACCACCACAGTAGCGGGTGGACGAGCAAGAAAAAGGAACACTCTAGATAGAGCAGAATTTCTACAGACACTGGCCAATACAATCACACCCCCCCCCCCATTCGGACATTAATCTATCTGAATCTAACCTTTCCGGCTGGCTACAAGCAGCATAAAAAAGTTATAAAAAAGTCAAATTGGCTTGGCGCGCAGACGCCCAAAGATAGTTCCCACCTGGCCTAAAAGCAAAGAAACTGGCCTTGCGCCAACTGGAATGCCAATGGCGTCGCAGTTACGCCCCCGACTTAAAAACCAGGTTTACCGCAGCCAGGAAAGATTATATGAAATCCATTTCCTCCACCAAAACCCCCTATTTCTCCTCCCGCATCCTTAGCTCAACAAATAGATCAAAGGACATTTTTTACATACTCGACGAACTAACGAATTTAGATAGTGTCCGCCCCAACTCAGTCCCTCTGTGACTCACTTAATGTCTATTTTATCGAGAAAATTGCAAACATTAAAGCCAGTATCTCACAATCCCTGATCCCTATTACCATCGGTTCGACCGGTGCACAGACAGAATATCAAGTCCAAAATATCGATTGGACATAATATCGAGTTTTAAATATCGATTGGACAAAATATCCACAGGACAGAATATAGATATCAAAAATATCATTTTTAAGGTAAGTGATGTAATATCGACTGTTAAAAATATAGAAATTTAAAATTTCGAAGTATATAATATAGATAGTTAATTTTAATTAATGAATTTTGTTTTTATAATTATTGCGTAATTTAATTCTGTAGCGGGTTGTGGGTTTATAGGGGAATAGGGTGGGAAGTAATTTAATTATAATTAATTAAATATGTAAATGTATTTATTTGTATTAATTTTTAATGAATTGTTAATTAATTTATATTTGTTAATTAATTACATTTTTATTGGTAATTAATTTTTATTAATTGATAATTATGTAAATTTTACTAATTTATTTTCTGTAGCGGGTTGTGGGTTTATAGGGGAATTGGGTGGGAAGTAATTTAATTATAATTAATTAAATATGTAAAATTATTTATTGGTATTTATTTAGAATTAATTTTTAATAACGTTTTTATTTGTAATTAATACAATTTTAATTGCCAATTAATTTATTTAATTGATTAATTGCTAATTATGTTAATTTTAATAATTTATTTTCTGTAGCGGGTTGTGGATTTATAGGGAAATAGGGTGGGAAGTAATTTATTTATAATTATTCAAATAATTACATTTATTTAATTGTATTTAATTCGAAATATTTGTTAAATAATTTTTAATAATAAATAATTAGTTGTTAATTTCTCAGGCTTTTCTACCGTAAGCTCTGCCTGCCTTTCCAGTCGACGCCTTAGCAACTGCTCTTGCCCAGCTGGCTGCCTGCTACTTTAGCGCCAAGAAACCGCCCAGGTGTACGTTGCGCTTGATAAATATTTTAAACTTAAACTTAAACTTAATTTGTTATTCATTTGTATTAATAGGTAACTAATTGTAATGATTATTGTTAATTAGTAATTTTAATACATTCATTATTATATTATATTAAATTGGTAATTAGTTTAAAATAATTCTTATAGATAATAATTTATAATTTTTTTAATAATATATGAAGTATTTATTTTCCATAATGTTGTATTCTCTTGAGTGGGAATAGTAATTTTAACCATTACGCTATCCAAAGCTTTCCCTACTGTTGCACTCTTTGGAGTGGGAATAGTAATTTTGACCCCTACGCTATCCAACGCTTTCCCTACTGTTGCACTCTTTGGAGTGGGAATAGTAAATGTAACCTCTACGCTATCCAACGCTTTCCCTACTGTTGCACCCACTGGAGTGGGAATAGTAAATTTAAACTCTACGCTATCCAACGCTTTCCCTACTGTTGCACCCAGTGGAGTGGGAAAAGTAAATTTAACCTATACTCTATCCAACGCTTTCCCTACTGTTGCACCCACTGGAGTGGGAATAGTAAATTTAAACTCTACGCTATCCAACGCTTTCCCTACTGTTGCACCCAGTGGAGTGGGAATAGTAAATTTTACCTCTACGCTATCCAACGCTTTCCCTACTGTTGCACCCACTGGAGTGGGAATAGTAATTTTAACCTCTACGCTATCCAACGCTTTCCCTACTGTTGCATTTTTTGGAGTGGGAATAGTAATTTTTACCCTTACGCTATCCAACGCTTTCCCTACTGTTGCACCCACTGGAGTGGGAATAGTAATTTTAACCCCTACGCTATCCAACGCTTTCCCTACTGTTGCACCCACTGGAGTGGTAATAGTAATTTTACCTCTACGCTATCCAACGCTTTCCCTACTGTTGCACCCACTGGAGTGGGAATAGTAAATTTTACATCTACGTTATCCAACGCTAATTATGTTAATTTTAATAATTTATTTTTCTGTAGCAGGTTGTGGGTTTATAGGGGAATAGGGTGGGAAGTAATTTATTTATAATTAATTAAATAATTACATTTATTTAATTGTATTTAATTCGAAATATTTGTTAAATAATTTTTAATTATTATATTATATTATATTATATTAAATTGGTAATTAGTTTAAAATAATTTTTATAGATATTAATTTATAATTTTTTTAATAATATATGAAGTATTTATTTTCCATAATGTTGTATTCTCTTGAGTGGGAAATAGTAATTTTAACCATTACGCAATCCAAAGCTTTCCCTACTGTTGCACCCACTGGAGTGGGAATAGTAAATTTTACATCTACGTTATCCAACGCTTTCCCTACTGTTGCACCCACTGAAGTGGGAATAGCAATCTTAACCCCTACGCTATCCAACGCTTTCCCTACTGTTGCACTCTTTGGAGTGGGAATAGTACTTTTTACGCTTACGCTATCCAACGCTTTCCCTACTGTTGCACCCACTGGAGTGGGAATATTAATTTCTACCCCTACGCTATCCAACGCTTTCCCTACTGTTGCACCCACTGGAGTGGGAATAGTAATTTTAACCCCTACGCTATCCAACGCTTTCCCTACGATTGCACTCTTTGGAGTGGGAATAGTAATTTTTACACTTCCGCTATTGTACGTTAATAATATTGGATATTATTTAATTATATTTTGTTACTATATATATATATATATATGTTTTAACAAATATGAATCACAACATTTTTTTTATAACTTTCATTAATTATTTAATTATTATAAGTTAATTTAAGTACTTTTAAGTATATTTTAGTAATTTCTTTTTAATATTAATTTAATTTAACATTGTTTTTAGTAAAGTCGATATTTTTATAAACTATATTTTAGTAAACGATATTTTTAACTCGATATTTTTGTACTTACCTGTTTGTAGATAGAAACTCGATATTCTGTCTGTTGATATTTTTGCAACAATATTTTTGATGGTCGATAGTCTGTCTCTCGATATTATATCAGTGATCCGGTTCGACCACCACTAATAATTTTGGTACACTTAGCACCTTCCCTCCCATCACCCCAGAGCAGTTTCAGGAGCTGCTAGTTAGAGTCAAATCTGGGGCCCCGTCGGATAGATGTCCACCTTACATTCTAAAAGAGTGCCTCTCCGCTCTTCCGGTTCCTGCCTGCACTCTCTTGAATGAGTCCTTGACCTCTGGACTAGTGCCCTTGGCTTTCAGGAAGCAACGGTTATACTGCTCCCTAAGAAACCTGGGGCAGATCCTACTTGTAAGGCAAACTATCGCCCCATCTCCTTGCTTCCCTTCCTGGCAAAGGTAATGGAGGCTCATGCAGCTAAATGCCTCTCCAACTTCATGAAGGAATCTAACTGCCTTGAACCCCACCAGGCGGGTGTCCGGCCCGCCGATTCAACGGAGGCGGTGGTAACTACAGTACTAGATACCCTTCGGGACTGCGCAGACAAGCTCTCTCCCCAGGCCTTGGTGCTCCTGGACTTGTCGGCCGCGTTTGACATGGTCGACCATACCATCCTGATCGACCGTGTCACCCAGGCCGGCGTCCGAGGCACAGCGGCCAGCTGGCTGAAGTCCTTTCGGGAGACTCGCTCTCAGGCAGTTCGGCTGGGTGACCTAGTCGGCACCAAACAGACTATCACCTGCGGAGTGCCACAGGGCTCCCTGTCACCTCACCTTTTTAATCTCTATATCCTTCCCCTAATTCAGGCCCTCAGAAATAAACAAGTGACGGTGTTCAACTACGTAGATGATCTGCAACTGCTTTTTACACTCGACAATACTGAAACCGCTATTTCTAATTTTCAACTGACCATGAGGTACATCCAAGCTTGGATGGATCAAAACCACCTGAAATTAAACCCGGGAAAAACTGAGATAGTCCTCACAGGAGACATCATCAAATACTGGGGCTCCCACTACTGGCCGCCTGACATGGGACAAGCCCCCACTCCCTCCCCCTCGGCAAAGATGCTTGGAGTCACCTTGGATAGTGATCTCTCACTAAAAACACAAGTGGGCCAGGTGGTCTCCAAGTATTTCTTCCAACTTAGGAAAATCCTGAAAGTTCGGCGCCTCCTTACCCCGGAGGCTATCACCCAGGTGGTGATCGCCACTGTGCTGTCCCACCTGGACTATGCGAACTCCATTTACCTAGGCCTACCCCTCTACCTGCTGAAACGCCTTCAGATGGTACAGAATATACCGCCAGACTGATTCTGAGCCAACCTAGATGGCAACCGGCAACCCCATTGCTTTTGAAACTTCACTGGCTTCCTGTGGCCCAGCGCTGCACATTCAAAACAGGGTGTACGATCTTTAAATCCTTAAACTGCAAAAGCCCCAAATTCATTGATCAACTTATCACGAAGTATGTCCCGTTCCGCAATCTGCGCTCAGCCCATCCAGGCCTCTTACAGACTCCTTCTTTCAAACGTAAGCGTTCTGGCGGCTGCAGGTTTGCAACATTAGCTCCTCGCCTGTGGAATGCGTTCCCCCTTGAGATCCGGACTTGCCCTGACCTCATCTCATTTAGGAAAGCCTTAAAGGCCTGACTCTACAAACAAGCATACCGTTAATCCTGCATGCATTAACCTCCAGCTACGTCTTCTGTCTTCAACAGCGCCAGGAAACCAATCGGTGTCAGTGCGCTTAACAAATCATTATTAACATAACATATTAGCATAACTTGGGAGAGTTAAACCTGACCAAGGAGCCAGTAATGGGCTTCTGTATCAGAGGGACTGTCAGGGCGCTTTCCCTTGAATCCCATGAATTTGTGATTCGAGGTGATGGAGAGGACATACAGATGTCGGTGAGAACAAGCCTATGAGTCGAAGCCAAACTTTTACTGCGCAGAGATTTAGAGGAGAACCTGTGGACATAGCTTTGAGTTTTGAAATAATGTTATCTCGGTTTACTTTGGTGAAGGTCATCAGTGAAGATTTGCCTGGATTGGGAAAGATTTTACTTTGGTGTTCTGTCTGGTGTTCCCCAAAAAATGCAAGAAAAAGGATATGAGCTGTTGGCTTCACACAAGTTGACTATCCTTGAAGAGAGCATTGGACAGCAGCCAAGTTCAAGGGCTTGTGTGTCCGGTCAAAGGACACGCCTTCAACCAGGACACATGTAAACATGGCTTCCCCTCTTGTTTCAAGGGCAGTTAGAAGGGCTAGGAAAGACCCGACCCGTTTTTTTTTGTTTGTTATTTTTTTGTTAAAGGGTTTTATATAGCGCTCTACTACCAGGCGGTTTCTTGGCGCTGCAGACGGAAACTAAAGCTGAGGAAGGAAGTGGGTGAGCATTAAAAAGTATAGGCAGAGGAAAAGAGATGGGTTTTCAAAGCAGCCCTAAAGTCCAGATAGGAGGGAATGGACCTAAGTGCCGTGCCGTGTTAACTCAACGCTAAGGCCCTCTCCTGGATAGACTATTGCAACGTCTGTACCTGGGACTCCCTGGGAGTGTGCAGTCCAAGGTGGGAACGGATTGAACATGGTGTGGTCCAGAGAAAAGCGCGACTGAAACAATGTGACCCCATTTCAGGAGCGAGAAGGACATTCCATCGATTACTAGTGAGACAGGGGTCCCTTTTCAGACCTTCTGCCTAATGCACAAGTTCTGCTAATATCTTGAGGGCTCTTTAGGTTTCGCTGGGGGGCAGAGCCGTTAGGCTCCTCCTCCAGAGAAATCTGTAGTTTCTAGTATGGGTGACTTGAACACGCCTCTCTGCTTCATTGGCTAGCTCCATAAATGGAGGCTAGCCATTGGAACAGAGAGGCGTCCGTCAATGCCGGACCAGACACGGGGGCGTTCCCGAGAATCTTTGGCTTTTGGCTACGTCATGATACGTCAGCCAAAAGCCGGGAACGCCCCCGAGAAGACCTGGCCCGATCGCTGTGCTCATCGGCACAGATTCAGGGGTGAGGGGAGACCCGTGGTGTTTCCCTGTGCCTTATAATCCCCCGTGTCGATCTGCTGGCGAGGAAGCAGGCTGACCGCGATCTGCGGCCCGAAAATCTCTGGCCGCTAAATCACCGTCGCGGCCCGGGGCCAGAAACACCCTCTGCAAGCTGTGTTCGTGACCGGGAGCTGCGGTAGCTGAGATCGAAGCCGCCGCGCTCCCATTGGCCACAGGAGTCGAGCCCCCTCACTGACGCCGCGACGGGATTGGCCCGTGCGCCGTCGCGTCACTACTGAAGCTGTGCAGGGATTGGCCGCTCAAGGTTCGTCATCGTGGGTTGCCCCGGGAGCCGCACTGCCGTTGGCTGACTCCCGGGTGGTTGTGAGGGCTCGCCTGCAAAGCAGCGACCTGATTGGGCCATCGGCGGAGGAGCTGCACCTGAAGCACGACGAAGAGCCTCCCGGAGGAGACCCATCCCCGCCGAGGAGACCGTGAGTGCCCCTGTGCCCCCGGCCTGCCGTCCCAACTGCCGAGTGCCTGCATAACTCCCCCGCCGCTCGTAGGATTGTCGAGAGCGGGCGGGAGAGCAACCGGGACCGGCCGGGGCAAGGAGCGAGTGTGCTCTGTTAGGCGCGGGGCGCCTAAAGTCCTCAGGAGTGCGAGGCTGGGCCGATCTGCGTGGAAGGAGTCACGGAAACACTCGGTGAGGCGCGATTGCTGCGCTGGGGGCCTATTCCTCGTGTTGGCATATCATTTAAACGCTGAATTGTTAATGCTACAGACTGTCTTCTGAAAATGCGTTGATAATTTTACTGCTTGTGTTGTGTGTGGCGTGTAGGG
Source organism: Lissotriton vulgaris (assembly GCF_964263255.1). Classification (NCBI taxonomy): domain Eukaryota; kingdom Metazoa; phylum Chordata; class Amphibia; order Caudata; family Salamandridae; genus Lissotriton; species Lissotriton vulgaris. The sequence goes on along the minus strand of NC_141685.1, from coordinate 216,032,674 downwards.
CTGACCCATGTGCCCAGGTGATGGTGCGACCTTGTTTACTGGCAACAAGAGTGCTTTTGTATACCGTCTAGGGAAACAGTCGTATTTTAGTTTGTTGTGGTGCTTAGGTACCTCCCTAGTGGCTGTCGGGGAACCCCTCCTCCCCCCGGATTGGATTGCATGCATGTTCTTGTGGATGGCCAGGACCTAGTGTTTTGAAAGCAAAGGCAAGCCTCTGGGTGCATATGATTCTTTCCCTGTATCACGATGACCTCCAACAAATCCAAGAAAATGCTGCTTAACATCTCCCATATCAGGTTTTGTCCAACTATGTTGGTGTGGGAAATGGAAAGTACACCAGCCCCTGCAGCTAAGGGCTCGATGTCTTCATTCCTGTGCATTAGGCAAACAGGGGATGTGTGCTGTTTCACTGTAGGCCTTGAGTACGAACTCCTGCCAGTCTGGAATACTGAAGAGTGCATGTGGAATACTGGACACCTTGTGGTCAAACGACTCAATGCACTCCCTCTAGATGGGATGACAATAGTCAGCAAGTTTCTCCATCCAGCTTCTGCCATTGCATTTATTGCCCAGGAAATCTTGGCTGCTTCAGCTGCTGTGCGTGGAAAGGTCATCCAGCCTCAAAGGGATTCGCAGACCGCAGAGACTTTCAAAAGTGTTGTATTTGTCCCAGGGCCTTGTACGGAGAGATGCCACTCTTTCTGAATGTTGTGCTGCCTTGTCTTTGCCATTAGCATTCTGCCAGAATCCTAACGCAGCCCTCTCTTTCTGACTTGTTGCATCCTCAATCCTGCTTTTCTCTACTACCACCACGGTATGCCATCTCTCACTGGGCTGTGTCAGAATCTCCAGCAACCCTCTGTGTAGGCTGTTCTATCTAGGTATTACCAGTATCTGGGTCTCTCCTTCCAAGACACCATCTTTTTCGAAGTGGTCCCACCAGTATACCACCAGGGCTGGGTACTCCAGCAGGAATACACTGTATGGTGAGCATGAGTACACTGGACCTGTTGTGACTGCTACAAGGTATTTCATCAGCATAGTAAAGAAAATGGTGTTTGTTTATAACTGGTAGTTAATAGTGATTCTGTTGTTCTAAGAAGATAGTTTGGGATGTATTGTATATTGGGCTGTTAGTATTGCTCCCAGCTCTCACATGCAAGTGCCCACCTCAGTCCATGTTCTTTCCTATTAATCAACCCAAGTTCTGAGCCTGAAGTTGAGGAACACTCCCTACACTCATCCAGCACCTGGGTGGGGAAACCCTGTACCAACTTCTTTAGAGGTACTTGTGTATTTTCAGTTTATACCTACCTGCTGACTCTGGTCATTATCTACCTTCCTTGGTTAGTCACTGCCCTGAGGTCTGTGGGCAGGACTGACAGTCGATGCATCTTCTTTCCCACCGGTATTCAAAGCCTTGCTACATAGCTACATAGCTAGGCGACCAGTGCTTAATTTGTAAAATAAGTGCCAGGGCCCTCGTCAGTATAAGTTCTATTGGTGCAGAACGCAGGGACAGTTCCTCTGTTGTAGCAGAGGAGTGTTGCCACACTTAAATTATCCCCAAACCCCCAGAGATAAAAAATAACATGGTAATTCATTATCATTTTATTGATCATCCCCGTCCTGAACAGAGCATCAGGACGGGACAGGGCCTGTTCACATCATTTGCTCAAACAAAAGTAAGGCCCACCTGCACCCTAAGCCAATGAAGACTTTTACACTGAAGGGCACCCTGAGGTTCTTTACTCCTCCCTTCGGTACATAGGTGATGATGATTTTTTTACAGTCATTAACCAGTGACTGGCTGATGGTAACTTTAATTGCGACATGGAATATTTTATTTTTAGTATTTTACTTTTAGTTCCCTGCCCCCTCGCTGTGCTTGCTTCCCTGCCCCCTCGCTGTGCTTGCTCTCCTGAGTGTGTGTGTGTGGCTCTGGGTGGGTGTGTGTGGCTCTGGGTGGGTGTGTGTGGCTCTGGGTGTGTGTGTGTGTGGCTCTGGGTGTGTGTGTGTGTGGCTCTGGGTGGGTGTGTGTGGCTCTGGGTGTGTGTGTGTGTGTGGCTCTGGGTGTGTGTGTGTATGGCTCTGGGTGTGTGTGTGGCTCTGGGTATGTGTGGCTCTGGGTGTGGCTCTGGGTGTGTGTGTGGCTCTGTGTGTGTGTGTGTGTGTGTGTGTGGCTCTGGGTGTGTGGGTGTGTGTGTGTGTGGCTGGCTCTGGGTGTGTGTGTGTGTGTGGCTCTGGGTGTGTGTGTGTGGTAGTAATTGCTGTCTGCTGTCGTCCGTAGGGTACAATAGGTTTCGGATTTGCAAGAGATTAAGCTAATGGCAATGTAAATGACAATGCCATTTATTTATCTGTTTTCAAAACCAACACATAAATACAAATTTTGTCATTTACAATGCCAATAGCTCTAACTTTTCCAAAGGCGAAACCATTGCATTGTAAATGCTTGTTTTCATTGTGATGTAGTTTTCTGCATAACAAACCCAGACTCCTGCGCTCGAGCTCTGCCTGGCTTCTACACGTTGTATGTTTTAAAGACCATGGGTTGGGATCCCACCCAGGGGTTGGGGTCAAGGCCCTGACCTCTGGGGGGTCTCAGAGATGCGCCTCAGGTCAGGTCCACCCGGGATCATTCGCTTTGCAGAGCGCTAGGGTTGTTTTCTTATACTCTGATGGTCGTCTTCTGGGTCTCCTGTTTGTTGATTTGTTTTAATCGGGTTTTTAGATGTTTACCTGTTCTGCTCTCGCCAAGAGCCCCCCTGGGATGAACTCGGCGCTCCACAAGCAATCATTCAATTCAATTCGATAGTGGGGCGTGCCATAAATCAAACCCAATTGGTTTGAATTCCCTACATGACATTTTTGATGGAATGCTGCTCAAGAATCCGATTTTGATCCATGCCGTCAGCGTTGTCATGGGTACAAGTCCTCGAAGTGTTGTCATACTTCACTCCTGCCTGCTGTAAGATGCATCATGTGTTCCCCTTTTCCACGTTTCTTCCGCGTGGGGAAGCGGGGGGGGGGGGGGGGGGGGGCTCTCGATCTCTTGTGGCGGGCTCCCCTACCTCAGCTGCTGTAAGTCGGGCCGTATAGCGCAGACAGTTCTGCAATGCACACATAAATGTCGCCACCGTTTGGGCACCTTATCAGTTACTGATAGTAGAATTCCTTGAAGCTTGTCCCGCGCGGTCACCGAGGCCATCCCGGCGCAGGCATGACCTGTCATTGACTCTTTCCATGAACTGAGCCCCTGTCGGGGACGCCCTGGCAGACTTTGGTCGGAGGGTGGTGCCGCCCTCCTGCGGGGCTCCCCGGCCTCTGGCACTCAGCTGCGGCTCCCACGAGGTCCGGACACAGGTACGGGGGCTGCGGGGGAACGCCCTGCTTTAATTAGATTCCTCCTGGCTGGGATCAGACTAGAGGGGCGTGGAGGGGGGGGGGGGGGGGGGGGGGGGGGTGGAGAGATCTCTCAATGAGACAGAGTTGGGTAATATCCCCCTTATTTTTCGAGGTTGCCTCCCCCCCCCCTCCCCCCTCAGTTTCGCCTCTGTCTCCAGCAGTGGTGATCTGCAAAGGACGTCTTTCTAGGCATTCACACCTTGTGTCCCAGTAAAAACTTCCTCTCATAAAGCTTTACTTTATTAAAAATGAGGCCTCCGCCTTTCTGACCTGGGACTGGAAGATGCTTTCATTTTCAGGTTTTTATGATCAGCTAATTACTGGGTCCCCGATGACTGTGCGGAGGGGTCACGTGACCCGCTGTGCTTTATGCAGTTGATAGAAGAGGAAAAACAGGCATTCCAGTTTTCATTATTCGGAGGTTTTGGTGGCGGAAAGTGAGCCCGACTGGAGAAGGGTAGTAAATGCATTCCATGCTTCAGTCTGTACGTCTCTGTTGTTTAGGTAAGGGAAACACCCTTTACAACACAGTCATCACATCACACTACCTTTACAACGCAGTCATTACAATGCAACCATTACATCACATGTCATTACAACGCATGCCATTACAACACCTGCCATCACAATGCAATATAAGGTAAGTAGTGGGAAATAGTAATTTTTGCCCCTGCACTATCCAACACTTACCCTACTGTTGCCCTAAAAGTAATATGCGTTGTAATGGTATGCGTTGTAATGGAATGTGTTGTAAATGTCGTTTCTAAAAATGTGTTGTGATGGTTTGCGATGTAAAAACTGAGTTGTAAAGGCATGCGTTGTAAATGTTTGCGTTATAACGTCATACATTCTTTAGGTAAACATGCATACATTTTGAGACTGATGGTTGACACTTTATCTTTATTGTGTATACCTGTCCCATTTTTTAACAAAACCCAGCTGGTTCAAGCGTACCTGTTCCCCAATCGAAATATACTTATGAGGTACAGAGTAAAAGGATGCAACATTGCAAGGAAACGTGATTGCGTTTTTACATATACAGCTCCTCGCCCTGCATGCAACCGACTGAGCTACCTGGGACGTGAGGGCACAGGTAGACCTCAGCAGCAGGCAGGGTAACTCAATGGGGCAATATAACTGAGAGTTAGGCGAATAATTACCCAGCAGATGCCTGCAGCAGGAACTGAACCTGCTGAGCTAAGACATGCACTGGAATGCGTGCATTTGTGGCACAGACCATCCGACCGGGGGTTTGGAGTTCTTCTTATCTGACCAACCCCAGGACCCCAGGCATCCGCGAGGCTGGTCTGGTTTTTAACTCGTATAGACAGTTCCTTATATTTGACAAAATTAGTGATTTAACCTGAACTACCTCTATGGAATCAGTGCACCTTGTTGATGTTTCCCAACTTAAAGCCCCGATTGCATCCACCGTAGAAGCATGACATGACGAGCCAGCCCGCCAAGGACTCGAAGCGTTAGTTACAGATCTCTGCAGCAGGTGCATTAGCCCAGAGACGTTCCACCTTCTAAGAAGGACGAGATACAATTTAAACGGATCCCGTCACAAGCACTGCCTGTGCCTCGCCCTACAAACATTAGAGGCGCGTATGCACTCACTGAGACAGCTCAGAGGGCATCGCGGGCACTAATGCGAGTGCCCACAGCCAGCCGGGCAGAGCTGTATCTGAGAGTGCGTTGAATCGCTCAGCGCTGGGAGAGCGTGGACGCTGCCCCTCTCGGGGCACGTGCACTCTGTATGAAGCGTTCTCTGTCAGGCGCTCTCCCCCTTTAGGCGCTATAAAGCTATCTTTTGAGGACATGGACAATCTTTGGGAACGGAAATAGACAAAATGTGCCTGAAATTCTTAGCCGAGCCAGAGAAGGGCTGAGATAGGTGGCGTTAGGGTGCACGAGCACAGGAGCAGCACTGCCAGCTCCGGAGGTGTTAGGGTGCAGGAGCACAGGAGCAGCACTGCCAGCTCCGGAGGTGTTAGGGTGCAGGAGCACAGGAGCAGCACTGCCAGCTCCGGAGGTGTTAGGGTGCAGGAGCACAGGAGCAGCACTGCCAGCTCCGGAGGTGTTAGGGTGCAGGAGCACAGGAGCAGCACTGCCAGCTCCGGAGGTGTTAGGGTGCAGGAGCACAGGAGCAGCACTGCCAGCTCCGGAGGTGTTAGGGTGCAGGAGCACAGGAGCAGCACTGCCAGCTATGGAGGTGTTAGGGTGCAGGAGCACAGGAGCAGCACTCCCAGCTCCGGAGGTGTTAGGGTGCAGGAGCACAGGAGCAGCACTCCCAGCTCCGGAGGTGTTAGGGTGCAGGAGCACAGGAGCAGCACTGCCAGCTCCGGAGGTGTTAGGGTGCAGGAGCACAGGAGCAGCACTGCCAGCTCCGGAGGTGTTAGGGTGCAGGAGCACAGGAGCAGCACTGCCAGCTCCGGAGGTGTTAGGGTGCACGAGCACAGGAGCAGCACTGCCAGCTCCGGAGGTGTTAGGGTGCACGAGCACAGGAGCAGCACTGCCAGCTCCGGAGGTGTTAGGGTGCAGGAGCACAGGAGCAGCACTGCCAGCTCTGGAGGTGTTAGGGTGCAGGAGCACAGGAGCAGCACTGCCAGCTCCGGAGGTGTTAGGGTGCAGGAGCACAGGAGCAGCACTGCCAGCTCTGGAGGTGTTAGGGTGCAGGAGCACAGGAGCAGCACTGCCAGCTCCGGAGGTGTTAGGGTGCAGGAGCACAGGAGCAGCACTGCCAGCTCCGGAGGTGTTAGGGTGCACGAGCACAGGAGCAGCACTGCCAGCTCCGGAGGTGTTAGGGTGCACGAGCACAGGAGCAGCACTCCCAGCTCCGGAGGTGTTAGGGTGCAGGAGCACAGGAGCAGCAATGCCAGCTCCGGAGGTGTTAGGGTGCAGGAGCACAGGAGCAGCACTGCCAGCTACGGAGGTGTTAAGGTGCAGGAGCACAGCAGCAGCACTGCCAGCTCCAGAGGTGTTAGGGTGCAGGAGCACAGGAGCAGCACTCCCAGCTCCGGAGGTGTTAGGGTGCAGGAGCACAGGAGCAGCACTGCCAGCTCCGGAGGTGTTAGGGTGCAGGAGCACAGGAGCAGCACTGCCAGCTACGGAGGTGTTAGGGTGCACGAGCACAGGAGCAGCACTGCCAGCTACGGAGGTGTTAGGGTGCAGGAGCACAGGAGCAGCACTGCCAGCTCCGGAGGTGTTAGGGTGCAGGAGCACAGGAGCAGCACTGCCAGCTCCGGAGGTGTTAGGGTGCACGAGCACAGGAGCAGCACTGCCAGCTCCGGAGGTGTTAGGGTGCAGGAGCACAGGAGCAGCACTGCCAGCTCCGGAGGTGTTAGGGTGCAGGAGCACAGGAGCAGCACTGCCAGCTCCGGAGGTGTTAGGGTGCAGGAGCACAGGAGCAGCACTCCCAGCTCCGGAGGTGTTAGGGTGCAGGAGCACAGGAGCAGCACTGCCAGCTCCGGAGGTGTTAGGGTGCAGGAGCACAGGAGCAGCACTCCCAGCTCCGGAGGTGTTAGGGTGCAGGAGCACAGGAGCAGCACTGCCAGCTACGGAGGTGTTAGGGTGCAGGAGCACAGGAGCAGCACTCCCAGCTCCGGAGGTGTTAGGGTGCAGGAGCACAGGAGCAGCACTCCCAGCTCCGGAGGTGTTAGGGTGCAGGAGCACAGGAGCAGCACTGCCAGCTCCGGAGGTGTTAGGGTGCAGGAGCACAGGAGCAGCACTGCCAGCTACGGAGGTGTTAGGGTGCACGAGCACGGGAGCAGCACTCCCAGCTCCGGAGGTGTTAGGGTGCAGGAGCACGGGAGCAGCACTGCCAGGTTAGGGTGCAGGAGCACAGGAGCAGCACTCCCAGCTCCGGAGGTGTTAGGGTGCAGGAGCACAGGAGCAGCACTCACAGCTCCGGAGGTGTTAGGGTGCAGGAGCACAGGAGCAGCACTCCCAGCTACGGAGGTGTTAGGGTGCAGGAGCACAGGAGCAGCACTGCCAGCTCTGGAGGTGTTAGGGTGCACGAGCACAGGAGCAGCACTGCCAGCTCCGGAGGTGTTAGGGTGCAGGAGCACAGGAGCAGCACTGCCAGCTCTGGAGGTGTTAGGGTGCAGGAGCACAGGAGCAGCACTGCCAGCTCCGGAGGTGTTAGGGTGCAGGAGCACAGGAGCAGCACTGCCAGCTACGGAGGTGTTAGGGTGCACGAGCACAGGAGCAGCACTGCCAGCTCCGGAGGTGTTAGGGTGCACGAGCACAGGAGCAGCACTGCCAGCTCCGGAGGTGTTAGGGTGCAGGAGCACAGGAGCAGCACTCCCAGCTCCGGAGGTGTTAGGGTGCAGGAGCACAGGAGCAGCACTGCCAGCTCTGGAGGTGTTAGGGTGCACGAGCACAGGAGCAGCAATGCCAGCTCCGGAGGTGTTAGGGTGCAGGAGCACAGGAGCAGCGGCAACCCCATTGCTTATGAAACTTCACTGGCTTCCTCTGGCCCAGCGCTGCACATTCAAAACAGGGTGTACGATCTTTAAATCCTTAAACTGCAAAAGCCCCAAATTCATTGATCAACTTATCACGAAGTATGTCCCGTTCCGCAATCTGCGCTCAGCCCATCTAGGCCTCTTACAGACTCCTTCTTTCAAACGTAAGCGTTCTGGCGGCTGCAGGTTTGCAACATTGGCTCCTCGCCTGTGGAATGCGTTCCCCCTTGAGATCCGGACTTGCCCTGACCTCTTCTCATTTAGGAAAGCCTTAAAGACCTGGCTCTACAAACAAGCATACCATTAAGACTGCCAGCTCTGGAGGTGTTAGGGTGCACGAGCACAGGAGCAGCACTGCCAGCTCCGGAGGTGTTAGGGTGCACGAGCACAGGAGCAGCACTGCCAGCTCCGGAGGTGTTAGGGTGCAGGAGCACAGGAGCAGCACTGCCAGCTGCGGAGGTGTTAGGGAACTAAAAGTACAGAAAGTCCTGAGGAACAGAGAAGTCTTGATAGGGTGCACGAAGCAAGGTTTCTGTAAATATTGTTTACTGCTCATCAAAACCATGAACCAGAGTGTTGGACAGGCCACATAAAGGGCCCGCTCCCCCTCTGCCCGACCAGGCCCGAGCCCGGTCCCTCAAGTGTCACACACCACCACTTCACGTTTGCCGTCCTGTTAGACGGACCGGGAGGATCGGCCGAGAATAAGGGGAGAGGTCTCCAGGGAGAGCCGTCTCCAGCGATCGTACAGACAAGTAACTTCCCCCCCACAGACGGACACCACACAAGGTTAAAGTTCAGCGAGACTTTATAGGCAATTCTTTAAGTTACGATGAAATGATACAAGGAGGTCTGGACTCAGGGGTCCCCTCGATTCTGGTCTCTGGTTCGGGAAAAGGGGTAGCGGGACAGTCTTGTTACCAAAAGGTGGATATAGCTCTCAATCCTCGAGCTCGGCGTTCTAGATGATCGGGCCGCGGCGGAGCCAGCAGGTCCCGAGATGGACGAAGGAAACGACGGTCCGCGGCGGAGCCAGCAGGTCCCGTGAAGATGACGGTTACAAACGGTCCGCGGCCACGCCAGCAGGTCCCGACGACGATGAAGGATATGAAGGTTGCGAAGGTTGCGGCAGCGCCAGCAGGTAGGACGATGGTGCACAAGACAGAGCTACGGCAGCGCCAGTAGTCCGTCTAGGATGAGTTCCTCTTTGCGTCTCTCGACTCCAAGATACAACTGCCTTCCTGCTCTGGAGCTGCCCCAGTTATAGGGATGGTGTGCTTTGATGTCCGGACCCTCGCACTTGGAGGTCGGGAGGTCCGGGATGAGGGAGTCCAGACACCCAGCAGGGGGGTGGAGCCAGCGCCCGGGGAGGCGATGGGCGAGCGGCACCTGGCGGGGGAGAGCCATCGACACCTCTTTCTCCCATTGACTTGCCAAGTAGCCCGCTCACCTCCTGGGTGGATGGTGGTGCCGGGATGTCTGAGGCCGGGCCAGGCCCAGGGTTGAGGTCGATCGGGGGCCAGTCGGCCTGGTGGTGGAGTGTCCAAGATGGCGCCCCAGGATGGGCGCGTGGGCCGGCAGTGGATCGGACCCACGAGGTCGACATGCTCGAGGGCAGGGGTCCCTGAGGGGACGGAGGACGTGCAAGGGTGGTGTGTGGTACTTGCGTGACCGGGCTCGGGCCTGGTTGGGCCGGGGGAGAGCGGCCCTTCATGTGGCCTGTCCAACATGCGTCCCCCCCAGCTGAAGGCGGGGAGAGTTACCCATCCTCTTGGGGACTCTCCTCGTCGAGGCGGAAGAACCGGGACAGGCCGTCCGCGTTGGCGTGATCTGGCCCAGGCCGGTGTTCAACTGTGAAGTCCATACCTTGTAGGGAGATGGACCAGCGTAGTAACTTTGGGTTTTCCCCCCGCATCTGCATCAGCCACTGCAGGGGTCGGTGGTCGGTCTGCACCCGAAAGTGTGTGCCAAAAAGGTAGGGCCGGAGCTTCTTGAGGGCCCACACCACAGCGAAGGCCTCCCTCTCTATGGTGCTCCAGCGTTGTTCCCGTGGGAGGAGTCGCCGGCTGATGAAGGCCACCGGTTGATCCAGGCCTTCGGTGTTCACTTGAGACAGGACTGCCCCAATGCCATGGTCGGAGGCATCCGTCTGGACGACGAACTCCCGGCTGTAGTCGGGGGCCTGGAGCACAGGGGCGGAGCACATGGCGGCTTTCAGTTGTTCAAATGCAGCTTGACACTCTGGGGTCCAGTTGACTTTCTTGGACTGATTTTTCGACGTGAGGTCTGTGAGGGGCCCCACTATAGTACCATAGTCTTTCACGAACCTTCGGTAATAGCCCGTGAGGCCCAGGAAGGCTCGTACCTCGGTCTGGGTGATGGGGGGCTGCCAGGACTGGATGGCGGCAATTTTTAGCTGCAGAGGGGCCACCAGGCCGCTTCCCACCTGGTGCCCGAGGTAGGTTACAGACCCTTGCCCAATTTGACACTTGCTGGCCTTGATCGTGAGGCCAGCTCGCTGAAGGGCTTGCAGCACTGCTCGGAGGTGGTGGAGGTGCTCGGACCAATGGTGGCTGTATACAGCGATGTCGTCTAGGTAGGCGGCGCTGAATCCTTCGAGCCCCGCCAGGACCTGATTGACGAGCCGTTGGAATGTTGCTGGGGCATTCTTCATGCCGAAGGGTATGACTGTGAAATGGTAATGGCCATCGGGGGTGGAAAAGGCAGAACGTTCTTGCGCCCGGGGTGTGAGGCCGATTTGCCAGTAGCCCGCCGTCAGGTCGAAGATACTGAGGTAGCGGGCAGCCCCCATGCGGTCGATTAGTTCATCTGCCCGGGGGATGGGATGTGCGTCTGTTCTGGTGACCGCATTCAAGCCCCGGTAGTCGACGCAGAACCGGAGTTCCGGTGTGGTGCCGGGGGCAGCTGCTTTGGGGACCAGTACTACAGGGCTGGCCCAGGGGCTGTCTGAGGGCTCGATGACCCCGAGCGTGAGCATCTTGGCTACTTCCTCCTGGATGCAGGCCCGTACCCGATCTGGCACGCGGTAGGCCCGGTGGCGGATAGGGGGGCTGTCCCCCGTGTCCACATCGTGCACACACCAGGAAGTGACACCTGGGGTGAGGGAGAACAGGCTGGCGAACTGCGACAGGAGGACTCGACACTCCTGGCGTTGCTCTCTGGTGAGGGCCTCCGAGAGTCGGACCCCATCCACGGAGCCGTCTTGTTCCCGAGTCCGTAGGAGGTCAGGGAGGGGCTCGGAGTCTTCTTCAGCCCCATTGTCTGTGGCCATCAGGAGGCTGAGTTCTGTACGCACAAAGTGGGGCTTCAGTCTGTTAGCGTGGAGGACCCGGAGGGGGTTCCGGGAAGATTCCATGTCGATGAGATAGGTGGCAGGGCCCTTGCGCTCGACTACTTTGAAGGGCCCCGTCCATTTGTCTTGCAGGGCGCATGGCTCGGTGGGGGACATCACCCATACCTGTTGGCCAGGTTCAAATTCAATGGATGAGGCATTCCGGTCATACCACTTTTTCATGTCCTCTTGACTGGCCTCTAGGTTAGCTTTTGCCAGCTCTCTGAACCGCCGGGTCTGGTTGCGGAGGGTTAGGAGGTACCGGAAGACATCTGGAGGGTTCTTTAGCGGAGGCATCTCCCAGCCTTCTTTGACTAGGCTGAGCGGCCCCCGCACTGGGTGTCCATATAGCAGTTCAAACGGGCTGAAGCCCAGGGATTTCTGGGGGACCTCCCGATAGGCGAAGAGGAGGCACGGCAGCAGCACATCCCACTGGCGACGGAGGGGCTCTTCCAACCCCCCGATCATCCCTTTTAGCGTGCGATTGAACCGCTCAACGAGTCCGTTCCCTTGAGGGTGATAGGGGGTCGTGAATCGGTAGGTAACCCCGCACTGTTGCCAGAGGGATTTCATATATTTAGAAATAAAGTTCGTGCCTCTGTCGCTGACGACTTCTCGGGGGAAGCCCACACGGGAGAAGATCCCCATCAGAGCCCGGCCGACTACCGGGGCTGTCACAGTCCGCAGGGGAACAGCCTCAGGGTAGCGGGTGGCGTGGTCCACTAGCACCAAGATGAATCGATGGCCTTGTTTTGTGCGCGGGTCCAGGGGCCCCACGATGTCTATCCCGACCCTCTCGAACGGGGTGGTGACCACGGGAAAAGGTTGCAGGGGGGCCTTTAGTTTGCGGCCGCTCTTTCCACTGGCTTGGCACGTGGGGCAAGATCGGCAATGCTGGTGTACATCGTTCCTCATCTTGGGCCAGAAGAAGTGGGTCACTAGGCAACTGTAGGTTTTATCTTGTCCCAGGTGTCCTGCCAGGGGGACATCGTGGGCCAGGTTTAGCAGAAAGTCTCTAAAACGGAGTGGTACCACTAGGACTCGACTGGCCCCCAGCTCTGCGATTCTTTGCTCACTGTACAGCAGATCATTGTCCCAGTAGACCCAGTGAGTTCCGGAGGTATCCCCTGCGCTTTGGGCGAGCGCTTGCTGGCGGAGTCCCTCGAGGGAGGGACAGGTCTTCTGTTCTTGGCGAAATTGTTCTTGCGTGGGCCCCCCCTCTTGAGGCCACTGGTCGAGGTTAGCGAGGTCGGAAGGTTGAGCTGGTTCGGGGGGGACGTCACGGTCGGTGGTTTCGGCTGGGGCGACCGGAGGCGGTGGCGCCGGCCATTCGGGTTCTTCTGGGCGGTGGATGGCACGGGCGGCCATGGACCGGGTGGTGACGCACGCCCAGTCCGGGACGCCTAACATCCCCAGGTGCTCTCTTCGTTCTACGGCTGCCCACGGAGAGCTTTCAAGGTCATTCCCCAGGAGGCAGTCTACGGGGGCATCGTCTCGGACCGTTACTTTCAACATGCCGGAGACCCCTCCCCATTCGAAGGGGACGCAGGCCATCCGACACAGACTTTCTGAGTTATCGGCTGAACGTACAGGGCAGAGAATGTTCGGTAGATACTGTTCTGGAGTCACCAGGTGACAGCGGACGGCTGTTACACTGGCCCCGGTGTCACGGAGGGCTTCGGCCCGGCGTCCATTGATGCTCACCCATTGGCTGTACTTCTGGGTGTTAGCGGGTAGGGGGACCCGCGGGATCATGTCTTTCCCCCCTAAGCATGCTAGAGCCATGGCGGCTGGCTCCCATTCTTGGTGCTCTTGTTCATATTCTTCTTGTTCCTCTGTGATCTGTTCCTCCCCGAGAGCAGCAGCGGCTACTTGGCGGGGTCTTGGGCTCTGGTACTGGGGGCAGCTTGGGTCGTTTGCGTAGTGGCCGACTCGTTGGCATCGATGGCACGTAACATTGGCTCGGTATCCCGGTCGCGCCGGGGTGCTGCCCCGGTTGGCCGGGGGGGTGGTGTTGGTAGCGGGGGCGATCGGGCCGTTGTCTCTTCCGCGTCCTTGGCCCCCTCCTCCTCCTCTGGGTCGGTGCTGACCATTGTTGTTCCTGTTCTGTTCGTAGGACCCATTCCGGCCCACTCTGGTGATCTCCCACCGGTCAGCTTCGGCTGCGAGCTGCCGGGGATCCGTTAACTTGCTGTCGAGGAGGTGCTGGCGGAGTTCAATGAAGCAATTGTTCGACAGATGCTCCCATACCATAAGATTGAACAGTTGTTCGTAGGTTGTGACGTTGTTTCCTTTGATCCAGCCCTCAAAGGCTCGGCTAAAGTAGTTGACATAGTCCACCCAAGTTGTACCCGGGATGCGGGTGCAGTCTCGGAACCTCTGACGGTACATCTCGGGTGTGAGGCCATAGCGGGTGAGGAGTGCAGCTTTCATATGGTCATAGGAGGTCATCTGGTGGTCCGGGAGCTGTAGCAGGGCATCGCGGCCCTCATTGAGGAATCTCCCCCATAGACCGGCTCCCCAATCGCTTCTATCGATCCGGTGTGCAGTCATAGCGATTTCATAGGCCTTAAACCATTGCTGGATGTCGTCCTCTCGGAAGTATTCTCGGACGACATCCTTGGGGATGTGTACCTTTTTCTCTGTTGCCCCTGGGGTGTGGGGTTGCTCGGGCACCCCTACTCCTTTATTCTGCTTGCGTAGGTTGATCTCAGCTAGGTTCCGCTCGTGTTCGTACGTCAGTTTCTTTTCCTCGAGCTCCCTTTGTCTCTGTTTTTCCTCTCTTTCTTCTCGGAGACGCAGGTGCTCTAAGTTGATTTTTTGTTCGGCCAACTTAAGTTCAACGTCCATTTTGAGTCGGGCCATTTCCAGCTCGTGTAGTCGGGTTTTTTCTCTTTCCTGGATCTCGTCTTGCGAGAGACCCGTTCTTCGCTCTTCAGGGGCCATGGTGGTTTTTGCTGCGGTACTTTGATCGGGGGTTCCGGCAGCCCCGGTTTCTGCCCAAGATTCTAGGGCATGCTTAAAATCGTCTTTGGTACTTAGTCCGGTGGTAGCGATACCTAGTTCGATGCAGAATTGTTTTAGTTCACGATGGCTGTACTCATCCAATTTCTCCATCTGGAACTTCTCGGTTGATCCGCTTTCTTTAGTTGTCATTGTGATTTCGTCGTGGGGTGAGCTACTCTCTGTACGTTTATGCGGTGATTCGGATCGCGCCGCTGGCCACCAATGTTAGACGGACCGGGAGGATCGGCCGAGAATAAGGGGAGAGGTCTCCAGGGAGAGCCGTCTCCAGCGATCGTACAGACAAGTAACTTCCCCCCCACAGACGGACACCACACAAGGTTAAAGTTCAGCGAGACTTTATAGGCAATTCTTTAAGTTACGATGAAATGATACAAGGAGGTCTGGACTCAGGGGTCCCCTCGATTCTGGTCTCTGGTTCGGGAAAAGGGGTAGCGGGACAGTCTTGTTACCAAAAGGTGGATATAGCTCTCAATCCTCGAGCTCGGCGTTCTAGATGATCGGGCCGCGGCGGAGCCAGCAGGTCCCGAGATGGACGAAGGAAACGACGGTCCGCGGCGGAGCCAGCAGGTCCCGGTGAAGATGACGGTTACAAACGGTCCGCGGCCACGCCAGCAGGTCCCGACGACGATGAAGGATATGAAGGTTGCGAAGGTTGCGGCAGCGCCAGCAGGTAGGACGATGGTGCACAAGACAGAGCTACGGCAGCGCCAGTAGTCCGTCTAGGATGAGTTCCTCTTTGCGTCTCTCGACTCCAAGATACAACTGCCTTCCTGCTCTGGAGCTGCCCCAGTTATAGGGATGGTGTGCTTTGATGTCCGGACCCTCGCACTTGGAGGTCGGGAGGTCCGGGATGAGGGAGTCCAGACACCCAGCAGGGGGGTGGAGCCAGCGCCCGGGGAGGCGATGGGCGAGCGACACCTGGCGGGGGAGAGCCATCGACACCTCTTTCTCCCATTGACTTGCCAAGTAGCCCGCTCACCTCCTGGGTGGATGGTGGTGCCGGGATGTCTGAGGCCGGGCCAGGCCCAGGGTTGAGGTCGATCGGGGGCCAGTCGGCCTGGTGGTGGAGTGTCCAAGATGGCGCCCCAGGATGGGCGCGTGGGCCGGCAGTGGATCGGACCCACGAGGTCGACATGCTCGAGGGCAGGGGTCCCTGAGGGGACGGAGGACGTGCAAGGGTGGTGTGTGGTACTTGCGTGACCGGGCTCGGGCCTGGTTGGGCCGGGGGAGAGCGGCCCTTCATGTGGCCTGTCCAACACGTCCCCTCCGGGACTCCTGCCTCTGAACATATCGACCTCGTGGGCCTGATCCACTACTGGCCCGCACGCCCAACCTGGGCGCCATCTTGGGCACCACGCCACGAGGCCGCGTGGCCTCCGATCGACCCTAACCCTGGGCCTGGCCAGGCCTCCGACATCCCGGCACCACCATCCACAC
Source organism: Lissotriton vulgaris (assembly GCF_964263255.1). NCBI lineage: Eukaryota > Metazoa > Chordata > Amphibia > Caudata > Salamandridae > Lissotriton > Lissotriton vulgaris. The sequence continues at coordinate 216,016,981 of NC_141685.1, read as the reverse complement.
AGGAGGTGAGCGGACTACTTGGCAGGTCAATGGGAGAAAGAGGTGTCGATGGCTCTCCCCCGCCAGGTAGCGCTCGCCCCCAGCCTCCCCGGGCGCTGGCTCCACCCCCTGCTGGGTGTCTGAACTCCCTCATCCCGGACCTCCCGACCTCCAAGTGCGAGGGTCCGGACATCAAAGGGCATCAGCCCTATAACTGGGGCAGCTCCAGAGCAGGAAGGCAGTTGTATCCTGGAGTCGAGAGACGCAGAGAAGAACTCATCCTTGTCGGACTACTGGCGCTGCCGTAGCCCTGCCTTGCGAACTATCGTCCCTCCTGCTGGCGCTGCCGCAACCTTCGTAACCTTCATCGTCGTCGGGACCTGCTGGCGTGGCCGCGGACCGTTTGTAACTACCATCTTCATCGGGACCTGCTGGCTCCGCCGCGGACCGTCGCTTCCTTCATCCACCTCGGGACCTGCTGGCTCCGCCGCGGCCCGACCATCTAGTACGCCGAGCTCGAGGATTGAGAGCTATTTCATCCATTGGTAACAAGACTGTCCCGCTACCCTTTTCCCAACCCAGAGACCAGAATCGAGGGGACCCCTGAGTCCAGACCTCCTTGTATCATTTTACCGTACTTGAAGATTTGCCTATAAAGTATCGTTGAACCTTAACCTTGTGTGGTGTACGTCTGTGGGGGGGGAAGTTACTTGTCTGTACGATCGCTGGAGGCGGCTCTCCCCGGAGACCTCTCCCCTTATCCTCGGCCGACCCTCCCGGTCCGTCTAACATTGGTGGCCAGCGGCGCGATCCGAATCACCGCATAATCGTACAGAGAGTAGCTCACCCCACGACGAAATCACGATGACAACCAAAGAAAGCGGACCCACCGAGAAATTTCAGATGGAGAAATTGGAAGAATACAGCCATCGAGAATTAAAACAATTCTGCATTGAACTAGGTATCGCTACCACCGGTCTAAGTACCAAAGATGATTTCAAGCATGCCCTGGAGTCCTGGGCAGAAACCGGGGCCCCGGACCAAAATACCGCAGCAGTAGAAAAAGACACCACGACCCCCGAGGAGCGAAGAACGGGTCTCTCGCAAAACGAGATCCAGGAACGAGAAAGAACACGACTACATGAACTAGAAATGGCCCGGCTCAAAATGGATGGTGAACTTAAGTTGGCCGAACAAAAACTGAGCTTAGAACATATGCGTCTCCGAGAAGAAAGAGAAGAAAAACAGAGACAAAGGGAGCTTGAGGAAAAAAGACTGGCATATGAACACGAGCGCAAATTAGCTGAGATAGACTTACGCAAACAGAACAAAGAATTAGGGGTGCCCGAGCAACCCCGCACCCCAGGGACAACCGATAAGAAGGTACACATCCCCAAGGATGTCGTACGAGAGTACTTCCGAGAGGACGACATCCAGCAATGGTTCAAGGCCTACGAAATCGCTATGACCGCTCACCGGATCGATCGAAGCGACTGGGGAGCCGGTCTATGGGGGAGATTCCTCAACGAGGGCCGCGATGCCCTGCTACAGCTCCCGGACCATCTGATGACCTCCTATGACTACATGAAAGCGGCCCTCCTCACCCGCTATGGGCTCACACCCGAGATGTACCGTCAGAGGTTCCGAGACTGCACCCGCATCCCGGGTACAACTTGGGTGGACTACGTGAACTATTTTAGCCGAGCCTTCGAAGGCTGGATCAAAGGAAGCAATGTCACAACTTACGAACAACTCTTCAATCTCATGGTGTGGGAGCATCTATCAAACAATTGCTTCATTGAGCTCCGGCAGCACCTCCTCGACAGCAAATTGACTGATCCACGGCAGCTCGCAGCCGAGGCTGACCGGTGGGAAATCACTAGAGTGGGCCGAAATGGATCCTATGAACAGAACCGGAACAACCACGGTCAGCACCGCCCCCGAGGAGGAGGAGGGGGCCAAGGACGAGGAAGAGACAACGCTCCGGCCGCCCCCGCTACCAGCACCACCCCCCCGGCCAACCGGGGCAGCACCCCGGCACGACCGGGATACAGAGCCAATGTCACGTGTCACCGATGCCAACGAGTCGGCCACTACGCAAACGACCCAAATTGCCCACAGTACCAGAGCCCAAGACCCCGCCAGGTGGCTGCTGCTGCCCTGGGGGAAGAACAGATCTCCGAAGAGCAGGAAGAATATGAGCAAGAGCATCAAGAATGGGAGCCAGCCGCCATGGCTCTAGCATGCTTAGGGGGGAAAGACATGGTCCCGCGGGTCCCCCTACCCGCTAACACCCGGAAGTACAGCCAATGGGTGAGCATCAATGGACGCCAGGCCGAAGCCCTCCGTGACACCGGGGCCAGTGTAACAGCCGTCCGCTGTCACCTGGTGACCCCAGAACAGTTCCTACCAAACATTCTCTGCCCTGTCCGTTCAGCCGATAACTCGGAGAGTCTGTGCCGGATGGCCTGCGTCCCTTTCGAATGGGGAGGGGTCTCCGGCATGTTGAAGGTGACGGTCCGAGATGATGCCCCCGTAGACTGCCTCCTGGGAAATGACCTTGAAAGCTCTCCGTGGGCAGCCGTAGAACGAAGAGAACACCTAGGGATGTTAGGCATCCCGGACTGGGCGTGCGTCACCACCCGGTCCGTGGCCGCCCGTGCCAATCCCCGACCCGAGGAACCCGAATGGCCGGCGCCTCCTCCCCCGGTCGCTCCAGTCGAAGACACCGACCGTGCCGTCCCCCCAGAACCAGCTCAACCTCCGGACCTCGCTAGCCTCGACCAGTGGCATCAAGAGGGGGGGCCCACACAGGAGCAGTTTCGCCAAGAGCAGAAGACCTGTCCCTCCCTCGAGGGACTCCGCCAACAAGCCCTCGCCCAGAGCGCAGGGGATACCTCCGGAACACATTGGATCTATTGGGACAATGATCTGCTATACAGTGAACAAAGGATCACGGAGTTGGGGGCCAGTCGAGTGCTAGTGGTGCCCCTCCGTTTTAGAGACTTCTTGCTAAACCTGGCCCACGATGTCCCCCTGGCTGGACACCTGGGTCAGGATTAAACTTACAGCCGCCTAGTGACCCACTTTTTCTGGCCTAAAATGAGGAATGATGTACTCCAGCATTGCCGATCTTGCCCCACGTGCCAAGCCAGTGGAAAGAGCGGCCGCAAACTAAAAGCCCCCCTGCAACCATTTCCAGTGGTCACCACCCCGTTCGAGAGGGTCGGGATAGACATTGTGGGGCCCCTGGACCCCCGTACAGCACAAGGACATCGGTTCATCCTGGTACTGGTGGACCACGCCACCCGCTACCCCGAGGCTGTTCCCCTGCGAACTGTGACAGCCCCGGTAGTCGGCCGGGCCCTGATGGGGATCTTCTCCCGTGTGGGCTTCCCCCGAGAAGTCGTCAGCGACAGAGGCACGAACTTTATTTCCAAATATATGAAGTCCCTCTGGCAACAGTGTGGGGTCACCTACCGATTCACGACCCCCTATCACCCTCAAGGAAACGGACTCGTTGAGCGGTTCAACCGCACGCTCAAAGGGATGATTGGGGGGTTGGAAGAGCCCCTCCGTCGCCAGTGGGATGTGCTGCTGCCGTGCCTCCTCTTCGCATACCGAGAGGTCCCCCAGAAGTCCCTCGGCTTCAGCCCGTTTGAACTATTGTATGGACACCCAGTACGGGGGCCGCTCAGTCTAGTCAAGGAAGGCTGGGAAATGCCCCCTCTAAAAAACCCTCCAGATGTCTTCAAATACCTCCTAACCCTCCGCAACCAGACCCGACGGTTCAGAGAGCTGGCAAAAGCAAACTTGGAGGCCAGTCAAGAGGACATGAAAAAGTGGTATGACCAAAATGCCTCCTCCATCGAATTCGAACCCGGCCAACAAGTATGGGTGATGTCCCCCACCGAACCCTGTGCCCTGCAAGACAAATGGACGGGGCCCTTCAAAGTGGTCGAGCGCAAGGGCCCTGTCACCTATCTCATCGACATGGAATCTTCACGGAACCCCCTCCGGGTCCTCCACGCTAACAGGCTGAAACCCCATTTCGTGCGTTCAGAACTCAGCCTCCTGATGGCCACAGACAATGGAGCCGAAGAAGACTCCGAACCCCTCCCTGACCTCCTACGAACTCGGGAGAAAGACGGCTCCGTGGACGGGGTCCGACTCTCGGAGGCCCTCACCCTGGGACAACGTCAAGAATGTCGAGACCTTCTGTTGCAGTTCGCCAGCCTGTTTTCCCTCACCCCAGGTGTCACCTCCTGGTGTGTGCACGACGTGGACACGGGGGACAGCCCCCCTATCCGCCATCGGGCCTACCGCGTACCAGATCGGGTACGGGCCTGCATCCAGGAAGAAGTAACCAAGATGCTCACGCTCGGGGTCATTGAGCCCTCAGACAGCCCCTGGGCCAGCCCAGTAGTACTGGTCCCCAAAGCGGCCGCCCCCGGCACCACACCAGAACTCCGGTTCTGCGTCGACTACCGGGGCTTGAATGCGGTCACCAGAACAGACGCACACCCCATCCCCCGAGCAGACAAACTAATCGACCGCATGGGAGCTGCCCGCTACCTCAGCATTTTCGACCTGACGGCGGGCTACTGGCAGATCGGCCTCACACCCCGGGCCCAAGAACGATCTGCATTTTCCACTCCTGACGGCCATTATCATTTCAAGGTCATGCCCTTCGGCATGAAGAATGCCCCAGCAACGTTTCAGCGACTCGTTAATCAGGTCTTGGCCGGGCTCGAAGGATTCAGCGCCGCCTACTTAGACGACATCGCTGTATACAGCCACCACTGGTCCGACCACCTCCACCACCTCCGAGCGGTGCTACAGGCCCTTCAGCGAGCTGGCCTCACGGTCAAGGCCAGCAAATGCCAGATTGGGCAGGGGTCCGTAACCTACCTCGGACACCAGGTGGGAAGCGGCCTGGTGGCCCCTCTGCAGCTCAAGATCGCCGCCATCCAGTCCTGGCAGCCCCCCATCACCCAGACCGAGGTACGCGCCTTTCTGGGACTCACGGGCTATTACCGACGGTTCGTGAAGGACTATGGTACCATAGTGGGGCCCCTCACAGAACTCACGTCCAAAAATCAACCAAAGAAGGTCAACTGGACCCCAGATTGTCAAACAGCCTTCGAACAACTGAAGGCCGCCATGTGCTCCGCCCCTGTGCTCCAGGCCCCCGACTACAGCCGGGAATTCGTCGTCCAGACGGATGCCTCCGACCACGGCATTGGGGCGGTCCTGTCTCAATTGAACCCCGAAGGCCTTGATCAGCCAGTGGTCTTCATCAGCAGACGACTCCTACCTCGAGAACAACGCTGGAGCACCATCGAGAGGGAGGCCTTCGCCGTGGTATGGGCCCTCAAAAAGCTCCGGCCCTATCTCTTCGGCACACACTTCCGGGTACAGACCGATCATCGACCCCTGCAGTGGCTGATGCAGATGCGGGGGGAGAACCCAAAACTACTACGTTGGTCCATCTCCCTACAAGGGATGGACTTCACTGTAGAACATCGGCCTGGGCCAGATCACGCCAACGCGGATGGCCTGTCCCGCTTTTTCCGCCTCGACGAGGAGAGTCCCCAAGAGGATGGGTGACTCTCCCCGCCTTCAGCTGGGGGGGACGCATGTTGGACAGGCCACATAAAGGGCCCGCTCCCCCTCTGCCCGACCAGGCCCGAGCCCGGTCCCTCAAGTGTCACACACCACCACTTCACGTTTGCCGTCCCCTCCGGGACTCCTGCCTCTGAACATATCGACCTCGTGGGCCTGATCCACTACTGGCCCGCACGCCCAACCTGGGCGCCATCTTGGGCACCACGCCACGAGGCCGCGTGGCCTCCGATCGACCCTAACCCTGGGCCTGGCCAGGCCTCCGACATCCCGGCACCACCATCCACACAGGAGGTGAGCGGACTACTTGGCAGGTCAATGGGAGAAAGAGGTGTCGATGGCTCTCCCCCGCCAGGTAGCGCTCGCCCCCAGCCTCCCCGGGCGCTGGCTCCACCCCCCTGCTGGGTGTCTGAACTCCCTCATCCCGGACCTCCCGACCTCCAAGTGCGAGGGTCCGGACATCAAAGGGCATCAGCCCTATAACTGGGGCAGCTCCAGAGCAGGAAGGCAGTTGTATCCTGGAGTCGAGAGACGCAGAGAAGAACTCATCCTTGTCGGACTACTGGCGCTGCCGTAGCCCTGCCTTGCGAACTATCGTCCCTCCTGCTGGCGCTGCCGCAACCTTCGTAACCTTCATCGTCGTCGGGACCTGCTGGCGTGTCCGCGGACCGTTTGTAACTACCATCTTCATCGGGACCTGCTGGCTCCGCCGCGGACCGTCGCTTCCTTCATCCACCTCGGGACCTGCTGGCTCCGCCGCGGCCCGACCATCTAGTACGCCGAGCTCGAGGATTGAGAGCTATTTCATCCATTGGTAACAAGACTGTCCCGCTACCCTTTTCCCAACCCAGAGACCAGAATCGAGGGGACCCCTGAGTCCAGACCTCCTTGTATCATTTTACCGTACTTGAAGATTTGCCTATAAAGTATCGTTGAACCTTAACCTTGTGTGGTGTACGTCTGTGGGGGGGGGAGTTACTTGTCTGTACGATCGCTGGAGGCGGCTCTCCCCGGAGACCTCTCCCCTTATCCTCGGCCGACCCTCCCGGTCCGTCTAACACAGAGGTTTTAACATTTGGGTTCCGGAGTACCGGTATACTCGCCGAAAAAGCGCTTCGACGCCTCTTCAGGGTTAGTAAGCGCTATATAAATACAATTAAAATATGCTGGTTGAGTCTCCACAGACTGAAGCTGATCGAGGAAGTAACACTTGATGCCAAGGTTGGTGCTGTTACCGTTGTTTTTAAACATTTAACAACAGGTCTTGTGTTTGTGTATGTCTGTGTGTGTGCGTATGTGTGTGTTTATGCAAACTTTCAAGGTCAGTCTGTTAAACATTACCTCTTTGGTCACAAAGTGCCTGCACTGGCTTGTTTGCTGCAGTCACCTTTGCCCTCATTAGTTGATACTGAAGCAAGGAATAAAAGACATGTTTTTTAAACATACATATTTTTTTATTGAGTGTTCAGCTGAAAATACCATATACAAATACAAAGTAAAGCGTAATAGTGCAAAGTGCATAAGTGCTCAAAATGAATTCCAATAGGCAACGTGCCAAAGATATATAAATAGGTCAATCTAAAAAAAATGCAACAGTTAGATTGTCTAGGGGCACAGATTATACTTAAAAGATGGTAATTTGCACAATTGTTCAGGTAGAAAAAGACCCATATCTAAATAGAATAAAGTGAATAAATGCTCAATATACAATATGATTAAGAGCATAGTAAAAGCATACATGAAAAACAGTCTTTAAGGGGTGTGCATAATGTGCTTAGAGTCCCATAACTTCTCTTCGCAAAAAAAGATATATTGCATCATTTGTATTATTTAGCTCTGTGTATGATTTTACCAGTTTTTAAAACTGCACTTACAGCTTAATCGGCGTTTAATATTTTGCACTGCAAACCTAGCAAGAATAGCTTGATTTAATAAGCCTTAGCTGCCAACTTCGCTCGCCCTCTTTCCCGCTGCCCAGGACCACTCCCAGCCGAGTGCTTAGAGTCCCATAACTTTTAGTCATAGCCCAGGCTAATTTCCTATGGAGCTCCTGCGTTTCTCAAATTTTCTAAATGATATTGATCTTAATGCATATCTTACAAATGGGGGTGGGGTCGCACACTACTCACACACCGGCGGTGTCGCCCCTAAGGACTCTGGTCAATGTAGTAAAGTGTTCGCGATGCATCATCTTTCGATCTTCTGCTATCTTCGCTGTCTTCGCCATCTCTGGACACGTGTTTCGGGGTATTACCCCTCATCAGCAGGGATAGCCCGTGTACTGGGGTTGCCGATGGCTGCCAATATCTGCCAGGTATAGTACCACTCAGGCGCGTAGGTGCGGGATCCCAGGCTCGTCAGCCCACTGCTCACGGGAGCTTTAAAGTTACAAATGGGGGTGGGGTCGCACACTACTCACACACCGGCGGTGTCGCCCCTAAGGACTTTGGTCAATGTAGTAAAGTGATCGCGATGCATCATCTTTCGATCTTCTGCTATCTTCGCTGTCTTCGCCATCCCTGGACACGTGTTTCGGGGTATTACCCCTCATCAGCAGGGATAGGCCGTGTACTGGGGTTGCCGATGGCTGCCAATATCTGCCAGGTATAGTACCACTCAGGCGCGTAGGTGCGGGATCCCAGGCTCGTCAGCCCACTGCTCACGGGAGCTTTAAAGTTACAAATGGGGGTGGGGTCGCACACTACTCACACACCGGCGGTGTCGCCCCTAAGGACTCTGGTCAATGTAGTAAAGTGTTCGCGATGCATCATCTTTCGATCTTCTGCTATCTTCGCTGTCTTCGCCATCCCTGGACACGTGTTTCGGGGTATTACCCCTCATCAGCAGGGATAGGCCGTGTATTGGGGTTGCCGATGGCTGCCAATATCTGCCAGGTATAGTACCACTCAGGCGCGTAGGTGCGGGATCCCAGGCTCGTCAGCCCACTACTCACGGGAGCTTTAAAGGTACAAATGGGGGTGGGGTCGCACACTACTCACACACCGGCGGTGTCGCCCCTAAGGACTCTGGTCAATGTAGTAAAGTGTTTGCGATGCATCATCTTTCGATCTTCTGCTATCTTCGCTGTCTTCGCCATCCCTGGACACGTGTTTCGGGGTATTACCCCTCATCAGCAGGGATAGGCCGTGTACTGGGGTTGCCGATGGCTGCCAATATCTGCCAGATATAGTACCACTCAGGCGCGTAGGTGCGGGATCCCAGGCTCGTCAGCCCACTGCTCACGGGAGCTTTAAAGTTACAAATGGGGGTGGGGTCGCAAACTACTCACACACCGGCGGTGTCGCCCCTAAGGACTCTGGTCAATGTAGTAAAGTGTTTGCGATGCATCATCTTTCGATCTTCTGCTATCTTCGCTGTCTTCGCCATCCCTGGACACGTGTTTCGGGGTATTACCCCTCATCAGCAGGGATAGGCCGTGTACTGGGGTTTGCCGATGGCTGCCAATATCTGCCAGGTATAGTACCACTCAGGCGCGTAGGTGCGGGATCCCAGGCTCGTCAGCCCACTGCTCACGGGAGCTTTAAAGTTACAAATGGGGGTGGGGTCGCACACTACTCACACACCAGCGGTGTCGCCCCTAAGGACTCTGGTCAATGTAGTAAAGTGTTCGCGATGCATCATCTTTCGATCTTCTGCTATCTTCGCTGTCTTCGCCATCCCTGGACACGTGTTTCGGGGTATTACCCCTCATCAGCAGGGATAGGCCGTGTACTAGGGTTGCCGATGGCTGCCAATATCTGCCAGGTATAGTACCACTCAGGCGCGTAGGTGCGGGATCCCAGGCTCGTCAGCCCACTGCTCACGGGAGCTTTAAAGTTACAAATGGGGGTGGGGTCGCACACTACTCACACACCGGCGGTGTCGCCCCTATGGACTCTGGTCAATGTAGTAAAGTGTTCGCGATGCATCATCTTTCGATCTTCTGCTATCTTCGCTGTCTTCGCCATCCCTGGACACGTGTTTCGGGGGATTACCCCTCATCAGCAGGGATAGGCCGTGTACTGGGGTTGCCGATGGCTGCCAATATCTGCCAGGTATAGTACCACTCAGGCGCGTAGGTGCGGGATCCCAGGCTCGTCAGCCCACTGCTCACGGGAGCTTTAAAGTTACAAATGGGGGTGGGGTCGCACACTACTCACTCACCGGCGGTGTCGCCCCTAAGGACTCTGATCAATGTAGTAAACTGTTCGCGATGCATCATCTTTCGATCTTCTGCTATCTTCGCTGTCTTCGCTATCCCTGGACACGTGTTTCGGGGTATTATCCCTCATCAGCAGGGATAGGCCGTGTACTGGGGTTGCCGATGGCTGCCAATATCTGCCAGGTATAGTACCACTCAGTAACTTTAATGCATATCTTCTTTCTAATTCTTTAATTTTAATGAGCTTTGCTTGAAAGGAAGGTATGATGTCACTACGCCAGTTTTGGAGGATTAAAGCTCTTGCAACTAGGGCGACAATAAAAAGGCACTCTTCTTGCATATTATTCAAAGTTATATTTGGAGAGGATCCAAGGACTGAGATATGTTTATCGATAGAGATGGATCGACCTATGGTAATTCTAAGATATTTTTCAATTTCTTCCCATAGGTTCCCAATTTTAGGACAGACCCAGACGATATGCGACCAGGGGCCTCCTCCTTCCTTAGCACAACAAAAAAACCTATCCTCAATTTGAGGATATATATTATGCGGAAAAGAAGGGGTCCTATAGATTAGCCATTTTGTATAAAATTGTATACGTTTAAAATTGGCTCCTCTAATTACTGTATCGTTAAGTTTATTAATCCTGAACAGTAAGCCTTTTTTTTCCACCATCTGTCTCGTATTTTTTCGCAAATGGGAGTGGAATTGTCATCCTTAAAGATTTTCATCCATGCGCTTACTGGCCGTTTTATAGGGGTTTCGAGAGCTTCTGTTATCTCTAAACTTGCTGTTAGAGTGCCACCATCGTTATTATCCAAAAAGTGATTTATGTTGATAAAAGACCATTTGAGCGCATCCTTTGAATGAAGAAGCCCAATTTCTATCTCTGGCATTTTTTCCGGGAGTCTAAGCTAAGAAACTCTCTCACTTATGTGTATCCATTCTACTCCCATTTTCTTAAGATACCAGTCTTTAACAATTTATCTTCCCCGGTATAGAGATAAGACAGCCTTGTTGAACCATTTATTCTGGGATACCAAAAAAGTACAACTGGTGTTTTTGTTTAAAAATCCACTGGAGTACTTTATACCGCACTTTCTTAGGATACTTAACTATTCTCGTTGGATCTGAGATTTTATACTCCAATAACATTTTTTCTATAAAAAAATTATTCATCGCTGGAGAGTCTTGCTGGGAATAAAATTTGTAAGTATTGTGTTCAGAATTTGAATGATAATACTCTCTTAAGTTTGGAAAGGACAGTCCTCCCTCCTTAATAGGGGAATTTAAAGTGCTTAGTGCTAGTCTTGGAGTCTTATTCGCCTATAAAAAAGGATGAAAACAGACCGTCTATCTCCTTAAAAAAAGACGACTGTAATACACACGGGGCAGCTGCAAATAGAAAGTTAACTAAAGGCAAAATAGACATACGAAAAAGTGCCACTCGACCTAGTATTAATAGTGGGAGTTGATTCCATTGGGTTAAAAGACGTTTAACTTTTTGTATCAATGGGATGTAGTTCAAATGGAATAGATCCTCTACTCTTTTGGTCACATAAATGCCTAATTATCTCTTCGGGCTGGAATTATGTACTAAAAGAGTTCTTCCGAGCACTCCAAATTTAACAATATATTAAGATTGAAAACAGTCTTTCTTTAGTTGTAGGTTCAGTCTGCACATTTTCCAGGATGGATTTATTAATTCCAAAGTTCCCAAATCCAAAGCAATCAGTTCCAATTTCAAAGAAATAAGCGCAGCCTATTCCAATTCAAAAGAAATAAGCGCAGCCAACACGTGTTTCGTCTTGCCAGTATATAGCAATTGACTTCTTCGGGGTCTTGTTTAAATTCCGGTAATACAATGTTCTCTCATATTGATTATTCACTCCTATTCATAATGGTAACAGATTTCCTCAAATCAAAACAAAGGTCACTATTTATAAGTTATCAATGAGTTCAAGTATGCCACAGTTGGGACAAATTTGGGGTTGTGGTAACCAACTCCTCATCTTCTTGGAGCACCACTGATGAACTATTTGCTTGTTACTTTTCCCTGTTTTTCTGTGCGCCTGTTTTGCTAAACTGGTTACCTTATCTTGGTTATTGGGAATTATATACTAACCTAAGGTTTGAGAATAGCATCACAGCGGAACAATTGCATAACAAGATTTCGGTTTTGGCCTTATTTATTTTATAGCCCCCAATCGACTGAAATTCCGAAAAGATTCCTGAGTGCTTTCCATGGGGTTTAAAAAAAGAACGATATCGTCAGCATAGAGTTTTATGTCGGTCATGCCTTGAAGGGGGGCAGTACGTGCCATTTTTAGGGCTCGGCCTACATCCCATGAAGTGGGTGTGGCTTCAGAGTCCTTTAGAGAGGACTTCGAAAATCTAACCTACGAATTCCAGAGAAGCGCGTGAATTGTGTTTGTTATTTATGGCAGCTGCATGGCGATTGGCCCTCGCATGGCTGTGTTTTTACAAGGCAGCACGCAATAGGCCATAGTCTGTAGAGTTGCTCCACTTCCTGCATATTCCATGCGGACACGCGCGCAGCAGAAGGCTATAATTCATCAATTACCAGCTGTCAGGCGCCGCTGCGCATTCACCTCTTTCCAGTTCATTATTTTTTCAGCTGTGTGTGAGCGCATGCTGGCTCCCTGCCAAAGCTTGTGGGCCCGTGGTAATTGAAGCCAGATGCCGTGCGCACAGAGACCTCTGACATCGCCTCCCCCAGCCTGCTCCTCACTGCAGCCCCCACCACTGGAAACGACAGGCTGGGAGCTTACAGAAGCCTCTGACATCGCCTCTCCCCGCCTGCTCGTGCTTTCAGCCCCCAAGGCTGTATTCTTAACTTGTTTGAAGAATTCAAATCTATCTGTGTATCTCTAATTGAAGGATCTTTCTGGAGTGTACACTCATTGTTGACATTTGAAATTAAAAGGAGGTTTTGTTGGCCGAACACTTCCATGAGTGACACGTTTTCCTCTTCACCTGAAATCAAAGAGCCTAATAAGGGTATAAGGTATCAATCAGTGGGCCATGAGTGTGTCGGGCCTCTAAACTGAATTTACCATGCGCTATAATCTATGTTTGCGGTAGTTATTCACAGAACGACCTGGTATAAGTGTTCACAAACACTCACCTAGAAGTGTATAATAAGGCTCTCCAAAGATCCAAAATTCTCTTCAAATAGGTCTGAGAACAAATGAGATCGCCAACATGGTTAATGCATATGCCTTTATCAATGCCAAGAGCAGACACATGACATAATACACACTGCAGCGCCAGGATCACACAGAGTGAAGTACAATATCACACAACGCTGAACCCATATGAGTGCCTTTGGAGTATCCCGCAATGGTCCCCCACAATGACGCGTGACTGCTCCAAAATAACACAACAATAGTTTAGGATCACGCCAAGATAACACCGTGCTGGACTAAGAATAAATATCAAATGGGTGAGAACATACCCTGCGGCCCAAGATCACATAGTGTTGGGCTAAGAGCAGTCAGCGCTGAGCAGGGGCATGGGTATCATAAATGGAACAGCTGGAGTGGTTCCAGGGCCAAGTGGTCAGAGGGGCCCTCTGCATCCTAAACGTGGCTCTCGTTTACTTTTACTGCCCACCCATAAATTAGATGGCCCAGTTTCCTTACTGTCATTGATATTTATAGCACTCTTTCTACGCCAGTGGCGTTGCGTCACGATCTCACAGCAGTGGTATAAGATCACACAGCCCTGCACCAAAATAATCCATCATCAAAGTGATTATTAAGTGACTGAAGCTTCCTCACATAAGTGTTACTTCACAATGGTGCAGGTGAAGGGGGCCACCATCACACAGTGCTGGCCCAAGATCCCATCCTGCTGGCCTATCATCAGGCAGCGTGGGGCCCACAGTACGCAGAGCTGGCCAATCGTCTCACACATAGCGTTGCCAGATTCATGAGGCTCGGACAGTTCCACACAATATTGACCCAATTGGCGCCGAGCCAAGATCCTCGAGTGCTGGCCGATGCCCAGGTAACATTGGACCAAAATCACAGAGCAGAGAGCCAAGACCACACAGCCTTTGATCAGAGGCGCATTGCACGACTGGGCCAGGATGCTGGTGATGGAGCGTTGGTTCAAGGTCACACCGTGCGGGGTAGCCAAAGCACTGGGCCAAGATTCCATAGTAAATGATGCAACTTCCCTCAACACTACTCAATGTGCCAAGCTCTGATAGTATCACATTTGTTCTGAAGATTCTGTATCATGAACATGTACTTTCACTGGACCTGCTCATTTGAAGGCGTGTGGATGCATGCAGATTTGAGAGGGAATGGTCGTTAAACAACCAGTAATAATTCTTTATTTAGATATAAAAACATATCTTTAAAAGATTGCACAAATCACATTATGTGATTTGTGCAATCTTTTAAAGATATGTTTTTATATCTAAATAAAGAATTACTTACCCTACTTACCCATAACCAGTAATAAGGCTTGGGGCTTCCTTTGGAGAGTGTTCGAAATTTGATGGTGTAGGGCGCGTGCAGAGTAGGGTTTTGGGCATCCGGCAAATTATACACTGGGCGAAAAACGAACGATTGACCCACTGCGCTCGTGCCTACTTACAAATGACTAATTCTAGGTGCGCTGACAGGCCTGAGAGCAAGGGGGCAAGAGGAGGCAGCTCTGGGCCGTCCAGGGGATGGCCTGCTGCTGCCCTGCCTCTTTGGGGGTGCTGTCAGTAGGTGGGCGTGGCCGAGCAGGGAGGAAGAGTCATGCAGCACTGGGCTGACCCATGGTTCATAGTTCACTGTCTGAGGCAGTCATGACGTCAGTAAACATGCCCAACCCAAAACAGCTCTCTTGAGGTCTTTTACATATGCTTTAGAGCAGATCCCCTTTTCGAGTCATTATCTTGGCATTATCAACAAAAACTTACTCCAGCCTGACCTTAAAGAAGAGACGTTATGTTTTGCAGATTTGTAGCGTGCACTATCACCCGGGTATCCTGGCGCTGAGCAGGTGTGACTCTAGTAAACCTTGCGCCTAGGGGGGATGCTCGAAAAGACCGGTCTTCGGCTTGAAACCTGGAGATGCTACTTCTCCCAAACTCAGATATGAGCATCTCCACTGGACCAAGGTCTGAAGAATGAACTAGAACCATCCGGGTTTTACATCCCAAATTCAGTCTGGAGTTCTGATGCAGACTGGTTTTTTGTTATGGCCTTAACTACATAAATGAATGCCCATGGGTGGAGATGGCCAGCAGGGGTAGAGTGATGCAGACCCCAGAAGACATCTACAATCCTTTTCTAGAGGCGCAATAGTGAGACGAGGACATGTAAAAGGAACAACTGCTAGGGTGGTGTAGAGACAGGAAGTCTAGGGTGGTGGAACAAAGGGCCCGATTCACAGAATGAACTTAAAACTCAATCCTAAACTTACTACTATTTTGGTATTCACAGAAGTTAGGATTTTGTCGTAAGTTTGTCTTAAGACAGACTAAGACAGACTTAAGACAGATTTAAGACAAAATCCTAACTTCTGTGAATACCATAAGTAGTAAGTTCATTCTGTGAATGCCAAAAGTAGTAAGTGCATTCTGTGAATACCAAAATAGTAGTAAGTTTAGGATTGAGTCTTAAGTTCATTCTGTGAATCGGGCCCATAGAATCCAAACCAGGGAGGCTTGGTATCACAATCACAAGGACCCCTCACCCCATCTGTCCAACCCATGCTCCCTCGTGCATTCTGCATGGGGAGCACTAATACCAAAGCCTGCCGCTTGCATTTCAAAGGATGTCTGGTCTGTGAGCCTGGGAGGCTGTGCAGCCAAGAGGACTCATGATGCTCTGATAATTGAAATTGTTTAGGTGTGGTTTGGGAGACGACCCTTGATAGGTCCTGCTCCTTAAATGTGGAAAGTGCGCGCCCGTTATGGTGGTCTAATGATATTACCACCACCCCACCCCACCCCAGTGCACGTAGTAACACCCTGCGTGGAATGTGGCCCATCCAGCACCACTGGAGTGGCATGGTGCTGTCCTATGCTTGTGAACAATGCACCAGTTTGAGGCCAGCCTCGAATACAGAGGCAGGTCGGTGGACCTTCAGGTCGGTGGTAGCACCTAGGGTTTGCTGGAGAGTTTCTGTGTGGCGCGAGCTGATTCTCAACCTAAGAGCTTGCTAATTCCATCGTAAAGCTTGTCAGGCTATTCAGTGTGCGCAGGCATGATTTAGATGCTGGCGCCTAAGTTATTTTAAAATTGTCACTTTTCATGTTGGAGCACTTTTTTTAACAACCGCTTTCCTTACCGTATCTTGTGCACATTACTGCCCCTCCTGCCGGCTCCCTCGCACCGTTCCACCGCAGCTGACAGTGCTGTTTGAGTGGAGGGCGAGGCGCCATCTTGGGCTGTGTTGATCGTGAAGCCTGGCCGGAGTTAGCGGTCTAGCGCTTTTGGGGAGGCAGGACATAAAAAGCAATGTGCTTCCGGGAGCGCAGCGGACGGGCGCAGCGGGCGCGACGAAGGCGCGCCGGAGTTAAGCCCGTCTGCGCCCGTCCGCGACTGGCCGGGGCTAGGGGCACGAGATGCTGCCCGTCCCGCCACGTATTCGCCTTCTCAGTTATGCTCGTATTGGGCCCCAGGCTCCATTGACCCCTCCACAACTACCTACCTGGTACATCTCGGTCTATACACCCCCCTCCCCACTCCCCTCCCGGAATTGTATCTCATTTAGCCTCATCATCCTCCACACCTTCCCCTGCTCCCCTACTACCACTGGTCCCTCTTGCTCCTCTATTCAGCACTTCGGCCACACTCCTAAACACTAGGTCTGCGGTCAATCACCAATACGAACTATTCGACTACATCGACTCTCATGAACCAGATCTCCTATTTCTAACTGAGACCTGGTTCAAGGCCGACTCCCTGCCCAACGTGCTAGCCGCTTTACCATCTTCATATTCCGCCATCCGAGGGGACCGCCCAGAAGGCAGGCGGGGCGGAGGAGTGGCCCTAATAGCTTGTACTGACCTCAATTTTCAGGTTCTCCCTTCCCCCTATCCCCGATGTAGACCACCTTGTAGCCCGTTCGACTTCCCACCAGGCTCCCCTCACTCTCGTCTTAATCTATCGTCCTCCCCAACCCACTCCTTCCTTCCTTTCCAGTATTCAGACCCTCTTGGCTACCCTGGTGATTAACAACTCATCTGTACTAGTCTTAGGGGACCTCAACTTTTGGCCTAACGATCCTGCCGAAAGCCCTCAATCAAAAGAGTTCACCAGCCTTATGAATAGTTTGAATTTCTTGCCGCTTATTCACAGTCCCACCCACATACATGGTCATACGCTAGACCAAATCTGGTCACTGAATGTCCTATCCACATCCCCCATAATATCCCTGTGTTCCTGGTCAGACCATTCCACTATCACATTCTCCCTTGCTCTAGCGCCTCTGGCCAAACCCCTGCTCCCCAAAAACACCTGGGTTCGGAAATGGGGCAAAACAGATATGCCTTCTCTCTGCTCAACCCTGGCCAAAACCAGCCCTGACCTTTCAGGCCTTGCAGCTTCTTCCCAGTTGGCCGCTACTAACAACTGGCTTACCATGGCGGGTGATGAATTCGCTCCCCTAAGGCAGCTTACAGTCAAGCGGGCCCATGCAGCCAACCGGTGGTTTACTCCAGACCTCAAAGAAAAGAAACTAGCTGCAAGGAGGGCCGAGCGAGCTTGGAGAAGAACTTACAGCCCCGCACAAAAGACAATTAATCTGTCCGTTTTACAAACCTACAAAAAGGGCATCCTCGAAGCCAAAACTGAATACTACACTAGCAGGATAATGGCAGCCGAGTCCCAATCGAAGGAAATTTTCTCCACCGTCCATGAACTAGCATCATCCAGCAGAGCTACGGCCTCCATCCCCCCTTCCCAGCCCCTCTGCAACTCGCTTAACGAGTTCTTCATTGACAAGGTTGCCAAAATCAAACACAACATCCCCCCGCCCTCCCCCACATTTGTCAACCCCTCCCCGCCCCCCACTACCCTCAAATTGACCAACATTCCATTACTAACCAACGACACACTCCTTCCTCTGCTTCATCGGGTTAAATCAGGTTCCCCCCTGGACTTTGCCCCTGCTCACATCCCCAAGGAAATCTATTCAGCCTGCCCCACACCACCCCTGACCCTTCTCAATGATTCACTCATACATGGCATTGTCCCCAGCCCACACAAATCAGCGGTTGTCATTCCAATCTTAAAAAAACCTGACGCCGACTCATCTTCCCCCTCCAATTACCGCCCTATCTCCCTCCTGCCCTACCCAGCAAAAGTCCTTGAAACCCATGTCACCACCACTCTGAGCACCCACGTAGAGGCAAACCATTGCCTCTCCCCCTGTCAAGCCGGTTTCCGTCCCCTGTACTCTACGGAGAAAGTGGTCATCTCAGTAATGGACAAACCGCGCGAAGGTATCGATATCAACCTCCCGCAAGCCCTAATCCTCCTAGAGTTGTCCGCCGCTTTTGACACGGTGGACCACTCCATCCTCCTCAACCGTGTCAGGGCGGCGGGCATAGAGGGCTCTGCCTTCTCATGGCTTGAGTCCTTCCTTGCTGGGAGAGCTCAAGCGGTCCACCTGGCTGGCTTCGCTGCGGCCTCCCGCAAGGTAGAGTGCGGGGTACCCCAGGGCTCATCACTTTCCCCTCTTCTGTTTAATTTATACATCTTCCCCCTCATTTTTATGTTACAGCAGCTGGAGGTCACCGTGTTCAACTACGCAGATGACCTCCAGCTAATCTTCAACCTGTCCCACTCATCTTCATCCGCCCAGAATGTCCAGGCAGTTATGACGCTCATTCAGGACTGGATGAACTGCAACCACCTCAAACTCAACCCGGACAAGACCGAGCTGGTCCTGACCGGAGGTGGTTGCAGTCCGTGGTCCCCCTCCTTCTGGTCCCCATCCCTTGGTGTCCCTCCACTCCCTGTACCCAAAGTAAAAACTCTTGGGATCCTCCTAAACCCACAACTCACTGTTCATTCACAAGTTGGTTCTGTGGTCTCCTCTTGTTTCTTTTCCCTCAGAATAATCAGGAAAGTCTCCCGTTTTTTTCCCCCTCTGCTTTAAAAATAATTGTGCTGGCCATGGTACTATCCCGTATAGACTATGGCAACATAATCTACAATGGGGCTCCTGCCTATGCGATCCACCACTTGCAGCTGGTACAGAATCAGGCTGCCCGCCTGATCCATGGCCTACCCAAATACCATCGGGCCACCCCACTGCTCAAAGCACTACATTGGCTTCCTGTGAAAGAGCGCGCCCTTTTCAAACTTGGCTGCCTCACTTACCAGGCCAGATCGGGCACTGCTCCCGAATTCATATGCTCTGTCATTAAGTCCTACCTTCCAGGCAGAGAACTTCGCTCCACTCATTTGGCCCTCCTAACCATCCCCCGATTTAAAAAACAGAAGGCTGGTGGAGCAAGGTTCGCTGTCTTGGCTCCAGCTTTCTGGAACTCCCTCCCGGCTGCCCTGCGTACTTCACCTTCTTACCTTCAGTTTCGGAAGGACCTCAAAACCTTCCTCTTTTTGCAAGCCTACACTGCTTAAATTCCTCCAGCTGCTACCGTCCACTGTTTCACCAATAGCGCCATGAAATCGCTGGGTAAAAGTGCGCTGTACAAATGTTTTTAAATTCAAATTCAAATTTTAAATTCAAATTCAAATTCAAATGCAGTGTGAAAGTACAACAATCTAGCTGATGAACAAGAGGTAAGTGTGCACCTAACGTTCTTGGTGCAGACATGGCTTCCTCCTCAGAAGTGGGACGCGGATTTGTATCACCCCAACCCTCCCAAGAAAGGCTGGGCCTTCTGATTCGGTACTATCTGTTCTTTTATTAGACTCTGCCCAACTAGTGTGATACCAAACTGCTAGTGTGCCTAGAAAGAGATAAACGTACACGCCGAAGGAATGGTCGGTTTACTACTTTTCCTGGGACCCCATGATTGTGAGTGCAGAGTGCAGATTCAGAGTGAAAAGTGCAGTTTGTGAGTGCAGAGTGCAGATTCAGAGTGCAGAGTGCAGATTCAGAGTGCAGTTTGTGAGTGCAGAGTGCAGATTCAGAGTGCAGAGTGCAAATTAGTGCAGATTCAGAGTGCAGAGTGCAGTTTGTGAGTGCAGAGTGCAGATTCAGAGTGCAAAGTGCAGATTCAGAGTGCAGAGTGCAGCTTGTGAGTGCAGAGTGCAGATTCAGAGTGCAGCGTGCAGATTCAGAGTGCAGATTCAGAGTGCAGATTCAGAGTGCAGAGTGCAGATTCAGAGTGCATTTTGTGAGTGCAGAGTGCAGATTCAGAGTGCAGATTTAGAGTGCAGAGTGCAGATTCAGAGTGCAGATTCAGAGTGCATTTTGTGAGTGCAGAGTGCAGATTCAGAGTGCAGAGTGCAGATTCAGAGTGCAGAGTGCAGATTGTGAGTGCAGAGTGCAGATTCAGAGTGCAGATTTAGAGTGCAGAGTGCAGTTTGTGAGTGCAGAGTGCAGATTCAGAGTGCAGAGTGCAGATTCAGAGTGCAGATTCAGAGTGCAGAGTGCAGTTTGTGAGTGCAGAGTGCAGATTCAGAGTGCAGATTCAGAGTGCAGATTCAGAGTGCAGGTTCAGAGTGCAGAGTGCAGTTTGTGAGTGCAGAGTGCAGATTATGAGTGCAGAGTGCAGTTTGTGAGTGCAGAGTGCAGATTTGGAGTGCAGAGTGCAGATTTGGAGTGCAGAGTGCAGATTTGGAGTGCAGAGTGCAGATTGAGAGTGCAGAGTGCAGTTTGTGAGTGCAGAGTTCCCGTGCAGAGTGCAGATTCAGAGTGCAGAGTGCAGATTCAGAGTGCAGAGTGCAGATTCAGAGTGCAGAGTGCAGATTCAGAGTGCAGAGTGCAAATTCAGAGTGCAGAGTGCAGATTAGTGCAGATTCAGGGTGCAGAGTGCAGTTTGTGAGTGTAGAGTGCAGATTCAGAGTGCAGAGTGCAGATTCAGAGTTCAGTTTGTGAGTGCAGAGTGCCGATTCAGAGTGCAGAGTGCAGATTCAGAGTGCAGATTGTGAGTGCAGAGTGCAGATTCAGAGTGCAGAGTGCAGATTCAGAGTGCAGAGTGCAGTTTGTGAGCGCAGAGTGCAGATTCAGAGTGCAGAGTGCAGATTCAGAGTGCAGATTGTTAGTGCAGAGTGCAGATTCAGAGTGCAGAGTGCAGATTCAGAGTGCAGAGTGCAGTTTGTGAGTGCAGAGTGCAAATTCAGAGTGCAGAGTGCAGATTAGTGCAGATTCAGAGTGCAGAGTGCAGTTTGTGAGTGCAGAGTGCAGATTCAGAGTGCAGAGTGCAGATTGTGAGTGCAGAGTTCAGAGTGCAGGGTGCAGATTCAGAGTGCAGATTCAGAGTGACTGTGAGTGCAGAGTGAGTGCAGAGTGACTGCAGAGTGATAGTGACTGCGGCGTGACAGTGACTGCAGTGTATGAGTGTGCAGGGTGAACACATGGATAAAACACATTGCCATTTACAATGCCATTACCTCTAACTTAAAAAAATCCGAGACCTATTGCATTTCCAATGCTTGTTTGTCTGATAGCTATCGCGTGAGGTGAGAGGAGCCCTCACTTTGAACTTCTTTGCACAATTTTATAATCTTGATAATCTTAACTGTTTTTACCTGCATTTGGTTTTAGTTCTTGATCCTTACTTATAAATAACCCAGGTTTTAGCTACAGCTCGTTCACTTATCAGGGGGACTTACTGTGTTTTTGCCTGCACTGTTTGTCTCCGCTTCCCCGGTCCAATGCCAGCATTTTGCCGTTTGATTGGAGGGAAGCGGACACACCCCCACTCTGGCCTGGGCTTACCTCTGGATTGTTTAACTTCCGGATAGATGGGCGGAGCTTAGAACGTTCACGCGCCCGGCCAGCTATTTAATCTCATGCTGGGCCGGACGCACAGCGGGCACGCCGCTGGTGCGCCATGGGCAAGCCCGTCTGCGCCCGTCCTCGCCAAGGCAAGGACAAGGGAAGGAAATGCTGCCCAAATTCTCACAGAAATTGCTTACACTTCTGAGGCACTTAAGCACCTCAATAGCAGGGGACACTGTAAGTGTTTAATACCTTCGGACAAAACAATGGGGGCCTGCTCCTGCTATTATTGCAGGACTAACCTTCCCATTGATTTTTCCACCCCTCATAACAAACCTAGCCCAACCATACCTACTTGCAATGCTCAACTTAAAGGAGGCTTAACTAATGCCAGCTCAAAGAGTAAGCATTGTCAAGATGTCAGGGACCTAATTACAGATCAGCAGCTGGACTTGTTATTTGTCATCGAGACATGGCTGAAAGATTGGTGTAGCCCAGACGTTGCCGTAGCCCACCCACCCGGTTATACATTCTACAGGAAAGATAGAAGGGATGGTGGAGGAGGGGGTCTGGCCATTATCCTACGGGATATGTTTCACTGTACTTATTTTGATCTGGACACAATTAAAGGAGCGGAATGCCTTGGCTTTAATCTCTTCCTTAATGCATCCATGTCCTTCTCAGGAGCCCTGATTTACCATCCACCGGGTCAGAGCACCATCCTTACAGATTCACTTGGTGGATACCCCGAGTCATCTCCTGCTCAAATATATCAAATTTACTCTGTTAGGTGATTTTAATCTCCACTTAGAGGGCAGAACTGATCCAGGAATAGATAACATTCTCCAGACTATAGAATTACTCACACTGCACCAACTGGTGGAGGGTCCAACACACCAGGATGGGGTCTGTTCCAATTTGGCCTTTCTATCGGTCGACACCCCCACCCCGCAGTTATGGTCAGACCATTTCTTTGTCCCCCTTACACTTAGAATTCCCCAGAAGACCCATCTTGATAAGTCATCCCCCGAACCCCTACGGGGGCTCAAATGGGCACAATTAGCCGTCATTCCTAAGCTAGCAACCTTTGCCCGGGCCCAAACCCCTTCTCTGACAGGGAACACAGGGCTAGATTCACACCTTTTCCACTCCTGGATAACCACTGTATGCAATGAACTTACCCCACCAGAGAAGCCGGATAAGCACAAGAAACCAAAAATTCAGAAGGTTCCCTGGTATATTGCTCAACAAAAAATAGCTTATAAAAATAGTAGAAAGCTTTATCATCACCAGATCAAACCTCTAAAAAGAGTACTTCACAAAAAAAATACAGGAAGCCAATCAAGACCAAAAAGTTATCTTTTCGGTAGTGAAGTCCTTTACAAACTCCAAAGCGTAGCAAAAATGACCCCCCCCCTCTCAAAAACTGTGATAATATTTCAGTATTTTTCGAGGAGAGTTACGACCAGGATGTCACCCCGGAGCAAGTCCCAATGGGTGCCACTAGCTCTATCCGAACTTTTGAGCCAGTTTCACTGGAACAGACCCGCGAGGCCATAGGAACATGCAAATCAGGCCCACCTTTAGATGCCTGTCCCTCTATGATTCTTCAAAAAATTATAGATACGGTCAATCCTATCATCAACCAAATATTCAATTCTTCCCTAAGCGCAGGCATAGTTCCAGAGGAATGGAAGCTTGCACTGGTAAAACCTCTAAAAAAGAAACAAAGCATCGATCCCTCTGTGCTCTCAAACCTCCTCCCTATTTCTCTACTTCCCTTTTAGGTAAAATAACTGAGAAATTTGTCCATAAGGAAGTAAACAAATTAATTGAAGACTCTAATATCCTTCATCCACAACAATCTGGATTTCGTCCAAAGCACTCCACAGAATCGGCTCTCCTGGAGATAACCGACACTTTAAAAACTATCGCCTATAGGGGCAGGAAAACGTTTTTTTGTTGTTTTTTTTTTAAACCTTTATTTAACATTTGCAATCAAATACAGACACGGGCCTACAACCCCCAGGGCTGAACACTAAGCATTTCAGTACGTTATTACAATCCAACGCCAGACCCATCCTCCCTGGGGAGCATAGGAACTCCATCCACAAAGCACATCGGTTGCAAAAGCAGTTCAACTCGGAAACAGGATAAGAGGTCTTCATTTTACATATAAAAAGTTGAAAGGATCAGGTGTCGTACAGTGTCTCGGATCACAAAAGGGGGCAAGCAAAAGAACAACGTGACCAAAATAAGTTCGCTATCATGTAGGTTAGCGGCGTTAAGACATACGACATTAGGATAAGTAGCACACTATTATTCGTCTACACCATCATTATTGTACGCCCCACAGCACCAAAACCTCAGAAAAGTCAAGGTACAGATGTAGAAACAAGGATGTAAGGAAAGCCAAACCCACTACACTAACCCGGAAAAGGAAAAAGAAAGAAAAGGCAAGGGAAGAGAAGGAAGAAAAGAGGCCATTGAACAAAAATAAAAACGAAACACCCACCCCCACACCCCCCCACCCTGCACCCCTGCTGATGACTACGGCCACCCCCTCGCAGCGTGCCTGTCGCCCAGTAACCAGAACACGAAATATAGTAGAAAGGGAAAGAAAGGAAAAGGCAAAGTACCCCACACAATGAGGGAAATCGGAGGAGGGCATAGTTCTACGGGCTCCCGGTCTCCTTTCCCCGTCGTAGCCAGCCCCGCCCCGGACTCCGTTAGGTCAATAATAAACAATCCCGTTAAACATAGTGCCACAATGAGAGACTCGGAGAAGAATCTCAACCCTTGCCCCGTCGATCAAATTCACTGAAGTCATCAATTAAGGAAAGCACTTCCCACAAAGTACTGTCAAAGTCTACCGAACAGGAGTACACAGATGAGAAAAGAACGGCAGGTCCCGATGTAGATGGCTGGTACCAATGTTGACCCTCCCTGCCTCTGAAGCCAAGTTTTACCCCATCCGCCATCTTGAAAGACCGACAGGGGAGGGGAATCGACACGGTCCGAAACAGCAAAGGATAGAAAGTGGAAGGATCCAAAATGGAGACGACATGTAAATGTTCCGGGGGATACACAATCGGGGGTTCCAACGGTTCCGTGGGGTGACCAGGCACAGTACAGTCAGGTAGATCCACTTCAATAGGGGCAAACACTGCTTCCATCGCCGGGTCAAGATACACCTCCGAGACATCTATTGAAAAGCGGGCTGGCCGCCGGGTCGCGGGCGTCGAGTCGGGATCCGGTCTCATGCCTGTGAGTCCATCCGTCGCAGACAGCAAACTGCAGGTCTGGACTTCAATAGTTCCCTTAAGTGCCATGAGTGCCTCCAGCACCGTACACAGTGACGGGCCATTTCGAGCCTGTTCCGCTAGATTTGTTTCGTCCTCCAACATGGTGGACCCCACGGAGAGGCGCCTTCTCCGGGGCAAAATTAGGCGGAGCAGGGGTAAGCCATGAGGGACTGACGGTTAGCGAGCAGTAGTACGCAGCGAGGCACCGACCCGGGGGAACGGCGATGTGAATGCCGGACCCCCGGTCAGGGACCCTCGCGACACAGCACCCTGCGTCACTCGTCACCTCACCTTCCGTAGGGCACCAGGCAGCCGATGGTAGCAAAACAATCAAAAAAGTCCGAGTGTTCCAGAGACCGGACCCAACCACCTTCAGCAGTCCGTTGTTATTCAACTCGAACCCGGCAGAGCCAGCACTCGAGACCCCGGCTTCTCTGCTGGGTTAGGCCTCAATGCGACCATCGACGTAGCTCTGCTCCACAACGGTGGAGAAGCTCCGGGATTGCACCACTGGAGTGTGGGTCGGATCACACACACAGATCCGGTGCAGGTAATCAGGATAAGCAACAGGATGATAGAGCAAAGGACGGAGGTCAGCGAAGCCGGGAGACTATGCGGCCATCTTGGTTGGTGTCATAGCTCCTCCCCTCCAGGAAAGCGTTTTTGATCCTATTAGACTTGTAGGCCGCGATCAAGACTATCTCACACAACATTATTCTGAAGCATCTCGAATGCGGCGGCATCTCTGGTATTGTGCTGGAATGGATTAAATAAGTTCTTACCAACCGCAGACAAGCGGTTACCCTTGGCACGTTCCTTTCTGTAGAATGTAACATTACAACAGGTCTCCCACAGGGCTCCTCATTGAGCCCTCTGCTGTTTAACATTCAAATTACCCCACTCATTTCCCTAATTGGATCATTTGGAATCGAAGATATATCATACGCAGACGATACCCAAATGTGGATAACATTTCCACAGATGCTGAATCCAACTTTAAAAGCTGCCTATCTGCTGTCCTCCAGTGGATGAGGGACAACCACCTCAGATGCAACACCAACAAAACTGAAATCCTCCCCATAGGGCAAGACATTCTGTTCCAGCCTTGTAAATGGTGGCCTGAGGGAACCACTCCCCTGCCAGACATGGTCAAGGTAGCCAATAATTAGGGAGTACAATTTGATACTGCGCTCTCCTTCCTCCCACACGCTTCAGCTGTAGCAGTTACCTGCTTTAGCCTTATCAAATCACAAAAAAAATATTGATCTTATTCCACTTGACGCAAGGAAATCAGTGGCAGTGGCCCTGATTCTCTCGCGTTTAGATTGCTGCAACAGCCTTCTGGCTGGAGCCAACAAATCAACACTAAAGAAGCAACAAGTGGTTCAACATGCAGTGGCACATCTAGTTCTCAAACTCCCACGAAGATCCTCAGCATCAGCAGCATTAAAATTCTTCACTGGCTTCCTTTGCACAAGATAATTCTCTTCAAAGTCCTCTTAATCACCTACAGAGCCAGGCTTAACTTGGGACCTAAGTACCACGCAGCACAGTTCACTCCCTGTATCACAACTAGGTCTCTCAGGTCATCATCTGCTAACCTCCTCAAACCCTCCACTTTAAGATATAAAACGAAAGGAGGAAAGACAGTGGCCGTCCTTGGGACCAAAGCCTGGAACCTACTACCACCTCATCTAAGACTACTGAAAACAGAAATTCAATTCAGGAAGGCTTTGAAGACTTGGGTATTTATCGCCCCAGACGAACTATGCCTCTCTCTTAATTAGTATCTTTAGGGCCCTCTCTCTCCTCCAATCAACCAGCGCCAGGATGCTCCTTGCGGAGTGACAGTTTGCGCTTTACAAATACTAACTTACATTATCCAGTATTTGGGTGTCTTTCATAGATTCACATGCCTGAATCATTCCCCGTCGTCGAGACGGGAGCCTCCGGTACATAAAAAAGTAATGTCCTAAGACATACATAAAGAGAATAGGTCTAAGGGTCTAACCTTAGTAACCTATCTAGGTCCTTATGCAGGAAGGACCAAATAGAGTAGGCTCCAGGGTCCCACCTTGGTAGCCTATCTGCGTCCTTTTGTAAAAAAGGACCAAAACAAAAGGAACAACCAATCAGCTACTACCTCCCTCTAGAACCTTCCTGTGAGGAGCCTCAGTCTCTCAGATTTTCTACCGCACGTTGTGCTAGGGAGTCTCCACCTGAGTTCTCCTCAGGAATATCGTATTTTCTCCAAACTTCACAGTTTTTTCGACTTTCTACTATGGCTGACGTCAAGAAAAGAGCACTTTTCCGTCCCTGTGCCTCCTGTGGTAAACTAAGGCTCCACGTGGACGACGAACATGAGGAATGCCTGTATTGCCTCTACCCTCACCACAAGACCATCGACTGCAAGATTTGCCGTAAGTTCTCCGTCAAAACCCAGAAAGACCGGGAAGGGAGACTTCTTATCTGGCTGAACAGGCTCAAAAACAAACCGACCGACCTCATTTCCGAGGGTGAGAGCATGTCGGTCGCCTCACAACTTTCCCTGAAGAGGCCTAGGGCTTCCTCGCCTGGCCACTCAGCGACCCCTCCTAAGAGGTCTAAAAAGGCTTCAGAGGGCAAGCCTGCCGTATCTAGCAAGGACCTTCCTGTCCCTAGGAAGCAACCACTGCTTACGGTGACGACGGCGCAATCGGCGACCACCTCATCGCCTAAAACCGTCTCAACATCGACGACGACGGTATCGACGACGATGGCATCGTCGGCGTCCTCCTCATCGACGACTCTAACCTACTCGTCGTCAGCAGGACGACCGATTTCATCCTCCGCACCGTCGACGACAAGACCGTCGACGAGGACATCGACGACGGCACCGTCGACGAGGGCGTCGACGACAGCACCGTCGACGAAGACGTCGACGACGACACCGTCGACGAAAGTCACACCGTCGACGAAGCCGTCGACGAGGGACACTCCGTCGACGAAGGGCGCTCCGTCGACGGCGGCGCCGACGACGAAGCAGTCGACGAAGGAAACGCTGCTTAAAGCTCCGTCGACGAGAGGGTCGTCGACGGATGCACCGTCGACGAAGACTATACCGACGGCTACTGGTACCTGGAAAGAATCCGAGCTCTTGTCACACGCAATGGACGCTCAGACTTCCCATGTCTCCATTAGGATCACCAAAAGGCAGATCACTCCGGAGATGACCTCACCTAGTAAGGTCCAACAGCTGACACCATCCTGCTTCTTACAGGACCAGGAGCCGGAGGAGGAGGAGGAGTTTACCCAAGCCACTAGTCCTTCCGACCTAATTGTCAAGTGCCAGAGTACGGACGAAGAGCAGGAGGTTGAGGAATCGACCCCTCCAGTAGTGCCTACCCAAGTCCACACCCAGGTGACCCCAATGGTGTGCTTGCCGGCCTCATTGGTTGCAGACTTGAGCTTTCTCGTCCAAGACTACAAACTGCGGTTTCCGCAGAAAGCCACCCCTACTGTCCCACCAACCCCGCAGCCATCTGTGCCCGTTCCTGCACAAGGGACAAGACCTAGGCCCCCTCCACTGATCCTTCCTAGGACACAGGACCCTGCTCAAGATCCTATCTCGTCCGAGGAAGAGGACAGGGAACATGAAGAAGGGGAAGTCCGAGATGATGATACGGACGTGGATGCGGACCAGGACTATGTTACTCACTCTCCAGCCTCTCCGGAGCCACAATCTTCTGAGTCTCCACCTGCTGATATTGGAGGTTTCCATAACCTCATGGAAAGGGCTGCCAAAAGGTTCCATATGTCAATGGAATCTCAGGAAACTGAATGTTTCCTCTATGACTTTAAAGAACCAACTAAGAAAACTACTAGATCGATTCCGATCATTGATTATCTACTCAAACAGGGCAAGCAGCTCATGCAATCTCCAGCTTCCCTACAGGTAATCGTACCCAAACTGGATAAAAAGTACAGAGCTACGTCTTCAGCTCCAGCATGCCTCACGGGTCACCCCAAGGCGGACTCTGTGGTCACCCAGGCGGCGCAGAAGATCTCGCGTAACCCTGCATCACCTTTATCGACACCACCAGATAAAGAAGGCAGGAAGTTAGATGCAGTTGGGAAACGCTTTTCCACTACCTCTGCGACAACGGTGAAAATTGCCAATTCCATCGCCCTTCTTGGGCGTTACAACCGCCAACTCTGGGCGGACATCGCGCCCTACATTGCCGACCTGCCGGAAGATGCTAAAGCGGAGGCACACTCGCTCCTCCTTGAGGGCCAAACATCGGCATCAGAACTGATAGACTGCGCCATTGACGTGGCCATGACTGGATTCAGACAGCTGGCGGGAGCCGCTGTCCTGCGACGCCAAGGCTGGCTTAAAGCCACCTCTTTCAGACAAGAGGTCCAGACCAAGATCTTAGATATGCCCTATGATGGCGATCACCTATTCGGCGAGAAGATTGACGAAGCCCTCACTGCAATTAAAAAGGACACTGACACAGCCAGAGCCCTGGGCACTCTGCAATCTCGCACTCAGTCCTTTCGTGCCAACAGGGGGAGGGGACAATCCTCCTATAGAGGATCTTATCAAAACAAGTCCTCTTACTCTTACTCTCAGGGTAAAACGCAATTTCAACAGCGCCAAAACCAGTCGGGACGTCAGTCCTCCTTCAATAAATCGTCCTACAGAGGGAAAGGACAGAAGAGACCAGCAGGCAATCGACAATGACTTTTCCAATTGGCCAGCCCCTCCACCATCGCTTCCCTTGCGACTTGGAGGGAAGCTTTCCTTTTACCTTCAAAACTGGCGGCAAATAACGACAGACCGGTGGGTTCTACAACTCCTTCAATTCGGCCACTCTCTAGAATTCCTCTCAAACCCTCCTCAGACGCCACCTGTCAAGCGTCCTCACAGACACCTGCGGCTGCTTCGGCAAGAACTAACATCCATGCTCCAGAAAGGCGCGATAGAAAAAGTTCCACACGCCCAGATGGGGGAGGGCTTCTATTCCCACTTCTTCCTCATCCACAAGAAGGGGAAGAAATGGCGTCCAATTCTCGACTTAAGAGCCCTCAACGTGTTTCTCAAGAAGCAATCGTTTCGGATGGTCACGCTACAGGAGATCCTGGGACTCCTGGAAAAAGGCGATTACATGACATCACTCGACCTACAGGACGCCTATTACCACATCCCTATCCTCAAGGGTCACAGAAAGTTCCTAAGGTTTGCAGTCGCAGGGATACACTACCAATTCCGCGTACTCCCCTTCGGCCTCAAATCTGCTCCAAGGATCTTTACGAAATGCCTTTCTCCGGTCGCAGCCTATCTCCGCCAGCAGGGACACCAGGTCTTCCCTTACCTGGACGACTGGCTGGTAAAAGCTCCGTCGAGAGCAGCCGCAGCTGCATCTTCCAGCGCCTGTCTGCATCTTTTCCGCCGCCTTGGACTGACCCTCAACAGGGAAAAGTCATCCCTGACACCAGCTCGAGTCATCACCTTCCTAGGAGCTACCCTGGACACGGATTGCACGAAGGCCTTTCCATCACAGGAGAGAAAGTCGAAACTCATCTCCTTGGCCAAGTCAGTGGCATCCAAACAGTCTCTGACCGTCCGCCTCTTCAAATCGCTCCTTGGCATGATGTCGTCATGTATCCTTCTCATCCCTCACTGCCGCCTAAAAATGCGCCCCCTTCAGGAAGAACTGTCAAAACAATGGACACAAGCGAAGGGATCCTTCGAGGACCGCTTACGAGTCACTCAACATCTAATCAACAGTCTACAATGGTGGACTTCAGACAAACACCTGTCGCAAGGACTACCGTTCCTGCTTCCGGCGCAACCACATATCATCACCACGGATGCATCCTTGGAGGGCTGGGGTGCAGTCCTACAAGAACTGCAGACCAACGGAAAATGGTCGCCACAGGAGTCCAAGCTCCACATCAACATTCTAGAGCTACGGGCGGTCTTCCTGGCGCTCCAATCGTTCCTCCCGCGCATCAGAAACTCCCCAGTGCTAGTCAGGACGGACAACACCACGACTATGCACTACCTGAACAAACAGGGTGGGACGCGCTCGCTATCTCTCTCTCGAGAATCTCAGAGAGTTTGGAACTGGCTTCTACAACATGGCATCACCCTCAAAGCCGAATACGTTCCAGGCAAGGACAATGTCCTGGCGGACGCCCTCAGCAGAGAACAGTCCCTATCCCACGAATGGGAGTTAGACGAGAGTGCATTGAACCACATCTTCACGAAGTGGGGGACACCACAGATAGACCTCTTCGCCACCAGGGAGAACGCCAGATGCCCAAGCTTCGCAAGCAGGCTTCCCCAACCAGGAACTCTAGGGAATGCATTTTCAATAGCTTGGCAGAACGTGTTTGCTTACGCCTTTCCGCCATTCCCACTGATACCCAGAGTAATCAGGAAAATGAAATCGGAGCCCTGCACTCTAATCCTCATCGCCCCATCCTGGCCGAGGCAGCACTGGTACACGGAGCTCCACCGTCTATCCGTCCACCCACCTCTTCGTCTTCACAGTCACCCAACCCTGCTCACGATGTCTCACGGGCAGGTTCTCCACCCGAACCTGGGCCCTCTGAAATTGTCAGCCTGGCTCCTGACTACCGTGAGTTCAGCCATCTAAACATCCCACAAGAGTGCAAAGATGTCCTGTCCAACGCCAGAGCTAACAGCACAAAAAAGACCTATACTCTCAAGTGGAAACGCTTCTGCATCTGGTGTGAAAAGGAGGGTCTACACCCCTTCCGGGTCACTCCCCAACAACTCCTGCCATACCTTCTACACCTGGCGCACTCAGGCCTGGCCCATGCGACCATCAAGGTCCACTTGACAGCGATTTCTAGGTTCACTCGAACTTCTAGGGGCCCCTCTCTGTGGGCGGACAGACTCATTAAGCAATTTCTGAAAGGCCTCTTTAGGTCCTTCCCTAGACCAAAACCTGTCCCTCCAACGTGGCAGCTCAACATAGTTCTTCACCAGCTGATGAAACATCCCTTCGAACCTATCCACAAGTCTGACATAAAATTCCTGTCGTGGAAGACAGCCCTCCTACTTGCTCTGACCTCGGCCAGAAGAGTAGGCGAGCTACAGGCCCTTCCCGTCCAGGACCCATTCCTTCAATTCAAGGAGGACAGAGTCATCCTGCGTACCAACCCACGTTTCATACCCAAAGTCCCTTCGGACTTCCATCTTAATGAGCCGGTGGTTCTTAAATCATTCTTTCCGAACCCATCTACCCCGGCTGAGAGATCTCTGCACTCTTTAGACCTTCAAAGATGCCTAAAATTCTATCTTGACAGAACAAGACAATTCAGGAAGTCATCCCAACTCTTTGTCGCATTCAGCAGACCTAGGAAAGGCATGCCCTTAACTAAACAGAGCATATCACGATGGATCTCCTCAGCCATAACTCTCTGCCACGAGAAGGCAGGAAGACCTCTGGACTCACGGGCCAAAGCCCACTCCACCAGAGCCATGTCTACGTCTGCGGCACTATTTGCTGGAGTGCCACTCCTAGACATATGTAGAGCGGCGACCTGGAAGTCCCCGCATACCTTCACCAGGCACTACTGCTTGGACGCTGAGCTGACGAAAGACGCAGCAGTGGGCAGAGCAGTGCTTCGCCATCTATTCCAGTGAGGTGAGCCCTCCTACTTCCCACCATCCTTGACTGGTATGCACATTTCTTTGTTACTAGATTCTGCATGACATTGTATGCTGTTGTTTTTTTCCTACAGTCACAAATGTTCATTTCTTGCAGTAATATACTGTCTGTATCTTCACAGAATGTGCATATTGTATTGCTTGCTACTCTGATTCAGGCATGTGAATCTATGAAAGACACCCAAATACTGGATAAGAAATGCGTTACTTACCTGTAACTGCAGTTATCCAGTATTAGTGTCTTTCATAGATTCACATGCACCCTCCCGCCTCCCCTGGAAGGACTCACCTCTCTCTACAGGTTTACACCTATCCAACTTGGTGCGTACGAAAATCTGAGAGACTGAGGCTCCTCACAGGAAGGTTCTAGAGGGAGGTAGTAGCTGATTGGTTGTTCCTTTTGTTTTGGTCCTTTTTTACAAAAGGACGCAGATAGGCTACCAAGGTGGGACCCTGGAGCCTACTCTATTTGGTCCTTCCTGCATAAGGACCTAGATAGGTTACTAAGGTTAGACCCTTAGACCTATTCTCTTTATGTATGTCTTAGGACATTACTTTTTTATGTACCGGAGGCTCCCGTCTCGACGACGGGGAATGATTCAGGCATGTGAATCTATGAAAGACACTAATACTGGATAACTGCAGTTACAGGTAAGTAACGCATTTCTTACATCGCCAGGGGTTCTATGAAAAGGGCAAAAAAAAAGGGGGACAACAGAACAGCCCTGCATTGTGCCACTATTAATTCTACAGGTAGTAATGAAAGACATGTTGATAGAAAAGAACTGCACCAAGGGAACAAACGACGCAGAGCGGTAGGTAAAAATCCAGGCTGGATTCGAGGCTCAGGACTAACAAAAGAAATGTCTTATCCTGTATGGTATAGAGTAGACCTAGCCTCAAGGAGCAGTGCAGCACTATAAAGAGACATTTTTTGCAGCAGGAATATTTCAGACACAAAATGGTGTATGTAGGAGAGTCTGGATTAGGAGAGTCTGGTGTAGGGGAGTCTGGTGTAGGGGAGTCTGGTGTAGGGGAGTCTGGTGTAGGGGAGTCTGGTGTAGCAGAGTCTGGTGTAGGGGAGTCTGGTGTAGGAGAGTCCGGTGTAGGAGCGTCTATATTAAGAGCGTCTGGTGCAGGAGAGTCTGGTGCAGGAGAGTCTGGTGCAGGAGAGTCTGGTGTAGCGGAGTCTGGTGTAGGGGAGTCTGGTGTAGGGGAGTCTGGTGTAGGGGAGTCTGGTGTAGGGGAGTCTGGTGTAGGGGAGTCTGGTGTAGAAGAGTCTGGTGTAGGGGAGTCTGGTGTAGCAGAGTCTGGTGTAGGGGAGTCTGGTGTAGCAGAGTCTGGTGTAGGGGAGTCTGGTGTAGCAGAGTCTGGTGTAGGAGAGTCCGGTGTAGGAGCGTCTAGATTAAGAGAGTCTGGTGCAGGAGAGTCTGGTGCAGGAGAGTCTGGTGCAGGAGAGTCTGGTGCAGGAGAGTCTGGTGTAGGAGAGTCTGGTGTAGAAGAGTCTGGTGTAGGGGAGTCTGGTGTAGCAGAGTCTGGTGTAGGGGAGTCTGGTGTAGCAGAGTCTGGTGTAGCAGAGTCTGGTGTAGGAGAGTCTGGTTCAGGAGAGTCTGGTGCAGGAGAGTCTGGTGCAGGAGAGTCTGGTGCAGGAGAGTCTGGTGTAGAAGAGTCTGGTGTAGAAGAGTCTGGTGTAGAAGAGTCTGGTGTAGAAGAGTCTGGTGTAGAAGAGTCTAGTGTAGGAGAGTCCGGTGTAGGAAAGTCCGGTGTAGGAGAGTCTGTTGTAGGAGAGTCTGGTGTGAGTCTGGTGTAGGAGAGTCTGGTGTAGGAGGGTCTGGTGTAGGAGTGTTTGGTGTGTGAGGCGTAGCTGGCTCGGGTAATACCCCAGTTACTTACCAGTAATTAATTACCCTTAGTCCATCCCGTCCTCGTCACAGCAGTTGAGTCGATGATACCTCACAGCAGGAAGAAAGCAGGAGGAACATTGAAAGGTAGCCCACCCCACCTGCGCGCCTTAAAGGGGGAGAGAACTTTTGGCTCCCTCAGTATATATCCAATTTAATTATCACAGGGCTGAAAAGAGAGAGGGTGGGGTCTATCTAATGAATGGGATTCGGACAAGATGGACTAAATGTAATAAACCCAGAGAATCCGCCTCCCACCCTTCCGATCTGAAGCCACCGACATCATCTGCGGCGTACCCCAGGGCTTATCCCTCAGCCCAACCCTGTTCAACGTCTACATGGCTCCCCTAGCACAAGTGACCCGCCAGCAGGATCTCAACCAAATCTCCTACATGACGACACTCAGCTCATCCTCTCCCTCACCAAGGATCAGCACACTGCCAAAACCAACATCCACGAGGGAATGAAGGCGGTCGCCAAGTGGATGAGGAGCAGCCATCTGAAATTGAACACGGACAAGACAGAGGTCCTCATCCTCGGCCCCACCCCCTCTGCCTGGGACGACTCCTGGTGGCCGACCACAGTGGGAACAGCACCGACACCCACGGACCATGCACGCAACCTAGGATTCATCCTCGACTCCTCCCTTTCCATGTCGAAGCAGGTCAACGCCATCTCCTCTGCATGCTCCGCAGGATCTACAAATGTATCCCAACCAAAACAAGAAGAACGATGACCGAAGCCCTCGTCAGCAGCAGACTGGACTATGAGAACTCACTCTACGCAGGGATCCCTGCCAAACACCTACAACGACTACAACGCATCCAAAATGCCTCCGCCCGACTGATCCTCAACATCCCTCATCGCAGCCACATCACCCCCCACCTGAGACACCTGCACTGGCTCCCGTCAACCAGAGGATCACCTTCAAGCTCCTCACCCACGCACACAAAGCACTCCACAACACCGGACCAGCCTACCTGAACAGAAGACTCAGCTTCTACACCCCAACCCGCCAGCTCCGCTCCGCCAGCCTCGCCCTCGCAACCTTCCCCCGCATCCAACGAACAACCTCCGATGGCAGATCCTTCTACTTCCTTGCCACCAAGACCTGGAACACCCTCCCTACCCACCTGCGACAGACCCTAGACCTGCTCACCTTCAGAAGACTCCTCAAGACCTGGCTCTTATAGCAGCAGCAGCACCCCCATCCCCTCAGCGCCTTGAGACCCTCACGGGTAAGTTGTGCACTCTACAAATGACTGATTGATTGATTGATAAAGCCAGAGGTAAGTGACCAGAGCATTACCCTTACATCCCTTGTACTCGTCCCAAACACACCAGAGGAGGTCAACTAAAGCTGATGTCCATGACCCATGCCAAACACAGAACAGAGTCTTAACTATGCAATACACCACATTTCAATGTATGCATGAAAAAAACTCACACTACTCCATCATAATGTTAAACTCAACATGCCTGTTACCAAATGTAGCTGAGAACCTAAACCAGAATTAAGATGATAATGTTACATGAAAGTGTGCTCTGAAGTACAAGAGGCAGCTCAACAGGCTTCTAGTCTGATAATCCCTGGAACTCCACCGAGGTAATGGCCGTCCTTCTTGTGGACCTCTCCTGGATGGGAAAATCTTAAGTAAGGCCCTGTGACGCCAACAGGATGGTAGACTTGCTCTATCTGCTGAGGGTAATTGAAGAAGCCTCTGTACTCCTCCCAGACTGCCCAAAAGTCACAAACAAGCTAGCAGTCTTTCTGTTCTCTTCCGATCTTTCAACATCAACGAAAAAGATAAAGGGGCATATTAACAAGGCGAAGTATTGCCGCTTTTTCGGCGAATTGTGCCGAGAAAGCGGCGATAC
Source organism: Lissotriton vulgaris (assembly GCF_964263255.1). NCBI lineage: Eukaryota > Metazoa > Chordata > Amphibia > Caudata > Salamandridae > Lissotriton > Lissotriton vulgaris. The sequence continues at coordinate 215,980,551 of NC_141685.1, read as the reverse complement.
TTCTAGAGCCCTAACCACAAGGGCATGTTAACGCCTGCCACAAGCCCACTTTGCATGTCAGCGAGAAACATCGCTAATGACATGCAAAGTGGGCGTTCCCATGTCCAACCACATGTAAAATGTGGTTGGAGGTGGGAACACCCTATCACCAAGGCAAGCGTTGGGAGACAAAAACCTGCGATAAACTCGTTTATCGCAGGTCTCCCAACGCCTGCTCTGACCAGTTGTTAAGGCATTGATAAAATGGGGGTGTGGATCATAACGCTGAATCCACCCCCCCCCATATTATCAAGGCACACATTAGCGCGTGAAAACAACGTTTGTTTTCATGCACTAATGTTCCATATCGCCGGATTTAATTTCACCTACGTGATGCACATTGATATTACGCCCTATCACGGCGAAAAAATCCGGCGATAGCTGGCGATATGAAGACGTGCGATGTGCATTTTTTAACGCACTTCTAGATAATATGCCCCAAAGTTCTTTTGACCTCTAGCGTGCTCCACAACTGTTCCTCTGCACTGCAAGGGGCAGGAAAAAAAAAAGGAAGAAGAAGAATTTCCTGAAACTCATGAAAGGCTTGGATGTCATTTGAGGCAAGTTAGGGGGCACAGCTGACACCTCTAACCGGATCCCTGCTACTCCTGGCACTTCCTTTGTGACCTCTGGACCCAGGGGAGGCTAAGGAAGTGTCAGGAGTAGCAGGGAGCCAGTTAGAGGTGTCAGCTGTGACCTCTAACTAGCCTCAAATGACGTCCATGATGAAAGGTAGAGTTGACCTTAGGAACAATAGTAGGGTCGAGGTCAGATCTACGGGGGGGCAAGATGGCCGCTGTAGCATTGTAGGTGCGAGTCGCACTTAGACCCCTCTCCGACCTATGGATAGGCCAGGCACCTGATCGGCTTCAGAAAGACAGTATGCGACGGAGGTTTTGTTGGCTGAGATTCGAGGAACAAAGTGACGGATCCTACAGCCTGAAACGGGTTTCTGATAAAGTGAAGACTTTGTTCAGTGCATTTCGAAAGGCTATCGAGGCAGAGATGTCAAATCGAGGGAAAGACAAACAGACCTCGAACTTCGGATCAGCTAAAGAAACGTGTCAAAAGGATCCAGGAAGGATTGGCACTATACCCAAAACTAAAATGCCACCCGCCAGCAAACGCTCAACACCCACGATATCGACGGCTTCCAGGGCTCAACAGCGGAAAATTGAGAAGAACGAGAAAGCCGCCGAAAAAGACAAAGAGCCTAAATCGAATGTGGATACTCGCAGCGGTAACAACAACCAAGCCAGCCAAGCGGGAAGAACCACAACGGAGAAAAAGAAAGGCGACCTCACCTTCCGTCAGCCCTCTATGATAGAAGTTTTCAGCATCAAAGCACCCCCGGGGGCTTCAGGAGCAGGCACAGTTGTTTCAGCGGCTTCAGTAGCAGGCACAGTGGCATTTCCAAACACAGTAATCCTGCCGGCAGCCGGCCCTGGGAGCAGCGTCCTCGAGGACGCAAGAGGAGGCGTAACCAGGCAACCAGCACAAACAGAGCTCACGCTTCCCGCGGAACATCAAGCGGCAAGCTGGTCAACTACCGCTGAGAGGGATACGGAGCACACAGACGCGGAAAAAGAGGTGAGAGATCCTGCTGGTGGGGCTGGAATGTCGGAGGCACTGAGCACAGACCCAATGTTAGAAGCGCTTCAGGAGGTGGAGGCTGAGATCTTAGAGGAGCAAGCGCAAGCTGGGAAAAATACACAAAAGGATATTGCTATGAGCCCCAGACCACGGCAAGGGCAAAAGGAACAGCTAGGCTCTGATCTCACAGAGGGTGTAGAGGGTGCTGAGGGGGATAGATTTTTCTCAGTCCCCGAAGAATCAGATTCCACGATAACAAGCAGCGAAGATGAGAGAGAATCAGTAGATTCATGCTCTAGCTCTGGCGACACAGGAGGTTCTAAAGGGAGAGGAACACAAAAAAAGCGCAAGCTGACAGTCAGGAAATCAGGCTCTCCCATAAGTTCGTTTAAGAGCACTCACAAAAAGTTGGTATGGGACTACTCGGCTACCTCCAATCTTTATAAGGAAGACGGGCAAGACACTCAAAGTGAGGACGGGAAGCTGGATATGATATTTGCAACATTAAAGCAAATTCAAACGGAAGCTAGAACAGAAAGTAGAAGGGCCAGGCATGACACCAAAAAAATCCAAGCTTCTATCAGGAAAATAAACAAAAAATGTGAGGAAGTGGAAGAAAGAGTCATAGGAGTTGAAGAAAGGACGGGCAGAATAGAGGAGGAAGTTACGGACTTGCAGGCAAGCAGAGAGGAGCAGATGAAGATAGTGGAGGACTTACAATGGAAGGTGGAGGATTTGGAGAATCGCCAGAGGCGCAATAACGCCAGACTCCTTGGAATAGAGGAAGGGGCAGAGGGGCAAGACCCCAGAGGCTTCGTCATTAAGCTGTTAAAAGGCGCCTTTCCAGAGGCACCATGGCAATGGGAGCACGAGGTGCAGAGAGCTCACAGGTTTCCGCTCACGGCAAAGAAAAGAAGAGGCGAGGGTGTACTGCCAAGGGCTATGCTAGTATTCTTTGGAAACTTCCTGGTGAGACAAGATCTGATGGAGAAAGCCAGACCTGACTCTAAGAAGACGGTGGATGGAATCACATTCTTCGCAAGACCTGACTTCTGCCACGTTACTGTTGAGAGGCGGTGGAGACTCAGACAATTGATATCAGCATTTCAGAGTCAAGGCGCTGAGGCATATTTGATGTTCCCAGCAAAACTAAAAGTCATTGTAGGTGGTAGAGTCAGAATATTTTTCTCAGAGATTAAGGCTGGAGAATATCTAGAAGAGCTAGAAGAGCTAAAAGAGAAAGGGGGAGCTAGAAGGTAGTATTTAAGGGGGTGTATTAGTTAAGTGGGGGAAAAAGGTAAAGAAGATAAAAATGTAAAGAGTGGTAAAGAGAAAGTGGAGAAGTCACACAAGTGCCTGGGCGGTAGGAGTTTCTTTTTTGGAAGGGGAGGAGAGGGGGGCGACGCTACAATGCACAGTGGACACGCATAGGTCAGGAGTGACCTATTTGCCTGTCGTAGGGGGGGTGGGACAGCAGTCTGGGAGTGGGGCTACAAAAGGGGAGGGTGGTGGGGGGGGGGAACACGGGTGTTGGTTGGAGCAGTAATACAGTACAGTTTTGTAAAAGTCATTATGATGTGAGGAAATGCGAGAAGTATTGGGCGCGGACAAATGAAATGTTGGAAAAAGGAAAAAAATGTTATATGGAAACTAGGATAATCACGATGAATATATGTGGCCTAAATAACAGGGAAAAAAGGCAAAAGCTGGGGGCATTACTACGTTTCTGGAAAATCGATATAATTTGTTTACAGGAAACGCATGTAGCTGTTAAGGAGAAGTACCTGTTGGAGCAAATGGGTTTTGAGGTTCTTGCCTACACAGGTCAGGAAGAAAGATGTAAGGGAGTTGCAGTGTTGGCAAGGAAAGGTAGCACAAAAGTTAAAAAGAAAAAGGAGGACAGTGATGGGAGATGGGTAATGCTTGAGCTGGAAACATCTGCAGGAAGATGCACACGTATCTCATTGTATGGCCCAAATGACGATGAACCTGAGGTTTTTGAATTTGTGGATAGAGAACTAGCATTATGGCCAGAACCTGTGATATGCTGCGGGGATTTTAACATTAACGGTTTAAATGGTCTGCTCGATAGGAAGGGGGGGAGATACATTGGAAGGAAGAAAAAGATATGCAGATCAGTACAAAATCTTGCTCGTCATAATGCATTAAGCGATATGTGGGCGGAAATGAATCCATTGGGTACAGGTAGCACCTTTTATTCTGCCCCACACAAATCTATAGCGAGATTGGACTACTTTTTCATTTCTAGTTCACTCGTAGGTAGCTCCAGAATAGAACGGCTCCCCAGAATAGTGTCAGATCATAATCCACTGGTCCTAAGTATTCAAACCTCTCAAGGTAAAGAAAGAACAAGATCTACATGGACATTTGAAAGAGGGTTGCTAAAAGAGGAGGAGTATATTATAAGAATGAATGCATGGATAACACAATTCTGGGATATCAATAGGTATTCAGCCTCAGCGGATGTGGTATGGGATAGCTTTAAGGCAGGCATAAGAGGGGAGACATTAAGCTATACAATTGCAAGAAATAGAGGAGAAAAGGAGAAAACGGAAGAGGAGATCAGAACCCTGTTGGCACTGGAAGAGGCTCTAGTGGAGGCAATAAGCAAGCATGAACCCTTTGAACAGATATTACTGGATTTGGAAACACAAAAAGCAGAAACAGGTGTTATTTTAGCGCAGAAGCTAGCTAGGAATTACCTAGCAAAGAAGGAGAAGTGCTACGAATTCAACGAAAGGTTTGGGCACCTCCTGGCAATCAGAACCAGACAAACGCCAGTAGCAGGGGAGATAAAAGAGGTCAGGGATAGCACTGGGACAATTGTAAATAAGGTGGAGGATGTACAGGAGGTGTTTAGGAGGTTTTATGAGGCTTTATACGAACAAGATACAAGTACGGGAGCTATTGAGGAAGAAAGTACGGATTATCTAACACCAAGACCACAGACAGAGCTTAGTATAGAGGAGAGGGATAAATTAGACGAGTTTCTAACAGTTCAGGAGTTAAGAGATGCAGTAGCTAATTTGCCATCGGGCAAAGCAACAGGACAGGACCAGATACCTGCAGAGTTTTATAAAACCTTTTGGGATGTCATAGGTAAAGATTTGTGGGCAATCTGTTGTCTAGCACAGGGAGGTAGAATTATTCCACAGTCATGGGCCAACGCGGACATTATTGTGATCTTAAAAAAGGATAAACCGCCAACAGAACCAGGCTCATATAGGCCAATTACTTTACTAAATGCTGATGTTAAGATATTCGCCAAGGCTTTAGCTAACAGGCTGAGCAAGGTCATAGAGAAAGTGGTATCCCCGGAACAACATGGGTTTATACCTGGTAAAGGGACCACCCAACATACCAGGCAGATGATCACTATCTTAGATGCAGCAGAGGCCTCTGGAGATCCTGTCGCAGCGATCTTTTTGGACGCCGAGAAGGCCTTCGACAGGGTCTCTTGGGCTTACTTATGGAAAGCGATGGAATGGGCAGGAATAGGTAAGGGATTCATTGTAGCAATACAGGCACTTTATAGACAGCCTACTGCTAGGATAAGAATTAATAAATCCTATTCAAAGACGGTACAGATTGGGCGGGGGACTAGACAGGGATGTCCAGCCTCGCCCTTGCTGTTTGCCATTTACCTGGACCCGTTCCTGAGAAGACTATCAGCTAATTGTAAGATCCCTCCAGTTACATTGCATGAGAAAGATTTCAAATTATTTGCTTACGCAGATGACGTGGCTATTATAACATCAGCACCGGCGGGAGCATTGTCTGAAATTGAACAGGAGGCGAGGAAATTTGGTGTGTTCTCAGGGTATTCAATAAATAGAGGGAAGACACAGATAGTTCAGAATAGATATTCTACTTTTGTAGATGCAAGAGTAGTCCCGGAAGCAACATATTTGGGAGTTAGGGTGACCGCTGAGCTAGGAAAATTGGTAGAGATAAATATGGAGCCATTGCTAGGGAAGGTTAAGAGAAACTTGGAGAGGGTTAACAATTTACATCTGACACTAATGGGCCGTATTAATTTCATCAAAATGGTTACTTTTCCTAAATTTCTATATTTGTTTAGGGCAATCCCTCTATTCTTTGATGGCACGTGGTTTAACAAGATAGAAGCAACACTGAATAGATTAATTTGGGCACAAGGGAAGACACGTAGAGCCTATAGTTCTCTTCCAGGGGATCCTCATCAATAGTCATAAGCATTAGAATATTCCCGCCCATGCGCGGGACCCCGGAAACAATATATTATATGTGCCCCACATATACATATACATATATATATATAAATATATATATATAAAAATAAGCAATTGCAGCCAAATAAAACAGTAGAGCTGGAATATGCTGTGAAGAATTTCCACCATACATGTGTATTAGCATTAGAAACATGATAAACAACACAAATGCTTGTTTAGAAACTGTTTTAATGCTTAGAAAACAGCAGAAATTCTTATAAGACACTGTAAGCATATACAGCTCCCAGGCTGCATTGCAAATACCCAGTCTAAAAAGACTGAAAAGCTAACCCTGTGGCTGCATGTACCAAAACTGACGCTGTGCCTTTAAGGCACCTCTGCCCCTAGCTTCCCATCATGCCTCAGGGGTTACAGTTAGGTCAGTTGTTCTTTCCGGCTCCTTCAGGAAGGACCCTGGATACACAGCTCCACAGTTTGTCTGCCTTTTTCAGTCAGAAAAGCTTCTAAAGAACATTTTTTTGATTTACTTTGACTTTTTACATCAGGGTCAAGTAAATAACTGCTTAGCAGTCGAATTTTTGTGAGGTTTTTCCTGTCAGGATGCCTTCATTATTCGATGATTGCCCTTCTTGTGGCCACAAGAAGGCAAAAACGGACTCTCATGAGGTCTGTATTTTATGCTTGCCAGAAGATCATGATCCAAAGGACTGTTCTCATTGTCAAAACCTGTCTGACAGAACTTTAAAAGACAGGGAGAGGAACAGGCTCTATGGTTTGGCCCAAAGATCCATGAGGGGAAGATCTACAGAGAGGAAGAGTTCAAAGAGACCCAGAACTCCCTCTAAAGGCAAGTCAGAGCGTCCATCGACCTCAGCGCCGGGCTCGGCGCTGAAAAAACAACATCTGATGGAAAAATCGAAAGATAAAGCTCCGTCGACGTCGGGACCGGCGTCGACGAGGAAATCGTCGTCGAAAAGAAAATCACCGACGACGAAGAAAGCTCCGCCGTCGTCAACTAGGCGACGATCGGCGTCGAGAGAAGCCACGAGATCTCCGTCGACGAGAAGATCGACGTCAAGACGTAAGTCAACTCCGCCGCCGTCAACCAGGCGACGGTCGGCGTCGAGAGACAGAATACACTCGCCGTCGTCCCAACGTCGACAGGCTTCGAAGAGTGTGACACCTCCGCCGAAGTCTCCACGGAGGCGCTCGGCGTCGAGGAGCAAGAGCCCCCTCGGACGATCGTCGTCGAGGAAGGGATCATCGTCGAAGACGTGTCGGCGCTCGACGTCGAGGATGTCCGATCCTCCGCCGTCGCCACATGCCAGGTCGACATCAAGGGCTTCGTCGACGACAGGACGTCGAAGGCCATCTCCGTCGCCGACAGACCAACGTCGGCCGACGTCGAGACCTCCGTCGACGGCAGGGCAACGCCGTTCGACGTCGAGACCTCCGTCGACGGCAGGGCAACGCCGTTCGACGTCGAGACCTCCGTCGACGGCAGGGCAACGCCGTTCGACGTCGAGACCTCCGTCGAAGGCGGGACGACGCTGTTCGACGTCGAGGGAAAAGACACCGTCAGCGGCTCGACATCACAGGTCGACGTCGAGAGAACACGGGTCGTCATCGAGGCGTTCGACGTCGAAGATTATCACTCCGTCGACGCCGCAGAGGCGTCCAACGTCAAGGGAAAGACTTCTAAGACGTCCGCCAACACCGGTGAGACGAAAATCCCCTTCAGTGCCTTCGACTATTTTGGTGACCCAATCGGCTTCTCACCATTCCTCCTCAAGGGCCTCTAGCTCATCGAGGTCCAGTTCCAGGAGTAGAAGTCCGTTGCCCCAGCGAAAGTTAACACTCTCGCCAAGATGGTATGCTCCTTTGCACACGTGGAAGGATTCTGGAGCGACGGAGAGGCTGCACAGATATGTAAGCCCACTCCACAGGTCACCTCTTCAGAGACTGGTAGAAGAGGCAGACAGACAGAGTCCTATCAGGCACCAATCACGCTCTCGGGAGAGGAGAGCGGAAAGGTCACATACCCCCACGGTCTCCCGATCACCGCGGAGAGAGCGTCCCAGATCTCAAACGCCGAGAAGGGAGAAACGAACTGAGAGGTCGAGATCTCCACGAAGGGAGCGTCGGAGAGAATCACGTTCTCCTCGAAGGGAAGACCGACCGAGAAGATCGCCAGTGAGGAAGGTAAAATCTCACCACAGGAGAAGGAGAACACCATCAACCTCCTCCTCATCCTCTTCAAGATCTTCTAAAAGGGATTACTCCCCAACGCTGGCAGACAGCCCTCACTCCAGAGCTTACCCGCTTGACGACGTCAACACATACCTAGACGTTCTTCAAAGGGGCGCTCAAAAACTTCAAATAGAAATGGCTGTTCCAGAAGTTTCCACTACTGTAATTTTTGAGACCCTTCGGCACAAATCATATTCACGGCCTTTGCTCCCATTGGTTCCAGGGATAATGGACCCAATCAAGGAGGTCTTCCTCACGCCAGCGGCAATCAGAGCGGTTCCGGCACGTATCCAGAAAAAGTATAGGCCGGCCGACTCGGATCCAATCTTTGTTAAAGGGGAGCCTGCGGCGGACTCTGTTATCGTAGCCTCAGCTAGGAAGAATCACGCAGTCGCACCCTCTTCTTCAGTTCCTCCTGACAAGGACAGCAAGACCCAAGATTCTTGGGGACGCAGAGTGTGCAGCACAGCAGCTTCATCACTGAAAGTCTCGAGTGCCTCAGCACTTCTCGGCAGATATGATAGAGCACCGTGGGACTCCATGGAACGATTCAAAGAGAAATTGCCCAAGGAGGACCAGAAGGACTTTGAGGAAACAGTGACGGAGGGCTGTTTGGTGGCAAACCAAATGATCAGTTCGTCCGCAGATAACGCACTCCTAGCAGGACATGCCTACTCGCATGGGGTTTGCGCAAGAAGATCTTCTTGGTTGCGGTTGACGGGTCTCAAACCAGATGCCCAGCAACGCATCCTCAATCTGCCCTTCTCAGGATCTTCACTCTTTGGGGAGCATGCCGATCAGGAAATGACCCGCATGAAAACCGAATTGGACACAGTGAAGGCGGTTGGTCTGGAAAAGAAGAAAGAGCCGTTCAAGCGACGCTTCAAGACCAACAGGAACCGGGGAGGCCAACAGAGGGTTCAAACCCCTCAATGGTCTCAGAACAAGCCACAAGGGAAGACACAATACAGAGGAGGAAAATCAGGCAGAGGCAGAGGCGGACATCATCAGTCCTCTGCCACGCCCAGAGGAGGCAAGGCCTGAGCAGTGGCTTCCTCTGGCGCCGTTACCCACTCCAGTGGGAGGAAGTGCTTCGCAACACCTGGAAGAGTGGGTCAGCATCACAAAAGATCAGTGGGTGCTGAATATACTGCGCAATGGATATGCGCTACGTTTCCGGAAGAGACCACAACCGATTCCTCCAAAAAAGACTCGCTCGTACCATCTAAACCTCCTCAAAAGGGAGGTGAGCGTCCTCTTGCAGAAAAACGCAATCGAAGAGGTACCCCCATCCCAAAGGGGGAGAGGAGTGTACTCAAGGTATTTTCTAGTCCCCAAAAGAGACCAAGAGGACAAGTTCAGACCGATTCTAGATCTTCGGTCCCTCAACAAAGTGGTGGTCAAAGAGAAGTTTCGCATGCTGGCACTTCATCAGATATGTCCTCATCTACAAAGTGGAGATTGGATGTGTTCGGTGGATTTACAGGACGCGTACTTCCACATTCCTATCACACCAGGTCATCGGAAGTACTTGAGGTTTCTGGTAGGGAACAAGCATTACCAGTACAAAGTACTTCCGTTCGGTCTGAAATCCGCACCAAGGGTGTTCACCAAGTGCATGGCAGTGGTAGCGGCATGTCTACACAAAAAAGGTCTGTTTGTGTACCCATATCTGGACGACTGGCTCCTGAAGAGCCAGTCCCCTCATCAAGCCACCAAAGACTGTCGTCTGTGTCTTCAACAACTACACAGGCTTGGGCTCCACGTGAACACAGAAAAGTCAGTCCTGCATCCCACGCAAACCATCCACTATCTAGGAGCGGTCCTAGACACAAATTTAGGAAGAGCGTTTCCTTCGCAGGAGAGACTATCTTCCATGGGGCAGAAATGCAGAAAGTTACTTCAGTCTCCTCGTCCAAAGGTGCGAGAAGTGGCGTCTCTACTGGGCTCCATGGCGTCCTGCATCTTCCTAATTCCAAACGCCAGGTTGAGGATGCGTCCTCTTCAAGAGTCTGTGGAAGACCAGTGGGACCAAGCGACGGGAGATTGGGAGGATCGAATCATCCTATCTCAAGCAGCACTATCCTTAATACAGTGGTGGACTCGCCCTCGGAATGTCTTGCAGGGAGTCCCTTTTCAGCAGCCTCTTCCTTCGATGTCTGTGATAACGGACGCATCTCTGGAAGGTTGGGGTGCTCACATGGGTCGTCTTCAGATTCAGGGTCGCTGGTCGACCAACCTTCAGACTTACCATATCAACATGCTGGAACTTCGAGCAGTACATCTGGCGCTCAAAGCGTTCCTTCCAGCAATCACAACGGACAAGATCTTGGTTCAGACGGACAACACTACAACAATGTTCTATCTGAACAAGCAGGGAGGAACACGGTCTCGCCCTCTGTCTCAGGAGGCCCAAGCCATATGGCACTGGCTTCTGGCTCGGGGACTGTCGGTGGTGGCAGTACACCTTCCAGGCGAGCTAAACACAAAGGCGGACGCACTCAGCAGGCACTTCGAAGATCAGCCAGACTGGGTGCTAAACGACGAAGTAGTCGAAGAACTCTTCCGTTGCTGGGGCCATCCAGACATAGATTTATTCGCGGACGACGAAAACGCCAAATGCCACGCCTTCGCGTCCAGGTTCCACCGACCAGGGACACAAGGGAACGCTCTCCTGCTGGAGTGGACAGGAATGTTCGCCTATGCGTTTCCTCCTCTGGCTCTGATTCCGAAGGTGGTGGCCAAGCTCATCAGATCGAGCATGGACATGATCCTAGTTGCTCCGGATTGGCCGCGACAATGGTGGTATCCAGACCTATTACATCTGTCGCTGTGTCCACACAGACGTCTGCCATGCAGACCAGACCTGTTGAGCAAAATGAACGGGAGGATCCTGCATCCCAACCTCCCGTCACTGAACCTGACTGCATGGCTCCTGAGGTCTTGCAATACGGACACTTAAATCTGCCTCCAGAATGTATGAATATTTTAAAAGAGGCAAAGAGGCCTTCCACTAGGGCGTCTTATGCATTCAAGTGGAAGAGATTTTTCATTTGGTGTAGGGACCATGGCTTTGATCCCACCACAGGACAAGAAGAGGTAGTCCTCCCTTACCTCCTTTACCTAGCGACATCAGGGTTGAAATACGCTTCTATCAGGGTTCACCTATCTGCCATAGTAGCGTACAGAAAATCACCTACACAAACGTCGTTTTTTCAGGTCCCAGTGGTTAAGGATTTCCTTCAGGGATTGAAGAAGGTCTATCCCCCTGTGAGAAATCCTTCTCCTCCCTGGGAGTTGAACCTGGTTCTCTCCAGGCTGATGTCTGCACCGTTTGAACCTATACACAAGATTTTTGACACTACCAAGGGAGAAGGGAGGATGGGGGGCACCGGATTGCAGATTTTACTATTGGGCGGCAGTTTTGCAATATTCCAAAGGACTTACAGGAGGCAGCGATCATCAAGAGGTGGGGGCAGGTATAGAGAATGTTTATAAAGCACTGCTGGGGGAAAGGGCAGAGAATGCTCTAGTCAATACAGTAGATTTCGCCTATTTTAAACATACTTGATTTAAGACCTTGGGCGCAGTATACAAAATTTGGAGGGTTATTATGAAGAAGGTAGGATTAGGAAGATATAATAGATACCTGAGGTTATACTTGAATGTCGATCTGCCAACAGAATTTTTTTGGGATGCTGTTATGAAAGAGTGGAATGATAGAGGAGTTAAGAAATTAGGAGACTTGTTGGATGTGGAAGGGGGGTTCCTACTATTTCAAGAAATTCAACATAGATTTAAAATACCTGGGAACAATTTCTTCAAATATTTACAAATTAGAAGTTACTTTCATACAAAACAGGGGGGTCCAGTAGGAATGACAAGCTGCAGGATTTTGGATTATTTGGGGAGCAGTTTAAGGGGATCAATTAGGCAATTGTATATAGAATTACAGGCATATAAATCTGATGATAGAGAGAAATATAGCAACAAATGGGTCGAACAAGTAAGGGCCCACCCGGAAGCTCTGCAAGCTTCATTAGACTTAGGAAGAACCATACTTTGTTCAGCTACTTTACAAACCCAACATTTTAAGACCATCTTTTCATTATACCACACACCAGCTAGAATTGCACAATGGGGGGGGTAGCACTGGAATAACTTGTCCACGTTGTAACTCATCAAGTGCTAATATCACGCATATGTTTTCACAGTGCCCACAGCTTTGTACTTTAAAGGCGGCAATAGAGTTATTTCTGGAGAAATCTTTGGGGCTAAAAGTGAAATTAACGGATGATTTGATAATATTAATCATCAGTATAGGTGATAATAATATCCATCCAGAATTTTTGTTTGTGGTCACAGCAGTTTTTAGACAGATTATTGTGAAAGCTTGGAAAGACAAATCTGCACCGACGTTCCAGATATGGATGGCAAGGATTTTACACATATATAACCTGGAGAAAGCCATTTACGATAGGAAAGGCAGAAGGGCAAGATCGCTGGGTGGTAAGATTTGGCGCCCTATCGAAGAGTGGAAGAGTAGCAAGGTATAAAAACTCTTTTATGAGTTATGTTAGATTATGACCTGCTCTGTTTTGATTTTCAGCCTTTATGTTTTCCATTTTGTTTTCTTTTTTTTTCCATAATCCTGGTTTTGTTATGGGTATATAGTTGATGGTATTGTATATGTATGTATAATGGTGTGAAAATCCTGTACTGTAAATACTGCATCGTAATTAACAGAAAAAGTGAAAGAAAATAAAAAAATGCGCACAGCACCACGTGGCACACCAGAGGCCGGTGCCTCTCCAGTGGGTTTTACTGCCTCTCGAGTAGATTTTCTACTCAAGCGGCAGCTTTCTCACCGCAAACGGTCATGACTGCCCGTGCTGGGAAAATCTTGTCAGGTGCTCTGCTAGCACCTAAAACTCATGCTATGGAACGCCAATTGTTGCTCATGCTTGTCAACTTATCATTGGTGAACCACTCGTGAAAAAAAACTCGGCCATGTGGTGGTTGGCGGAGTTTGGATGGAACTGCGCATTACATGCGTAACACAGAGTGGCCAAAACTCCAACTATGCAGGTGGAGCGGAATTCATCGCTCACCCCTAACTGGAATCCCAAAAGGGTGTTGTTAGACGGACCGGGAGGGTCGGCCGAGAATAAGGGGAGAGGTCTCCGGGGAGAGCCGTCTCCAGCGATCGTACAGACGAGTAACTTCCCCCCCACAGATGTACACCACACAAGGATAAGGTTTAACGTTCTTTATAAGCAATTCTTTAAGTACGGTGAAATGGTACAAGGAGGTCTGGACTCAGGGGTCCCCTCGGTTCTAGTCTCTTGATTGGCAAAAGGGTAGCGGGACAGTCTTGTTACCAATCTGGTAGATGAAATAGCTCACAATCCTCGAGCTCGGCGTTCTAGATGATCGGGCCGCGGCGGAGCCAGCAGGTCCCGGGATGGTTGAAGGTAGCGACGGTCCGCGGCGGAGCCAGCAGGTCCCGATGAAGGTGGTGGTTACAAACGGTCCGCGGCCACGCCAGCAGGTCCCGACGACGATGAAGGTTTCAGAAGGTTGCGGCAGCGCCAGCAGGCAGGACGATAGTTCGCAAGGCAGGACTACGGCAGCGCCGGTAGTCCGTCAAGGATGAGTTCTTCACTGCGTCTCTCGACTCCAGGATACAACTGCCTTCCTGCTCTGGAGCTGCCCCAGTTATAGGTCTGGCCCCCTTTGATGTCCGGACCCTCGCACTTGGAGGTCGGGAGGTCCGGGATGAGGGAGTCCAGACACCCAGCAGGGGGGTGGAGCCAGTGCCCGGGGGAGCCGGGGGCGATCGGCACCTGGCGGGGGAGAGCCATCGACACCTCTTTCTCCCATTGACCTGCCAAGTAGTCCGCTCACCTCCTGGGTGGATGGTGGTGCCGGGATGTCGGGGCCTGGCCAGGCCCAGGGTTAGGGTCGATCGGAGGCCACGCGGCCTCGTGGTGCTGTGCCCAAGATGGCGCCCAAGCCGGGCGAGGGGGCCGGTAGTGATTCGGCTCCATGATGTGGAGATGTCCAGGGGCAGGGGTCCCATATGAGACGGGAAACGGGTGGTTGTTGCGTGTCACACCTGAAGAGCCGGGCTCGGGCCCGGTCGTGCGGGGAGGGAGCAAGCCCTTCACGTGGCCTGTCCAACATGCGTCCCCCCCAGCTGAAGGCGGGGAGAGTCACCCATCCTCTTGGGGACTCTCCTCGTCGAGGCGGAAAAAGCGGGACAGGCCATCTGCGTTGGCGTGATCCTGTCTGGGCCGATGTTCCACGGTGAAGTCCATCCCTTGCAGGGAGATGGACCAACGCAATAGTTTTGGGTTTTCCCCCCGCATCTGCATTAGCCATTGCAGGGGCCGATGATCGGTCTGTACCCGGAAGTGGGTACCGAAGAGATAAGGCCGGAGCTTTTTGAGGGCCCACACCACTGCGAAGGCCTCCCTCTCGATGGTGCTCCAGCGTTGCTCTCGGGCCAGGAGACGACTGGACCCCTGGCCAATTTGACATTTGCTGGCCTTGATCGTGAGGCCGGCTCGTTGGAGGGCCTGCAGAACCTCTCGGAGGTGGTTGAGGTGGTCGGACCAGTGGCGGCTGTACACAGCGATATCGTCCAGATAGGCGGCGCTGAATTCTTCAAGTCCCGCCAGGACCTGATTTACTAGCCGCTGGAATGTTGCTGGAGCATTCTTCATGCCGAATGGCATGACCTTGAAGTGGTAGTGGCCATCAGGGGTGGAGAAGGCAGATCGTTCTTGGGCCGGGGTGTGAGACCGATCTGCCAGTAGCCCGCTGTCAGGTCGAAGATGCTGAGGTAGCGGGCAGCTCCCATGCGGTCGATTAGTTCATCTGCTCGGGGAATGGGATGTGCGTTTGTTCTGGTGACTGCATTCAGGCCCCGGTAGTCGACGCAGAACCAGAGCTCAGGAGTGGTGCCGGGGGCGGCCGCTTTGGGACCAGTACCACTGGGCTGGCCCAGGGGCTGTCTGAGGGCTCGATGACCCCGAGTGTGAGCATCTTGGACACCTCCTCTTGGATGCAGGCCCGTACCCGATCTGGTACGCGGTAGGCCCGATGTCGGATAGGGAGACTGTCTCCAGTGTCTACATCGTGTGAGCACCAGGGGGTGACCCCTGGGGTGAGGGAGAACAGAGCGGTGAACTGCAGTAGGAGGTCTCGGCAGCCTTGACGCTGTTCCAGGGTGAGGGCCTCCGAGAGTCGGACCCCGTCCACGGAGCCGTCCTTCTCTCGAGTCCGTAGGAGATCAGGGAGTGGCTCGGAATCCTCTTCGGCTCCGCTGTCTGTTGCCATCAGGAGGCTGAGCTCCGAGCGCACAAAGTGGGGCTTTAGTCTATTGGCGTGGAGGACCCGGAGGGGGTTCCGTGAAGATTCCATATCGATGAGATAGGTGACAGGGCTCTTGCGCTCGACCACTTTGAAGGGCCCTGTCCATTTGTCTTGCAGGGCGCATGGTTCGGTGGGAGACATCACCCATACCTGTTGGCCGGGTTCAAATTCGATGGAGGAGGCATTTTGATCGTACCACCTTTTCATGTCTTCCTGACTGGCCTCCAAGTTTGCTTTAGCCATTTCTCTGAACCGTCTGGTCTGGTTGCGTAGGGTCAGGAGGTACTTGAAAACATCTGGAGGGTTCTTCAGAGGGGGCATTTCCCAACCTTCTTTGACTAGGCTGAGCGGCCCTCGCACAGGGTGTCCATATAAGAGTTCGAACGGGCTGAAGCCGAGGGACTTCTGGGGGACTTCTCGATAGGCAAAGAGGAGGCACGGCAGTAGCACATCCCACTGGCGACGGAGGGGCTCTTCCAACCCCCCAATCATCCTTTGAGCGTGCGGTTGAACCGCTCAACTAGTCCGTTTCCTTGAGGGTGATAGGGGGTCGTGAATCGGTAGGTGACCCCACACTGTTGCCAGAGGGATTTCATGTATTTTGAAATAAAGTTTGTGCCTCTGTCGCTGACGACTTCTCGGGGGAAGCCCACCCGGGAGAAGATCCCCATCAAGGCCCGGCCAACCACCGGGGCTGTCACAGTTCGCAGGGGAACAGCCTCGGGGTAGCGGGTGGCGTGGTCCACCAGTACCAGGATGAACCGATGTCCTTGGGCTGTACGGGGGTCCAGGGGCCCCACAATGTCTATTCCCACCCTCTCAAACGGGGTGGTGACCACTGGGAAAGGATGCAGAGGTGCTTTAAGCTTGCGGCCGCTCTTCCTGCTGGCCTGGCATGTGGGGCAAGACCGTCAGTGCTGGAGTACGTCGTTCCTCATCTTGGGCCAGAAAAAGTGGGTCACCAGGCGACTGTAGGTTTTGTCCTGACCCAGGTGACCAGCCAGGGGGACATCGTGGGCCAGGTTTAGCAAAAAGTCTCTAAAGCGGAGGGGCACCACTAGCACTCGACTGGCCCCTAACTCCGCGATTCTCTGTTCGCTGTACAACAGGTCATTGTCCCAATAGACCCAATGGGTTCCGGAGGTATCCCCTGCGCTCTGGGCGAGGGCTTGTTGGCGGAGTCCCTCGAGGGAGGGACAGGTCTTCTGCTCCTGACAAAACTGTTCTTGGGTGGGCCCCCCTTCCTGACGCCACTGAGCCAGGTCGGGAAGGTCCTGGAGCTGGGCGAGCCCTTCGGGGGTTTGCTCTGGAGGGTCGGCACGGTCGGTGTCTTCTACTGGAGCGACCGGGGGAGGAGGTGCCGGCCATTCAGGTTCTTTGAGTCGGGGGATGGCACGGGCGGCCATGGACCGGGTGGTTACGCACGCCCAGTCCGGGAGGCCCAACATCCCCAGGTGCTCTCTTCTCTCTACGGCGGCCCACGGGGAACTCTCCAGATCATTTCCCAGGAGACAGTCTACGGGGGCATCATCTCGGACCGTCACCTTCAACATGCCGGAGACTCCTCCCCACTCGAAGGGGACGCAGGCCATCCGACATAGACTCTCCGAATTGTCGGCTGAACGGACAGGGCAGAGAACGTTCGGCAGGATCTGTTCTGGGGTCACCAGGTGACGGCGGACGGCTGTCACACTGGCCCCGGTGTCACGTAGGGCTTCGGCCCTGCGTCCATTAATGTTCACCCACTGACTGTACTTCCGGGTGTTGGCGGGTAGGAGGGCCCGCGGGACCATGTCTTTTCCCCCTAGGCACGCTAGAACCATGGCGGCTGGTTCCCATTCTTGGTGTTCTTGCTCACGTTCCTCGTGTTCTTCAGAGATTTGTTCTTCCCCCAGGGCGGCGGCAGCCATCTGGCGGGGTCTCGGAGTCTGGCTCTGTGGACAATTCGGGTCATTTGCGTAGTGGCCGACTCGCTGGCATCGGTGACACGGGACATTGGCTCTGTACCCCGGGCGCGCCGGGGTGTTGCCCCGGTTGGCCGGGAATGGTGTGTTGGCAGCGGGAGCGGCCGGGGCGTTGTCTCTTCCTCGTCCCTGGCCCCCTCCTCCTCCTCGGGGACGGTGCTGACCTGGGTGGTTCCGGTTCTGTTCATGTGACCCATTTCGGCCCACTCGGGTGATTTCCCACCGGTCAGCCTCGGCGGCGAGCTGTCGTGGATCAGTCAATTTACTGTTGAGGAGGTGCTGCCTGAGCTCGACGAAGCAGTTGTTAGATAGATGCTCCCATACCATGAGATTGAAGAGTTGCTCGTAGGTCGTTACATTGCTTCCCTTGATCCAACCCGCGAAGGCTCGGCTGAAATAGTTCACGTACTCCACCCAAGTTGTACCCGGGATCCGGGTGCAGTCTCGGAACCTCTGGCGGTACATTTCGGGTGTGAGCCCATAGCGGGTGAGGAGGGTAGCTTTCATGTGGTCATAGGAGGTCATCAGATGGTCTGGGAGCTGTAACAGGGCATCGCGGCCCTCATTGACGAACCTCCCCCATAGACCGGCTCCCCAGTCGCTTCGATCGATCCGGTGGGAGGTCATAGCGATCTCGTAGGCCTTGAACCACTGCTGTATGTCGTCATCTCGGAAATATTCTCGAACAACATCCTTGGGGATGTGTACTTTCTTTTCTGTTGCTCCCGGGGTGCGCGGTTGCTCGGGCACCCCTAATTCTTTGTTCTGCTTACGTAATTCTATCTCTGCTAGTTTGCGCTCGTGTTCATACGCCAGTCTCTTCTCTTCGAGCTCTCTTTGTCTCTGTTTTTCTTCCCTTTCTTCCCGGAGCCGTAGATGTTCTAGGTTCAGTTTTTGTTCGGCTAATTTGAGTTCGCCATCCATTTTGAGCCGGGCCATTTCTAGTTCATGTAGTCTGTTTCTCTCTCGTTCTTGGATTTCGTTTTGCGAAAGACCCGTTCTTCGCTCCTCGGGAGCCGTGGTGTTTTTCTCTGCTGCTGCGACATTTTGGTCCGGGGGTCTGACGGCCCCGGTTTCCGCCCATGACTCAATGGCGTGCTTGAAATTGTCCTTAGTACTCAGACCGGTGGTAGCGATACCTAGTTCAATGCAGAATTGTTTCAACTCACGATGGCTGTACTCTTCCAATTTCTCCATCTGGAATTTCTCGGTGGATCCGCTCTCTTTGGTTGTCATTGTGGTTTCGTCGTGGGGTGAGCTACTCTCTGTACGATTACGCGTTGATTCGGATCGCGCCGCTGGCCACCAATGTTAGACGGACCGGGAGGGTCGGCCGAGAATAAGGGGAGAGGTCTCCGGGGAGAGCCGTCTCCAGCGATTGTACAGACGAGTAACTTCCCCCCCACAGATGTACACCACACAAGGATAAGGTTTAACGTTCTTTATAAGCAATTCTTTAAGTACGGTGAAATGGTACAAGGAGGTCTGGACTCAGGGGTCCCCTCGGTTCTAGTCTCTTGATTGGGAAAAGGGTAGCGGGACAGTCTTGTTACCAATCTGGTAGATAAAATAGCTCACAATCCTCGAGCCCGGCGTTCTAGATGATCGGGCCGCGGCGGAGCCAGCAGGTCCCGGGATGGTTGAAGGTAGCGACGGTCCGCGGCGGAGCCAGCAGGTCCTGATGAAGGTGGTGGTTACAAACGGTCCACGGCCACGCCAGCAGGTCCCGACGACGATGAAGGTTTCAGAAGGTTGCGGCAGCGCCAGCAGGCAGGACGATAGTTCGCAAGGCAGGACTACGGCAGCGCCGGTAGTCCGTCAAGGATGAGTTCCTCACTGCGTCTCTCGACTCCAGGATACAACTGCCTTCCTGCTCTGGAGCTGCCCCAGTTATAGGTCTGGCCCCCTTTGATGTCCGGACCCTCGCACTTGGAGGTCGGGAGGTCCGGGATGAGGGAGTCCAGACACCCAGCAGGGGGGTGGAGCCAGTGCCCGGGGGAGCCGGGGTCGATCGGCACCTGGCGGGGGAGAGCCATCGACACCTCTTTTTCCCATTGACCTGCCAAGTAGTCCGCTCACCTCCTGGGTGGATGGTGGTGCCGGGATGTCGGGGCCTGGCCAGGCCCAGGGTTAGGGTCGATCGGAGGCCACGCGGCCTCGTGGTGCTGTGCCCAAGATGGCGCCCAAGCCGGGCGAGGGGGCCGGTAGTGATTCTGGTCCATGATGTGGAGATGTCCAGGGGCAGGGGTCCCATATGAGACGGGAAACGGGTGGTTGTTGCGTGTCACACCTGAAGAGCCGGGCTCGGGCCCGGTCGTGCGGGGAGGGAGCAAGCCCTTCACGTGGCCTGTCCAACAGGTGTCGATCTGCAACAACTGGAGACATTATTTTCATAAATGCTCTTGGAGTAGATTCCAATCCAAACGGTAGGATCCAGAACTGCCAATGTTGGCTCTCCATTGCAAACCTCAGATTCTGTGATGGGAACTGGCAATTGGCACATGTATGTATGCATCGTCGAGATCCACTTGTATGAGGAAATAATCTGATGGAATCAATGGAACGTTTTAATCTTCAATTCTATTTTCCTTATGAAAGTGTTGAAAGTTTTCAAGTCTATTACTAAAAGGTATTTCCTTGATGATACTGTGACTAGGAACACAATGGAGTAAACTCCCTCTCCCTCTTCTTTTTTTAGGTACTGGAACATTAGTTGCCATCTCCTGGAGAGCTTAATTTCCTTTCTATAATGCTTCTCTCTTGGTTTGATCACAAGGCAGAGGAGTACGAATGGTACCCATAGGAGTTGGGTCCCACACAAACTCTATTTGTTATCCTTTGGTGACAACTTGAAGCACTTATTGAGCCGATGTCACTCTTTGCCAGTGAGAAATGAATAATTTAACCTGTCCTCCTATCTTTAATCTAAGATGTCCCCTGCTCTGCATAGTCAGGATATTTGGTTCTTGATGTTTGTATCCTAGATTTGAAGTAAGACTTCCCTTGAAATCTAGAATATTGCTCTTGCCCTTGCAGTCTCCTTGAAGGCTGACAGAAAGAAAAATTGACCTAGAAGAACTTGAAACTCTTGAAGAATAATCCTTGAAGATATGATAGAGTGTATCCTCCAGTTGAAGGCTTAAGAGTCGGGAACCCTCAAACGACATCCTGAGAGCAACTGGTCTCTTTCCTGCATCTGTGTTCCAGTCTTTCAGGTATTCGTTTCTTATAGCAGCTATGGAAGCATCTCCTGCCAGAGCTGCTGACCTCAATGTTGAATGATATATCTGGCAGAATCTCTATTTGATGTCCACACTCTCCAAAAGAGGAAGACAATGACTGATCCTTGACAGATATAAAGAGTGTTTTGAGCTCTGAGGTCAGATATTGTGCTGTGTAGGCCCCTTAGATCCCAGCCCTTATGGGACAATGAGATCCTAAGTGAACCCTTCAGAATATTCTCCTCAGACATTGACGAACAACACACATTAGACGGCCTCTGGAATTGCCTCAGGAGTGATTCATCAGAGGTGCCTGTCATTTCCAGAGCAGGAATGTTCAATTTAACCGTAATAGGGAGTTAGCAAATCTAGCAACATGCCTTTGGTTATATATTTGCCTTTCAAATGCACAGTGGATGGAGCCTCATCAGATGTATTCAAATACCCTGAATGAGAAACTGTCTTCTTTGGAGCAAGAATAGAAGTATCCTATTTAAAGGCTGCCAAAGTCTGGAGGGCAAATCTCTTAAACTTCTCCTGCTCACCAGTTTGCCTTTGTTTTGGAGAAGGAGAATGCCCAGATGAAACTGAAGAAGATGACTAACTGCTGCCAAAAGATCTCAATCTGCCCAATAAAATCACCCAAAACACTCAATTACACCAAAACCACAAGAAAAGGTTACCTGCACCTTATATGTATACCATCAGTAGATCGCGCTACACTCTGCGTCTAACACAATAGTCCGTGCATGCGTAGAGCAGCCCCAGCTATCCTCGCACTTGCATCCTCCGGCAGTGGCATCGAGTTCCCTCCCCACACTCCAGGACGCAAAGGGAGAAGCTAATGGCAGTTTTTCCTTGATCCTCACCACAATGGAGGGAGGAAACCAGCTTCTCATGTGCACAGGCCCCTGGACTGAGAGATTCTTACTGTGTCTGGAGCGTGGGGCCCCCTCTATGTTTTGCAGGAGGCCCCCCTCAAGTTCCGTTACGTCACTGGCTTCCTGTTGTGAGTTGACATCATCACCTCATCTATTATGAGGTGGGAATATTAGATTTCTCTCCATGGTTCCCTGTGCGATGCCATCCTGCCGGCGATAAGGACTCAGGGCCCAGGAAGGCTCAGGGAGCACCGGTGAGCTCTGAAGGAACCCCTCTGGACCCCCAGTGCTGAGTGCCATGTCCAGAGAACAAATATCGCTGGTTTTGGCAGTCAGCGGTCGATGGCCACGGAGACACGTGCAGAACTCAAGATGGCAGAGGAGGGCTGTGACTAGTGGCCTAGCGAGACCAATTGTCACTAGAGACCTGCTGCAGAGAGAGGCCTGAAGCCTAACACTAGTGGAAGGAGCGATGGAGTTGCGCGAGAGCCCCCCAGGGGTGCCATGAGGACAGACCCTGCAGCGGGGAGGTTGGGACCCAGTGGCGCTGTGCTATCTTGAGCCAGGATGGAAGCCTGACTTTGTGGCACGGATCCGCCTGCCCTGAGCATAAAGTTTAACTTAGACCTCAAGTCTAACTTTCCATTTAGTAAAGTTAGACTTTTGCTCTAAGACCAAACATCTAACTTTACTCCTAGTAAAATTAGACTTTAGGTCTAAACTTACACTTCAGGTCTAAACTTAGATTTTGGCCTAAGTTTACCTTTGTGAATCGAGCCCAAATAGTCAAACTTCTCCACTCTCTCTACGGCTGTATCATTCTGAGGGATAGGCCCTTTAGAAGAATTATGAGGATTGAAAAACATTAGTTTTGACTTGCTAGAGGTATTATTGAGCCTGGATACAGAGCAGAATAAACTACATCTTTCAAGTAATACTCAAAGGTCTATTGGGTTTTTGACAGCAACAAAGTGTTGTTGGCAATTAAAAGAGTGAGATCTGTATGACCAGCTAAACATGGGGAATCATTAATGGCTTCTGTAGAAAAGTAGGATCTGCTTTTATGGTTACCCCACTTTTTGCCTTGTGCTATGCTGTTTCGGACTAGTCTGCTAACCAGTACCTCAGTCTCTGTACTTTCTCCCATAAATTGACTATGATGAATACTTAGGTACATCCCAGATCAGCTACTGGTGTACCATTATAAGTCCCTAGTATATGGTACTGAAGTACCCATGGTATAGGTACACCAGGGGTCTCCCAAGGGCTGCAGCATATGGTGAACTCAGACAGCAGGCTACACGTGAAAGTTGCAAAGGACTTGGATCTTGAGCCGGGGAATGATATGGTCCCTATGTACCTTTTATGGATGGGATAAATATAACCCCGTGAACTGATGATTGCCTTATGATGGTACAGCGATTATTACTGTAAAGCACTGTGAATATAATGTACTATACTTTAAGCCCTGCTGAAGTTCCTAATGTGACAGGACCGAAACGCGTTGGCTGATTTCAATTCTTGTGCAATATTTTTGGAATAAATAAAAGAAGATGATGTACTTAAATTCGCTACATTGATTTTGTTTTCTGGTACACCTTCCTTTTGAAAAATCATATGTTATGCCACCCATGAGAAACCACTCAAATTGTGACTACGTGCCTGCCCCTGCAGCCTGTGTAAGCTGGTGCTGGCACCACATACGACAGATATAGGATTCCCTACATCTGAGGTCACTGCACCTAAAACCTATATATCACCCCTAAGGCAGGCCTTTTCAATCCTGAAGGGAGGGTGCTTAGTTATAAGTGGGAGGGTGCCTCTGCATGGGCAGAACACACCTACAACCTTTGGAGTCCATTTTCCAGGGTCGTAAGTGCATCAGCCATTAAGATACATAGAGTGGCATGCGTCATTACGCGACGACCTTCTCTAAACTGGCTGTAACAAGCCCTGTCATGTTTGGTATCAAACATGTTGGAATCATACCTCCCACACCGTTTACGGTATGGGAGGTATGATTCAATGCACTGTAGAGCTACTCCATAAGGCCCTCAGATCTCCCGGTACCAGTCTTTCAAAACTGGAAAGCAAGCTAGGGCTGCTGCTGACCTGAGACATGTTTCTGCCCACTTGCTGCTGACCCAAGCTCAAGCACATGAAGGCAGGACAATAGTAATCCTGTCACTGGTAGGTGTGACCACCTCCAAGACAGGGTTTAGTCTATTGGGGCAGGGTGGGAGTGTGTATCAGCGCCAGTCAGTCAGCTTGAAGGGCACAGTTGGTGCCCTCCTTGAATAATCCAGTTCAAACCAGCTCAGGGGGCTGTTGGCCACCGCTCTGGTGAGAAACTGGACATAGGACATGGGAGTATCCTCCCCACTGTCCGACCCCCTCCCCTGGGAGGGAACCCTGAATCATACCAACCCTTTCCTTAGGGTACTTAAGGGCTTACCTGTAGGTGGGTCCCTAGATTCGTTGTGGGATTTGATTCACATCAAGCTCCATGTCTTCTTCAACCATCTGGACATCCTGACTAAGTCGTGCATACAGCATCAGACTGACCGCATCGGACTTCACCTTTGAACCAAGACTGAAACCAGGTAGACACCGTCTCCTCCCGATCTCTTTGTTCCGAAAGCCTGCTGCACCATCAGTGTCCATTCTCAATACAGGACCTTTTGAGGTCCGGTGGATATCTAAAGACACCCGAAGGGATCTCTCTTGGAGTGAAGGAGGCACTCACCTGGATCCACAGGCACAGCGACACAGCTGTCCGATTGCTGATCCTGTTCTTACACCGGGTCGGTAACACATGTGATGGTCCTACAGCTTCATCGAGGCCTGTACTGTCTTCAGACTGCAGCCAGTATCCCTTGTCGCGACTGGAACCACATCTTTGTGCACCCCGTTGGCTGGCTGTTGCTAAGGATGGGTGACTCTTGTCTCAAGAGATCTTCAGGCCCTGTAGAAGGGTCCTCTTCAACTTCAGTGGTCACCCCGGCTTGCTCGGGGCCTACTATGATTTACTTGCACCTTTTGAGACTCCTGGACCTTGCGGGTCCCGATACTGTACCTTGTCATCTTCTGCCACATGTTGCCATTGCCAAGGCCTGTTGGTGCTCCTGCCAGACACCGACCGTCTGGATATCGACATCCGACATGGGATAGCTCTTTGACCATTCCTGGTCATCCTCTGTGTCGCCTGGACCATGCAGCTTCAAAAACAAGGGCCCGTCAACTTCCCTGCAACAGCCCACATTGGTCCTGTGCCCCTGGTCACCCTGAGAGACCTAGACTTTGTCCCCTCTGCTTGAAGGATCTCCTCTTTGTGAATCCAGGCTTGGATTCCACCAGACACTTTCCACTTCGTCGCCAGCTGCATCTTGCTGAAGTCCTCCATTGACTCCGATGGCGGTTTCCGACTCAACTTCACACCTATGCACCCGGCTTCCCTGGTGTAGGTATCCTGGTTCCTAGGGTATACGCGGGTGGGGTGGCTCTCCAACCTTCTGTCTTTCAGGGGTTCCTTCAGGGTCCACTGGGAAGGGTCCATCTTCTTTAAAATTGCATGCAACTGTGACTTCCCCATTGAGTTGAGTTGAACACATGTTGTGTTCCCACTCTGCACACAGCCGACGTGGGGGTTCCTGGTTACTTACCTCAGGTAGTTCCTTGGGTCCCCAGCACTTCTATGCCTTCTGGGTATAGTCTTGGCTAGGGTCGTGGTTCGCATACCACTATTTTAGTATATGGTTTGGTCCACCCCTGTGTATTCCGTGCTACTTACCGATTTTCTTTACAAAGTATTGGGTGCATTTTGCATATCTCCGGTTAACCCCTTCCACACGGGGCCCAAACACTGCGCCGTGGTACTCATGATGAGCTAAGCTCGTCATGACTCTGCCCACTCCTGTGGAAACCCCGCACAGGAGGGGAATTAGCCCCGCGTGGGTGTTCTGTGCCTCATGACGAGCTGAGCTCGTCATAAGTGTCGAAGTGGTTAAGAGATATTTGTATGTGTTAGTGAGTGTCTTATAATAAATACACATTTCTATAAATACTTGGTGTGGTTCTTTTTCACTTAATCTAAACTATAAGATTGCATTTTGGTAAAACAAGCTGCCTTATACTTCTTCTCGACTAAGCCTGAAGGCTGCTCTCCACAGCTACCACTTAGAGAGCTTTCTAATGTTATCTAAGACCTCTAAAATCACCATAAGGGTCATCTGGATTAGTGCAGGGTGCTCCAGTTAAATAAGTGAGCACCATATACTAAGCCAGCTTTACACAGTTTCTAACAGAAATTAAATACAATGGTTTATGTTATGTGAGAATTCTGTAGCTGTACTACGCAACCTTGTCTAACCCTTCATCTAATGGCCGTTTTCTCTGTAATTTATCTTGGATAGCCCAAAAAAGCTGTACATAATTGTGTGCAACTGAATTAATATTGATAGGAGACCCAATGGGATTCCTCTTTTTAATCAAAACTTCCCAGATTTTCCCTGTGGGACAAGGTCCAAAGTAGCCTATAGACGAAGGCTACATAGAAATGTTAAGTCAATAGTCTTCTGTTTGACCATAAAGAAACAGAAGATCTGATCAAGAGTACTAACTCCCAGCCTAAATCTCACCTGCAGATGAGAAAGCATTTGTGTTCCTTCCATCCAAAAATGTACTTTGTCTAACACCTGCTTGCAGAATATCTTCTGTGAATGTTCAATTAAACGTATTAGTTGATACTTTCCAGGGCAGGTATAGGAACCTTTTTTGTGATTGGGTTTAATCTCCTCGACAGAGATTGGAACACTGGGTACTATTGACACTCCAGATAGTGAACACTCAACAACATAGGTAACTGGGAATTTTGTCTAGTTTGGAGAATTGCCTGACTTTTGGGCTTTCATAGTATTCAAAGTATGAATTGAAAAAAATGTAATACCTGTGATGTTATTCTGTTCTGTGGGCTGGATTTGTAAAAGGACTCAATACTTGTGGCAGAGGCCCCATAGTCTTGGGGGAGTCTGTGCACTCGGGCAGACACTCCACAATGAGAATTCCTACTGTGGAGATTCCGTCCCAAGTGCAGAGACTTCCCAGCGACTGCTGTTTCTCTGCCAACAAGTGTGGCGCTCCACCACGAGTGCAGGACCTCCGTCACGAGTGTGGGCCCTCCCCCATGAGTACATGGCCTCCACCACGAGTGCGGCCCCCCCCCACGAGTGCGGGCCTTCGCCACGAGTGTGGGGCCTAAGCCACAAGTGCAGGGCCTATGCCATGAGTGCGGAGCTTCCGCCACAAGTGCGGAGCCAATGCCACGAGTGCGGGACCTTCATCACGAGTGCAGGGCCTCCATCATGAGTGTGGGGCCTCCGCCACAAGTGCAGGGCCTCCATCACGAGTGCAGGGCCTCCATCACTAGTGCAGGACCTCCGCCACGAGTGCAGGGCCTCCGTCACGAGTGTGGGGCGTCCGTCATGAGTGCATGGCCTCCACCATGAGTGCGGGACCCCGCCACGAGTGCGGGGCCTTCGCCACGAGTGCGGGGCCTTCGCCACAAGTGCGGGGCCTCTGCCATGAGTGCGGGGCCTCCGCCACAAGTGCAGGACCTCTGACACTAGTGCGGGCCCTCCATCACGAGTGCGGGGCCTTCGCCACGAGTGCAGGGCCTCCATCACTAGTGCAGGACCTCAGCCACGAGTGCAGGGCCTCCATCACAAGTGCAAGCCTCCACCATGAGATCGTAGGCCCTTTGTGAATAAGCGCCTGTATGTCTAAATCAAATGTGGATAAAAGGTTGACAGGGGGATTCAAACATTCCATGGGCTCGGCACTATGTAAAGTGGAATAGTGTGAAACCCATTCATGGGGTTGCATATGTACTTCAGGTTTCATAAAAGGACCCCGTTCCCCGTGGGCGATGATATGTCAAAAAGCCTTTATGTCCTTCAGCTCAGATGCTTCCTGCACACCATCCCAGAACTTAACTTTCCAGCTTTTTGGAAAAACTATGGATCTTTTTATAGTTGGCCCTAGATTCTTTTATCCCTGTTTTGTCACCCTTCTTTAACACCAGTCAAACAAATCAGTCTTTACAGCTCTGCAATTCTTGTCCTACCAGTTATGTGTTTCTATGAGTGAGTGACTAAACCCTCTCTCTTTTTGTAAATAATCCTATGGCATTCTATTATTACTTCATTCTTTAAATTATCATGAGCTAGGACAAGTACTTCATTGATTTGGTTGATGACTTCCTGTCCACGTGACTTTTTTTCTCTTATTTGTAATTGCAGTTGAATCAAAAACGTGTTGGCCCGCTCGACCCACTCAAGTCATTTTTTAAAGTTAATAAGAAAGCCATGTGGTCACTCTTGGGCCTTGGATGCATAGCCATGTCCACTATTCTATGCCAAATACCAAGGTCCATCTTCATGTAACCAATATAACTCTTGTGGTATTCCCTCTCAAACATAGGCTGTGTTGGGCTATCTGATAAGGATTGCCCTTTACAGGCGCGAAGGCCATATGACAGTGATATGGTTACTAGCTGGAGTGTTACTCTTGAGTGGTTATACCCTGCAGATGACGAGAGCAGGCGCTCCCTGAAAATCATATTCATCTATGATAAGGTTAGATGCACCCACAAAGGGTGCATAGGAAGTAATTAGATATCCTTCAATAATAATATGGCAATCTTTCTCAAGGAATTATAAGATAGTAGCCAGTTTAATTGAAAATATAGAACTGGTGTTAGAAGGGGTGCATCTATTGTACCATCATGAGGCCGTTTTCTGTTGGCCATATTATAATGGTGGGCGGTACCTTGGCGGAGAAAAACTCAGATTGCCACGCATCCGACGGGCTCCTCGAGCCCACCGGTGCTGCGGAGGCTCTCGTATTCCCATAAATGGCGGCAGTAGCTAACAGGCACCGCCATTGGGATTACAATGGTCCTTTCCTGCCAGCCGTTCCATGGCACTTCCACTGCCATGGAAAGGCTGGTGGGGATGGACTTTGGGGGCTGGTAGTGGGCCCCCCTTTCAACCCGGCACTTTTGGTTTGAGGTTGTGCCCCCCTACATTTTCCTGCACCATGTGGCAGGCACTGCATGGTGCCTGCCATGTAGTGCAGGGAAAAGTAAACAGTGCTTTTTTTACATTGCGGTGGGTGTTGCAGCCAGCAGCACCCGCAGTAATGTAATGTATGGCGAGTCCGCATCTTAATGCACCCTGTGGGACCGCCGCCTTGTAGGAGGCCGTTCCCACTCCTGAGACAATGGCAGATGGAGTGAAGTCCATCCCTATCGAAATCAGCCCCTAAGTTAGAGGAAATCTAAACCCCAGTGCAATCAATGCCTGTACCAGACTACCATCTGTAAATCTAACATCGATGCAGTCTCACCGTACTGTCAGCACAGAAATACGGAGTCTGATTGACATAGGTAAACTTGTACTTTTGTGTAAGTTTGCGATTTTTTGTAATTCACAAATGATTTTACAAGTTGTATCTTTACAACTCCACACTCATGGCGGAGACTCCATGCATAAAAATATAGGCAGCCTTAAAGATAGAGGGGCAGATTTACAACCCCCTGCGCCACGAGTACGTCACTTCTTGTGACGTACTGGTGGCGCATTTCACTACGCCATATTAACAAGGAGAAGAACAGCCATCCTGCGTGACTTTTCCTCTCCTTGTAAATATGGTCCCTTCACACGCAGCACTTTGCATGGAAGAGGCGTTCCATGGGTGTTGCTGTGGGTGCTCCCACGCCGCAGGCACTGCATCAACCAAGCGATCTAGCAGTACACATGTATGGAAAGATGTTGTTTAATAGCTCCCTTTATGAAAGTCTTGTATAAATGGAGAAATTAAAGAAATATTACACATAGTTGTGGTTGAAAAAAAAGTACTGAAATGCACAATTATCAAATTTAATCAAAGAGGGTTTTGCATTTTCTTTGCTTTAGGACTACAGAAACGTAGGGTTTCATGCTCAAACACAGAAAGCTGCCTTAACAATCAATCAATCAATCAAGAAATTTGTAGAGTGCGCTACTCCCCCGAAGGGTCTCAAGGCGCTGAGGGGGGTCGCTACTGCTCGAACAACCAGGTCCTGAGTTGCTTTCTGAAGGTGAGATGGTCCTGTGACAGCCGGAGGTGGGTGGGGAGGGAGTTCCATGTCTTGGCTGCCAGGTAGGAGAAGGATCTTCCTCCGGCGTTGGTTTTGCGAATACGTGGGATGGTGGCGAGGGCGAGGCTGGCGGAGCAGAGCTGGCGGGTAGGCGTGTAGAATGCGAGGCGGTTGTTGAGGTACCTGGGGCCCGCGTCGTGGAGAGCCTCGTGTGCGTGGGTGAGGAGTCGGAAAGTGATTCATTGCTGACGGGGAGCCAGTGCAGGTTCTTCAGATGGGCAGAGATGTGGCTGTGGCGGGGGATGTCCAAGATGAGTCTTGCCGAGGCGTTCTGGATGCGCTGTAGTCTTTTCTGGAGCTTGGCTGTGGTCCCGGCGTAGAGGGTGTTTCCGTAGTCCAGGTGGCTGGTGACGAGGGCCTGGGTGACCGCCTTCCTGGTTGCGGTGGGGGTCCATCGGAAGATTTTTCGGAGCATGCGCAGGGTGTTGAATCAGGACGATGAGACGGCGTTGACTTGCTTGGTCATCGTGAGGGAAGAGTCCAGGATGAAGCCCAGGTTGCCTGCGTGGGCCGTTGGCTTGGGTGCGGTGCCCAGGGCAGGAGACCACCAGGAGTCGTCCCAGGCGGAGGGCGAGGGTCCGAGGATGAGGACTTCCGTTTTGTCAGAGTTCAGCTTCAGACGGCTGAGCTTCATCCATTCTGCGACGTCCTTCATTCCTTCCTGGAGGCTGGCTTTGGCGGTGGCGGGGTCGTTGGTGAGGGAGAGTATCAACTGTTGAGGTTGTGTTTGCGTGCGATGGCTGCAAGGGGGCTCATGTAGACATTGAAGAGGGTGGGGCTGAGCGAGGATCCTTGTGGGACGCCACAGATGACTTCGGTAGCTGCTGACCGGAACGAGGGGGGGAGGTGGACTCTCTGGGTTCTGCCGGCGAGGAACGAGATGATCCATTCTAAAGCTGCACCTTGGATTCGGGTGTCGCTGAGGCGTTGTATCAGGGTGCGGTGACATACCGTGTCGAAGGCTGCTGAGAGGTCCAGGAGGATGAGTGTGGCGGTTTCCCCGTTGTCGAGCATAGACCTGATGTCGTCGGTGGCTGCAATGAGGGTTGTCTCGGTGCTGTAGTTGGCTCGAAAGCCGGACTGTGATGGGTCGAGGGATCC
Source organism: Lissotriton vulgaris (assembly GCF_964263255.1). NCBI lineage: Eukaryota > Metazoa > Chordata > Amphibia > Caudata > Salamandridae > Lissotriton > Lissotriton vulgaris. The sequence goes on along the minus strand of NC_141685.1, from coordinate 215,949,693 downwards.
GTTTGTCCCGAGTAAGGCGGAGAGTTGTTTGGTGACTGTCTTCTCGATGACTTTGGCAGGAAACGGGAGGAGCGAGATGGGCCGGAAGTTCTTGAGGTCCGTGGGGTCCGCAGTGGGTTTTTTCAGGAGGGCGCTGAGTTCGGCATGCTTCCAGCTCTCTGGGAAGGTGACTGATGCGAAGGAGCTGTTGATGACGTCGTGGAGTTGGGGTGCGATGATGGAGTCCGCTTTGTTGAAGATGTGGTGTGGGCATGGGTCTGTAGGGGAGCCGGAGTGGATGGTGTTCATGCTGCGTGCGATGTCTTCGGTGCTGACCGGGTCCAGGTGCAGAGGGTGGCGGTTGGGTGCGCTGGTTCGGTGGTTGGGTCTTTGGTCTGTGCGCCGAAGCGGATGTTGGCGATCTTGCGGTGAAAGAACGAGGGGAGTGAGTCACAGAAGTCTTGTGAGGGTGTGATGTCATTGTTGCTGGCCCTGGGGTTGGAGAGCTCTTTGACGATGCTGAAGAGTTCCTTGCTGTTGTGGGTGTTGTTGTCCAGGCGCTGTTTGTAGGTGGTTCTCTTGGCGGTCCGGATCAGTTGGTGGTGCTTGCGGGTGGCGTTCTTGAGGGCTGTCATGTTCTCTGTTGTCTGGTTCTGGTGCCAGGATTTCTCCAGGGAGCGTCATGTTTTCTTGGAGTTTATGAGGTCGTCCGTGAACCATGAGGCTTTCTTGCTGTTGGGCCCGCTGGGTGGTTTCTGCAGTGGTGCGAGTTCGTTGGCGCAGTCGGTGATCCATTGTGCGAGGTTGCGAGCTGCTTCGGTGGGGTCCGTCGTGATGGTGGGAGGGTTATGGCTGAGGTAGGTGGTGAGCTGGTCGGCGGTGATCTTGCTCCAGCTTCTGCAGGGGGCTTGTTGCGGGTAGTGGTTTTCTTGAAAGTGAAGTGAACGCAGATGTGGTCTGTCCAGTGAAGTCCGGTGGAGTGGCTGAAGGAGATGTGCTTGCTGGAGGAGAAGACGGGGTCAAGCGTGTGGACGGCGTAGTGGGTGGGGTTGTTCACCCGTTGCTTGAGTCCCCAAGGTTTGCGAGGTTTTCCAGCAGGGTGGTGGTTTTGCTGTCATTGTTGTTCTCCAGGTGGAAGTTGAGGTCTCCTAGGGTGATGTAGTCTGGGGAGGCGAGGGAATGCGGGCTTGCGAAGTCTGCGATGGCTTCGCTGAATTGAGTGCGTGGGCCTGGGGGTCTGTAGATTAGGGTGCCTCTGAGGGTAGTCTTGGGGTCGGTGTGAATCTGGAAGTGCAGGTGTTCGGCGGTGGGAAGGGTGTTGTCTGAGTTGGTGGTGATGCGGATGGTGTTTCTGTGGACGATGGCGATGCCTCCTCCGGTTTGGTTGATGCGGTCCCTCCAGGTGATCTTGTAGGCCTCCGGGATGGCTATGGCGATGTCAGGGGCTTAGGAGGCATTCATACAGGTTTCCGTGAGGAAGGGGACGTCCGGTGATGCTGTGTCTAGGAGGTTCCAGAGTTCAACTGCGTGCTTGTGGACGGAGCGGGTGTTGAGCAGGGTGCACTTGAGGTGGTTCTTGCTGGTGGTAGGTTTGGCCGGTGCTGGTCCTGGGCGGATCCAGGTGAACTTGCACTCCTCGCAAGTGAAGGGTCAGTGGGTGCGTTTCGGGGTGGCCAGGTAGCAGGTGGGGGTCCGGCCGGTGTTGAGTGCATGGAGGGTGGCGGCGTCGTAGGTTCGTGGGGTACCTTGGCATCGTCGGGATCCAGGGTTTCTGGCGCTGGGCGCGGTTCAGGCGCAGACGGGCGCAGATGGGCTTGCCTTTAGCGCGCCTTCGGTGCACAATCGCCCGCTGCGCGCGTCCGCTGCACGGTCACTCTGAGGACGTCATAAGTAGGAAGCCGGGAGGGAGGAGCAGCTGGGTGGCCGGAGCGTGGCGGCGAATGGGCTAGCAGGGGGCAGGCCGCAGGGAGGCAGCGGCGGGAAGAGTCTGGGGCGGGTGGCTCAGCGGCGGCTGGGTCGTCTGAAGCGGCAAAAAACTGGAAGTGTGGAGGCTAACTGGCAGGCAGCAGGTAGCAGGCAGGCAGCAGTGGGGGCGACCTAGCCTGGTGACATGGAATGATTGTGCCTTGGGAACCAGGAAACGTCTCTGTCAGGTGAAGTCTATCTACAACTATGGGGCTCTTACATGTGTTTTGGTTACAAAGATAGCAGATCAGTTTCAACCAATCAGAATAGGACCCTCTCTTAAGGCCATGCTGATTAGCTGGCGGCAGCCAATCAGACCACCTGTGGACCAAACTGCCCGCCACTCACATGCAGGCTGGTAATCTTGAACCAGTCCCTGGGCCACTGTGAGATACCTCCTCCTGGTTGTATTATTTCAGTTTGTGGCAAAAGAAACTATGGAAAACCAAAGTGGATGATGGACGGAGTATTCAACATTGCAAACACTCACCCCCAGTCAACTAATCTGGGTTTAATCCATCATCATTCTTTAGCTCACTCCCCCACCCCAGTTCAAAGAAACTATGGGCCAGATGTACGACTCGCAAATTGCATCGCAATTGCGACTCGCAATTTGCGACTCGCAAAACTGGATGTACAACAGTGTGTTTACCACTTTTCGATTCCCAATGGGGTCACAAATTGCGAAGCTCATGAATATTAATGAGCCTCTCAAACGTTGCAAACCCATTGGGAATGGCAGGCCCTCCCAAGTATGGTGGCCTGCTGGGCTCAGCAGACCACCATGTCTGGGACTGCTTTTAAATAAAGCAGTTTCTTTTTTAATGCAGCCCGTTTTCCTTAAGGAACACGGGATGCATTTAGAAAATACAAATGAAACGTTTTTATTTAATTTTGTTAGGGCAGGTACTGGTCCCTGGGACCACTGCCTGCCCTTAAAATATATTTTCAGAGCTAGGGACCCCTTCCCATCTGCGACCCAATTACCACCCTCTTGAAGAGGGTGGTAATTTGCGAGTGTTTTGCAACTGTAATTGCGGTTGCAAAACATTCATCCAAGGGTTAGAGAGTCGCTATTTGGAAGGGACACCCCTTCCAAATAACGAGTCTCTAAACACTTTTTTGCGAGTCCAATTCATTTTGTGACTCGCAAAATTGTCGCTGGCCCGTTTGCGCATGGTAAAATTGGCCATACATCAGGCCCTATACGCCTTTTAAAAATGCTAAATTATGCCAGGATTCACATCCCCTGAATCAATAATGACCTACTTGCACCTGGAAATATTGCATTGCTTTATAGTTGGACGGGAGGCAACCGCTCCCTCAGGTGAACAGTGCCACTGGGAAAGTATTGTGTTTTTGCTGCAGCGCTGTACACTCTACGCCCTGGTGGTACCATCTTCTGTATCACCCCCGATAATGGAGGTCTACATGCCAAGACTGTTGCCTACCTCCTGAGTTCCCTTCTCAGACTGGTGGGAGGTCAAAGCAGGTATTTCCTAGGCAGATATTAGAAATTGGGTAGGAAGCTAATACTTGTTTCCATGTTTCCATGATGACATATTTTCATGTGCTAAGAATGGAATCTTTTCATGCACTTGTTAAGAATGTCATAGGGCCCGATTCACAGAACTAACTTAAGGCAAAATCCTAAACTTACTACCATGTTGGTATTCACAGAAGGCACATACTCATTTTGGTATTCACAGAAGGTACTTACTCATTTTGGTATTCACAGAAGTTAGGAGTCCTAACTTTGAGACTCCTAAATGCCTTATGTGAATACCAAAAGTCTTAAAGTTAGGATTTTTCTCATTTTAGGAGTAGTAAAGTTAGGACTCCTAACTTTAGGACTCCTAAATGCATTCTGTGAATACTGAAAGTCTTAAAGTTAGGATTTTTCTCATTTTAGGAGTTGTAGAGTTAGGACTCCTAACTTCTGTGAATACCGAAATGAGTAAGTGCCTTCTGTGAATACCAAAATGGTAGTAAGTTTAGGATGTTGTCTTTAATAAGTTCTGTGAATGGGGCCCCTAGGGTGTACTGAGTATATATTTATTCATTATGTGCTCTCTCTGTCCATAGGAAACCTACGCAGTGAGCGGCATTGTGCATTCTGTCTGCAATGGTCCAAATCACAGTGACCCCGCTGGTCTCCCTTGCAGATGAACCAGTGAAGATCTGCATCTCCGGCTTGAAACCAAAGCAGCTGGTGACGCTTCGAGCCTCTCTCAAGGATGACAAGGGCTTCTTATTCCACTCCAAGGCTTTCTACCGAGGGGATGCCGCTGGGGAGGTGGACCTGGAGCACTCCAAGGCCACCGGCGGAGACTTCCGGGGCGTACTCCCCATGGGTCTGTTCTGGACCCTGCGATCATTGAAGCCTTTTCATAGGCTGATAAAGCGAGATGTTATAGGCAGCCCATTCCGCATCACTCTGGATGTATACAACTCCCTTCACTTCGAACCAGTTCCTGCTGCGCAACCAGTGGCTAGTCAGGTGTTGGAGAAGTGGTTTGTGGCCCCTGGTGTACAGCGAATAAGGATAAGGGAAGGCAGACTCCGTGGGGCTCTTTACCTTCCTCCAGGTGAGTGAATGTTTAATGGGAACACCCATTGGTCCTCTCACTTATATAAAACATGCTTGTCTACATCATGTATATCACACTGTGGCGAAACCAAAGGCAGTATTCATTAAATTAATCGTAGTCACAGAAGGTGGCCCAATAATGCCCATCACTGTGTCCCTATGCTCTCAAAGCCCACCTCCTGGATCCTCTGGACATGCTCAGCCATCTCTAGGCGCAGAGGCTCGATGTTGCAATCTTTACATAAAGATAAAAAATATACAGAAGAAAAGAAATGTAGCATATGTTTTATTTTTAACCACGATAGGCCTTGCAGAAATCTTTTTTTGGCATATTTCTTTTAAAGTTATTTTTCTTACATGTTTTTCAAGTTCTTATAGAATTTAACCACAATTTACAAAAAGGCAAATCTTCAAGAAATTACAAAAACAAACTCAAACAACTGCTGACTGGAAACTATCAGTGTTGACATGTCTTTAGGTGGTTGGCTAAGAGCTTTTTTGCATATTGGTTTGGGATTTCCTGCATCAAGCAATGTTTGCAGAGGTTTGCCATAGCCTTGTACCAAAAGCATACAAAACAGTGATGGATGGAATGCTTGAATGAATCTCAGCCACTGGTAATTACTCGACCTGCATCCCAATCCATCCCTATTATTGCACACCATGCCACCTCAGTTTGGACCCAGATATATGCAAATCAGTTGTGACGCTGTTCCAATCAAAGACAGCATGAACATCATTTGGGAGTAGTCAGGGGTCAAAGCAACGACCTCTAACTTGCTCTCCCAGGAATTGCAGGGAACACATTAGAGGTCACAGCTGCTACCCCTGACTACTCCCAAATGACATCTATGTGGAACAGTCCAACCTGAACTGCCAAGTCATTTCCTCCCAGACCAGAACACAGGCAACCCAAGACCCTAGTCATGGGCTCATCGGCCAGGTACAGCTTGGTTCCTATGACACAGTATGCATGGGACCAACGTCTGGGCATACTTGTACCAATAAGAGCAATACACTGAAGTATAAAAAAAAGAGATGGATGGAATTCTAGAATTAATCATGGCCACTGGTAAATGCTTGGGCCGCATCCCAGTACATCATTATTGTACAAACCAATTCACCTCAGTTTGGACCCAGTTATATTCAAAACAATTTTAGGTTTAACTTTGTTTTTATTGGCACTCAGCAGACAAAAACATACAGTTTCAGGAATCTGCACAATATGTTCATTAAACAGTGCTACATTTAGTACCTGTTCAGCCTAGACATGCATTACTTAGGTGCCCCAGTACACACCCCGCTGGACCCATTGGTAAGTCTGCAATTTCTCTAGTATTTAAGAGTCCTGCTCCAACTTGTAAACCAGAATGCCATATATTAAGAAATGTGAAAAAAAAGAAAAGTGAAAGAACCGAGGCAGCCCCCCTCCCTCCCTCGAACCAGTGTGCTGGGAAGCTACAGACTAGACCCCTGTGGAAGCCTCTCTCTTAAATGCAAGACAGCGTCTCTAAGTGGGTGATGTGGGGCCCGTGAGGCGGAGAAGACGCAGGTATCTGGGGCATGTGATTTCATTCATTTCAGATGACAAGAGTGAGAGCAGTGGCTGCCAGATTTCAGTAAAGCTTGCCATCGAGTTGCTAAGAGAGGCCTGTATGTGTTCCATGCCCAGGATGAACCACAACCTATGTAGCCATCCAACATAGGTTGGCTTTACCCTCGTTCCCCAATGCGATAAGATGTTTTGGAGAGCCGCCCCCAATGCCAACCCCATTTGTTTCCCTTTCCAGGATCTGAGCGGATGCGTCAGCGGATTAGGCAAGCCCAACATCACATACGCCGGTAAGCTCGGAATCTGCGTGTCAAACTGGCGATCCACATCGTCCAGAATTGCAGACCAGTAGATTGTCAATTCCCTGCACTCCCACAACAAATGCAGCAATGTACCTTCTGCACCACTTCCCCGCCAGCAAAGTAGGCTGCACTCAGGGTTACCCCTATGCAGATGGACCGGGGTCAAATACCAGTACCCAGCGACTTTAACCGCTGTCTCTCTGCTCGCTATATTTCGTCCAGTGTGGGCGGCTCGGTAGTAAATGTCCGACCACCCCTTCGCCATGAGCTCTCTCCCTAGTTCACTCACCCACCTTCTCTGGCATGCCGTATGTTCCTTCTGGACCTGAGGGCGTAACACCTCGTACAGCTCAGAGATAATTTTCTTAGCCGTGTTTTTTGTGTAGAGACATTTCTCGAATTTCGTTAATTTCCGACAGACCTTCAGCCGCACCTCTGCGTTAAGTAACCAGTGCCGGAGTTGCACGTAGTGAAACCTCTCAGTCTCTGGAAGGCCATATTCTGCTGGCAGGTCGCTCTATCCTAAAACAACCATCTCTTCTCCAATTCGGATCTATTTCACTCCACAAGATATCGGAGCTGTGCTCCAAGATATTCGGTATCCCCAATCTACCCTCGTCAGGTCGTAGGCAACCAAATTCCCTCTTCAGTCGAGGCCTAGCTCACGCCCACACAAATTTCTGGAGAGCTTACTGCAGCGACTGGAGAGTGCCTGGCGGTGGCCACGCTGGAATGGTTTGGAAAAGATATAATGCTTTGGGAATTATGGACATCTTCATTTCCACCACCTGGCCCAGAAGGGAGAACCCATGCTGCCTCCGCTGGTGCAGGTCTCTTGTGATGAGCTTGGCGTAGTTAAGCTTAACCCTTTGAGACACCAACGGTGCCAATTCAGTGCCTAAGTAGGAGATGGAGATTCGTACCTGGATATCCTCATACCTACTCCTGCTCGAAGCCAGTGACTGCCTTGCTTGGTTCAGCCAAAGGATTATGGATTTTCCTACATTAACCTGAAAGCTCGAGAACCTGCCAAAGTCCTTCAATTTACTCAGGAACTCTGGGACCGAACGTGCGGGTGATTCAAGGGATCCGATAATATTGTCTGCATAAAGAATTATTGTCTGTCTCTCCCCCCAAACGAGATTGCCAATATATCCGGGTTCTCCCTGATCATCTGAGCCAGCGGCTCGACATAGAGGGCAAAAAAAAGGGGGAGAGTGGGCACCCAAGGCACGTTCCTTTCTGTATCTTGAATGGGCAAGATGTCACCCCATTCACCCGAACAGTCGCCGTAGGCTTATTGTAGCAGCTCACCACCCAGGCCCGAAACCGCTCTCCCAGACCAAAATGAAATAGGGTTTTTTAGTATCCTCTTCTTATATTTTGGAATGCTTCGCTTAGATGTTCTGCAGGAGCATTCCTTTTAGAGTGTTGGCTTTGAAACCTAAAGGCAGTTGGCTGTGTACTGGACCTGTGTGATCTCGCTGCTGCGCAGCACCTGCTGTATTTTGGGATAAACTCCTCTACATTCCTCAATTGTGTCTACATGATCACTACAGGTTTTATCTAGAAAATCCCAGTCGACTCGGTCAAATGCCTTCTCGGCATCTACCGAAATGGTAGGGCATCCATATCTGTGCGGTGGGTCTTGTCGATGAGGTGGAAAAAAAAATGTATATGGCCTGGTGCTGTCAGTCACCAGGGCTCCAGTACGCACTACTACAATACAACTTTTCCTTTAGTACATTCTATTTATTTTTTCAAACAATGGAAAGTAAATCACATTTCACTAATATTTGTTACATGTTATCTTGTAATATCAACATTTATCTCATCATAGTAACAAAGCGAATGCAAACAGATTCATTTATTCATACAAAAATAATTGATCAAAACCCAATGCATTTCGGGGCTGAGGCCCCTTCGTCGGGGGTCTGCATTAAAGAAAAGAAAAAGAAACAAGGAAATCTTATTACTCCTGATGCAAAGTGAAGGTATTTATGATTTGTATTGAGTTAGTAAGATCTGGGACTTCTTACCACAAATATGGGAAGATTGTGAAATCCGATATTAAGTCATCATACCCGAAAGGTTTTGTTTCCTAAAGAAAAGATGTTACATAATTTAGAATGCGGGATCTATTTAATATAGAGCACACTATATGTGTCATTTTTATGAATAGGTTTACCTGAATGTCTTTTCGTTATGAGTTATCTGTGAAGCAAAGTAAATGCAATAATTCAAAATGAAAGAATTAACAGAAAAGCGGTATTTTCTAACTACATACATGCTCATAATAAGAGCTCACCTGTATTATGTCTCGGTCACGCGGACTTGAGACAGCCTGAATGAAACAAGAATCGACCATCAGTATGCTATGCCGTGTCGTAAAGACGTAGGTTGCTAACAGCACAATCAAGGGGGACTTACCTGCGAGCCTTTACACTTTTGCTGGAGTCTCGCAAAGAAGAGATAATCTGCAGATTTAAAAATAAGCGTCCGTTGAGGAGCCCGTCTTTCAAGTGAGGGAAGTTTTAGACGTACGAAAGCATATAATCGTATTCGATCTTACCATTAGCCAGAAGTGCTACCGCTCGAAGTGGCGTCCTGCTCCAAGTTCGCTGACTGAAAACTAGGTACCCGGCATCAGTCCCTTCTCTAATATTTCTACTTAGTCGCCCAACGTATAAGAATAAACGAAGGACTCGAGAATAATCTCCACTGGATAGTCTAAAAGAGTATTGCATGTCTTCGAAAAGCCATTAAGATATACGTTTGAAATGTAACTGCATCGAAACAGCATAAAAACGGGCGAGTCTGAAAAACGAAATTAATCTCCGACTAAAACTGAAACTCAAATTGTTACCGTCCCGAGACCAGTTTAATGCAATTATAAACGCGATGTTGGCCGCCATTTTTAAATGATGAAGAAGGTTTGTATTGTCCATTGTAGACCAGGTGTTTAAGGGAGTTATTGTCCGTATTTATCACTACATTATAAGCCTTTGAGAAAGGTGTGCAATATTAAATGAATGAGAAAATTCGAATTAAAGATAATAAAGCAGAAAAATAAAAAGGAAAGAATAAAAAGAAAAAATGTGGCCACCTAATTTTCCAGATAATTATCACAACAACGACATATTCAAATACCTGCCTATATACATTCTAGTTGAATCAACAGTAACCTAATTAGAAAACTGCCTGCCTATCGAGTTTGCAACTCCTATTTCCCTAAGTATGCATGTGATCATGTGTGTCAGTATCACTGTGTGTTGGGCATCCTCAGGATTCAGATGTGCGTAATTTACAGAAAACATATCATTTCCATTTTGTCATTTAGACCGTTTGGAATGAGCGTTTGTAATTTGCGAATCCAAAATGCTTCTCTCTGGAGAAGTATTTTTGCATTGTCCATGCCTAGTCTTTGCGGAACCAACTCATAACTTGAAATCGTAACTGGGCGATAGAGTGCCCTGCTTCAATCCAATGTTTCGCAAGCGGAGAAGTGTGATTTTTATTGCGGATACGACTTTTGTGTTCCAATAGTCTTAGTTTAGTTTCCTGTCTGTCTTGCCAATATATAGTAATCCACATGGGCACTTGATGGAATAAACCACATGTTCAGAATTACAATTAGTTGTGTGTCTCAATTATATTTTTTCACCAGTACGTGGATGTAGTAAGGTATATCCTAGTATTGCATTGTTGCAATTTTTGCAATTAAAGCATCGTGTTGTGCCTTTATAAATTGTTGCTTGTTGTGTAATCTCCTTTGTAGGTTTACTTAAGAGCTCCTTCAAGTTCTGGGATCTTTTGTGAGCAAATAACGGTCTATCCATGAACATTGTTCCAAAATCCTTTTCAGCTAGCACAATCTCCCATCTTTTTAGAATTATTTTCTTTATATCCCTTGAAGCTGAGGAATATTTGGATACGAAAACCATCCTTTTATTGATCGCCTTAGGTTTCTTTTGCAATAACTCTGTCCTTGGAATTGTTTTTATTTTATCCAAATGCGCCTCCAGCAATTTCTTGGGGTAACCTCTATCCAGATATCTCTGTTTTTGTTCAATCAAACTTTTTTCACATTCTTCTTCATTTGAAGAAATTCTTTTAATCCTCATAAACTGAGATACAGGAAGATTGTTAATGAGGTTTGCTGGGTGGAAGCTTCCGTATACTAATGCTGTATTTTTGTCAGTCTCTTTCTTAAACAATTTTGTTTGGATGGATCCATCTTTGAGCTCAACTAAAACATCCAAGAAGGGTAATGACGTCATACTCACACTGTACGTAAATTGTATTCTAGGATTGGCCAAATTCAAACTGTTGATATTTTGAAGTAGTTCTGTAGTGGGACGCTTCCATATTATGAATATATCGTCAATATAACGCCTGAAATATACAATTCCTTCTTTCCAAGTGGGATCTTCTAGTATATAGTCCAGCTCAAATTTTGCCATGAAGATATTGGCATAAATACATGCCCCCGGAAATCCCATTGCAGTGCCTGTAAGTTGGGTATAGAATTCCTCTTGCCAAAGAAAATAACTATTTTCGAGACAAAACTCCAGAAGCTGTAGTATCAGGTATTTAAGCTCTTCTGGTTTATCTGATCTTAGCAAGGCCCATTCCATGGCTTCCAATCCTTGTTTGTGAGGAATTTATGTGTACAAGGAAGTGACATCAATAGTGCAAAGTGTCCAATCGGTGCTTGCATCCGTTGTGATAGTTGCAAGACTTCTTAAAAAATCTGATGTGTCTTCCAAGTATGTTGACCAATTTCGAATGAATGATTGCATATGTGCATCAATAAAGACACCAAGATTCTCAAAAATTGAAGAACACCCAGACACAATAGGCCTGAATGGAGGGTTATTCAAGTTCTTATGTACTTTCGGCAGAAAGTAAATTTTCGGTCTTCTTGGGTAAATCTGCTTCAAATATCGTTTGGTTGTATTGTCAATCCAATTTAATTCTTCAGCTTTATTCAAGATGTTGTCCAAATTCTGGGAGATATTTGTCGTTGGTTCTTGTTCAAGTTTGGCATATGTATCAATGTTCTGAACATGCTCATCACCTTTTTGTTTGTAAAAATCAGAATCCATGAGAACTAGTCCTCCCCCTTGTCTGCTTTCTGAACCTTTATGGCGTTGTTCCTTGCCAATCTTTGGAGGGCACTGTATTCTGCTCTTGTCAGATTGTTTAGTTTCCTCTTGTACTGAATTTTACTCATGTCTGCTTTTACTAGGGTCTCAAACGTGTCTAAAGTCTTATGGGATACTGGTGCCATAAAATTACTTTTGGGTTTGAATTGTCTTTCTATTTCCTCCTCGTTGTCGATTGGATTCAAAATCGTGAAAAAATGTTTCAACCTTAAAATTCTCATGAATTTGAAGAATCCCACTTCTGTCTCTAATGCGTTAGTATGATATGTGCTCACAAAAGATGTCCCTTTGTTTAATAGTTTTTCTTCAAAGTTCGAAAGAGGATAACTAGAAATGTTGATTACGAGGTTTTGGTCTGGCTTCGCAATCCCGTCTTCTTTGCTTGTTCTTTGTCCTTCTCCTTTTCTTTTTCCTTGTCCTCTTCTCTTCTTTTGTCTCCAGCTTGTGCTGTTGAAACCTCCAGTGGTTTGCTCGGTGGTAAGTACTTCTCTAAAAAAGCACTCGATGATGGTCCAAGTGTAATATCCGTCAAATCTGAGACTTTTGAGCTTGGTTTCTGAGACTGTTGAACAGTTAGGGGCTGCCTTGCAGTGCTTAGATTGCTATCCGAGACTACACTTTCATCTGATGAAGCTCGTTGTTGTTTTTTACTATTAAACCTTCTTTTTGCATAAACTTCCGCCCAGGTATACGCTTCATTCAGCTTATAATCAATAGTGTCGCGTTTGAATTTGCGCAGTTTTGTCTCTTGTAACTCCTTTCCGTACTTATCAAATCTTATGTTGATGTCCTCCAAGATCCTAGCCCATGGTTCATCTTCCATTCTCTCAGACAGTTCCCGTTTAACATTGAAAATTTCTTCCTCCAGATCTCGTATGGTTTTTGCAAGTTCTTCAATTAGCAATAAAATTAAATCCAGGGAGCACTTGTTCAAGATTTCAAACCATTTCTCCATGAATTTGGGATTGTTGTTTAATCTGTATAACATTGGTCTTATAGCTAATCTGAGGCCTCTGGGAATTCGTTTCACACGATGATACTGTATTAGCGTTGTGGCGTGTAACCGCTGATTTAGTTCTCGTCTGGTTAAGTATTCAAGTTGTTTCAACTGCTGTGCCACAGATCCTCCTTGAGCATCAAAAGTTTTCGATTCCTTGATGAGTTTATAAATTTGGCTTGCTTCATCTGCTGTGTATACTTTGGTATTAGCTCTATTATCAGTGATTGCTGCGATGGAATCAAATGACATTTTCAGGTCTGATGCTAACGCCCTAAGGTTGCAGTGGAATTATGAAATGAATATGGAAGGGTGCTGCACTCAACTCAAACTAGTTTAAATCGTTACTCCGATATGTGTGCTGTACCAGATTAGTGTCTGCTAACTGGATCAAATAAATGTATATGGCCTGGTGCTGTCAGTCACCAGGGCTCCAGTACGCACTACTACAATACAACTTTTCCTTTAGTACATTCTATTTATTTTTTCAAACAATGGAAAGTAAATCACATTTCACTATTATTTGTTACATATTATCTTGTAATATCAACATTTATCTCATAGTAACAAAGCAAATGCAAACAGATTCATTTATTCATACAAAAATAATTGATCAAAACCCAATGCATTTCGGGGCTGAGGCCCCTTCGTCGGGGGTCTGCATTAAAGAAAAGAAAAACAAACAAGGAAATCTTATTACTCCTGATGCAAAGTGAAGGTATTTATGATTTGTATTGAGTTAGTAAGATCTGGGACTTCTTACCACAAATGTGGGAAGATTGTGAAATCCGATATTAAGTCATCATACCCGAAGGGTTTTGTTTCCTAAAGAAAAGATGTTACATAATTTAGAATGCGGGATCTATTTAATATAGAGCGTCACTATATGTGTCATTTTTATGAATAGGTTTACCTGAATGTCTTTTCGTTATGAGTTATCTGTGAAGCAAAGTAAATGCAATAATTCAAAATGAAAGAATTAACAGAAAAGCGGTATTTTCTAACTACATACATGCTCATAATAAGAGCTCATCTGTATTATGTCTTGGTCACGCGGACTTGAGACAGCCTGAATGAAACAAGAATCGACCATCAGTATGCTATGCCGTGTCGTAAAGACGTAGGTTGCTAACAGCACAATCAAGGGGGATTTACCTGCGAGCCTTTACACTTTTGCTGCAGTCTCGCCGGAGTCTCGAAAAGAAGAGATAATCTGCAGATTTAAAAATAAGCGTCCGTTGAGGAGCCTGTCTTTCAAGTGAGGGAAATTTTAGACGTATGAAAGCATATAATCGTATTCGATCTTACCATTAGCCATAAGTGCTACCGCTCGATGTGGCGTCCTGCTCCAAGTTCGCTGACTGAAAACTAGGTAACCGGCATCAGTCCCTTCTCTAATATTTCTACTTAGTTGCCCAACGTATAAGAATAAACGAAGGACTCGAGAATAATCTCCACTGGATAGTCTAAAAGAGTATTGCATGTCTTCGAAAAGCCATTAAGATATACGTTTGAAATGTAACTGGATCGAAACAGCATAAAAATGGCCGAGTCTGAAAAACGAAATTAATCTCCGACTAAAAAAATGTGGTCACCTAATTTTCCAGATAATTATCACAACAACGACATATTCAAATTCCTGCCTATATACATTCTAGTTGAATCAACAGTAACCTAATTAGAAAACTGCCTGCCTATCGAGTTTGCAACTCCTATTTCCCTAAGTATGCGTGTGATCATGTGTATCAGTATCATTGTGTGTTGGGCATCCTGAGGATTCAGATGTGCGTAATTTACAGAAAACATATCATCTCCATTCTGTCATTTAGACCGTTTGGAATGAGCGTTTGTAATTTGCGAATCCAAAATGCTTCTCTCTGGAGATGTATTTTTGCATTGTCCATGCCTAGTCTCTGCGGAACCAACTCAATAACTTGAAATCGTAACTGGGCGATAGAGTGCCCTGCTTCAATCCAATGTTTCGCAAGCGGAGAAGTGTGATTTTTATTGCGGATACGACTTTTGTGTTCTGATAGTCTTAGTTTTAGTTTCCTGTCTGTCTTGCCAATATATAGTAATCCACATGGGCACTTGATGGAATAAACCACATGTTCAGAATTACAATTAGTTGTGTGTCTCAATGATATTTTTTCACCAGTACGTGGATGTAGTAAGGTATTTCCTAGTATTGCATTGTTGCAATTATTGCAATTAAAGCATCGTGTTGTGCCTTTATAAATTGTTGCTTGTTGTGTAATCTCCTTTGTAGGTTTACTTAAGAGCTCCTTCAAGTTCTGGGATCTTTTGTAAGCAAATAACGGTCTATCCAGGAACATTGTTCCAAAATCCTTTTCAGCTAGCACAATCTCCCATCTTTTTAGAATTATTTTCTTTATATCCCTTGAAGCTGAGGAATATTTGGATCCGAAAACCATCCTTTTATTGATCGCCTTAGGTTTCTTTTGCAATAACTCTGTCCTTGGAATTGTTTTTATTTTATCCAAATGCGCCTCCAGCAATTTCTTGGGGTAACCTCTATCCAGATATCTCTGTTTTTGTTCAATCAAACTTTTTTCACATTCTTCTTCATTTGAAGAAATTCTTTTAATCCTCATAAACTGAGAATTGTTAATGAGGTTTGCTGGGTGGAAGCTTCCGTATACTAATGCTGTATCAGTCTCTTTCTTAAACAATTTTGTTTGGATGGATCCATCTTTGAGCTCAACTAAAACATCCAAGAAGGGTAATGACGTCATACTCACACTGTACGTAAATTGTATTCTAGGATTGGCCAAATTCAAACTGTTGATATTTTGAAGTAGTTCTGTAGTGGGACGCTTCCATATTATGAATATATCATCAATATAACGCCTGAAATATACAATTCCTTGTTTCCAAGTGGGATCTTCTAGTATATAGTCCAGCTCAAATTTTGCCATGAAGATATTGGCATAAATACATGCCCCCGGAAATCCCATTGCAGTGCCTGTAAGTTGGGTATAGAATTCCTCTTGCCAAAGAAAATAACTATTTTCGAGACAAAACTCCAGAAGCTGTAGTATCAGGTATTTAAGCTCTTCTGGTTTATCTGATCTTAGCAAGGCCCATTCCATGGCTTCCAATCCTTGTTTGTGAGGAATTTATGTGTACAAGGAAGTGACATCAATAGTGCAAAGTGTCCAATCGGTGCTTGCATCCGTTGTGATAGTTGCAAGACTTCTTAAAAAATCTGATGTGTCCTCCAAGTATGTTGACCAATTTCGAATGAATGATTGCATATGTGCATCAATAAAGACACCAAGATTCTCAAAAATTGAAGAACACCCAGACACAATAGGCCTGAATGGAGGGTTATTCAAGTTCTTATGTACTTTCGGCAGAAAGTAAATTTTCGGTCTTCTTGGGTAAATCTGCTTCAAATATCGTTTGGTTGTATTGTCAATCCAATTTAATTCTTCAGCTTTATTCAAGATGTTGTCCAAATTCTGGGAGATATTTGTCGTTGGTTCTTGTTCAAGTTTGGCATATGTATCAATGTTCTGAACATGCTCATCACCTTTTTGTTTGTAAAAATCAGAATCCATGAGAACTAGTCCTCCCCCTTGTCTGCTTTCTGAACCTTTATGGCGTTGTTCCTTGCCAATCTTTGGAGGGCACTGTATTCTGCTCTTGTCAGATTGTTTAGTTTCCTCTTGTACTGAATTTTACTCATGTCTGCTTTTACTAGGGTCTCAAACGTGTCTAAAGTCTTATGGGATACTGGTGCCATAAAATTACTTTTGGGTTTGAATTGTCTTTCTATTTCCTCCTCGTTGTCGATTGGATTCAAAATCGTGAAAAAATGTTTCAACCTTAAAATTCTCATGAATTTGAAGAATCCCACTTCTGTCTCTAATGCGTTAGTATGATATGTGCTCACAAAAGATGTCCCTTTGTTTAATAGTTTTTCTTCAAAGTTCGAAAGAGGATAACTAGAAATGTTGATTACGAGGTTTTGGTCTGGCTTCGCAATCCCGTCTTCTTTGCTTGTTCTTTGTCCTTCTCCTTTTCTTTTTCCTTGTACTCTTCTCTTCTTTTGTCTCCAGCTTGTGCTGTTGAAACCTCCAGTGGTTTGCTCGGTGGTAAGTACTTCTCTAAAAAAGCACTCGATGATGGTCCAAGTGTAATATCCGTCAAATCTGAGACTTTTGAGCTTGGTTTCTGAGACTGTTGAACAGTTAGGGGCTGCCTTGCAGTGCTTAGATTGCTATCCGAGACTACACTTTCATCTGATGAAGCTCGTTGTTGTTTTTTACTATTAAACCTTCTTTTTGCATAAACTTCCGCCCAGGTATACGCTTCATTCAGCTTATAATCAATAGTGTCGCGTTTGAATTTGCGCAGTTTTGTCTCTTGTAACTCCTTTCCGTACTTATCAAATCTTATGTTGATGTCCTCCAAGATCCTAGCCCATGGTTCATCTTCCATTCTCTCAGACAGTTCCCGTTTAACATTGAAAATTTCTTCCTCCAGATCTCGTATGGTTTTTGCAAGTTCTTCAATTAGCAATAAAATTAAATCCAGGGAGCACTTGTTCAAGATTTCAAACCATTTCTCCATGAATTTGGGATTGTTGTTTAATCTGTATAACATTGGTCTTATAGCTAATCTGAGGCCTCTGGGAATTCGTTTCACACGATGATACTGTATTAGCGTTGTGGCGTGTAACCGCTGATTTAGTTCTCGTCTGGTTAAGTATTCAAGTTGTTTCAACTGCTGTGCCACAGATCCTCCTTGAGCATCAAAAGTTTTCGATTCCTTGATGAGTTTATAAATTTGGCTTGCTTCATCTGCTGTGTATACTTTGGTATTAGCTCTATTATCAGTGATTGCTGCGATGGAATCAAATGACATTTTCAGGTCTGATGCTAACGCCCTAAGGTTGCAGTGGAATTATGAAATGAATATGGAAGGGTGCTGCACTCAACTCAAACTAGTTTAAATCGTTACTCCGATATGTGTGCTGTACCAGATTAGTGTCTGCTAACTGGATCAAATAAATGTATATGGCCTGGTGCTGTCAGTCACCAGGGCTCCAGTACGCACTACTACAATACAACTTTTCCTTTAGTACATTCTATTTATTTTTTCAAACAATGGAAAGTAAATCACATTTCACTATTGTTTGTTACATATTATCTTGTAATATCAACATTTATCTCATAGTAACAAAGCAAATGCAAACAGATTCATTTATTCATACAAAAATAATTGATCAAAACCCAATGCATTTCGGGGCTGAGGCCCCTTCGTCGGGGGTCTGCATTAAAGAAAAGAAAAACAAACAAGGAAATCTTATTACTCCTGATGCAAAGTGAAGGTATTTATGATTTGTATTGAGTTAGTAAGATCTGGGACTTCTTACCACAAATGTGGGAAGATTGTGAAATCCGATATTAAGTCATCATACCCGAAGGGTTTTGTTTCCTAAAGAAAAGATGTTACATAATTTAGAATGCGGGATCTATTTAATATAGAGCGTCACTATATGTGTCATTTTTATGAATAGGTTTACCTGAATGTCTTTTCGTTATGAGTTATCTGTGAAGCAAAGTAAATGCAATAATTCAAAATGAAAGAATTAACAGAAAAGCGGTATTTTCTAACTACATACATGCTCATAATAAGAGCTCACCTGTATTATGTCTTGGTCACGCGGACTTGAGACAGCCTGAATGAAACAAGAATCGACCATCAGTATGCTATGCCGTGTCGTAAAGACATAGGTTGCTAACAGCACAATCAAGGGGGATTTACCTGCGAGCCTTTACACTTTTGCTGCAGTCTCGCCGGAGTCTCGAAAAGAAGAGATAATCTGCAGATTTAAAAATAAGCGTCCGTTGAGGAGCCTGTCTTTCAAGTGAGGGAAATTTTAGACGTATGAAAGCATATAATCGTATTCGATCTTACCATTAGCCATAAGTGCTACCGCTCGATGTGGCGTCCTGCTCCAAGTTCGCTGACTGAAAACTAGGTAACCGGCATCAGTCCCTTCTCTAATATTTCTACTTAGTTGCCCAACGTATAAGAATAAACGAAGGACTCGAGAATAATCTCCACTGGATAGTCTAAAAGAGTATTGCATGTCTTCGAAAAGCCATTAAGATATACGTTTGAAATGTAACTGGATCGAAACAGCATAAAAATGGCCGAGTCTGAAAAACGAAATTAATCTCCGACTAAAAAAATGTGGTCACCTAATTTTCCAGATAATTATCACAACAACGACATATTCAAATTCCTGCCTATATACATTCTAGTTGAATCAACAGTAACCTAATTAGAAAACTGCCTGCCTATCGAGTTTGCAACTCCTATTTCCCTAAGTATGCGTGTGATCATGTGTATCAGTATCATTGTGTGTTGGGCATCCTGAGGATTCAGATGTGCGTAATTTACAGAAAACATATCATCTCCATTCTGTCATTTAGACCGTTTGGAATGAGCGTTTGTAATTTGCGAATCCAAAATGCTTCTCTCTGGAGATGTATTTTTGCATTGTCCATGCCTAGTCTCTGCGGAACCAACTCAATAACTTGAAATCGTAACTGGGCGATAGAGTGCCCTGCTTCAATCCAATGTTTCGCAAGCGGAGAAGTGTGATTTTTATTGCGGATACGACTTTTGTGTTCTGATAGTCTTAGTTTTAGTTTCCTGTCTGTCTTGCCAATATATAGTAATCCACATGGGCACTTGATGGAATAAACCACATGTTCAGAATTACAATTAGTTGTGTGTCTCAATGATATTTTTTCACCAGTACGTGGATGTAGTAAGGTATTTCCTAGTATTGCATTGTTGCAATTATTGCAATTAAAGCATCGTGTTGTGCCTTTATAAATTGTTGCTTGTTGTGTAATCTCCTTTGTAGGTTTACTTAAGAGCTCCTTCAAGTTCTGGGATCTTTTGTAAGCAAATAACGGTCTATCCAGGAACATTGTTCCAAAATCCTTTTCAGCTAGCACAATCTCCCATCTTTTTAGAATTATTTTCTTTATATCCCTTGAAGCTGAGGAATATTTGGATCCGAAAACCATCCTTTTATTGATCGCCTTAGGTTTCTTTTGCAATAACTCTGTCCTTGGAATTGTTTTTATTTTATCCAAATGCGCCTCCAGCAATTTCTTGGGGTAACCTCTATCCAGATATCTCTGTTTTTGTTCAATCAAACTTTTTTCACATTCTTCTTCATTTGAAGAAATTCTTTTAATCCTCATAAACTGAGAATTGTTAATGAGGTTTGCTGGGTGGAAGCTTCCGTATACTAATGCTGTATCAGTCTCTTTCTTAAACAATTTTGTTTGGATGGATCCATCTTTGAGCTCAACTAAAACATCCAAGAAGGGTAATGACGTCATACTCACATTGTACGTAAATTGTATTCTAGGATTGGCCAAATTCAAACTGTTGATATTTTGAAGTAGTTCTGTAGTGGGACGCTTCCATATTATGAATATATCGTCAATATAACGCCTGAAATATACAATTCCTTGTTTCCAAGTGGGATCTTCTAGTATATAGTCCAGCTCAAATTTTGCCATGAAGATATTGGCATAAATACATGCCCCCGGAAATCCCATTGCAGTGCCTGTAAGTTGGGTATAGAATTCCTCTTGCCAAAGAAAATAACTATTTTCGAGACAAAACTCCAGAAGCTGTAGTATCAGGTATTTAAGCTCTTCTGGTTTATCTGATATTAGCAAGGCCCATTCCATGGCTTCCAATCCTTGTTTGTGAGGAATTTATGTGTACAAGGAAGTGACATCAATAGTGCAAAGTGTCCAATCGGTGCTTGCATCCGTTGTGATAGTTGCAAGACTTCTTAAAAAATCTGATGTGTCCTCCAAGTATGTTGACCAATTTCGAATGAATGATTGCATATGTGCATCAATAAAGACACCAAGATTCTCAAAAATTGAAGAACACCCAGACACAATAAGCCTGAATGGAGGGTTATTCAAGTTCTTATGTACTTTCGGCAGAAAGTAAATTTTCGGTCTTCTTGGGTAAATCTGCTTCAAATATCGTTTGGTTGTATTGTCAATCCAATTTAATTCTTCAGCTTTATTCAAGATGTTGTCCAAATTCTGGGAGATATTTGTCGTTGGTTCTTGTTCAAGTTTGGCATATGTATCAATGTTCTGAACATGCTCATCACCTTTTTGTTTGTAAAAATCAGAATCCATGAGAACTAGTCCTCCCCCTTGTCTGCTTTCTGAACCTTTATGGCGTTGTTCCTTGCCAATCTTTGGAGGGCACTGTATTCTGCTCTTGTCAGATTGTTTAGTTTCCTCTTGTACTGAATTTTACTCATGTCTGCTTTTACTAGGGTCTCAAACGTGTCTAAAGTCTTATGGGATACTGGTGCCATAAAATTACTTTTGGGTTTGAATTGTCTTTCTATTTCCTCCTCGTTGTCGATTGGATTCAAAATCGTGAAAAAATGTTTCAACCTTAAAATTCTCATGAATTTGAAGAATCCCACTTCTGTCTCTAATGCGTTAGTATGATATGTGCTCACAAAAGATGTCCCTTTGTTTAATAGTTTTTCTTCAAAGTTCGAAAGAGGATAACTAGAAATGTTGATTACGAGGTTTTGGTCTGGCTTCGCAATCCCGTCTTCTTTGCTTGTTCTTTGTCCTTCTCCTTTTCTTTTTCCTTGTCCTCTTCTCTTCTTTTGTCTCCAGCTTGTGCTGTTGAAACCTCAAGTGGTTTGCTCGGTGGTAAGTCCTTCTCTAAAAAAGCACTCGATGATGGTCCAAGTGTAATATCCGTCAAATCTGAGACTTTTGAGCTTGGTTTCTGAGACTGTTGAACAGTTAGGGGCTGCCTTGCAGTGCTTAGATTGCTATCCGAGACTACACTTTCATCTGATGAAGCTCGTTGTTGTTTTTTACTATTAAACCTTCTTTTTGCATAAACTTCCGCCCAGGTATACGCTTCATTCAGCTTATAATCAATAGTGTCGCGTTTGAATTTGCGCAGTTTTGTCTCTTGTAACTCCTTTCCGTACTTATCAAATCTTATGTTGATGTCCTCCAAGATCCTAGCCCATGGTTCATCTTCCATTCTCTCAGACAGTTCCCGTTTAACATTGAAAATTTCTTCCTCCAGATCTCGTATGGTTTTTGCAAGTTCTTCAATTAGCAATAAAATTAAATCCAGGGAGCACTTGTTCAAGATTTCAAACCATTTCTCCATGAATTTGGGATTGTTGTTTAATCTGTATAACATTGGTTTTATAGCTAATCTGAGGCCTCTGGGAATTCGTTTCACACGATGATACTGTATTAGCGTTGTGGCGTGTAACCGCTGATTTAGTTCTCGTCTGGTTAAGTATTCAAGTTGTTTCAACTGCTGTGCCACAGATCCTCCTTGAGCATCAAAAGTTTTCGATTCCTTGATGAGTTTATAAATTTGGCTTGCTTCATCTGCTGTGTATACTTTGGTATTAGCTCTATTATCAGTGATTGCTGCGATGGAATCAAATGACATTTTCAGGTCTGATGCTAGCGCCCTAAGGTTGCAGTGGAATTATGAAATGAATATGGAAGGGTGCTGCACTCAACTCAAACTAGTTTAAATCGTTACTCCGATATGTGTGCTGTACCAGATTAGTGTCTGCTAACTGGATCAAATAAATGTATATGGCCTGGTGCTGTCAGTCACCAGGGCTCCAGTACGCACTACTACAATACAACTTTTCCTTTAGTACATTCTATTTATTTTTTCAAACAATGGAAAGTAAATCACATTTCACTATTATTTGTTACATATTATCTTGTAATATCAACATTTATCTCATAGTAACAAAGCAAATGCAAACAGATTCATTTATTCATACAAAAATAATTGATCAAAACCCAATGCATTTCGGGGCTGAGGCCCCTTCGTCGGGGGTCTGCATTAAAGAAAACAAAAAGAAACAAGGAAATCTTATTACTCCTGATGCAAAGTGAAGGTATTTATGATTTGTATTGAGTTAGTAAGATCTGGGACTTCTTACCACAAATGTGGGAAGATTGTGAAATCCGATATTAAGTCATCATACCCGAAGGGTTTTGTTTCCTAAAGAAAAGATGTTACATAATTTAGAATGCGGGATCTATTTAATATAGAGCGTCACTATATGTGTCATTTTTATGAATAGGTTTACCTGAATGTCTTTTCGTTATGAGTTATCTGTGAAGCAAAGTAAATGCAATAATTCAAAATGAAAGAATTAACAGAAAAGCGGTATTTTCTAACTACATACATGCTCATAATAAGAGCTCACCTGTATTATGTCTTGGTCACGCGGACTTGAGACAGCCTGAATGAAACAAGAATCGACCATCAGTATGCTATGCCGTGTCGTAAAGACGTAGGTTGCTAACAGCACAATCAAGGGGGATTTACCTGCGAGCCTTTACAATTTGCTGCAGTCTCGCCGGAGTCTCGAAAAGAAGAGATAATCTGCAGATTTAAAAATAAGCGTCCGTTGAGGAGCCTGTCTTTCAAGTGAGGGAAATTTTAGACGTATGAAAGCATATAATCGTATTCGATCTTACCATTAGCCATAAGTGCTACCGCTCGATGTGGCGTCCTGCTCCAAGTTCGCTGACTGAAAACTAGGTAACCGGCATCAGTCCCTTCTCTAATATTTCTACTTAGTTGCCCAACGTATAAGAATAAACGAAGGACTCGAGAATAATCTCCACTGGATAGTCTAAAAGAGTATTGCATGTCTTCGAAAAGCCATTAAGATATACGTTTGAAATGTAACTGGATCGAAACAGCATAAAAATGGCCGAGTCTGAAAAACGAAATTAATCTCCGACTAAAAAAATGTGGTCACCTAATTTTCCAGATAATTATCACAACAACGACATATTCAAATTCCTGCCTATATACATTCTAGTTGAATCAACAGTAACCTAATTAGAAAACTGCCTGCCTATCGAGTTTGCAACTCCTATTTCCCTAAGTATGCGTGTGATCATGTGTATCAGTATCATTGTGTGTTGGGCATCCTGAGGATTCAGATGTGCGTAATTTACAGAAAACATATCATCTCCATTCTGTCATTTAGACCGTTTGGAAT
This sequence comes from Lissotriton vulgaris, assembly GCF_964263255.1. Taxonomy (NCBI): domain Eukaryota; kingdom Metazoa; phylum Chordata; class Amphibia; order Caudata; family Salamandridae; genus Lissotriton; species Lissotriton vulgaris. Next base: position 215,926,018 of record NC_141685.1, on the reverse strand, counting down.
GAGCGTTTGTAATTTGCGAATCCAAAATGCTTCTCTCTGGAGATGTATTTTTGCATTGTCCATGCCTAGTCTCTGCGGAACCAACTCAATAACTTGAAATCGTAACTGGGCGATAGAGTGCCCTGCTTCAATCCAATGTTTCGCAAGCGGAGAAGTGTGATTTTTATTGCGGATACGACTTTTGTGTTCTGATAGTCTTAGTTTTAGTTTCCTGTCTGTCTTGCCAATATATAGTAATCCACATGGGCACTTGATGGAATAAACCACATGTTCAGAATTACAATTAGTTGTGTGTCTCAATGATATTTTTTCACCAGTACGTGGATGTAGTAAGGTATTTCCTAGTATTGCATTGTTGCAATTATTGCAATTAAAGCATCGTGTTGTGCCTTTATAAATTGTTGCTTGTTGTGTAATCTCCTTTGTAGGTTTACTTAAGAGCTCCTTCAAGTTCTGGGATCTTTTGTAAGCAAATAACGGTCTATCCAGGAACATTGTTCCAAAATCCTTTTCAGCTAGCACAATCTCCCATCTTTTTAGAATTATTTTCTTTATATCCCTTGAAGCTGAGGAATATTTGGATCCGAAAACCATCCTTTTATTGATCGCCTTAGGTTTCTTTTGCAATAACTCAGTCCTTGGAATTGTTTTTATTTTATCCAAATGCGCCTCCAGCAATTTCTTGGGGTAACCTCTATCCAGATATCTCTGTTTTTGTTCAATCAAACTTTTTTCACATTCTTCTTCATTTGAAGAAATTCTTTTAATCCTCATAAACTGAGAATTGTTAATGAGGTTTGCTGGGTGGAAGCTTCCGTATACTAATGCTGTATCAGTCTCTTTCTTAAACAATTTTGTTTGGATGGATCCATCTTTCAGCTCAACTAAAACATCCAAGAAGGGTAATGACGTCATACTCACATTGTACGTAAATTGTATTCTAGGATTGGCCAAATTCAAACTGTTAATATTTCGAAGTAGTTCTGTAGTGGGACGCTTCCATATTATGAATATATCGTCAATATAACGCCTGAAATATACAATTCCTTGTTTCCAAGTGAGATCTTCTAGTATATAGTCCAGCTCAAATTTTGCCATGAAGATATTGGCATAAATACATGCCCCCGGAAATCCCATTGCAGTGCCTGTAAGTTGGGTATAGAATTCCTCTTGCCAAAGAAAATAACTATTTTCGAGACAAAACTCCAGTAGCTGTAGTATCAGGTATTTAAGCTCTTCTGGTTTATCTGATCTTAGCAAGGCCCATTCCATGGCTTCCAATCCTTGTTTGTGAGGAATTGATGTGTACAAGGAAGTGACATCATTAGTGCAAAGTGTCCAATCGGTGCTTGCATCAGTTGTGATAGTTGCAAGACTTCTTAAAAAATCTGATGTGTCCTCCAAGTATGTTGACCAATTTCGAATGAATGATTGCATATGCGCATCAATAAAGACACCAAGATTCTCAAAAATTGAAGAACACCCAGACACAATAGGCCTGAATGGAGGGTTATTCAAGTTCTTATGTACTTTCGGCAGAAAGTAAATTTTCGGTCTTCTTGGGTAAAGAACCTAAAGGCAATTGGCTGTGTACTGGACCTGTGTGATCTCGCTGCTGCGCAGCACCTGCTGTATTTTGGGATAAACTCCTCTACATTCCTCAATTGTGTCTACGTGATCACTACAGGTTTTATCTAAAAAATCCCAGTCGACTCGGGCAAATGCCTTCTCGGCATCTACAGACAATGGTAGGGCATCCATATCTGTGCGGTGGGTCTTGTCGATGAGGTGGAAAAGGCATTTGGTATTGTCACTGCTTGTCGTTTCTGAATAAAGCCTGATTGGTCAGGCTCTATAATCCCCGGCATGAGGTAACCCAGCCCAGCACCAGAATACCAGTAAACACCTTCAGATCCACATAGAACAACAACACTGGTCGGTAAGAGCCGCACATGGACTTGTCTTTGCCCGGTTTCGGCAGTACAACTATAGAAGCCGCCAGCATAGCTGAGGGAATCAACCCCGGTCCTGTAAAGGAGTTAAAAAGTTTTGTGAGTATTGGGGCCAACACCGAGCAGAATGTTTTATAGAACCCAGCTGAAAACCTGTTGGGTCCCGGAGCCTTCAAAGGCTTAAGGCGGGATATCGCACTTATTACCTCTACTATGCGTATGGGCGCCTCTAGCAGTTCGGCCAGGATGGTTATGTGAGCCTCCTGGAGATAGGCATCAACCTCTGCATAGAATGTTTGGAACACCGGGGCTAAGTTCTTGTCGCTTTCGACCACTGTCCCCGAGTCCCGACGTGAGAGTTTGCACTTTGGTGTCCAAGGTGCTGGCCCGTAGCTTATTCGCCAGCAGTCGCCCTGTCCTGTCGCCACCTATGTAGTAAGAGTGCTTAAGCCTATGCACTGCATACTCGGCCCTGTCGAGGTATTGTCCCACCAAGTGTGCGCGTGGCGCCTTCTTTTTTTTTTTTTTTGTTTTAAGCGTTTTTATTGTTTGCAAGTAGTGACAAAGTTCATAGTAGATCAGTTTCATAATTAACATACAATTATAAATTCATTCAAAACAGATCATGGAGGAATACAAACATAAAACAGTATTTCTTAAAACAAAACTTCACATTACTTCTAAAGAAGGAAAGAGGAAAAGCAGTAAGGGAGAAAAAAAATTATCGGTATTAGACTAATCGTAGCTTTTAACCCACGAAAAATACCTTCCATAGCTTTTCTTTTTTCAAAAGAGCTTTAGGGCCTCTAAGTTTTGCTAGGGAGAGCTCCATTGTTCTAATTTCATATACCAATGCTAACCAGTCAGCAACCAAGGGGGGTTCTTTAGAAATCCAAACCCTGGCTATGATTAATCTAGCGCATGCTATCAAAATCGTTAAAAGATCTTTGTTGGGGCAATTCATGTCTTGAATATCTAACAGAACCCATTGTGCCGTGAAATCCATTGAGCTAATTTGATAAGATTGAAGATAATTAGATATGTGATTCCAAAAATTTGAGAGTGCCGGACAGAAAAAGAGCATATGTTCAATTCCAGCAGCCGCAGTATCGCATTTAACACACTTGGATTTATCTGTCAAGGAGTTACCTTGTGACCAACTAGATATCCTTTGTGGCGTATAGTATAACTCCGTAACAGTCCTATATAGTTGCATTTTCAAGTTGGAAGAATGAACTATATCATTTAAATGAGATAGGGCATTACTAATGTGAGCTGAATTAATGTTTTGGTTTAGTCTACGAGACCATTTAGCTGCAATTTGGGATGTGTTTTCCTCCTTCACCTTAATGAGCCATTGATATCCCCATTTAATCAATGATTTAGTTTTTCCTGAATAAATACCTTCAAGAATTTCAGATTGGCCAACTTCCGTTATCTTTAATTTGTTCCAAAAAAAATCTCTAATCTGTCTATATTTAAAAAACATGTCGTCCGTAAGCCCATATGTAGTTTTTAAGTTACCAAAATCCATCAAGCCATTAATATCGTACAAGTCTCCTAGCGTGCTTATACCTAATCTCATCCAGCGATTTCCCACACCATCCGAAAAGATACCAGGCAGGCCCGGGTTATTCCATAGTCTAAGCTCAGCATTGTAAAATATGGAGTTGCTAATGTGCAAGATTTTATCCCAAATTCTGATAGCATGCTTAGCCGTCTTAAATTTTACTCTTTTGAAGTAATTAGGGTCGTGAACCCGTAGTAGAAATTGGTTGGCATCTGTTCCCAGCATATATTGGTAAAAAAATAAGGGAGGAGAATTCTTTAATAGACTCCTAATGCGCAAAAAGAAAGAAGCCAAAAAATACAAATTAAAATCCGGTAAAGTAAGTCCCCCTTTAAAGATAGGTAATGTCAGATATTTAATGGCCCTCCGTGCCTTTTTGTATCCCCAAATAAAACTGCTACAAATCCCATCTAATTTCTTAAAAAACAGTTTATTTGGCAGTAGCGGTATAGCTCTACACAAGTAGAGTAGCTTAGGTAAGATTTTCATTTTGATCAGGTTAATTCTCCCTAGTAGACTCAGAGGTATCTTGTGCCATTTTTTGAAACTTGCAGCTGTCTCTTTGAGAAATGCCCCATAATTTATTTCAACAATCTTCTCCACTTTAGCCATAAGTTTTATACCTAAATATACTGCTTCTTTGCTGGTCTGTGTACCCTTTCTAGCTCTTGAACTTGGGCAGTGAGCTACTTGCGGTTAGACCTATGCTCTTTATTCTCAACAGAGGATATCTCAATCAGTTCCCCCCTCACCAAAGAGCCCCCCACAAAGTAGCACTAGAGACCTTGGGGGAGTCGTTGGTTTCAAGTTATGTTATGTTATGTTATTAAAAATTTGTAAAGCGCACATACGCCCGAAAGCTTCTTGACGCTGGAAAGAGATAAGAAACATAACAAGGAGTGAGTCTACAATAGTCTTTATTTCAAGTATGCCTGTGTGAAGAGGTGAGTCTTAAATGCCTTTCTAAAGGCAAGGAGGTCCTTGCTCTGTCTGAGGGCTAGTGGCAGAGAGTTCCATAGGGTGGCTGCTAAAAAATGGAAACTGCTGCCTCCTTGTCGTTTTTTCTTAAAGCGTGGTACCTCAAGTAGGTCTTTGTGGGCTGATCTTAGACTGCGTGAAGGAACATATCTTCCAATCAGCTGCCTGATGAATAAAGGTCCCTTGCCTTGCAATGCCTTGAAGATGATACACCCAGCTTTGAATTCGGCTCTTTGAGCAACAGGTAGCCAGTGCAGGGTCTCTAAGCCTGATTTGATCGATTCCCATTTGGGTACATTGCAGATCAGCCTGGCGGCCTGGTTCTGCAAGTACTGCAGTCTTCTAAGTTGGCCTACAGGTAGGCCAAGATAGAGACTGTTTGAGAAGTCGATGTGGGAGAGGACAAGTGGCCATGACCGCCTAAATTAAAGCGGAATGGGTGAGGAAGTGTGCGATTTTCCTAATTTTCCTCAATTGAAAAAATCCAGAGGAAACCACGGTTCCAATCTGGGATTTTAACGTGAGGTCCTCATTGATGGTTATCCCCAGGCTTTTTACAGTTAGAGATTTCTTTGGGGGAAGGCCCATATCAACAGGCCAGAAGTTAGGGCTCCAACTGATTTCGCTCTTACCGGGCAAGATCAGCTCAGTTTTCCTCGGGTTTAATTTGAGATGATTTGAGGACATCCAACTCTGGATTAAGGTCATGGTGGCCTGAAAATCCTCCACAGCATTTGGAGAATTAAGTACAAAGACTAGCTGCAAGTCATCTGCATAATTGTATACAGTGACTTTGTGCTTTCTTAAAGCAAAAAGAAGGGGCCGCATATACAAATTAAACAATAAGGGAGACAACGAAGAGCCTTGGGGGACCCCACAAAAGGACTTGATTTTAGCAGCTGAAAAAGAGCCTAGACGGACAAACTGAGTACGTTCAGAAATGAACGATTTCAGCCAGGCTAGAGCAGAGTCTCTAAGGCCTGCCTATTCGACACGGTTGACCAGAATAGAATAGTCAACCGTGTCGAATGCAGCGGACAAATCAAGAAGTACCAGGGCTTGATGAAGATTTTTGTCAGCATTGGACCTCAAGGTGGTCTGGACGGCCAATTTTACTGCCTCGGTAGAATGACCAGGCCGAAATCCTGCTTGGTTGGATTGAAGATAGCCCGATTCCTCCACAAAGTTTGAGAGGCAGTTGGTAACATGAGCCTCCAACATTTTGGATAGGAAGGACAGCAAGGATATAGGCCGGTAGTTCGTGAGGTCCAGTGGGTCAATACCAGGTTTCCTGGTAAGGGGTATCAATAAGGCCTGCTTAAAGCTACTGGGCACTGTCCCTGAAGTGAGAGAGTCGTTAAGCAAGGGTATCATGCTATTGGGCATGGCTCGACCGATTTCTTTCATGATTTGGGGGGGCAGACATCCATAGGGGAGCCTGATTTGACTCTAGACAATAATTCCAAGAAGGCTTTCAAATCAATGGGGGGAAAAGAGTGTAAAGTTAAGGGATTAAAATAGATATCATCCACAGGGGCACAAGCTGGAAGTGTGGAGATGTTCTGTTTAATCAATAAAATCTTTTCGCGAAAAAAGTCATTCAGGGAGTTGCATAGTGCTTGTGTAGGAACTACCGGAGGAGAGGTTCTATCATCATTACATAAGTCGTTCACTATCCTGAAGATTTCTTTTGACTTATTGGTGGAGTTTAGGATTTTAGATGAGAAGTAGGCAGTCTTATGGTTGTGTAGAGTTTTTTGGTATGTCTTCCTGGCTAAGCAATATGTGGCCCTGGCTAAAGGGCAGTACTGAGAGCGCCATGTTCTTTCCTTTTGCCTCACTTCCAGTTTCAGTTTTTTGAGCTCAGGTGTGAACCATTTGTGTGCGTCCGGACTCCTGGAGCTGCAAAGACGCGTAGGAGGAGCATAGATGTTGATCGCTGCAGTAAGCCATTCAGTGAACCGAAAGTCGGCCTCCTCCACATTAGTACTGTCAAGGGGGAGGGAATTACTTAAAAAGTTTAGAAAAGCTGACATATCCATAGAGGTCCATTTCCTGATGGTCTTGCTGGTTTGTAGCTTAAATTGGATAGTCTTGTCTAACTGGAAAGAGAAACTTATGCTGTAGTGATCAGACCAACAGCAAGGTTTTATATCTATCGAGGATAGTGGTAAGTTCAAGGACCAGATTTGGTCAAGACTATGACCTTTCTGGTGAGTCTCAGTGTGGATGTGTTGTGTCAAGTTGAGATCACCAAAAAGTTCTCTCATCTCTGCAGCTTGGGGGTCTAATGATATATTATCAAACCAGAAGTTTAAGTCCCCAACCAAAAGTAGTTTAGGATGGTTTGTGACCAACGGGGCCAATAGCTGTGCTAGGGTGGATGGAAATGTGGCCATGGTTTGGGGTGGGCGGTATAGTAGGACCAGTACAAGTGATCCATTGGGAGTATCTATTTTAGCGACTAAATTTTCTGTGTTGGGTAGAGGCAAGGATGGTAGTTGTCTAAGTTGGAGTTTCTTATTGACAATAATAGCCACTCCTCCCCCAGTTTTTCCTCCCGGGCGTATTGCTGACAGAATGTAGTAGTCTGCAGGTAGGGCAGCTAAAATGTCCGGTAGTGAGGAAGTCTGTGATACATTTGAGGATCTGCTCCCGCACCCTTGGTTTATGTAACAGGCCCTCTCTCAGTCTGCAACCCCCTGTGTTCCTACCTATGAACAGCACCTGCAGAGTTACTTGGACTGCATCATGATCGGACAGGGCCGCCGGCGTTATGCTAACCTCCTGTACCAGTGCATTCAGTTCTACTGTGCCCAACAAATAATCCAACCGGGGATAAGTGTGGTGTGCTTGAGACTAATAGGAGAATTGCAAGGTGTGAGGGGGGCCTCCGGGCCAAATATCGATGATTCCTTGATTCTGTAACCACCGGCGCCAACCCGCAGAAATTGCCCCGGTCTGGGTGCATCTGTGGCTATACCTATCAGCTAACGTATCCATGACTAAATTTAGATTGCCTCTAACAAGTACCCGTCTCTCTTAAGCCCAAATGACATCTGACAGGGCTGCCTTGAGGAACTTCTCTTGACCAGTGTTGGGAGCATAAATCACCCCCACCACCAGCGGTAAGCCCCCCATCCACAATTTGTAGACTAGCAGCTGCCCCTTAATTTCAGCAACCTTGTGTCCCACCTTCCCGGTAAATCGTTTAGCCACCAATATGGCCACCCCTGCTTTCTTGTCCTGAGTAGAAGAGAAAAACTGCTGAGGGAACGCTCTGGACCTCATTCTATGCCAATCTTGTGGGAGAAGGTGAGTCTCCTGTATAAGGCAAATATTCGTCCCCTAGTTTTCAAGATATGACAATATGGAACGCCGCTTATTAGGACTATTCAGGCCTTGCACGTTAAGCTTGAGGACATTAAACTCAAAAGGCGTCATAGAGTTTGTATGAGCAGAAGCCGCTTTATCTGCCCATGGGTCACACTGCGCATGCACCCCATGCCCCCCTCCCTCTCTGCACCTTATCCCCGCCCTCCCTCTACGCCACCTGTCCCTGTGTGGGGTCCCAAACAGCACACCAGGTCGACCACTCCCCCTCCCTAACCCCAACTGAATCACCCAAATTCCCCCCCAATGTCCAGAGCCCGCTAGGGTTGGTCACGCGCATCTGGAAAAACAGGTGAATAGGGACATAACATGACGCCAAAGGCGACCTCCTGCCCTAACCACCCATCCACCCCCATCTTCAAGTTTATCAGCATCAGACCCCGTGTTGATCAAGAACTATCATTCAAGGCTGTGTCCTTGGAACACTGACTCCAGCGCAGCCCTCCTCTCGTGCGCCATCGCCTCAGGGTCGGGCCCCTGCGGAGATCTGGATGGACGTCTCGAGCTAACTCTTAGCAATCTTATTCGGGGTGGTCGTTAACTCGAGGTGGGCTTTTCTTCATGACTATGGAGCAGCAGACACAAAAGCTTGCGGGCCTCCTGGAGTGACCGGATCTGGTGTAGCCTGCCCTCCTACTTAAAGATGATACAAAAAGGAGGTCTCCAGGAATATGCCACACCCATGTCCCGCAAATGGGAGGTCATTCCTCGGAAAGTGTTATGGCAGCCAGGTCCTGATACAATGCTATAGAGTGGCCCAGATGTTGGAATGGTTGCTTTGCTCTGGCTGCTTGTAGAATACGCAACTTTAGGGGGTAGTCTGGCAAGAAGGCAAAAATATCCGGCGGTGGTGCCTTGGCCCTCCTCCGCAGACCGACTCTGTGGGCTCTATCAATACGGATCTCCACATCCTCCGGCTCCCCCAGGATCTCCCGGAACAGCGTCTGCAGGTAGGGGACCATGTCTAACTCTTCTGCGTCTGACGGAACTCCCCGTATGCGAATCTTATTCCCCTAGAGCGTTTTTCGAGGTCCTCCGGTTGGGCCTGGAGATAGATTTGTTGATCCTTCGAGCAGATAACTTCTTGCTGGAGTTGTGTCCCTCTTCGTCCCTCGTGTGTTCTTGATCTTCGATCGCGGCCACTCAGTCGCCCAGAGTGTCCACATCCCTACGGATCTCTCTCACTTCCCCTGCCACCTCGCTCTTCAGGGTTTGAAAGTCATCACGGAGGGTGTTGAATAGCGTCTCCAGGAAAGCCTGTGTAATCGGTGCCTCCACCCCTGCAGCATCCGGACTCGTCAGTGTGGGTTTAGTGAGCATGTCTTTTAATGATCGGTCGTTCGTGGTTTACTGCGTTATCATTATGGCCATGTCCAGTCTGGATTCCGGCCCGAGGGTTCGCTCCTATCACAGCAAAAGCACGTCACCAATCCCACAGGTGCCTGGTCTTGGTTCACAGTCGTGTAGACTGCAAAGTCTTGCGAATCTGGAGGGCTTTAGGTTTAGTTTTGATTGAGTTCCTCTATACTCCCTTGAAGTGGACCCGCCACCCCTATCTCTGTCATCAAAGAATCAGCGCCAGACAAACGGGACTCCAGTGCGCCCTCCAGACCGCAGTTCCATCGCTGTTCCTGCAGTGTAGCTGCCCCGTAAGACAGAATGCCTAATGTGGGGAGAAGTGTGGCTCAGTGGTTAGAGGCGGCAGACCCGGAAGCTGGGATCGACCGTGGACCAGGGTTCGATTCCCCGCCTCAGCGGGTCTCGGGCTCAAAATTCCACGGCCTCGATAATTCTCGCTCCGGTGCCTACTCGACTCACGGGGTCTCACTCTGCAACTCTGGGCAATAGCTTGCTTAATCTCCACTACGGCCCCTCGCGGCGGGATGCTTGGCTTTCAACCTGTGGACACCCTGCCGGGGGCCTCTCACAGGGGAATACCAGGACGGGTTCCCTAAGCAAGCGCCAGGATGCCCTTTGGGTGACAGGTTGCGCTATATAAGTACACCTACATTTACATTTGCATTTACATCTCCTAGCTTTCCCACTCCGGGACTGCACTGCATTCAGAGAGCTCCAGCAAATCCTCCAATGGCTTTCCAGGGATAACCACATCCTCTGCCGCTCCAACAGCTCCCGCTAAGGACCACAGCTCGACCACTCTGCGCCACCTCAAGTGTCACCCGCTGCCTCGGGCCTATGTCTCATTGGGCAGGGCAAGCACCCACAAGCTCCTAGCATCCGTGTGTATTCCACTGGTTCAAGCTTCCCAGGCCCGCCCCGGCCCGACTCAACCTCCAATCGGCCCGGAATCACGACTGCAGTACCAGCCCATAGGGCACGCCTCAGCCCTCCCTCGTATGTCAGCAGTTCATGCGCCCTCTGTCCGCTCACCTCTCTAGCCTACCAGGACTCTCCTCGCCTCAAACAGCTAGGCGCTCAGCAGCCAAAATACCAGGCCATGCGTTCTGATTGGGCCGTCTCGCCCCACTACTCTCCCCATCCACTGGTCACATAGGCCTTGTACCTGTCCCCTCAGTGGTCGCCTCAGCGTGGGCCCCCACCTCTCCACTCAACCTATGGAGCCTTCTCCTCTCTTAGGGACTGGCCACCAGGTCCCTGTCCTCCGGTGAGCGTGCTGCTGAAACGGCGGGGCGCCAGCCGATGAGTCTGACTGCCGCCCCCTTTCATCATGTGTTCCTGCCCCAGGCGGGCCCCCGTTGCTTTTGCTGCGCTGCCGTTACCTGCCCAGGAACTCTCCTACTTCCCAGACCGTGGACAGCCCAGTCCTGTTGTCCTCTCTTGCGAGCGGGAGTCAGGCCCCACTCTCTGCACTCCCTCTGCCAAGGGAGAGCACCAGTCAACAAGTCTGTCCGACGTCCCCCGCCACCAAGCCACACTGCCACGGTACTACCTCGCTCGCTCTCAGAGCTCGCCACTGGGGGCTCTGCCCGCCATGCCTCTCGTCACTGTCCGTGTTCGGGCTCCCTCCAACTGTGCCTCCTCACTAGCGGCGATCAAGGCTGTGTCACTCCCGGCTACTCTCTGGCCCCGTTGGTGCTCCCTGCTCTCCTTGAAGTTTGTCCCAATGCCTCAGACAGTCACTGTGGAGCTCCAGGAGGGCCCTGCTTCACGCCGTGTCAGCGGTGCCGGCCCAAACGTCGCTCTGCCTCTCCTTCAGGCGCTAGGCTCCGGGCGCCAGCCGAGAGGTCTGGCCGGTGCCCTTCAGGAACCTCAGGCCCTCAGTGGTGGTGCGTGGCATCCCGGCCCAGGCTCCCACAGCCAAGCTTGACACAGGCTCCCAACACTCACCCGCCACGCCAGCCTATTATATGACCGAGGGCATGGGCTATGTACCTACTTGGAGCCCCAATGGGCAGCGCCGGCATGGCTTTTCGTCGTCACCACATCTCCCGGCCCAACGGGCCTCGCTTCGCTTTCCGCTTCCCGGAGCCTGGCCTTAATCTTCCCAACTTCAGGTGCTGCCTGGATTATCTCGTCAGCCTCCTCACCATCACCAGGTGTGATTGGTTTTCCACTGTCCGCACCCTCTATGCTTGCTGCGAGTCTGGCGATCCCTTCTGCTCCACCGCCGTGGATCTCACCACAAGCGGAGCCCGACGACAAGGTCTGTAACTCTGTCTCTCGACCGCACCGGCCACCAGGTGAGTCAAAGTCAAACCTCCAGCCCAAATTTCATTCTGTACGGTAGCAGTGCTGGAGGTTATTCTATGCTTGAATCCGTTTCAAAGAGGACCATGTAGCTACGATGGGGGCAGATTTGGGAGCCCGGGAGCGGGTGACGATGCAGGACACGTCGCCATCTTTGCCACGCCCTCATGCAAAGCAATTTTGACCCTGCTGCAATCAGAACAGTCCAGTTCGAACTGCCAAGCCAGGTCCTCCCTGAACAAAAGTACAAGCAATCCAGGAACAGGTTTACCCAAGTTATGAAGTTATGGGCTCATCAGTCAGGTACAGCTTGGTTCCAGTGACACAGTGTGCAGGCAACAACATCTGGGTATACCTGTCCCACTTAGGACAACACACCAAAGTATACAAAAAAGTGATGGATGGAATGCTTGAATTAATCTCAGCCACTGGTAAATACACTGGCAACATCCCAATCCATCAGTATTGTGTACACATGTCACCTCAGTTTGAACCCATCTATATGCAAATAAGTCTTGACCCTGCTCCAGTCAGAACAGTCCAGTCTGTACTGCCAAGCCAGGTCCGACCCCAACTGGAGCACAAGCAACTCAGGATAGGTTTCCTCCTTTATTCCATATTGCTTGATTTGTTAATAAAACCCTTGAACTATTCCCTGATCCGGAACACAGTTATTGAGTGGTCCCCAGTTACTCATTTTATTACTCTGCTATACTAATGTTGGGCTCAGAGCTGATGAGGGTGTTCTTTAATGCAAGATTAGGGTGCTGGAGCAGAACCTCTGAGGTATGTTTTGGGTTAGCTAAACTTGTGGGTAAATTAAGAATGGGGGGGGGGGGTTATGCTCCCTCAATGTGGGATTCAGCCCTGTGCTTTGCGATCATATGCTCAAGATTACTGGAAATAAAAAAAAAGCATAGATGCTGTGTTTATTTTGTGCTTGGGAAAATACTGACAATGTCCCACACCATCGAATTTGCCAATACGACAACATTGTACTCCATTTTAATGGTCTGACTTGTCAGCACAGCTGATGCCAGAAAAATATGTGAGTATCGCTAAAGAGGGGCTTTAGCTCCACCCACCCAGGAGCAAGGGAGTAGCTAGAAAATTTAAATAAACCCCACTTTGAGCCATACCTCTAGTCACATGGAGAATGCTAAGTCAGCAAACCTAATCCTCTTTAGAAGAGTTCTAGTCATACTTCCTTCCTTCTTCCAACCATCTATGCATGCTCTCACTCTTCCATCCATCCATCCATCCATCCATCCATCCATCCATCCATCCATCCATCCATCCATCCATCCATCATCCATCTGTTCTTTCGAGCCACTCACACATCCAATTTTATATTTCTTGAATTCATCCATACCTTCACTATTTCAAATATGCATTCATTCTTTCACCTACCAATATATCCATGTATCTATCCATATTTTCACATCAATCCTTTCTCCCTTTCTTCCTCCACCTTTTCACATATCTGTCCATTCTTCCATTCACTCGGACTTTCACTTATCGATCATTTCACTCTTCAGTATATCCTTCCCCTTTTCCTTGATTCTGCCTTTTCCACTTCCATCCATCGGTTTACCTTTGCATTCTCTACATCCTTTCATTTTGCCATAAATTCATTAATACATTCTTCCTTACTTGTACATTCTTTTTTTATATATCTCTCACGTACTTGTTTAATTTTACTCTGAGTTTCCCTATTTTCATCATTTCTGTTTTTTGTTTTTTTCATGCGATTGTCTGCCCCAGGACACAGCTCTCTGTCATTACATTCCCTACGGGTCTTAAGTATGAGCATTTGACTGCAAACATGATTTACTATGACACTGGCCAGGAGTACGTTTTGACTGGGGAGAAGCTGTGTGCTTCCACTAAAAAAGTACCTGCCCTTGACACAGCTGTGATCACTTTAGTGTTTCAGCTGCCTGTGCTTGAACTTCAGGGGCACACACATGACATTGAAAGGTAATAAAGTGTCTTAGATAACTAGATAATTTATAGTGGTTTCTCTGGAAACAGCACTGATGTAAGAAGGGCATTCATGAATATATATTCGTTTTTTGGTCTGGCTTGACAGTGCAACTGTCACCTGAGCTTTTAACCAACATCAATATTACTCTGCACAACTAGTAATGGTCAAAATGTTCTTTCCGGAGTCAATAAACAGAAATTTCCCAGTATTGCCAACATGATGACAATGAGTGAACATGTCATCACTTAATGGGTTGGGCGCATTAGGCAAACACGTTGCAGCTGCCTGTAGATGAGAGTTGGCACACTATCCTGTCACTTGTTTACTAACACATGGCAGACTCAGCATGTGCGGTCCAAGATGTCATGGGTGGTGCAAGACTAGATGACCCATGAGGATATTCAGCCAACCGCACTGGTGCTGAAAACATAGGGCCTTATGCACGAACACATTTATAGACACAGAATGGGTAACCCCATTGATACATCTGGCCCTAAGTGCAGTTGGTTCATATTATCTACTAGTTCTGCTACAGACCAGCAGGACCCTTCAGGATTCTAGGGTTCAAGGACTCTCTGCGGCTTGTTGCCTCTATGCAGACACTGCTAGTGAAGCCATTGCATGCCTCCAAATCTGGAGTTGTGTATACCTACCATGCAGGGCTCATGTGTATTTTGGTTTAGTGGCAACTGATTTCTGTTGACTGGTGAAGGGGCAAAGCTTAACTTTTATCACCATGTGTACTCTAGCTTTTTTGTGTACATTGTCACAATTAATATATGATTAGAGTAAATGGAAATTGAGTGCTTCACAAGTATAGTTAGGTTGATTAACACTCGTACAAAGATTCAATTGAATTTCAGTAATTCTGAACAAAGCATTGATTTTGCTTTGGGAGAAGGACGATTCTCCAAATTACTACGGATAGAAAATCTAGATTTAATTAAAAACACAAAGGCTAGCTGTTGTAATATCATATACTTTTAGAATAGGTTGTGTATAATTAACATCAGTTATCGTCTTGTATGTATAATTTTCATATCCTCGTTGGTACCTCAACTTCAGCTTATAACTGTAGAACATAGTGTGCTCAAAGTATAGGGATTGTAATGCTGAGATGTTGCCTCAGAATTCCCTTGAGGAGAGCTTGGAGTTGATGGAATAAAGATTTCCTCTTACTCTAAATCTATGTGATCATTGGACGTATTATAGCACTAGCTTTATGCAATAACCTTTGATTGCTTCTCTAATATGGTCCACTTTGAAGGACAGTTATACATGATAAACACACTCTTCCATTAAAGAACACACCTGCTTCCATGAAGGACGCAGTACCTTGGTGGAATACCAAGTGTCAAGAGGATAAACCAAATGAAAGACAAAGACACTGGTACAAACATCCTCTCCATCTGAAAAGTAAACACTTCTGGCATCCAATCTCAATAGGTATTGTCCAATAAACATCTTTTAAATCTAGTTTTGCTAGACAATCTTTCTCTTTTAAAAAATCTCTTAACAGATGGATCCCCTCCATCCTGAAATGTCTTTAAACTAAATGACTGTTTCACCCTCAAGCTTTTCACTGGCCGCCAGCAAACTTATCTCTTGAATCGGCCATTTTGGCAACAGCATCTTTTCGCAACATCTGGGAGACCTCTGAGTCTACCAAATTTGTGTGTTCCTTGTTGAGAATTCACTCTCGTGCTTCTGTAATCTCCCTTTGTAATTCTATTTTGGGACCAATGATGGTCCCCGAATCCCATGGATCTCTTGTTATGTTTAGCAGATTTTGGATGAAATATTGTAGCATTCTTGTCACATTTGTTTGAAGGACAAAAAAGAAGTCTTTGTACTCACCTTGTGTTTCTCCTGAACTCTGGCCTCTTGGTCTATATCTCAATGTTCATCCCACTCTCCCTATATGTGGAAGGAAACCGATTGAGGATTAGAAAGCTCTTCTGTTATGGGGCCTCTACATTCCCTGGCTGAAAACCAGTCCCCTCCTGCCAGCCCTTCCAAAAACACTTGAACTGAACATGCATGTTAGGTTCATTTGAACCATTGATAAGGGAGTAGATTTAGAGACATATCTGCCTAGAGATTTAATGAGAACCTCTCCAACATGTAAACATGTTGGCTTGACTGAGGCTTTCTGATCGGCCGTATGCCGCTTGTTTAGGGTTTATTCTTAGATAAATAGATGGTGGCAGTGGATAACTTAAGCAGCTTGCACCTCTGTTATGTTTCCATATGGATTAGGTATTGCCTCACTTTTTTCAAGGCGTGCTCTATGTCTCAATACCATGCCACCGACTGTATCATACAATATATGCAGAAAAATTCTGCATATATAAATGAAAATTTAAAACATAGGCAGAGCACAGCACAAATAAGTAAACAGCTGAATTTCCACAATCAGCAAGGTTATTTAGTACAAAATATTTCTTTAAATGATTAGTTCAGTTTAATCATTTAGGGTTTATTCTCAATAGGATAGTGTTCCTTCTCTCCGTTATTAAATCTGCAGTAGCATTACCAATCATTCTGACAGCACAGGGGCTCCACCTTCTTAATAATGCCACATCTATGTGTATATTCTTTAAATGTTCTTCGTTAGCCATATTCATAATTCATGGCAAGGAACCTACATTATAATAAAATTTATCCTGGCATTGTTTTAGTAGACATTCTGTATACCTTATAGGGTAATGTTCTATCTTATAAAGGAAAGTAATAAGCTCTTAGTGTAGAAGTGGGGTATGACAAACCTTTTTACCTAGAACCAATATAGACCATTCCATACCCATTCTTTTATAAATGTTGTCACTTGCTCGATTGACCACCATTCAGAGGTATAAGTAAGGGTGTTATGAAAATGTATCTAAACTTTGCATCATATTGATTACATTCTGGAGATCTAAAACATACTCATTACATGATTTATCAGCATTATCTCCATAAAGAATTCCAAACTCATCCTCCAATTCACAGGACTCCAGTCTTCTTTTTGTGCCGCTAGAGACACCATGCTCGTTTTATACACAAATGCACAAGGAGAAGTGGGTTTGCTTGTTCAATCTGCACATCTACTGACATTCTACAAGTCTACAGCGAAAATCTCTGAACTTAAAACAGTAATAGGTGCTCAAAAAAATGGTGTCTTGACACCCACCCACTGGGGTGTAAATCAATCTGTGGACCTAAAAGATCCAGACCAAATATTAAACACACTGCACCAGAGAACAATCAATCATTATAACTATAATTCAATCAAGACGCATTTCAAATAATAGAGAATTATGGAAAAAAGTTGTTTTCCTCTTGGTGGAGTTTCCAGTAAGTCTTTTATCCAGTTTCTTAAGAGTCAAACTTCAATAAGAACTTCAGTCACACTTCAAAATCAGGTCTTGTGTGTTTTATTTCCAAAGCATGAGAGTAGATACAGCAGAAGCTTCCCAGCGTTTCACCCGCAGGGCTTTTTCACGGCTTAAAAGTAAAAAGTTCTTGTCAAGTATTGTAGTTGTCACAGGCTTATTAAATCTGTATGATGAAGATGAAGATTCTACACAGTCCAAGTAATCAGTTTCCCATATCGGAGCAATGTTGTGGAATCGGCAATATGTCTCCGTAAAGAAGTAATTAAAAGCGGGGCTGTGGAAGGTGTCCCACAGTCCAAGAATATTCCCAATACAATTCTTCGGACCTTGATACGTCCTGAGGCCTATAACAAGGGCTGCGTTCTGAGGGGCACGTACTCTCTTCCCGATTCCGTGATCAACCTCGGAATCGGACAGAGAGCCCCGCTTTTAATTACTTCGTTACGAAGACATATTGCCGATTCCACAACATTGCTCCGATATGGGAAACTGATTACTTGGACTGTGTAGAATCTTCATCTTCAACATACCGATTTAATACGCCTGTGACAACTACAATACTTGACAAGAACTTTTTCCTTTTAAGCCTTGAAAAAGCCTTGCGGGCAAAACACGCGTCGGCTGCTGCTGTATCTACTCTCATGCTTTGAAAATAAAACACACAAGACCTGATTTTGAAGTGTGTCTGAAGTTCTTAATGAAGTATGACTCTTAAGAAACTGGATCAAAGACTTACTGGGAACTCCACCAAGAGGAAAAAACTTTTTTCCATAGTTCTCTAATATTTGAAATGTGTCTTGATTGGATTATAGTTATAATGATTGAGTGTGCTCTGGTGCAGTGTGTTTAATGCTCCAGTTTTATATACTGTTCTTTCCTGCCTTGCAGTTAACATTCCTGTTGCAAATTGGGTTACTAGTTGAGGGGGTTGACACCCTACTCAAGCATCAACTTCAGCTCTTGTCAGGGTTAAAACACCCACGCAAACCCCAAATCAACCAGTGTTTAACCCTCAGATAGCTTGGGACAACATCTGTCAGGCTTAACTTAGAAGAAATGCATAAAGTATGTCTGCAGCACTTTAAACAACAATGAAGTGAAAGCACAACACTAGAAAAAACGCACACCAGTTAGAAAGGGTAACTTTAAATAAATGATGTAAGACCAAAGCAACAAAAATCCAATTAGTAGAGCAAGAGATATGCAATTTTAAAGTTTGAAGTGAAAATACTGCCTCGCAGTACAGAGCGCCAACTGTGGTTACTGGTCGCGCTGGACAAGAACATGGCTATAACTTCTGGCCAGCCGTGAAGGAGGGGAGACCGGATAAATTAACCTAGTTAGGTACTCTGAACAAAGTACCTTAAATCCTAGTTTCTGGAGCATTCATTGATGCCTTGTCAAGGATACGTCGTGCAGCAGCAGTTCCGAGGAAGCTGCGGTGCTGTGATATAGAGGTGGTGTCGGTAAGGATGCCATCGACAAGGGGTTTGTGATGCAAAGTTCTTGCGCTAAGAATGCACCACACAGCGGCGGTTAAGAGGACACTGAAGGGCTGCAGTGCAAAGTCCTGAATCATCGAGGATGCTACCAACGAGGGGCTTACAATGCGTAGGGCCTGTGATGAGGATGTGTCACACAGTGGCTGTTCTGAGGAAGACATTGGCGGCGATAAGAGGTCCTATGTCAAAGATAGAGTCAGGCCATAGAGGTACTGATGCTTTTGCGACGAGAAGCATCATACAGCATTGGTTCTCCTCACAGGACCAGAGTGGGGCTGGCACAGCACCTAGGACTACGGTGGCACCACTTAGGTAGTAGGACTCACAGCAGACAGAGTGCTGGTGCTGGGTTTAAGTTGAATGGAGCCGTTTTGTCTCTCAGTCTCTGATCATCAGGCCATCTAACCTGCTCTTAGGGGTGTTATGGTGGCCCTGTGTTCAAGATGCCAGTACAGTCCTTTTCTCTCAAGCAGAAAGGCAGCAGAGTGGTGGTCCTTCTTGCAGAGTAGCACAGCAGTCCTTCTGAGGCTTCCACAGGTCTAGAGGTGTACTGAAGAGTTGAGTCTGTGGTTCCAATATTTATACCTGGCGCCCATTTTGAAGTAGGACAAGATTCCTGAGATTTCCCCAGAGGTGTTTGTAATTTCCTGCCCTGTCCCTTTATGAGAGTGCTCAAGTAGAGGCTTTGTGATGTGTAAATGTGGTAGGTGGCAACTCCTCCTCTCTTCGAGTCAGAGATTACCCATCCTGCCAACACCTGGGTCCCCTTTGTATCCCTCTCTGGGAGCAATACACAAAGACTCGCTGCAAGATACACCTAATCATGTGCCCATGAATATAGTCTACAGGCACCAAACGGTTGGTACAAGAACATGCCAACTTTCTAAAAGACTTGTGACTTACACCGACTTCACCATTACAGGAGGTTTTAAATCACAATTCTTTAGACGCCAGACTCAACAATCCTACCTGTTCCTAGTTTAAAGATATCACTTATTAAATGTAATAGCTTAACCCAATGTTATCTTATGGGAGAGGCAGGCCTTGCAGTAGTGTGAAAAATGACTTGAAGAGTTTCTTCCTACCAAGACATGTCACAGTTAAAAATACATGTCCAACTTTTTAAATACAGCCCAATGGGCTGGTTAGAGCCTACTCTAGGAGTGACATGTATTTAAAAGGAAGGTCTAGGCCTCGCAAAAGGTTTATTTATTTTGCCAGGTCAATGGCAGTTGAAAACGGCACACAGTCAGGCTGCAAAGGCAGGCCTGAGACATGTTGAAAGGGCTAATCAAGTGAGTGGCACAATAGGTGCTGCAGGTCCACTAGTAACATTTAATTTAGAGACCCTGCAATCTTGTAGTACCACTTTACTTGGGACTTACAAGTAAATTACATGTTTAAATTGGGTGTAAGCCAACTTTATGATGTTTAGAGGAGAACACACATACACTTTAGCACTGGTTAGCATTGGTAAGTGCACAGAGTCCTAAGACCAACAACAACAAGATCAGAATAAGTGGAGGAGTAAGGTAAAACATTTGGGGGAAGACTTCCCTAATGCTGTTAGGTCTAACAGTTCCTCTATTCAATGTATTCTTAAGCATGATGGTCTTCTAACTTTGCTTCCTTGGATGGCTTTTTGACCCCGGTTCAGTCTATCTTCGGCAATTCTTGCCAATGTATCCTTGCTTCTTTGCAATCAACTTACTAGTCTTGATTTATCATCTCACGTGTCACAACAGAAAGTTCTCTCCCCTGTGTATTTTTCCTGTTGTGCAGATGTTGTTTTGTCACACATGCTCACATGAGCTTGCCCCATCAACCACCAACCATAGTGCCTTGGGCCCAGTTGAAGGATTTTCGCTTTCAGTGTGTTGTGGAATGAGCTCTTTCTCCATGATCCTGAATGTGTGCCCGAGTCGCTTCACAGCACCTTGATGAACTCCTTAGACTCTTCTCCTGGGCTGCTGGTTGTCTGGGGGGTACTGTAGAGGTGCATTCATTGATCTCTGTTGAGATATCAGTGTTTTTGTTCACCACGTGTCTCCCTGGACCTTTTTGTATCCTAAGGCAATAGAAAAATCCAAACATGATTTGCAATTTCAAAGATATGGCATATTCTACTTAAAACACGTTTTACTTAAAATCCACCTAGCATTGGCTAACTGTATTCTTCTGTAATCTTAAAAAGTGGGTGAACAGGAAATTAGACCACCTTATTTCCCCCAAAACTATGGACTCCTGTGAGTCTGCAGTCCAATGCATTCAACAGTGGCCCTATCATCCTATTAATTGTAAGAATTCCTTTACCTAATTTAGGGCTGGCTCCTCTGCCCATTATGTTGGTGACCTTTCGATCATGCTATAGCAGACTGAAAAGTATGCAGGAAGACCCTTCAACACCATGACCTTTGAAATAGGATGTTACCACCGCCCCTTCCAGCTCTATGAAACACGCTCACATATCTATGTTTAATGAGCTCCACCTGAGTATGTGATTGCTGAACTTCATCTGAAGTACCTACTAATAGGTGTGGATTTGACTGCCAGTGTCTCTGGATCCAGGAACAGGTTTGCAGGTTTGGGATTCATGACAATCATAGCAAGAAATTGACCTTTAGTTAACTTTGACAGTGGTGCAGCTTTTAATGCCCAAGTTCTATGAAGACAGCCAGATTTAGATACCTTATTTATAAGGAGATGCATATTATGTGTAGCATTTGCCCTCTCTGTAGTATCCAGCTTTGTATGTAAGTAGGTACATTTGTTTTTACCTGATTGTAGTAGTCTTATTAAGTCATATTCCTATAGTTGCTCTGTTCGGAGTTTCTACTCCACACCAACTCTTTAATGAGCTTTGTACTACTCTGCTTTACTATCCTGAGAGTAAGGGGTTTTATGGGGGCCACGTTTACTAAGCTCCTTTGGTGTCTAATAATATGAAGTGTTGAGGAAAACAGAGGTAAACATCTTCAAGATTCATGATTTGAACCCTGTAGCCTCATATTGACCTCGGACCACCCAAACTTGTTCTCACACCCAGGCTGCTCATTCTTGTCTTCGCTCACACTTCGATTTCCTCTGCTTGCCTTTTGCAGGAGATGGTCCCTTTCCTGGCGTGATTGACATGTTCGGTGGAATTGGAGGATTGGTGGAGTTTCGCAGTGGTTTGTTGGCCAGCCGTGGCTTTGTATCTCTCGCCCTGCCTTACTTTGGATATGATGACCTGCCTCCTGTCTTAAATGAGGTGGATCTGGAGTACTTTGAAGAAGCAGCAGATTTTCTAATAAAGCATCGAAAGGTGGGTTATTTGTGCACTAACATTGTTTTAAATTATTTGTTGCCATTCCTCTTCCCTGGCTTTATCTTCCCTACTGCTCAGCCAGGATGAGTGCTGGAATGTGTGATGACGTCACAGAATGCTTGGTTGCTTGGTTATGTGTGGAGCGTCAGTTGGTGGATGCAGGCTGAGCAGCTGGGAGGCTGTTCCTGTTGGGGCTATACTTCCATCTGCCTATCTTCTACCCTGGAACTAAGCCTGAATAAACCTATCCTGTTTTATACACCTGGCAAATGGACTTTCTACTTTCTTTTGGGGCGGGAGGAGGACACGCAATGGGGCATCCCAATTTTGGATCTGGCTCCAGTTAGGCGGTGGACCAACGACATAATACGATCGAACACCATCTGCATGGAACAGGGACTTAGAGCCCTAAATGGGAGAACGAAGAGTGACAGGGGAGGAGCCTGCACATTTTACAATGGCCGTAGCCAAAGTCGGATAGACTATGTCCTTTGTAGCCTGAATCTGTGGCAGCTAGTATGTGACATGGAAGTAAAGGATAGATTGGAGAGTGACCCCAATCCTCTCTGTGTGGCCCATAATTGGTGGTCGGTTACAATAGGGAATTCTCAGTCAACCAATGCTCTGCTGCCTGACATGACTAATGACATGCGTAGATTGAATTGGCTGAGTGTATTGGCCAATGTGGAATCTATGGCATTTATAACCTCCGAGGTGGATATTGCAATCACCGCTATAGAGGATGTAACTTCAGTAATTCCAGGGTCAAGGGAAATAACTGATATCCATGATAAACTATTTTCCCTCCTAAAACCGCATTTCCTGAGGCCCCGCAAGATAAATAGCAAACAACCACCTAGACTAGCAAAAATGGTATAATCACCAGTGTAGGGAAGCTAGGCTAAGCTTGGGCAGAGCAATTCGGAGTAGGGATGGTGTAGTGATTATTGGCGCCAGAAAGCACTATAAGGCCAGCCTATCCCTGGCTAAAAAACTATGGGATGAACAACATTGGGTTGAATTAAAGGAGGCCTCGGGGGCTAAGGATTCTAGGTTATTCTGTAACATTATCAAGTGGGGTAAAGGTGGAATTCCAGATAAACCCGGTAACAACGTTCCAAAGGGTGTCTGGGTTGATCACTTCAAACATCAATATGCTGAGACTGCACAGTATAAGGGTGTGGAAGCAATTCTATCTGTATATTCCACTGGGAATTTATTTTCTCTTAAAGAAACTGAAGATGCTCTATGCACTGTTCCCCGGGGAAGGGTCCCGGGTTTAGATGGCATACCAGCTGATGTTTTTATTAATGATAAGGCGCGGTGGGCCAGATATATATTCCTTTTGGGAAATGCCATTGCAAAGGGTTCGGTCGTCCCGGATTTATGGAGGGGAGCGATCATCATACCCATATACAAAAAAGGGGATCGGTCTCTCCCAGTTAACTACAGGCCGATAAGCCTGATTGCCACTGTCCAAAAAGTGGTAGGTAGGATGGTGGTTAACAAATTGATGGATTGGGTTGACGATAACAATGCACTGTCCCCTTACCAGGCTGGCTTTCGGCGGGCCACCAGTACAGTTGACCAGGTGTTTCGTTTTGCTCTGCTACAGTGGGGGGCGGTGGTGCTAGGAGAAGGCAGCCTGTATGTTGCTTTTGTTGACCTGCGGGCTGCCTTCGACCTGGTCCCAAGGAGAAAGCTCTGGGCAGTTCTGAGCAAAATGGGTCTCCCGGCTGAGCTACTTACCCTGGTAATGAGGTTGCATGAGTGCAAATTCGCTAAAATCCAATGGGGCATGCATGGCGAATCCTCTGCCGACTTCCCGGTTGAACGCGGAGTGCGCCAGGGGTGCGCAATGGCTCCCCTGCTTTTCTCATTGTTCATAAATGGGACTGTGGCTCGAATGTTGGACGCCAGTATAGATGCGCCATCGCTGGCGGGCCTCAGGGTCCCAATCCTGATGTTCGCCGACGATACGCTAATTCTATCTAAAACTCCAGTCGGTCTGCAGCGAGCTCTGAACATCTTTGATTCGTTTTGCGGGGAACATGGCCTAGAAGTCAATGTGGGTAAGACCAAGCTGATGGCCTTTGCACCAAAACGCAGACCCAGGCCAAAAATATTTTTGAACAACTGTTTGCTAGAGGTGGTTACTGTATTTTCCTATCTTGGGATACAGATAACAAATGATTCCAGATGGTCCCAGCACATAGAAATGGCGGTCTTGAGGCACCAACAGATCTCGGGGGCACTTCGGGTGGATCACAAAAAATCAAGGACCAAACAAATAGAACCCGTTTTGGCAGTATATGATGCCAAGGCTCTTGGGTCTGCTCTATATGGGGCAGAGCTGTGGGGCTTTGGGAAGCTTCTCCCCTTACAGACCTCAGAGAACAGGTTTCTTAGGGGAATTACAGGACTCTCACAGAGCACCCCACTGATTCCCCTTGGTCTTGACCTGGGGAGGAGAGCAGTTAGTGACCTAGCGAGGTTGCGCCCGATTCTCTATTGGAGACGCCTCTGGACTACCTCGGAGATCATGCACTACGCAGAGGGGTTTTTAGCCATAATAAACGCAGATATTTTTCATAGGATAAATTGGCTAAAAAATCTTAGGTCTTCTCTATGTGATCTTGGTCTCTCGAATTTATGGGATAATCCAACCGGGGAGCTTTTTCCAAGCAAAAAAGCGATCAAAGATCTATATTGGGATCATGTAGCTGCAAGAGTTTGGAGTAAAACTAAATCTGACTCCATGACGGGGCGCTTTGTGGTAAACTGTATCCAGCCCTGGAACCCTACTGGGACAGCATAACCAACCCTGGGGACAGGAAGCTTTTCTTTCAGTTAAGATCAGGTGCTCTTCCATTGAGATCACTGACAGGCAGGTGGAGGAGTTCTTCCACCCTATATTGTCCAGCTTGTGGTGCATCAAAAGAAAGTATAGGCCCCTTTTTATTCTCTTGCAAAGCCTATGTTACCCCGAGCAAAGTTTGGTTAGTCCCTGTTTGTAAAACCTTAGGGACATTCAGGGGTGTTGAGGCCTTACGAATCATTTGTACTTCCACCCACATGCCTGTAGCTCTAGCAACAGCTAAGTATTTGGGCTGGGCATGGTCTATTAGACGGAGGGCTGTCGCCTTGAGTACACTGATTGGGACACCCTTTCTGGCACCTGTAGAATTATGTATCCAAATTTTAAATTTATTTGCTCATGAAATTGTGTATGTTTGTGTAATCTTTTTTAAACTACTGTATTCAATGAGGAAACAATTATCTATTGATGTATTTTAAATGTATGTTTGTGCTTTTATGAGTTAATCCTCGAATAAAGCTTTGATACGACTTTCTACTAACAACAGACATGTGTTTGACGTTTTCAATATCTGTTCTTTTAGTTGGTCTTCTGGGGATTGTAAGCTCAATTGTTTCCTTGTTGGCAGAGCACTCAGAACTAGCAGGAGAAAAAACAAATACCAAATAGAATAGCTATGTTTTCGGAAGTTACGTTTTATTGTACCTATTAGACCAGTCAGTCTTAGGCTGGTCTTCCCCTCAACTTGCTTCTTCCTCCTCTATTTTTCTGAACTTCTTTTTGCTGGTATTAGGATTCTACACACTGCTAACCAGTGCTAAAGTGCTTCTGCTCGCTCCTCTGATTCATTTTATCATTGACATATTTAATTTACTTATACATTCCTAGTAAAGTACACTATATGTGCCTAGGGCCTGTACATTAAATGCCACCCCTTTTAGTAGCCCTTTAAACATTTCTCAGGCCTGCTATTACAGAGCCTCTGTGTGCAGTTAACACTGCCATTTCGACCTGGCAAAATAAAATGTTTGTGAGGCCCAAAGATTCCTTTTTAATACATATAAGTCACCCATATGGTAGACCTTGGAAAGCCCAGAGGGCAGGTGCAATGTATTTAAAAAGTAAAACATATACTATTACATTTTACATGTCCTTTTAGTGAAAACTCTTAAATTAGTTTTTACTACTGCAAGGCATATCTCTCCCATAGGATAAGATTGGAGTTGCCTTATTACATTTTATAACTTCCAACCAAATCCGCCAAGTTTGGTATCTCAGGAAATCCTAACTTATGGTGAAGTTCTGAAAATACCCTTTCCAGAAAGTTTTCATTTTCTTTGTTTAACCATTTGGTGCCTGCAGCCTGTCTCTGGCCACATGACTGGTGTAGTTAGCAGTTGGGCTTTGTATATGCCACCTAGACAGCAGAATACAATGGGAGTTTAGGTGTGACTTGATGGGCCATCCACACAGGGTGAGAGGGAGAAGCCTGAATAGGCAATGTCCTGTCCATACACAAATGACTGCACACCCCTCTGCGGTGGGTCTGGAGCCAGGGCAGGAAGGGAGGACATCTGTTCACTTCACAAGCATCTCATTGAAGTCTCCCCCACTTCAAAGTCACCACTGGGTATAAGTACTAGACCTCAGACACCACCACGTCAGTTCAGGGCTGGACCTTGCTGTGCTGTTACAAGGACTGCCGCTTTGCTGGAATCCTGCTTTGCTGTGGTGGCCTGCTGCCCTCTTGACTGGGTGAGAAGGACTGGACCTGCATCTCTTGAACCCAGAACTCAGGGTGACTTCAAGGGCTAAAGGACTAGAGCCTGATCTGAAGGCACAGGGACAAAACAGACTTCTAACAAACTTGCAACGGCACTTGGTCTCTGCTATTTGTAAGTCTACCCTGCAAAGTGGTGCCACCCTAGTCCTGGACCTTTGGAAGTGGGCCTAAGGTGCTTATCAGCAGAACCAATGCATCCTCTATCTGAATTGATGCATATCCTTGGCTGGGCGGTGAATTCTTGAGCAGAACTAATGCATCACAGCTGCTGCGTGGACCCGGTGCTGAAGGCCAGCATCATATTCGCAGTCCTCGGACCCGGCGCATCTCAGTTGGGGAAACCCATCTCTGTCCCAGGTACCCGCATTCCTCATTGACTGCAACTTCAACAATGACACAATAGCACCTTGCATTACAGCCGCGCTGCATCTCGGGACTGACTCATTGCACCAGCTGCACAGCTTTTTTTCGACCCAAATCCGTGTAACGTTCCACAACTAAGATCTAAGGTACTTTCTTCAGCAGGTATAACTGGGTCCCTGTAGCTGTCCCCCAACCCATTGTGGTTGAGCTGAACTAGTAACTTTGTTGTAGTGCAGGACGACCAGATATCCCTTGTTAGCGCTTTGTGCTTTTGGACGCAAGTTTACTGTAAAACTTTGAAACTCAATATCTCCCGTTTCCCATATTTGATTTTCGTTGTTTTGGTCTTGTTTTATTTATTCAATGCTACGTTATTTTTTTATCTCTGTTGTGGCCTCCTTTTGTGGTGTGTTGTCACTCTATGACACAGTTTGAAGTATTGCACATTTACTTTACACATTGCCTCTAAGTTAAGCCTAGCGGTACAAAAGGGGGTGGTGATGGACGGAGCATCATGGGAACAGTCCAGCCCGAACTGCCAAGCCATGCCTTCCCTGGACCGGAAACAAGCTTCCTAGGACCGGTTTCTGGCATTTCAGCCGTCTTCAGCCAGGCTTGCTTGAATCCAGTGGCAAAGTGAGCAAGAGACTCACGTCTGAGCATACCCTGCCAACTTATGGCAAACAAAGCGGTACAAAAGGGGGTGGTGATGGACGGAGCATCTGAACCAATCAAACACTCACACCCAGTCAACAGATCTGGGTTTAATCCATCACCGTTCTTTAGCCCACTCTGCCACCCCAATTCAGACATGGCCATATGCAAATCAGTCTGACCCTGTGCCTCATGGGAACAGTCCAGGGGGCCTGGCTTAGGCGCCGATGCGGGCAGAGATGTGAGTGTCGAGCTCCGCCTGTGATCCCCGCAGTAATCCTGAAAACAAACCCCCTAAACCCACCCAAGTGCCACCGAGGGGTGATCTAGAGGAGAGGAGCTGGCCATGAACATCGTGGGTTTCTTGAACGGCGAAATCCGACACTGTGGAAGGATTTCCCAGGCGACGCTGAGCGCGATCGGCGCTTTAAAAATGGCGAGTCGCTCAAGCTGAGAGACGCCTACGAGAAGCTGAGAGAGCCGTGGATGGAGGCTCTGTACTGCCTTGTAGGACGCACTGCCGTTGGAGTTGGAGTGGCGCCGGAGCTCGTGACTATTGGCGAACCACATTGCGGTGGTTGGGCTGCTTGGAGGACGACTACCGGACTGGGCTAAGTGGCGGATATCGGGACTGGCGGCAAGGCCCTGAGTGGGGGAGCGGGTCGACCGTGACGGTGGTGGTCCCTATTTGGCAGCGCTGGTGAAGAGCGGTGGCCTGCACTGGCTGGTGCGTTGGACAGGAGTGCCCAGGGGTCCGCCGGGTTGGCCTGATCCTCACTCGGGCTGCGCTAGCGAGTCAGGGGTGCTGAAGATGGGGGCCAGGACTCGGGGCATCCTGAGCCATGTACAATTGTTGAAACTTTGCCAGCGGCGATCGATGGAGAGGGTTACATGCCCCTGGGGCATGGCTGGTGGCACCGTGAGGCGAGATCAGCTGCCAACGACTATTATTGTCTACAATGGGGAAACTCGAGCGTCCTGACCTGGCATCGCTGGGGCCGGTTATGGAGTTGGGCCCGCAATGTGAATAGAGAGTGTGTGTGGCTGGCTGGCTCGGGCCTACGCAGATGGCGCTGTGAGCGGAAGGCTCTGACTGGTGGAGTTGAAAAGTGCATTCCCTGCGGGAGACGGGCTGGCCGCCTAATAGGGGCCTTGGAGGTCTGCTGGACTGGGTTTTGACCCCGGGCCTGCCTGCTACATGCTGTGCAGTCCATCTCCTGGGGCCCTTTGTGAGAGTTTGTCCTACCGACATCATGGGCAAGCCCCGGGGAAAGAAAGAAGATGGCCCCCAACCCTCTGATGCTGAGTCCCCGGCTCAAGATGGCCAGGATACGCAGGATCCGGTGCAAGAACCTGGGCTGCACCAACAATTGGATAGGATCCTATCCTTCATCGCGGACTCACGGGCTGCCCTGCAGCAGGACATTGCACAAGTGGCGACGGGGTTGGTCCTTCTGCGAGCAGACCACTCGAAGCTATCGGATGGGTGAAACATGTAGATGACGTGATCTAAGAGGTATCACCTGCACAGACCACACTGGCTGCAACGATGGCGGGCGCTCTGGACCGGATCACAGCGCTGGAGAAATGTGCGGAGGACGCGGAAGGGAGGAACAGGTGGAACAACATTCGGGTGGTAGGCCTGACGGAGAAAACAGAGGGCTCAGATATGGTGCGATACCTGGAGGACTGGCTGAGAACGGAGGTGGCCCCTGAGGGATTGTCCGCCTTCTACACTCTTGAGCGTGTGCACCGTGTCCCGGCTCGACCCCCACAATAGGGACTTCCTCCTTGACCAGTGGTGGCAGGCCTGTTGCACTTTAGGGACAGAGACTTGCTTCTTCAAAAGGCTCGCATGGATGGCCCATACCAGGTCGGCAATAGCAAAGTCACCCTTTTCCCAGACTATTCTTTTGAGACTCAGCGGCATCGAGCAACCTTCCAAGCATTAAAGAAGGAATTGCGAGTAGAGGGGATATAGTACTCCCTGATCCTCCCGGCCAAGCTCCGCACCATACTGGATGGGAAAACCTGTTTTCATGATACACCAGAGGAAGCGTGGACATGGCTGGAGTCTTATCGCGCTGGCAGGGATTGGCCGGAACGAGAGGCGCGGGCGCTGGCTGTGGATTCGATGCCCCGAAGATCAGAGCGTATAAGACGCCGGTGTCGGGGGCTACGGAAACCATCAACCTCACAAACTGAGTTGGAGCGCAAGGAAGCATTGGCAGCGGTGTCGGCGCTCTCTGGGGAACTGTTGCTGGCCTCACCAAGAGGTTCAGAACCGGACAATGCTGGGGGCGCTTCGGAGGCGGACACTTCAGCATCGGACAGCGTACATTTACCACTGGTCACACCGGGAACGGCGGATGGCCTGATGGATGAGTATATTCTGTATATTATGTGTGGGAGGTGGGCCTGCTCTGGACAGTTGCAGTTAGTGAGCTTGGGGAGGAAAGTGGTTCTTGTGAGCTCCCTGGGGAACTACATAGTGCTAAGATGGAGGGGGGCCCCGGGATTGGCTTCGCATGGACAATGTGGTCTGAGGCCTAGACCGTTGAGATATGCGTATTGTGCTTGGGGGGTATTGGGGGGGTGGGTTGTTTTGGGGATCTGTGTGCGGAGATTGGGTGATGCACTGACTAATTACTGATTGCTTGCTAGGCCCTTTCCAGCCCCCGCCGGATGGTCCGTAGTTAGTTGGCCTGAAGCACTTTAAGGCAGTTGTTTGGCTTGTTTGGATGGGATTCACTATGTTGGTGCCTGTTCTTGAGGGGAGGGTGATGTTGTTGGTGGGGTGGGGTGGTGGGGGGAAAGGAATTGTTTGAGTGGGGAAGGGTGCCCGCCGACACGGCTAGGAGGAAATAGAATGTTCCTGTGTTTTTTGCATCACTGTTATGGGTCCGTTACCTGATGTGAAATGAGTGACTTGGAATGTTGGGGATTGCACTCCATGCAGCGTAGGTATAAAGTCCACTCTTATTTAGTGCGTAGGGGCATACAGATAGCCTTTCTACAGGAAACACACTTGACTAAAGCAGAGGGATTGGCACTGCAGCGCAGATGGAGAGGTCAACTCTACTACACCACTTATTCAGCATTTGCAAAAGGGGTGTTGATTTGGATCAGGGCGGGGGTCCCCTTTCAGAAGACTGATCAGTTGGTGGACTCTGAGTCCCGTTATGCAGTGGTTAGAGCACGCCTTTATGGGCAGGAGGTGACTCTTTGCAGCGTTTATGCCCCTAATGTAGAGCAGGTGCCCTTCTTGGAGAACTTATCTGTCGCCCTTGCAGATTATTTTACTAACCCGGTACTGATGGAGGGGGATTTTAACTCTGTTGCGGACATGACCATGGACAGATCCCATCCACCACTACCCACAGCTCCGGTTCATAAACTGGCGCGGCTCAGGGCCCAGTGGCAAGCTCACTGGGGATTTATAGATGTTTGGCGAGCGCATCCCCCAGACGACAGAGACTATTCGTACTTCTCGGCTTTGCATGACTTGCATGTACGACTTGATGCGGTCCTGTGCAGCCCTGGCTTGGTACTTATGGCAATTGATAGTGAATACTTGTCGCGTATTATCTCAGACCATAATCCATTATTGGTGAGCTTCTGTTGGGTTGCAGAGCGCCCTATTGTTCCGACCTGGAGACTGCGACCGGAATTGTTGGAGGACCCAGACTTTCGCGCGGAGCTGGGAGTCAGAGTTGAGCGATACTTTGCGGTGAACATAGGCACGGCCACGACAACTGCCCTGGAATGGGACGCTTTTAAAGTAATGGTCCGCGGAATATGTATTACCAAGTGGGTGAGAGTGCGGAAGCTGTTGCTGCAGGAAATCGAGGCTGGGGAAAGGGCACTTAGGGAGGCTGAGCGAGCTTGCTCTAGTGGTGCTGAGACACGGGACATGGTCCAGACCCGGAAGGAAGCAGTGGCAGTGGTTGTGGAGTGTTTAAGGTGCTTCGACCATAGAGCTTATTTGGTTTGCGCGCATGCTGAAAGGGATAAGGTGTGCACCCTATTGGCTTGGCTGGCCGACCCCGTCCATAGATGCGTGCCGATAGTGGCGCTGACTTCATCATTGGGACGACTAGAGTACACGCAACATCAAATTATTGATCGATTTCGTTCCTTTTATGCGGCTCTATATACGAGCCAACTGGAAACTGGGGAGACGGACGTGCAAGCGTTCTTGGAAGAGCTGGAGCTGCCTACCATTGAGGCAGAGGAGGCGGAGTCCATTGGCCAGGATATCACACTTGCTGAAATTCGCTGTGCCATTAAGCAGCTGGTGCGCAACAAAACTCAGGGCAGTGAAGGACTACCCATCGAATTCTACTTAGCGTATATCCTCGCTCCCAGATTGCTGGCGGTAAATAAAGAGGCCAAGCAGTGGGGTGTCCTTGCGACCTCAACTAGGGACGCTATCATTATTCCCCTCCTTAAACCAGGGAAAACCTCGACTGATCGGTCTGCTTATCGGCCTCTCTCCATGCTCACCTCAGACTACAAGATATTGAGTCGGGTGCTGGCTACTCGACTCCTTCCCTTTATGACGTGGCTGGTTCACTCTGACCAGGCCGGCTTCATCCCGACCCGCAATACGGCTGGTAGCATACGCAGGCTAATACGACTGCTAGATGGGGACTATGGAGCAGAGGGACAGGCAGTGGTCCTCTCGGTGGATATTGCCAAGGCATTCGACAGCCTGTAATGGCCATATTTGTTCTCAGTCATGAAAGCCTTCGGTCTTGGAGAAGGGTATGTCCACTGGACGGAAATATTGTATTTGTCGGCAAATGCTAGGGTGAGGGTTGGCAGAGTCATTTCCTCTTCATACCCTGTGGGGCGTGGCTCTAGACAGGGCTGCCCACTCTCCCCGCTGCTTTTTGCCCTAGCAATGGAGCCACTATCTGCGCATGCTCGGATGGGGTGGGCGTTCGGAGACTTGAGTCTTAATGATCGGACGCATTATATCTCGCTATATGCGGATGATCTCCTGTTGTTTCTGAGAGATGCGGGAGAAGCACTGAAGGGAGTGCGCTCCCTGCTCGGCTGGTTTGGTGATGTTTCTGGTCTGCGGTTTATTTCCAGTGACCAGGATGTGCGACCCGCCTGCACTACCACCTGGTTTGGCGTGAGAGCCTAGGTGTCTTCCCTACCTGGGAACGCAAGTGTATCACACTCAGGAAGATCTCCTCGAAGGCAACATAGGTAGAGCGCTAAGGGGCCTGAAGGGCAGCATGTAATTCTGGGGGACCTTACCATTGTCGGTGGCGGGTCGAGTAGCACTGTTGAAAATGGTGGCGCTCCCTCTGCTTTTATATTTTTTCCGGACCCTGCCCTTTACGAATACCCGTCGCGCTGTTTTGGCAGCTCCGCTCTGCAGTGGGGAGCTTTATCTGGGGGGCAGGGTGGCGCCCGGTAGCATTGGATACTTTGGTGCGTCCAAGGGCTGAAGGGGCCTTGCTGTCCAAGATTTTGGGCTATACTACTTAGCCGCGCAATTCCAGCACCTTCCCCAGGCAGTGACACAAGAGTTTCGAGGAACTGAGAGGGAGACGGATTCGGAAATGCCACGGCACGTCATATCCTTTGTGGTCCTACAGCAAAGATTACAGACTACTGGCTTATCGACAGTCAATTGCGCCCTGATGCATTGCTGGAAACAGTACCACAATAGAATTGGGGTGCAACAACCTTATGCTCCGGAATTACCATTAGGCATGTGCACGGCCCTATTGCATGGCAGGGATTGGTCTGCCCTTGTGGAGTGGGAAGCACTGGGCCTCCAGATGGTGGGTGATCTGTTTGGAGACGGCGTATTGTTGCCTTTTGGCCCACTGCAGGGGACTTTGGCCTCCCGCAAGGTCATTTCTTATTACATACGGCCCTGGGTACCGCCATCCAGAAACATTGGGGCACTGGCCTTTGGGAACCACCTACAAGCAAGGCGTGTCAATATGTGGTGATGGACCTGTCTATCTCGAACATAAGCTCAAGGCCCACGTCCCAAGCAGGACGCTACGCTCTTCCAGCAAAGCCCTTCTCTCTGTACCCAGAGTTCGAACAGTCAGAAATGGAGACAGAGCCTTCAGTAAAACTGCCCCAGAAGCCTGGAACTCCCTCCCCATTCAGTTGAGGTTAGAGCCTGATCACATGAAATTTCGAAAACAGCTAAAAACCTGGCTCTTCTAGCCAGTTGAGCCCTCCTACTTCCTGGAATCAGTTGGTCATGAGGATCCTCTTTGCCTGCTAGCGCTCCGAGACCTTCGGGTGATTTATGCGCGATACAAATGAAATAAAATGGAAATGGAAATACCACCACCAGAGACACCCAGCACAGCTGGAAAAGCATCTCAGAAGAGAAGTGGGCGTCTGTCCTCTCTGAGCACTATCCCAAGCACACCAGCGACTTGGAGAAAGCCATCAAAAACCTTGGCAGCTAGATCACCATATGCACCAACACCCCAGCTCACCACATGCTCAATCTATTGGCAAGAGCCTGACCACAGGTCAGCTGATACACAGAGAAATTCAGGTTGATGAAACACCAATGCAAGCAACTGGAGTGCAAATGGAGAACACGTCAAGACACTACAGATAAAAACATCTTAAAATCAACCCTAAGATGCTACAAACAGCTCTTGCAGATTGAATTGATGCCAGCACTAACAGCAGCATGGAAATCTTTGCTTTCATCAAAGATTTCACTGTGCCTCCTGCCATCTCCAGCAACATCATCCCCTCACAAGACATTTGGAAAAATCTCTAGGCATTCTTCTGTAAAAAAAATCACCTCCATATTCAGAAACTTCGACCCTCAACCCGTGTTGCAAGGATCCTGCTCATACACAGAACTGTGCACAGACACCCAGGACATCAGTGAATTGTGGTGTACCAGAAACTCACATCAGTACCTAGAAAAACGCCAGCCAGCTAGCATCAGTGTCACATTAGCTCTTCGTCCTATATCAAAGTAACCAATGATTAGACAACCTAGAACATGCAACTTAGGACCATCTCAGGAATGGTGGGAAGTGAGAACACTCTTTCATTATACTCTCATACCAGTCCACAACAGGAGTAAATAAGAGACACAGTAAAGTTAAAATATTTATTTTAACGACGTGATCTCAGGTGCAGTATCTGAGCCAATATAAGCAGACATATGATTAAAAATAATATGGTCACATTGTTACAATTCCATAAAATACAAAAGGAGAAATCATATAACAATGATAGTGAAAACAGGTCTTATACCGCCTAGCTTTAACACCCTCCCTATTTAGGAACTCTGTATTATAAACTAAAGAAGGTCTCTTAGGCTTGTTTGGGGGACCCCATTACCTTTTCGCTCAGTAAGAGTAAATCACATGTGGATCAGCAAAAGCTCTCTGCATCCCTGGAAACGGAAATCTTCCAAGTGTGTGAAATCATGGCAAGTGTGCAATAATAAGGGGCCCAGAATCTTACTTGGTTCACAGCTGCCCAATTGTTGTGTCTAACAGCATTACTCGATCATATCTAACAACATCTACCCTGTTATGATAACCTTGATAGCTTCAGCACTCACTGTGCAGACTAGCGGCACGATGTAAGTTTAGAGATGTCGAAAACAAACCTTTTCTCATGTGAAGACCTTCACGAAGCCTAACTTACAAAAACAGTTATATGCAGTGTTGTGTGCAGAATCAGCAAAAGGTAAAATGGCGTTTAAACTTCTAAAAAGCCATGCTAACATAACGTGCATGCAAAGCAGGTCTTAGCCCATACTACACCGAACTCGTCATCATCACAACACAACTTTCCTCCATAGCTGATAAATGAACTCTGACCTTGTGGCCTGCCATCACCAACATCCAAATTGCTGCTATCATGAAGACCATCCACTCTGGGGCTCCATCTGACCCTTGCCCTCATCAGGCATTCACCAAAGAACTTCTATTGAACAGTGAAGCACTAAAACCCATCCTCTAAACCTCCATTGACCCAGGCACATTCCTGGAGATCTTGAAACATGCCATCATCATGCCCCTGTTCAGGAAACTAACCACTGACTGAGCCATGCTTTCCAATTAAAAGCCCGTCTCCCCCCTACCATACCACCCGAAAACACCACCAACTCATCCGCGCCACCAAGAAAACTGCATTCAAGGAACGACTGGACAACAACGCACACAACAGCAAAGAACTCTTTAACATCGTCAAAGAGCTCTCCAACCCCAACGCCGGAAACAACAACATCACCTCTTCGCAAGACCTCTGCAACTCCCTCGCCTCCTACTCCCACAACAAGATCGCGGACATACACAACAGCTTTAGCACTCAACCGACGAACACCACGACCGAACCACCGCCCCCCACCACCACCCTCCTCGCCTGGACTCCGATCAGCACCGAAGACACCGTCCGCACGATGAACTCCATCCACTCCGGATCTCCGACCGACCCCTGCCCTCACCACGTCTTCAACAAGGCCGACGCTGTCATCGCACCCCACCTGCGGTACATCATCAACACCTCCTTCGACACCGCTACCTTCCCGGAGAGCTGGAAGCACGCCGAACTCAGCGCTCTACTCAAGAAACCATCGGCTGACCCCACCGACCTCAAGAACTACCGCCCCATCTCGCTGCTCCCGTTTCCTGCAAAAGTCATCGAGAAGACCATCAACAAGCAGCTGGCCGCCTTCCTCGAGACGAACGGATCCCTCGACCCCTCGCAGTCTGGCTTCCGGGCCAACCACAGCACCGAGACCGCCCTGATCGCAGTCACCGATGACATCCGAGCGCTGCTCGACAACGGAGAAACAGCGGCCCTCATCCTCCTCATCCTCCTCGACCTCTCCGCGGCCATCGTACCCTAGTACAACGCCTCAGCAACGTCGGAGTCCAGGAGAAGGCACTGGAGTGGATCATCTCCTTCCTCGCCGGAAGGACACAGAGAGTCTGCCTCCCCCCGTTCAGATCTGAAGCCACCGAAGTCATCTGCGGCGTCCCTCAAGGCTCCTCGCTCAGTCCAACCCTCTTCAACATCTACATGAGCCCCCTCGCAGACATCGCACGCCAGCACAACCTCAACATCATCTCCTACGCCAACGACACCCAGCTGATCCTCTCCCTTACCAACGACTCCGCCACCGCCAGAGCCAACCTTCATGAAGGGATGAAAGAGGTAGCCGAATGGATGAAGAACAGTCGCCTGAAACTGAACTCAGATAAGACGGAAGTCCTCATCGTGGGATCCTCAC
This sequence comes from Lissotriton vulgaris, assembly GCF_964263255.1. NCBI lineage: Eukaryota > Metazoa > Chordata > Amphibia > Caudata > Salamandridae > Lissotriton > Lissotriton vulgaris. The sequence goes on along the minus strand of NC_141685.1, from coordinate 215,889,406 downwards.
CCGCCGCTTGGGACGACTCCTGGTGGCCCCCCGACCTAGGCAGCGCACCCAAACCAACAGACCACGCACGCAACCTGGGCTTCATCCTGGACTCCTCCCTCTCCATGACCAGACAAGTCAACGCCGTCTCCTCGTCGTGCTTCAACATCCTGCGCATGCTACGTAAGATCTTCCGGTGGATCCCCACCGAGACCAGGAAGACGGTCACCCAGGCCCTCGTCACCAGCCGTCTGGACTACGGCAACACCCTGTACGCCGGAACCACCGCCAAACTCCAGAAGAGACTCCAGCGGATCCAGAACGCCTCAGCACGACTCATCCTGGACATCCCCCGTCGCAGCCACATCTCCGGACACCTGAGAGATCTGCATTGGCTCCCGGTCAACAAGAGAATCACCTTCCGTCTCCTCACCCACGCACACAAAGCCCTACACAGCCAAGGCCCAGGATACCTCAACTTCTATGCTCCCAAACGCCAGCTTCGTTCGACCAGCCACGCCCTCGCCGCTGTCCCCCGCATCCGTAGAACCACCACAGGGGGACGGTCCTTCTCCTACCTCGCCGCCAAGACTTGGAACTCCCTCCCTCCGCCTGACCCAGGACCACCTCGCCTTCAGGAAGCAACTCAAGACCTGGTTGTTCGAGCAGTAGCAGATCCTCCCCCCCCATCCCCCCCAGCACCTTGAGACCCTCTGGGTAAGTAGTGCGCTATATAAATACGATGATTGATTGATTGATTACCTCTCAACGGTCTGAGAGAAACTTATCAATCAACACCTTACAAACAACCTCAGCACCCCCCCAGCTCCTTGATCCCATGCTGTCCAGATTCAGGCCAAATCACAGTACAGAAACAGCACTCATCCACACCACAGACAACATCAACATGATCCTTGACAGAGGAGACACAACATCCTTCATTCTCCAGGACCTCTCTGCAGAATTTGACACGGTCTCACACCCAATTCTCATCAGGTGCCTGCACTAGGACCAGCTGTCTGTCTGGTCTGCTCCTTCTTAATGGATAGAACACAAGCTTTCAGCTTGGCACCTCACTCCTTGGAAGCCCACAAAATAATCTCTGGAGTCTCCTGGTTCACTGCTTAGCTCCACCCACTTCACTGCATATATGATCCTTCTGGCTAACATCATCCGTGCACACAACTAAAGACGTGGGGCCCGATTCACAGAATGAACTTAAGACTCAATCCTAAACTTACTACTGTTTTGGTATTCACAGATTGCACTTACTACTTTTGGTATTCATAGAATGAACTTACTACTTTTGGCATTCACAGAATGCACTTACTACTTTTGGTATTCACAGAATGAACTTACTCATTTCGGTATTCACAGAAGTTAAGACTCCTTACTTTACTCCTAAATGCCTTCTGTGAATACCGAAAGTCTTAAAATTAGGATTTTTCTCAATTTAGTAGTAGTAAAGTTAGGACTCCTAACTTTAGGACTCCTAAATGCCTTCTGTAAATACCGAAAGGCCTAAAATTAGGATTTTTCTCAATTTAGTAGTAGTAAAGTAAAAAGAGGCCCACAAAACCTTATTGAGGGGCTATAAGGCGGAGATAATAAGAGCTAAGCAACAATACTTTACCGCTTGTACCATCTCACTCTCCTCTCCGAAAGAGCTTTTTAAGATTGTGGATTCTCTGACTACCCTGCAGGTTCCTGATCGGGTTATTTGCTCTCAGCTGTTGTGTAACAACATTGCCTCTTTCTTTCAGGCGAAGATTGCTGATCTGTATTCGGCATTAGAACTTCAGAAGGCTGAAATTGCGGATTCCTCTGGTTCCGCTGAGTTTGTTCTATCTACGGTGGAGGTTGCCCCATTGGGACGCTTGGCATCTTTTCCTCCCCTTGTATCTCAGGAACTAGAGGGCCTGCTCTCTAAGACTAGATCAGGCTCCCCCTTAGATCCCTGTCCTCTCATGCTTCTCAAGCAGTGTAAGGAGACTCTTTTACCTCCCCTCTTGGAGATCATGAATGGGGCAATGAGGTTTGGTACCTTCCCTCAGCAATGGAAAAGGGCTGTGGTGAAACCATTACTTAAGGAGCCAACACTTGACCCTGGGGTATTTAAAAACTTTTGCCCCATTTTGCTGCTCCCTGCTGCCGCAAAGATGCTGGAAACACATCTTAATAAGCACCTTGCGGCCTTTCTGGAGAACTCTGGCCTGTTAGATCATTCGCAGCACGGATTTAGGAGGGAGCATAGCACCGAGTCGGCCCTTAGCATTGTGCTGGATAATATCCGCACTCAAGCTGATAGGGGCCAGACCACCCTCCTCATCCTGCTAGATCTCACTGCTGCGTTTGATACCCTCTCTCCCTCTGTGTTAACATCTCGCCTGAGGGAGATTGGAGTGGAGGGGTCCGCTCTTGATCTGCTGACCTCCTTCCTAGACCAGAGGGAACAGAGAGTGATGCTGGAGGAGTTTCTATCTCCATCCCTGTCTGTGCAATGTGGGGTCCCCCAAGGGTCGGCATTAAGTCCGACCCACTTTAACATCTATGTGACCCCACTTGCCAGGCTGATAAGATCTTTTGGGATGGAGGTAGTTTCCTACGCCGATGACACCCAGATCCTGGTCTCCCTCTCCCAGCCCGTTCACGAGGCTGCCTCCAATTTTAGATCTTGTTTAGAGACAGTCGCAAAATGGATGACTTACAATTCATTAAAACTGAACGGGGAGAAGACGGAGATTCTGGTGTTTGGGGGAAAGGAGGACATCTGGTCGGCAAATTGGTGGCCTGCCTCATTGGGAGCGTGTCCGGTACCCACCGCTCTGGCAAAAAACCTAGGAGTCCTGATTGATCCTACCCTCAATATGCGTCAGCAGGTGAACAGAACAGTCTCTACCTGTTGGGGCATAATTCACATCTTGAGGAGAATTAAACACTTATCCCAGCAGGCCAGAAAGCAAGTCGTGGTTGCTCTTATAGGCTCCCGACTTGACTATTGCAATGCGCTGTATGCAGGACTCGGTAGGGGGCTGCTGCAGCACCTTCAAATGGTCCAAAACGCGCCAGCCAAGTTTGTGTTGAATCTACCCAAACGTGCGTCGGCCACTTCCGCAAGGAAGGCGTTGCATTGGCTACCTGTTGAGGACAGGATTTCTTTTAAAATCCTGTGCCTTACCTTTGGCGCCCTAGCGAGAAATAGGTCAGTGGGGATTGGGGCTCTTTTGGCCCCTTATAGCCCCTCGAGGAATCTGCGCTCCACCAACAAATCTTTGTTATCTGTACCACGCATTCGCAGAGCCAAATGGGGTGGCAGATCTTTTTCCACAGTAGCACCAAAAATGTGGAATGCTCTTCCCGTTGAAATTAAGGCCCTTCCCACTCTTCTGTCCTTTAGGAAAGCTTTGAAGTCACGGCTATTTGCCAAAGCATACCCGTAGTTTTGCCTCTGCCTTTTATGATTTATTTTATAGGCGCCTTGATGCCTTCGGGTTTTAGTTGCGCGTTATGAATTTTCTTTCATTCATTCATTCATCTGAAGGCACACCGGCATAACAGACTTCTAACAACCTTGCAGCTGCAATTGGTCTCTGCCATCTGTGAGTCAAACCTGCAAAGTGATGCCACCCCAGTCCTTGACCCTTGGAAGTGGGCCTAAATTGCTTACCAGCAGAACCAATCCATCTTCTCTGCTGAGCAGCACATCCTCTAGCCATATTGATGCATCTACTTGGCTGGGCGGTGCATTCTTGAGCAGAACCAATGCATCACCGCTGCTGCGTGGACCCGGCGCAGAAGGCCAGCATCAAATACGCAGTCCTCGGAACCAACATATCGCAGTTGGGGCAATGCATCTCTGGCCCATGTCCCCGCATCCCTCGGTGAGAGCAACCTCAACAATGAGACAACAGCACCCTGCATCGCAGCCGCGCTGCATCTCGGAACCAACGCATTGCTCCAGCTATGCAGCGTTTTTCGACCCAAATCAATGCATCGTTCCACAACTAGGATTTAAGGTACTTCATTCAGCAGGCCTAACTGGGTCCCTGTAGCTGGCCCCCAACCCTCAATATTCCTGGTTTCCCATATTTTATTTTTGTTGTTTTGGTCATATTTTATTTATTCAATTCTACTCTATTTTTCTAACTCTGTGGCAGCCTACTTTTGTGGTGTGTTTACATTCTATTACTGTTTGAAGTGTTGCACAAATACTTTACACATTACCTTTAAGTAAAGCCTGACGGCTCTGTGCCAAGCTACCAGGGTTTGAGCGAAGCTTAATTTAAGGTTTGCTTGTGTCTTATCCTGACAAGGTTTGCAATTTCAGCTTGACCATGATTTACTCCCAAGCCAACCAGTAACCCAATTTCTTACAGTACCTTTGCAGGGATCAGATACTAGAAAAGTAAGATGTCCAAATATGTGTTGAAAGCCTATAGTGTAATATAAATACATAAGGTTCCCTACTTGCTAGAAAACATTCAGAAATTGTTACCCTGCATTTGAATGCACTGGATTACCCACCATCCATGTGTACAAGAAGTGACAAAACTGGCCATTCTCCAGGACCTCTCTGCAGAATTTGACACAGTCTCACACCCCATTCTCATCAAGTGCCTGCAAAAGGACCAGCTGTCTTCCTGCCTGCTCCTTCTTAATGGGTACAATACAAGCTACCAGCTTGGCACCTCACTCCTTGGAAGCCCACAAACTCATCTCTTGAGTGTCTCCTGGTTCATTGCTCAGCTCCACCAACTTCAATGCATACAAGATCCCTCTGGCCAACATCATCTGTGCACACAACAAAAGACATCCTCTCCCATGAAAATTACACGCAACTCATACTCTCCCTCTACTAGACCACTAAACAAGAATCAAGTTCTCTGCCTGCATGACCGAAATCGTTAACTGAATGAAAGCGGGGAGAGGAGTTGGCCTAACGTCTAGGGCAGGTTGACCTCGAATCTGGGGAACTGGGTTCGAGTCTCGACAATGACGCTGAACATCCTGTGATTCTGGGCAAATCACGTAATCTCCCCATGCCTAATAAAAAAGGAATGTGTCCTCATGTAATGCAAGTGGTGCTATGAAAAGCGCTCCGATACCCAATTCGGGTCAAGTTAAAGCTATATACAACTCTGTAAAAAAAAAAGCCAGGTGAACAGCAGCAAGACAGAAGTAGTGATCTTCGGCAATCTTCACTATGGGACTCCAACTGGTGGCCAACGATACTAGGAAACACACCCAGAGCCAGAACCTGTGCAAGAACCTCGTTAATCATCTACAAAAAACTGGACATGACAGCAACGTCGTCACTGTATCCTGCCTCCAAACCCTGAAGATGCTGAGGAAGATCTTCAAATGACTTCCAAGCAACACTAGCAAAACTGTTACTCATGCCCTCAGCAATTTGGACTATGGGAACATCCTCTACATCGGGATCACCAAGTAACTCACTAGGTGACGATATCCCATCCAGAAATCGGCAGCCAGCCTCATCCTCAACCTCCCACACAGAACTCAAAACATACCGCACCTCAGGAAGCTTCCCTGGTTCCTCATACACAAATGTACTCAATTCAAACTCCTCACACACATTAAAGGCTCTACACAACTCAAGCCCCACCTTTCTGTACAGTTGCATCTCCTTCCACCTACCACCCAGACACCTCCTCTACAGAGAACCAGATCAGAAGGAGAGGCATTCATTTACATCACTCCTAAAACATGGAAGTACCTTCCACTCCACATCAGGAACTTAGCAAGAATCTGAAGACCTGGCTTTTCAAATATCCAACTTACCATAGGCAGGGCTAGGCACACACACCTGCTCAGCACCAGTATAACCTCTCGGGTGATAGTGTGCTTTAAAAATGCATATAACATTTTTAAAATATTTTTCAAGACACATTTTGGAGAAACCACTCAGTGAAACCTACCTGTGATTTGGTATACCTCCTACTACACAGTGAACAATTAGGTTTCTAAAAAGGCACAAAACCTCCTTAAAGTCTCTTTGTCACCACATTTTAGCGTGTGGAGCTCAAAATTTAGTGGGTCATTTAGAGGTTGGCAATGTGGAACATCCACCAAAAAAGCAAAGTGTTAGACCTGGCACCATTGGCGTGGGTCCCCCCTGCATTGTTTTGCCTTTTCCTTCTCTGTTTTGCTGTGTGTTGGACTTCGTTTTGCTGATCTAGATGCTTTGGGCACTTTGCCACTGCTGTTCAGTGCCAAAGTGCAAGTGCTCCCTTTGTAAATTACTGTTATGGGTTGTTGTTTCCATGAGTGGCTATTTGATTTACTAGTCAGTCCCTCGTACAGTGCACCGGGTATGCCCAGGGCCTGTAAATCAAATGCTGCTGGTGGGCTGCAGCACTGACTGAACCACCCACAGAAGCAGCCTGTAAAATGTAACTCTGGCCTGCCACTGCAGAGCCTGTGTGCGTATTGGTCGCAACAAGAAAGGTACTGTGTGCGAGTCTGTCGATGGTTTAGCTGGCCTCTATAGATGCTGTTGGCTGGAATTGTTACACTCTGTTGTATTCAGTATCACAGTAGCCCAGGAGGAGCTACAGAGTCGGAAGAACTGTGCTTTATTGATTTTCCTGCAATTTAAAGGGTATTTTGCACAAGTAAAATTTTTCAAGAGTATTGTATGTTGGATTTTTATTGTATTTGGTCTTGTTGGTTTAGATAAAGATGTACTTTTTTCTAAACTGATGTGGTGTCCATTTGTAGTGTTTTCACTGTATTACTGTATGTGTTCACAAATGCCTAACACACCGCCACTGAGATAAGCATGTCTGCTTGTGCAGAGTACCATTGAGTTGGGTAACAATAAACATCTGTTATTCAGCGCAAGGATATCTTACCTGGTAATCGTGCACTTTACAAATACACCTGTTATGTTATGTTATGTTATGCCAAGCTACCAAAGGGGTGAGCAGAGGGGTTATTTTAGGAGTGTTTCCCCCATACCCTGACTAGAAGCAAGGGTCCCTATTTGGACAAAGGTGCCTACCTCTGCCAATCAGAGACCCCCATTTCTACCACGGAGGTTCTATTCATACCCCATTTTACAGTGGGGTAATATGTACAAGGTTTCCATCGAAGAAGACTCAACTGTAGTGGCGGCTCCTCTGCTATGGCCGAGGAGCATCGCACCCCCCTTCCACCAGCCCAAAGAAAAATATAACGATAATAAACTACGACTTATTACTGTTTTATTTTGTGTCTTTGTCCTTGAGTCTTGGGGGCCGGCCAGGGAGATAACAGTGCATACCACTCCATGGCCAGCTGTCTCAGACCATCCAGACCTTCATGCACACTTTTCATGTTCTCCACGCAGGCTGAATTATAGCCTGTGTTGAGAACATGCACCCAGTACCTGGCTGACCGCCGAACCACATTTCTCAGACCAATCACAATTATGCATTTTAGAATTGTGATTGCTTCAGGGGGGCATGGGAGCTTCCTGCTTCCAACTAGAGCAGACAGAGGATAGGAGGGACGACGAGAAGAGATGCGGCTGCAAGGAGATAAGATGAATTAATTTTTTTTATTGCCCCCCTGCCAACCCCACCCCATCCCTAATCTGTGCCAGACGCCAGTGCTCAACTGGCACCCCCAAAGGAAACCCTAGACATGGCCATCCATCTGCCACAGTATCAGTCAGTCACAGTGGTGGTTGCCCACAACTGTTTAGCTCGAGGTTAGAATCACTGGATTTTTCTGTCAAGAACCACAATGCGTGGCACTGCAGTTTTGTGCAGGGAAAACAATCAATGGCCAAGATGTACAGGGGAAAACTCTACGTATGTCACTACAAATATTATTTTGCATTTCCCAACCAATATTCCATCTGGCAGCTTGTTTTTAAAATTCAGAAGTGCCAGACTGGCAGAGATCTATGTAGAGCCATCTGCCTGCCAGTGGGTGGAAGCCTGGGACTTTGGCCCACCAGGATCTGAATGACTCGATTAGCATTAGGGAGATCAATCAATCAATCAGGGAATTGTGAAGCACACCTACTCACCAGCGAGTGTCTCAAAGTGCTGGGGAAGGTTGAGCAGCTCAGTTGAGTGCTGGGGTCATCCAAAGAGCAAGGTCTTGAGGTCCTTCCTGAACTGGGGCAGTGTAGGTGCTTGCCAGAGGTGGTGGGGGAGTTCGTTCCAGGCCTTGGCTGTGAGGTAGGAAAAGGACTTTCCTCCCGTTCTGGTCTGGTAGATGCGTGGGATGGTGGCCAGAGAGAGGTCTGCTGATCGGAGGTGTCTCTTGGGTGCGTGGAAGGAGAAGCGGTTGCTTAGGTATGCTGGTCCGGTGTTGTGGAGGGCCTTGTATGCGTGGGTGAGGAGCTTGAAGGTTATTCTTCTATTGATGGGGAGCCAGTGGAGATCTCAGTGTTGGGTGATGTGGTGTTATGGGGATGTCTAGGATTAGTCTGGCTGCAGCATTTTGGATGGTCTAGGGTTTGCGTAGGAGTATCTGGTTGATTCTGGCATAGAGGGTGTTGCCGTATTCTAATATGCTAGTGATGAGGGCATGTGTGGCTGTTTTTCTGGATTAGAGTGGGATCTATTTGAATATTTGTATGCAGAGGGTGATGAAGCAGGTTGAGGATATGGCGTTGATCTGGTGGTTCGTCATGAGCGACAAGTTAAGAATGGAGCAGAGGTTCTGTGCATGGTTTGTTGGGGTGGAGAGGGTTCAGAGTGGGGGGGGACCAGATGTCGTCCCATGCAGAGAGGGTGGAGCCGAGAATGAGGACTTCTCTTTTCTTAGAGTTCAGTTTCAGGCAGCTCTTCTTCATCCGGGAGGCAACAGCTTTCATCCCTTCTTGGAAGTTGTGTCTGGTGATGTTGGGTTCTTTGGTGAGGGAGAGGATGAGCTGGGTTTCGTCTGCATAGGAAATGAAGGAGATGGAAGAGGGGAGTAATTAAAAAACAGAATAAAAAAGACAACAATAATGCCATTCACAAGTGAGCAATGTTTTGTTATTTCTTTGCTTTTTTCCCAAAAACAGATGCAAGAAAAAATGACTAAGGCATAAAAATTATATTATGAGGCCCAGGGGAAGAACTTGGCTTGCCCATTACTCCAAGGGCAGAACAAAATGTGAATAACACGTGAACCAACTAATGGATGAAGAGGGCTGGCTACAAGTGGTCCCCAAATAATCCTCAATGTATCAATCAAGAGCTTTCTCTAAACTAACTCACACTTAGAGCACTGTCAGCAAACGTAGAGAGTGTTGGTTCCACACCCTGCTGATCTTGCATCCGGCTTCCCTTAAATTCCAAGTCACGGATGAGCTAAGAAGGTATTAGGTGCTACCACCTGACTGGCAACCTTCATTACTGGCAGATACAATAACCTAACAGTTAGGATCATTACTGAGACGACAGCCATACTGGGCAGGGCTGCATGCAATGCGCCAGTCATATCTCACCGGGAAGGTTCAAAAGCCCATATACTACTTGTTGAAGCCCTCTTGAGGCAAGAGCTTGCTCTTTGGGCTGACTAAACTTAATTTATTTTTTATCCTTTGTGAAATATAACTTAAAAGTAGCAAGATATATATATATATACTAAAGTATATACAAGAGGTCTCGAATACTCGACCTAAAAAGCAAAGATTTCTTCTTTTTATTCTAGCTGGTTGGCATGCATCCCTAAAACTTAGTGGTGCATGTCCAGCCTTCACAAACGCAACCTTTCGCTTTCAGACAGTTGTTGACAATTTGTGCATAACAAGCATTGCAAAGCCAATCGGTCTGGCTAATTTTAAAGTTAAAAGTGCTACTTTATTGAATGGAAAGTTTATGTTGTTGTATGAATGAGTGGGTGAACGGAAAATGGGTATAAGCTTGGATTGATGATTGAGTACATGGATGGACAGAAATAAATTACTCAGTGCATCACTAGTTTATGAGTGAGTGAGCAAATAGGCACATGGCTGGATGACAATTTAAGCAAACTAATAGAGTCCAAACACATCCTGAAAGAGCTGGAACCAGGAGCCGGGGCTGTGTGGATGTACCGGCGGGGCGGAGGCTGGGTGGGACGACTGATGAGGGGGAGGTGGGGGGAGGGAGGAGAAAAGGATATTAAACACTTAAAAATAAAAATAACTTACCTCCCGTTTGCCGCCCAACATTCTTCTTCATGTCCGTTCCTCGCTGCAGCAGAGGCTCCCATGGGGCCAATCCTGATGCTGCTTTCATGTTAGAAAGCCGCATCAGGATTGGCCTGAGTGCTTGGACTTTGTGCTCCCAGTTAGGCTTCCCATTGAGAAGATAGTAACCTTCAAGCTACTCACCCACACCTACAAATCCCTCCACCACATCGGACCCAAATACCTCAACGAAACAGTGTCCCTCCACGCACCCAAAAAGAACCTCCGTTTCGCCGACCTTGCACTGGCAGAGACCCTACGCATCCGCAAAACCAGAGCCGGCGGAAGGCCCTTCTCCTACCTCGCAGCAAAGACCTAAAATGAGCTCCCAGTCAACATCGGACGCTCCCCAACTCTGCACACCTTCAGGAAAAGCCTGGAGATCTGGCTCTTCGACTGATCTGGAGCTGCACCACCCTCACCCCCAGTGCCTTGAGACCCTCAAGGGTGAGTAGCGTGCTTTAAAAACTCCTGATCGACATATTGATAGATTGGAAGCCTCTGTCTGCTCTCTTCCCAAACTGGTTATAAATGAGTGGGTTACCCAAAAGTAGTCACTGGGACCTGGGTTCAGTAAGTACTAGGAGGAGGGGGTCCCAGTGTAGACAAGGAACATTTTATACAATTCAATGAATTAATCAAAAACAATTATTTGATCCGCAAAGTTTTATTCACTGAGGGATCCAGTGTAATGAATACACGTAACAAACAATCAACTGTATTGAAGGTCATACAGTGCCCCGGGAGGGAGGAGGGAAGTGATAATGGTGAGGATAAGGGAGTGGTAGGATTGTGTGACAGTAAAATCAAACATTTGAAAAAACCTATTTGCTATAATTTATATAGCAGCAACGGCCATAAAGAATGGCGACAATATTTTTAGAAAGGCATACATCACAAGGTACAATACATATACACAATATTGGCTTCCACACCCTTTGCATGCTCCACAAGATCTTCAGGTGACTCTCGGCAAACACCAAAAGTACACCAAAAGTACCATCATGCAGGCCCTAATCACCAGCAGACGGGACTATGGAAACACTGTGCCTCCCGAAGAGACTACAGACAATACAGAACTTAGCTGCAAAACTCATACATGGCCTTCCCAGAAGGACCCACATCACACCCCATTTCAAGAAACTACATTGGCTCCCGATTCAGAATAGATGCCAGTTCAAAATGCTGATCTACGCCGACAAGACTCAGCACAAGGAAGGACCAGCATACATCAACAAACGCCTGACCTTCCACCAACTAACCAGACACCTTTGATCAGTTTCCCTATACCTCGTAGACACCTCACGGATCAGTTGAGGCAACAGTGGAGGATGATCCTCATCGCACCTAGTAGCTAAGGCTTAGAACAAAAAGGAGGATTACTCCTGCTGTGTGCTAGGCTGCAGTTTTAGAGCATCCACTGGGTCAAACTGGGCTGTTAGGGACTACCATCTGATGATTTTACAGATATATATATATATATATATATATATATATATATATATATATATATATATATATATATATATATATATATATATATATATATATATATATTTATATATCCATCCATCAAAGCAGGAGCCCAATTCGAAGACAAGCCACAGGAACTTGGATATGACGCTCCTTATTAGTAGCTGCACATCTTGCTGGCAAGCATCACAATCACGAAGACACATCACATTTCAAAAGGCCAGACGCGTTTCGGGTGTTTAGCACTCCCTTCATCAGCGGCGTTCGTGCAAGGCAGTCATGAAAGCACAGTTCATCACGCACTCGCGGTATATGAAGATCCCTGCCATGGTGGGCGTGGCTCCTTCAGGAGCCTCCTGGGATCTGTAGTGCGCTGGGTTTTCCCAAGTGGGCGCGCTATTTCATTCTTACCAAAATTTTGCAAATAAAAATCCCATGTGGGCTGATGTGAAGTTCTGACGGTTGCTTGCCCTGCTTTTTAAATGTCACTACGAGCAGAACGGGGCGCTCCCTGCAAAGCACATCCGTCTTTGTTCCTCCTTAAAGTTCAATCACCTGGTGGTGACAGGACAGGTCCGCAACAGCGGCTGGCAGGCTTCCCGGCCTGGAAAGCCGGTACACATCCATCAAAGCAGGAGCCCAATTCGAAGACAAGCCACAGGAACTTGGATATGACGCTCTTTATTAGTAGCTGCACATCTTGCTGGCAAGCATCACAATCACGAAGACACATCACATTTCAAAAGGCCAGACGCGTTTCGGGTGTTTAGCACTCCCTTCATCAGCGGCGTTCGTGCAAGGCAGTCGTGAAAGCACAGTTCATCACGCACTCGCGGTATATGAAGATCCCTGCCATGGTGGGCGTGGCTCCTTCAGGAGCCTCCTGGGATCTGTAGTGCGCAGGGTTTTCCCAAGTGGGCGCGCTATTTCATTCTTACCAAAATTTTGCAAATAAAAATCCCATGTGGGCTGATGTGAAGTTCTGACGGTTGCTTGCCCTGCTTTTTAAATGTCACTACGAGCAGAACGGGGCGCTCCCTGCAAAGCACATCCGTCTTTGTTCCTCCTTAAAGTTCAATCACCTGGTGGTGACAGGACAGGTCCGCAACAGCGGCTGGCAGGCTTCCCGGCCTGGAAAGCCGGTACACATCCATCAAAGCAGGAGCCCAATTCGAAGACAAGCCACAGGAACTTGGATATGACGCTCTTTATTAGTAGCTGCACATCTTGCTGGCAAGCATCACAATCACGAAGACACATCACATTTCAAAAGGCCAGACGCGTTTCGGGTGTTTAGCACTCCCTTCATCAGCGGCGTTCGTGCAAGGCAGTCGTGAAAGCACAGTTCATCACGCACTCGCGGTATATGAAGATCCCTGCCATGGTGGGCGTGGCTCCTTCAGGAGCCTCCTGGGATCTGTAGTGCGCAGGGTTTTCCCAAGTGGGCGCGCTATTTCATTCTTACCAAAATTTTGCAAATAAAAATCCCATGTGGGCTGATGTGAAGTTCTGACGGTTGCTTGCCCTGCTTTTTAAATGTCACTACGAGCAGAACGGGGCGCTCCCTGCAAAGCACATCCGTCTTTGTTCCTCCTTAAAGTTCAATCACCTGGTGGTGACGGGACAGGTCCGCAACAGCGGCTGGCAGTCTTCCCGACCTGGAAAGCCGGTACACATCCATCAAAGCAGGAGCCCAATTCGAAGACAAGCCACAGGAACTTGGATATGATGCTCTTTATTAGTAGCTGCACATCTTGCTGGCAAGCATCACAATGACGAAGACACATCACATTTCAAAAGGCCAGACGCGTTTCTGGTGTTTAGCACTCCCTTCATCAGCGGCGTTCGTGCAAGGCAGTCGTGAAAGCACAGTTCATCACGCACTCGCGGTATATGAAGATCCCTGCCATGGTGGGCGTGGCTCCTTCAGGAGCCTCCTGGGATCTGTAGTGCGCAGGGTTTTCCCAAGTGGGCGCGCTATTTCATTCTTACCAAAATTTTGCAAATAAAAATCCCATGTGGGCTGATGTGAAGTTCTGACGGTTGCTTGCCCTGCTTTTTAAATGTCACTACGAGCAGAACGGGGCGCTCCCTGCAAAGCACATCCGTCTTTGTTCCTCCTTAAAGTTCAATCACCTGGTGGTGACGGGACAGGTCCGCAACAGCGGCTGGCAGTCTTCCCGACCTGGAAAGCCAGTACAAATCCATCAAAGCAGGAGCCCAATTCGAAGACAAGCCACAGGAACTTGGATATGACGCTCTTTATTAGTAGCTGCACATCTTGCTGGCAAGCATCACAATCATGAAGACACATCACATTTCAAAAGGCCAGACGCGTTTCGGGTGTTTAGCACTCCCTTCATCAGCGGCGTTCGTGCAAGGCAGTCGTGAAAGCACAGTTCATCACGCACTCGCGTTATATGAAGATCCCTGCCATGGTGGGCGTGGCTCCTTCAGGAGCCTCCTGGGATCTGTAGTGCGCAGGGTTTTCCCAAGTGGGCGCGCTATTTCATTCTTACCAAAATTTTGCAAATAAAAATCCCATGTGGGCTGATGTGAAGTTCTGACGGTTGCTTGCCCTGCTTTTTAAATGTCACTACGAGCAGAACGGGGCGCTCCCTGCAAAGCACATCCGTCTTTGTCCCTCCTTAAAGTTCAATCACCTGGTGGTGACGGGACAGGTCCGCAACAGCGGCTGGCAGTCTTCCCGACCTGGAAAGCCGGTACACATCCATCAAAGCAGGAGCCCAATTCGAAGACAAGCCACAGGAACTTGGATATGACGCTCTTTATTAGTAGCTGCACATCTTGCTGGCAAGCATCACAATCACGAAGACACATCACATTTCAAAAGGCCAGACGCGTTTCGGGTGTTTAGCACTCCCTTCATCAGCGGCGTTCGTGCAAGGCAGTCGTGAAAGCACAGTTCATCACGCACTCGCGGTATATGAAGATCCCTGCCATGGTGGGCGTGGCTCCTTCAGGAGCCTCCTGGGATCTGTAGTGCGCAGGGTTTTCCCAAGTGGGCGCGCTATTTCATTCTTACCAAAATTTTGCAAATAAAAATCCCATGTGGGCTGATGTGAAGTTCTGACGGTTGCTTGCCCTGCTTTTTAAATGTCACTACGAGCAGAACGGGGCGCTCCCTGCAAAGCACATCCGTCTTTGTTCCTCCTTAAAGTTCAATCACCTGGTGGTGACGGGACAGGTCTGCAACAGCGGCTGGCAGTCTTCCCGACCTGGAAACCCGGTACACATCCATCAAAGCAGGAGCCCAATTCGAAGACAAGCCACAGGAACTTGGATATGACGCTCTTTATTAGTAGCTGCACATCTTAATGGCAAGCATCACAATCACGAAGACACATCACATTTCAAAAGGCCAGACGTGTTTCGGGTGTTTAGCACTCCCTTCATCAGCGGCGTTCGTGCAAGGCAGTCGTGAAAGCACAGTTCATCACGCACTCGCGGTATATGAAGATCCCTGCCATGGTGGGCGTGGCTCCTTCAGGAGCCTCCTGGGATCTGTAGTGCGCAGGGTTTTCCCAAGTGGGCGCGCTATTTCATTCTTACCAAAATTTTGCAAATAAAAATCCCATGTGGGCTGATGTGAAGTTCTGACGGTTGCTTGCCCTGCTTTTTAAATGTCACTACGAGCAGAACGGGGCGCTCCCTGCAAAGCACATCCGTCTTTGTTCCTCCTTAAAGTTCAATCACCTGGTGGTGACGGGACAGGTCCGCAACAGCGGCTGGCAGTCTTCCCGACCTGGAAAGCCGGTACACATCCATCAAAGCAGGAGCCCAATTCGAAGACAAGCCACAGGAACTTGGATATGACGCTCTTTATTAGTAGCTGCACATCTTTCTGGCAAGCATCACAATCACGAAGACACATCACATTTCAAAAGGCCAGACGCGTTTCGGGTGTTTAGCACTCCCTTCATCAGCGGCGTTCGTGC